>NC_069394.1:68940000-70437500 GCF_027475565.1 Acinonyx jubatus | reverse complement strand
AAGTTGGTTAAGGAATATGTCCTTGGGAGGTAACACTAAGCAGGAAACCTGAATAAAGTAAAGGGAGCAAGCAAGTTATGTAAACTTCTGGTGGAAGTAAGTGTATCTTGTGCAAAGACCCTGAGGCAGGAGTATGCTTGGTATGTTTGAGGGGCAGGAGAGAGGCCAGCGTGTTTAGAGTATAGTGAGTGAAGGAGCAGTAGGGGCTTTGGTTAGGAGGAGTAACTGGGGGGGGGGGGCGGTCAGATCAAGTAGGGTATTGCAAGCCATATGGTAAGGAGTTCGAATTTTACTATGAGTGAGACAGAAAGTTACTGAGGAGTTTTGAGCGTGATGTGATGTAATGTATTGTGTACTTTAGCAGACTAACTCTGCTCTTTTCTATGAGGACTAGATAGGGCAAATGTGCTACACAGGGGGACAGTTGATCAGGCGAGATATAATGGTGGCTTCCGTTAGGGTTGTGGTACTAGGAAGTGGGAACAGACTTCAAGGTAGTGTTGACAGGATTTGCTGATGGATTGGAACTGGGGTTTGAGACCATGAGAGACATCAGGGTTTTAGCTTGAGCAGTTGGGAGAATAAGGTCAGGGCAGAAAACTCACGTTTGATGCAGACATGTTAATTTGGAGGTGCCTACTGACTAGACTCAAGTAGAGGTTTCAGATAGGCAGCTACACACAGGAATTTAGAATTTAGGAGAGGAATTAGAGTTATCATGGTACAATCTTCTTCCATAAGCCTGGACGAGGTTGTTCAGAGTGGATGGGTAGAAGAAAAATGTGAGGATAGGGCCCTTGTCCGGTCCCTCACTTAATATCCTAGACCAGGAGATCCAGGAAACTACAAGGAGAAGAGGAGTCAGGAAGGCAGAAACGCCACCAGGGTGTGTGTCCTCGAACCAAGGGCGGTACAAGGGGGGAGTAAGGAGTTATGTCAGGTGCTCCTGTGAGGTCGAATGAGATGAAGACAGACTCTTACCTGTCTCAGTCTTTCTTCCTTCCTTCCTTCCTTCCTTCCTTCCTTCCTTCCTCCTTCCTCCTCCCTCCCTCCCTCCCTCCCTCCCTCCCTCCCCCCCTCCCTCCCTCCCTCCCTTCCTTCCTTGAAGGTTTTGTTTTTAAGTAATCTCTTATACCCAACATAGGGCTCAAACCTACAACCCTGACATCAAGGGCCACATGACATGCTCCACGTGACCGAGCCCTTACCCCTCTCAGCCCTAAAGCCCAACTTTTCTCATATTCTCGTAGACTCCCCTACAATATAACAAATTAACCCTTGTTGAATCATAGCAGAATTCTGCATTTGAGTAGCAGTTCACCAAGAGGTCGTTCTAAAGCGCTTGGTACCTACCGTGTACTAGGTGGGATTGGCTCTTGGGACAAAAGACAAATAAGAAAAACCCTTCTAAACTTCTCTGACTTGTAATCTTAGGAGAGAATGTATGTGCATTTCTAGTGCAATACTTGGCACCGTAAGTGTGAAGTTTGAACGAATAGCATGTAGAAGCTAATGATACAATGGTCGTAGTGTGTCAGTGGCCAGCCCAGTATTAGAACCAAGACTCCTTGACTTGCAGTTTCCACCCTCATTCCTCCAGCAGACACCATCTTTAAACATGTGAAAATAGCCATCTTAAAGCTTATGAAGATACTTATGGGAGGATGTCCACTTGAAAAGCAAATTACTGTACTTCCAAGGTATCACACATCGGTAGAAACCCTTCAGTCAACACAAGAAGTCAGATTCCCATGAAGGTCTTGGATAAGGGATCAATCATATCAGTTTTTGTGTACTGCTTTTCCCACTTACCACTTCCCTGTTGTCTGTTTCCACTAAAAGCAAAGGAGAATGAACAGGTTGGGGGGGGGGGGGTCGGTGCAGGGAGCGGGGGAGGAGGGGGGCTGTGGTGTTGCTTGAATTGGTAAGATAAGCGTTTCTTTTAAAGTCTTTTAAAAACATTTCTTTCATCTTCAAAATGGATGTCAGGGGCATCTGGGTGGCTCAGTCAGTTAAGCATCCAACTTCAGCTCAAGTCATGATCTCGTGGTTTGTGAGTTTGAGCCCCACATTGGGCTCTGTGCTGACAGCTCAGAGCCTGGAGCCTGCTTCCGATTCTCTATCTCCCTCTCTTTCTGCCCCTCCCCCCCCCAAAATAAAGGAACATAAACAATTTTTAAAAAATAAAATGGATGTAAGTTTTGCAGACCACTCAAGTGTATCATGTTTGCTTAGCTGTTTGGTTATTTTAATCCCCCTGCTCCAAACAAATAGGTGCTTTTTTGGTTGCTTTGCATCCCCGTTGGTATACTCACCGTGTACTCTTGGGGAAAGTGCTTATGCCAGTGATTTTGTAACATTTTAACGTCACAACCTCGTAGTCAGAAATTGTTTTAAAGTTAGGATGCATGTCCCGGTTGTGTGGAGTTTAGTAAAATCTTCAGAAGCCCTTGGCCAGCGCTGGTGGAGAGCATTGCCTGGGGATTCCTTCTCGAGGATGAGGGATGGCCCGGTTCTCTTTGGGTAAGAGACCGAAAGATGTGGCTGGGCCATCAGGATAAGGAATGAGGGCCGCAGTGTCCCCTTCTCGTCCCTTATCTCCAGATGCCGTGGGAGGGGCCTGTCTCTGTGTCCCCCCCTTTTAGTCAGTTCTTCACCAGGCCTCTGGGTCCTCACCCGTCTTGTGTCTTCACAGACTCACTGTGCAGGTTCTCCCGAAAAGTACCCCCTCCCCCGCCTTTTTGAAGTTTATTTGTTTAAGGAATCTCTACACCCAACGTGGGCTTGAGTTCATAACCCCGATATCAAGAGTCACACGCCCTTCCGACTGAACCGGCCAGGCGCCCGTCAAAAAGTTCCTTCTTAGACCACAAATAAACAGACCTGTCTTCCTCTCGCTACAGCCCTTTCTTTCTTCTTCTCAGGCACAGTGACCTGATTTCATTTCTTCCAGACCTTCTCACCCCTGGGCTTTTGGCCCAGAACATTCACCTGTAGGTGAGAGATCGCTTCCTCTGCAAAGCCTTGTCTCACCTCCCCAGGGCGGGCTCTGGGCCGCTCCTCTAAGCCCCCACAGCCGCTCATGGCCTCCCCGCGCTGCGACCCCTCATCTTGGAAGGCGACGTTGAACAGCATGGCCGTGGAGTCCTGCTTCTGTCACTTAGAAGTTGTGTGGCCTTGGTGAACTCTGGGCCTCAGTTTCTCACCTCTAAAACAGGACTCGTACTAGTGTCTATCTAACGGCACCGTTAGGAACATTAGGTGAGGTGATACGTGTGGTGTGCTTACAATTGTGGCTGGTACCTACTTTGTAAGTTACTCTGTTACTGCTTCAACTGCGACTGTATTTTTACTAAAATACTCTGTCACCTCCTGTGCATTCTTTTCCTTTTTTTTAATGTTTATTTATTTTAGAGAGAGACAGAGTGCAAGCAGGGGAGGGGCAGAGAGAGAGAGGGAGACACAGAATCCGAAGCAGGCTCCAGGCTCTGAGCTGTCAGCACAGAGCCCGACGCGGGGCTCAAACTCACAAACCGCGAGATCATGACCTGAGCTGAAGTCCGACGCTCAACCGACTGAGCCACCCAGGCGCCCCTCACCTCCTGTGTGTCTACACTGGGTGAGGTCAGGATCCCTTTCATACCCCTCAGGGCATGGCACATACATTCTCTAGGTGTTCGTCCTGCGTGCAGTAGGCTATGGCAGGTGTGGGACGGAAGGGGTGTCGGGGGGGGGGGGGCTGTGGGGAGAATGACATTCAGGGACCTCGTGTGGAGCTGCCTTCTGGGCCGAATCATACCCGGTGTGTGGAAGCCAGCTGGGACCGAGGGGCTTGGGGTGAGAGTGCAGGGGTGAGGCCAGCAGAGGAACTGAGAGATGTCCCTGGGCAGTGCTGTCCAGGCGCACAGGATGTGAGCCACACGTGTTGTGTAAAATGTAGTCACGTTAAAAAAGCCAAAAAAAAAGTGAAATTGATTTTAATGTATTTTATCTACTGTAATTGCAAAATATTTTTGATCACGTGATATTTGGAGATCCTTTCAACAACGTATTTGATATAAAACTATTAGTGAGATGCAGGCGGTTTACTTTCGTTGCTGTATCGACACCTCTAGCCCTTGTCAGTTGAGACCTGCCGCGTTCCAAGTGCTTGGGAGCCACGTGGCACATCGGGCAGCACGAGCCTTGGGAAAAGACACTTGGGGGATAATGGGTCTGGAAATGAGACAGCGGCAGCGTGCACGGAGGGGTCGAGGACGGACAACGGGACCGCCACGTCTCCTTCTTGGGCACTAGGCGAGTGGTGGCCTCAGCAGTTAGGTGGAAGAATTCAGGAAGAAGAACACAAACTTTTTTGTTTGTTTGTAGGAATAGAGGGGCAGGAAGCGAAGATGGTGAGTTGGGTGTTGCAGTTGGAGGTTTAGTTAGGACCTTGGGCTTCCTCTGGAGCTGTGTGGTCTTGGGGTGTGGCGGGTCGAACTGAAGCTCTGCGTACCCAGCAGCGACCCCTTGGGCTGTCGATTCCCCCCTGGGCCACCCACCCACTCAGGCATCCTCTCTGGGCTTCAGAGGAAGAGATAATCATCCCCCCCACACCTGCCAGGAGATGGGTTGTGGTCAGAGCATAAACTGTTAGCGTTTTAAAGTTTATTTTAAAATTTACGTACACTGAAGTGATAAGCCATTTCTGATAGAAATGCATGATCAATGTAATTTCAGCAGTCACTAGAAAGTGTACCTCTTTCATTTTTAGAGGTCAGATTCTGAGAACTTTCTCTAGGTCTCTTTCCAAGGAGTGCCTTTGTTGGGCACTGTCTCTGGGAATGTGACGAGGGATCTGTCTCAGTCAGTTCACAGCACAGAGGCAGCATTTGTTGCCTGTTGAGTCATATTTAGGATATTCAGAGATGAGGTGGTGACTCCGTCTGTCCATCCATCCATCCATCCATTCATCAGGAACATTGTGCATTTCAAGGTGCCAGTCACTGTGTGGGTGAGGTTGTGGAAGTGTAAAAATGAGCGGTTCCCTCCTTTAAGAAGCCTCAGTTATACGATGACGTAACTGTGATGAAAAAAGAGAAACGTAGACTTGTGTGGGAGTAGGTAATTAATTATTTGCAGGGCCAGGAGGAGTAGCGATGGTTGAATCGGGGAAAAAGAGTGATGGGGAAATTAGTGCAGACCCCACGCAGGTCCTCTTGAAGGATAGCAAACGTTTCAGTCTTGCCTTGGCCCAGCCAACCCAATGTGCCTTTATTTATGCATGCATTTGTTGGGTCCACAGTGGCTGAAGGCATTCTTCTGGGTACCTCAGAGGTACAAGGTACGAAGGTGAAGGGCACACCTGTGAGCAGGACAGAGGTAGAATGTGATGTCTGTGTTACATCTGAGTGAGGTCTGGGGATATTCAATCGATAAATACTAAGCCTGTGGTATATTTCAGTCTCTGCTTTGGGTTAGGAACACACACGCATATGTGTGTGTGACACACGCTGGATTCCAAGAAACGAGCGTAGCACGTTGCTTTCCTTCAGGGCCTCATGGTGCAGAGGGCTAGAAGGAGCTAATAATAAGTAGTCAAGCCATGTGGTAAATGGTACTCTTAAATGGAAGAGCGTTTGGCTCCACTAGGAGAGATCAGGGAAGAGGTCACGTCTCATTGTAGCTCGAAGGTTGAGTGGGATTTAGATGCGAACACAGAGGTTGGAGCGAGCATCCCAGGCAGGAGTGCCATCTCCACTGGCACTGAGCGGGGAAAGGTCAGAGTGCGTTACGTGGCTGTGTTGGTCAGCCTGTGGTAGAGGCAGGACCTGGACAAGGGGGGCGCAGGGAAGACCCCGACCAGCCACACTGAGAGCCTCAGTTTTAAACGTAGCGGATGGGGATCGTTGACAAATCGTACACAGGAAAGCAGCGCGGGTGGCTTGTGCTTTGGAGCGATCACTCCGCTGCGAGACACGGAGAACACTGAAGAAGGCAAGCCCAGCTGGGGGAAGGCTTGGAAGGAAGGCGTTTGGGGCGGGCCTGGACTGGAGAAGTGTGGATGGGGGCCAGCGAGGGTGCGGAAGAAGCACGGTTGGGCGACTGGGAATCGTACCGACGGCGAGCAAGACAGGAAAGCAAGTTTTTAGTGGAGGAAAGTGATTCTGATTTTTGGCCTGCTGAGGTCAAGGTGCTGGAGGAAATATCCAGGCTCAGGTGGAAACATGCATGTGGCTCTGCTGTGAGCGGGGGAGGGGTGGTCAAAGACGAGGTAGAAGAGAGAATGATGTTGTGGTAGGAAACATCCACCTTTGATTTTTGAACATTTTTAAATCTACAGAAAAGTTGAAGGGATAATGCAGTGAGCGCCTACCTGTTTGTCCTTCACCCAAATTCAGCAAGTATTAGCACCGTGTCATATTTCCTTTAATCTGTTACTGCCTAAACCTTCTTGAAGGAAGCCAAGGGAGATAGCCATGGAGATATTTGGGTAAAGAGTTCTGAGGGTAGAGGCAGCCTATGCAAAGGCCCTGAGGTAGAAGGGCCTTCAACCCCTGTTGTTTGTCTGTAAATAAGGAATCTTTGTGGTTGGGGCGGAAGAGCACAAAGGAGGATTGTCGGAGATGAATTAGCGAAGTGGATGAATAAGGCCACGTCATATAAGGCCTTATAGGCCATGGTGAGGACTCCAGATTTTACTGCGAATGAAATGAGCAAATATTGGAGGGTATTGTTGTCATTGTTGTTGTTTTTATTTTGAGAGAGAAAGAGAGAGCGTGCGCCTACAAGTGGGGGAGGGGCAGAGAGAGGGGGAGAGAATCCCCAGCGGGTTCCCAGCTGTCATTGCAGAGCCCAACACAGGGCTTGGTCTCATGACTGTGAGATCATGACCTGAGCTGAAATCAAGAGTCAGATGCTTAACACTGAGCCACCCAGGTGTCCCCGGAGGTTTTGAGTAGACACACGAGGTGGTTTGATTTACATTTCTCAAGGACCACTCAAGACTGTGCGGCCAGTGCCCTGTGCCCCAAGACTGGGGCAGAGGGCAGAGCAAGAAGTCGGGTCAGTTACAGAGGCCGTCGCAGGAGTCCGGGCAAGGCCTCGCAATCCCTGGACGGGGAGGGTAGCGGGAGAGGTGGTTGAAGGGTGTTTTCTGTGCGTGCGGAAGGTGCAGCCGACAGGACTTAACAGACTGGCTTGAAGGAGTCTGAGTGAAGAGTCAGGGGTGACTCCGTGTTTTTGGCTGCTTCCGCTGCTAGAGTGACACTGTCTGGAGTTGGAGTTTGGTGGAGACAATTCAGAATTTGTCGTAGAACGAGTTAAACCGCAGACGCCTGTTGGGACATCCGAGTGGATCTGCCGAGCCGACAGCTGGAGAAGTATGGGGTTCAAGGGAGTGGTCTGGGCACAAGAGACAGCTGTGGGGATCCTTCGTCTGTAGGCAGTGTTTAGAGCGATGGTACCGGAAGAGAGAGGAGGCCCGGACAGAGCTGAGATCCAAAGCTGAAGGCTTGGAGCATCTCAGAGGCCGTAGGTGGAGAAGTTGATGGGAAACGAGTAAAGAAAGAGCCCGCGAGGCGGGAGGGGAGATGGCTGTCCTGCGGCTGGAGGTCACGCAAAGAAGCTTGCGGTGGGCAGTGGGGTCAGCTGCCACTGTGAGGTCAGGAGCCACGGCAGGCAGAGGAGCCGCCGGAGGTCACCTTGAGGAGAGTGTCGCCGTGCTTAGGTAGAGCGAAGTCAGGAGTGAACGGAAGGAGGAGGAAGACAGCAAATGTTGTCACTCTTGCGAGGACTCTGCTCCACGGGGGGAGCAGACGCGGTGGCAGGAGCTGGAGGAAGCGTGGGGTCGAGGAAGGCTCGATAAATACTTGAAAAACCGAATGAGGTGGGGGAAGGGTGCTGTGGGTGGAGAGAACTGTGTAAAGGCAAGTCTAATCCAAAAGTAGGTTGGGAGATAAATTTGGAGGATGCAGCCAAATCGTCCTGGGTGGCCGACTTCTTTTGGGGGCGGGGGCAGACGACTTGAAATCACTGAAGGGGGTTGCCACAGGGTGCCACGCGTGTCTGTGCCACTGTGGCCCACGTCCTCGGCTGCGCCCTGAGGAATTTGGGTCCCCGACCAGTCCCTGTCCTTCCTTCCCTGAATTCAACCCTGCCCCCGCTAAGAGTGCCGGTGCACCTCCGTCCGGGTGAGAGAGCGTCGCTCCTGTGCGCGATTTCTCGTGGTCTTGGGGCTCGTGCTGAATGACTTCTGGCTTTTGTTCGTTCTGCCCTACCTTTGTTCTTCCCTCTTCCCTGTCACCTCTCCACGGTTTGTTTGGGGTGGGTCTGCGGCCTCAGGGGTGTACGTCCAGGAATGCATTTTGTGTGCCTAGGCATTATTATTTGTGCCCAGTGAGCCGTTCGACAGACATTATTTTATGATATGTTACATCGAGCAGAGGCTAAGCTTTCTGTGGGAAAACCTGGTAGATGTTCTGTATCTAGGAAATGAGATTATGTAGGATTGGAATACTGCTCTGAAAGTTTCCCTTTTTTTATGGGAAAAGGAAGTTGTTCATTAACATTTTGTTACAGTAATTCTGGTATATCTTATTTAATTTTGTGCTTTCTAGTGTCGGTTTTCAAATCAGTTTCATTTTTTGTGTTTATCTCCAAAACTTTCTTAACATTTCCTTCTGAAATTGTCCCCACTTCCCCACTCCACCTTTACAAACACTCCCTTCCCTTTAGACGGCTGGGGCAGTTACCATCCGAGCAGGACTGAAGTCCGACTTTAACAGCAGAGACCCGAGTCGTGGAGGTGGAAAGGATTTTACAGATCTGCTCATCTAGCTCCTTCATTTTTCTGATCTTGAGATGATTGGCTTCCCACTGGATTGTCGAAGCCCCACAGAGTGAATGGTCAAAACCCAGCCCTAATAGCGAGTTTTCTGGTCCATCCTGCTGTTGTTCCTTCTGACAACGTGTCGCCGAAGAGGGGCCAGCACGTGAAAGGAATACACGCAAGTCGGCGTCTGGCGTCCTTCACCCAGTGCTGGTGTGCTCAACGGGGGCTGTGGGCCCACGTACCCCTGAGGACCTCGGCCATCTGGGCCCGGGCCACTCTGGCTGCCCTGCCGTCCCGTTAGCTTGGTCGTTCGTGGTCGGAGGTGAATCCATTCTGCCCGATGTTTCCTGTTTGCCAGCTGTCTCTGGAGATGGTGACGGTAACAGACACAAAAACTCGTGAGATTGTCCCCAAGATAGTTTCCGATTCCATTTCTGAATCTGCTGTGATAGAAGCTGAAGACAACATGTTTAGGTTCTTGAATTGGAGAAGTGGTTAGTGTTGGACTAGACGTTGGATGATTATTACGTTTTGCAACTACAGGGTTTGTTATCCTCCTACTTTGGGGAGGAATGTTAAATCACCATGAAACATCGCCACTCTCTCGTTTGCTCCTGTTCTTTGTTGCTGAAACACACCCTCTTATTGTGACCAGTTAATTATTTGTTCCCTCTAAATGGTACTTTAAAAAAGAGAATATCAAAATGTAAATGCTTACATTTTAGGCACAAATGATGATTTTGTCAGAAGCCACCTCAAGTTCTGCATTTTCAAAAGGGATTTTTTTTAATGTAAATAAGTTACAATAGAAACAAATGATGTAAACACAAGTTATTACATAATAGCATTTTTGTAGCATTTTCACATCGTTCAAATACTTTCAAATAGATACAAGTATCTAAGAACTATAAATAAAGAATGTTGCTGAATGGATGTTGACAAGGAGGCCCAGGGTAAATCACACAGCAGTTTAAAACTGAAACAGCTTAGTTCAGAGGGTACTGCTGTTTTATAACCATATTTAAAAATCTGTTCCTCTTTTACTCCCTCAAACTGAGTTCAGGGATATAATGGATCCCATTATAGGTAAAAGGTCTGTGACTCAGCCATCGAGCTACTCAAACTCTTGGCTGTTTTAATTGCCACCATTAAAGCTTTAGTACTTTTATCTCATAAAAATAGATATCATTGATGTAAAATGTGTGCCTGTTGAAGATACATTTGTACCTCTGCCCTGATGGTTAGCTAATCATCCATTTGTGTTTGAAGTTAGTTAGGTTTTTATGCAGACGGGAACTTGACATAGATCGCTGATTTGTTCAGATTTAGTCATTTAATTAAGAAAAAGAAATCCATGTAGTAATAAGGATAATATCTGGATAGAGTATTTTCCCCAAAGAAAAATATTCTGTTTTGGTTTGCATTTTAGCCACATTTAATTGATGGACGGATGGTGGACTTTTTACCAAGCTTAGTCTTGAACCCAAGAGAGTAATAATGTTTCTCTAATTCAAACGCTGTGACTTCAGTTCAAGGGAAATCTAGGAGTCACTCTTTTGTGACATGTCTGTGTAAATTTAACTATGGTAATCGGCAGCGTTTCCCTGCCCATCTTCCGCAAAGGGGAAAATATCAAGGTGTGAAGGAAACTCCAAGAACACAGCAGGAGCTAAATGTTAAACTGTGAAAAGCTACTTTGTTCCGGGCTTTTCCGTCCAGTATGCTACCAAATCTCAGTCATTCATTATTCATACCGCTGTGCACAAATCAGGTAAAATGTGCTCATCAAAAATGAACACAGCTCAAGAAAGTTTAAGTTCCTAATCACCGTGTACACATTTATTTCTCTGTAGTGTAAACAGAACAGCAAAAGTTGGTGGGGCAGTTCATTGACTTATTTTCTGTTCTGCACTTGTAATTGTGGAATTATATCCAGATAAGGGGAAAAAAAAAATCTGACTTTATAAAAGAGACTCAAATCTGAAACAGTCCTAAAACTAAAACCTACCCACACGAAGCATTTGTGAGCTAATATACATAAGCAGGCTTTTATTCTTGCCCAGCTGTGCAGATTCAATTATAATAATTTTCTCAGTTGCATAACATTGCTGTTTGTTTATTACTGCGTTATTAGTCAGTGAATGAACCTCCCTCTTTTTGACCCCTCAGCAGTGTTTATAAAATACTTAATTGCTTTGGTATCTTCTGTTTCATGTGTGATTCCAGCTGGAAGGAGTCATGGGGACACCATCCCCTTTAAGTGTTAAACAGACTGTTTCTAATGTGCAGTGAAGTTTCTTTTAAAATAAACATCAGGAGCCTTTAATATTGTTTATAGAGCAGTTTCTTATATTTTTTACTTGAAAACGGAGCGATTTTCTTACGAAAATCCTCTCCCTGTGATGATTTCAGTGGCAGTTAACTATGAAATAGTGTCGGGCCCCAGCCTGCCTATAGCAGCCACGTCCCGTATTTCGTCTGAGTGGGTCCTACCCTCTCCAGCTGTTACCTGACCCCCGGCTTTCCCTGCCCTTACGTCTTCCTCCCTTCTGGAGATGTTTAGCAGCAGGGGTTAGGCAGCAGGCCTGGTGGCCGAGAGCCGGGTTGTCCGGAGAAGTTGTCTGGGTCGAACCCCGACTCTTCTTATAGCCAACTTTTTATGACCTTTGGCAAATTGATTAATCTCCTCGTGTGCCTTAGTTTTCCCATTTGTGAGATGGGGGCGATTTCCTAAGGTTGTTGTGAGCCTGGAATGGTGCTTGGCACAAAGATGCTCAGTGTTACCATCAGCAGCATCAACATCCCAAAGGTATAAAGAAATACTTGTGTGCTGTCTTTCATGTGGGAGGATAAATGTCTAGCATGAGAAAAGGGGTTGTTAGTTGTTTACTGCCGTGTGACAAATTACCACAAATTTCTGGGGTAAAACAGTACCCCTTCCTTATCTCCCAGTTTCTGTGAGTCGGGGTTTGAGCACAGCCTAGCCGAGTCCTGTACTCTGTGCCTCACAAGGCTACGGTCAGGCGCAAGGACTGCGTTCTCATCTGGAGGCTTAACTGGGGAAGAATCGGTTTCCAAGTCCCTGCTGGTTGTTGACAGAGTTCATTTCCCGTGGCTGTATGACCGGGGGCTTCAGTTCTTGCTGGCCGTCACCCAGGGCTCCCCTCCACTCCTAGAGGCTGCCTGCCGTTTCTGACCATGGTGAGTTCCCCACTGGGGTCACCTCACTCTGGTCGCTTGCTTCTTCGGCGCCAACCACAGAGAATCCCTGACCCTCAGGGAGAGCCCACACCCTCTTTACAAACCTCCCCTAATTAAGCCAGGCTTACCCAGGAAAACCTGCCCTTTGAGTAGCTGAAAACCAACTGATTTGGAACCTTAATCACACCATGAAGTCCTGTTACCTTTGCCGTGTTCTGTTGCCTAGAACTAGACACAGGTCCCCCTACAGTCGGGAGGTGAAGATCATAGGGCCATCTTGGAATTCTGCCTCCTATAAGAAGTGAATGAGTTTTTATAGGGCTACAGTAGTTTATCATTAAGCATTTATTGCCAACTAAATTTGCTAGACTCACAGTCACTGAGTTCTAGAGAACCTGCCTGCCTAACGTGTGTAAATTAGCTTTATCACCGAGCTCCTTACAAATTGATTTTTTTTGTTTCTTTAAATTGTTCTCCCCTTTCCACACAGATCCTTGGGATTGTTCAGTGTTAGATAAAGACACACCTTCCTTTCAGTCTGTCGAAGTTTGACTTTTTAAATTCGCAGGAATAGCATAGTACGTTGCATTTATTGTTAACATTTATAGAGTAGTAGAGACCTCAGTGCAAACTGGGTGTGAACTGCTTTTCCGGAGCCAAAGTGCATATGTTTCACCTTTCCAGTCTAAGGATCAAACTTGCTATTGGGTATAGCAGCGGTAGCAAAATACAATGCAAAGTGCACGGTAAAAAGCTACCAAAGTGAAGTTAACTGCTTTTATTTATTTTTTAACAAATGTTTATTTTGAGAGAGAGAATGCATGCGTGCATGTGAGCAGGAGTGGGGGGGGGGGGAGTGGTGGGCAGAGAGAGAGAGAGAATCCCAAGCAGGCTCCTCACTTCAGGGCTGGGCATCTGTTGCCAAACGCAAGCCTCTAGACGCCCTTTTTCTGAGTGTAGTGTGGACCCATGGGCCCAAGAGCCAACTTGAAATAAGCAAAACCGGTGCCTGCGAACTGGAGTCTGTTCTGTCGATTCCCATTCGTTGGCGTTTGTTGAGTTGAGCCTCCTAAGGGAAAACGGTACGCAAGGTGGTGAAGAAAAGAAAGAAAAAAGAGGGAAGGGAGAGGCAAGAAAACGGACTTTGCTGAGGCGCCTGACCATATTCGCTATCTTCTCTACTTGTAGGAAGCAGTGTCTCGTAAAAGATACTACTTGATGATTTGCCACTGTAAGGAGCTAAGAAAGAAATTCGGAACAAGAGGCTGAAAGTGTTTGAGACTCCTTAAGGGCTTCACACGGTAGTTTGCTTTTTAGAGTCAGGTGCACCACGATGCCCACGTTGCAGACCCTGCTTTTCCCCCGGGGGGTTTGCTTTTGGGGGAGAGTGGATGTAGTCTTCACAGGGGGGCAGGCCTGCTTCCCAGAGGGGGCTGCCCTCCTGCTTGTGGCCCAGGAGACCTACGAGGTTACTCACCAGGACGGCGCTAGGCTTCGAGTGGTTAAATCTGTGGTTGTTTCTGTTTCTCCGCTGCCCCGAGCAGCGATGGGTTCTGTCGGCCCCTCTTCGTTTCTCCTTTCTAGGAGAAGCACTTCAGGGGGTAGGAGGCCCTGACGATCAGGAATGCTGTCTGATTACCTGTATATGCTTTTGGGAAAGCTAACACATGTAAAAACATAATTCAAGTCTTGTATAAACAGTTAAGCTAATTTTTCCAGGCATTTATGAAGCAGTGGAGGTACATCAAAAGTATGTTCCATTTACATCAGTTCAACTCTGTGCCCTAGGGGTTTGTGTGTGTGTGTGTGTGTGTGTGTGTGTGTGTGTAAACGTGTTGTTTCAAATACGTTGCCCTTAGATGCGAGCCTGCTCCTTTTTCTGGTGCTTTTCCTAAGAAGTGGAATGCTCTGTTACCAAGTGGGGTAAAGAAGTATGTTATATCCTTTTTATTTTATTTTATTGAATTTTATTTTTTAAATTGATCTATTTTTTAAAGTTTATTTTGAGAGAGAACACAAGCAGGAGAGAGGCAGAGGGAGAGAGGGAGGGAGAGAGAGAGAGAGAGAGAGAGAGAGGGAGGGAGGGAGAGAGAATCTCAGGCAGGCTCCATGCTGTCAGCGCAGAGCCCGATGTGGGGCTCGAACTCACGAACTGTGAGATCATGACCTGAGCCGAAACCAAGAGTTGGTCGCTTAACCAACTGAACCACCCAAGTGCCCCATATGTAGATTGAACTTTTAAAAATCATGTAAGATGGTTTTTTTTTTAAAGTGCTTTTGGGAGAGTTTTCAGGGCAAGGCAGACAGCGGGCGTATTTTCTTCTGGTTCTGAAAGACTCCGTTCACTCCCTGGGACAAAGCAGATTGATTGAATTGAGTTCAACTTCTGTCAAACAGGGTGATTCTGATATTCAAATGGGATAATGTTTGTTAGCAGGCAATGTAAATGTCAGTTCTTATCCACATTCTTCTCTTTCGGAGAAAACGTAGTGATTCTCCACAGCTTTAGTTTGGAATTAAACTAGAGTTCTCCCCTAATCCTTTGAAGGCAAAAGTCCCAAACTGATATTCAGCTAAAAGCCATTTTAACCTGTAGATTACAGTCGGGGTCTTAAAACTAAGGCCTTTATGGTTTTGGAGGAATACAGCCAGCGGCTTCCTGGGCTTGGAGAACCTCTCATCTCCCTTGACTCTGGGCAAGCCTGATCCCGTTCACGCTGGCTGGTAGCCACATCGGGGTTAGAATTTAAGGTTTACCCTTTTCTAGCGGTGTAACTTTGGGAAAGTTCATCCTAAAGCCTCAGTTTCCTTATCTGTAAAAGAGCAACAATGCCACCCACCTTGGCAACCTCACGTGGTTACATACAGGCACGGGCGGAGAAGAGGGTTGCAAAGTGCGCGTGTAGCTGTACGTGGTACGTGGTTTAAAAACCTTCAGCACGGTGTCCTGGGATGCCTTCAGGACTTCCCATCAGTCTGGCTGTTGTCTCTCCCCTAAACCCAAGGCTGTTCCCTGGCCCTCTTCCCTGTCATCCTGAGTGGGGCAGGCGGGAGGCAGCCTCGCAGGTACCCGGCATGGGTCCAGCCTGCAGCCCTGCACCTTCCTGCCCACAGCTCCCCGCGCGGCGTGGCGGCCTGCTCAGAGTGGAGGATGGGAAGGGGAGATGGCCAGAAGGGCAGCGACGGGGTGGCAGAGAGTGAGGGGTGGTGGCCAGATGCCCTGTTCTCCGCTGGGAGGGAGTCTGTGCGCTGAGGGTTTCTCAGACACTTGGAAAGGGGTTTAGCATCGGTGGAGTTTGACTGCAATGTTCTTCTCGTTAGAGTGACTGTAGAAACACCACAATACAGTGCTTTCCACATTAAAAGTGCTGTTTGACAGTTCTTATGGTATATGTTTTACCCCTAAATACATAGAAGATGTGCAGTATTCAATATCCGATGTAAATTGTTTACTATTAAATGTAACACGATTGCTTGGTTCATTATTTTCATTATTTTGGATTCTACTTAAATTCAAAATGTGTTTATAATTTAGATGCCATTAAAGTGGCCGATGTTAATTTGTAGCCATTTAGGATTTTGTCTGTATGGCACATCTATTCTACGGACAGAGTAAAGACATAAGCAGAAAACCAAAGGTTTGAAAATGTCTTCAGATGACTTTTAAATGAGATATTTTGGCAGTAATTAAAACAATTTTTCAGTTCTAAAATTTAATGGTTCTGAGGTACTTGTAAAGGTAATTTCTTGCATTATGATATTTCAACATTCCGTAAATTTAGCTTGGTAATTATCTTGACTGTAATATAACAAAAATTGTACAAGTCAGCCTTACATGACTATGCCAATATTCCTATTTTGTTCCTACCAGTGACTTAAATTGAGCATAAAAAAACCCTGCCAATTCAGTGAGCTGTTTGAGCACATTTTATATAGAATTAGATTTGTTGATAGTCACATGCTATGTTGTAAAACATTTGATAACCACTGCTTTGAGACGTACAGACGGACGCATGCACACACGTACTTTCCCCCACCCCAGAGAAGCAGATGAATTTGCCCTGCTTTAGCTAAGTCAGTATAATCCGAAGTATATTTTGAAGAATACTTTTATTCAAGTTATTCTCAGAAAAAAAGGGATGCAATCAATGATTAAATACCTTTAGGACACACTGTGCATTATCCCCCACTCAGAATGTAGGAAGGGCTTGGAGAGTTTTGTAGTAAAGAAAACTTACCTATTTGGTTAGCCCAGGATTCTCTAAACGTACGTGATCTGAGTCATCTTTTCATGTAACACCTTTTAATACCTACAATTTAAGAAAATGTGCTTGGATACATTTTGCTTTCTCAACTCATATCACTGACAAGCTTGATAATTATGCATTTGTGTGTTTTTGTTCATAAATGTACTCATTCAGTATGTTACTGTTTGTGGAAATTTCAAATGGGCTGAATAAAACTACTGCCATATAAAAGGCTTGAACTCGAAGCCCTGACTCTCATACTAAGTTTAGCTAAGCAGAAAATAGTCCAACCCTTGATGTCTTAAGAATATTTTGATACTTATTTCATATCAAATAGTCCAAGCTGAAAAGTGTATCAGTTGACCATTGAAACTAATTACCTGCGCATCTTGGGTCTGCTCCTCCCTAAACAGGGCTTCAAAAGCTTGCTTGTCATACACTTTTATGCTTTCAGTCACCCGATCTCAGGCATGAACTCATTGTTCAGGCTGGGTCCACTGAGGAAGTGACCTCTGGCTGGAACCTGGGGGACTTTTTTCAGGAAGCCTCCTTAGCATCAGCCTGGTACTGTGGCTGGCTTGTTGACTGTTCTGTCCCGAAATGTTTGTTGAATGAAGAACTGAATTGGGCACCAGATATCAAGTGCATCTTCTTGCTCTCAATGTCACTGACGAGAGAAGGGTGTTAAGAGTCTCGACAGGACTTACGGAGCCTTTGCTAAATGCACTTCTGAACGCTGTGTGCTCTGAGCTGAAGACTGAGCTTCAGTGACCGTCCTGGAATTCCTTTTTCAAAGAGTGTCAAGGGATCAAGAACCTAGGGAATACTGGGAAAATAAGAGTGAACAGCTTCGGAGTAAGATGTGTTTCCAAAGCCATGGCGGGTGGGGGGAGGGGCGGGGGGAAGTACTTTACAATCTTAAGTGAGCACTTTGATGTTTGAATTTTTACAAATCATTGAAGTTGTAGTTAGTGCGCTTTAAGCTTGTGTTTGTTGTTCCTTCGGCCTCAACTGGCCTGCCACTTCACCAGAATCTCCGTCTCTCTGCGAACACAGGTGCCTCCCTTTAGCTCAATGCGATGGGAGGGGATGTGTCTCCCAGAAGTGCCATGTTAGTCTTGCGCAGCTGGTAGTGGCTTTTCTTTATCATGAAGCAGTGTTTCGATTTTAGGCTTGTCTGTATCACTCAGTAAATAAAATGTTTGTCCGTAGGTGCCCTACATTGCAGCGTGCTGTTAGTTTGCACAGATTATAGGTGTTGGAAACACTGCATGGTGTTAATATCACGGTGCTCACTCCTGTTACTATTGCCAACAGGTTGAGGCTTTAAGAATATAATTAAGGCGAAACATGAGTAAATATGATAGCTTCTAAGCCAGACAAAGCTGCTGAATATTGGATGAAAAGCATACTTGAGGTAGATGAAAAGTTTTTTCCCTATACACCGTTTCCTTTTCTTGTGAAAGCCCCTGAGCGGTTTGGGTCTTGTTTGCTTAAAGGTCAAAGAGGGATTGCCCCAACTCCCTTGGTCACGGCTCTCCTTCGGTCGCCTTTGCATCCTGCCTATTCTGTTTGACATGAGGTAACTTGTCTGTGTGTTTGTCTCATGTATACATTTTGAACAAAGGAGTTAAGGATAAAAGTTTATGGTAATTTTACGGTAAATTTATGGTAATTTTTTGACACCCCCCCCCCCCTTACACACACACCTAGGATCATTTTTATTTACAGTTTAAATATTAGTCATTCTGTTTTAGTTGCAAAAGTCCATGGCACAGACCTTGTATATCCCATAATATTCCAACAGGCATATAGAATTATGATAGAAAATGTGTCAAATGGAAAGTCCTATAGGCTGTATTTAAAAATGCCTTTGGTATCTAACATTCTCCACATTTGCTCTAATAAATGGGAGGTTTTAGCAATGCCCTATATGGTAATATCAGATGTTAATGGCATTGATTACCTGTCAGGCAGTGGGAATTGATGGGAAAATGTCCGCTGTAAAATTAAGTAGCATTAGAGAAGACTGTACCATGCATGGGCGGGGGCGGGGGGGCATGGCTGGGCCTGGGAGACTTTTGTCGGGGTATTACTGTGAGCTCCAGGTTTTTTCCCCCACATGATTAAGGCAGGCCATCTGTTCTTTGTTAAATGTTTACAAAAACAGCTTTTCTCTACAAGATTTAAGGAGATGTGGGTCTGGTAAACACTATAATATTTCTGAGCACCTTTCCCACCCTATATCATACAGTCCCAAAACATAATTCTGCTGCGTATCAAATAGGATTAATACCTTTTTTGTGTTTACTCTTTCTGTTTTTTTCTTTCTTATGGAAGATTAAAATTTTTAAGGGATACTAATTGAGGGCTTCATTTGTTACTGAAAAGGGCATCTGAAATCATTTGTATGCTAGAGTATGTAGATAAATTTTCAGTCTTTTTGTATTAGATATCCTATGCATTTTCTAGTTCATAAATGTGTACCAGGTATTTGTCATTAGAAGCTGGCACTTTGTGACTGGGGTAAATGCCATGCAGATTAAAGCAAGGTACACATACCTGGGATGAATTCACTATTCTAAGCTTTAAGCATTGTTCACTGGTAGACTTTTCTCTTTGCTTCCCTTTCCAGGAAATACTTTTTCTTCCGTTTCCTGAAAAATAGTTTATCCCAAATAAGTTTGATCTCTAAGTCCCTTGGGCGGGGGGGGGGGGGGGGGGGGGGGGGGCGGAGAAAAAAGATATGGCCTTTTCCTTTTTATTTACTTTAGAAAATAATATGTAGCAATGAAACTCAACTTCAGCAACTGCAGTGTAATCACACAGTTAAATCAGATCCTGTTAATTCTTGGGTAATGGTGCCTTGGACAGCGCCTTGGCTGACATTTATTGGGGGTGCGTGTGAGGGAGAAGCATAGGGAGAGGCTAGCTGTTTTCAGCGCTGGGTTAGCCGTGTTCTCCCTGTGTGGAGGCCTGCTCACGAAGACTCCCACCTGTGTGCCCTTCCTCAGACTTCTACCCTTGCTTCTTTCTCTTTGTGGACAGCCTTCCTCTCTTTCAGGTTCATCCTCTTTCAGCTGTCCTAAGAAAGGGCAATCAATCCCTATTTTAAGATTTTCTAATACCATTGGATTTTGAAAGCGACTTTGGAAATCATCTAACCCAAGCCCTTCATTTTGCAGATGAGGAAGACGAACCCTAGATGAGAGAAATGATTTCCCACTGATAATATAGCTCATGGCCGGGCCTGCACTAGAATTTGTGTCTCTTACCTCACAATTCTGGACTCTGTCTCTTATACTAGTGCAGATGGAGAATTGAATGTGGGTTCCTCTAGTAACCATCACAGGGCTTAGTGGGAAGAATATAACCACTTTGTTTTCAGGTAGTGATGTCTTAAAAATTTGGGGGGGCGGCGGCGGGGAGGGTCACTGAAAACTTTGGAAATCAAATGAAACCTGAGAAGCCTTTCCCGGAAGGAGGCCCATATGTAAGATTTGAGGAGAAGCACAGAGTCAGAAGAAAACTGGTTTAGAAAACCTAGATTCAAATCACAGCTCTATCTCCTGCCGTGTGGCCTTGGGTGATCACATAAGCTAGTCAAACTTTACTTACTTCCTTTCTGAAAGATGGGGGCAGGTTATCACATTTTTCTCTGAGAGTCGAGTGAAGTAACTCCCGAAAGCACCTAGCCCAGTACATGGCATGAAATAGAGGCTCAGTAAGTGGAGGTCGTACCGGAATCTAATTTATAGTACTTTGCTGATGGTAAGCCACGGCTTCTGGGTTGCTCCTGAGTCCTCTGCAGACCTCGACTGGGACTCTCCCACCCTCTCCCTGTTTTGGAGATGGTGTGATCAGGAGGGAGGGCCTGTAACTCCTCGGGCACGCTACCGCATCCTAGAGCGTCAGTGTCCACACATAGCTCCTCATCGGGGCCGCTGTGCGGATTGCGTGGTGTCAGCGGTGTGAAGTGCTTAACACATGCCTGGCACATGGGAAGATTGTTCAGTGAACACTAGCAGCCATTATTACTGCCGTTGCTATTATGGTTACTGTTGAGTGTCTGGAGAAGCAGATGACAAAGGCAAAAAATTGGCATTTGCAGATACAACATTTTAAAGTAATTTTGTTGAAATGTAAAGGTTCGCTAGATGTCCTCATTTACAGTGGAGATGATGCTCTACCCCTGTCCTGGTTTGGAGCAGACTCTGATCTCGGCTGACCACTGAGCATCCCATCCTAATTGTTGGTGTTCTCTACTGTGTTTTAGCCCATCTCTGGGTATATGCCTAGTGAGTTTCCAAACTCCTCCCGCAGGGTGTACCAGCTCGACTATATGGGTTTTCTGTTCTTCAGTAAAATTTGAAACTGTAAAGCTTTAGTGACTTAAGAAAAACATCCTCTGCATTTCGTATTAGTCCAAGGAATGTAACAAATCCAAGGTCGTTAAGTTCGGATATGTGCTTTTAATTTGGTATTTTAATGTGATTTAAATCAGGAATGACCTATGTCATTTGTGTGTAAGATTTGTGTGTGATACCTTGATTTCAAACTTTCATGGGACCTGAATCTTTCAGCGCTTGGTACACTTGATCTTGTTAAAAGTGGCTTAATTGTGTATCTTTAATCCGAGTTCTCATTCCCGCATAGGGAAAAGAATTCCATCTACTTTCCTTCCTTAGCTTTTGCCGCTGTTTTGTCCTTCCCCGTGTCCTATGTACGTAGGGGCTGTTAAGAAAACGGACGGTGGCTTCGGCCAAATGAGAATTTTTTTTCTTCCTGAATTGAATTTTTTCACGGTATTCCTGAGTAGTTACCCCTTTTTACTATTTATGTAAAAGCTTTCTTGGTTTTTGGATGAGAGAAAATGATAGATTTTACAACTGTATATTTGGGAAAATATTTGCTGCTTTGAGTATACAGTAAGTTTCAGAAGCATCAGCTACTGACTTTCGGTTCCTTTCTTCAATATGAAGAATGATAAACTAATTTCAGTTCCTATTTCTGTCTCTCAGCATTCTCCATCGGAGCCCTTTCTAGAGAAACCAGTGCCGGATATGACTCAGGTTAGTGGACCGAACGCTCAGCTAGTGAAGAGTGATGATTGCCTGCCATCAGTGGAACAGCAGCCACAGCAGAAGAAGAAGAAAAAGAAAAACAACCACATTGTCGCCGAGGATCCCAGTAAAAGTTTTGGTAAAGATGACTTCCCTGGTGGGGTTGATAACCAAGAACTAAATAGGAACTCACTAGATGGGTCCCAAGAAGAGAAGAAGAAAAAGAAAAGGCCGAAGGTAAAAAAAGATCCGAAGGAACCGAAAGAACCCAAGGAGAAAAAAGAGCCCAAGGAACCCAAGACCCCGAAAGCCCCTAAGATTCCCAAAGAGCCAAAGGAAAAGAAAGCAAAAACTGCCACGCCAAAACCCAAATCCAGCAAAAAGTCAAGGTAGGCTGTGGGCGGAAACCACCAGCACCAAAACACAGTACAGAAATGAGCACCACACAGTCCGGGCCCGGGAGAGGGGGTGGGGGGGGGAGGGGGAGGCGGAGGGGTGGGGGAGGAGGGCGGGGCGGCACCTCGATTTTTGTCATTATTGTCGGGTTCCTTGCCCTGACACCCAAACTAAGAAGTTAACAGATTTATGCATTCTGAAATTTAGGACTCAATTACTACGAACCCTTTATTCGGATGGTACGTTGTAGACTTCACTGGGTAAAAATTCTTGATTATTTTCAAATCACTTGCTCGTATTTTTGTAGAAATTTGTCATGTAACAAATAGAACCAAATTACCAGCATAGTTATTTGTAAGTATAGGCCAGCAACCTCATTTTCAAGGACAATGCAAAACAGGGAAAGAAGGATTATAGAAGCAAGACAGGTCACTATATTTCACTAAGCTTTTCAGCCCTGTTTCCCAGAAGTTGAAACAGGAGAATTAATTCTCTCCACTTGGCGGAGTAAGCCTTCCCGGGGCAGGGTTGAAATGCTAGTGGGCAACGTGGGAGAAATCAAATAGCAGTTATCCATTAGATATGCATGCAAGAGTAGCACGAGTTTTAGCTTCTAGGAAATACCCTCCTCCCTCCATCCTTCCCTCTGTACTTCCCCCGCCAACTCTGACCCCCCAGAAGGCATATTTACTCAGTAAGAAAAGCTGAGAGGAGAAGACATTGAAGACTAATTTTTTTCATTTGTACCGAACATTTCTTACAACTGTTCTGAACCAATTCCAAACATCTGAATCTATTTTTCAGAATATGGCTCATGTTAGAAAATATAGTTTCCAGATGGAAGTATGGTCAGACTCGGTTAATCTGAACCTGTTTGCAAACTCCATTAGGAGACACACTGCACGTCGTCCCTCCGTGTGCATGCATGTACACGCACACGCGTGGACACATGCACGCTCCGTTCCGTGATGGACATGCTTGACGTGAACTTTTTGAGCTCGCTGGCCTGTCAGCCTTTGACTCGTAGACTTTCCTGTGTGAGTACGCGCGGAAACAGAGAGAGGACTTGATTTCTGTGACCACAGAGGTGCTCCTGCAAAGCAAAAGAGCAAATTTGGATTTTCAACTTGTGCTAAGAATACCCAGACATCCCCAAATACGTTATTCTGTAGTGTGTTGGAAGTCTGTATCATAGTCCTTTAAAAATTTTTGTCATCGGTACTTTTTATGGTGCTGGAATAACTGAATTCTATTCAACACCTCATTCTTCTAGGTGACGATATTTGCATTTACTTATGAACGTTCTTTGATGCCTCCGTATGTGGTCTCTTAATTGAAAACTATTATTTGTTTCTGCATATGAACACTCTTCTAATCCTGCAACCCGTTATAAATTTTGTTCGTTTACTTAAGAAATATTCCATTAAGTACTTCTTCTTTGTAGGTACTGTTGTTAAGTGTTAGGATGTGAGCAAGGAACATAGGGTTAGAATTTCGGTCTGACTTACCGGGTTTTTTTTTTTAGAAATATAATTGCCCAAAAGCTAAGTATTGTGCTTTTGATAGGAGGAGGCATGTGCATATTTTTTCCAAGGAGAAAGAAATCGAAGCAAAATTTTAAAAGAATGTGTTGTTATTGTTTTTTAAACTTGAAGTGTAAGTGTCTGTGTTCTAAAAGAGCTTCCTAGAGCTCAGAAAACATATCACCAAGACTTGTTTTAGTCTCAAGATATATATATATATATCTGCCTTCGGTTTGTATTTTTAATATTTTGAATCTAGCACCGAATGACAAAAATTGATTAACAAAAAGAAAAAAGGACAAAAAAAAAATAACCCCCACTATATCTTGGATGGTGTCATAAATTTCCAAGTGTATGATTCTCTGGTTCTGAGTCTACACGGACCTCATCCTGTCTTTAAAAACATTCTTTAGCATACCCTTAACCTCCTGTGGGATACACTGGGGCAGATGTTAAAATGCTGTATTTCACAGTGAACTTGTTGAAATGTCCCCAACAACTATAAACAAGTGTTAGGAACGTAGGGCATCACATCCGCTCGGTTCTGGGCACACGTGCTGCTTGATGCAAAGACAGGGCCTGTCTTCACCCACGAGGGCAAAATTCCAGGGCAGGCCTCGTCTGCGTGCTCTCAGCTGCTCATCCTGACGTTTGAATGGTCTGTGCAGAGTCAATTTTTGGCATTGCTGAATCCGAGTAATGGCTTTGCATTAGGGTCACACGCTTTTGATAGGCGGAAGGGCATGTGATCATTTTCTCCCAAGAGGAATGTTTGGTACGTTTCCCTCCCTTCATTCGCTTTAGACGCATCATCTCAGTGGATGCCTCCTATAGGCGATAGTTGTTTTTCCCCAAGTGGTGTGAAAATAATTGACTGGAATATTTCTGTTGAGTATGGAGATCTGCACGCGGCAAGAGAGACTCAAGCCATGCTGAGGGGTGCGCCGGGAGTGTTTGGAGTGACGCTGCTGGCCCCGGGGACTTGACCACTTGTAGGGCCACTTGCTGATTTACGATGAAATGCGGTGAGGAAATTTCTAAGAGCTTTCCTGTTGTTGATGGTCAGATGGGGATGCTGTCCAAGAATATGGTAACTGAGCAGAGATTTTCAGTAAAGGCACAAACCGACCCATTATTTTGTTGAGCCGCAGTTTCTATCGGCCGGATGTATTGAGTACATCGAGCTGTGGCCTCGTGTTCTGCTAAGTCTAGAAAGGAAATAGCATCCCTGAAGCACAGATCAGTAGAAGTGCATACAACTACATGTAAATTCTGAACAGCATAGCAGAATAATTATGTAAATTGAATATGCAGTGATGAAGGTAATAGGGGGTTTGGGTTATGTTAGCACTGGGGTTGAATTGCCATAGCAGTTTGCTTTTAAGCACTGGAATAGAGCAGTGGCAATTTTGTTTTGCGAAATGTTATGTGATACCAGTTATTTCCATCCTTGAATAAGTTAACTTGATGAATTTGTTTATACAGAAAATAATTTTCCTACAGAGGGCTGAAATACAAGGGAATACACAGAAGTGAAATGAAAAATTTCGCGTAGAACTGCTCGCATCTTCCCTGTTCAGTCCTGTACGCCCTGTCATCGGTGACGTTCTACAAACAGACGGCGTTGTCCTTTGAGCGGGTGATGACGCAAGTGACCCACTGGTGGTCTGGCTTGTTTTGCATCATTCACACGCTGTCCGTGATAAAGCGCATTCAGAGAGGGTGGCTGTTATCACCGGGCTGATTCTGTGTGCCTTTAGGATGTCCTTCTCACTACCTGCCATTCTGCTTCATTCCATAAAGTGGCTGAGGCTTGAATTTGTGGCCATTCTCCGTGAACTGACCCTTTGGGCCACCAAAGTCGAATTACGTTCGTCTGGTCCGCACAGGAGAACCTAAAAGAATCTGCCAGAGGCTGTTACATAGGATGGTAGAGAAACAGGAAAAGGCATTCAGCATCTCAGAAAAAGACATTTAAAATCTTAATAATGAGAAAAAGGGGCCACATTCCACTTTTCTGTTAGAAATAGAAATAGTATCTTTCTTTCCCCTTTCCCTTTTATGTTAAATATGTATTTTTCTACCCATTTTTTTCCTCGTGCTCTCCCCAGGTGTCCTTATAGCTTTCAAACATTGGCAGTAAATATTGAAAATAAAAGCTAAGACATTTGTGGGCTGGAGGGGATGCCAGTTTGCATACGGAAGGATCCAAGAAGCTGAAACAGGAGGGTTTGCATTCTTCCTTTCAATGCGTTTTCTGTTGTGTATGCACGGGCCCCGTGAAATGAGAGAGAATTTGGAGGAAGCGCCTCCTTTGAATGACTCTCGAATGCTTTAGTGGTCCACTTAGCTATATAAAGATTCTTTGAATGTGCATACAGAAGGGAACTTGGCCAAAGACTGTGACTTGACTAGCGTAGCTCCCGTGAAACGAAGCCACGGAGATTGGCTGCTGGTGCAGTTAGTTTCCTTGCTCTGGTTTTCCACCCCCAGTGTTCAAGTTAGCAGGAAACTGAAATGCTGTTTCTCAGTTAAGAGTGATGAAGATATTTTATTTTTAAATGGATAATAAACACGCTGCTGCTATTTTTTGAAAAACACGAAGCACCGAAAACATGTCAGGTCCGTTGTTTGCAAACCACGCTGTCATTATCATTAATATCTACGTGGCCACTTTCTTCTGAGGGACTTTGCTTTTTCAGATACTGTCTTCTCCATTATGATCTAAGAAAGTAGCAGCATTTTACCTGAGGAATTTTTTTTTTTTTTTTTTTTTTTAGTCAGCCAGTGAGCCTAACGTTGGTATATTTTGGCAACCCAATACGTGTTTTATAGTGTGCTCCTAGACACGTAAAAACGTTTCAGTGGAGATTAGACACAAAAGCAAACCATTGAACTAGTTTTGCTTAGTAAGTACAGAAAACCCAGAGAGTCAGATAGTTGTCCACCAGGTATATAGCTGATAAAATAAATGAAACCCACAGCTTTTCTTCTGCTTCCTTGTTCTTTCATTTACATCCAGTGATTTAGTTTTGACCCACGTCATTGGATAATTGAAAATACTGAATTAAGTGTTTTGGACACCGTGCCTCCAGAAGAGGATACAGACTTTTTAAACATATGGTCACAAAATGGACTTTGAGCCCTTTGAGGATTGGAGGGGAGCAAGGGAGAAAAGGCACCTGTGAGCGTCGTGTCTCTACCCACTGGCCTGCCCTGCCAGGTCTCTGGTTCATTAACAAGCTCCAGGTCAGGGATGGGACCAGGTGACCCTTTCCTGGTCTCAAAGGTTACCTTCTCTTTGAAAAGGGGGCCATTAGGTCTTTTTCATCCCAAATCCTTTCTTCCTTCAGGATGGCCACCTCAGAAATCTTTCTCTTGCTGGTGACAGGCCACATTATGTCCCTTCCTCTGTCTGACTTGTCTTAATCTGCTGAATGGACAGGCAGGGAGAGTCGTCAGCCGCTCTTGAGTACAGACCCTGCTGTCTTTAGCAACACGTGGTGCAGTTCGTAGTCCTTGGGGGAGGAGAAGGCCCGACAACGTTGACCCTTAAAAAGCAGGTTCTGCCGACTCCTACCGTGCTAGATGCAGGAGTGACCACCCTGGGACGCGTGCCCATCCAGGGAGAGCAGTGGCCTGCTGCCACTGTGGTTTTATGTGGGAGAGGATGCGTAGACTCCCGCCTCCACTTCTCGCAGCACCCGTCAGTTGAACGTCGAGAGGTGAGGAGACCATGGGTGGCAGTGGTATGTCAAAGGGGGATGTTTCTGGAATGCATTCCTCTGAAGTCTCTCTCAAGTGGAATTTTAGGGCAGAAGATGTGTCGCCATAGTAGATGTGGTTGTGATGTTAGGAGTGGAAGATAAAGGGCAGAAGGGATCGTAGGCTCATTTTTTAAGTGATCATTAAAAATATCTGCGCCTGGACATGCTTCTGAAAAGTGTGAAGTTCTGTGCAGCTGCGAAATCTGTCACGTGATGGGTGCACAAAGATCTTTCTGCCCGGGTGAGGGCCCCTTCAAGTCTGGGTGCTGTGCAGAGCCACCGTGAGAGCATCAGCCGTCTGGAACACCAGCTCCTTCAGCTTCTCAGAGAAGTCTGTGTGGCTTAGCTTTAACATGTCAACTAGGGAAATGGTGTGAATTAGGAAAAGTGACCCCATTCTTCTACTTTATTTTGATGTGAACTTCCACGAGAGTACTAATTATGTGTGGGTAGCCCTGATTTCTGCAGGAACAGTATAATGTCGTGGTCCTTGGGCTTCTGTTAGGGGTGGGTGGTGCTATTTCCTCCTCGTTGGTTTCACCACTTGCTCTGCCTTGTCCCCTACCTCCCTGCAGGTAGGTGGCAGCTATTAAAATGTGGGTGAGCGGCGTGTCTCGTGTGTCGTACCGGCCACACTGGCAGATCCGAGAAGATCTAGGGAACCTAGGGAGCGCGGTTCTAGCTGCCCAAGTTAGCCCAGTGTCCCCCTTCCTGAGTCGTGGGGATGCTGTGCATCAGCAGGAGCAGCCTCTTGCAGTGTGGCACAAGCAGCCACCCGTGAGCCTCCCGCTTGGCGCTTGAAGAGCACCCTGTAGTCAGAGGGTGTGCTTTCTGCCTCACTCCTGTGACGCCCGATGTGCCCAGGTCTGTGTTGTGCCACGGTGCCAGGTGGCTAATGTTTGTGTTGCGCTTCTGCGATGAGAGAACATATTCTCTAACTAGACTTCTTTTCCGTGTTACTGGCAGATCTTAATTCGATCCATAATCCATAAAATTCAGTAGCCTTTAGATTTTCAGTGAGAATTCTTGACTGAATGATGAGTCTTTTTTACACCCTCCCCCCCACCCCCGCCCCGAATATATTCGTTGTTGGAGCACCTGGGTGCCTCAGCCGATCACGTGTCCAACTCTCGATTTCGGCTCAGGTGACGATCTGACAGTCCGTGAGGTCCAGCCCCGCCTTGGGCTTCACACGGGCAGTGCGGAGCCTGCTTGGGATTCTCCCTCTCCCCCTGTCTCTCTCTGTCCTCCTCCGCTTGCTCTCTCTCTCTGTCTCTCTCTCAAGATAGACATTTTAAAAAAGAGTACATTTGTTATTAAAAATGGATTTGACTCTTTTCAGGAGAGCTTTCTATCTTTCTTTCCCTTCCTTCCTTCTTTCTTCCCTTCCTCCCTCCCTTCCTTCCCTCCCTCCTTCCCTCCCTCCTTTCCTCCCTCCCTCCCTCCCTCCCTCCCTCCCTTCCTTCCTTCCTTCCTTCCTTCCTTCCTTCCTTCCTTCCTTCCCTCCTTCCACAGTCTTCTTTAAGAAGGGGGCAACCCAGTAGCTATCCTCAGGACAGGGTTCTTATGTTATAAGGCTAGCCAGCGATCGTCCCAAGTCACAGAACACATTCAGCAGGAAACATTTCTGAGGCCCGAAGGACACCCCTAAAGGCCAGGCCGGCACTGGACTCCTAGGGAGATCTCACGAAGAAGATGCCTTCAGATCAGTCCCAGGACTCAAATGTGGGCTCTGGAACCAGACAGCTTTTGGCTACAGTCCTAGCAGTGCAACTTCCTGGGCTGAGCACGTAGCCTATCTGACCCTCAGTTTCTTCATCCTTGGAAAGTCTGATTACAAAATGAAAAGATGAGGCATGATGACTGTTTGCAATATACTTTCATTTTAAATGAAAGCAAATTAGGTTTCTGTATCTAACTTTCTTTGTTCTTTCCTTCCTAAAAATTTAGCATAGTTAATGTACTTAAGGAGTACTTGATGCTAGAAGAGCTATTTAAGGTAACAATTTAGATTAAATTAAGTGTCTTAGAGGTGTTCCATCCAGTCACTTTCAGAGAACTTAAAAAAAAGCCTATTAATTTGTCATTGAAATCATACGCTTGTTGTTCAGAAGTAAAATAGCACCCCCCCACCCCTCCTCTCTCTTTTTCTCTTCTCAACTCTTCTTTCTCTTTCTCAACCAGGAGAGTAGGGTGAAGAACTTATGGGTGGGGTTTAGGGGCTGGGGTGGCAGGGCACCTGCTTGGAGCGAAGTATTTGGCCCCAGGCCGGGCGGCTCGGCACCTGCAGGCTGACTGTGCGGGGGGGGGGGGGGGGGGGGGGGGGGGGGGGCAGACGGGCCCAGGGGGCAAGGCGAGGGTCTTGCTCCCATCCCGCCATCCCGCCCGGGAGCTCTCTGCCCAGGGTGGCCCCGTGGAGCATCTCACACGTTTGGACCAGTGTCCCGAGTGCTCCTGGGCCTTTGCCCTCACGGCGAGGAGTTGGCTTTTGTGTGTCCTGTCTGTTGCTCAGGGTTTGCTCTGTCTCTGTCATCATCAGTTTATTCTATTACCTGCATTTTATTACATTCTAGTGTAGCCATTAAAACAAGTTTTCATCTTAGGACCTTAAAATTTTTGTTTTGTTT
The DNA here is from genome assembly GCF_027475565.1 of Acinonyx jubatus. NCBI lineage: Eukaryota > Metazoa > Chordata > Mammalia > Carnivora > Felidae > Acinonyx > Acinonyx jubatus. The sequence continues at coordinate 70,407,864 of NC_069394.1, read as the reverse complement.
TGTTGGGTTGATTTTACTTGATGATGTATCCCACTTTATGTTGCCTTAATTGATATTTTTCAGTTTTTAGTACTTTATCTTGTCTCTTTTTTGTTTTGCTTCTTTGTCTTTTAAGTTTCTTTCTCATTGTTTACAGACTTAGAGGAGGGGCCCAGTCAGTTAAGCGTCCAACTCTCGCTTTCAGCTCTGGTGCACAGTTCGTGGGTTCAAGTCCCATACGGGGCTCCGTGCTGGCAGTGCAGAACCCGCTTTGGATTCTCTCTCTCTCTGTCTCTCTCTGCCCCTCCACAGCTCATGCTCGTGCTCGCTCTCTCTCTCTCTCTCTCTCTCAAAATACACTTAAAATTTTTTTTTTAAAAACGTAGAGGAAAATTCTATACTCAAGCTGAGAGGCTCGATGCTCTTCTCTCTACCACCATTGGGCCCTTGATCCGAACAGCTCATTCCAGATTTTATTATGGCAGCCGCCAGATCTTTCAGAATCGCGACACGTTGCAGACCTCCTGTGCCGGGAACGTCTCTCTCCCTCTTCTCCTTCATTAGCTTCAGTTCTTCATTTAAAAACCTTTTAAGCATGTGAAATATAAGGATATATTGCAGCACTGTTTACTCTTCTAAAAGATGACATTTTGGCCTGAGCCTCTGAAAAATCCGATTAACCTTCAGGACCCCCGGCCTCAAGGTTGCTTTTCCCCAGTGTGGTGGGAATCACCCCATCTGCAGGATCTGTCTGAGGGCCCCCCTCCTGCTGTCCAGACCTCTTCACTGGCTGTCTTGTCATCACAGGTGCTTCCACAATACGGTTCCTTTTCAAACTACCTTTCCGTTTGGGTCCTTAATGCTGATGCTGATCAGTGTGTGGCTGCATTCTGTTTTGCAGTAGGTCAGGGCAGCTAGCTGGATTTCTAGTAAGTTCTGGCCCTTACTTGTTTAAAAAGCCTGTACTCTTGTTCACCAAAAAGAATTAGTTGTCTATGTGCTGTGTCTTAGGTGGAAGGAGTTGATGCGACCCCATTTCAGGTACTGTCACTTAGCCCTTCATTGTAGACTCTTAAAAGCTGAATACGAACCCTTCCGTGACGGGTATGGGATGGCCGTAGCACGGCCCTCTGTATGGCGTGTATTCTCTGAATACAGAGTTTGGGTTCTCAGTGGTCTCTTCAAGATGGCCTATGCTTCGGGGCGCCTGGGTGGCTCATTTGGTTAAGTGTCCGACTCTTGATCTCGGCTCAGGTCTCCATCTCTCGGTTCCTGAGATCCTGCCCCTCATCGGGCTCCGTGTTGGCAATGTGGATCCTGCTCGGGATTCTCTCTCCCTCTCTCTGCCCTTGCCGTGCTCGATTTCTCTCTCTCAGAATAAATACTTTTTTTTTTTTTTTAAAGGCATATGTTTGGATCACATTGGGGACAGTTGCAGCCCTTCAGAGCCTGGTCTAGCAGAGGTGACCTAAATGTCACTAAGCTATGGACCCCGAGCACATCCAGCTGCCCACCAGTATGACCCACTCTCGTGATAAAATGTGAAATGGAATAGAGCTGGTGGAGGGACAGTGGCCCTTCAGACTGCTAGCACCATCCCCAGAAAATGTGCTTCCTCCAAGGTTGGAAGGGCTTGTCTAGCTTCAGGAGCGGGTGGCTCTGTATCTCGGTGACACCAGCCACAGTGGGAGATGAGGCTGAGGAAATGAAAGAACTGTATGAGCGGGGAGGAGAAGTATAGAGATGTATCGGTTTTGCAAACGTGCTGCGTCTCACTCTGTTTGGGTAGCATGTTAATCCCATTTCACTGAGCTTCGTAGGTGTCTCCTCGTGAAGACAGAATCTGCGTCGGGTTTTCTTCAACGAGTTAATGAGAAGAGCACTTTTGAGTAGTGCCTGGTAAGGGCCGTATACGTGTTTGTTGTTGTTGTCGCTCTTAACTTGTGTTGTGCAATTAAATCGATCTGCTAAAATTGATAAGGCACCTACCTGACCAGGCACTAGGAAGGCAAAGATAAATAAGACACACTTCTTCCTCTTTTGAGCCTATGTGATAGTTGGAGAAAGACATACACTCACGCGCGCGCGCGCGCGCGCACACACACACACACACACACACACACACACACAGAGCTTTGGTTTCAGTTCATTGTGGTAGTGCTCCCACCGTATTCTGTGTGTTTTATTTTTTTTATAATTTTTTTTTCAACGTTTATTTATTTTTGGGACAGAGAGAGACAGAGCATGAACGGGGGAGGGGCAGAGAGAGAGGGAGACACAGAATTGGAAACAGGCTCCAGGCTCCGAGCCGTCAGCCCAGAGCCCGACGCGGGGCTCGAACTCACGGACCGCGAGATCGTGACCTGGCTGAAGTCGGACGCTTAACCGACTGCGCCACCCAGGCGCCCCGTGCTGTGTGTTTTAAATACCCCTTGTGCAGGGTACCTTCCTTCACGTAGGTGGCGTGAGGCTTCTCGTGAATGAGCGATGGCCTAGCTGAGTCTTGCAGAGCCGTAGATGGAGCCGGGAGGGGAACGGAGGTGGAAGAGGCAGGTGTGCCCGTTAGTGAGCACATTCTGTGTGTCTGCACGTAGAAGGTGCGGAGGGTTTGGGGTGCGAGGAAAGTGGAAACACAACGTTGCCAGTTGCAAACATCGCAGAAGGCCTTGCAGGCCGGTGCGGACTCTCAGACGTCATCGTGTAGATCGGACTTGAAGCAGGACGGCGCAGTCAGGTTTACGTTTTAGCTGGTCGCTGTGCTGGTGCGTGGAGGGTGGGTTTGTAGGTGACGTTCTGGTGGCAGTGCCATGTCCCTGAAGTAGGAAGTGCGGGAGGCAGAGCGGGTCCGGGGGAGGCACCATGCCTCCGGGGCTGAGGCCATTTAGGGCTAGAATTAGAAAGCACCCCCACCCCTCACCCCTTGGGGTCCTCCCTCCGGGAGGTCACCACGTGGAGGCCAGCATCGGCTAAACCCGCGCGAGTGGCCATCACGGCAGCTGTCGGAGGTTCTGTGTCTGTGCCAAGCAGCTCAGTGGCTCCATTCTCAACATTGTAGTGTCCGCTCGAGGGATGTTTCTTATTAATAACATTCTCTTACCCCCAGCTGGAAGAGCTGCCCCGTGCGTGCCTGCCAGCTTTCCAAATTATAATTTGGGAGAGGAATGTTTGTATGGCCACGTTTTGGCTTTGGCATTATAAAAGACTAGCTCTGAACGTTAGAGATTTAAATTAAATAGCGACCGTGGAGGTAGCACGTGTGTCCTTTCCTCGGCAGTCTGATAGCGGGTGACCCAGCCCGTGGATCACGAGGGTGACGAGGCAGCGGGGAGGCGGTTGTAACAGGCGAGGTGGGAAATGACACCTGCCTGAACTAAAGCAGTGGCCACGGAGGGGAGTGGCCCTTGGGATCGGCTGCTTGTTTGTCCTCCCAGCTTGTGCTGGGGACTGTGGATAAAGGACTTCGCTTCCACTGGTGTGGCTTTAGAGGAAACGGTCTTTGGTGCAGTGGGGTTCTGTCTCCCGAGTCTGCAGTGGATTCAGCCCGAGTGGGTCTGAGCCACACCAGAGAATATGTTCCCAGGTGTCCCCGAATGCGTTCCCAGCTGTTTGCCTTCCAGATGTGTGTGTGAATACTGGCATTTGTGTCACATACCGCCAGCGTTTTCATCCATTATCTCATTTAAACTTCATAACGAATCTTGGAGGAAGATAGAATTACTGACCTCATCTTACCGATGAGAAACTGAGGCTCGGGGAAACGAAGTGATTTGTTCAGGGTCACAGACAGACAGGTGATACATGACAGAGTTGGAACTTGAGCTAAGGTGTGTCTGATGCACATCAGCCTACCCCACAGTCTGTATTACCCTCATTTGTTGAAAGAAAAATTCTGACCTTAGTTTTCTGGAGACAAAGCAGTTGTAATATAACACTTAGTTGAAAATCCAGATTAGCTGATTGCAAAGCAGTAGCAAAGGCAATTTAATTAACATGACTTTATCTTGTCCTTGGTTGTGATGTCTTTGGGGGGACATTGAAGATTTTGTAGCTTTTTTGACTTCTTGGCACGCTTTTGATTTGTGTGTTGATGTCACGAGAAGGTGTCAGCATCGAAGTGCTTACCTGTCTCTGAGCAACGTTAATAGTGCAAGGTCTAATGAGTTTGGAAATCTTTCGGTAATCAGATCTGGGATGAGTGCTTCCCTTGGCTACAGGCTTTTTTTTTCCCTGAGCATTTGGAGAGGTCTTGTCTGACTTTAGCAGCCTTGGAGGTTCCACGCAGTTCATTCATGGGCAGGGCAGGTGGAAAATCATTAGGGCTTCTCTCCTTCAGCAAATTGATATTTCAGCAAACCTGGGCTCTGGCGGCTTTAAGACAGGAAGCCTTTTTACTCCTATAGGATAGTTCACACAGGGTGCGGTAACCCCACTAAATTAAACTGTGTACCTCGCTCTGGTGCAGAGAGGTCACGGTGAAAGGCACTGGCTGCCGACTTACTTTACCTGGCAGTGGTTCAACTCTGTGACAGGCCTACCTCTGATTTAAACAAATTTGAGAAATATGTAAAGTTTTGGAAGCAGTTTTGCACTGATTTGATAAAAGAAACCACAAAACACTGCAGCGCAGGTGTTGAGAATGTTTGAAAGCTGATTGAGGGAAGCAGATGGCTTTAGTCAGTGGCATCCAGCCAAAAGAGCAGGTGCTGGTCATGTGACCGCTGGTTACCAGGGTAATCTGATTGCTCTTGGCGTGCAGATGAAAGGAAAGGGGCCCAGCGTTCAGCTGTAGTATTGTATAATTTGTGGCAGTTAGAGCGGAAATAAATGCTGGAAATGGAGCCTCATAGTAGGGGAGACTTCTGTCCATGTGTAGCGTAAACACTAGGACAGTTGGGTGAGGAACTGCTGTATGGATTTTTTTTTTTTAATTTAAAAAATATTATTCTTTCCATGGATCTTTGGGGACTTCAAGTTTTTAGGACACTGCCTTTTAAAAATTTTTTTAAATTAAAAGAACTCTTTAAACCTAACTGCCGTTTGCTCTAATCTTGAATTCTTGTAAGTTATTTCCTTACGTGGCTATCTACCCTGCTAAAATGTTCACAAAATAGAACAGGGTCTGAGTATTTAAATATAACTAGTTTGGGACTACCAAATATTTTATTCGTTACTAAGATACGTTTTAGGCGGGTGATGGATACTTTATTCTGCTAACATACTTTTGAAATATTTTACGTGACATGTGCTTTACTTAAATGAAAGCATAGAGATGTCTTGGTGTCTTTTGTAGTAGCTGAGGCTGAGAAAATATGCTGTTTAATGCATTCTGTCAGCACACTTTTCTGGGAATTTATGAAGTTTCATAAATAAACTTTGTAAAGGTTTTTAAAATACCGTGTTTTCAAATTTATTAGAATTTTATGGTTTCTAGAAATAGAAAAATATAACCATTACTGAGGTTTGATTATTTTAAACGTTGCAAAACATGATAATTAATATTAGAAAACCTTGGGTCCGGTTTGGAAATTGGAATGGAAAGTAGCACTAAGCGTACATTCTAAAAGAATGTCACATAAAGGTTTTGAAGCCAATGGTAAAGTTAAATTTAAAAAAAAATTTTTTTCTCAAGGTTCATTCATGTCTTTTGACTTATGTAACATTCCAATCCTGTTAACGTCTGGCAGAAACATACTGTGGAACATGCACTTTAATTATTGGGGTTGTTTTTGCTGTATTTTTGTATTTCAGAGACCTAGCTTTGGGAAAAAAAAAAAAAAAAAAAAAAGGCTACTGTGACTCTCTCAAAAAAATGCCCAGCACCAAAATGAAGCTTATTTTAAATTAAGAAAACAGCATTAAGTAAAATCATGTAGAACAGGAAATTGCCATATGTTTTGTTATATTTTAAGAGGCTGTCGTCAGATAATAATGTAGCTGGGTGACATAATGGAGGACACCTAGCAGTGTTGGCTATAAAAAGGGCTTAAATAGGAGTTTTAAAACTCTCTGCAAGAGACACAAAGAAATGATCATTATAGTCTAGTTTTCCTTGACGTTCAAAAACAAAACAAAACAAAACAAAACGTATCCTGTGCCTTAAAAATTTGATAGCAAAACGACTTCTTAATCTGATTTTTCACTATGGTTTGGTGTACTGGCAGGGATTTTGCATTGTCTAGATAACAAATGTACTCTGTGTGGTATTGGGAGTTTTTGCATGAAATTTCTCTTTAATTAGGTCAGGTATTTGCCAAAGGTCATCAGTATGGGGTTTTGCCATAAAAACTTAATTGAGAGTGCCATTTAACTGTAAGTGGCCAACACGCATTGATTTATCAGTTGTCATCGATACTTTCGGGATATTAATGTGGGAAATATAAGGCATGGGGCATGTGGAAAACCTCATTAAAAAGTGAACACTAAGTGATCCACTTTGAATTCTAGTAATAAGAAACCTGATTCAGAAGCAAGTGCTTTGAAGAAAAAGGTCAACAAGGGAAAAACAGAAGGTTCTGAAAATTCAGACTTAGACAAAACGCCCCCAGCATCTCCTCCTCCTGAAGAAGATGAGGACCCAGGTGTTCAGGTAATACCATCATTCTGACCCCAAGCCTTGGTTATTTAGCATGGGTAACTTTAGCCGCACACCAAGTACACCAGACCTCCCCTGTCTTTGTTATAGAGCTGCTTTAAAGATGGCTTTGTTGTTGTCTGGAACATCACATCCGTAGCAGTGAGAGCTAGGGGGCCAACACGAAATTAAACTCCCGACGTCTCGGGTTTGTCATCTTTGACTCCGGGATAGATAAAGCTGAGTATCTTCATTTACTTCTGCAAGCGTCCCTTCCGCTGTTTATGTGTATATTAGTGTTAGCGTATTGTTAAGATACTCGGTCACTTAAAGCTTCCTTCACATTTCTGATTTTCTCTGAAGTTTGGTTGCCTGTCCATTCTTTTATTTTGCAGAACAAGAAACCAACATGTAATCTGTAGCTCGTCTTAAGTGTTCTGACATCCGGTGGCCAGAGTTGAGACATTTAGTCATGTAATAATCCAGTTTCTGTGAACAAGTTAGTGACTCTCTGGATGGCAATTGTGCAGAACTTTCCAGTGTTAGATTCTCCTGACTTTTGGAGAATTTTATAGGAAGCAGTTGAAAAACCGAAATAAGCATTAGGGCTTTAGGCTCTTGTGTGTAGAGTGCACTGCCTTCCCTGATTGGACTATAAGGTAAGAGTCCCTGCACGTGACCGTTAAAAATTATTTCCTTGTTACATTCTCTGGAAGCATGCCAGTGCGGTCCACTGGGATGGCTAGGAATGTCACTTCTGTGAATGACATCTGAGTTATCCTGGAGCAGTCACTGAGGAGTCCTGCTAGAATAGAAGTCGGCCCCTAACGGCCTGCTTGCCTCTTCTGATCGCTCAGTCCCCACTAAGCACTGGCTACCTACACCTGTACCAGTTTGCTTGAAAGTTAGAAAAAAAAAAAAAAAATTGGCAGTGTGCAGCTCTATTCTAAAGAATGTCAGACAGGGTTGGTTTTTGTTTTTGTTTTGCCAGTCTGTTTGTTTTTCAGTAGAACTCCCTGGTAGCTGTAATGTCACAGAATGGCTTAGGCTAAGAGGGCCTGAGAGGGAGCGGAAAGAGAGCGCGAGTGTGGACGAATGCGGTGTGGTTTGGTGTGGTTCTGTAACTAACCTGGGACACCTCTGGCAGTTGGGGTTAATTTTGTGCTTTTCCTTTCATACGTCACTGAAAAGATAGGCAAGGTAAGTGGGCATCTTTTAATTGCTTGAGGACTTTTAAACTAAAGTATTTTAATGATTTTGCATTGTATGTTTATGCTCAAGGGTCTTTTTTTCCTGAATCGTGTTTGCCTAAACTAGGACCTTTCTGACAGTAGTATTTAGACAACATTAAAAAGATTTATTCACACAGGTCAAGAAAATTCCCTTGTTCTCTCACAAATATCGCTGCTGTTTCTTAAAAGTATTTGTATTAATAGAGACTCCATTGGACTTTAGGAAGTACTAATTTTTTTTTTTCTTCTGCATTTCAGTTACAGAAAAACTCAACTCAACTCAAATGAACATTAGTGCATGCTTTCTAATTGGCTAGTGCTTAACTGTTAGGGGTTTAGTAGCTAATACAAGCAACCACACAAGAAGATCTGACTTTGCAGGCAGGTTTTTCTCTGTGTCTCTGACACAGGAAGTGATGCTTGCTGCTGTTTGTTGTTTCTTCCGGTAGGATATGCATGAAGGGTTTAAAGTTCTGTGATTGATTTGTTTAAACCAGTAAATGCCGTATCATTTTAACTCAAAATTGTGTCACCAAATACTACAACAGACATCCTGGAAACACATTGAAATCTTCTCTTTGAGTATGGCTGCTTTAACTGTATGTAGCTTTTCTCAAGCAATCAAGTTTAACAAGTTGACCCATAAAATAATAGGTCAATTCAGATAGTGTCAATTCAGACGTTTTGAGGTGTGGTTTAAAGGGAACGCTTACATTTTGATTTCACAGAACTCTTTCAGATAACCGTTTAACAGACCATAAGAGAAGCATGTTATGTCATATATTAATTTCATGTTGGGGAATTGTAAAAGGACTCTTGATACCCAAAATTAATGAACTTAAGATCAATTATTACTTAGAAGGTAGAGACGGCCATAGCATTCTGGAGAATTTTCAGAAAATGGAGCTGTAATTGTATTTTGAGGGTCTTCGCTCTTAGGAAGTGGCCTCGTGTCCACTACCAACGAACCCCATCACCGCTGCACACATTTGTAACACCAAGCTGATGTGAGGAGAAGCTTCCATAGCTAAGAAAGTTATACCCACCAGTCATAGATTTCTATTCCAAAAAAGAAAAGCTTCCTGTTTTATTGTAGTGGAACATTTCTTCAGTAGTGAGCTTTGGTATGAAGTGGCTTTGTCTCAGACTCTAGCTGAGGGCGTTTAGTTGTTGGGGCTGGAAGGATACCGCGACGTGGCCCCGACCAGGGAAACCTGACAAAACATCACAGATGCGTCATTAGTGGCACGTTCCTCCCCTTACGGTAATGACAAACAAGATGAAAATACAGACCAATCCATGGCAATTTAGTTAAATTGACCTATTAAAGGAAATACAGATAGTATGCTACATGTCACAGAATGAGAATGTTGTTTCTGATAACAGCCTTTTATATCTTAAAGAGATTGAGAGACCAGGAGTTATCTTGGATCGACTTTGGGTAGAGAGAAAGGAAGCTGTGCAAGGTAGCTTGGCCTTGTAGCCCCAGTGCTTCCTGATTTTTCTTTGGCAAGGTAGAGCTAATTAATGATGACTTTAATCCTACTAATTGCATCTGGAATTAGTATGTACCATGCTCTGTTCTAAATGCTTTACGTGAATTCTGCCATGCGATCTAATTCCCTCATGTGATCCTCACAGAATACTTAGGAGGTAGTTAGCTGTCACGAATCCCGTTCTGCAGACCAGGTAACTGAGGTCCACAAAATAAGTTGTTCAAGGTCACCTAGTGAGAACCGGGGCTACTTGAAAAACTCAGCACTCAACTCCAGGGCTCACAAGGTCAAACTGCCTCCCGTGACGTCGGGAGGGTCACAGATGGCAGAACCCCTGCTGGTTCTTGCTCTGCCCTGACCTGGAATTGCTTCTGGGCGGGGCTGACCTGGAAGGCCAGAAGAGGAACCTCTGGCCCCCGCTGCTACTCCCACTGGCCTAAACCACTAACAAGTCTGTTAATAGGATGTTACCCCACATCCCCTTGGGTCGGACTGCACCTCTGCAGTCACGGCTGTGTAGGACTAAGGGCTCAGAGCCTCAGACGACTCATTTGATGGTCATATTCAACCGAGTTTGTGTCGTCAGCTACCTCCGATGCCCTCTTGAGAGCAGAGAGAGCAGAAACGTAAGAAAACAAAACTCGGCCAGCCCTACCCTTTGAGACAAGGTGCTGGGCTTCCTTGGTCCTGACTGGAGCCACGTACACCCTTGCTTGTTCCTCCTAGGTCTACACGGTCCGGGGGCGGAGGGGGGGGGTGGGGAGCTTGCTCGCCTCTCACTCTGCCTTACTGACCAACCTCACAATTCACAAGCTTCTTTAAAAAGTTTTATTTCATAATTCTTAGAAAAAAGTTCATAAGTGTTCATTTCTCAGTATTTTTATTTATTCTGTGTGCTTCATGAACTCATCTATAAGTTGTAATCTTATATTTATCAGTGGTTTAAAACTCACATGTATCGTTTTACAGTCAGGTTAGGTTTTACCAAATACACACATTAATGAAAGGTCAGTTCGCCTCATTTTTAATTAACTGACGAAACTAATTCTTTACCAAAAAGGTCAAAACAATATAGAATTATTTTGAACAAAAAGTCTGTTTCTTTTAGGGCCAAGCTTAAAATCAAGCCTTTTATTTAAATGGCCTTCTGAAATACCATTTCAGTATTTATATAGAACTTTATAATCTACTGATTAGCTTCTAATGTCGTCACTTCTTTGGATCTTCTATTAGAAAAATTTTGAAGCCTACAAAAATAGAAAAGTGTAACAAACCCCTATATACCCATCGCCCAGCTTCTGTATTGTTTCCCCTTTTGAGCAGCGCACTGCCTGAGTAAGGAGTCAGGTTGGTTGTTCCTCCCATTCCCCAGCTGAAGGTCTGGTGGCTGGGAGTGGTGATTTCCCCCCGTTTCCATTATGTTCATTGCCCCTGTGGTTTCTTATGTGACTTACAGGGATAAGGTTATCAGCTCTACTTGAAGGTTAACTTTTAAAAATGTATCTCTTAGCATCCCGGGAGAGGTTACAAAGAGCATCAGTGACGGCTTTTTACACCTGCTTTGTTGTTTTTGTTTGTGTGTTTGTGTCTGTGTTTGTGTTTGTGTTTTTAGAAGCGACGTTCCAGCAGGCAGGTGAAGCGGAAGCGATACACGGAAGACTTGGAGTTCAAGATTTCCGATGAGGAAGCAGATGATGCAGACGCTGCTGGGAGAGACTCCCCCTCCAACACCTCGCAGTCAGAGCAGCAGGTCAGCGGCCCGTTCGCGTGGCTCTTGTGCACGCCGCGGAAGGTGGACTGGAGACTTGATAGCTGGAGTCCCAAAAGCTCCGTGGAAGCCTTGGACTCTGAGCCGGAGAACGTTCATTTACTGTTGGCTAACGTGCTGTGGGAAATGAGTTGTTCATCAGTGTCTTTCACAAAGCCCCGTTCGCTGAAATTCATTTTTATATAAGCCTATGATACGTAACTTGACACAGTTTTGGAGAATTAATGGTCTGTGTTGAGGAAGAGTCAGAGCTACGATGCAAGGAGGCTGAATTTACCTCTGAAGAATTCAGGGCCGTAGCTTCTGGGACTTTAATAAACCGCTCAAGCTTGTCTCCTGCTGTTAGGCACCGTCAGAACCCCTTTATGAAATTACTGCCTTGTAGTACCCAGCAGGGCATACTTTATTCTCTGTGCAATGTAAATGATGGATAAAATAGTTTGTATAAAATATGGGTAGTAATGTAGGATTGATCATTGTAAAGATCTTTTTTTTTTTTTTTTTTTAACGCCCCTCTGTTCCTATTACTGTACTTCAGTTAACAAACTGGTAACCCATTGAAAAGTATATTGGATGCAGTTTTTTACTCTATTTGGTGCTTTGTGCTATGTTAAGTTGTTACGTAACGTTTTACGTGGCCAACATAGATAAAAGCTGCCTACAATAACAGAATGATGCGGATATTTACCCCATGGGTATAGATGAGGAAAAGTTACATTTTTGACTGCTGTCATGCAGAGATTGTTTTCTCTTGGCAGCTGGAGTTTCTGAATGCTCTCTGGCTTTAGGGACCCTGCTAGTCCACGTAATTAAACCACATAATCATGAAGTAATAAACACAGATTTTCCTTTTGCCTTTCTGGAGAGCAAGAGCCTTGTTCTTTACCATCCTGTTTCCCCCCGGCGACTAAAAGGGTATGATTTAAAGGGTATGAATTTAAAACGTACAGAGGTAGATGCAAAAGGAATGATTTCTTGTTTTGATGGCTTGCAATGAAATGTTTTCCATTTGGATTGATGTAGCCTACTTTTTTGTTTGTTTGTTTGTTTTAGGAATCTGTTGATGCAGAAGGTCCAGTGGTAGAAAAAATCATGAGCAGTCGTTCAATAAAAAAACAGGTAAGCACCATTTGGAGCGATCAAAACCTCTGGTGTGTGTAGGACTCTTAAATTATTTTCTGCTTTATAATTTCCTTTAAAAAATTCACTATTCTAAAAGAAAACTTCTGGTGATATTTCCAATCCTGTCTGATTTGTTAGCCAAATATAAACCTTCAGGATGTTTAGCCCCAAATGAAACTGAAATATATCAGACAGTCAGTGCTTTGTGACATGATTTAGAGTAGGCAAGAAACTCAAAAGTCGCCAAAGAAATGTATAGGGCTTTTAGAGTTATAGGCTGCCTTTTTCATAAATACTATTCATAAAAGTCATAAGCATGAATTTACCTCTCATCTCCCTCAGGGAAGTTCCCTGCCTGCCCCGCCCCCGCCCCCGCCCCAGGATGGAAGTTTATCATTTTAGTGAGTAGGTGTTTTCTCATACTTTTCATAACATTTCTTCATGTACAATTAAAATATTCATTAATCTCTTTTTTGTCAGTGCAAAGTGTAATTTTTGAAGATAATGTGACTTATTCTTCAAAATTCTTCAGCATTTGTGTTGATCTGCAAAGGTGAAATCTGGGTACCTGTCACTAGTCTGATAACTTTGTCATTGAGGAGCACATCTACCCTGTGACAAAGAAGTCCAGTAACCCTGTATTGTCTTCCACTGATTGAGATTCCTCATTTCATCCCAACCAGCTAGCTCCCTTCTTGCCCGGTTAGAGCAAATGCTTTGTTTTGTTTGAAGAATTACACAGATATCGAGATGAGCTACATCTCCACATTCTGACGTACAATCTCCAGTGTCTCTAGAAAGCGGTGTCCTTTAGATACAGGGTATCTGTCTTTCAGCTTGAGTCGTTGTCAAATGCAGCTCTTTCTTCTTACTTGCTTTCAAGGTAGGTGGAAGTACAAGCTCATTTTTTGATATGCAAAATAAGTTGGTTTTTTTTTTTTTAATGTGAGTTGTGTACAGAGTGTAACTTCCCATGGAGAGAGGTGAGACCCCAGTCTTCTCAAAGAGGGAATCTTTGCTCTTCACAAGCTACTGTCCAGAGACCCTAGAGAATGGTATTACACCAGCAGGGCGCTTCTCTTTACCTTTGTTGCAGTACTGTTTCCTTTTCTATTGTGTTCTCCAGAGTGTGGGTTTGTATCAGAATATACAACTCTAGTTCCACGAAAATAATCAAGAATGACACGTCGAGATAGTTTCACGTTGAGTGTGGGGTTGGGGGGGGGTATACGGGATGGCTATCTGTCGACTCTCTGAACATGACAGTTTCCTCGCTGATGAACCAAATGAGAAAACTTCAACCAAATTTCTCCCCTGTTCAAGCAGAAATGAGCACTGTTTAAGTCATTAGAAAGGTTGCATTTTTGTCCTGCTAATGACTCTGGAACTGTTAATTTGTGACTTGTAGATATATGGTAAAATTTAAATACTTGATGTGCTTTAAGGAATAATCCCCTCTGCAGAATTGAAGTGACTTGTTTGAGTAAATAGCATGTGGTTTGGATGGGATATATTAATTTTCATTCAGTTGATAGTGCTTCAGCAGGCATACACAGCAGGTTTGGGTGTTGCAAATTATAATTAGCTCTATTATTCAGAGCTACTTAGACTATGCATTATGTAGGACATTGCTTTTTCTTTCTGCTTTGCCCACTTCACAGCTTTTTCTTTTCTCGTTACCCTTAAAAGGTAGGTACCCACAGTTAGAAATAGGTATTGTTACCATTTATGGACAGCCAGGTTTGTTTTATCATAGGAGATTAAAATTCACTTTAAGTGTATATGGGGGTGGAATATTTGTTGAGTTGGTGAATTTTAGGATGGAGAAGATGAATGGAAAATTTCTCTGGAAGGGGAAACATGCCTTGAGGTGTGATTTACAGTAAAGAAGAGATGAGCTCATTGAATTGCTTGTACATTACTGGTATTTTTCATAAAGGGCGATAAAAAATAATTAGAACATTGCAAACCTTAGCAGGTACTGACTTCTTAAACTGCTAATGTTCTTGGAATAGTTACTTTCGTTATCAGCTTTATGAACATTGGGGGAAAAGTGTGGCAAATAGAAACAAAAGGAAATTTGAGATCTTCCTGTGGATTCTAGCTATGTCTGCTGGTCTGTGTCCTGTTACCATGAATAATTGAAGGAGTAGCTGTAAGAAGGTACCTTTATCTCCCCCTGGCAGCACCGTAGAAACCTGCGGTGAGCTCTCAGAGCCTACCCTACATGGTGCTGACACATAGTGGGGACTCAGATAATGTTTTTCAAAGTCCGTTGACCTCATCACTGCAGCCTGAGAAGCATGACCCATTGTGATGGAGTCATGCAGACGCAGAGCTCATCTGGCAGAGCCTCTGTAACTCACCTCATGTTTAATCGGGATGGCTCGGGCACGTATGTTGTTCTAAACTCAAATTCATATGTGTTAGACATATGGGATATGGAAAGGGATGTAGTTGATACTTGTGTTTGAATTCTAAGGTAGATTTAAGCGTGGACTTTTGGAGTGCCTGGGTGATTCAGTTGGCTGAGCGTCCAACTCTTGACTTCAGCTCAGGCAATGATCCCAGGGTTGTGGGATCGAGCCCCATGTCGGGCTCCACCCTGAGTGTGGAGCCTGCTTGGGATTCTGTCTCCCTCTCCCTCTGTCTCTGCCCTCTCCTCCACTGGCACACACACTCTCTCCCTTTTTGTTTAAAAAAAAAAAAAAAAAAAAAAAAAAAAAAAAAAAAAGGACTTTTGGATTGTACAATGGTTAATTCTTTTGTTTTCCACATTTAGCCTGTCTTGTAGCCCTGTCTGCTTGGAGGCATCTGTCCTTGGGGAATAATTCAAATCCTTTTTGTAGCAGAAGGTCAAAAACAGTTGTAAAAGTGAATTCTGGCTGTATTCCCTGAAATTCTTTATTTTTCTTTAAGTTAACTCATGATATGTTTTCTTAAGAGCTTATTTTAAATTCCAGGGTATTTGTTTTAATCCTCTTTAGCTGAACCCACCACCACCAAGAACAACAACAAATAGTATGTAAAGCAGGCAAAACTCTTCATCGCATTTATCATGTCCTATTTTCTCCCAAGGTGAACTATGATTTGGTATCTCTGCTAGAGTATACAGTAGGTTGAGTCACAAGTAGGAAGTGATTCATACCTTGCTTATTGATATCTTTATCAAGGTGCTTAGTCTTTCTGCTGTAAATTATTCAACTTATTATTTTCCCTTTTGGCACTATAGTTTAGCTTTGTTTTCCAGTGTGACTGCTTAATTTAGTAATAGAATGCTTGGGAAAGGTCATTCATTATTTTAGGCTACAGGATTATCATTTACTGGACTGCTATTCTAGAATCCAGGTGGCCAGAGGAGTCAGTTTATTGCCCGGTTGAGGTTTTGGGTTCCTGTGAGTGATGGGAACAAGTATGGCTTAATATGTGGAACTTAAAATTTCATATGAATAATAAGGATTTTCATAGGCTAGCTTTAGAGTCTAATGAAAAGATATACACAGCTCTCTAAAATTTTCTATTGAGGGGCGCCTGGGGGCTCAGTCGGTTAAGCGTCTGACTCTTGATTTCAGCTCAGGTCATGATCTCATGGTTTTGTGAGATAGAGCCCCGTGTCAGGCTCTGCACTGACAAGGAGAAGCCTGCTTGGGATTCTCTCTGTCCCCCCCCCCCCCCCGGCCCCCCCCCCATAAATAAATAAACTTAAAAAAAAATAGTCTATTGAACACATTAAATTACTTTAGAGGGCTCTCAAATTTGAGGGCTTTAGAGGGCTCAGAAATAAATATTCTGGTTCTTTGTATGTGTGTGTGCACGCGTGTATAGAAATAGTGCTTTGAGTCCGTTATTCATTGGTTATTCCCGATATAGAATGGTATCTGAAAGTTGGGGCCTGGGGGTAGTTTGTTGGGGCTGTTTCCACTCCCACCAAAGGCTGGCCAAACTGCCATTTAGTGAATAATTAAAATGGTGTTCCCAAGGGCTTACGCATTCACTTACTTTTGTTAATTGTTTTGCTTTTAGTAAAGCAGAAGAAGTCAGGAGGATTGTATTTATATGAAACCAAGAGTGTAAAACAGCCCTACTCATTGTTCAAGGGGCAAGAAGGTGATCCAATATGTGTGGTCAGGGAATGGAAGAACAGGCTTATAATTTGGGATATCCAAAAGAAATAGGCCCTGTTAAGGGCGCCTGGGTGGCTCAGTCGGTTAAGTGTCTGACTTCAGCTCAGGTCACGATCTCACAGTTCGTGGGTTTGAGCCCTGCATCCGGCTCTGTGCTGACAGCTCAGACAGAGCCTAGAGCCCTCTTTGAGTTCTGTGTCTCCCTCTCTCTCTGCCCCTCCCCTGCCCACATTCTGTTTGTCTGTCTCTCTCTCTCTCAAAAATAAATAAAAAATTAAAAAACAAGGAAAAAGAGAGAGAGAGAGAGAGAGGAAGGAAGGAAGGAAGGAAGGAAGGAAGGAAGGAGCGAGCCCTAGTAGGATTCTGCACCGGCTCCAAGTGCTACCACACGAGGTCTTGGAACCTAATTGCTTCCTCTCAGCTCTAGACCCTCTTGTTAGGCACCTCCACTGCAGGTTCCTGGAGGAGCAGCCAGTCATGACAAGAAAATGGGTATTGATGACTGTCAGAGACACAGACAGTTGATGGCTGTGAGTCAGAGCTTTTTGGCAACAGGATTGAGACGGAATGGAAAGTATCCCTGTTGTTCCAGAGTTAATCCTGTATGCTTTGGTGCCCACTTAGAAATTATGGGATGGCGAGACTATTTAGAATGAGAGGGAAAAGACTGTATAGGAAGAAAGATTGGGAAGGAGGAAATCAGAAAATAATAGAGCCTAGAAATGATAAAGCTTGTCTTTTTACCGTCTCAAAGGTACGTAATTTTGAAGCACTCTTTCTGAATTGAAAGAAATGCAGTTAGCTTCAAAAGAGTAAAAGCAGTCGACGACACATTTGAATTCCATTCCAGGATTGAAGTTCATGATATGCCATGACCAGTGTCAAAAGGTCCAGGCTCATCTTGGCTTTCCATTTACCCTGGTTGTCTTCTGTCTTGTCTTGGCCTTCCTGTCTATTGGAATCTTCAGTTGACTGCTCTAATGTGTGAGCAGAAGGTGCACTATCGGGGCTACGAAAGAGTAAGGCGGGTCCTAGATGGACTGTCACTCGATTGACTAGAATTTATCTCTAAATTAATTCCAGGTTTATGTTGCTGGGTATCTAGCAAACACTCGTTTTCATTTTGGATAACTGAAAGTTTATGGACATTGACGGTGTCCTGAAAAATGGCTTCAAAAGCTGCTTTATGGTTATGACCTTTATAGATGAGTAGGTTAGAACCAGCTACTGATGGGCTTTGACCGCACTCTCGAATATCCTGTCTTCTAATTGCTGATTTCTAGGCTGGTGGAAAAACAGTTTACAATTTAGGTTTAAGCAACACATGTGAGAGTTTCAAAGAAGAGTTTACGTTCACAGTCTTCGGTGGTAGTTTCAACGTTGGGGATTGAGGGAAATCGTAGCCTCTTTGAGCAGATCCTGTGCCAGCCTGTCATCCAGCAGAGAAGTCTTTGCTCCTTTGTTTGTCCTCTCCCGTGTTCCTGCTTGCCTTAATTTTCTTCGCAGCATCTCTGAGGCGGCTTAGCCAAGCGTGACCCTTAAGGCAGGCTCGGGTGCTCTTGTAAGAGTGTAAAAGCAATCCCTAAACATCTATAAGTGGTGTTTACGTTTTCTATCCCCGATTTATCTGATCAAATGTTCCAGGAGAAAATTACATACTATGACTTAACAGCCCAAAAGCAAAAGGGGGAAAAAATATTGAGAGAGATACTTAAAATATCACGTGAGGGCATCTTCCTCACACCCTGCGGAGGGTGGGATCAAGGGAGATGGTCTAGATAGTCTCACCGCTGAACTCTTGGTTCGGCCGATGCATATCACGATTTTAACCTTACCTACGTGTAGTAGTGGGAGTGTTAATTTTATTTGGCTGCTGTGTGTGTGAGACATCTTGTCTGAGAGGTTTTAATTGTACCATTGAGCGAAACTAAAGCTGGGAATCGTGATGCACTGAAATTACAGCGTAAGAACAAGGTTTAGTTTTACAGGGTTTCTTGTTTGGAGTTATCAACTATATGGAGGAATAAATGTCTTTTAAATATTTTAAAACATTAGAAAACCCACAATGTAAAGTTGCCATGGGGCAGCCAAAAATAATACATATGGCATTCAGGAGAGCAGTTGCTAATTGGCTGCTGCCTGAGAAAATGGTACACTTGGCGTCTACTTAACACCGTGGGTTTGGCACAGAGCCAGATTTGGGGTCAGGTCGTTGTGAACGAAGCTGCATGTGGTTAGGGAGGAGTTAAAATGATTCATGTCTCAGAAGCTGTAGCACATCGAGTGGCGCGCACGGGCCGAAGCGCGTCCGTCTTCATGTCACCGGCCTCCTACCGGTCGCGACGTGCTCATCCGTTCGAGAACGTCCACAGCTCGTCGCCCCTGGCTTGTGTTCACGTGGGAGTGAATCATCGTTTTTGGAATATTCTGGTAGCTGGTTTGGAGCATGTGCCTGAAATTTTCTTTTGTTGCAGAAGGACTCTGGAGAGGAGATAGAAGTTGAGGAATTCTACGTGAAATACAAAAACTTGTAAGTAAACCGTGATATATATCCATACGTGTGTGTATATATATATATATTTTTAATCGGGGGATATATTTTCAAAGTCCTCAATACGGATTTAAAAAATAACTGCGAATTGGGAAGTTTTGGTGCGGCTTGTTTAGTGCTTTCCAGGCTGTTGCCTCCCAACTTTTGTGTCTTTGAGAATTTTAGGAATTTAATTTTTCTGGGAAACGTGTAATTGGTACAAAAGTCGGCCAACTTTCACGTATAACCAAGAAATCCTTTTTAGAAGGGCTAAAGCCTCACACGATAGTAGAAAAGTGAGCAAAGTGACATTTGCCTGTCCTCTGAGAATGAATCTTACTCTGCGAGGCCACCCTCCCTCCTCTGCCTGGGCGCAAGATGGCCAGGCACTTGAGATGAGATCTCTACTATCAGGCAAAGTCTCTAGAAAATCGTGACATCCCTCACATTTTTGAAATGCAGCGAGCTGTGATTTTGTTTGTCTGTTTTTGTTTAGTGAATTTGAATTGCGTAAGTTTAAAAACGCCTAACTGAAGAACAACACCAGTGAGTTGTTGTTCCGCGTTGTAGATGTAGGGCCAGGCACGTTTTCGGGAGGCGGTGGCACTGTCGGGATCAGGAGTCATCCTGCTGAAGAAGCCTGCAGCCCTTTTCTAACCGAAGTAACACTCGCAGAACAAAGACAGACATCTTCATGGATAACGTAAAAATTAAATGAAAAATTTGTAAGGCAAGGAACTCAAGCATCATACTGATAAGTTTTAGAGTTTAAAAGAGGCTTTGGGGAGTTGCTGTCAAAGCAGCCTAAGAAAATTTAACCCTCCTTTTAGAATATGAAAGCATCAGACCTCACGGTTTCTGTCATTCTCTCTTGTTGCAACTGGCAATGTGTTGATAAACTAATGTAGTTCTGAAGTTCTGTGATAAACACGTGTCATCAAGTAAAAAGATGAAGAAGTCTCTTGCCATCGTTAGTGTGAGAGGTCAGTGAATTGCAGAGTACAGCGATCAAAAATGCTCGGTCAGTATCAGATGGGTGTTGGCATCATTTTATACTCATAGCACGGTGAACGTATGTACACAGGTGGAAATTATACGTATGATGCGATTCCATCTAGTCGTATAAGGAGAGTGTCGGGATAGGTAAGGAGGCAGTAACTAAATGAACCAGAGAGAGTTCCCCGGTAGATTTATCAAATAAAACGTAGAGCAAAGACATTTAAGTACCAATTCCCACAAAATGGCACCGCTGGATAGGCCTCCATCCAAATCAGCATGTGGCAGTGGGGCTTGACGTGCCTGATTCATTCTTGACCAGGAACCACTGCCAGGCCGGGGAGACCTGTCATCCTTCGTTGGTCATGTGAGAGGAGGCAAACATAGTTCTAAAAAAGAGCTTTTCTGTCTGATATTATTGAGTTCTAAGGGAAATTAAAATTTCCATACAATCAACCGTTTCTGTTAACCTTTTAGTTGGACATAATTTCAAATTTACAGAAAAAGTGCAAAAATAGAACAGAGAATGCCTGTTTTCCCTTTTGTAATTGACAAGAGTCTTCTGGAAAGGTATTTTGAGACTATTAGCTATGATCATGGTTGCTGAGTGGTGATTTACTAATTCCATCACCCGTTCTAAATTTATTAGTTGAGTTTCCACCGTAAGGAGGGCTTTGACCCTCTTACTCATTTGTTTCTTTACAGCTCTGTAGACTTGTGGGGTCTTATTTTATTCAATGGTCCATAATTCTTTACTATCCTATCATTATTTACTTTGCTCACATTATCCCAGATTTGGCCCACAGGAGCCCCTCCAGGCTGGAGCCTGTCTCCTTTTGCCTTGTCCCCATCCTTCTTTGAGCACTTCCTTACTTTCTGGCACCAGAGGATATTCCAGTCTCCTCTTACAATTTCTCTTTTTAAGGTTCTCCAAGGAGGCTTGGTTGTGTCTCCTGGAGAACGGCGTTTAGAAACCAAGATGTGAGTGCTCGGTGTGCTCATTGCCGCTGGGAGTCACCGTTTCCGGGGCCTCTCAGTGAATGGGGCTTTGCGGGCCACCTGCATGCGTACATGCATGTACACTCACGTGTGTGCATATGCATGACATAAACACATGTGTTATGTATGCGCGCGCGCGCACACACACACACACACACACATTCCTCTGTGTACCTACCTATCTACTTACCTAAAGACAATGAACACCAGCGCCTTTAGAGCGATAGTTGTGGTTTTATATCAGCAGCACCGTGGGGTTCATCCTCTCCTTTTCCCTTCCAATATTCATGACTCCCTTCTTCAGCCACGAGAAACCCGGCTCTTATTATCCCTAACATATTTGTTTATATGTCAGTCCTATAATATATAGGAAATGTTTTCCAAATTACTAGACCATATTTTTGGGAAAAAGAAGAGTACCAACCGTAAAGTTCATTTAGTATTTGTTTAGAATTTGTTGTAGTTAGCCAAAGGGTGTAGAAGCTAAGTAAATACTTGGTTCAGAATTTCCTTGGCTTAGTTCTTTTCTTCCTCCTGCCCCCTTTCAGCGTGGTTATGTTATTTATTTGATACTCAGTTGGTCTTTAGTTTCTGTCTGTATTTGTATTCCATTTTAGCTCCTCACCATTCTTGTTGATCTTATTTATTTTCTTTTTTTCAAGTTCATGAAATATTCACATGGTTCAAAAGTCAGAACTTGTTCAAGAGGATACTCAAAGATGCATCCTTCTCCCTTCCCTTCCACCCCATTCCTACTTACCTTCTCATTAATCCCAGATTTATCCTTTCTGTAATATTTGGCAGAAACATGTAGAGGGGTGTGTGTGTGTGTGTGTGTGTGTGTATAAATATATATACATAAAGTATTTTATATGTATAAAATATATGTAACTTTCCCCTTTCTTCCACACAGAAGTAGCAGCTGTTTGTTTTCCTATGCATAAAAATAGCACTTTGGTGTTTAATAATACTGTATTTTGGAAGTTACTCAACATCAATCCATGGGTTCTTCCTCATTCTTTGTTACTGCTGTGTAGTACTCCAGTGTATGGCTGTATCATAGCTTGTCCAACCAGTTTCCTATGTATGTGGGCATGTAAATGGCTTCTGATATTTTATAGTTACAGACGGCACTATGGTATATATTCTCTTGTCTGTATATTTTCAAACTGTTGGAGGCATAATTTGAGGGTGAATTCCTAGGAATGGGATTGCTAGATCCCAAGGCAAACATACGTGTAGTTCTGTTAAGTATTGCTAAATTCCCTTCCCTAAGGGTTGTGTCCCTTTGCATTAGCACCCAGAGTGTGCGAGCCCACCTTTCTCCCCGCAACCTTTCCAGTGTAGTGTGGTGGGTTCCCTTTTTGTGAGAAATTCTATTTGGCTTTAGTTGTTTTTTTTTTTTTTAATTGTGAATGAGGTAGAGCATCTTTTCATAAGTTTAATGGCCATTGTTACGTCTTCTTTTGTCAGTTGTGTCTTCGTGTCTTTGCCCATTTTTCTGTTATGCTTCCTTCAATTTTGAAGAGTCCTTTTTATCTGTGGGATATTAGTCCTCTGGGTTAGATGTTGCAGCTATGTTTCCCCCATTCCAGTTGTCCTTTGACTTTATATTTTTATTGCATTGTAAACTTAAACATTTTTTATGTAGTTAGATTTATTAATCTTTCATTGTATTGGATACGATTTATTTATTTATTTATTTATTTATTTATTTATTTATTTATTTATTTATTTTAAGCCATAGCTAGAAAGCTTTTCTCTACCCCCAAATTAAAGAGGAATTTGCCCTGTTTTCCTCCGGTACCTGCATGGTTTCATTTTCTGTGTTGAGGTGCTTAATCCACTTGGTGTTTATTCTTGTGTATGGTGTAAGCACAATGATACTTGGTTGTTCCAGTTTTATTCTTTTCCAAATATTATTGTTCCAGCACCATTATTAAAAAGTCCATCTTTGCCCTAGTGATTTGAGATGTAACCCTTGTCACATACTAAATGTACACATTTATTTAGAACCCTATCTGTGCCCTGTTTTAATCCTTTGGTCTGTCTACTCACGAACCTGTAGCACACTGTTTTACTTACAGAGGCTTTATATCTGGTATAGGTAATATAATATCTGCTATCTCTAGTTTCCCCTCAAAACTTTACTTTTTGTGTTTTCCTGGATGTTCTTGCATGTTTATTTTTATATGTAGTTGAGTATTGACTTGCCTAGCACCTTAAAATGCTTGTTTATATTTTTATTTATATTGTGTTACATTTACAAATTCATGATATATGATGTTGAACCATACTATCTAAAAACTAGGATGTCTAGGGGCACCTGGGTAGCTCCGTAGGTTAAGCATCCGACTTCCACTCAGGTCGCCATCACATGGTTTGCGAGTTCAAGCCCTGCATCAGGCTTTCTGCTGTCAGTGCAGAGCCCGCTTTGGATCCTCTGTCTCCCTCTCTCTCTGCCCCTCCCCTGTGCACTTGCACGTGCTCTCTCTCTCTCTCTCTCTCTCTCTCTCACTCTCTCTCACATACATAAATACATACATACATACATACATACATACATAAAGACAAGTATGTTAACTCTATTTCTGTGGTTTTTAAAAAGGTTTTAAATATTTCCATATAATTTTCACATATTTTTTATTAAATGTATTGCTAAGAATTTAATCTTTGTTGATAGTGTAAAAGAAGTTTTCTCTACTGTTAATATCTTCTAACTGGTTATGGTTTATGTAAATGGAAGCTGTTGACATCGGTATGTTAATTTTATATCCTGCTACCTTGCTAACTTATTTCATTTTCTTATTTGAATTAATTTTCTAATTGACTCTCTAGGGTTTTCCTGTTATGCAGTCATATCATCTGCAAATAGAGATAGTTTTACTTCTTACCTTCCATTTATTGGCTACTGCCTTGAATACAGTATTGAATAGGAGTGGAGGTAGTGGGCATCCCCTTTCTGATCTTAGTGGAAAAGCCTGTGGTTTTTCTCCATTTAGTAAGGCAGAGTCCCTGTCCAAAAACTTCAGCCCAGGTTACAAGAGGGAGGGGAAGACTGGAATGCCTGCACCCACCTCACGGCCACACTGGTGGTGCTTTAAAGGCACGTGAGCCTCAGCCTATGCACGTGCCTTTTTCTATCCAATAGTTCGACGAGACTAGATTATTTGCATAGCATTTTTTTCTGATTGTAACAGTATTGCATATTATTTATTGGAAATTGGGAATGTACTTGAAAGTAGAAAAGAAAATACTTGCGGTCTTGCCACCCAGAAATGATCATTATTAACATTTTGAGGCATTTTCATCTAGCCTGTTTTCTCTGTGTGCATGTGTGTACAGGGTTTATATCAATTCATAGTGTATCAAGGCATATGTAAAGTCCTCATCTCCCTCAGTCAATTGCAGGGCTAAATCAGTCCTACCTTTGAAAATGCATATCAGACTTCACATAAATATAAACGATACGATACTTAATGTCACAAGCCTTTTCCGTATCCTTAGTCATTTTTGACAGATTTTATAATGGCTGTAATTTCTAAGAGTAGTAGCACCTTGATTTTGAAATAGGTATATATTCACGCACCTCATTTCTTTTCCATGTCATCACCAGGAAGAGAAATAAGAGGCAGTCGGGGCTATCTGGGGCAGGGAGAGAAGGATGGTACAAAAGAATATTGAAATAACAAACAAATGTCAAAGGTACCATAAAATATTAACTTTATACCTGTGAGTTTTAAGAGGGAGGGTGAGAGTGTTCCCGTTGAGATTAGAGAAAACACCTGTGCTGCAAGCAGGCCACGGTGAGCCTGGAGAGGAGGGGGTCGCTCAGTGCGAGGAACCGGGGAGATAGCAGAGAGTGAAAACTTCACGGGAGCCAAAGGGGCATCACAGCAGAGCTCCTGGAAGAACGCAGAGGGCGGCTGGGAGGGCGCGAACTGATCTGGGGCTGGCTGACGGCCTGTGTGTTCAGAACGCAGGCGATGGTTCTTTTCTCTCCAATTGCTCTAGAAGGACCAAGTTCGGTTTACCTTTGCTGTTTTAAATTCGAATTCTCTTAACTTGATGAAAACCTTTTCTTTCTCAATTAATGATAAAAGACTCAAAATGTAAATTCATAATTAAGGCCACCCTGTAGTGCTAATTGTTTTGTATTGAAGTGTACTCCATTCACTTATGAAAACAGCTTGTTACCAGCTCCTTTTTTTTTTTTTTCATGGGAGATAAATAAGAGAGCTGGAGGCTCAGGACTGCAGACAAATTTTAGGCACCGTTACTGATTTTTTTTTTCTTATTCTCAAACATGAGTAATTATATTGAATGTTGATCAGTAGCCTCTTTAAGTAAACAGTTTATTTCGTTAATTATTTAGTTGATTTTTGGAATAACAAAAGATTATTTTCTACATGTTTCAAGTATATCATTTTATTCTTTTAGCTCTTATCTTCATTGTCAATGGGCATCTGTAGAAGATCTGGAGAAAGATAAGAGAATTCAGCAAAAGATCAAACGATTTAAGGCAAAGCAGGGCCAGAACAAATTCCTTTCAGAGGTATGAAATACCCACTTAATTTTCTTAAGTAGCAACCTTATTAAAGTGTTCTGAATTTTGAATTTTAGTTTAGTAAATTACTAAGAAAAACTAGTTTGCCTCATTTGTGCTGTTACTTGCATATTGGTAGCTGGTTATTGCTAAAAAAATTTGTAAACAGGAAATTTCTCATTCTTCCTGTTGCTTAGTCTAGAAGATACTGGTCCTTGTGATATTATGTGGAAATATGATGGTATCATTAAAATCTTGTAATGAAAATACAGTTAGCAGACAGTGAAAAAAGTAAGCGGATAAAAGTTCTGTTAAGGTTTAGTGAGTTAAAGACTCTGCAGTAAGTATAAGGTAACATTTTTTAGAATGTAAGTTACTTCTGTAAGGGAAAGTATGCGGCAGATTTCTTTGGTTCAAGTCAATGCCTGATTACAGAGTTTACAAGTGATGTGCTATGGTATAGAAGTTGGTGTAATGTCTTCTGCCTGTCTCCCCTTACCCTAGGTTATCGATGATGAAAAGGTAACCATACCTAGCGCAGGGAAGGAAATCTGCATTTTTTTTTTTTTAAGGTAGCGCCAAGTCCCCTCCAAAAAGCTCAGTTACATTAAAAGAAATGCTTTTGCAGACTGCTTACTGGCGTCTCTGGACTTTTGCTCACCAATTTGGTTTCACCTTCACATTGAAAGATTAAACTTGCTGATTGATTAATTTTCCTCTCCTTAAAGAACTTAACAGCATATAAACTGCAAAGATGTGTGACATTTGATGCAAAATAATACCTGTTTAACAACCTTCACAACCTTCAGACCCCCCCCCCCCCCCGGCCTTTTGGACCATTGGGGGTAGGGATGGAAGAATATTCAGTACTTTTGGGTCATAAAATCCTCATAATCTCAGGTCACAAGTCTGTGTTCTCCTGGAATCTGATTTCCACGCTCCCGACAGGCAGCCCGTAAAGTTTGTGTTGGATGGGCCTTTGGGTGGTGGTGGTTTTATTGGGCACGTGTCTGCATCACCACCTTTATTGATCTGAGTATGTAGCTTCCTCGAAGCACAGTAATTAACACTGAGGGGAATGGAGTTACTCAGATGTGACTCAGTCTTCACCTCTTGGAGAATATTTAAGTGATTTTTTGGGGGGGGGGGGCGGGGAAGGGCAGTTTCTAAGAAAATACCACAAAATTCTATTTTTTGTGCCCTTCTTCATGCAACTGAAGTCAAATGTTGGTGACATTAGGCAAGTTGAAATCATTAGCTTCCTTTCAGAAAGAGACGCCATATGTTCTGCTGACCTTTTCTATGGATCAGTGTAGGGAGAAGGAAAACATGCGATGGTAGCTTCCCCCCATCCTTCAGTCCTGGTTCTGTTTATTAAATGTATTTGAAATACATTTGCTGGTGTCAGAGGCACTTCGGGGATCTGTGCCCGGCTCTAGCTGTGTAGCCTTATCTATTTGGATCTGTGTGAGTAACCTGTACCACAATCGAAATATATTATCTTGCTTGGTAACTCAGCAACTAGGAATCTTAAGTTTTGTCCTGAGTGGAAATAGCACTAATTCCAGCCTGAAAAGGTGGTCTAAGGGCCAGCACAAAAGGATAGCAATTCCCTTTCTCTCTTCCTCTTTTACACGCACATGCACACACACATGCACACACGGGCGCCCTTTCCCGTAGACAGTCCCGGTTTCAGGTGTTCCACGGCTCTGCTGCTTTGGCATTTTTAATTACGACTGCTTTTGCATTCTTTGTTTCACCTTAGGCTTCTTCATAAGCCGCCGCCACTAAAATCTTTATTCAAACTGGAAACTGCGTCCCACTCATGATGGCACGGATGAGTTGCTGGCAAGGTGGAAGTGTTTAGGAGTAAGGTTAAGGATTTTAACTCATCAGTGAACGCTTCTGTTTAAGGACAAGATGTCTTAAAAGGAGCTTTTAGCATCAGAACCCAGTTTATGGGGAGTTTTAGTGTTGATGTTAGTGTGAATAAGGCATACGTGTTGCATACCTGAATCTAGAAGCTTCGAACAGAGCCAGTGCATTCATACGTTAACATTTTAAATACACTGAACGTTTCAGTGGATTTTTTGCCTTTCTAATCAACTCTGTGTAAGGGCCCGAGGCATCTGAAACACACTTTTGTATTTCTGATTTTTTTTTTTTTTTTTTTCATAATTCAGAGTTCAAAGGCCCCGGACCAGACATTGTAAATGGGCACAGCAGCCCAGGGAATGTTTGTCATCCTTGAGCTGACTGTGACCAAACAGCTTATCTTTCCGACCTGCAGTTTAGGGCATATGAGCGGTGTCTAAGTGACTTCTAATATGTCTCTGCAAAAGGCCTTTAATGCAGTTTTGTTACCGATAAGTTGATCTCTAGGAACACATACTAATGTGTCTTTTGTTTTCTAACTTATCTGTCTCTGGCTTCTCTAAAGTATGATTTAGTCTGTAATTTCCCTTTGGGCCACATTCTATTCTTTTCTAGGAGATAACTTTGCAAGCAAGTAGTACTACTTTACTTTTGTGAAGATTGTTAATACGTTGGCTAAATAACCCAATTATTTAAGCCTCATTTCTTTATCCTTAATATTTTTAGCCAGATGCTCTATATTCAGTACAAATAAATCATTAGAGCACTTAGATTAATGACAAAACTGTATTCCAAGGAGGTACTAACGTTGATTGGCGAAGGCGACCAAACATCCCATACTGTTCACACTAAAATATGAAATTCACTGGTTTCGGTGTTTTTAGCTTTTGAATAGCATTCTGTAAACGATGCTATAAGGCATCAGACAACTCCGGTAGTTACAAGACTCCGAGAGCACTTACTGTGCATAGCCTGGCTTCTTTATTGCAAGCTGTAGTTTCAAGAATGCTAAATGCATTGCATGCCATAAGCCTTTTGGATTGCTCATTAGTGAATTGTAATTTCACACTTCATTTAAAATATTCTTAAACATTCTCTCACAGTAAAAAGGTTTCACACAGTAATTAAAAGACCCAGTTAACAAAGTCTGAGAAGTCTGATTTCCTCATGGGGAATGATTTTGCTAAATTGTAGCATTTCAATTAATATAATAGAATTTGCCAAATATAAATTTTATTTTACTGTGACCCAAAATATTATTGCCTGGTGAAAAGTGAAATAGTGTTTACTCTCAGGAATTAAATAAACATTTTAACTTTTTAATTTTCTTTCCTTTGGCGCAGATTGAAGATGAGCTTTTTAATCCAGATTATGTGGAGGTTGACCGGATAATGGACTTTGCACGAAGCACAGATGAACGGGGAGAGGTGACAGAGATCACTTGTATTAGGGGGCAGTGACTCAGACAGCTTATGTGTGTTTGTGGAGAATGATTATGGGATCCTAGATCTGGTCCTGGTCAGAGCCTTGGATCATGACACAGTTGGTCTAAATTTAACTGAAACTTATTGACTATTAGTTCTATGACTTAATAATGGCGCTAAGTGTGTTCTTTGTTTAGTGTGAGAGCTTTTTAAAAGAAATCAATTTTCAATATGAAACAAATACATTGGCATTTTGCAGAATTTCAGAATATGACCAATAAAGAAGAATTTAGTACACTTTGGTCTAAACCTGTCATGAAGCACAAATTTCCTATACATAATTAAGAGTGCTCTTAGCAGAATGGAATTTAGTGTTATTTAACATTGTACGTCCTTACTGTGCGTTGATGAACCTCATTTAATGTAGTGCACAGAGAATAATGTAAAGTAATCCTCTTTATGAGATCTTGGCATTCTCGTGTTGCTTTGCAAAACTCTGTGAGGTTGTAAAGGACAGTTGATTAGGGCAATAAGAGTGGAGACAAGTCTAGTGCCTTCCCAAGCATGATGTCTTGGTGATGATATACCCACCCACCATGAGCTCTGTCATTCCTGGCTTCTTTGTGTAAATTAAGCCTTATATAAAATGTTTAGATCTTGGGATGCCTGGGCGACTCAGTCGGTTAAGCATCCAACCCTTGGTTTCGGCTCAGGCCATGATCTCACGGTTTGTGGGTTCAAGCTCCGCATCGGGCTCTGTGCTGACAGTGCGGAACCTGCTTGGGATTTTCTCTCTCTCTCTCTCTCTCTCTCTCTCTCTCTCTCTCTCTCTCTCTGCCACTCCCCTGCTCGCTCTCTCTCTCTCTCAAATAAACATAAAAAAATAAAATAAAATAAAGTGTTTAGATCTTGCTTATCTAGTGAGAGTCTGCAGTGAACTCCCAGATTTTTCCAAACTCTGTATCATGAAGTCCATGATGTTTCAAAGACAGTATCTGTAAGGGGATGTTTGCTTTTCTAGTTTTACTTTGCTTTACTTATGAGAAAATTATTGCATATTTACATAGGACAGTGAGTGTTTTTAACATCACAACCTGGTCAGTGTACCTTAGCCTTGAAGTGAATGTCCACAAACCCAAGTATTTTCTAGAGGAAAGACAAAGGAAATTTTGTTGATCTGCATTACCCAAAATATTTTGTTCTCCAGCCTACTAGACCTCACTTTATTTTAAAGTGATCAGGTACAAACAATACCTCTCTCTTTAGGAAAAAGGCAGAGATACTAATAAATTCAAGCTTGTTTCTCATTCTTTAAGAAACTAGCCAATTATGTAAACATGTAAATACTGGCTATGATGATTTACTGTAGAAGTCTGAATCAGACACCTGATAAATGATTTGCACACATAAGAGTAAGGCTTAAATTCAGCTGTGTTATGTACTAGCTATTTCTTTATGTATCTTGACTTTTGAACATGCCAGTGCATTAGATAAAATTTAACTTACTCTGATAATACCCAGCAATACTCTTTCCAGTTTAGACTTGACACTGTTAACTAGGAACCACGGTGTAATGGGTGTAGTTTTAAAACTACCACCAACTCATTCTTTCTGTCGCTGGGGTAGCATCCATCATTAAATAATGTAGAACACGTGTTTTTCGTGTGAGTGTGTGCGTGTGTGTGCGCGCACGCGCGCATTGATCAAATGAATCCATTTCTGATTTATTTAAACTTGGCCCAGCCTGTGACTCACTACCTGGTGAAGTGGTGTTCCCTGCCTTACGAAGACAGCACGTGGGAACTAAGGCAGGACATAGATCAAGCAAAGATCGAAGAGTTTGAGAAACTAATGTCCAGGGAGCCAGAAACAGAGCGTGTGGTAAGAATTGGCTAATGGTGAAGGGTTTAATTTGGAAATAGCATAGCAGTGTGGTCTTGGAGAAACCACTAATGGGATCTACTATATTTGAAACAGGAGCGACCTCCTGCTGATGACTGGAAGAAATCGGAGAGTTCCAGGGAGTACAAAAACAATAACAAACTCAGGGAATACCAGTTGGAGGGAGTAAACTGGCTACTTTTCAATTGGTACAACATGTATGTAAACCATGTTTTTCTTCACTTTGAAGAAGGCCTAAGAACTGTTTTCCTTTGTAATCATTGAAAATGTTAATCAGGGGTGCCTGGGTGGATGTCAGTTGAGCGTCTGACTCTTGGTTTGGGCTCAGGTCATGATCTCACGGTTTCGTGAGTTCGAGCCCCGCATCAGCCTCTGCACTGACAGTGTGGAACCTGCTTGGGATTCTCTGTCTCCCTCTCTGTCTCTCTCTGCCCCTCCCCCACTCACACTGTCTCTGTCTCTAAATAAATAAATAAACTTAAAAATTAAAAAAATAATATTAATATTAATCAAATAATAGTGTAACACTTTAACCTCTAATAAGAATTATGAAAAACAGCAAGGATTGGAAGTATGCTTAATATTTATCCAACAAACATTAACACCGACATTGATAGAAGTATGTAGAAATAATGATGTCTTAGAGGATTTTGTTTGAAAATGTGTTCTGTTGAATCTGAGAGATCATCTGAGGTAGGCATTTGTGAATATAATAGCATATGTTTTGTAAAAAGACAGCAGTACCTAATATCCATACTTACTAAACTTTTCTCATTTTGTTTCCTTCCCAAAGGCGAAACTGCATTTTAGCAGATGAAATGGGTTTGGGAAAAACTATCCAGTCCATTACATTTCTCTATGAGATATATTTGAAAGGAATCCATGGCCCTTTTTTAGTAATTGCCCCATTGTCCACAATCCCCAACTGGGAAAGGGAATTCCGTACCTGGACAGAGTTGAACGTGGTTGTGTATCATGGGAGTCAAGCTAGTCGTCGGACCATTCAGTTGTATGAAATGTACTTCAAAGATCCCCAGGTAAAACGTCACAAGTGGATTCTTGATGCTTCTTATGTGTGTTTTAAGGTTTTGGATGTTAAAATGGTCTCAGACATTTTGGGGAAAGGCCTAGATTTTACAAAATGGAGAAATTTGCTTTAGATTTCTCATCCAGTTTATTGTGTTATACTTTCTCATCTTGTAAATATAGCTACTTTTTATACCTTTGGTCATCCTGATTATTAGATAAGAATGAATGAAATATTTTTACTTTGGGTGAACTATGGAAAATCATTTAATGTTTTGATGCACTAATTGGTTTTATTTTGCAAGCCTAAGAAAAAGCTAAACAAAAAATGGTGTTATTCAATGTAAGTAGAAAGAATATTTTGTGAAACTATTACTAGAAGTAAAAATGATTAGGCATGCAATGTTGAGTGGCACATCCGAGCATATAATGTTGAGTGAAATACACCCAAAGGGAGGAACTTCTCCTTTGGCTCTAGGTAGCACTTGGTATGATTTCTTACTTGTTCTTTGTTACCTGTATACAGTTATTGTATGATATTGACGGCAAAGCATTATAAATGACAAAGAAGGAAGAATAGTGTGTGCTAAAGTAGTTTTAAGCTACAGGTGGTAAATGGTAGTCCTACAGCTGGAAATAGGACAGAGTTTTGTTTTATATGTTTGCCTTATGTGTAAAATCTGACTATAATTAAATACTTCAAGGAGAAAAATATTGAAATCTATTTTGGTACTTATCTTTACATTCGAGAATTTGTTGTAAGTTCTATCCTAAGTGAATGGTTTTTCATTTTAGCCCTTCAAAAGTAAAACATAGGAGCACCTGGGTGGCTCAGCTGGTTAAGCATCTGACTCTCGATTTCAGCTCAGGTCATGATCTCACGGTCGTGAGGTTGAGCCCCTGCACTGGGTGTGGAGCCTTCTTAAGATTCTCTCCCTCTCTCTCTCTCTCTCTCTCTCTCTCTCTCTCTCTCTCTCCCCTCTCTCCCCCTCTCTCCCCCTCCCCCCGCCCTCTCTCCCTCTGCCTCTCCCCCACTTACTCCTCCCTCTCAAGAAAAAAAGTAAAAAATAAGTTACCCAAGCAAAATAAAAGTAAAAAGTTTTCAAAAGTAAAAAAGGTTTTAAAAAGTTGCCTTAGTACATCATCCTTTTGGCTTCTTACCTTTCTGGAGTCTGAAGGCTGTAACTAGAATGAACATACTTAGTGGCGCTTTACTACATGTGATCTGGAGAGAAATTGAATCAGAAGTTTTACTAATGATTTGCAGAGTTCCTTTAAAAAGAAAGGTTTTTAGGGGCGCATGGGTGGCTCAGTTGGTTGAGCATCCGACTTCGGCTCAGGTCGTGATCTCACAGTCCTTGAGTTCGAGTCCTACATCGGGCTCACTGCTGTCAGTGCAGAGCCCGCTTTGGACCCTCTGTTCTCCTCTGTCTCTGCCCCTCCCCCGCTTGTTTGTGCATTCTCTCTCTCTCTCTCTCTCTCTCTCTCTCTCTCTCTCTGTCTCTGAAAACAAAACAAAACAAAAAAACATTAAAAAAAAAAAATTTAAAAAAAGGGTTTTAAAGCCCCCCTGCAAAATACCTTGAAAACAAAATGCATGTGTTACCCAAAATAAAGATGTCCCCAAAAGAGAAATACATATGTTTCATGCTTTTTATTAATCAAAGTTAATGTGATCGCTAATGCTAAATAGTAATTTAGAACTGTTCTTATAGGGTCGAGTGATAAAGGGGTCCTATAAGTTTCATGCCATCATCACTACATTTGAGATGATTTTGACGGATTGTCCTGAGCTGCGGAATATTCCATGGCGCTGTGTCGTCATCGATGAAGCCCACAGGCTGAAGAATAGGAACTGCAAGCTTCTGGAGGGGCTCAAGATGATGGACTTGGTCAGTGATCATAGTGATGATTCCATTGAACCTGAACAGAATCGTTACTGACTCGGTGTTCCCACTGCTTTGAATTTGACTGCTACCTGTGTAGGGTTTGCAAAGCCTGTCAAATATGGTGGTATATCCTCCTGAGCTTTTAGTTACTCAAAAGTTGCTGCTGTCCTTGATTCTTACATGATTGGCCGGTATCTTTGTGCAATTGTGTTACAGCAGGCTGTAGTCGGGATAGTTTCACTGAGATGAATTTCAACTATTTACTTTTCCCTTTTGCTTATAAACACTGCCATTTCATATGCTGTTGGGCCAGGCTTTGGTCCAGGAATGGTAATGAAGTTATATTCCAGGGCTCATGGTTTTGGCACATTGGATCCAGTAGGGCTTGTAAATGGAAGTTCTTAGTAAGATGGGTTAATACCTGGGATTGGTCAAGTTCGCACAGACCCTTGGAAGTTTGGGGCGTTATGAGACCTTGAATTTGATCTGGAGTTTTAGACCATGCTTGCCCCTTCCTCTCCCCACTTCCGAAGAGGTGGTCAGGTTTTTCTGATAGGTTTTTTTCAGTAGGAGTGTTATGGGATAACATGTTGTAGAGGTGGTAGGATTTAACTGAGTTTCTGTTCCATACTTCTGTGTGTATGGTTTCCTAGCAGAAATTATTACGTGACTTCAGTCATCCTCAGACTTCTTTGCTATCTGTAGTTTGCAAGGTGGGTTTTGATCACTTGTTTTCATTTTTAATGTACGTTTTAGAAGCAATGTTACTGTCATTGAGTATGCCTTGAATGTTTTTGCGAAGTTTTTAAAAAGTGCAAAAAATTTTAAAAATCTCTTTGATGTTGCCTTCTGCAGATTAATTTGATCTCTTGTTAATTGAGAGTTTGAGAGGGGAAGGAACATTCTATGTGTTTGCGGCTATAAATTTTTTTTACTGAAGACTCGTACTACCGAAAAGAACACTTAAAAGCTTTCTGTTGCAGCTGGTTCTTTGAAGCGATTCTCTTATTCATTAGCCAGCTCTTCTTTTAATCAAAAACAAACAAAGTCTAGTTGTGTTTAAAGGAAAAAGTCTGCCTGAATTATGCTAGTAAGGATGGGATTTCCCATCCTAAGACTTTTCAAATCAGTTTATATTTGATGGCCAATCCACAAAAGAAATTAGAATACTTTAGAAACAGCGCATGGTCTTGAAGACATAGGTAAGCAAGTGGAAAAGAGAAACTCTGCTACTGTGTTCGTTCTCTCAGGCGATACGTTAGCCTTACGTTGAAATCAACCTGTATCGGCAGGGAAATGCGAATGTTCCCGAAATACTGACCTGTATCTTCTGAGTAGGGACCCATCTTCACAGTGGTTCGCAGTATCCTTTTCCGAAGGCTTAAATCGTCACCTGAGTTTATCTAAGTTGTTTCCTATTACTAGTTTATGTGCTTCCAGGCAGTTGATGCTTAACTGCAAAGCAGTCCTCCAATGATACGTACAGATTCAACTCTCTCAGCAAACAATCTAATTGTCATTGGGAGACTTGAAAGGATTTTCCATTGTTTACAGCAACACTTCATTAATGGATTAGAATCTGTTATACAGATAACTTTTTGGTTATAAATTGCAGTGTTTCCTAACCGACGTCTGTGGTCCACCCATCCTCCATAGAAGCCCTGGGGAGCACGGCATCCCCTTGTGCATCATTGACAAGGAGGGGATTCTCTGGAGGTGGCCGTGGTCCTTCATTGATTCCGTCATCTCCTCTTGCATTGTCAGGAGGCCTTACACAAATTAAAGAGTTTGCTGCAATGAAATGAAATGTGTATCACTCCATCAGAGCTAACAGGGAGGGACGGTAACGTTTTCAAGCCAAAAGCGTATCCCGTGGCGTAGTTGAGCTTGGAGGTGATAAGCTTGGTAGCCCCAGTCTCTTACATGATGTTTTATGATACTGTGTGTATTCATCAGGTGTTATTTCACAGTCACTTTCAAATGAAAACCTGGTTTTGTTCCACTACTCATATGTAACCTTATAAAAACGTCATGTGTATAATCATTTGGTATAACTGGCTTTAAACAGCCCTGGAGGGAAAACAGCATGAAAAAGGAGCCCCTTTCCTTTTTTTCAAATATTACTTTGAAATCAATAACTTAAAAGGCTTTTTCTGAAGCGTTTGGTTAGAGGTTAAGGATTGAGCTCGGTCATAAGGGATACGAGAAAACTGGGAGATAATCTTCAGTATCGATACAGCTGTTCCAGTGCAGCAGCTCCTTCCCAAATCTGTGACAGTGTAAAAAATTCTTGAGTAATTCAGAACTTGAGTATGTCAGGGACTGTGGCCCATGTTACCCACCAGGATGGTTTTACAGTAGAAACCCTTGAGTTGATTTGCAGACTCCTTACTCTATGAATTTAATGAGTCCGAAGATGATGGTGGTCTGTGTATCTTCCTGAGAGACCTCTTTATCCAAAAGGAAGAAGAGGGGGAATGAAAGCAAACTGCACTGCTTCACCTCACTTTCAAAGAGCTTCACTGGCAGATGAGGCGTGGTACATATTACGAAAATTATCGTGTCCCTAGTTGTATCATTTATCTAGTATTTCCCGAGCACATACTCTCTGCTTGCAGCCAACTCTTGTCAGAGTTCATGTTAAGTCGGAACAATTGCTTTTGAATCTACGAGAAGGTAGGGTCACTTTCTGAACTAGTTTTATTCACTGTACTGTGCGTGAAATGGCCAAGCAAAATATTGACCAATGAGGCCCTCAAGATTAATGAACTCACTACCGTTAAAACCGGTCACTGCGAAACAGCTCCTCTGTGTTGGGCATATAAAACACAAAGACAAGAGAACAGATGCATGAGGAAAGCTGGAGAAAGAGCTCGTAAACAGGAAGAATTATCTTAAAGAAATACCTAACTTGGTTCAAAGAAACAAAGTTAGAAATAGCATCTGTTAAAAAAAAAAAAAAAAGTGATTGTGGTATTTAAAACCAAGCTGACCTCTTTGCTAGTTTGAAATTTTTGCAGAACAAAATGGTTTTTCATATGCTGTTGCCTGTAGAAGAACTTCTTTTGTCTCTAAAGTGAGTCATGCAGGAAGCAGATGGGGAGATGAGAATGCTGTTGATGTAGAGAACAGAAAGAAGCATGTGAGCTCTCTCTGAGTCCAGGGATTTTAGGAAAAAAACTTGGGGAGGGGAAAAAGCATGGGGACTCAGGCCACTTGCACCGCCATGGCACTAAAATGCCGACCTGGTAACCCCTGGAAGAAATGAAGGGGCAAGACATGTTTATGGGGTCTGCAGCGTTCCAGAGGGCCCCCGCCACGTGTCTGAAGCAGGGTCCAAGTGTTCCTCGTATCTCCGCCTTCGCGCCCACCGCCTCCACGTCACGTGTGGTGGATGCCGAGCTGCACGAATGAGAAGTAGGCAAATGGATGTCTGGAAAAAGAGGCTTTGGGTTTAAGACGCCGCTTCTGTCGCGATTCAGTCCGTTGCTTTCCTTGTGTTCCCGCAGGAGCACAAAGTGCTGCTGACGGGGACCCCCCTACAGAACACGGTGGAGGAACTCTTCAGCCTGCTTCATTTCTTGGAACCGAGTCGTTTCCCTTCAGAAACCACCTTCATGCAAGAATTTGGTGATCTGAAAACAGAAGAACAGGTACTTACCACGTCTACTTTGTGCTTTAGTCACGTCGTTGAAGACGAACCCAAGAAGTGGCAAAGCATTCCTACTTAGCTATGTAAAAATGTAAATTGTGTCAGTTTTTTTCTCGCCTCCTGGTCAGGGGAGCCTTCCGCCTCCTGTCCTTGGACATTCCGAGTCTTCATTGTCGACATGTTCTTGTTTGTGTGTCTGCCCTGGTGACGGGCTGTTGAGAATTGTTCAGCGAGGTTACTTATTACCTACTCATGTAATTTTCAGAGACCGCGGTGCTATTCAGGATGGTGATTTCACTATGTACACTTGTGAGCTCAGTGTCAGAAGCCATGGCAATTTGTAGTTATTCGCCCCCTGGAGTTCCGGGATTCTAGTCATACTTGTTAACTTACTTTTCTGACTCTCTGTATTTTCATTTAAACTACCCCACAGGATTTCTGTGAGAAATAAATGAGGTATTGTGTTTGAAAAGCAGCTGGTTATTTTATATATCCTAAGAGCTGTGTGGGTATTCATTATTGTACTGTAATTGAAACAGATAGAGATACACTGGAAATCTTGGTCTTTATGGCCCCTGCCCCCTACAACTTACTGTTTAAAGCCTCTTAGTTCAGTTCAGGGTAAAGTCTGCTTTATGTTGGTTTTGCTTTTCTTAAAATAAAAACTGTCCTGTGAGCTGTATGTCCTATTGCCAGTCAGCAGAAACGAGAGCCAGAGAGAGATGTTCTGCCCGTTTGTTGGTGGACGGAGCAGGTACCTCCTGGCTTGCTCATTCTGTTAGCTCTTTCCAGAAAGGAAGGGAACTAAAGCACAGCACTCCCATGACATCGTGTCTTCCCTCTTCCTCATCATCCCTATGGCTTGAGACAAACAGAAGGGAAGGCTCAGTGAATACACTGAGTTCTTTTCTGCTGTGTGCTTGTCAGGCCTTCTGGCTGCTCGGGCTCCTGGCTGAAACAGGCCATTTAACGCCGACTCATTCAACCTTCATGCGCTTCTGTGACGCAAGCTGAGAGATTAGGGCTTCATCCCCTTACTGGGCTTTGACAAATGAAAATGAACGGTAAACGAATAAGATAGTCCTGATTTTCCATGTTAGAATGTGTTTTAACATGCAAGCAAATCACGATGCCAGTATTTACTTAAGGTCCTTTTTCAGGTGCAAAAACTCCAGGCTATTCTAAAGCCAATGATGTTGAGACGTCTCAAGGAGGATGTAGAAAAGAACTTGGCCCCCAAAGAAGAAACCATTATTGAAGTTGAGCTCACGAACATTCAGAAGAAATATTACCGAGCCATCCTTGAGAAGAATTTCACATTTCTCTCCAAAGGTGGTGGTCAAGCTAACGTACCTAACCTTTTAAACACTATGATGGAGCTACGGAAGTGCTGCAATCACCCATACCTTATTAACGGTAAGCCTGTGCGCTGGGAAGCGCGTTTTAAACGATTGTCCAGCCTCCAGGAGTCCTTTTCTCCCTCCAGAGGACTTCGTGGGTTGTAGTCGTGACTGGATCCTGTCATCTCAACGCGGGTTTCACCGCCTTCCCGTTCTTCTTGACGCCTCCTGTGGTGGCTGAAGGCGGAGGACCGTTGCCCTCCCTGGTGCTTGTGACAGGACCTCAGCTCTCCTGCCTCCTCCTTCCCTGCCTCTGTCTCACCCCTTGGAAGGAGGTGTCAGTGTTCTTGGCTGAAAAGCATCAAACGTGCTA
This sequence comes from Acinonyx jubatus, assembly GCF_027475565.1. Lineage (NCBI taxonomy): Eukaryota > Metazoa > Chordata > Mammalia > Carnivora > Felidae > Acinonyx > Acinonyx jubatus. The sequence goes on along the minus strand of NC_069394.1, from coordinate 70,369,020 downwards.
ACAGCTAAAGAGAGATTAGCCTCAATTGAGACTTTCTGGCTGTGTGTGGGCGGGGGGAGTGCGCATGCGTGCACACAAACGCACGCGTGTTCCGTGTGTGCGTTTGCATCAGACAAGTTGAGGAGGAGCTGGCGGAGAAGGCGGCTGGCAGCTGTCTGGAGACTTTGATAGGAAGAAGTTTCAGTCTAGACGCTTTTAGGACTTATTCCCTAAGAATGAGGGGTTATTTTATTTTATTTTTTCAGTATATGAAATTTATTGTCAAGTTGGTTTCCATACAACACCCAGTGCTCATCCCAAAAGGTGCCCTCCTCAATACCCGTCACCCACCCTCCCCTCCCTCCCACCCCCCATCAACCATGAGGGGTCATTTTAAAACTTTGAGAACAGTTTGTTTCCGTTACTGATGAATACTTTATAGCCTTCCTGTTTTCCTAGCTACATTGAGAGTGTCTTATAACTGATTTGAGCAAAAACCTGTCTTGTAGCCTTCCAGAAATATTCAGCGGGTCCATATTGCATGCCTGTGATGTGTGGGGCACTCTGGAGGGTATGGGAGCCTTCAGGTTTGTCAGGGATGGAGATTACAGAGCGATGAGAAAGCGGTGGCACTGAGACAAGTCTGTGGGGGTGGGAAGGAGTTTGCCAGTCAGGGTTAGAAAAAGGAAGGGCACTTAGACTGGTGTAATAACATCTGAGAAAAGACAAAGAGGCAGGAAAACAAAGGGGAACTTGCCCAAAGTATAAAGTCCATGTAAGTAGCCGTGGGACAGTGACCCTTAGACACACATCCTGGGACCCCCACAGTGGAGAGGCTTAAATGCGAGCTCATGGAATGTTAGCTTTAGTCCGTAGACAGTGGAGAACCATGGCTGGTGTTTGAGCTGAGGAGCGATTCAGGATGCCTGACCTGGCAACACCACATAAAACAGATGGGAGGGAGCAGAGAAAGACCTACAGGCAGAAAGACCTGCCAGGAGGCTCTTGCTGCCATACCTGGCCGGAGTTCATACGGGTTAAAGAAAAGTGATGACCAGTTCAACTGAGGTGTTTGTGCGCAATTATAACTGGCCAGCAATGCAATTAGGTTCCTTTTCCAGGGGAACAGAGCTTGGTTTTATCTTTACCACGATCCATGGAGTTCAAGGGCAGCTAATTTAAAGAGTTTCCAATCTTTCCCCCCTTTCATGGCTTACACACCTGTCAGCCACCTCAGATCCCCAAGTTTTTGTTATTCAGTGACAGAGTGGTCCACGCCTGGAAGACAGTCTCGGGGTATCACCTGAGGTCCTTGCTGTGGTACGACATCGATGAACTTCCCTTCCAAGCTTTGCGCTTTTAGCTTTGTCCGCGAAAGAGAGCATTCTGTGTGACAACTCTGTGTTTAATGCTGCCAACCTACTAATGCTGTGTGTTTAAGAGCCTGTAAGGCCATTATGGTGAGTGTCAACCAGCCTGTTCCTGGGTTGGGGAGATGGTGTTGAGGCTTAGGGTGATTGATGGTATGAGTAAAGCACGCGTGCGTGTGACACACACACACTTTTGCATTTAATAGCTGCTAGAAAGCAAATGAAGGCTAGTGGCCTCCAAGGGGGGAAAGGAAGGCACTCACAAAGGAGCTTAAATGCTGCCAGCAGAATGCGTGCGAAAGGGTTGATGTCATCGATCGTTGTCAGATACCCACGCGCAGTTCCATCAAGTCTATCTTGTCTGCTTACTTGCTGATTACACGCACTGAACATTTCGAGGGAGGGGTCCCCCCCCCAAAAAAAAAAACACAGCTGCTGGGTCTCTTCCTTGGCTGATTGCTCTTCAGGATCATCTTATATAACAACTCATTGTTCACCAGGAGTCTCTTAGGATTTCGGAGGCTTATGTCTGCGGCAGTTGTTCTAATTGGTCACACCTTGGGGTCAGCTTTTTCTGTCCCTACAAGTTATGAAGTATCTGTTAAGCAGGTGTGTGTATACGCGTTTATGTCGAGAAACCGTAAAGGAAATGTATGCGCACACCCCGCGGGCACGTTCGATGTTACAACTGCCCAGATAACTTCCGTGGACTGGATGTTGGGTTTCGCCAAGGTTGCCCCGGGGCTGGTACCGCCCATCTTTTTATCCACAATCCGGAGTAGAAAGTATACTGATGTGATGCTAACTCACACGTGTTCACTGAGCGGGTTCAAGGAAGTTTTCAGTGGTGGAGGTTAAATTGACATTTGTATTGGTTGTCAAGCTAAAGTTCGATCCCGGAAAGTGCAACATTTCTGTAATTGTGGAAGCTGAAGGCAAAGTTGGTAACACATGGTCATGTAAGCAAAGCACAGGGAAAGGAATTAGAACTGACGGCAGAACCAAACTAGGTAAGTGAGTAATATTTTCAGTGTGGGCGAGCATCTTAAGTGCTCAGCACAGTGTTTGGGGGCACACTGTGAGCACTTGGTCGGTGTTGCTTTTGCTTAGATAAGCGGGTAACCGGGGAACATAAATGCGGTCAGTGTTCCTGGCCCCAGCTTCAATAGAATGGAAGGTCCAGTTTTAGGTTCCCCATGTGAGACTACAAGTAATGTTGAAAACTTGGTCAGCGTCCCCTAATGGTTAGGAGTGACTTAAGAGTCATTTGTTGACCTTGTTGGGGGTTAGGAGGAGTAGAGAGAATAGGGGACAGAAGATAAGCTGAAGCTTGCACAATGGAATGAATTTGGGATAGAAAATAGTAACTGTGTTTCTGGTTGTCTTCAAAAGAAAATAATTTCTTGTTTGTGGCTGGACACCGTTGGCTAGATAATAACTTCTTGTTGTAGCTAGATAACAGAGCGGTCACTGCCTTCACAGTGACCATCTGTTTAAGTGAAAAGACTTCCACACTCGTCTCAAGTTTCTCTGATGCAAACACACGTTTTGAAATGTAGCGTGAACAGTGCTTTAATTTAGGGCAGTGTCCACAAAGTATTTTGGCTTATCATAACCTATTAATTTTCGGATTGATATTTATGAATCTCACATCAAGGTAGATCTTTAATTGGTAAACTTGAAAATTTGCCTGTGACCTCAGAAGTTAGAAACTGGTTTGCTCCCCAACACCTTCCCTGACCTCCTTCCTTCAATCTGACCGTGATAAACATGGCGTTAGAGGAATCACATAGGATAGATGTTTGCTGATATTTCTAAAACTGCCCGCCACTTTAAGAACCTGAATTGGTAACAAAGAGCCGGATTGACTAACTCGGCAGTAGCTTTTGTCAAGTAAGAGCAAATGCATTTTAAGTTTGACTGTTCTTTATAACATGAGAAATTAGTAGTAGCAATGAAAAAGCAAGAAAGTCACTTTTCTTTTCTCTGAACAAATTTAAAATGAAAAAAATTTCTCTGCTAATTTGCCTAAAGTATTTATATTTTCAATTTTTTACTAAAATTACTCAAATGTCTGATACTTAAAGTGATTATTTCATTTTTGAAAACTATTGAGTTAACCATCAGCTTGTTTTAAACTAAGTAACGTACTATATTTTGGTTCGAAGTATAATTTTCATATGGACAAAAAAATAACTGCCCAAGTATCAGGAGTAAAATCTAGTTCTGAATTGTCAAGAGCTTATACTGTATGGCACAGGAATAAACTTTTTAAAAAGACCTAATGTAATTTATGCACTTAAATCCATCTCCCCTGTCTCCTGATGGCCTTCTTGTCCTGAATCTAGAACCTGGATTTCTAAGTGTCATGTTTTGAAAAATATTATTCAGCTTTATTCAAGAACATTCCTGCGAATGCTCTTCAACAGCATTTTGTTTTTACCTTTTCCTAGTCAAAACCTTTCCCATTTTTTCCCCCACTCAGAGAAAAGTCTTGCGTATTAGCCTCTTGCTCACGTGGAAAAGGGAGTGAGAGACCAGTGACTCCGACCCCGCTGGCATTTCCGGCCAGGCCCCCTTCCTCGCAAGTCAGTGTGCTTTGCAGGGGCCTTAGTGCCTGGGTAAAGGCATGAAGTGCCTTTAATCAGTTCTCAGTAAGATTCTCTGTTGATTAATAATTACCAAGCTGTACTTCTGCATATGACTGTGCCATAACTTGATCTGCACAAGTGCCCTTCAGATGGAAATGGGATGGCACTCGTCTCACATCTGCTGCTGCTTGCAGAAGTTCTGTCCGAGTAGCCGTGGGGTCTACCCCACCTGGCCTTCAAGCCCCTTTTGAGATTTTGTGCGTACCCATCTGACGTATTGTGAGTTCACATGTTTAAAACCAGTGGTAAGAAGGGTAGTTTACAGTTTCTGGCACACTTGAAGGCTGGGAACCAATCCCATTAGGTGGATTTGTTTGTGTTTTCTAAAGAATGGGTGACCCCACCCCCATCCTTAGGGAGAGGTGCTGAGCGCAGCAGCCGTGGCCTGATTAACCCCCCGAGATGGGAGGAGGCCAGACCGGTGCCGTCTAATTCTGGCTAAGCCACCTAAGCAGTCGAAGCAAGCTTAGCCTGTGTGTGTTTGGCGTTTGGGTGTGGGGGAGCCGTGAGCGCTTCTCTCCTGACGGTGTCATCCTCTTGAGGCTTCTCTGATGCACCCAGGTCTTTGTACAAGCAGAAATCTGCACGAGGCTATGAGAAAAAGAGGGCCAGGCGTAGAAGCCTTTCGCAACACAGGGTTGATTGCTGCCGCCGTTTTCTAAAAGCTTGAAAAGCTTTGGGTAATTCAAGATAGAGTTTTTGTACCTCATGAAATTATCAGATGAACGTGAACGTAGAGGGAGATTTCGAGGTTGCAATAGGAGATACGCGTTCAGAACCCCTAAAAAGTCTCTGAAAATTATCCTGAAAAAGGGATTCCCTTTCGGTGCCCTCCTCTTGGCTGTATTAACACGCAGTTATCTACAAAAACCGCTGCCCTGACAACATAATTGTTAGACCTCTGTTCCCTTGTTTCTCAGCTTCAGAACAGATTTTGTTGTTTGTGTTTATATTCAGCTAGTAAACAATTCTTCATTTCTTTAGCAATTTAGGTTCCAAATTTTCTGTAGGTATCTGGCCCGTGGCTTGTTTCTGCCACTTCTGGCTTGACAGTCTGTTGTTGAAATTCAGTTTCTACAGACAGCAAACATTTGTTTGTTGGAAAATGTGGTTTTTACCCGCCCCCCCCCCCAAATGTTTAAATGTGTTGTGCTTAAAACTTTGATCCCTTTTATACTTTCATGGTTTTGTGCAGACCTGACTCTTAGTAAGTGGATAGATTCATATTCATAAACATGAGTGTGGCATTTTGGTTCCTACAGTTAGCAGTGGGTTTTGAAAGCAAGTTCATTGTTTTTAGTAATAAAAACCTTTTACGGTATTCACGTTATGCTGTCCAATCTCTGCAGGTGCTGAAGAGAAAATTTTGGAAGAGTTTAAAGAAACACACAATGCAGACTCTCCAGATTTTCAGCTCCAGGCGATGATCCAGGCTGCTGGCAAGCTAGTGCTGATTGACAAACTACTGCCAAAACTGAAGGCTGGTGGCCACAGGGTGCTTATCTTTTCCCAGATGGTGCGCTGCTTGGACATACTGGAAGACTACCTCATTCAAAGACGGTGAGGCCACCGCACCACGAGAATAAAAAGGAAATAAAAAATGACCTTTCCCAGGGCTCCAAGCACTTCACCTCCAAGTGACATTCGTGATAAAGGGGACGGAGTGGGGAGAATGCGTCCCCTCTCTTTCTAAAAACTGTCAGTGACCAGAGTAGGACTCCGCATACTTTCCGTGGCGGTTTTGTTTCCCATTTCTTTCATTTGACTAGAGGAGAATCGGTCTTACCTAAGATTGAAATTGTTTGTTATTTTAGTCAGCTATCTTTTTTTTAATTTTTATTTTTTTTAACGTTTATTTATTTTTGAGAGAGAAAGAGACAGAGCACGAGCAGGGGTAGGGACAGAGAGAGAGAGAGAGAGAGAGAGAGGGAGACCCAGAATCTGAAGCAGGCTCCAGGCTCTGAGCTGTCAGCACGGAGCCCACGGCAGGGCTCGAACTCACGTACCGTGAGGTCATGACCTGGGCCGAAGTCAGACGCTCAACCGACTGAGCCACCCAGGCGCCCCAGAGGTGTCAGCTATTTTTAGACTTAAGTTATTTTACTAGAGAAGAAGTAAAATAAAATTTAATTTTTGAGCATTCAACCGATTATATGCCAAACTACCCTAAAAGCTGTTTGCTCTGCAGTTATTTCTGATAAATGATGTCATTTGGGTACTACATACCCCATATTGTAATACTTCGTTTACAAAAAGAAACAAGCGTCCTGTCGCCGAGTATCAGGCCTCCTTGTTAATCCCGACGTTTTCCAGGTACCCATACGAGAGGATCGACGGCAGAGTGAGAGGCAACCTCCGCCAGGCAGCTATCGACAGATTCTCCAAACCCGATTCTGATAGGTTTGTTTTCCTCCTGTGTACACGGGCAGGAGGCTTAGGCATTAATCTTACTGCTGCTGATACCTGCATCATCTTCGATTCCGACTGGAATCCCCAAAATGATCTCCAGGTAAACACTCAAGAATATCGTCCTGAGGCCCTTTCTCTCTTTTCTTTTCATTCTTTCGTTCTTTTTTTTTTTTTTTTTTTTTTTTTCCAAAGTCATTCTGTGATGGAGAAGCCCCAGTGAAACTAATACATTAAAGCCATGTAGTCCCTAAAGCAGTGTTCCATGATCGGGCCAATAAACCAAGAGTAATCAATTTACTAATAATGTAAAAGGAATTTCTTAGGACGTTAACCTTCTGTACTGCGCCTCTGCTTATTGGAACAGGTGCTCTTGTAGCTGAGACTTGAGTCTTTTCTTTCCGTGGTGGCCATTCATTTCCTTTCTCTTCCAGGCTCAGGCTAGATGTCATAGAATAGGACAGAGCAAATCTGTGAAAATCTACAGGCTGATCACAAGAAACTCTTACGAAAGGGAAATGTTTGACAAGGCTAGTCTGAAGCTCGGCCTGGACAAAGCTGTGCTGCAGTCCATGAGTGGGAGAGAAAACGCTACCAACGGGGTAATCCACACCTGCCCAGAACTTTCCTTTCTTCTGGCTCCTTGCTTTATGTAACTAATAGTAAGAAATTATCCAGCATCAGATTGTTTTTCAGCCTCAATATTTTCAGCCTAATTTGTCATATTTTCTTCTTTCCCTTCCCTCCCCTCTGCTCCCCTCTCCTCCCCTCCCCTTCCCTTTCCTTCCTTCCAGAGAGAGAGAGAGAGAGAGAGAGAGAGAGAGAAGGAGAGGATGAGCCTGGGAGGGACAGAGAGAGGTGGGGAGCAGAGGATCCAAAGCGGGCTCTGTGCTGACAGCAGAGAGCCTGATGCAGGGCTCAAACTCTCAAACTGTGAGACCATGACCTGAGCCGATATCAGATACTTAACTGCCTGAGCCACCCAGGCGCCCTCACATTTTCTAAGTCAGGTTTATCCTCCTTGAGTACAACGAAGCATTTGTGTGGTCTAAAACATTTCAATTCTAAATTATTTTAAATCTCTCTCTAAAACAGGTCCAACAACTTTCCAAGAAAGAAATAGAGGATCTTCTGCGAAAGGGGGCCTACGGTGCACTCATGGATGAGGAAGATGAAGGGTCTAAGTTCTGCGAAGAAGATATTGACCAGATTCTCCTGCGGCGAACCCACACTATCACCATTGAGTCTGAAGGCAAAGGTTCCACGTTTGCTAAGGTGCGAACTGACCTGAAGAGACAGGTTTTCTATAGAAGTGTAACAGAGCTCACATAAAGCAGGACCTTATAAAGTGCTCACCAGGTGCACATGTACCATTTGCTTTGTAGTTGAGAGTTAAGAATTAATTATTAACTCCCCGTGGAACCCCTGATGCATAGAAGCTTCTTTGTGTGTGTTTTGGGTCCCCTTCTCTGTATGTGGCACTGGTTGTCATCCTCACCTTGGCCTCCTGTCAGCTCCCCCACTCCCAGCCTAATCCTTTACCTGCGTCCTTGACCCCATGCTCTCTACTTCTTGAGCTCTGACATCATACTTCCTGAGATCCTGATTCCTGACATAGCCTGTAACAACAGTCAAGCCACTCCTATCTTTAAAAAGCCTCTCATCTGCTTTGCCCTCCAGCTACAACTCCATAACCCTTCTTTCACAGCTAAAATCCACACGAGTGTTATTTGTACCAGCTGTCCCCACGGTCTCCCTTTCTGCTTATTTTTCGACCTCCAGCTTGCACCCCTCCCCCCGCCATCAGACCAGCTCTGGTGAAGGTCACCACCGCTTGACTGAGAGCGCCTTCTGAGGGCCCCCGCTGCACGTCGCTCCACCCATCCACACCCGGGCCCACTTTACACCTTTATTTTTAACAGCTTTCTTGAAATGTAATTTACTTACCATAAAATTCACCGATTTTTGAGTGTACAATCCAGTGCCTTTACCATATTTGCAGACTTGTGCAGCTATCACCACATCTAAGTTTAGAACATTTCCATCTCCCCAGAACCCCATGCCCATTAGCAGTCAGCGTCTCCTCCCTCCCTTCCTCCTCTTCCTCCTCCTTCCCCTCCCCTCCCCTCCCCTCCCCTGCCAAGTCCTTGGCAACCACTAATCTGCTGCCTCTATAGATTTGCCTGCTCCGGACATTTCATAAAATGGAATCATACAACATGTGGTCTTTTGTGTCTGGCTTCCTTCACTCAGCATGGTTTTTTGAGATTCATCCGTGTTGTAACATGTATCAGTAATTCCTTCCCTTTTTTTGCTGAATGGTGTTCTCTTACATAGATGCACCTCTTTTAGCAGTTGATAATGGACATTGGGATTGTTTACGCATTCACTGGTTGAAAACGAAATGTGGGTTGTCTCCACCTTTGGGTTATTATGGATAACGTTGTTACAAACATTTATGAACAGGTTTTTGTGCAGACACATCTTCTCATTTCTCTTCTGTGGATCCCATAAATAGAATTGCGGGGTCATGTGTTAACTCTGTGTTTAACCCTTTGAGGAGCTGCCAGACTGTTTTCTAAAGTGACTGCCCCGTTCTCCCTTCACGCCACCCGTGTTTTCGGGTTCTAATGTCTCCATGTCCTTACTGGCACTTTGTATTTTCTGACTTCTTGATTCTAGCCATATTAGTGAGTGTGAGGTGATACCCAACTCTGGTTTGATCTGCATTCATTGATGCTATTGAGCATCTTTTTATGTGCTTGTTAGCCATATATGTATCATTTGGGGGGAAATGTCTATTCAAATCTTTAGAGTTACTTGTCTTTTATTGTTGAATATTAAGAATTCTTTATATATTGTCGATAAAAGTTTCTCATTAGGTAACACAGGTTGCAAGTATTTTCTCCTAGTCTTTTCTTAATGGTCTTTAATTTCATTCAAGTCCAGTTTACCCATCTTTTTCTTTCATTATTCGTGCTTTTGATGTGTTGTCTAACCTAAGGTCACACACATTTACTCCTTTACGGTTTTTACTCTGACATTTTGGTCTTGGTCCCTTGTGTGTGAATCTTGGTGTGTGGTGTGAGATCAGGGTCCGTCTCCTTCCTTGTGCTCGGACATCTAGTCACCCCGGCCACGCCAGCCTTGAAAGGCTCCCTCCTCTGGGCTCTGTGACCCAGCACCTTCTCTCTCACGTCTTCCAGTTTCTTCTCAGGCTCTGTTCTGTGTCCTCACAGGCACCTCAGGTTCAGTATGTGCAGAACCTCATTCCCGTCCCTCCACCCTGTGGACATGCCCACATTCACAGCCTGCTTGTTTGCCTGAGTGATGCCGTTCAGAGGCTAGACTTGGCTGCTGAGGGTTTTCTTGACCTCCTCCTCCTCCTCTTTCTCCTCCATGCTTCACATCCACCCAGATTCTAACTCCTTTCATTTTACCTTTTAAAGAACGCATTTCTAGCCTGTCTCCTTTTGTCCACTTCTGCCGGAGCCATTTTCAGTCTTCGCCGTTCCCTGTGTAAATTACTTTAGTAGCCTGTTCTACCCTCCCGTGCCCCAGGACATCGGTAGGATCTCTCTGACAGGTGGCTTTGGATACGATTGTGTCCATCTTGAGGTTATTTCCATTTTGAGAGAGTTCCCTGCTACCTCAGAACCCCGTTAACGGGACATGCAAGGCCCCGCATGGCCTGGTTTCTGCGCGCTTCACCAGCTTGACCTTTTGCTGCTCTCCCCTGACTACCTTTATCACCAGCCACATGACACAACTGCCTTGCTTCTCCTCTGAGCCTTTGCACATGCTCTGTCGTGAACGGTTCCACATGCTTTTCCTGGTCTGTGAGCTTTTAACAGCCTGGTCCAGGCATTATATTCTGGGGAGCCAGTTCTCTGTCCCAGCAGTGCCCGCCCTGCACCTCCACCCCCTCACGAACCTGGCTAGGGCCCCCCTTTGTATATCAGTTGCACCTGCACGTACCTTTGTTACCTGCCGCTGATCACACTGTACTGTCACCTTTTGCTTCCTGACCTGTTGAAACCCCTGGACAGAGAGCTGCCTGAGGGACGGTCTCTCATCCTCGCCCTCAGACTGCAGCATGTAGCACACAGTGCAAGAACGCATACGTGTTTGGCTGACCGAGTAAATGAAAACTGCTTTGCATTTTGCCTCTGAGAAAAGCATCTGAAAGTCGTGCATATTTTTCCCCCTTTAGGCCAGTTTTGTTGCATCTGGAAACAGGACAGACATTTCCTTGGATGATCCAAATTTCTGGCAAAAGTGGGCTAAGAAGGCTGAATTGGATATTGATGCCTTAAACGGGAGGGTGAGTGAGAGGTCCTGCTCAAACCCTATCTACTACAACCCAAGGGGTGCTTTTTTAGAAGTTTTAAAGTTATCTGCTGTCTTTTTTAGAACAACCTGGTTATTGACACTCCAAGAGTGAGGAAGCAAACCAGGCTGTACAGTGCAGTGAAAGAAGACGAGCTGATGGAGTTTTCAGACTTGGAAAGTGATTCCGAAGAGAAGCCTTGCACGAAGCCGCGGCGGCCCCAGGACAGGTCCCAGGGCTACGCGAGGAGTGAGTGCTTTAGAGTTGAGAAGAATCTGCTCGTCTATGGGTGAGTCAGACTCATGTGAAACACAGAATTTTATTCTAAATGTCAAATTCTGACCAGCGTAGGGAAGGTATTTTTTGTGTCTGGATTTCTGTGACTCCCCATAGTGCAGCCAAGCAAATGACTTTGCAACAACTTTGACGGGGCCCAGGGTTGTTTGGTAAAGATGCTCACGGTTGTTCGGATCCTCGTGGATGGGAAGGAGCACAGCTTTGGCCCTTAAGGAACGATGTCAGATCCAGACTTACCTGTCGGTGACTAATAACGTAGAATGAAGTCTCAAGACCACAGATGCGTTTCCTGTTTTAGCTTCACATGCAGTTTGTGACTATAGTAGTCTTTCAGTACTTCTTTTCTGTTACAAAAACCTGTCAAAGGCAGTCGTCTTGGTTCTGAAGGTCTTGCAGCTCATCTCAAACATCCAGGGGTGGTTATTTCAACTCCAAATGTGTCGTGTTTGTCCTGCTGGACAACATGTCTCTGAAAGGCAGGAGCCACATCTAATTCATTTCTGAATCTGTGTGAAACGCCACCCAGTGCTTTGAATGATGGTAAGGTAGATACCTGAATCTCCAAAGAGTTCTTTAGCACACTGTGGGACTGCAGACAAGTTCCAGTCAAAAAAAAAACTGCCACCAAAATAATTTTTCTATAGGTCTGGTGATATCCTGCTTTTGATTAGTTCTTCCAGTGGGTTATCATTAATTTCAGAATAAACACAAACTCTCTATTAATCTGGCCTACAGGGCTCTTATCTGGCCCTTATGTGTCTTGTTGGTCCTTTCTGTGGGTAGCTCAGGCTTCTGTTGGGATAGACCGCCTCATCTCTTTCAGTGTGCCATGCTCTGTCTCATCTCTGTCTTTCTGGAAGTTCTTTCCACTGCCTAGAGTGTGAGCACGCGCACACACACACACACACACACACCCAGTACACAGACTTGCTCTGCCCAACAGCTCCTGTCGTCGACATCAGCACAGGCATCACCTTGGCGCCCTGCACCAGAGAGTCTGGTCTGCACGTTCTATCACACCCGTCATGTTGTCTTATGACTTTGAGTAGCAGCCCTCTCCTGAGAGAGCCCCAGTTAGAGCTCCACGAAGCCCGAGACTCTTTTCTCTGTGTCCTCGGGGAAGAGTGCGATGCTAGCAGACACAAAATGAGTGCCAAATCAGTGATTTCTTGTGGAATAAATGAAGTTCAGCTGAAGCCCATTCTGTGTCTCAGCAGGACAGATCCCTGAGCCCTTTGCTACTTGCACCTGCTTGTATGTTTCAACCTAACCATCAAAGTTAGTAGCTGAGAGTTTTGCCGATAGCTTTAGAAATGGGATATATCAAGGACTCCTAAAGCTAAGAAGTATGCTTCGAGTGCGGTGTCTTTGAGGAAAGGGCTGCCCTCCTCCTCTAGGCATCACTATGTAGTAGACACCTCCTGGAGGCGGGGCACTGGGTAGGATACTCAGACACCAGGGATGCACCTATGAGTAGGACAGTCAGGGCCCTGCCTCAGGGAAGGTGAACAAGCAGAAGTGGCAATCAACAGTGAGGGTACTATGGCAGGGAAGATGGCGCAAAGGGAGAGTCAGCCGCGGGTCTGTCCTTGAATTGGCAGCTCGAGTATTGTCTCCCGCTCCTGAGGCTAGGGGGAATGTAAGAGGAGGTCCCACAGACAGCGGCGTGACTTAATGGGTGGACGTCGCGGATTAGCCCGGGTAAGAGAGAGAGTCCGGTGCTGGGCGGGGAGAAGAGAGTTCCATGCAGAGAGAGCAGCGTGTCCCAAGGCCTGAAGGTGAGGATTAGCCCTGCAGTTTGAGGAACTGAGTACATAGAAGCCAGAGAGGCCCAGGCCGGGGCAAATGGCAGGGCCTGCCAGGGCGGCCAAGGCCTCCCTAACGCTGCTGCTTGCCTGTGAAAGTAAAGCCCCAGATCTAAACTGAAAGGCACCGTCTACATGCTGAATATCTGCTTTGCAGCTGGGGACGGTGGACAGATATCCTTTCGCATGGGCGCTACAAGCGTCAGCTCACTGAGCAAGACGTGGAAACCATCTGCAGGGCCATCCTCGTGTACTGCCTCAATCATTACAAGGGGGATGAGAATATCAAAAGCTTCATCTGGGATTTGATCACGCCCACGGCGGACGGCCAGACGCGAGCCTTGGTCAACCATTCTGGTAGGTCCACTTCATGTCGTTTGCACCGCAGGGTCCCGGAGAGCCACCCAGGACCCTTGTGACACAACCTAGACCCCATATCTCCCTGCCACACATGTGGGGAAATGTCCGAGTCTGACACTGTAATTGGGGTTGTACAAAACTTTTGTTGCTGTTGTTGCTATTATTTATTATTATTGTTATTGTTACAACTCTAGGTTTATCGGCCCCGGTGCCCAGGGGAAGGAAAGGAAAGAAGGTGAAAGCCCAGAGCACCCATCCGGTGGTGCAGGATGCCGACTGGCTGGCGGGTTGCAACCCGGATGCCTTGTTCCAGGAGGACAGCTACAAGAAACACCTGAAGCACCACTGCAATAAGTACGTGGCCAAAGGGTGTGTGACATTGACTGCTGAGCTGTAATACTGTGTGGCTACAACTTTAGTACGTGTCCTTGTTTCTAACGTATGTTTTTGAGAGTGAGAAAGAGAGCGCATGCGAGCGACAGAGGGAGGGGCCGAGAGAGTCCCAACTGGGCCCCACCCCGTCAGCGCAGAGCTCGACGTGGGGCTCAAACCCGTGAACCGTGAGATCATGACCTGAGCCGAAGTTGGATGCCTGACCGACCGAGCCACACCCCGGCGCCCCTTTACTGTTTTCCTTGAAACATGGTGCCAAGTCACACGCCAATCATATCATAGCTTCAGATGCCTGATTTGGTTTTTGTGTTGTCGTCGGTGCACAACACAATCTTCCCGTTTAGCCATTTGTGAGCACAACTCAGTGGCATTAATTACTTTCAGAATGCCACGTACCCATCGGCACTGTCTATACCGCAGAGCTTGTTGTTGATGCCAGTGTGAACTCTGCACCTGCTAAACGGTAGCTTGCTCGCTTCCCTCCCTGCCCCAAGCCCCTGGCAGATACCATTCTCCTTTCTGTCTCTGTGAATTTGCCCATTCTAGGTACCTCATAAGTGGAATCAGACGGTATTTGTCTGTCAGTGTCTGGCCTTTTTTCACCTAGCATAACATTTTCAGGGTTCATCCACAGAATTTCATTCCTTTTTATGGCTGAATGATACTCCATTAGACACGTACACCGCATTTTGTTTATCCATTCATCTGTCAGTGGGCACTTGGGGTGATGGGCTCCTCTCCGCGACTGTGAGTCATGCTGCTGAGAACGTTGCAGATAACTAAGTTTTAACCAAGGCCTGTTAGAGAGCTAATGTCAGCTTTATATGACCCCACCTTCCACCGGCTGCTTTCAGCAGAGGGACTGGGGAGTTTACCTGGAATCTTTTGCTTAAGAGCACCTCAGTCAGTGGGTCCTTTTCTCTTACCTGTAAGCTTAGAATCATATTCCTTATCTTTCCTTCCAGAAACTGATTGTATGTCATTGAAGAATATTGAATCTGAATTTATGTCATTGCTTGGAGCTCTGTTAACGATACACACATTAGACTAGCATCAGCGCGTGCGCGGTTCGTCCCGTGCCCTGAGCCTGCCGTTTCGAGAACCGGTCGTAGGGCCAGCACCCAACAGCTCTGCCACTTGTAGCTTCGTGTGGCCTTGGGCAAGTCCCTCAGCCCTCCTTAGGACTCACTTCTGTTAGTCGCGCAGAGCTCTGCAACAGGATCTCACCTGGATGAAGCAGGATATAAAGAAATGTGTATCTCTCTTCCAAAGTAGCCACAGAAGTCTGAGCACAGCTTCCCGTGGGTGCTTCACGTGGATTATCCGTTTGACTTGTCTGAGACAAGTAGTGCTGTTTGTTTGGTTTTCTTTCTTTTTCTTTCTCTCTCTCTCTTTCTTTTTTTCTTTCTCTTTCCTCCCTTCCTCCTTTCTTTCTTTCCTTTTCTTTCTTTCTTTCTTTCTTTCTTTCTTTCTTTCTTTCTTTCTTTCTCTTTCCTTCCTCCTTTCTTTCTTTCTTTTTCTCTCTTTCCTTCCTTCCTTCCCCCCTTCCTTCCTCCTTCCTTCCTTCCTTTCTTTCTTCCTTCTTTCCTTCCTTCCTTCCTTCCTTCCTTCCTTCCTTCCTTCCTTCCTTCCTTCCTTCCTTTTTCTTTCCTCCCCATTTACCTGACAAAGAGATGGAGACTCTGGTACTTAGGGCCTCAGCTAGTTAGGGGGGCAGAGCCAGATTGGAAGTCCAGAACAGATGAGGGCAGTGCCCTTGCTGTCAGTGACCCCCACACCCTCGGATGCCTGCCTTCTCCATGAGGTCACCCGAGCCTCATGTGACATAATTCCCGGGGAGCCCCTGCTGCTCCAGCCTTGCAGTGATGGTGGTTCTTGTCCCTTCTTAAATATGGTAGTGCCTTTGGGGACTACCTTTGATCGCTATCACTAGATTCTGACTGACAAATTTTTTCCTTTTTGAGTCTTTAAAACCATTACCTCAGACCATTTTGGTGCCTCGGAAACGGTTTTCTTGTTACTGCTGTGGCATTATAGCTCTCCCTAAAATGCTGCCCCACTTACAGCTATTAGAAAACTTCTGTTTCCTGTGGTTTATGTCAGCTTTGGGTCAATAGCCCTCTGAGTTCTGGAGGCACACAAACCGGAAGTGAAGTGATTCAGTGTGGGAACAGTGGCTCCTGTGCCCGGGTCCTAGAGTGACAGGGGCAGTAGTTTTCAATTTCCCGTTCTGAGATCAGTGGCAGACTCTTGTGGAGTCCCCTCCCTGATTAGCATGTGAGACGTAGCTAGGGTGCTCTTTGCCCGTGGTCGCAGGAGAAGACCGGCAAGGCTTGCCGTCCGCTCTCTGGAACACGCAAGGAGTCCCTTTTTCTCCCTGATAGATCTTGCCTCGAGACTTCTCAGGGCCTAAAGTGGGGAGAGGTTCGTGAGTGGTAAGAGAATAAGAAACGCAGATTGAGGGGCCTCCTAGAAAAGAGCCAGTCAGTTCTCTTCAAAAGTTTCAAGAGACAAAGACAGAGGAACTGTCTCGGGTTAAAGGAGATGAAGGGGCAGGAGAGTTCGTTGCCATATATGGGCTTGGACTGGGGGCAGGTCCAGAAAACGGTCGCTAGTGGGACAGCCAGTCAAATGTGAATGAAGTCTGGGGAGACTCATTAGTAGGCTGGTCTGTCGGATTTCCCAAGGGCAGACTCCTTAGGGTCAGAGCCCGTCTCCCGTGTGGTACCTACCACCGTCCTGCTGGTGCCCACCTTGTGTTCCACAGGGGCACTGAGCTTGCCAGCTGCACTGGTTCGAATTTTTCCTCTAGAAGAAAGGTGACACTCACAGTTAGCTCTTGAAAGCCTCCACGTAACTAAAATTCCTCCCAAAGAAGAAATTTTGTCTTCTATCAAAAGGGAGAGAAACCGGGGAGCCTGGGTGGCTCAGTCAGTTAGGTGTCCGACTTCGGCTCCGGTCACGATCTCACGGTGTGTGGGTTCGAGCCTGGCTCCGGGCTCTCTTCTGTCAGTGCAGAGCCTGCTTTGGAAGCTCTGTCCTCCTCCCTCCCCCTTTCTGCCCCTCCCCCGCTCCGGCTTGTGCTCTCCTTCCTCCCAGAAACAAACATTTTAAAAATAAGAAAAGGGAGCGAATCCATTCCGCTCATGGCCACTGTGCTGAGTTTTGGTGAAAAACAGAATCCGGCCAAGGGTGGAGAGTGCTTCCTGTGTAACTGCCTTTCCTGAGCATCCTCTCTAAGCAGGTCCTGGCCCGTAAGGGCTCTAACGAGAGAAGAAGTGAGGTGCCAGCCATGGAGTGCCATACTGTTAGTTTCCTTTTGCCAGTTCAGTGTGGCACAGCCAGTTTTTAATCCTATCGAAAGAAAACTCTCGAAAAAATTAAAATTTTACCCTGGGGCGTACTCAGGTATTTACAGCCTCACACTCTGTCTATCTAGAGTCCCCGGTGCTCAGAAGCAGACACCTGGTGGAGAGGAAGGCGTATCACGGGGTACCTGGGCGTGTGTGCGGGAGTAGTCTGTTTTGGTGAAACTGCCCGTATTTGTCATTTTGATATTTTCAAGGACACTTGCCACGTCCTGAGAGACAGTGTGCAGTGCTGGAGTCAGGAGGCCTACTCCCAAGTGGTCCGTGCTCAAGGTGACCCTGTGACCTTGGATATGTCACCGGTCTTCTGTGACTCTCAGTTTTCACGTCTGTGAAATGGAACTTGTAACGTGCCCCGCTTCACCGTAGGATTATCGTGAAGATCAGATGAGCTAGTATCTGCAGACGTGACACGTGGGCAGTAACAAGCTCTGTGAGTGAGTGATGGGATCAGCCAGCTAGGGGACAGCACTTAGGCACTCGTCAAATACCAGTCTTGAATGCGGGTCAGGGGATGTCCAGCAGGAGATGCTGGATTCCGAGTAGACGTGGGCCTCCGGGATTTGCCAGGGGGGCTTTACCGAAAGAATTAAGTTTATGCCACCGAAGAAATCCAGACGCGATTGAAACTCTGGTACCTAGAATTCCAAGCCTTTTCAGAAACTTACTCTTTGGAAATGACTAAGAACTTCAAGGAACCGGACGCATTTTAACCTCCTTTGTGCCATTATTTTTTAAGCCACAGCCTAGGCTTCCAGGTAACGTAAACTAGAAAGAATAAATAATGCTTAATATTCCTTCAGGGAGAAGAGTGAGGACCCACCCCCTCCCACACCCCCATCACCATCTTCCTTTCTCGGAAGCAAAGTTGTATAATCTGAAAAACCTGACATTCCATATTGAGGGTTTATTGTAAGGTAGTAAAACCAGATTTTATATCTCGTTTATTCCTACAACTTCTGATGTGCTTCCAAAAATGGTATTAAGGCAGCAGCTGAGGAAATTTTATGAGATAATGAAGCAGAACAGTTACTGAAAGCCATCTGCTCAGTTGTTTACAAACTTGCTTCAATACTTCAGAGGCAGTGGTAGGGTACGTGTCTAAACTTCACAAGCTGCACTAGGTAGAACGGAATGAAGTGCGCCTGGGCTGGGCTGAGCCCGGTCCCTCTCTGTGCAGCGCGAGCGGTTGCCAGGCAGGCCTGTTGGAAGCCAGCAGAAAGCACCACACAGAGGTGATTATGTGCCACCATCTGTCACGCTTCAAGCCTACCATACAGCATGGCTAATCAGCCTTGGCAGGATGATGGATGAACAGCAGCAGCTGCCAAAAAGCCACTGTTGGCAAACAGTCCTGAAGTGAAGAACTTTTTCCCCCCTCTGTCTTCCTCTCCAGGGTCCTGCTGCGTGTCCGCATGCTGTACTACCTAAGACAAGAAGTTATAGGAGACCAGGCAGATAAGATTTTAGAGGGTGCTGACTCAAGGTTAGTGCAAACGCACGCCGCTCTGTGCCTCCGCGTCATAATCCGGGAGGTCGGGAAACACCGCCGGTCGGGTTGGGTTTCGGCACCTCCAGAGACCCTCGGGGCCGCATCTCCTTTTTTGCGCCTGGGAGCACGGGGCGGGGGCGCGCGACGGTCGTCGGGGAGAGCGTGTGTGGATGTGCGCGTGTCATATAAAAAGGTGTGCACTGCATGGCTGGCGTTCTGAGGTGACCTTCAAAACGGGGCCCCGTGCGATGAAGTTCATTTCTGGCTACGGCAGAAAGCAACTGGCCGACACCCTTTCTTTTAACCTTTGCCCGCTCCCCCCCTCCGCGCGCCGCCCCCCCCCCCCCCCACGACCAGATGCTTGTTGTGGGAAGGGGGTGTGTGAGCCCGTGTACCGTGTTTGTGGTTGCCCGGGATCCGTTTTTAATCTTACGTGTGTTGCGAACATTATGTGAACGGTTGTCTTTATAGTGAGGCTGATGTGTGGATCCCTGAACCCTTCCATGCGGAAGTCCCCACAGATTGGTGGGATAAGGAAGCAGATAAGTCCCTCCTAATTGGAGTGTTCAAACACGGTGAGTGAAGTTTCTGTCCGACCACGTCTGGACTGTGTGGCTTTGTCGTTAGAGCTCTGCGCGTGCTCTTTTCCAAAGTCATAATATTAATGAGGATAGTTCCAGAGGACTCTTGGCTTCTTCCATTTTCCTCTACTAAAAATCTAATACGAACTGTAAATATCAGATGCTGTTTTTGAATGTTTGTTGAGTCTTTGAGAAGAAAACATTTCTTTCTTGGCTGTAAATAAAACCCAAACCATATTTGTTTTAATAATCGCCAAGTCGTCCTATAGCTCTCCCTAAACTTTGCTTCGAAGCATGGCTCCCCTTGCTTAGCTCTGCCAACCCGTGTCAAAGTGGACGGTGGGCTTAACCTCTGCTATTAATCTGTACAAGTGCCTCCTGGGCTTTGTTCCAAGCAATATTTCACAAATGTCAGTGCCGAGAACTCACGGCTCCCCTGAGTGGGATGCAGCCTTGTTAACTTTGAAAGGCTGGGGGATGCAGAACTGGCATGATATATACAGCGAGCGATTCCTGATTATAATCCCAATTCTCTGGGGGTCACGGAGGTATTCTCAGCAGCCCAGCCTGACTAAAGGGGAGAATGATGGCTTATAAAACCTTTCATGATTACAGTTTGGCTTGCGGCTCTGCAGCAGTTAGGAGCGATGCGTTCTATGTAGTACACATCCTAATTGAATTGTGCTGTTCTGCCTACGTACTGCAGCCGCGTTTTGTGAGCTCGGCCTAAAAATCATTTTCCCGCAGTGCACTGTTGGGATCTGCCATTTTCCATCTAGTCAACTCGGGCAGTCAAAAAGCAAATTGCAGTTTGAAAACCATGGAGGGAACAGTGTCGTCTTACTGACATGCATCATCCTAAACCTAATAAGACAGGTTCGCTGGCCTTACGTAGACAGGGATTTTCAGCCAGCGGTGCGAGTTCCTGCAGGACTGAAGCCGCTCACAGGAGGACGGGGCGGACGCAGAGTACCCTGCGGAGGTCATGAAGGAGCATTATGAAGCCTTTTAAATGTCAAGCAAAATTAGGTCTTGGGGAAAATGGGGTCAAAATTCTTCCCAGGCATCTCGCAGTTATTTTGAACCTGTTTTTCCGGTAGTGTTTGTGGTCATTCGGCTAAGATCCCTGAAATGTAACTCGGGCCCCCCACACCCCACACCCCACCCCGCCCCGCCCCACATCTGGCCTGCAGTGAGCGTCCTATGGAATGCTTCCCTAAAACAAGGTTCCTAAGTGATCGTCTCAGCTGAGGGATGAACTTGGTATACCGGGGCAGTGCTGTGATTTTTGTCAGTGATGGCCCTCTTGCTGTTTCTGTGCATGTCCTCTGTGGGCCGGTGGTTATGGCACAGGCTACGAGAAGTACAATTCCATGCGAGCTGACCCCGCACTGTGCTTCCTGGAACGAGTCGGGATGCCCGATGCCAAGGCCATAGCTGCCGAGCAAAGAGGAACAGACATGCTAGCAGATGGCGGTGACGGGTAAGAAGGACATTTAAAAATTTTAATAAACTTTATGTCAGTGTCACATCTATTGGCAGTGTTCAGTTCTTATACCGCGCTAGGCACTGCGTGGCGTCTGATTTGAACTTCCGTGACGTTTACCAGGACAGTCTGTTTATGTGTCATAATGATTATTTAAACACAATGTATTATCTGGATAATCTGAAACATGCTTGTTTTTTCCAAATGATGACACTTCCCCCGCCCCAGCCCCTTCCCCCATGACCGCACGATTCAAACCCTGATAGGGTCGCCTTTGATGTCAAATCCAGAATTAAAATTGGCGTTGGGCAGGCTAGTAGTCTTTTGCGAGCCCCCTCAGTCTGTTGCTTATCTGTACGATTTAAACGTTTTTTACAATTTTGATACAGGGGAGAATTTGATAGAGAAGATGAAGACCCGGAATATAAACCAACCAGGACTCCATTCAAGGATGAAATAGATGTAAGGACTTGAGTATATTGACTTTTACGGCACCAGTAAAATATTATATGCCCATATACGACTTGTTAAACTTTATAGATGGTGGCCTTCTCCTTAAAAGATAAAGCAAAGTGAAACCCCAAATTGAAACGATTCTGTTTCTTGCTTTGCTTTCAAGGAATTTGCAAATTCTCCTCCAGAAGATAAGGAAGAATCCATGGAGATCCGCTCCACAGGTAAGGCTCCGCAGAAGCCCGCAGAGCAGAGCAAACTATGCCGTGAGGCATCGCTCACGTGTCTGCCCTCGGCTTCTCCATGAGTGTCGTTTCTTCTACGCCGACTCGTCCCTTTTGTGAGTCATTTTAATTCTTGTTTATTTTTCATAACATTGAATTTCGTTGATGAAATAACTATTTTTGGGGTTAAGGTAATTTACATGTATTTATTTACCGGTCAGCGGAAGCTTTTCAGCATCTTTGGAAATCTATCTCTTGGGAGTAGGGAGGGCATTTGCTAGGTGTCTGAAATAGTGCAAGTTTGTAGAAAACTGACCTTCCCTCTAATGTAAAATAATCAGCGAGCAATCATGTGATTAGCTCTTATGTTCAAGATTGGTATGCCAAGTACATTACAGGAAAACATCCTCATATTGTCGTTCGTGGCATAAAGTATGTTTCTTTACGTAAAACTGATGAGTAAACATGCTCCCCCCCCCCCAAGGAGTTAAAAAAGAAGCAGTTTGTAAGTTTCATACTAATATTATCCTTTATTTATATTTTAAAAATGAGAGCACGAAGATGCCCTTTCCCACACTGTCATCTGAATGTTAATGAGTCATCTTGTTTTGATGGAAAATCCTGTGTATTGCGAGATTGCAGCTACACATTTCAAAAATATTTTTTCCACTTCCCCAGGCAAGCACAGCGAGAGTAATGCTGAGTTAGGCCAACTTTACTGGCCCAACACCTCGACCCTGACCACCCGTCTGCGCCGGCTCATTACTGCCTATCAGCGCAGCTATAAAAGGCAACAAATGAGGCAAGAGGCTCTAATGAAGACTGACCGGCGGAGACGGCGGCCTCGGGAGGAAGTGAGAGCACTAGAAGCGGAAAGGGAAGCTATAATATCTGAGAAACGGCAAAAGTGAGTTTCTGCAGGGTTTTACTGAGCTCCTGGTATGTGCCTCTCTTCTCTGCCCTTCTCAGCCGGCAAGAGGCGAGAATCACGTCCCAGATAATGATCAAAGAAAGTCTCAGTACATCAAAGCTGTCTGTCTGTCTCTCGCCCCCAGAATAAGTACCATACATTAAGTTTAGGGGAGAAGGGGAAAAGAATTAATAAACTTTAAGCCTGTTTACTCAAGTACAGTTTAAGCTAATGTCTTCTTGCTCATAGGTGGACAAGAAGAGAAGAGGCTGATTTTTACCGTGTGGTATCCACTTTTGGAGTTATTTTTGACCCCATGAAACAGCAGTTTGACTGGAACCAATTTCGAGCCTTTGCCAGACTTGACAAAAAGTCTGACGAGAGTTTGGAGAAATACTTCAGTTGTTTTGTGGCCATGTGTAGGCGAGTGTGTCGAATGCCCACTAAGCCAGATGATGGTAGGTTCTTCTTGTAACGAAAGTTCTATGGTAAAAGGCCGAATAAAGTGAAAAATAGAGAGTGAACAATTGAAAGTGTACTCAGGTTTTTTTTCCAAGTGAATACAATTGTTTTCATGTTACAGAACCACCTGACCTCTCCTCCATGATTGAGCCAATCACAGAAGAGCGTGCCTCTAGAACTCTCTACCGCATCGAACTGCTGCGGAAAATACGCGAGCAGGTTCTTCATCACCCTCAGCTGGGAGAGAGGCTGAAGCTCTGCCAGCCGAGTTTGGATTTGCCAGAGTGGTGGGAATGTGGGAGGCATGACCGGGACTTGCTGGTCGGCGCTGCTAAACACGGGGTCAGCCGGACGGATTATCACATCCTCAATGACCCCGAGTTATCTTTCTTGGATGCGCACAAAAATTTTGCCCAGAACCGAGGGGCAGGTAACCTGTCCTCCCTGACTCCACTGGCCGTTGGATTTGGCCAGACTCCTGCCGTCCTCCCGTCTGCTCACGCCCAGGAAGAGAAGGCTGCGGGACAAAGCGAGGGCAAAGCGGAGGAGTCTGGCGGCATGACCACCCAAGAGAAACCCGAGGGGAAGGAGGAGGAAGAAGAGACCGACGGCAGGGAGAAGGACAGTAAGCAGGGCTGTGAGGCCGAGGCGAGCTCTGTGAAAAGTGACCTGAAAGGGATGGAGGTCGGTGCCGACACAGGGCCCAAGTCTATTTCGGAAAAAGGTTCTGAAGAGGACGAAGAAGAAAAGCTGGAGGATGATGATAAGTCAGAAGAGTCTTCCCAGCCTGAAGGTAATGCCTCGCCATTCGGTCCTCTCTCCCGGCCCCACCGGGGCGGTCGTGACAGGCCATGGTTTCCTGTCACGTGACAAGGGCTCTTGTTTACATTTTCAGGGTAATTTGTGTACATGTTCCTCCGGACGGGTGGTGTCAGGTTATGCTTAGGCGTACATTTTGCTCCGATGTGGCGTGGAAACACGGTATTTCGAGCAACTTCAACGCCCAGAAGGGTGTTACGGGCACGTAACAATTTCCAGATTAAGAGGAGGGGTCAGCTTGATGGTAGTGGTATCAGAAGAATTCCAGATGACTTTAATTTGGACAGATACAC
Organism: Acinonyx jubatus; assembly: GCF_027475565.1. Classification (NCBI taxonomy): domain Eukaryota; kingdom Metazoa; phylum Chordata; class Mammalia; order Carnivora; family Felidae; genus Acinonyx; species Acinonyx jubatus. The sequence goes on along the minus strand of NC_069394.1, from coordinate 70,345,341 downwards.
GTGAAGGACAAGGGTCATTCACTGAGTAAATACTGGTGATTAATTTCAAACAAATGATGCTTAATTTTAGTTTTAAATCAGAAGTAAAGGGTAGAAGTAGAATCTGAAAATAACCAGTGTTCTTTGTGAGTCTCAGTTTGGTTGCTGTTCCCAACACAAAGGAAAACCAAATAAAGCATCCTGTCGTACTGTCCCTCTGGAGCTGGGGCTTGGTGCTCTGGTGGGTTGTTAGCCTCCCTCCTGTGGGCAGGGCTGTGGGGGCAGGGGGGGGGGACCACATCGCATGGAGAGGCTCTTGAGTCAGAGACCTGGTTGTCATTCCACCTCCTCCGAGATGCACGGGCACAATGTCAGATAACTAGTGATGTCACCTCCCTAAGCCCGTCTGCTTCTTCATCCATAAAATGAGGAGAACACCATCTGCACAAAAGGCCCGTTAGCAGCTTTAACAACAAGATTATAAGATGCCTAATACCATAAAGTAGGTACTCAATAAAATGGAGCCACGTGGTATTCAAATTTTTCACCCTGTCCTCTCTAAACTTCTTTTCCAGTGATGCTGTGGTCGTGAGTAATGCACACTAACTCATTTCTTAGCAGGAGCTGTCTCTAGAGGGAAGAATTTCGATGAAGAAAGCAATGCCTCCATGAGCACCGCTAGGGATGAAACCCGAGATGGGTTCTACATGGAGGATGGAGACCCTTCAGTAGCTCAGCTCCTTCATGAAAGAACATTTGCCTTCTCATTTTGGCCTAAGGTTGGTGGGGGTTTTTAGGTTTTTGTTTTGTGGGCCAAAAAAGAGTGGGGGGTACGGGAAATCATTCCAGTTTGATTTTTCAAGTAAGTGTAAGGTCAACTTTGACACAGGGTATGAGGACTGTAGATTTTTCTCATGTTTTAAAGTCTGTGCGGTACTTTTGTAACAGGATAGGAGAGGTGACATGAAAGGAAGGTAAAAAGAACCCTTCATATGGATCTTTGGCTCCTTGAGGTTTTTTAGGCTGGCGATCGATCACGTTGTGCAGTATGGTCTATGGCTTGTTTCCACAGACTCACCCTATAGCAAAATGAAATGTGTACAGGTCTTTCTCTTTCCTTCCTTTCTTCCTTTTTTTTTTTTTTTTTTTTTTTTATTGTGGTAAAAACTACACAACATGAAATTTATGATCTTAGCCAATTTTATTTTTTATTTAAAAAAAATTTTTTTTTTAACATTTATTTATTTTTGAGACAGAGAGAGACAGAGCATGAACGGGGGAGGGTCAGGGAGAGGGAGACACAGAATCGGAAACAGGCTCCAGGCTCTGAGCTGTCAGCACAGAGCCCGACGCGGGGCTCGAACTCACGGACCGCGAGATCGTGACCTGAGCCGAAGTCGGCCGCTTAACCGACTGAGCCACCCAGGCGCCCCTGATCTTAACCAATTTTAAATGTACACTTCAGTAGTTCTAAGTATATTCACATCACCATAAGATCTCCAGCATGTTATCTTGCATGACTGAAACTTTGTACCCACTAAACAGCTCCCTCTCTCCTCTCCCCCCAGCCTCTGGCAACCACTACTCTCCTCTCTGTTGGAATCACGCAGTAGTCACCCTTTCGTGGCTTGCTTATTGCACTTCTTGTCATCTGATGCTCAGGGTTTATCCACGTGGCAGCATGTGACAGGATTTCCTTCCTTTTTAAGGCTGAATAATATTCCATTGTGTGTACATATCACATCTTCCTGTCTTCATCTGTCCTTGGGACATTTGGGTTCCGTCCCCTTCTTCGCTTATTATAGTGCTCCTGTGAACACGAGTATGCGAATATCTGTTTGAGAACCGGCTTTCAGTTCCTTTGGGTATATACTCAGAAGTGGGATTGCTGGGTCACGTGGTAATTCTATTTTTGATTGTTCTGAGGAGCCTCCATACTGTTTTCTGTAGCAGTCACACCATTTGCCGTCCCGCCAACAATGCACAAGGGAAAAATATGTGGACATGTAAAAAATGTGGGTTTTAATTTTTTTTAAATCTGAAACAGAGCTTTCAGAGTTAAGACACCTTCATAGGTTTGGAAACTCAGCCTGGGAGAGGGTGGGCTATTGACCCATTTGCTCCAAACAATTATGAGGTAATTCCAAATGTAGTTATCTGCAACCAAAAGCAAAATGGAAATTACTTTTTTGGCTAACTAGCATAATTTATAATAAATCCCTATGTAATTTGGGTCTGTTTCTTTGGGGTGGGGACATAATCATTTCTAATCACCGTAACAGGGCTGTCTGGTTTAAAACAAACAACACAAAAACAGTCTCCGTTGACTGATCCCCAGGCTGGTCTTCCACAGTGTCAGCTATGTGAGAAACAATGTGAAATTTTTAGCTGAAGAGTGTACTATCAAAGATGTTTTTTTTTCTCTGTATTCTCTGTTATGCCGATCTCCCTTATTGAGTATAGAAGAGTTTCCCAGATCAGTAAAAAGTCTGTCGTGGCAGACACTTTTAATCTATGGAAACTGGGCCTAAGAGCTGTAATTAGAAATTTTTAATGTACACGCTTCAATGAAATTTGAAGTGATAATAGGTGGGGAATGCAAATTGACATTCATTAGGTGTTCCTAGGTTGGTGCCCATTTTGTAATGCTGAACTTTATTAATAGTGACGCTAATGATGTCCCACTTCCTGGGACACATTTCGATCCAGCCTGTGGATCTGAAGCACCAGAACATCCAGAAGCTAAATGCAGGGTTCCATTGTTGTCTGCTGGTGTTCACCAACAATTCTTTAAACTTGAACAGAAGTTACTCTGGAAATGTGGGGGATATTTTAGAGATGGTTACGTAATGTTTTCTCATTTGTGTGATCCGGTGTTGATAGTTGAAAAATACTAGGTTTTCTATGTTGGGGCTATCTTAGGACCTCCCACCACAGCAAAGTAGTTTTTGTGGATTTTGTTTATTTACTCACTTGTTTTTCGTTTTCTTTTACTTTTTTCCCACTGGTTGAGTTGTTTTTTTTTTTTTTAATTTAATTTTATTTTTTAAGTTTATTTCTTTATTTTGAGAGAGAGAGAGCAAGCAGAGGAGGGGCAGGGAGAGGGGGGAGGGAGAGAATCCCAAGCAGGTTCCACTGTCAGCACAGAGCCCGATGTGGGGCTCCAACTCACGAACCGTGAGATCATGACCTGAGCCAAAATCAAGAGTTGGACACTTCACCGACCAAGCCACCCAGGCGTGTCCTGCCCCCCCTCCCCACCCCCCGCGATTGCCTTTGAAACCTTTTATGCTCTTTAGCATCTTGATGGAAATATTTATCTAGTGATTTTCACCCCGTCTTTGTTGCAATTTTGTGTGACTTTTCTTCTCCCTCCAGGACCGAGTAATGATAAACCGATTAGACAACATCTGTGAAGCCGTGCTGAAAGGCAAATGGCCAGTAAATAGGCGCCAGATGTTTGATTTCCAGGGCCTCATCCCTGGTTACACGCCACCCACCATGGACAGTCCCCTGCAGAAGAGGAGCTTTGCCGAGCTCTCCATGGTCGGCCAAGCTAGCATTAGTGGGAGCGAGGACCTCACGACTTCTCCTCAGTTGTCAAAGGTGAGTTTGTTTTGCTGTTCAGAGGTGAGCTGTCTGAGTCTTTGCTCAGTTTGGAAGCTCGTGTCTCACTGGTCCTACTCAGAGTCAAGATGGCTGCCGTTTCCTCAGCTCTTTTTCAGCAGTTATGCATGTTTAGTTCCTGAAGCTTCTTGTTCTTTTTTCTGAAAGCCAGCCCGTTAGCAGATACAGTTTTGGCTCACTGTCGTGTTGTAATTTTTCAATAGGAAGACGCCCTAAACCTCTCTGTCCCTCGCCAGCGGAGGAGGAGGAGGAGAAAAATTGAAATTGAGGCCGAGAGAGCGGCCAAGCGGCGAAACCTCATGGAAATGGTTGCTCAGCTGAGGGAGTCTCAAGTGGTCTCAGAAAACGGACAAGAAAAAGTTGTAGATTTATCAAAGGCCTCAAGAGAGGCTGCAAGCTCTACCTCAAATTTTTCGTCTCTTACTTCAAAGTTTATCTTGCCTAATGTCTCGACACCGGTGTCCGATGCCTTTAAGACTCAAATGGAGCTGCTCCAGGCAGGCCTGTCACGCACACCCACGAGGCATCTGCTTAACGGCTCCCTGGTGGATGGAGAGCCTCCCATGAAGAGGAGGCGGGGAAGGAGGAAAAACGTGGAGGGTCTTGATCTGCTTTTCATGAGCCACAAACGGACGTCATTGAGTGCAGTAAGTTAAGGAGCTCACTTCCATTGTGTGTGCCCACGGTGGCAGTCAGAGTCCCTGCCATTCTGACGACACTGGCCTGTGCTCCTCTCAGGGATGTGGTATTAAAGCTGGCTTCTTCCACTAAAGAAATAGGATCACAGTGAACACTCGTGGTTCTGGGCTGAAAAATTGTGTCGAGCATTGATACAGATCACTCGGCCTGAACCAAATGTAGCTTGAGGATTTATTCCTCCCGAGATCCTGATACATTGATTACTCTCGGAAGACTAGCCCAAAACAAAAACACGTTCTTCTGAGCCTATAATTGTTATCTCTGAATTCCTGAGGCGGAAAAAGCTTCTGCTCTTAAAAATATTGTTGTTTGGGGTTCTGACATTTATTAGATTAGTATAAATGTTGAGTTTCAGACTGGAGATTTGTGTTCATATACAGAGCTAGTGATGGCAAATTCTCCTATCTTTGTAACTGCAGCTGTTTTTAAAATCTCAATCGAAAAAAAAAAAACCCGTTCTAGTTTAGGTTTGTGTGAAATGTATGTGCCAATGGATTTTGACATTTTCAACTCAAAGGAAATGAGGACAGTGGGACCAAAATAACCCCTTCCCTAATCTTCAGTCACCCCGCTTACACATGCGCTGCCTGGGCAGTGACGAGGGTTTTACCCCAAAGAACCCAATTTCATGTAGTCCATTTTTAAAAGGACAAATTGGTACCAGGCATCTTAAGCCTTATTGATTTGGAACCCGGATCAGCATAGGGACACTGGAGCTGGTTTGTGAACGAGGAGCCAGCACTCCAGGAGAGACTCTTTCCCTGGGCAGGTGGGACACAGTTTGGGAAACACTGGAATTTGAAACAGGGAGGAGGGAGACGTTTCTTTCAACAGTTCTTACTTTTTCCAACCCTATTCTTATTTGGTCATTTTTTTATTTCTTAAACTTTTTTTTTTAAATGTTTTTATTTATTTTTGAGACAGGGAGAGACAGAGCATGAGCAGGCGAGGGGCAGAGAGAGAGGGGGAGAGAGAGAGGGGGAGACACAGAATCTGAAACAGCCTCCAGGCTCTGAGCTGTCGGCACAGAGCCCGACGCGGGGCTCAAACTTACGGACCGTGAGATCATGACCTGAGCTGAGGTCGGACGTCCAACCGACTGAGCCACCCAGGCGCCCCGCTGTTTCTTAAATCTCAAGAAAGCCAAATAACTTAAAAGGGCAGTAAAAGGAGTGGTTGAGTTAAAGGTTAGAAATGACAAAATAGCATTCACTGGGATTTGCCCTCTGGTGGGGTCTGACTGAAACAGAAGCTTCTGGGTGATTAGAAGTTAATTTTAAAATTCATTACCATGTACCAATCATAATAATGGTCATTTCTGTGGAGCATACGATTACTTTTAGAATCTTATAAAAATATACCTTGTAATCGATCAACTGTGACTGGTTATTCCCTAAGTTCAAATGCCGTTTCTAGGTGTGTGGTCCCCAAAGTGTACCACTAGTGATTAGCCTCCCTACTCGAAACCACCCTAGCACTTGGATAGATTTTGTTCCCTGAAAATCCTTTCTCCATAAGCATCAACATGTTGGTGAGTTTCTGCATCTCCCACCTCTATTTATTCACTACTGTATTTAATATTTGAATCGTAGCACGTATTTGTCTGTGGTCCGGGCATCAGGAATTAACAGTGTGAACCAGGTGCTATTTCCTATTGTAACTATGTACTCTGTGTTAAACTTCAGGCTGACTTTATGCATTTTACATATTTTCAGTCATCCCTAAGAACTTATTGATGTCTCTCCTTTTTCTAAAGTCACATAAACAACCCAGCTCAGAATTCCTAAGAGATGTTAGAGAATGTATTTTAAATTTTTGTTTCTCTCACTGTCAAATGTTAGAATTTAGGGGTTACGTATTTGGTATTGTGCGAAGTCATGTGCATACACATAAAATACAAGGAAAATGCTGATTGAGCTATAAATAAATGGAATAGTAAAGAGGCATAAAGGTCAGCAATGTTACTTATATGGAAGAAGACAAGTCCTAAAATCTTTCATTGTGTCCATACTCAAACTGGAGACCATTTTGCGTTGCCATGAAAAGTAAGGATACAGTCATCCTACATCCAACAACATGGTAGAAGTTGTCCCTGTGTGCACTCCCTGCCCCCTGCCCCCCCCCACCCAAAGTACAATGCAAAGAATAAGTGCTAAACAAGTGCTTGCACTGGAAAACTCACAGTGTTTAAGATGAGTGACTGATAAATAATATCGTATCCTAGCTGTGAGGCATGCCTCGGGTACTTTGTGAGCCCAAAGGAAGAATGGGAATGGAAGGAGAAGGATACGGGGAGAAACAGATGAGGAAGTTTCCTTAGACGTGGTCATACTTTGGTTAAGTTTTGAAGATTGTGTAGGTGTTGGTCATTTGAAAAGAGCTTACAGGGAGAACATGTGCAAAGGCACTGAGGCTAGAGACAGCCTTCCATGGTTGGTAAACTGAAAGTCATCGGCAGCAGGGGAATTCGATGAGGAGGTGAAGTTCGACAGAAGTGAGCTTGGATACAAGGTAGGATATAAATCGGGGAGGGCCTTGGCTGCCATGCTAAAGAACTTGGATTCTATCCTGAAGGTGATGGGGAATTCAGTTACCAAATAATTTAAATAGTTTAACTAGTTCCTAGTTAAACTAGGAAGAGTGCATTTTAGAAAACCGACTGCAGTACAGCAGTGTGGAAGTCTGAGTAAAGAAGAGCGGAACTAGAATCAGGGAGACCATTTAGGAATATCACAGTAATTTGGGGTGGGGGTGGGCAGTGACGAAGAACTGAGCCCAAGTAGAAGCAGTAGGAATAGACAGTGGGCTGTCAGAAAAGTTGTCTAGAGGTTGGAGTAATAGTGTGGGGACCACCGGTTGGACAGTGGTAGAGAACAGGCTTCCAATTGGGCGTGATATTTTCAGTGTTGCCTCACACACCTGCTTCAAAATATTGTCCTACCAATAAAATTGTACGGTTCAGAGAGTGCCAAAAAGCTATGCACGAGATGGCTGCTGGATTCCTTCAATTATAATTTCTTTAGTGATGTTATCCCGAGATCCCCGAGAGAGATTGAGAGGCTACCTTTCATGCATGTCAAGCTCAGACTACACTGCCCGTGCCCTAGTGGCTTAAGATCTCAAACATGGAGCATTGGCGGGCTGTGGATTTCCTCCCTAATTACTTAATTCTGTAGTGTGGAGAGTGATATTAAAGCTTCATCTTCTAATTTGATAGCTGTTCCAAAACTGACAGTGTTTCAGGTAGCTTTTTTCCCTTTTTGGTCAAAGATCCATTATGCTAGGATAGCATTTTCTTGGGATAAGACATTTCTGGAATCTCTCATCCTATGAGAATTCAGACCACTGTCAACTTTCTGCAGGAGGATGCTGAGGTGACCAAAGCTTTCGAAGAAGATATAGAGACCCCACCTACAAGAAACATTCCTTCTCCTGGACAGCTGGACCCAGACACGCGGATCCCCGTGATAAATCTTGAAGACGGGACTAGGCTGGTGGGGGAGGACGCTCCTAAAAATAAGGACTTAGTTGAATGGCTGAAGCTGCATCCTACTTACACTGTTGATATGCCAAGTTATGTACCAGTAAGTATCGCAGAGTTTAGTTGGGAGGAGTCCCGTGAGGGGAGCCCTCACGATTCCCCGGTAGAACACAGAAATTCTTGGTCTTTCTGCCTCATCTCGAACGTTCCCAGGTTTCTGTCACTGTGTGTTTTACATTAGAAAAACTAGCTTCAAGTCAGGAAGGAAAGCTCGTAGTTACTTGACGATGCCCATTATGCAGTCCCTTACTTTCTCCTTCCACCAAATAGACATGATTTCTTCAGTTATTCTTTACACGGCCTGGTTTTCAGGTGGTCTCATTAGTGGGATGACACTCACGAATGCACTTTAATTGGTTCAGACCAGGTCTGACGAGCACAGAGTACTACGAAGCTGTTACTTGCAGAAATTTGACTAGCTAACAACAGCCCAAGACTTTATTAGCTTCCCTTTCGAACAACTAACACTTACGCCTTCCCTTAAACATTAAACAATATCTCCAGATGATTTGTCACAGAAACTGCTTGTAAGCTGGCAGCACAACAAATCTTTTACTTCCTATGTACTTAGTGACTGGTTTTTTTAAAAAAACCTTAAGTGTAGGATTTCACATTTTATTTCATTGAGTTCAGCTCGAGTTGAGTCCTTGCCATTCAGAAGGCCCCCTCCTGCACGGGGCCTTTTATCCCCGGGTTGCTCCTGTCCATGTACAGTCTGTATCATAGACATGAGGTCATCTCTGTGTTCATCCACGTCACTGGGTAGAAATTAGTAAGGGTACTTGAGAAAGTTTCCTTTAAAGATACCGTGACTTAGTTAAACATTTAAAGAAAAGGCTTTATGTGGGGTTACTGATAAACAAAAGGAAAAGCAGATTCTCAGCTTACGTGTACAAAGAGAAAAATTGTTTGTTTGTTTTTCTTTTTAAAGAAAATCTTAGTTTCTGATAACTAAAACGATGCCCAAACCTTCCATAGTAATTGAAAATGGCATGACTGGGGGCACTTGGCTGGCTCGGTAGGTAGTGTGTGCAACTCTTGATCTCCAGGTCGTGAGTTCGAGCCCCACATTGGGCATAGAGATTACTTTAAAAAAAACAGAAAGAAAGAAAGAGAGAGAGAGAGAGAGAGAGAGAGAGACAAAGAGAAAGAAAGAAAGAAAGAAAGAAAGAAAGAAAGAAAGAAAGAAAGAAAGAAAGAAAAAATGGCTTCACTATTCTGTCATTTATGCAGGAAAGAGTAAGTACTAAATACAATATACTAAATACGCATTTGGGGGCTTTTTCTTTGCAGAAGAATGCGGATGTGCTGTTTTCCTCATTTCAGAAACCGAAACAGAAACGACATAGATGTCGAAACCCTAATAAATTGGATATAAACACTTTGACAGGAGAAGAAAGGGTGCCTGTTGTCAATAAACGAAATGGAAAGAAGGTGAACGTTTGGGAAAGGGAAATGACCTCCCTGTGTGATTTCTTATCCCAGAAAGCAGCATTTTATCCTTTTTAAGGAAAAGCAATCCTGGTTTCTCCTAGACTATCTGTATAGGATATGTGCGTGTATACCGGGGAAGGGGGGCGGGGGATGTACGTGCTTCTAGATCAGTTTCCAAATGCCTCTCCCCAGATGGGTGGAGCTATGGCGCCTCCGATGAAGGACCTGCCCAGGTGGCTGGAAGAGAACCCTGAATTTGCAGTCGCTCCAGACTGGACTGAGATAGTGAAGCAGTCTGTAAGTACAAACTCGGCACTTCCACCAGGAAAGGGGTTTATACAAAACCGTTGCCCTGGGCTTCTCTTTATTTTCCGTTGACCATTAATTATTCAATTATAACTTATTCTTCACTTAAAAGACATAATAAATCATCGTTTTTCCTATTGGTATATCATTAATCCAAAGTGGAAGAACTGGACAGCTCTGATTTACAAGGACGGTAGAGGAACACGCATTCACGGTCTTGGAGGTAGACTCACCACGGGCGGAATGCCCCAGGTAAACCTGGTTATGAACAGCTCACCTGTAGGATGGAATTCGCGGTGGTTGAGGTCACTAAGGTTAACTGGGAATTTTGATTTTAAAAGAAAGAATACACCTTCGCCTAAAATTTTTTTCCACTTCAGTTTCTTCCAAAAATATTAATTTGTTAAAGTCTGGATTTCTTTTTGTTTACTTGTTTCAAGTATACACTACAATTTCTTATTTTTCTTTTGACCTACAGTTCCAGCAGTCTTAGCACATGTACAGTTTCTTGAAGAACCACCACCATAATCAGAATACAGACAGTGCCCTCATCTCCCCCCACCCCAAGTTCTCTTGTAGTCTCCCCTCCCCCTCCCCCGAGTCCACGGCAGCTGCTGGTCTGCGCTCCATCCGGGGTTTTGTCTTTTTGAGGATGCCCTGTAAGCAGAGGCATAAATTATATAACGTTTTTAAGAGGACTTTATATTGCGATCAATCCAAGTGGTTGCACGTGTCAGAGGTTTGTTCCTTTTTACCGCTGAGCACTCCTCCGGTACAGGTACGTGCCCCTGTGTGCGGTTGTCCATCACCCATGGAGGGACATCTGGGTTGTTTCCAGACTTGGGCAGATATGAGTGCAGCTGCTAGAAACCTTTGTGTACAGGTTTTGGGGTGAACACAATTTTTGTTTCTCCAGGGTAGACGCTAAAACGTAATTATAGTTAAATGTTCCAGACTTTTCAACTTCATTTTGATGTGTTGTTTCTCGAGATAGTTACGGACGCTGACGGCTTGACCTTCACCTCACCGGTAGAGTAGCCTTTAACCATTTTTCTGCAGCTCGCCATAATTCCGTGAGTTAACGTAGTGCCAACAGGTAGACTTTCTTCTTTCGTAAGTTTCACCATTGAGCTTTTAGGAGGGAAATGACTGCTTGCGTATCTCCACTCAGTGTCGATATTCAGCGCATCAGAAAGGCCCACCCTGAAATTTAAGTTTTCGCCAGCGACGTTTATAGCCACTGTTTGCCTGTCCCCGTTTGCTTCAGGGTTTTGTTCCCGAGTCGATGTTTGACCGCCTTCTCACCGGCCCCGTGGTGCGGGGGGAAGGAGCGAGCAGGAGAGGACGAAGGCCCAAGAGCGAGATCGCCAGGGCGGCCGCGGCGGCCGCGGCGGCCTCCACTTCCGGAATCAACCCCCTGTTGGTGAACAGCCTGTTTGCCGGGATGGACCTCACGAGCCTTCAGAACCTCCAGAACCTCCAGTCTCTCCAGCTCGCGGGGCTCATGGGCTTCCCTCCAGGACTGGCGACGGCGGCCGCCGCCGCCGGAGGCGACGCCAAGAACCCTGCGGCCGTGCTGCCCCTGATGCTGCCGGGCATGGCGGGCCTGCCCAACGTGTTCGGACTGGGCGGGCTGCTGAACAACCCGCTCTCCGCTGCTGCTGGCAACGCCGCCGCCGCGGCCGCCGCCGCCGCCGCTCCCGGGCAGGGAGAGCCGGAAGACGGCGCCCCGAAAGCGGAAGAGAAAGGCAACGAGAACGAAGACGAGAACAAAGACTCCGAGAAAAGCACAGATGCTGTTTCGGCTACTGACTCTGCGAATGGATCTGTTGGTGCTGCTACTGCCCCGGCCGGATTGCCCTCCAACCCGCTCGCCTTCAACCCTTTCCTCCTGTCCACCGTGGCGCCAGGCCTCTTCTACCCGTCCATGTTTCTACCTCCGGGACTGGGGGGATTGACACTGCCTGGGTTCCCCGCGTTAGCAGGACTCCAGAACGCCGTGGGCTCCAGCGAAGAGAAGGCCCCCGACAAGGCCGAGGGGGGCGCCTTCCAGGAAGAGGAGAACCTGGACGGCAGCGACGCCGAGGAGAACCCGGAAAAGACCGCGGGGTCCTCCGTCTTCGAAGACGAAGGAGCACAGGGTGAAGAGCTGGACTCGCTCGATGGGGGGGATGAACTAGAAAACAACGAAAATGATGAATAACCAGTACCAGTTCCAGTTCAAGTGTTTAAAACTTTTGACAAGTGGTAGTCCTACTGTTTACACTCACAGTTAATGTTCATACCTAGTTTTATAAGCTGTTCTGTAACATAGTGTAGCAAAAAAGAAAAAGAAAAAAAAAAAAGTCCAAGTCATGTTATACAGGTGTGTCAAAAGGTATCTTGGTCATTAAGTATTGTGCAGTGCATTATTTATTATCCCTAGGAGAGATGAAATTTGAGAGGTGATCATGTCTTTTTAAGGAAACTTACATAATGCTCTGCTTCTTCTTTTTTTTTTTTCCTTTTGGTACCATTGGTATTATAATAAAGAGCAATTTGTAACTGAGTGGCACTAATGGAAGGAAGTGCTGCTCAAAGGAAGTATGAAGTTATATATTTAATTTTTTAATTTTAATTTTTTTGCTGTGAAGGTCAAGATGAAATTTACCATACATATCATACTTGCTCATTTGTTTCCCTTTTGACTGTATGGGGGTTCCCACACTTGCGCATCCACACACATCCATACACTCTGACAATCTCCACGTTAGTGTGAACGTCTCTGTCCCGAGGCGCAGCAATAATAAGGCAGCTGTTGAATGTGAAGGGTCCCTTTGGAAATTAACCTACTGGGAGGGTTCTTGCCAGACAGAACTACAGTTCCATTGTCTCGTGGTCTTGTAATGCACTGGTATAAACAAAATAAATAGATAAATAAAGAGTGAGAGAAGAGAGAATCAGGTACCTTTTTTAAATTAAAGGACTTTGTTACTTTAGCCACAAAGCTAAAACAGCATTACCTCAGCTCTAAACTAGCCTTGAAGTTTACAGACATGACTTTGTAAATGTATTGTTTTTCTTTGTTGTGATGTCCTTTTATTTTTTTCTTTGAAAACTGCTATCATGTAAGATAAAATGTAAATTGCTGCCAACTGTAGTAATGATGCTTTTAATAAAAGTGACCCATGATATGCAGAGATGTAATTAGAGAATGTAGTATGTAGGGGAACTGGTGTTCACTCTATTTTTTGTATTCGCAATAGATGCAAATACAGCATTCTGGCCTTTGTACGGTTTCTTGCTATATCCTCTTATCCTAGATGAGCTGTTAGTAATATGCTAAACTGATTGTCTTCAGACCAGACAGGACGAAAAACCTTAAATTACCTTCGCGTAATTCCACTCCAGATATCTCCGCAGAACCACAGACAAAAACCTCCTATTACTCCCTCAAAAGGGCATCTGAGACTGAGAATACTTTAAAATGTGTGCAGCGTCTGATAATGTGGTACACTAAAGAACAAAAGGGCAAAAGAAAAATGAGGCTTTAATAGGCAGAATATCTAGGTCATTTATCCTTGGTTAATGGGTAGGAAAACACAATGCCGGAGTGTCAGCAAGGGACACAAAGGCGCTCTGGTGTCCTGCGGGCCGGTGCTTGATGCCAGAAACGGTGTGGAAAACCCATGTGGGATTAAAAGAGGCCCGCTTAAGCCACCGCGTGCGCACGCGTACAGTCTCGGGAGCTGCCGATCTGTGCTCTCCTTCGTGACCTTTGCTATTTGAGGTTAAATGTAATTTGAGAGCTACTGTTTTCACCTTTCATGTCACCTGACTGAACACAAAGCTCCATTTCCATGCAGCTAGAGAGGAGAGGGAAGGACGTGGATGAGCTGGTCTGCGTTGCCTCCCTCCGCGCCCTCCGCGCCCTCCGCGCCCTCGCGGTCCGTGCCCGACCGGATGCGCTACGAAACGGTTTGTCTAGATTCCTTACAGACACCAAGGTTTGGTTGATTTACATCCCGAGAAGAAAACCTGCCCGTACGATTCTGGAAAAGGAACAGCCTGAAGCCTCCATGTTGGAGACCCTATGGTAGCTTTTCTCCACCATCATTACTATTCTCTCTCGAAAGTCAAAAAATGGGTAGTTTGCACTGGAGGAAAAAGTGCCTTGAAGAGAGTATCTTCTGAAATGAAGTTCTTTGAACGTGGGGAGGGGGGGCCGGGGGAGGGAGACTAGATGTGCACAAAGTGTAGGGAGTTTAAATATTTAAAGCGAAGATTTTTTTTTTTTTTAAGCCTTAAAAGAAGACCTGAGGTAGGGAGGATCTATTTAATAAAATGAGTCCTAAAAGGGTCTTTTTCTAAAATACTGATAGTATTGGGAGTTTTCCCATGACCTTGTGTAACTGAAACGTGCGATGTGACTCTCTGTCAGAGAAGAAAATGCCAAGAGCAAAGGCGTCAGTTGCTTGTGGCCAGAAGGAGCCCTGACTTGAGAGACGGGCCACCAGCTGGCTCTGCATTATCTGGGATTTATTTGTTAACACGGCTTTAAAGTCATTCAGACTTCCATGTTGGAAAATGCATTTTTTTATTTCTTCTAACGAAATGAATTCTTGATGATAGATCTTGAATTGACCTAAGTAAGAAACATTTGGAATTCCGCCTGATGCTTCGTTAACTAGCGTTCCTTGTGCGCTCAGTGTCCGTTACGTACTGAGTGCTGAGTGCTTTCCCTGGCGTTGCCGCTTAATCTTACTTCTCCGTGAGGGAAGTGCTTTTCTTCCACGGGGAAACTGAGACTTACAGAGGTTTTGGAGTTGGCCGGCAGTGGGTTGGAACCCAGGCAGTCTGACATCAGAGCCTACCTAAGGTCTTCTGCGATACTGCACTCTTCGGTCTCTGAAAGAAAATCATTGTCTGATGATGATTTGAAGTGTTTGGGGCTTCTGTATTTTTACATTTCCCGCCCCCTCACCTTTCCACAAGGGATCTTAAATTTCAGACTGGGAATTAAGAGAAAGCCTGTGTCATGTAGAAGAGCATGAGCTCGGACGAGGGAAACTTGAGTCCTGGTGACTTCGTTTAAATTTGGGTCTATCTTGCCCCATGAATATTCCCATTTGATACAGAAATCAGGTCTTTGAAAGAGACAAACGTACTCAAGCCTCAGAGTTAGTACATTGCAAACCTGATATTTGAACCCAGATTGATCCAGCTCCAAAGCCCAGGCACTTAACTGCTGAGCTAGCATAATTAATGTTCATCACCAGCCGTTTGTAGGGTGCTATGTGCTAGATGCAGTTTCAAGGGCGAGACTATCGCAACGAAAACACAACAAAACAGACTAGTCCCCTGCTGTCACGAAACTTACATTCGAGTAGGCAGAGAGACAGGTGATAAGCAGATTACAGATAAAACTTTTATAGATCAAGGCAGACTATTAAATAATGTAAGGGGGTGGTCAGGGAGGGGCACTGTGGAGAGGGCAGCTCTGTTTACCGGCTGAGTGATGAGAAGCAGGAGCCAGATGAAGATCTGGTTGGAGAATGTTCCAGGCGAAGGGGAGAGCCGAGTGCAAAGACCCTGAGTTTGAGTGAGCTTGGAAGAAGGGTCTTCTCGGGCAGCCTGTCTACCTAGGAGAAAAGGGAGGAGGCAGGGACAGCCCTGTCGGAGGGTTAGGATTTCCTTCTAGGTGCTGTAGAAAGCGCTTGGAAGGTTTTGTGCAGGAAAGCGGCATGTTCAAATTCGTATTTTTGAAAGAATCACCATGGCTGCCATGTGAAAAAAATGGCTTGTAAAGGGGAGCTGGGAATTCTAGCCGGGAGACGGCTGTAGGTGGAAGTGGATGCTAATGGAGGTGGAAAGCCGTTTGGGATATATTTCAGAGACATAGAGCCTCCAATTTAAAGTATGGGAATAATTTGAATTAATTTGGGGATTACTTCTTCTGAAGTATATCCAAAGGTGAAACCAAGGTTTGCGATGCCTTTTTTTTTTTTTTTTTTAAGGAATTCCAGGATTAACGTGACAAGAAAAGATACTAGGAACAGAAAATTTTCCTTCCGTGTTCTGTTACAAAATTCTCTCTCCAGTGAAAATTGTTAATTATCTTTGCGAAGAGTTCTTAGACGTTATTTCTAACAGGTAGGGGCGGTTAAGAAGGTCCGCGCATTGTTGAAGTGATGTGTGCACGCAGTGAACCTCACTGTGCCTCCAGAGCCATCCATAAATTTAAATTAGGAAGCAAAACAATGTAAATGACTTCTACTAACAAGCACTTAAAAGTTAGAATATATCTTATTCATTCAACTGGGCTCTCTAATGAGCAATTTTATGTATTTTCTTAGCACAGATAAGATTTACCACAGGTTTATAGACATTTTATAGGAAAGTAAACTACATGTGGCAAAATAGATGAATACATTGCCTTCTGGAATATTTAACATTAAGACTCCTTCGGTGAAAAGCATTTCATCATTGAATTTTTTTGTTGGGAGAGCCACCCAATTCGGAGATTTTTGTGGCGGGGGTTAGGATGATTTACAAAGCATTTTGGACTGTTTACGTCATTTGTATGTTTTAAGGTTTCTCCTTAACTTTCTTCTCTGCACCCGTCCTTATTCTTGAGTCTCTAAACCAAAACTAAAACAACTCCTTGTGTATACGTGTTGGCAATGTGGCTCTAATCTTCTAATGGGTCTGTTGATCTGCAGATCTTACTCTGAATCTGCGAATGTAGAGTTGAATTTTAATTTCCATCTCCTTATTGAATGAATGTCTACCATGTAATTTAAATGAAGTTGAAGACTAGGGTGATGACAATTAAAACTTCAAATACAGTATTCTTTCATCGGACATCTTTATCTTCAGAAGCATTTACTTGTATCATTTGTTCAGCTCCTAAGCCGGTTGAAAGTTTTATCAATTGAACAAACATGGCAGAACCCACCTCCAGATGCTTACAGACAGTTATTTAAGTCCATTGGTGTCTCCCCAGTCGCAGCCCAGACCACCTGGTCATTGTCAGCCACAGTTCGAGAGACTTCAACTTGGATGTTGGCTGGGCGACTGAAACCTAAGCGGGCTGTAAATTTAATAGTCAGGAGAATACACGTCACATCTTAGAACAGAAAATTCATCCTGTTGGACGTGTTGGACCGTGTTTCCTTAGGAGTCGGGAAGCTCTTGACATGTTAGCATTCAGCATTTTTGTTCGCTGAAAGGCACCTGTGAGCTAATCCACACCACACCCCAGTGAGGTGGGTCAACATTCTTGCCACCACCCCTATTTAGCTGGTGAGGTGGGGTCACTGCCCAAGGCCGAGTAGACAAGTGTGGAGGGAACTAGAATCTAGGCTTCTCCCGTGTAAGCTCTATCTAGTGGTGGACTGTCAGTCTTCAGTAAAAACCTGCCGTTCGTGTTAACTTAGGCCTGCCATCTTAAAAACCCCAACCCTAAAATAAAGTAAGCTGCACGCTCTTACTAACCACTGATGTCATGATCTGAAGAAGAACAAACCAGATGTTTCCAGAATCTCATGCTGCCAGACAACAGTACTGGTAAAGGATGGCTGAAAGATGTTTAAGTTTAAAAAACAACAAAACAAAACAGTTTAAGCAATTACAAGCATGCGTTACAACCGTGCTGATTTCATGATAGAACCTGTGCCACTGAGTGATAGTATTTTCGCACAGTGGCTGGAGCTTATTCTCTAGGATCTCTGGCTAGCGAACCTTGTATCTGGCCCTAAAAGGCAGGCCCAGCTAAGCCTGGAACTTTAGGTCCCCACAAGGATAGGCGATGGGCCCCGCAGGACCCCGAAGTGCTTCTTCAGCCTGCCCCCACCCCCCCCAGACCTCCCCGGGCTGTGGGAGCACTCAAAGCAGATTTGCATATCTGTAGCTGCTGAGCTAATGTTCTCTCCCTAGCTGGGGGCCCAGTGAGGCAACTCCAGGACCCTTTCCATCTTATTGTAAGAGTTCCTGGAAAATGAGAGGCGGCCATTGTGTCTGACTGCGGAGGCATTGTTCTCCCCTGGACGGAGCTGGCCTGTTTCTCAGCCCCTCGGTGTCGGCTTCTTCGGCCAAGGCCAGCTTCTGGGGAGCAGCCGGGCTGACTCGAAATAGCCTGCAGGGTTATGTAAACCCGTCCCCCTAAATCTCCCTTTCTCCTTTACTCTCCAAAACGTAAAGTTGCACACCAACCCCCCATTTTGCTCAGAACCCGCGTGTTCTGAGAGAGAAAACAGAGTAACTACAGCAATGGCAACGCGATGACAATGGGCTGGGCTCTGCCCCTCGGCCCCCAGCCGGCTCTGGAGAGAAGAATTCCACTGGCCATCAGAACGCATGGCAGTGGGAGGGAGAATGCATAGGATTAAAGCCGAAAAAGTCCCCAAACGCCGAGGTTTCCACCAAACACCCTCTTCTTGGGGATAGTCGCTGTTGATGATGTCAGGGAAACAAAAGCCTTTTGTATTTCTGCGAGTTTTTAGTGTGGTTTGGGAACAGGCCGAACAGAGCAACTGACCTGTCAATGGTGGGAAGGAACTAGGAGGCCAAGGTGCAAAGGACCTGCAAGTAGGAAAGCAACTTTGAGAATCACTTGTTTATGTGTGTGGAGCTCCAGACGCATCTCCAGCGGGGTTTCAAACGTTGCAGGCCTCCAACAGTCCTATGCTTTTGTCATCAGAAAAGCCTAGTCGGGGTAGCTTCCGAAGCGATGCTATGGGTACCACGTGGAGGACAGGGAGGACAGGGTGGATGGCAATGCCACGCGCGTGCGCAGTCGGTGCGTGTGGATGCGGCCCCTTTAGCCCCGTGGGTGGTACGGAGCGCGGTGCCCCTCCCTGCCCTCAAGGGGACAATGACATAGCCACCGTAACCCGAGGGTCGGGGCCCACTCGGGTTTTAATAGCTGTACAAGTTATCCTAGCCAGTTGCTTGTCGGCTGTGGCTAAATGTATGGAATAATCACGAAGATCCTGAGCCCATGGATCCTGGGACAGGGCAGGGGGGCGTGATTGGTGGTCCTCGGCTCCAGGTAATTGTAGCTCCCCGCACCTGACAACCTCACCCAGAGCACGAGCGGCTGAAACTAATCTTCTTGTACTTGAAGGCGAGCCATCTAGGCTTCTGAGTTATTGCCAGAAAAAAAAAAAAAAAATCCCCACAAAATTCAGAAACTTAGCTGAAACGACTTGCACATCAGCCCCTCCCGCGTGAACACGGTCCTGACGCCACCTCTCCCGAAGGTGCCACCGGGAGCGATTGAAAAGTGGCTTCGGCGGCGGTCGAGAATAGCATCCTTGCCGCCAGCGTCCACAGGCTGATTTCCTTCAAGGCTTGGACGCTCTTGCTTGATGGATTCAAGGCGGCCACGTTGTGCCTCCTCCATGAAGCCTCCTCTCTCTCAAGGACAAATGTCAGGGAGTCTTTTTGTGTATTAAGGACACTTTTTTTTAAAGCTGGCTAGAGAAAGGGAATAATAGGCATCATTCTTGTCCTTAAGCAGCAATCAATTGGCAAATATTTCATGTGCAGCTGGAGGGTGTGCTGGGGGGTGGGGGTGAGGGACAAAGAAGGCAGTCAGGGTCCTTGCTCTCAAGGGCCTTCGCATGTCGCTGACGTAGTTTATACAAATAACACATAGCTGGCTGCAACTTACAGATTTCAAAGCATGCGTGCGTTATCTCAGTGGATGCAACTTTGAAATCGCAGGTCAGTTGTGACTCGAGAGATTCAAGATATTAAGTCTCAGGAACCCAACGCTTGCAGGCGGCTCAGCTGGGTCTTACAGGCATGTCTTCGGACCCCAAACTCAGCGACCTTTGTACCACACTCTTGACACCAAAAGGGGAACGAACTCCACCCTACACAGTCTGGCAGCCCAGCCCTGCGAGAGTCCGGACTCCTCTCTGAGCCTCACCTTCGCTTGTAAATTTGGAATAATAACAAATAGCACCAATCGTGATCATGCCTTCCCTGTAGTGTCGCGTGAGGATTACAAATAGTGAATATGCGGAGACGCCTGGGTGGCCCCGTTGGTTGTGCGCCCGACTTCGCCTCGGGTCACGATCTCGCCATCACAAAAGCTGTGTCAGCACAGAGCCGGCTTCGGATCCTCTCTCCCCCTCTCACGCTGCCTCTCCCCCACTCATATTCTCTCTCTCTCTCTCTCTCTCTCTCTCTGTCTCTCACAAAAATTAAAAACAAAAACCGAAAATACAAATAGCGAAGATGCAAAATCTTTAGCATCTGGCTCTGAATGGACGATACACGTTGACCTTAAAACCATCGTCTAATGAGTTCCAAAAGAAGATGGCTTCAGAGAACGGAGTCTAGAAGCACTGACAGAGTGGCTGGAGTGATCTGGTCCGTAAGGAACATCTGCAGAGATGAGGCCGATGTCGGGCCGAGCGCAGGGCCCAGCCGGGAGTGGGGAGTCAGGCTGGGTATGAGCCTTCACGGGGCTCTGGCGCTCCAGCTGGAGACAAATGCAACTCACACTGGCACGTCGCACGTATTCATATTGGAATATGAGTAATTTTCCCCAAAGCTTCGCAAGAGACAGCATGGTCTCACTCCCTCTAATATACTCGAAGCATTTCTGTTGTGTTTTACTTCAGTAAAAAATAAGTGATCAGGCCTGTCCTCATTGATTTTATGATTCAGTAACAGGTGGGGGCCTGCTTCTTGAAAGATCATGTTTTAAATGAGGATTCTTTTTTTTTTTTAATGTTTATTTATTTTTGAGGGAGAGAGAGACAGACGGAGTCGAGTGGGGGAGGGGCAGAGAGTGCGGGAGACCCAGAACCCGAAGCAGGCTCCAGGCTCTGAGCTGTCAGCACAGAGCCGGACGCGGGGCTCGAACTCACGAACCATGAGACGCCCTGAGCCGAAGTCAGATGCTTAACCGCCTGAGCCACCCAGGCGCCCCCGCCCCCTTTTTGAAACCAACGATGAGTCTTATATTTGTCATTTTTATCAAAGAAACATGAACACGGTGGCAAAAGCAAATACTCCAGAGAGACCTATAACGAGGTCTCACCTGCTGTGTGTGTAGCACTATTACTAAGAACATCAAGGCATGCAGAGGTTAGAAACTTTTCAACTGGAATTCTTAACTTGGCTCCCCGGATGGGCTTTGTGGCAGGGAGGTGAAGGTGGCCCCACATCTCCAGAAGTTGATGCACGATTGTGTGTGTGTTTTTCTGGAGAGAGCGTCCCTGAGTTTCATGTGGCCCTCAAAGCATCTGTGACTCCCTCTTTGAGAGGGTAGTGAGAAAGAGGCAGAAAATTCGACTCGCGTTGATTGGGGCTCTCTTTCCATGCCACTTGGAAATGAAGAAGTGATGAAAGGCCAGCCCGTGAAGAGGAAAACCCAGCTCGCAGTTAGGCTCAGTATCCGCCCCCCCCCGCAACCCCCCCCCCCCCCCCCCCCACACACACAGGCTGCCCAGGGGAGGCCCTCCTCTCCCTGTCGTGTAAGGGCCTGCAGTCATGGCCGCCTCGGGGAGGGTAACAGCGTGCCCGGTACAGGCCTGTTTGGAAGACTTCATGAGATAATGCGTGTAGTACTGAGCAGAGCTGGCACAAAGTAAACATGTCCACAATGTCAACTATTGTGCATATTGTCCCTGCGTGGTGATGGGCCCGCAGAGAAGGTTGTCCCCATTGTATCAGCCCAGTTCTTGTGTGACTTGTGTGTTTGAGTGGAATGAATTCTTTCCCTCATTCATTAGCGTGGAGGCTGATAGAAATTCAGGGCAATCTGGGCGACTCTTGATCTTGGGGTCATGAGTTCAAGCCCCACTTGGGGCAGTGAGCTTACTTTAAAAAAAGAAAAAAAAAGAAATTCAGGGCAATGTAATATACCTTTAGGCCTTTCCCCTCTGCCCTCACACAAATCTGGAAGACAGAAATGAGTCCGTGTGCTGCTGTCTGACTTCTGGGACCTGAATGGCGTCCCTGCCAAGCTAACCCAGGTTCCTGGGCCCCCGTTGGCCGCTGCACGCCCAGGACACCCACTCCTGTTCTCATCTGCCCTTTGGGACACAAATGAAACCAAACCCCAATCAAAAAGGCCCTGGAGAGTTGCTCTCAGCTTTCCATCCTTACGAGGAAGGAGCTCCCGCCAAAGGAAAAAGGCCTCTGCGTCTGTCGCTGGCCTTTTGAGGAGTCCACACTTCCTCCTGCCGCCATGCTGCTCAGTCCCAAATGCGGGGGCCCCACACAGTAGTGACACCCTTGCGTGTGGTGACGGGTGGATGAAGCAGACTCCGCTGGACCCCTGGGTCGGGCCCTGGGCCCCGAGGAGTGGATGAAATGCCCGCAAACAGGTCCTCTGCAGGAGCCGGCTCTTGTTTTCCGAAGCTGAGTTTAAACAGACACGGAGACCAAGGCTTTGCTGATGTTAACAGCTCACCCCTGGTAAAGGACGAAGCTTTACACACCTATAGGCACTGAGCCTATTTGATTTTCACACCACTGCGTGGTATAGGCTGAATTGTGTCCCCTGCCTTCCTGGACTGAAGTCCTCCCGTTCAGTACTTCACAATGTGACTGTATTTTAAACTAGGGTCGTTAGAGAGGTAATTAAGGTAACATGAGGCCATATGGGTGGACCCTAATCTGCAATGACTGGTGACCTTACAAGAGGGGGAGATTAGGACACAGCCGTGGACAGAGGGAAGACCTGTGAAGACACAGGGAGAAGACAGCCGTCTACGAGCCAAGGAGAGGCCTCAGAAGGAGCCCACCCTGAGCTCACCCTTCATCTTGGACTTTTAGCCCCTGGAACTGTGGGAAAATAAATTCGTTCAAGCCATCCAATCTGTGGCACTTTGTTACAGCCGCGCTAGCAAACTACTACCCTGTGTTTTTTTATCAATTCGTGCAGTAACAGTTTACAAGTCTGGCCAAACACGTCAGAAAAGGAACCGGTAAGAAACCACCTCGCGGAAGGAAAACACGGTAGAATGTCATAGAATGTCGTGGTTGAAATGTAGATTCGGGCTGGAGTAAGTCCGGCTGAATCCTGCTCAGCCAATTATAGGCTGTTTGCCCCGGGGCAAGCTGCACCCTCTCTCTGGGCCTGTTGTGCTGGATGAAAAGGGAGGATGATGGTGATGATGAAGATGACGGTGATGACGAGGATGACAACGGGGGTGATGACAGCGCCCGCTTCAAGAAGCCTGCAAGTGAGGACACTGGGTAAATTTAGCACACTGGGCATTTAGCACACTGTACCCTCACCCAGAAAGCACTCCCCAAGTGATTATTTTGTTCTCATCATAAACCTGAGACGTGGCTCCAAATGTGGAACCTCCCCCTTGCCAGATGTGTGACCTCGAAGAAGTCACCACCGTCCTGGTTTGCTCCATTTGCCCATCGAAGACCTCATTGACATTTGAGGACTTTTCCAGCTGTAGGATTTTATGATTCCAATAAATGTGGATACGAACCGTTCTCGAGAGAGTATTGGAACATCTTGGTAAGTTTGAGGAGCATAACGCTTTCTGGGGTTTCAAGGCTCTACGTGTTCATGGTTGACAGACCCAAGTAAATGGGGATGCCTTTAAGGAACGACCTTCCAAATGATTCCTTTAAGAAATAAAGAACGCTGTACCCTTGGATTCGGTAGGCATTAATACCAAAAGGGGGGAAAAAAAGCAAACTTCTACTTTTAAGCAGGGCAAAGTGACTGCCGTAAATCTGTTTAGGTATCATCGTGTTTGACTTTAAGAAAATGGCTGAGCTATGGGCAAGGTAATTCAAGAAGATATAAATGGCTGCATTATAATAAGCAGACACCTATTTTAAGCATGATCTATGTTTTTGAGAAAATTCATTACAATGAGTCTTACAATACCAACCTCTTCAATGAATTTTTCATGTCTGCATACCAAGATATATATAAAACGATCGTAATCATATACCTTTGGGGCAATGCTGAGCGCCAGCTGTTTCGGGAATGATTTATAGGTTGCCACACTCAAGGTTAATAATCAGGAGAAACAGGTTACAGTATGCAATGTATTTATGTCAGGTTAGAAGTTCAGTTAGTAGAGATAGCATGTTATAAGGAAGCACACACTTTTAATTATTTTCTAAGCACCCCCCCCCACCCACATTTCTCTGCAATAAACTAAAAGTAAATGATGTTTTACACAGGGGAACACTCCTCTGCCAAGCATATCTCCTGGTTACTGTTGGCTTTATTTAAAGGGGAACCACGGCTAGGAGTTATTAGCTGTACATATGAACACACAGCTTGAAGGTATTTAAACATCTGTGCAATGGGCCTACATAGAGGGGATGATGGAGTTTTACTAACATCGAGGTAATTATGCCCTTATTGAATGGCAGCATTTTGCTGCTAGCAGGATTTCTAGCAGACTCCTCAGAGCTGGGGCTTATACGAGCCGCAAGTCAACCCCCAGAGTGCTAAGATGTCACTTGTCTCCCTCTGAAGGCAAAACTATTTGATCAGTTTCATAAAAGTCTCAGAAATGTTCCCTTTTTGAATTGAGATAGAAATTTCCCGTGTCCTAGGAAACTTTAAAAAAAAAATCAATAAAATGGGATGCCTGCGTGGCTCAGTTGGTTAAGCGTCTGACTCTTGGTTTCGGCTCAGGTCACGATCTCGTGGTTTCGTGAGTTCGAGCCCCATGTTGGGCCCTGCACGGACAGCGCAGAGCCTGCTTGGGATTCTCCCTCTCCCTCTCTCTCTCTGCCCCTCCTCTACTTGGCTATCGCTGTCTCTCTCAAAATAAATAAGCTTTAAAAAAATACAATAAAATAATCAATAAAGAGAAAATAACTATTTTTTACGCACAATGTCGAATTCATCGTGTACCTCCCTCATCCTCATGGGTCTGTAGAAGTCTCCCTCTTCTTTTCTTTCTTTCTTCAATTCTCTTTTACTCAGTTTTCCGGTCCCTCGGCTCCCTCCCACCTAGAGGACAGCTTTCTAATGTGTGTATCAAATCTTCTATATCGTGTATATATAGGTGTGTTTATTTTTGCTTATATTCTTTTAAAATGTGTGTTGTTTTGTATGCATATTTAATTACGTAAGCAGCATTTTGTTATGTATCTCGTTCTACTTCTTTAACTTTTGCGAGTTTATCGTATTTTGAAGAGCTTTCTTGAGGGCTCATTGGCGTGCGTCACACTGAGCACGTCCGTGTGGACTCCTGTGAAACTACACTCTACCACGCTCTAGACAATGAGCATGTCCATCGGCCCCGAAGATTCCCTCTGGCTTCTCCGTAATCCCTCCTCTCACCTGTCACCATCCCCTCACCTCCAGGCAACAGGTGATCTGCTTTCTGCCACTGTAGATCAGTTTGCATTTTCTGGAATTTTATGGAAATGGAATCACATGGTATGTATTCTTCTTTATCTGACTTCTGTCACACAGCAAACTGGTTTTGAGATTCATCCATGTTGTGTGTATCAGTCGTTTGTTTCGTTTGGTTTTGGTTTTGGTGGTTAAGCAGCATTCCGTTGTATGGATACGGCGAGTTCTTTCCCTAGTCACCTGCTTGGGAACATTTGGGTTATTTCCAGTTTCTGGCTCTCAGAAATAAAGCTCCCACAAAGAGCCATGTACTTATTTTTAATTAGACCTATGTTTTTGTTTCTTTGGGATAAATGCAGAGGAGTGAAATATCTGCACTACATGGTAAGTGTATGTTTTACTTTTTACAAAGCTGCCCAACTTATTTCCAAAGTTGCCTTATTTTACTCTCCTGCCAGAAATGTCTGAATGCTCCAGTTCCTCCACATACTCGCCAGCACTTGGTGTAGATGCTCCTTTTAATTTTAGACGTTCTAATAGTGGTATCTCATTAGGGTTTTAATTTGCATTTCCTTAATAACTAATGATGTCGAGCATCCTTGTCATATGCTATTCACCATCTGCGTATCCTCTTTGGTGAGACGTCTGCTCAAATCTTCGGCCCATTTGTGGAGGAGGGTGTTGTTTTCTTTTCTTTTTTTTTTTATGTTTATTTATTTTTGAGAGAGAGAGAGAGAGCACGAGTGGAGGGGGAAGGCAAAGAGAGGGAGACAGAGAGTCCCAAGGAGGCTCTGTGCTACCAGCAGAGAGCCTGATGTGGGGCTTGAACTCATGAGCCACGAGATCATGACCTGAGCCAAAGTGAGATGCTCAACCGACTCAGCCACCCAGGTGCCCCAGGGTGTTTGTTTTCTTATACTTAGTTTGAGTTATTTCTGTAACCTGGATACAAGTGCTTCGTCAGATATATAATCTCCTAGCCTATCGCCTTTTGTCCATTCTCTTAATAGAGTCCTTTGAAGAGCAGAAGTTTTTAGTTTTGATGAAGTTTGATTTAGCAGTTTGGTTTTTTATGGATCGTATTTTTGGCATTGTTTGTGGACCGTGTGTTCTGCCCATTGGTCTATATGTCTGTCTCGATGCCAGAACCAGACTGTCTTGATTATTATGACTCTATAATAAATCTGGAAGTCAAGTAGTATAATCCTCCAACTTTATTCTTCTTTTTCCAAGCTGTTTTAGTTAGCTTAGTTCTTTTGTATTTCCATATAAATTTTAGAATCAACTTGTCAATTTCTACAGAACTCCCTGCTGGGAATTCTATTGGGACTGCCTTGGCTCTATATGCCAGTTTGAGCAAGATGACATCTTAACAATACCGAGTCTTCAAATCCATGTACGTGATATCTTCTTAAGAACTTTTTTCTCTTCACATTGAAAATCTCAAGATTAATTTATGTCGCTATGTGTGTATTTACTGTATTGCTTCTAATTCTGGCATAACATCAGCGTGTGTTAGTTTCCTGTTGATGCCATAAGATTCCACACACTCAAGGGCCTACAACAGCACAAACGTGTTCTCTTCTTAGTGACCTGGGAATGAGAATCTGAAGTCCGTTTTGGTGGGCTAAAAGTCAAGGGGTCGGCCAGACTGGTTCCTTCTGGAAGCTCTGATGGGGAGAGTCTATTTCCTTCCTTTTTCAGTTTCTGGCAGTTGCTTGTATTCTTCGGCTGTGGCCCTTACCCATTTTCAAAGCCCATCACTCCGACTTTGGTCTTGTCAGCCCACCTCCCTCTCACTCTGCCTCCCCTACCTTCCTCTTGTAAGGACTCTTGTGATCACATCAGGCCCACCCAGATAGTTCAGGATACTCACCCCATTTTAAGCCTTAACTTTATCACACCTACAAAGTCCCCTTTGCCATATAAAGTAATGGTCACAGGTTCCAGGGATTAGGACAGGGACATATTTGGGTTGTCCACATGGCACATGCACCCACCACATTTTAGGTACACATTTCCCAGTGATGCACACTAGGTTGGCCCTTCCCCCCAGCCACTACAAAGAATGTTGCAAAGAACATCCTC
Organism: Acinonyx jubatus; assembly: GCF_027475565.1. NCBI lineage: Eukaryota > Metazoa > Chordata > Mammalia > Carnivora > Felidae > Acinonyx > Acinonyx jubatus. The sequence continues at coordinate 70,318,372 of NC_069394.1, read as the reverse complement.
CCTATGTCTTCTTAGGGACTTGTATACGCATTTCCTTGAGATTTGTCCCAGGAAGAAGACTTCAAGGACACTGATGGGTGCATACACTTACTGTGGCTGAGCAGTGACTGGTTGGTCTCCAGAGAGGCTGTACCAGTCCCCCCTCCACCAATCATGAACGAACGTTCCTCTGTCTCTGCACCCCCACCAACATTTGCTATCGTCTGGCTAATTGTTGCCAGGTGTAAATTTCTGTCCTGCGGTTTTATTTGCATTTCTCTAATTACCAATGCGTTTGAGCATCTCTCCGTGTTTGTTAGCCTTTTTGGCTTCGTTTTGTTGCCTGTTCAACTGGTTTTCCTATTTTTCCATCAGGGTTGCCTTTTTCTAGTTAATTTGGTTTTATTTAGAAAGTCTGCCTTCAGGAGACATCGGGGTGGTTCAGTCGGTTTAGTGTCTGACTCTTGATTTCAGCTCAGGTCATGATCTCACCGTTCGTGGGATAGAGCCCCATGTCGGGCTCTGTGCTGATGGTGCAGAGCCTGCTTGGGATTCCCTCTCCCTTTCTGCCCCTCCCCCACCTGTGCTCTTTCTCTTTCTCTCTCTCCAAATAAATACATGAACATGAAAAAAGAAAAAGAAAAAGAAAGTATGCTGTCAAGCTTGTATCAGAAAGGTCTTATCCTAGGTTTTCTTGACTTTGTAGTTTTACCTTTCACATTTAGGTTTTTATCTATCTGGATGCCACTTCTATAAATGCTATTCCATAAAAATGCAGTGTTATTTTCTCCAGAGTGAACAAGTATCCCCAATGCTAGCTGCTAAAAGTTTCATCCTTTTTCCATTGGTTTGTAAGTTCCTCTCTGTGTATATGTATGTGTAATATTCCATTAGCTTCTTTGTTCTTGTACCAATATCACACTTTTTTTTTATTACTATGGTTTTATGGTATATTTTATTCTCTAATGTGGAGAGTTCTTTCTCTAGTATTTTCGAGATGGATTTGAAGGTCTTATTCTTCCATATGCATGTTAATATGTTATATAATATAAGTTAATATAATAACCTTCCAATATAAGTCAAATATTCCATAACTGATCATGATTACGATTGTATCTATATCATGGCTTAATTTAGACATATTGACAGACCTAAACTATTAAGTTGTCCGTCTAAGAGCACAGACCATCTCCCCACTTTTTAGATCATCAACAATGTGCTTATCAAATTCAGATCTCTGCACAAAAGACTTGAGGACTTTTGGTTAATTCATAGACAGTTCATAGGTTTTGTTGCGATTACGAACAAAGGATTTTCTTTTACTTTTTATGAAAATTTCTAGTTGGCTATTTTCTGCCGTCAGAAAGTGCTATTTTAATAGTTTGCTCATACAAATGACCTTGCTAAACTCTGCATTAGTTCTAGCGGTTTCTTGTTCTGCACGTCCACCACATAGATGATCACATCACCTGCAAACACTGCCTGTTTATTGATTTAGAAAACATTTTCCCCCAGAATCCTATCCAAGTGTCATTGCCTAAATTAGGGAGTCCCTTATTCAAGACATTTCTTGATGTCATACATTTACGTCTAACACTTGCAATGCACCAAATGATATTCTCTTACTGTCATGTCAGGATACTGATAAGGAAGGCAAGAATAGGAGAGTTAATTTGCAGAGTTATAACTACTTAAACTTATTAAAAATACACGCCTTGCTGGACCTTTCTCTTTAGAATCTTCTGTTTAGTCAACACTTTGAAATCTGGTTAGGAAATGTAATGAGAGGAAGCAAATTCAGAGAACTTGCAGAATTAAGGATAAAACGTTGACAGTAATGATATGAAGTCCCCAGTAATTATTCTCTTTCAGCATTCTGGGGATTACTACATCTTTTCCTTTTCTTCAAGTTATTTGTTTAATATATATAGTCGGTAAACTGCTCAAAACGAGCCTCTTCTATAAAGATTGGGTCATTTTTTCCAAGTCACTTTCACATCATATTTTTTAAAGGGAACAAATACCTTGGAACATCTTTTGAACTCCACCTATCTAGGAAGAGTGTGGTGTCATAGCTTATACTCATCTGGTTGCTCCAAAGTTATGCTGAGCATTTGCTATGTCTTAGCTCATTTGAGAGTTCTGATTCCTTTCACTGAAATATTTGAGGGGAACTGTCATTGGGTCTAATGCTGGGAAAAATTGGGATCTGAATACATTTCTATTGTATTCAATGCCTAGCAATAATTCCATTGCAAGACTTACCCCAGAGATATGAGAGTCCAGAAGGAGTGCAGCCTGTAGTTCCTCTCTTTCCACCCTGAGCATGTGGGAGCTGGAAAAAACTGAAGGAAACCAAGTCTAACCCACTCAGGTCACAGACGGGGAGACTGACCATCCCCAGGCCACACAGTGAGAAACAGCTATTAACACTCAGGTTCCACCAGCACACAAAGGTCCCTCCTCCCACCTTCACAAAGGTGAAATCCAGTTAAAGTAATCATCAAATAAAGGAAGGGGCAGATGTATCCTACATGATAACTAACACTGTGTAATTTTAGATACTCCTCCTTAAAACTCACATCAATTCAGAAAAAACATAGATAATGATAGCTAACATCATTGATCCTAGCCATAATTATCTCCCATATGTGGATTTAATTCCCATAAAAGTCCTGATATGGGTTGTTATTATTGTCATTTCTATTTTATAGATGAGGAAAGAGAACAGAAATGTCAAGCAATCTGCCCAAGATGCCACAACTAGAAAGTGGCCAACCCAGGACTTGAATTAAGAACTCTCCGATATGTAAGCCTGCGTCCCTAACCATTTCCCTACAGGTGGCCAATTTTCTTACCTCCATTTTACGGCTATGGACCCAAAGTGCAGCCCAATGTGCCAGAGTTCATAGTTACAACTCAGAGTAACCAGTTTGGGCTCATAAAGGAAAACGTATTGAAACTCAAGACTCCAGATTCCAAGAATATTGCATTCCTAAAATGCACCCCAGGGAACTTCCTGCGTCCCATCCAGGCTCTTCTCTGTTCCATTGTGGATCAGCAACTCCATTTCCTCCTTGAAAGGAGATCAATTACTCCAGAATCCATAACACCCCCATCACCACACACACACACACACACACGCACACACACACACACACACACACTCTCTCTCTCTCTTTCCCCATCTCTCTCTTTTTTTGCCTCTTCATCCAATGGCAGGAGAGTCAGGAAATGGGTAGGTGTGAGTTTCAGCTTCCAATACAATGGGACCCATCCTACCTCACCTGGAGGAAGCATTCTTCCCTTGTTTAGTAGACCTCTAAACCAAAGCCAGTGCCGTGGGATTGGAAAACAAAATGGTTGCAAGTGATCATGAGGCCATACCATTGTCATGATCACCCTCTCTTACACGTGAAAGAACACTACATATTGATCGCTAGCTCAGCACATTCTGTGGACCCCAAACCATGAGCTCGACGGGCATGAACTCATCATCTTTACAGGTCAAAAATGGTTGTATATTGGCAATGTCATTTGGTTCGGTGTAAGAGCAAACATTTTCTTCTACTTTTGCTGTTGCTAGAACTAAGGCTTCAATAGATTATTCTGCTGTTCCATAAAGGCACCTGCTTCCAAGAAATGGGTTGCATGGTAAAATTGGTGAATCTTGTGGACATGAGCCCACTGTCTCCTTTCGGTCAGAAGTACGTGCTTCGGACAGAAGGAACTTTAGGTGAATGAGGGATACTGTGATGATTAAGAAGGCTGTGTGGGTCATGTAGGGAGAAGCACTCTAGGAAGGAAAGCAAATGTAATCCAAATCCAGACTACATGTTTATTCCAGGGAGGATGAATTACTACCCCTTCAGTTATGGAAAGAACGCAGTGTGATTAACCAGCTACAACGAGGCTGGCTGGGTATGGCACCCTATCGACAGGGCAAATCGCTGCGGCAGGTAAGTGGGATACTCAGCCAGCCGAGTGCCCACGCTTTTGAGCGCGTGCTCAGCTGCCCTTCCACCCTCCATGGCCACTCACTTCATGACCCTGTCGGGTGAACACAGGGTTGCCAGGGATCGTGGTTGACAGATACCCAGAAGATAAATCATCACGCCCACCGTATTAACAAAAGCCTCCTCCACTGCGAGGGGGCTTTTGGTGCATATGTACCTGGCACTCTCCAAGCCTATTCTTAGGGGCCCATCCATATGCTTTCCTTAATCTGGTCGCCAACTCGTAAATCTTACACTTTCCTATTTCCTTACCATCTGGCCAAACGATTAACCACTACCTATGTAGACTGACCTCAGCATCTCCTCTCTCCTTTGAGGTAAAATAGAGAATGAAAAACAGCCAAGGTTATATTGATTGGGAAGATTTCTTTTCTTAACCGTCTTTCAAGGCCACCCCTGAGTCGGATGTAACTCTTCAGCAGCCTCCATCCGGCTGGCAGCTGCGTACTGTGCACAACCATACAGGCACCGATCGATTTTTTCCACTTTCGGTCAACTGATCGGGAGGATGCTCCGCGAGGCCCAGGTGTGGGTGGAGGGAAGGGTCAGACTAGGAGGAGGCAGACTGGGAGGTGAGCCATCTGCCCGGACAGTTTCCTTGTGCCTTCGGGATCTGTTCAGCCTGAATGCTGGGTGCTTCTGGGAAGGGCTGACTTATGGCCAGGAGGACGAGAGGAGGCCCACTTTGTGATGCGCAATTCCGGTTGTCCTGGTGTTCTACCCTTCGAGTTTCTTTTTTTTTAATGTTTATTTATTTTTGAGACAGAGAGAGGCAGAGCATGAATGGGGGAGGGTCAGAGAGAAGGAGACACAGAATCTGAAACAGGCTCCGGGCTCCGAGCTGTCAGCACAGAGCCAGACGCAGGGCTCGAACTCACGGACCGCAAGATCATGACCTGAGCCGAAGTCCGACGCTTAACTGACTGAGCCACCCAGGCGCCCCTACCCATCGAGTTTCAACATCCGTCAAGATCCGGTGGCCATGCCTGTTTCTCAAAAGAGAAAGAGTTCTTGCCGAGAGGTTGTGGCTCTGCTTCCCAAACCTACAGGCCCCTGTTGTGATACTGCAGGGGGCCCAGTGGAGGTTTCGTATGGACGCTTTGGCTCCATTGGATCTGCTGTCATAAGGCTCAAGTGCAAGGGCTGATGCTGCCTCAGACCAGCAATTTGGAGGTGAGCTGGCCCCTCCTCATGGAGAGTAGTCTCTAAAGTTACCTGGTACATGGACGCGGGGGGGGGGGGGGGGGGCGGGGGGCGGCCTACCAAATGTCCCATGTGTCGCGACCAAACTCCGAAGAAGTTCACAAGGCATCGTGCTGCTTTCTTAGGGGCTGTAAGGCACAATGATTAGTTCTTCACTTTAGGCCCGTAAGGCCCTCCCAGAAACTTGACTGAGGTGGCCTTTGTTTCCGTGGGATGTATCTGATACCTTTGGCTTACATATCCCTTGCCAAGACATCGTCGGCACCTGTGACTTTCTGCACGTTTTATCATCGTGACGTTATCACTGCAGTAGATCGGTGTGAGGTCTTTTGGGTAAGAGAGATGACCGGCGACCTTTGGCACAGCCCCTGGAACAAGATGATCCAGAGGTATCCTGCCGCCCAACCAGGCGAAAACAAACGTCTGATGTTCTCTATTCGTGGAGGTGGAGGGAAAAAGTACGCACTTTTTGGTAAATTGCTTCCTTTACTTTTCTTATTTGTTTGTTTTGAGAAAGAGAGAGAGGGCAGGAGTGGGGGAAGGGCAGAGGGAGAGGGAGAGAGAGCATCTTCAGCAGGATCCACGCCCAGCACGGGACTCATCTCTCCATCCTGAGATCATGACCCGAACCGAAATCAAGAGTCAGACACTTAACCAACTGAGCCACCCAGACGTCCCAAGAATACACGCCTTTTATTTTATTTATTTATTTATTTTTTAAATATATTTTTTTCAACGTTTATTTATTTTTGGGACAGAGAGAGACAGAGCATGAACGGGGGAGGGGCACAGAGAGAGGGAGACACAGAATCGGAAACAGGCTCCAGGCTCTGAGCCATCAGCCCAGAGCCTGACGCGGGGCTCGAACCCACGGACCGCGAGATGGTGACCTGGCTGAAGTCGGACGCTTAACCGACTGCGCCACCCAGGCGCCCCAAAAGAATACACGCCTTTTAAAAGTCAGTACCTACACAGAAAGTCCCAGAGGCCATGTTTATTTATTTCAGTAGGGAGACCTCACCTGAAAGAGCAGGGCAATTAGAGCAACCGCTTTATTAACCTCATGATAATCCCCTGTCTTTCATTCGCCCAACCCTATGTATCCTCTGCATCACCCTGAGGTCTGTCACCTGTAAACAGTTCTGGTTTCGATTCCTTTATCAATGAGCATTTTTTAGTCAGAAGCAACAGAAATGGACTGTGACTGATTTGTGTACTATACAACCCCTTATGTCTTTGGTGAGAGAGCTTATCTCTGCAACTCTCCCAGAGAAAAAGCATAGTTTTTTATTTACTATTTTTTAAGAGGCTGTCCGCACGCTTCAAGGACTTCCATCAGATTCTCTGACCCTTGTAGCCTTCATTTCGCCTCTAAGGGAGAGCCGGAGTGAGGATTCCACTAACTGTTGAGGCGACACAGTAATGGGGGAAGGGTTTCAGATTCCATCGAATCTCCTAGGATGGGATTTTGGTCAGCTTCGGTGGTGTTCCAGGTCTCCAGGAGTGGGTGTTTCCTATGACCACCAGCAACCTAGCCTATAGAAAATGGCAACCATGGTGCCATATAAGAACACTGGCCCTGACTTCACCCATGCATCTCTCGATGTTTTGATGAAGGGATGCTTTCTTGAGGCCCTCTTTGGAGACATAAGGGTTGAGGGAATGTGTTCCGCTTCACAACTTATGCTGAACCTTCTCCGAGTGTTCCTCTCTCCCCAGACTCCAAGTCCTTGGATTCCCTCAACTACATTTTATCAACTAATTTTTGGCATCTCAGTCTCATTCAGCAGGGACTGTCGATCATTACAGACTTTAGTCAACTGAACAAATAACTAAAACTCTTTCCAGCTGCCTGAGCTAACTCAATGAATCCAGCCTCTCTGGAAAATACACCCATAATAAAATCCAGTTCAGTCTACAAATACGTATTTCCCTCCTTGGTGTGGCTCTTCAGAATACATCCCCCGATCCATCTGCCAGATTTGTGCTAAAATAAACTTCTTATTTTGGTATGTGAGTCTTTTCTGCTCAGGTTTGGTATTAGACTTGACCTTCCAGAACATGCTGGGACTTACTCTAGTTACGACACTCAGAAGTCTAAGAGTGTCATAGTGTGGGGTATAAGGACAGTTTTGCTCAGATGAAGTGACTGGGGTTCTTCCACAGGGCAACGGTGGTTTCGTCAGAGGAGAGAGGGGCAGTCGTGGCCTTTGTGACAGGTTTGGGGGGAGCCAGAGATTCTTAGTCCCCAGAGCCTGTTGGATCTTCCCCAGATCCGCTTTCCAACTTGTAGGCTTTTACTCTTTCCTAATCAATGCTCTAAATTTTGCACAAAAGGCATAGTGAGGCTGTAAATTCAACTGGCAACAGAGTTCATCGGCCTGCGAGATCCAACTTTGAGTTTGGCTTTTGGCTTCCTCAGGCATATGGCTGCAAGAAATAAGAGTTTATTTTAACAGCCGTACAAGTCTCGCATCGTCTGACTATGCTTTGGGCCGAGAATTTACATATTTGAACCTTCGTTAATTGCCCATCCCCTGTAGAGATACCGACCCCACCCTTAGAGCTTTAATTCCTTATGGTTTCCGTACCTTTGTTTGGCAGTAGTCATATGTTCCCCTGAAACCTGCTGTGAATGGGTGCTTTATTCAGAGGACGACAGGTCACAGTGAACTATTTTGTCACCGTGCTGGAGGACCTGACAGAGTCACATCCTTACCTGCACTTTCCCCCCCCCCCCTGCTACCTTCCCCAACTAGGCCTATTAACCAATCCCAGATTTCCCTCGTTCCCTCAAAGTCTGTTTCCTATAACCACCTCTGGTTCCAATTTCTCCATCTGTGAGCATTCTTAGTTGCAAGCACCAGAAACTCGCTGTGGTTGATTTAAGCAAAAAAGAAACTCATTTAAAAAGCTACTGGGAATCTCAGAGAATTTCTAGGAGGGTGCGAGAAAAAGGAATAATGCCCTCAGATTCCATCACAGAACCTCTCCAGTGAAGACCCCATGGTTATTGTCTTCCAGGTTGGCTCCCACCCCGATGCCACTGGCTGAGTCCTGGGGCACAAGAGCCAGGGCGTTGACTTTACTCTCTCAGGGGCTTAATTTGCCTCAGTCATCCCTGTGCTGGAGAGAACTTCAGTACCTCCTGATAGGGTGCACTGTGAGGGACGTTGTAGATACCTTCCCTCTGAAGTAGCCTTCCCAATAATGCATGATTTCCATCTTATGATGAGTAAACATCAAGGAAAGCCAAGTTGAGGAACATTCCACAACCTTCCTGACAAAACACTCTTTAAAAGTGTCAAGCTCATGAGAGACAAGGAGGGACTGAGGAACAGTCACTGAGAGGAGGTGACAAGGAGATGTGATAGCCAAGTGCAATGTGGGATGCTAGATTGGGTCTGGAGTAGAAACAGGAATGAGTGAAAAAGCTGATGAGATCCAAATAAAGTCCGCCATTTACCCAACAGAATCATAGGAACGTTCATTTCTTCGTTTTGATAATTGCATGATGGTTATGTAAGATGTTAACAGAGCGGAAGCTGCATGAGGAGATACAGGAACTCTGTATTATCTTGGCAACTCATCTGAACATCAAAAATTATCCCAAAATAAAAAGACCAAAATCAAACAATATTATGCCCTATGATCAACGACACATTTGAATGGAGGAAAACACTGTATTTTTGTCTAACTGCTGCTTCCCTCAGTTATTACGTCAGGGTCACTAGGTACCAGATCTGTGGAGACAGGAGGAAGTTGGCAGGGGTGGGAGAGAGGGAGAGAAGCGAGTAAGAGTGGGTGGGGAAACCCCATGGCAAGCTTGTGGGGAAGGTGTTTTTAAATGGGGTTTGGGGATGCCTTAAAATCTGCCAAAAAAAAAAAAAAATGACTACTTGCTTATGGGCCTGGCTTTGGAGATCATGATTTCTCAATCTATCATTCTTCTGAGGAAGAATTCCCCATGGGATGGTAGCCCGTCTTGGGCACCTGAGCTAGTCCATTACTTGGAAATTATTTTCTTTCTGGGGCACCCGGCAGGCTCAGTGTCGCATGTGACCCTTGATCTCAGAACTGTGAGTTCGAATGCCACGTTAGATGTAGAGATTACTTAAAAAAAATTTTTTTTTTAATGTTTACTTATTTTTGAGACACAGACGGAGAGTGCAAGCTGGGCAGGGGCAGAGAGACAGGGGGACAGAGAGGATCTCAAGCAGGCTCCATGCTGACAGCAGAGAGCCCACTGTGGGGCTCGAAGTCACAAACCTGAGCCAAAGTCAGACGCTCAACTGACTGAGCCACCCATGCGCCCCCCTTAAAATTTTTTTTGTAAATAAAAAAACAAAAGAAATGATTTCCCTGCTAATTACAGCACTGTCCAATGGAAATTTCCATGATGATGGAAACGTTCTATGTCTGTGCTCTCCTAACCCTAACCCTAACCACTAGCCACGTGTGGCCATGCAGCCCTAGAAATGTAGCTCGTATAATGGAAGACCAAGGTTTAACGTAAAGAGCCATACGTGACTAATGTCTGCTGACTAGCTAAACCTTTTTGCTGTCGTCCATGATACGGCTCACTACAGCAAAGAGTTACAATTTTAAAGATGTGTATGTATGTATGTACTCGGCCAGCCAAACCGCAGCAACATGTTGAAATGAGGAAGAGTTTTACAACCGGTAAATTGGTAAATCATGGAATTTCAGAGCTGGAAGAGACCTTAAAACTTGTTTGTTCCAATTTCCTCATCTTCCTGCTGAGAAAGCAGGGAATGCATGGTTTTTCCGGGATCAAGGGCAAGATCAGAGCAGAGGCAGGTCTAGAACGAGGTCTCCCCCGGCCCCATCCCAGGGCTGTGTATGCCTGCAGATGGCCTCACCCACGGTCACCCCTGCAGCCCCCTTCAGGGAACCTGCACACATACTGGTGACTGATGGACATGCCCACTCCACCCTGCCTCCCCGCCTCATGTCTCCCTCCCCAGTCCCCGCCGCAAACGAGCCTCACTGAAATATCCCAAAAGTGATGTTTGAAGAACAATCCCTTTTGAACAAAAAGTGGCAAAACCTCTGTCTTTCAGCCATATGGTCTCTCTTCTGGTCCCGTGGGAGGAAAGAACTAAATAATAAATCCTCTGGAGGATACAGAATCAAGGACGCCAGAGAGCCTTCTCATAAATTGCCTCTCCATTACAATTTGAGTATATTCACAATGGAGAACTCTAAATAAGATGGGGGAGAGGCTAATTCATTTTATAAACATGGCTTTAAATCTCTTCCTGTACCTGGGCCACGAAATTAATTATGGCAGCGATGAAATGGAAAAAAAAAAAAAGGCGTTTTTTTTTTTTTTTTTAACTGTAATGAATATTACCAGAGCTGCTTTCTCAACCCGTTTACTTTCCAGAGATGAAGAGATGATTTCATGAATTCAGATCTCCTTCTTGGGTAATTCAGCAGAAAATATAGGTGATATTCAACAAGGGAAGCCCCGCTGGTCTAAAACAACCAACACAGTTTAAGTCTCTTAGCGGTGCGAACATCAGGAGGACCCATCTTCAGATGCAAATGTGAAATTGCAAAGACGGGTAACCACTTCTCACCAGCTTGTGTGTGGCAGGGCCTGCTGTGGCGTCATTCCAGCTGTTGTCTTTGGGGTGTGAATTTGAAGACCTCCGTTTCTCATAACTTCTCTCCCGGAAGGTAAAAGCCATACTTGCGCCTGACTGTCCAGGGAGACCATCCCAAGACGGCTCACGTTTTTGCGACTTCAGCTGCCTAAGAGCCCACTTTGGTGAAGACTGAAATTCGCTTATTGACATTGAGTGCTTCTCTCTTCTTTGGCTCAAGGTCTTTCCTCAGCGGGACCCTGAAGCCTATGGTGACTGACAAATGTAGTGTGTGAATTAATTTCTGCTGACTGTAAACACATACAAGATCAAAGTGACATCCTAAGCATTCCATACTGTCTCAGGCCGCCCAGAGGAGAATGCTGCTTTGTCAATAATCTATACACACATCAGTTAGCACAGGCGCTGCATAAATAATTAAGATGGGCTAGAAGACATCACAGCAACTAATATTTACCGAACCTTCTCTCTGTGCCAGACGCTTTTCATCCACTGTGTCGTATAATCCTCTGAGATAGGTAGCATTGTCATCTTCACGGGTGAGGAGACTGAGGCAAAGGGATGTGGGAGAGCTTGCTCTGGGGCATCAACCCGGTGACAGTCAATATTGGAATCCACATTTATCTGACTCAGACCCTGAACGCTTAACCATTATATTAGTCTGCTGTCTTTGGCAGGAAGGAGGTGTTGAGAGAGACCCAGAACCAAGTTACTAGGGTCCCGTGCCTCTGGGCGGATTACTTCCGAGCCGTCAAGAATGTCACCGCGCCACCCCCCACCTCCTCTGTGTCCCAGCTGCCTCCCGAAACTTGAATGGAATATGTGCTCTCCGTGACTTTTGCTCCTTATTCCTTGCTCCGTCCTTGCATCCCGATCCCCCACCCCTACCCTGTGGTGTCAATTTTTCTAGGACCTTCTGCACCCTCTCAAACCATATCATGTTCCTCTCCTGTCTGGGTTCAGTGTGTAAAATGGGGGCTAACTGAATCAAATTTCCTCCTTCAGGGTGAAGGGTAGGCCCTGTGAGGACACAACACCTCGACTTCCTGTGTGCCCTGTTGGTGGGCATTTTTGCTACACCGTTTTCCCCTGGGCAGGGCTCCCACAAGAGCACTCACTTTGTAAGACCAGTGATGGTCAGGAAGGAAATGACACTTATGCTGATTTTCTCGTTGGCTATTATAGTTTTCTTGGGAAAGCCAAACTTTTGCTTTGCTAAACTCTTATACTGTAAAGTAGCCAAGAACTGTATTAAAATTACCACAAAGTTTACTTTCTGAAAATACCTCTTTTTTAAAAAATGGTTATTTCGGGGTGCCTGGGTGGCTCAGTTGGTTGAGCGTCCGACTTCGGCTCAGGTCATGATCTCGTGGTCCGTGAGTTCGAGCCCCGCGTCGGGCTCTGTGCTGACAGCTCGGAGCCTGGAGCCTGTTTCAGATTCTGTGTCTCCCTCTCTCTGACCCTCCCCCGTTCATGCTCTGTCTCTCTCTGTCTCAAAAATAAATAAATGTATTTAATTAAAAAATGGTTATTTATATTTGAGAGAGAGCACATGCATACACGTGTGCGCGCGCGCGCACACACACACACACACACACACACACACACACGAGTGTGGGAGGGGCAGAGAAAGAGGGAGACGGAGGATCTGAAGCCGGTTCTGCGCTGACAGCAGAGAACCCAATTCGAGACTCGAACTCACCAACCATGAGACCGTGACCTGAGCCGAAGTCAGACGCTCAACCAACTGAGCCACCCAGGCGCCCCTGAAAGTACCTCTTTTATCTTTCCTAACCTTCTGGGGAAAACACAATCCAAAGGTCAAAGAACTTTCCAGATAGACTGACCTGGCCGTTGCTATGTGGGTGCTGGGTGATGTTGTGTGTAACTTGATAGTGATCACTTAGCCAGAATTGACAGTAAAACTACAGCCTAAATGTCAAATGTGTGTTTGCCTTCGTGAGTTTGGCAATAAGAACTCAGGCCAAAAAAAAAAAAGATATTGAGGAGGCAGAATAACAACGTAAGAAATAGCTCAGACGATGTCCTGTGCTAGACCACTCGATGAGCGATGAGCGACACCCCTAGAGGGCGGAGACGGGGTCAGATGTCTGTCATTCTTTCCACGGGTCTCAGTTGCCCTGTGCCTTTGTGGTATGATCTCTGTCACTCTGGCATTTAAAGAGATGAATTCTGTCCAAGTACCCACATGTAAACCCACAACCCCAGTTGGTAATTTGTTGAAGAAGCAGTGATGTGTCCAGAAATGAGGAAAATCTGGAGGTACTGGACTTTCCAATGTGACAGTCTTCTAAGGGATTTTCAAGGGTACTTTTGAAAGCGTGTGACTTTGCCCTGAGAGTCTGAGATGGGAGTCCGCTGGGTGATAATGAGTGTATCCTGTCCTAATAATGATAACCGTCACTTGCTAAGAAGCAGTTGTATCCCAAGCTTCTTTCTTGCAGCGAGTATTGTGTTAGGTATATATCGTAGATACGAGAAATAACGAGGACTGATCTTTCCAAGCTGTCCCCAATTATGCCATTGTCCTCTGAGGCAAAGGCCCTGTGATACATGCTCCACAGGTGCCCCATTATGATGCCTTTTACTGTATCACTGAGGCCTAGAGGTGTGCCTCATTTTCATGATTCTGGCTTTCTCCCTCTACCCTTTGGCTCTGCTTTTCTGGGGCCTGACTTCACTTTGGGACTGACTTTCTCCGTATGGTGGCTCCTGGCGATGTCAACTTTACAAGGGCAGCAGAAAGAACTTCTCTTGGCAGAGAGGGACAGTAAGAGTTCTAGAAGCCGGCATTCGGGGCTCTCAGTTGACCTGGTGTGGGTCACATGCTGGCCGCGGGCTTTGTGGTCTGGTGTATGGTAGGCTCTGATTGGCCAGTCCTGGGCTAGAGCTGAGGTGAAGCTAGGTTCAGTCCACTCCCTTCTTGACCGAAGCCACCGAGTGCCCTGAGCAGAGATGCTCCAAGGAAATCGCGGCCACTGCTGCTGCCTGAAGCAAGTCCCCTGGATGCTCACAGACAAACACAATCCAGTCAGTGTCTCAGACCCTCTTGGCCCCTTTTCCTCCGGTCCCCACTGGTTCTCTCCTCCTCCTTCCCTCCACTTCCAGACTATCAATTCTTGGCCTTTCCTGCCTCCCAAATTCCATGCCTTTGTGCCTTCTGTTTGTTTTCTTCTCTAGGCCCCTTTCCACCTCTGTTTACTCCACTCTTGTTTCCTTTTAGTACCTGCAGCTCCCTCAAGGGTATCTCATTGGGTTTATTTGCATCTAGAACAGAGCGTCCATGTTAAGCAGTGTGTTCATGTCAGGCCACCTCATAGCCACTAACCAGCCTACAGGTTCCTTCAGGTCAGACCCCTTCCCCTGAGACGATCAGTCAAGGTAACAGAGTCATGTGCTGTGTTAGAAGTCAAGGGGCCAATGGAGAAGGTGCAACCTTTGGCTTTTTTGTTCAGAGAATTGAACAATCAGAGCTTCTTGGCCTGAAGAACGTATATAGTGTTTCTCCTAAAGCACCAGCCTCTGTTTAGTTCTAGTACATACTATATAAACCTAAACCAACATTTGCTGAAAGAAAAATCTTTGGGGCGCCTGAGTAGCTCATTCGGTTAAGCGTCCGACTTCATCAGCTCAGGTCACCATCTCGCGGTTTGTGAGTTCAAGCCCCGTGTCGGGCTGTGTGCTGACAGCTCAGAGCCTGGAGCCTGCTTCAGATTCTGTGTCTCCCCCTCTCTCTGCCCCTCCCCTGCTCATGCTCTATCTCTCTCTGTCTCTGAATAATAAATAAACATTAAAAAGAAATTTTTTTTAAAGAAAGAAAGATCTTTGTGGAATAGGGACTTTTTTTTAAAGCTCTAGGTGGTATCACTGTTGGGTGTATGACAGATGGAAAGTCTAGAAACTTATAATCTCAATGACTAAAGGAAAAGGGGTTTGATAAGAAAAGGTGAAAGGCGCTGAGAAAGGCTAAGATGTGACCACAAGAAGTTTTTTTTTTTTTTTAAACTAAAGGTTAAAAAAGATTGCTCAGCTATTCCACAGGTACAGGGAGCAGACAGATAGGTTTCAATAGTAGCAAGAAACAACTTATTAAACCACAGATTGCAGTACTGAGAGAAGCTTCTAAAGGCTTCTAAGAGCATGTTCTTGGATGAGGTGATGGAGTAAATGCCTATTTCAAGGTCATCAAGAGGATTACAATTCAGAGTTTTGTAATTTGAGTTCTAATATAATAAAAATGGGAAGGCTGACACTTTTTTTTTAAATTTCATTTTAATAAAAGAGCCTTCATTTTATCTACCATTCTGCATTCGGTCTCCCTCCCAACTGCCCAGTGATTACTGTGGGTCAGAACTCCAGGGAGAGGCAAACACAAAATTTAAGGAGGCCCTTGGTCTCAGGTACCACTCATGCACCTGCCCGCGCAAGCCGGACATTGAGTGCCTCCTTAAATTTTGTGCCGGGGGCTCCCGGCTGCCTCACCTGAGACCTCGCTCTCTTCCAGGAAGTAAGGTGGTTTCATTTTCCTAAAAGCAAAACATTTGGTGGTTTGGATGAGAGCAATCACTTAATCCTGTTCTTTCTGACCCAGGTTAGAGGACTCAAACTAAAAATGAAGAATTTTGTTTGCTAACGTGACAAAGAAAAACATACAGATTTTTCTAAATGCAAAAAAACCCCTTGATTTTATGTCACCTCATTTTTTTTTTTTTTTAAATCCCTGTGGACTATCAAAACACAGCTTCTCCTGGCTGGACTCATCCCTAAGCCTGCCAGGTGGCCACTTCTGCCCTGAGCATTTTCATATCGGCAATCTGCTTCCCAGTCCAGACACCTCTCTAGACAGCACCTGTTCACCTGTCTTATTAATAATTGGCTGCAACCTTTTCAATTTTCCCCTCTAATAGGCTCACAGAGTTATGTTACTTATCACTTTATGAGCTCAATTCTTCTAGATTTTTACATTACTCCTCTAATGCCTTCAGGTAAATTGCAGGATCACCTGAGTAACTCGATGCTGATGAGGAAGGCTTTGAGGCAAACACAATGTGGATGAGACCAGAATGTTCTCTGAAAACCTGGTGTAATCGTCTCCAGGCTGCTTGGCACGACCACATCACGCGTGGCTTTCCTCCGCAGTGAAAAAAAAAATCCTGAAGACAAGTATTCTCCCCAGAACACAGTGGGATTCCTCATTTCTCACTGTCTGAGTGGTTCTGTGTTCATTTATTCACGGATGCATTCTTCTACTTCCTAAGAGGCCTTACTTTCTAAGCCGACCAGACCATGTAATAGTTAGCCTGGAATTTCCTTGGGAAATATTCTGGGCTTCTCGCTGCACTAGAAATCGTTATATCCATTCAGGAAGATCCTTCTTCAAGCATTTATTTCTGGAAGGAAGATCCCTAGAAACACTGACTTTGGGTGTGTATTTTCAAGACTCTATTGAAGACGGGCCACTTGTTGACTAATAGTTATGAATCATGTAAAAAAAATCAGATGTTGATATTGTCTCTCAGATATTGTCTCTCATGGGCTCACGATGTTTTGTTTTGGTTAGAGAGAAGCTGGAGATGTTATCTAGGGGGTGAGTTGGCCAGACAGGCTTGTTTCCCAAGGGGCACTACCAAGCTGGGTCCCCAGTCTGGTCCTGCGATTCTCAGGGCAAGGGATGATTAGTTAGGGCAGCTGGAAATATTTGGCTTAGAACCCTCTTGCTTAATCAAAACCTACAAGAAACTGACATGTTAACCATGAGTCCCGTTAATTCATATTTAATGGAAAATGTATCAACCGAATGGTGGAGAATCCTATAACACTGGCGGCTGCTGACTTCTGTTCATTAAAGCCTCCAGCTTCCATCTCTGTTTTGGGGAGGTGTATCCCAGGGCACTTCACAATGTTACTCATGGTTGTTGGAGGTTCTGTTCTCCTCCCCTTCCCCCCAGCAACACTAGGAAGAGAGTGAACATTTCTGGATCAACTCCCTTCTTAAAAGTCCCCAGGTTGATCACTTCGGCTCTGTAAGAGTCTTCCTTGAGCTTGGCTCACTTCGTTCGCTCACTACAATCAGCCCAAATTCCCATTTGGTGACTTGATATTACCTTCCTGAGAATGTAGGTTTACCACTCTGTGGGAGTGGGGTTCTCACATTTCTAGAAGCCGTGGATTCACTGACCGTCCTTAGAGTGATCATTTCTACAGACAGCTGATCTCATCTGGGATGCGAAGGTTTGCCTTCCTCAGTGGGTCCTGATGTTGCCTCCATGGACGGGCAATTTTTACAACAGCCACACAGAAGAGAAGAAATGACGGATGTATCTATGGAACCAGAGCAAACCGAAAGGTTCCCTTTTCTTACTCTGTTGAACTTCAACCTCATTTAAGTAGAACAGCAAATAAGTGTTGCAGAGAAGTCTCAAGATGCAAAAAGTCCACCCCCAACACACACACACACCCTTCAACTTGCGAAAGATGAAGTGGACCAGTGAAAATACAACTGTGTACCAAAAGCATCAGAAGTGCGTATCATTGCTGTTGCCTACGTTTTTGCAGTCAAGTTTGGATGTCACAAAGTCCTCTTAAAAATCTCAATCTGGTGTGCGTATTTGTATTAAAAAAAACCCAGCTGATAGAAAGGTAGATGATGCCTCATTTACACTTCAAATAACATCCCGAGGATGGGTATCGATGCCGATGCCGGTCTGTGTGGGTAGGTTTTGTTGGTAAAACCCTCACCATGGGCCGGGATGATTGATTACAAGACTAACTCCACGTCGTTTCTCTGCAGCCCACCTTCTCGTCCCCTCCCCTGGCAGGCAGAAGTAGGCTTTCGTTCACCAGAAGAAGGCTCAGGGTAAAAAAAGTAGCCTGGGTTAGTCAGAATGCTCTCCTCACTGGAAAACCACCATTGGAGGGGCCAGGAAATGACAATTTTCAGCCCCCTGTGGTACATGAGCTGTAAACCATATAGTGTCATGTGAAACCAGGGAAACTCATATATTTCAGGAAAAGCTCCCCCTCCCCCTGGGGTTGTCGTGTTTTGCTCTGTGTGAATCGAATTCCTGTATTTTTCTGTAGAGCATCTATGGTTCCTACCGGAAGGAAACAGAACACTTCAGTTCTCTGAAGGGAAGCTCCTCCATCTGGGGCCTGCAGGCCTTTACTGGAAACACTGTTGCGTTTCCTCCCTGGGACATCAGGTTTATCAGAGCTGTGAAAGCGCCGCGAAGATAAGACCAGTGACGTTTTTCTGGTTACGACAAAGCGGCCTGCTTGCTGTCTGGAAACCGTGAATCCTTGATTTTGAAGGGACTCCAGCAACTTAAGGTTGAAAGCAGGGCTTCTTCACTTACTTGAATTTTGCCTGTCCCTTGGGGGAGGGCTGCTGATGAGTTATTCCAAGATTTTAAAAGTACTAGAAGGACAGGTCACTGGGTTTGTGGCTACGTTTGGCTCCTACTATTGTGCAATAAAACCACGTTCTGCTGGTTTCCTTAGGTAAGAGGAGAAATGACTGGACGGAATACCCATTGGCATTTGTACTATTTGAAGAAACACAGTTTAAATGCTCAAATATTTGAAACCTTTAAAAAATCAGAACTAGTATTCTGAAATCACAGAGCACTTTAATGTTAACCTGTGTGGCAAGGATAAATGCACCAGATGAGGTGTTACTCTCTGGGGTGTTTGGAAATATTCCCCTTCTGTAAATTTAAATGGTTCTCACAAGGTAAGTTCATTTTCTATGGAATTCAATGTGATTTTAACATTTCTTCATGATCATGTGTGTTTATCAGTTTGTCCTTGGATCCAGTCAATGCTAGCAATCTGAAACACTCATTGCCACATTCCAGATCCAGCTGTAGGACTTCTGGGAAATTACTTAACACCCCTGAACCTCAGTTTCTTCACTTACAAAGTGGGGATAATAACACTGTCTACCTCCTGGAGTGCTTCTCTATTTACTTGCGTATGGATTTATTTATTAAAGTCTATTTATTTATTTAGAGAGAAAGAGATCTTGTGCCCCGGGAACAGGGGAAGAGCAGAGAGGAAGGGAAAGAGACAATTCCAAGCAGGCTCTGTACCATCAATGCACAGCTGGACTTGGGGCTTGAACTCATGAGCCGTGAGATCACGACCTGAGCTGAAACCAAGAGCCAGTCACCCAACCGACTGAGCCACCCAGGCGTCCCGTCCCTCTATTTATCAATTTAACAAATACTGTTGTGTGCCCCAGGAGTCCTAGGCCTCAGTGACACATTGGAGAGCAATGCTGAATCTGTGTCCCTGTCCCTGCTGGTTCTTATGGCTCAGGGAGGAAAAGGAATAAGCAAGCAGACAGAAAAATAACTAATTTCACATGATTTTAAGTGCCATGCAGGAAAACAGAGTGCTAGGGTGATTTGATTGGTTTGAAGGAAGGTCTCCATGATGTGGAGACATTCAAATTGAAGAATGAAAAAAAAATTAGCCAGGCAAAGGCTGGATATTCCAGGCAGAGGGAGACATATGTGCAAAGGCCCTGAGGTGGGAATGTCTTTGATCTTTACTAGAAGGGCCTGACTCATGGCTGGAGGGCTGCTGGAGTAAATAGGCAAGAGGCAGTTTCGGGGGATGGTTTGTGGGCCAAGGGAAGCAGCTGGAGTTTTCTTGTGCACTTTGGGAAGACTTTAACCAAGGGCAGGACTTGACCTTGTTTACATTTTTTTTTTTAATTTTTTTTTAACGTTGTATTTATTTTTGGGACAGAGAGAGACAGAGCATGAACGGGGGAGGGGCAGAGAGAGAGGGAGACACAGAATCGGAAACAGGCTCCAGGCTCCGAGCCATCAGCCCAGAGCCCGACGCGGGGCTCGAACTCACGGACCGCGAGATCGTGACCTGAGCCGAAGTGGGACGCCCAACCGACTGAGCCACCCAGGCGCCCCAGACCTTGTTTACATTTAAATAAAAAAAATTTTCTTTTGTTTTAAAGTAGGCGCCACGCCCAATGTAGGGCTTGAACTCACAACCCTGAAATCAAGAGTCGCAGGCTCTACTGACTCAGCCAGCCAGGTGCCCCGTTTCTTTTTTACATTAAAAAAAATTTTTTTTTTCTTAACTTTGTTTACATTTTAAAAAGAGCTGTCTGGATACTGTGTGTATGGAGAGGAGACTGGGAAGAACGAGTGGAAACCTGGGCTTTCTTTGTAAGGATTAAATGAGCTCGTGAATGTTTAGCACTTGGTGTGATAGTCAACGCATAATAGCCTAGTTCATGTTAGTGATTGTTATTAATAATTATTATCAGCATTAATAACAACAATGCTTTAGTTTGGCATCACCATCGGATGGTTTAAATTCAACATTAATATCTGAAATTAAATGCCCATGTTGATTTCAGTCACGACAATGTAAAAAAAAAAAAAAATTAGGTCAGCAGCTGGGAAGTGAGTTTATTGGCCTCGCTGGGACTCAGTTGTAAAGCCAGTTTTGATTCTTTAAGTGTTTGCCTTATTGTTGTCCAGATAGTTACAGGTGTTGAGTGTAAGCTTGTTAATAAGCAAGTTTATGAAACATTCCTCATGAAATTACCAATCTGTAAAAGAAGGCACTCGAAAAAAAAAAATCTTCTTTTCCAGAAATCGTAGCATTTACTTCTGTGAGATTTACTGCTGACCCCGACGATGATATAGGCAGAGAGAATGTGTGTTTGGAAAACTGGGATTTATATATCAAATCTCAGGCTTTGGGAAAGGATCCCTCTTTGGGCCGCAGGTAACCAGAGTGCATGCAGTCCGTTTTCCTTACTCTCCGTCAGTTTTTCAGCACCTGTAGGCAGTAGGGGAAAGCCGCAAACTGCTGAGTAACTTTGCTCCCTCTCCCGGACCTCTCTGAGCCTCAGTGTACTCATCTGTCAAATGGTTGTGATAGGAGGTTGTGATGACCTCCTTTTAAGGCCCCGAAGATTGAGGGAGAGAAGTCGTCAAAGTATTTCCATCGTGTCCGACACATAAAAAAGCTCAACAATTGTTAACGGTTGAGCTAATATTAGCATTATTATCTGAAGACCAAGGTACCTGCTCTCCTTTATTTGACCCATTTAATTCCAGGTGAAAAGGAAAGTTCTGGATTCCAGGCAAAACTGCTTTGGATGTCAGAAAATGTCAGTGTGATGACCTTTGACATTTTATCTGTGACCCTAATTTAACCCCTGAGCCAGGATGAGCCCTGGAAAAGAGCCCATTGGCTCTGGCTTCCGGCTGTCGTCCCAGACCCAGACTCTGTGCGAGGCCGTCCTCAAAACGCTGGGAGTCTGATAAGCAGGGGGTCTGAGGTTCCAATTCCCTCTGTCCTTTGCGGTTTCTAACTGGCAGTAATTATTTCTGGAATGCTCTAATGCTAAATAATGATGCTGCTAGCTGCGTTTTCCAGCACAGGTGCCAGCTGTTACCTGGTGTTGGGGGGTGGGCAGCTGACCGCTCGGGGCGCACTTCCGGCCTTCGCCAGGCCCAGCCCCTGCCCACACAAACAACACAAAGGCAGCCCCAGCCTCCTGCAGACCCACCCCGCCCTTCCCCCTCGGCCTGAAGGAGGCCCTTCTCCCTCCCTCCCAGGCCTCGGTCCCCTCCTCCACCTCCCTGCCCTCCCTCCCACTGGTGGTTTCTTCCTGCACAAGAAATCCAGGAAACCACCACTCACATTTCCTCTGCCCACAGTTTCTCCAGGGCCTGACTCACACACAATTCAGCTTGATTTGGAGTTCCCTTGTCTCTGCCGCATGAGAAACCCCAGCTCTCCCATTCATTTCTGGGAGTGCGGGCCTGCCAGAGAAGGTGGCTTCTTTTTGGGTCTCATAATTGACCTTTCATCATTAAAAGAGGGGGGGGGGCTTCATACTGAAGACGAATCACCAAAGAACAAACGTGAGGCTGTTGGCTTTACACGCGCGCGCGCGCGCGCGCGCGCACACACACACAGCCTTCCACATTCGTCAATAGGCAGCCTTCAGCAGACAACATCTGCAGACTGAGTCGGTGTTCGGTGACTTATTCTTGGTAATTCATTGTTTCTGTGGTGCCGGTGACAGTAGCTAAAAGGGCAGAACAGCAGGCCGATTTGGCACAGAAACATATTTAAATGCGAGCCGAGGGGTTTGCCCACCTTCTGATGAGTGGTTGACTCGCTACCAAAAAGCAAAACAAAAACAATTAGGTGGGGTTGCTGGGGGGGAGCGGGGGGGGGGGGGGGCAAGAGTTGCAGTTTCTAAACTGGGCGGAGGCTCCTTTAATCTCGGCGGCGCGAATAATACCAGGGGGTCACAGCACATCTGCTCCGGAGGAAAGACAAAGGGCAAGGTGGGGCTGCAGGGGCCTGCGGGCCGAGCTGGGCGCAGGGCGCGGCGCGGGGGCCCAGGCTCTGCGCGCCCGCCGCAGCCCCCGCCGCAGCATTTAACCTTGACTTCTCCCTCCTCGCATCTGGCACGGGAGGAAAGCAGGTCCAGATGGGCGTCCTGAGTGTGACGACTCCCCTCCCTCCCCCGCGCTCTCGCGCAGATGTCGCTCGCTGTTCTGGGGGCCCCGCCACGCCGCCCGCGAAGGCGCACCGCGCAGCGTCCACGCGCGCCCCTGGTGTCCCCTGCCGCGGCCCTGCTGTGACCGCGGAGCCGGGCGCTGGGTGCTCCCGCGGGGTTCCCGGGAACAATGGCGAGCCTGTGCTCGGTCGGCCAGGGGCCGTCCCCGCAGCTGGCGCGTCCCGCAGCGCTGAGCTCCAAACAGTCCCCGGGGAGGGCCCAGACCAGACCGCCCCGGGGCGGGGAGGGTGGGGGCGGGGAGTGGGGGTGGGAGGGCGCCGGGGCCAGGCCGGGAGAGGGCAACCCAGGCCCCGGCGCCCCGAGCTCGCGGACGACAGTGTCGCCCGCGCCAGGCAAGTCCATGGAGAGATCACGCCGTGACAGGCCAGAGGCGGCTCGAGGGATCCATAATTTATGATGTTGTTCTTACCAGTCCGGTTTGGGATTTCACAAGCGTTGCCCGTTCCCCTCCCATTTGTTGCTCCCGCCCGTCCTTTTGGAGAAAACTCCTTTCCCCCTACCCAAGACAGTAACAGTTGCCGGAGTGAATTGATGTGATAAGACAGAGAGAAAAAAAAAGGTGGGTTTCTACTGGAGGGATTGCTGGGGGGGGGGGGGGGGGTTGGTGGTGAAAGGAACACAGGTAAGGGGGCGGGGCTGAGACCATGCTTAGTCCACTGTGTACCTTCCACCGATTTTCCCTAAGCAGAAAAAAAAAAATAACCCTCTTAGCCAGACAGTTGAGGTGGGGGCTTTGTGGTGAGAGGTAGTGAGAGCAGATCTTCCCCTGCCACTGAGATCGATCGTTTCCCTCATTTATAAAGGCACTTCTTCCTCCTAAGTGAATATATATATATATATATATATATATTCATTTATTTTTTTGCACTGCAGGCCTGCAAAAATTATGACTTGGGCGACAGGAAGGGAAGGGGTTCATGCTCCTCCTTTGCTGGCCTGATGCCACTGGTCCCTCTCAGGGGCTTACCCTCCAACCCCAGGGACTCCTTAACCTAGGACACATTGAGGGACCCTTGGCAAAGATGCTCCTGTCCCCAAATTCCTTAAATTGCTGTACTGATTGGGGACAGAATTATCAAGTTTTCATGCAATACGTGAGTATGTGATAGACACAACCAAGGACCCCAAACTAAGTTGGAGGAAGTTTTCTTTCTTGTTACTTTTTCCTTTGTTTGTTTGTTTGTTTGTTGTCTTGAAAACAAATTTATTGTAGGTCCCTTCTTTTTCCTTTTTGGACTCCCAATGGCTAAATGGAATTCAGAGCAGAGAGCAACTGTTGCAATTGCTCGCAAGGCTGGAGCCGGTGAAGTCACGAATAAAGCAAAGGTTGGACCTGGTCAGATCCCTTCTGATTGCTGCAAAGGCCCAGAGGCCCCACGCCCAGGGCAGCTCCCATTTCGCCTGGGCTGAGGAGGGAACAGGCCTGGGACGGTCTGCAGGCTCCAGAGCCTCTGCAGATGGCTGGGTCATTTTGTGGTTTACAAATGATCAAGTCAGGTTGAAGCCACAGTCTCTGTGGTTACAAGGCAACTGTGATTAGTCACCCAGTTAGTGACCCAGTTATGGCACACCCTCTTTTAAAAGGACATCATTCAACATCTTGCTGGCTTGATTTCAGAAACGTTCCATGTAGACCAGGAAAGTGAACACTGCAAGGGGGGGCGGGGGGGGTTGGGGATTGAAGCCTAGGTTATGTGTTTGCATATGCCAAGCGTTGGATTTTCCAAAAAGGAGTAAATCTGGGAGTTAACTTTTGAGGCTAGAATTTCACTGAACTTTGGCGAGACATTGCTTTTCAAGTTCAGGTATGGCTGTTTCTGCAAGGAGTCGGGGAGAGAGAGAAAAGAGAGTTACCTCGTGAGCTTTGACTTGGCTTATATATTCATGGCCATCTGTAAAATGAAAGTGGGGAGGCAGGAAGGGGAAGAAGAACACTACATATGAAGGCTTGTGTGGCTTTTGATTTTTTAAAAATAGCCTTTCTTTTTACCACAATGGCATAGGAACTCGTAGACATGAGTCCCCAGTAATAGTAAACAAATTAGCTTCTTTTATCTGAAAAACAAGTAGAGTAAGTCTCTCTCTCTCTCTCTCTTTCTGCAAAGAGAAAATGCAAAACAAAAATCCCCCCTCCTCTTAAAGGCTTCTTTGCTGGTCGAGTGTTTGTCCAGGAACCAGTAGTCTTTTATTCGAACGGTCCCCAAAAGTTCATAAGCACAAAAAGTGTCCAACGTCTGGTTACCGACAATGCAATCTCTGGCTGCATGGTGAAGCTTTTCTGTTCTGAATTTGTGATCTGCTATCAGAGTCCTTTAATTTCTGTGAACAGAAGGCTCTTTGGGAGAAGAAAGCTTGGGGGTGGGGAGTGACATTGGAATCAGTCTTTTTTCCCCCCTTCTGCTGTTTCCTTCCAGGCAGAAAGTAGTGCTTGAATTCTTCTGATCTTTCCCAGCATCTTACTGAGGTGAGGGCCAGGGAAGGGTTAAGCCGGGCCACAGGCAGGTTTCCCTGCTGGCCTATTTTACTGGGGTGTAGCAGCTGGTCAGGCACCACCTAGGAACTGTTCATAAAAAGGAGACGCCCTACTCCTGATGCCCTTTATCTCCTTTGGAGATTTTCCTTTTACAGCGTGTTTTATCCAGTCTTCAGTGACAACCGTCTTTTTAAAGTCCTAGGTTCCCTTAAACCATTGGGGGCTTACGTGTATTCCCAACATTCCTGGTGTAGTATCTGGCAGGATGAAAGGAAAGAGGCAAACCATTAGGGAGAAAATAGAGAGTCATTTTGAGGGCTGTGCAAAACTGCTTATTTGTACCTAAATTTTACTTGCTTGCAGATAAATTATTTTAAACATTTGGTCACCTTTTGTGGTTTGAAACTTCAACTCGAGTGGATTCCATTTCACACGCTTACTGAGAAGCTTCAGGAGAAGCCTGGTCCTTTCCTAGGTGCAGAGGACACAGGAGAAAGCAAGACACCCAGAGGTCACACTCTCATGGAGCTTATATTCTAATGTATGTGTGTTGGCGGGGGGGGGGGGGTAAGAGCTAATAAACTTTAAAAATAACTTTTGGGTAAGCATAAGTGCTTTCTCAAAAGGTAGGTAGCCATGGTACCTCTTGGGAGAAATAGTGCAGGCAGAGAGTCTCATGGAGGCCTGAGACTGGGATGGGTTGCTTCAGCCATGGACACAGAAAGAAGGCCCGTGTCACAGGGTTGGAGAGAAATAGGGTGGAGAGGAGGCGCAGGGTTCTTTCACTGTGGATTTTTCCATGCTTGCCAGAGTTGGCGATTTGCACAACTCCAGGGGGCGCTGTCCTAACCTAAAGCCCGCCTGCAACTGGCATGGGCCCTGATTCACTTCTACGTGCAGAGTTGGGAGAGCTGGGAGGTCAGATGCTGTCCCCTTTATCTGCAAGTCTTTGCCTTGACGTAAAAGCCAGCAATATCGACTGGACGCAGAAGACACAGCTCTTGTGGGGCGAAAAATGGTGGCTGGGGTGGGGGAGGGGAAGGTGCAGCCATGTGTGTCTTGTGGAGTTGGTCAACTGGTGGGGACAGCCTCGCGTTACCCAGTTCTGAGGTGAGAGATCCTATGACATGTCTAGCCAAGACCCACATTTCCCCTCAGGAGAGGTCTGTGGCCACTGGAAGCAGTCCCCTCTCACCTGGAGTGGCCTTCCTTTCTCACACGGGCCTGATATCAGGCCCCTGGATCTGCTTCAAGTTTAAGGAGGCCTGGGGCGTCCCTTCTTAGGTCCCTCTGGTCCGTCCCAGCATCAAGGGCAAGACTTGACAGATGTGGTCCTTTGGTTCCTGCACTTTCCCCAGGCTGGTGTTTGCCTCGGGCAAGCCCCCCAGTGTTGTCTGGGATTTGCTTGGTCTGCCCTACATCCCACTCCCCTGGGGGCCTCTCCCTCCTTCTGGGCTTGCGGGGACTTTGGCCACCCGGGCTCTGGGAAGTAAGCGGATGAGCTATTCTCCATCTCTGCACTGCCGGCTTTCATTGGCTCCTGGACCCTTGGAAGGTACCCAGAATGGCACCCCCTGAGGCCGCGTTTCCGGTCAGGCAGGGGAGAAGGCTCTGGAGGAGCCTCCCTGGCTCTTGTCCAGGCAGAAGCAGCCGGTGAGAAGCAGGGACTTGAGTCTCAAGGCCCCTGGCCTCTTCGCTCACCAATCTGTCACCCTGTCCGGGCCTCACTGAATCAGAGTATTTAGACTTCTACCTTTGTCTACTTCAGCTCTCATCCAGAATACTTTGTTTTTGTCTTGTCAAGCTGCCTAGAGCCACAGAAAACCAATATGTCCCCTATTCCATCTTTCTCTTCATCTCCCAAGATCCAGCTGTAGGCCCCAAGACCATGGGTTTGAAGCTTAGCTCTGCGTTTTAACTGGCCATATGGCCTTGATAAGTTGTACCATTTCTAGGAGCCTCAGTTAGCTCATTTGTAAAAGAAGGATAATAATAGCACCCACAGAGTTGCAAGTGGTCACAGAGTTGCTGCAGGAATTACATGGGATCATTGAAGAAGAATTCCTTGAAACACGCCTAGCCCACAGCAAGGGCTCAGATAATATGAGCAGTATTGAATATTGCAAACCAACTCCTTACTGTCTCCTTCCTCGTAACCTCACACTATGCTCTGGACGGCCTCTGATCTTGGCTTTCTCTGTCTCCTTGAAGTTCTTCTCCACGGTGTCTCCTGGTGTTCTAGACTGAACAGGGGAGCTCGTGTTGGCCCTATATTTGGCTCACGTTGTAGAATCTCCCCCGTCTGCAACCGTAGGCTCTACATGGGTCCCCTTCTGATTGTCATCGCTTTCTGCAGCTGACTTCTTACGGCTTCCGCTTCCACTTGGACTCCATGTGCCATCACAAACCCCACCTGTCTGAAAACCAAATTACCATCTTCCTTCTAAATCGGAAACCCTCTCCCGACTCGCAAATGTATGACTCCATTCTTGGAGCCGTGCTGGTTCCAACCTCGCCTGAATACGCTTCCTCCCGTCTTCTGCCTCCACCTTCTGACACTCCGGGTCCAAAGCATCTGCATTCAGTGTGTCCCTCTTGGAACTATTTTCTTTCCAAGGCCGTGATACACATGCAGTTCCTGAGTGCTCATGCTGTCGTGTTCTAGTCGCTACCCAACCTGCCCCCAGAGCTCCAAGTTCTCCCCTGTGATGTGTCCCGCAGTGGACTGCTTGTCCCCACAGGCAGCCCATGGAGAGAGAGAACAACCTGGTCAGTATCTTAATCTCAGCCTCACCATACAAGAACTCGGTTTTGCCATCTGA
The DNA here is from genome assembly GCF_027475565.1 of Acinonyx jubatus. NCBI lineage: Eukaryota > Metazoa > Chordata > Mammalia > Carnivora > Felidae > Acinonyx > Acinonyx jubatus. The sequence goes on along the minus strand of NC_069394.1, from coordinate 70,290,647 downwards.
ATGATACGCTCCCGCGTGTGTGTACTGACGATTTTTTGGCTTATGTCCACCCCACAATTTGATGTTAGGGGGAACTTCTGGAAAGGCCTCTGAGATTGGTTTGCATGAAGGGCCAAGAGAGTCCTGGGTCAGGACTCAGCATGAGGGCACAGAGAGTCAAAGTGTGGTCAGATTCATTACAGTTTAAGCTACTGGCCTAGTGTAGAAAGTGAGGGGAGATTTCAGGTGGGCTAATAATAGTAACAGTAAATATTCTTACGAATGTTGTCCCCTGGCCCCGTTTCCCGACTTCCAGTTCAGGGACTCGCACCAGATCTTAAGAGTACGAGTGATGACAAAACGAGTAGAAGAGTCAGTTCGCTAAAAGGTCTACGTGTTGTCCTGAGCACGAGTGCTGCTTTGATGCATTAATACATTCATTCCTCCACTATTTCCTACGCAGGTCCTGTGGTCTCCACACTGGGGATATGCCTGCCTGCAGTTCACAGTCAAGCAGGGGAGGCAGATAATACAAACAAGCAATGACCTTGAAGGTCAGTACGTGCTACGGGTAGTCAGATACAGAAGGTCACAGGACCACATATTAGGGATGCTTAACCTTAAGCTTAGTGAATCAGATGAGGCTTTGTGGAGGCCATGGAATCTAAGCTAAAACACGAGAGGAAAGCAGGAGTCAGATGGGGACGGGAAGAGTTCCTTGTGGAGGGGAACAGGGCACACAAAAGTCCCTCGGGCAGAGAAGCACGGCATTTGTGAGGAAATGAAGAAGGTTCAGCTTGGGCAAAGCGTGGCCAGGATGCTGAAGAGACAGGACGGGCAGACACAGGGCATTGCAGGGTGGGCACATGAGTTTTGATTTTACGCTAATAGGCTATGAAAAACCATGGGAAGGGTTTCAAAGTTGGAAAGTTGGTGTGTATGTGTGTGTGTACAAATGGGTGGGTTTGAGCAGTATTAGAGTTTGCACCAGAGCGAGAAAGGTCATCGATACCCCCCCTCCCCCAGGTTTCTGACTTGAACCACTGGGTGGGGCGGGGGGGCACTGCTGAGGTCGGGAATACTTGGGGAAATGTGAAAGGGAAGAGGACAGGTTTGCTTTTGTGCATCTTAGGTTTGAGGTTCCTGACAGACTGCCAAGTGGATGTGAATTTGGGGACACTGGTCATCATTGGGAAAGCCAGGAAGGACTTGAGAAAAATCATTCAGATAACGTGTGTGTTTGTTTCTGCGGTAGCCTGAGATCCTGTGGCTGTCAGGAGAGAAATTCACTCCAGCTGGCCCGGAAAAGTGGGGAATTGTTAGGGTACAGAGAGCTTCACGGGGTGTGTTGCTCACCGGGAAGCTATGAGGATGGGAACAGCTCTTCTGGACTATGTAGGACAATGTGGCCACCTGCCACTCGACCCTTCCCTTACACTGCATGCCCCTCTGTGCTCATGCGTGAGGCCTCCAGCCTCCATATCTGCCCCCTGCAGAGCTGACTCCTGCTCTCACTTACCAAAGGACTTGACAGCTGCATTGAAAAGCCTCCTGTGGACTTCACCACAATCTTTAAAAGACTTTTTTGGATCTTTTATTTATTTTTGAGAGAGAGGGACAGAGAGTGCGCAGGGGGAGGAACAGAGAGAGAGGGAGACACAGAATCTGAAGGAGGCTCCAGGCTCCGAGCTGTCAGCCCAGAGCCCGACGCGGGGCTCGAACCCACAAACCATGAAATCATAACCTGACCCGAAGTCGGACGCTCAACCGACTGAGCCACCCAGGTGCCCTGAGTACAGAACTTCTGATCAGACACGATGTTGGTACATTCTTTATTTCCCTGTCTAACCCATGAAATCTGCTGCTGTGTGTTCCTGTTCCATGGAGCAGGGAGGAAAGGGCGTGTGCGCAAAACTGTCTGACTGTCTCCTTTACCAGGAGGATCTGGGCAGTTTGCGTGTACTGTACTCTCTCTCAAAAGCTTCAGTCCCCTACTCTGTAAGTCAGCGCCTACTTCCCCAGGAGAGACAGTTGCACGAGATAACACGTGAAATGCTTGCACTCGGTTGACTGTTCCTTTCCTCCTTTTACTTCTCTGTAATTCTTGTGCAAACCACTGTTTGCCCAGAAAACAGGGATTGTACTTCTATGACATTTTTATAGTGATTCCTATGCATGGGTATTAACAAATGTTTATAGAATGATCATATATTTTTGTTCCGTTAAATAGTAGTTGTAGCCACTCGATAACATGTTAGGAAATTTGAGATGAGGAAAAATCATTTACCTATAATCCTGCCATTTAAATAAACGCATATAAACTATGATTTATTTCTGATCGGCTTTTTCTTGGGCTTTTTTTTTTTTTTACATAAATAGGATCCTAATTTACACACAATAAGATGCAGTGTTTTAAGATGTTTAAACATAAATTATTTGCAGAATGAAAACCATATAATTTAAAAGCGTTTAATTCTCATAACTCTCAAATATCGATGGGCATCTTCCTCTGATTTCCTCTGTTTTGTCCTGAACATCTTGCAGAATCGGCAGTGTTCACTTAGAACCTTATTTAATTCTACCAAATTACAAATACATTCCTGGCAAGAGTTATGGCCCTTCAACTGTACTTTGGTGTGTTAGATTTAATGCAGAACTAATGAGGCCAGTCTACAGGTTTCATTCTCACGTGAGCCAATTAGCCTTACTAACTACTATAGCCACAAACTTCACCCCAATCTTAGTTTCCCACCTTGCAAATGAATGGCAGGGGTCACCCTCGAGAACAGGAGGAGTTCCATGCAAATCCATTGCCATTACTAGAGAGCCAATGCAAAGGCTTCATCTTTGAACCATCAGGTGACGTTGTGCGGGGGAGGGGTGCTTAACAGGCACAATTAAAATATCCATGTTCAGCAACTGTTGGACTGGAGAACGAAAGCTCTAGATCCATCTAGAACAAAACTAGTCCAGATCCGGTTTTTTTCAAGGACGGCACATGAAAAAAATCTCTTTACTTCAGATGAAATGGGGGTCGGCAGCTTCAAAACAACGATGTCACCTGGAGAATTCCTTCAGCCGGCTCTCTTTCTTCACATGAACACCACGCCGCTGGTAGGGTTAGTAAATCTGAGAGAAGTGAAGTCCAGCTACCGACTGTGCTAAGCCTTGAGTGGACCTCCGAGAAGATCCCAAGAAGCACTTGTGACAAGTGGGAGAGATTTGGAACATGCCCACGAACCTGTTTACCTGAGGTTGGCTTAGAGCAGGGGCACAGATTTCAAAACTTCTACTTGAGAAAAATGCATCACGCTGTGGGGGGAAGGGGACATTTCTCCAGTGAGACTGTACGACGACGTTTGTCTCTGCAGGTCTGCGTGGGTCTGCCACGATGCATATTCTGTGCACTGATGTGCTTTCTTTTCAAGATGGCTTGCTCACATACCCACCACTCCTTGCAAGTCCTTGGAGAAGATGTAGGCTATCAAGAAATACATGCATGGGCTCTGATGACTCTCCTGCCCCGGGGGGATGGGTGTGTGCCATCTTGATATTCTGCCTCACCCTCTCTGTGTTTCAGCGCTAAGGCAGGGACCTTAGTACTTCTGTACGGTGGCTATCAACACACATCCGCCATGCTAGTTTTGTCTCACGTTAGAAGAGCAAACGGAGAAACCACTGAGGCTTTCAAGCCGCTTTTGTAGCATCTGGATTTCTTTCTAAGTCCTCCTTGTAAGACCGCAATGTTCAGGAGCTCGTGTTTGATATTGTTCTTGCTGGTTACCATGCTGGTGGCATCAAATGTCCTGATTGATTTTTTCCTGATTGGTCCAACCTGGAACAGGATCAGCTTCAGAAGTGGGACGTCTTGTGGTCTGAAATATGAGATCTGTATTGCCGAGCCGCTCTTGACCATCATTTCTCCCATGGAGCCCACGATCTGCCGATCTGCCGGTGGCTGAATTTCCTCTTGGCTTTCTCTCCGGTGACCCTTCTCACTCCTCCTGGTGCCCCCTTTCCCTCCTGCACTTTCTCCCCCTGCTTACAAACAAAACCCCCCAAACAATACTCCCGGAACGCTCAAATCCTTCCCTGGGCCCCTGCATCAGACAGAACTGAGTCATTCTGGCTGCCAATTGAGTGGAGGATGTCGGGAAATCGTACCATTGTGTAAGTTAAGGAAAGGGTCAGAGAACCAAAAAGACTCAGCTGCATTAAAGGGCTTCTGTGCCGGATTTTCCTTTTCAGCCGTCCAGAGGCATAAATTAAGGACCGTAAGCTTGAAGGTATGGCAGACGAACAGAAACGTAGTTTGTGTCTGTTCTATATTTCAGTGAAATTCCTCGATATCCCCGAAACTCCATCAAGAAGCGTCCCGTATTTTTCCTGTCAGCTCTGTTCCCGGCCACCTTTGTTTTCCAGCCTGCGTGCCTGCCTCCCCTTAACCGCTGGACACATCACCATTCCATTTTTCTATTGGTTGTGACTGAAGTAGCTTGAGGTCAATTATTTCCCCAGCAATTGACAAAGAATCTTGACGAAGAGGAAAGTGACATTGTCCCTTAAACAACACTGCTCCCTCCTCCCCCTGCCCTCCCAGTTGAGAGGAGGGCAGACTTTCCTTTTGCAAGCCGCCCAGCAGGGCAGGGGCGGTGGGGTCTGTGGAAGTGCGTGGGTAACATATGGTAAGTGGAGAAAATATTTATATTCATGGGGAAAGAGCAGGAGAAGATCCAAAGAAGGTCATTCCACGGAGATTCCAAGCCAGAGACCTGCAGACTTGATAAGTCTGTCTTTGGCCCGGAAACCCCCGAGAGTTTAGAGAAAGAGTTTTGTTTTGTTTTGTTTTGTTTTGTTTTGTTGCATTCCCACCACCTGTGCTCCTCTTCACAATCTGAATTGTTGGCGATTTCAAAAAGGGACTATCCCTCCCCCAAAGCTCCAGGACAGTATCACGCTGGACCTTCCCAGGGCCCTGCCTGGCTCCCACCGCCTTTCCTCCCTCTGCCGCTGCCCTCCACACCAGAATTCAAAGCCGTTCTCTCTGGGCCTCTCGGGCCTGTCGGGCGTTTCTTCCCTTGTGTTGACTGGGGAGCGGGTAACCGAGCGCACTGGCAAAGTGGGCTTTGGGGGCAACTGCTTCTCCGGGGAAGGGTATAAATTATTAATCGGTACTAGATTGCTTTCTGATGAGCCCCCACGAAACCTCCAGTGCCTTCTCCGGCGCTTTCCGGCCGGCATTTTGCGTCACAGCTTCCTAAGAGAGGCAAAGGGCCCTCTTCCAGTCCCCAGTGGGAAAACTCGCGCTGTTCCGCAGGGCCACAGTCCAGCGCGCGCGGGACGCAACACCTGCCTTCCGAGCGGCGGTCGCGCTGCGGTGCAGACGCGCCCACCCGCGTCCCGGGATCCGCAGACACTGGACCGACACACCCACGTGCGCTCCTTCCCGCGCCCCGGAGGCGCAGCTGCGCGCGTCCCCTCCCGCGTCCTGTGCCCCCCGCCGCCCCCAGACCGCAGGGGGGAAATGTGCGCAGCCTCGCGTGCAGGGTAGCGGAGAGCCAGGAGAGGGTCATTTCCCACCTAGCCGTCGAAAGTTTATTCCTCCCGCACGGAGGGGTGCGAGAAGATGAGAAGCCGGGTACTTTGGAGACACCCCCAAAGCGGCGGAGCTCCGCGACTCTCTTGCAACTCGTGTTTGGAGGGGGCTTCTTACTCTCCATTCCTCCTCCCCCCAAATTGCAGTTCCCTAGGGGCGGGTATTGAGATGGGGGTACAGGTGCGTCTGGACTCGCGCTTGGGAGGGGTCCCCCAGGGTCCGCGCGCGAAGCAGACCATAAACGAGCGGCCTCTGCACGGAGGCCACGCTTAATGGATTCTTGCAGATAAAAGAACCAGGCTACCTTTCTTTGCTATAATGGCCCCTGAGGCTAACGTCTTAAAGAGGAAACAAAGGGATTGTTTTACAGCACTGGCGGGGAGGGGTGGGGAGGTGGGGAAGACCGGCGGGCGGGGAGGGGGGGAGGAGGGGCCCCCGCTTCTTAACCCTTCCCCTCCCGCGGCCTGGGCCTCCCCAAGCCTCGCCCTCGCACCCACGAGCCCCAACAGCACGGAGGAGGCGCCGCTGCTGGACGGGGTCCCCTGTGACCCGGCCCCCGGCTCTCCTCACTCCCTTCCTGTTCTTCTTTCTAAAGATCCTCTGAAAGGGAGGACAGAAATTGTCAAGGGGGCCAGTGTCGTGCGAGCTGCAGTTTTGAGTCCATCCAGGGGGGACGTTTCTCGTGAGCCCCGGGGGACCACGCAGGATCGTCGGGTGGCAGTGCCGCCAGGGCTGGGACTCTCGGGGGCCGGCGGCGCGGAGCGCACCGCGTGCGGACGCCGGGAAGGCCTCTCCCAAGTGCGCCCCGAACCTCGCGCAGGTTCTGCTCCCGGCCGCTTTGCTGACACAGTTGTTCAGGTGTGAGTGGCGTGCAAGCCCCTTGGGCGTCTTTTACGGGAAGTTTACGTTTGCAAACAGCGGCGGGAGAGAGAGACAGGGAGAGAGAGAGAGAGAGGAGTCACGGTCGCATCTGCTTCCTGGCTTTTTGTTCTGGCTCCAGGAAAAAGATCAAAACAATGGTTAAATAGCAATTGAAGACAACTGGTGTAAGGAATAAACAACTCGACAACAAAAATGCCTACAGGGATGGGTTTTTAAAAATCCTTTATTATGGAAATACACAAACACTGATGGAAACAAAATGGTTTAATGCAGTGAGTCTCAAATGTGAGCAAGAGTCCGAATCACAGGGCAGAAACCTGGGGCGGGCCTGTTAAAACCCAGGTTGCTGCACCCCACCCCCAGAGATTTTTATTTAGTAGATGTGGGGTCTCCTGCTCCAGCTTGAGAATTTGCAAGTGTGTGTGTCCCAGGTGATGCTGAGGGTCTGGAAAAGACACTGTGTCGTCCACTGGTATAAATTCCCTTACCTTGCCCAGCTTTAATAGGTGTGACATTTTCTCCTCATGTGTCTTCTGTTCCTTCCCCCAACTTTGTGGTGTCCTGGAGATTTTGTTTTGTTTTGTTTTGTTTTGTTTTAGAAGGGTAGGTCTACATGAGATCAACCCTAGCTCAGTAGCTATTAAATTTTTTTTTTTTTTTTTTACTTTAGAGAAAGCGTGTGTGAGCAAGCTATGGAGGGACAGAGAGAGGGAGAGCATCCCAAGCAGGCTCCACAGTCAGTGTGGAGCCCAAGGAGAGGCTGGAACTCTCAAAGAGTGAGATCATGACCTGAGCCAAAAGCAAGAGTCTGGATGCTCAGCTGACTGAGCCACCCAGGCACCCGTGCCGGAGAGTTTTAAGGCAAATCCCAGGTGTTGTGTCATTTTATCCATATGGATGATGTCTTCAAAGTACTTATTTATTTATTTTGAGAGAGAGCGTGCACTTGTGCACAAGTGGGGGAGGGGCGCAGAGAGAGAGAGAGAGAGAGAGAGAGAGAGAGAGAGAGAATCCCAAGTAGGCCCCTCTATGTCAGGTCAGAGCCTAACTGGGGGCTCCACTCAAGAAATCGAAAGATCATGACCTGGGCCAAAATTGGGAGTGCAGGGAGTAGGATGCCTGGGTGGCTCAGTTAAGTCACCGACTTCAGCTCAGGTCATGTTCTTATGGTTCGTGAGATCGAGAGCCCGTGTGGGGGCTCTGTGCTGACAGCTCAGAGCCTGGAGACTGCTTCGGATTCTGTGTCACCCTCTCTCTCTCTTTGCCCCTCCCCTGCTCATGCTCTGTCTCAAAAATAAATAAATATTTAAAAAATTTTTAACAAAATCAAGAGTTAGATGCTTAACCAACTGAGCCACCCGGGCGCCCCCCCCCCCCCCCCCCCCCCCCCCCGCCCATGGATGGAATTTTAATTCAGTAGTTATTTAAGCCAAGAGGGACTAAACGCTATGAGAGGTAGTAGAAAAACCTTTATATGCTTCTGAGAAGTTCAGCCTCCCTTCTGGTCATGGGGGGCCAAGTTCAGAGCCTGTCTCTGTAAAGCCACACCTACATCTTGGTTTTGAGAGCACGCTTCAGGAGTTCCTCGCCAGCCAAACTTGTCAGGTTCCTCTAATGCTGCTGGCTTTTCCAGCAAGCTGGCCTGGTTTGGGGAGCCACCTGGTCCCCACCTTTCAGCTTCAGGTCATTATCTGTCTTGTCGTGTATTCCCATGACCATCATTTATCCTCGAGTGTTTCCTAAGAAGGCACCTTTCCTTAGGACTGAGCTTTGAACCACAGGGGTGGGGTGGCGTCCACAAAAGTGCAAACCCACGGTGATATTTTGAATTACGGAATCCTTTTGTAAGGATCCTGGGCTGGCACCCCAGGGGGAGCTGCCGTGGCTGCCTGCACCTTACAATTACTGGTTTCGGAAAAGGGGAGGTTCCAGCCCCTAGCCTCTGGGAATGGCCATCCCTGAAGCCCAGCTCGATCTTCCTTCGTTGGTGGGTCCTGTACAGTCTGGCTTTGCGGGTCACTTTTGTTCAGAAAGGCTCCGAGTTCCCACTTACATTCTATATTCGGCTGGTCTTCGCTGTGAAGCTTCTACCTAGGCCACCCAACCCTCCCTTCGGCCCCTCTGAGAGAACCCCCCCCCCACACACACACATTTAGGATCTCTCCTCCCCCACCCCCCCTTTCTCATCCCAAACCCCCTGGAGTCCCTTCCCCACGCCCACCCTCAGAGCTTTCTTAGGCTGTTCAAAAGTTCACTCTCTTACATGTTGCTTGTTCTTTCTTTCTTCTATTTGCCTGGCTCTCCAGGAAGCTGCACGAATGTTTCCTTTCTCCATCTGCTGCTAAAGAAAGCCCTGGGGACGGAGTAGACTCCTCCACCCTGAGCTCTGTTCCTATTTTCATTGTACCTCATCTTCCTATGTTTTTCTTCTTCTGCCAGCCTGGAATCAGCTGTCACTGCTCTATTTTCTCATGGGTCTTCAACTTGCCTTTGCTTTCCTAGCCTCCTTGAGAGAAAATGCAAACAGCATGTGTTTGCTCCCCTTTGGGTCCTTATCGCACCTAGTTTTGTTTGGTCGTCGGGCTGCCATGTTGCCCACTGACAGAAGCACTTTTTCCCACTTGAACGAGGAAGGAAGGCTGCGGGGTGCTGGGGCAAGGTTTGGGATCAGCGGATTCGAGCCCAGCCCTGGTTCTGCCTTTTGATAGCTTGTGTCGCTGGATTCCACCCTGGGACCTCAGCCCCTTATTCGAACGTGGCAAAAAACCCCAAACCAACCAACCAACAAAACCCCCACAAAAAACCAAACAAACTAAACCAAACAAAAAAAACCCTTCATCTGCAGAATGGGGTTTCAATAGTTCGCAAGGTTGTGAGCAGTTCAGTGGGACGATGCGTGTGTCAGTCACGCCCACAAAGGTAGAGCCTCTTGCCGTCATCTTGTCAGTGTCTTCTAAGTTTGCAGTTGTTGAAATCTACTCTGAAGGAGAGCCCAAGGGTGGAGCCTTTGTGATGGCTTTGGTGACTGTTTCCCCTGTCACCTGCCTCCCTAGGTCAGCCCTGGCCTGGAGGTGCGCCTCTGAGAGGCCAAGCTGGTCCCTCCCTAAACACGAGTCTCTGAGTCTCTGCGGATGTCACTGGGGGAGCTTGGAGGAAGCACCCATGGGCAGGGCTCTGCGGGTGTCACTCTCTCCCCTACCTTTTTGTGGCCTCAGTGACAATGCAAAGGAAGTGATAATGCACAGGCTGGTCTTTAATGAGAGGAGCTGACAGTGGCCATGGGAGACTTCCCCGTGAGCAAAAGGAGGAACTGTCTGGCTGAAGCAGGGCTGACAGGAGGTTGTAACCGCAGCAGCAGCCGGTCGGTTGGTGGCCCTCCCTGAAGCCGCCGTGCCTTTTGCCAGTTGTCCCAGGTGCTGTTCCTGGCTGTTTGATGGGCCGCAACTCGTCAGGGATGTCCAGGCCCTACCCCGTTCTGCACCTCGCACGTGCTTCTCAGGATGTCTGTGTGTTGAACGCTCATTCGTACTTCCTAGGCCTTTGAGATCATCCTGGCTCTGGGCTGCGGTCTGGTCCAGGGATGGCCATGCCCCTTTTAGTCACCACTCTGTCTTCAGAGCGTTGTAGGGAATGTGGAAAGGGTAGCTTGTTTACCTTTTCGCCTCTTGGCCGTTCCTGCCTACCCTGACTCAGATCTGAGGGGCATAGTGGCTGTTGCCCTGAAGGAGAAGCGACCGACTCTCTCTGTGTCTCTGTGCTCCTTGTAGTTGTTGTGTAAAGCTGGATTGCTCACAAGGTGAAGGCTCTGTGTCGAGGCCGCTCCCTGCAGCCAGGTCTGGGCAGGGGAAGCTGGTAGTTCCTATCCAAGAGTAAACAAGAGTGCTGCTGGGAGGCCAACCTCCTGGCCCCGGGGGTGAATGGGGGTAAATGGGCTGCTTCAGCCGCAGGCCAGTCACTGGAGGGTTTATCCGGTTAGAGCTGTAGAAATGAGCCATCGAGGGTCTGATCCCCAGACAGTGCTTTGTGCTTACAACCACCCTGCAGAAACTGTGGGCCTGCAGAGGGCGAGGGGATGTTTCTTGTCTCCTTTTTGGAAAGTGGAGAGACTGGTCACCCAACCTCCCCAGGAAGCGTCCAAGAGGCAGGCCAGGTCGGAGGGAGATATTCCCCTTAACCCCTTGTCCCAGGCTCACTCTCAAAGCAACTATGTGAGTGTCGCTGGCTGGTGGGAAGGGAGAAGCAGCTGAGGGAGAGGATGTGGTTACTTTGCAAAACCCTGTTCTGTTACAGGATCAAAAAAAGAAAAAAAGATGTTGCAAAACACACTCATGTTACAACTCAATAAACCTGTGGGACATTAAAACAGCGTGTGTGGGGGTGGGGGTGGGGGTGGGTGTTTTCCTGGGTATTATTGTACAGAGGGCCTTGGTCCTCAATGGCTGTTTAGTGTCATCAGTATAGTTTAGCAAGAAAGTTAATCACATCTCCTTGTATTACTTTGCTAGGGCTGCCCTAACGAACCACCACGGACTGGAGGCCTCAACAGCAGAACTTTACTTTCTCACAGTTTTGGAGGCCAGCATTCTGAGACTATGGTTCTTTCTGGGCCTCTCTCTTTGCCTTGCAGATGGCTGCCTTCTCCGGGTGTCCACATATGGTCTTTCCTCTGCACGTGTCTGTGTCCGAATCCCCTCTTCTTATAAAGATACCAGTCGTATTGGTTCCCAACCTAATGGCCTCATTGAAACTTAATTACCTCTTTAAAAAACCCTACCTCAAATATAGTCCCTTTCTCGAGTCTTGGGAGTTAAGCCTCCAGCATATGAATTTGGTGGGGGCGCAATTCAGCCCCAACCCTCCCCAAGAGTCATGCGTGGCACAGAACGGGGTTTTGGAGTTTAAACAGCATAAGGGCTTAACTATGGGGGGAAAAAATGACATGAATTAGTAAGAAATTTTTTCGTCGGAAGAAAACAGCTGAAACGTGCGTGTACCTTTCAAAACCAGTTATGTCGCCAGGTTTAAAAGATTGGAATGGGGGCACCTGGGCGGCTCAGTCGGTTAAGCATCCGACTTCGGCTCAGGTCATGATCTCACGGTCCGTGAGTTCGAGCCCCGCGTCGGGCTCTGTGCTGACAGCTCAGAACCTGGAGCCTGTTTCAGATTCTGTGTCTCCCTCTCTCTCTGACCCTCCCCTGTTCATGCTCGGTCTCTCTCTGTCTCAAAAATAAAAAAAATAAAAATCGGAATGTAGACCTAAGCCACTTACGTTAGGATAGTGGGAGCAGAGATGATTAGATTTGTTTCCATTTCATGAATTTTATTGCTGTTATATTGCCTTTATCATTAAAAATTATAAATGCAAAATGAATAGAGACATCGCGCGTGCATCGCCCTTAGAAACTGCCTATTCCGGTCTCTTGACTTTGGAGAAAGGGAGCTGAGACGCCGAAGACAGAGTGAGGCCACCCCCACAGCTCGACCCCTTGCCCCCAGCCCCCACTGTGCCCCACTGGGCAGGGAAAGCTTTGACTGCCCGGAGGTAGTTGCTTTGGTTCTTAGATTTCCGCAGGCGGATGGAAATAGGCTGGGGGTCTTAAAGCCATCATCCTCTGATCCCGAGTTGGGACTTTTGCTACATTTTCAGAGAATACTTTCCTTTGTTTGTTTTTCTGATAAACCTTCAAACCAGCGCAGACTCTTCCGCAGCCCCCACGAGACCCAGATGAGACGTGCACTGTCTCATTTCCCTTCTCATCTCCGCCCACAACACCCACACAAACAAGAGTTGAGCCGGGTTGAGTACTAGAATCCTTCCTGACTTTTCTGAACAGAGTTCTTTATCCCTTTCTCTGTAAAAACAGTGTGAAAGCAGCCCATCGGGGCGTTTCTGGTTTCAGGAGGCAGGCGCGGCTCCCAGGAAGGCTGGGACCTGGCGCCTCAGTCTCCCTGTGGGGGACAGAGGTCCTCGGAGCCACATGGGAAGCCCTTCCCAAAACGCAGGAACCGCATGTCAGCACACATTCATCACCAGCAGCACAGCACTTCATGTAGAATCCAGATACTCGGGATCTGATATGAGCCGACATTCTGGAAACTTGAAGGCCAAGCAGTGACTTCCTAAGTCAACTGGTTCCCTATTGCAAGGAAAATTAGGATGCACGGATGTTTATTTACAGGTCTGAGGAAGGATACAGCATTGTTTGGTACGTGAAGGGGCTAGTGTGTTTTGTGTTTAAAGGAATCCCCCAGAGTCCTGAGATAGATGGCTTATGTCTCCATGGCATGGAATCCCCCGGCCTGTTCCTCGCTGTCACGACCAAGCCTACCATCTGCTCTGAGATACTCTGGGTCTGTGCCCAGGGTTGTCGAGCAGAACTCACCTCCGCTGCCTTTTGCATCCTTCCCCTTCCCAGAACACACAGCTCCCTCCTCTCATGCCCTCAGCTGGTCCTGCGTGACGTACTCTGGAACACGATTCCTCACCTCCAGCCTTATGTGGGTCTCAAACGTTTTCCTGTTCTTGATTTGGGGTAGGATGATTAGTCCCAAATATTTTCTTAGGTGATTTAAAAAACTGTGGTAAATGGGGCGCCTGGGTGGCTCACTCGGTTAAGTGTCTGACTTTGGCTCAGGTCTTGATTTCACAGCTCATGAGTTCAAGCCCCACGTCGGGCTCTGTGCTGATAGCTCAGAGCCTCGAGCCTGCTTTGGATTCTGTGTCTTCCTGTCTCTGCCCCTCCCCCACTCACACTCTGCCTCTCTCTCTCAAAAATAAATAAACATTAAAAGAAATGTTCTAAATTGTGGTAAAGGAGCATACAGAGCATAAAATTTAATATTCTGACCATTTTGTTTTATTATTATTTTTTAAAGTTTAGTTATTTATTCTGAGAGAGAGAGAGAGAGAGAGAGAGAGAGTGTGCTTGCAAGTGGGGGAGGGGCAGAGAGCGAGGGAGAGAGAGAATCCCCATCAGGCTCTGCACTGTCCGTGCAGAGCCCGACATGGGGCTTGAACTCATGAACCGGTGAGATCATGACCTGAGCCGAGATCAAGAGTCATGACCTGAGCTGAGATCCGGAGTCAGACACTCAACCGACTGAGCCACCCCGGGTGACCTGCTTCACTTCTTGGAAAAGGAAGAAAGAAACTGGAACAGTCCTGATTTTCCTGTGATTCACTTGGGACCCATACCTGGGATAGCTCTCTTACCAACGCATGCTCAAAGAATTCAAGGAGAACACACTTTGTTGGGAACGCAAGCTCAACTCTGGCACACAGAGTGGGAGAAGAAATGCTTTCGGGGGAGGGAAAAAACCTTTTCACCTATCACATGAAATGGAACAGTGTCCTTGATCCATGGCATTGGCTGGTGGCTGGTGGTTTGAGTGGGGGAAAGAGTCACTTTTGGTCTCCCCAGGCCAACCAAGTCCAGCTACCCCTACTCTCCTGGGCATCTTGCACAATGGACCCATTTGGCTGTGCCAACTGTGGGCGGATGACTCACTTCTGAGCCTTTGAAACACCAACTTGTTAGTTCTTGATGGAACTTCAGAGGTGACCTTAATAGTGGCCTTGCCTCACAATGCTCATGTTCCCACAGCTGGCGGTGGTAGTAGAACCCAGGACTTGAGTGTTCACTTTGGCTCCCAGAGTTTTACAAACAAGGCAGACCTTGTTTAGAGGTTGAAGAGCATCTCTGACGATGTTCTGCAGATGGCTTGGACCCGCGGCCAACTGGATTGACAAGGGTGCTACTTCTTTTGGGGTTTAAACTTCAATAGCTGTGACCTATTAGCAGTTCTATGGTTAATAGTCTCTACTTCAGATAGGGAAGAGAATATCTTCACTCGAGGTAAGCAAACACTGACCATGTGCTGTGACCCAGCCCCAATTCTAGTCACTTTTACAGGCAGAAAGGTTCTTATCTTACAGACACTGGTTCAGCGTGTAATTCATCCAATGTTGCACAATTCATCCAAAGACTGAACTCTCACTCTGGAGACTGAGCTTTCAACCCAGCACTCTGGGGTGTCCCTTGATTGACTTGGTGTCTCCTCCTCAGAGCAAACAGAAGCCATCAGATGGGGACACACTCCATCTCCCTCCACTAAACTGACACCCGTCCCCCTCCCCGCCTGCATACTGTCCCCCTTCCTTGTGCCTTGTGCTTCTCCTCAGCTCCTTGCTCCCTGGCTTACCTGCCTTCTTAAGGACTTGATGACCATACTCTTTCTCCTATATTTTCAACCTCTTGTTGAGGTTGTCATTCACTGACTCCTTCCTGCCTCCAGTATCTCCCATATCGACAAAAAACCGTAATGCCCGCAATCACACCTCGTCACATATGTACATATGTGCTCTGTGCTTACTGAATGAATCGTCGAGATGTTTGCATTTATTTTTCCACCTTGTGTCATCTCCCCTCTGCAATCGTCACCCCCTTGAATGTGGTCTTTCCAATGTCATGATGGCCTCCCTGCTGCTACATCCAGTGAACACGCCTTAGCCCTCTTGAGCTATCTGACGGTGCTCCCCACTCCTTAGACACGCTCCTCCGATGCACCTCCAAAGTGGGTATTGTTTGGGGCTACTTACTTTCTGTTCCTCCTCCTTGGGGAAAAGAACACCTCTTGTCCTTCTGGAAACTCCTCTACCCCACTTGTGGGGCTGTCTGTAGAGAAGCTAGTTTTCTTTGGCAACCAGCGTGGCTCCCCGCTGGCTTGGATACCCAGCTGGGGAGGAAGGCGAGACCCCTGCTCCTCCTTTCCACGTGGAGAGATTTTCACTAGAGCCGCAGCTCCTGAAATGTGCTCCCTGGACCAGGGGTAACAGCGTCTCTTGCAAGCATGTAAGAAATGCAGGTTCCCAGTTCCCCCTCAATCCACGTTTGACCAATTCCCCAGGGGATTCTGATGAATGGTAAAATTTGAGGATTAGCCTAATACCCTGGTTGTGTTGTTTTCTAAGTTTATGGAGGTTTAATTTACAAACAGTAACATTCACTCTTTTTACACACACAGTTCTAGGAATTTTAGCCAATGTATAGTTGTGTCATCACTATCGTTGACATGATATTAAATACTTCTATCACCCTCAAATATTCCCTTATCCTCCTTTGTACTTAATCCCTTCCTTCACCCCAGCAACTACTGATCTTGTTTTGTTTTTGTAGACTTACCCTTTCCGGAAGACTGTATAGGTGGAATCACACAGCGTGTGGCCCTTTGAGATTGCTTCTTTCACCGAACACAGTGCTTTTGAGATTCATCCACATTGTTGTATGAGGGGCGAGTTCTTTTTTATCGTCGAGTCGTACCTTTAGTGCGGACGCTGGAATTTGTTCAGTCATTCACTGGTCGGTGGGACACTTGGGTGATTTCCAGTATTTGGCAACTATGGATAAAACTTCTATAAACATTCGTGTACAGACCTTTCTGTGGACAGGTGTTTTCATTTCTCGTAGATCAATCCTTAGGGGAGGGTTCTGGGTCGTATGATAAAAGCACATTTAGTTTCATGAGAAACCATCTTCTAAAGTGGCTGTATTATTTTGTGCTCTAGTCCACAATGGAAGAAAACTTCAGAGGTTCCATGTCCTTGTCAGCACTTGGCATTGTCAGGTTTGAAAATTTTAGCCATTTTGATCGGTGTGTGCATGGGATTTTTTTTTTTTTTTTTTTTTTTTTTTTTTTTTTTTTGGTTTTCTTTTTCGTAATTCCAAGGGGAAAGTGGAGGAGGGAAGGTGGGTCGAGAGGTGACTCATCTGACAGGTGAGTTTGGGAGGGGGCCGGTGTGACAGCTCCCTCTTCTGCCTGCAGAGAACATGACTTACGGTGCCTCATGGCAAACTGAGCTGGGCAGGCTGTGTTCCCAGGCTTTGAGAACAAAGCCTGGCTTTGAGTGGGGGTAACTTTCATCCTTGGGCACAACATTAAGGAGTCAAATGCACAAACCCGGTCTTGACCCTGGCACCCTCCCCTCCGCTCATTAAATCTGACGTGTGGGCTCTGTTTGTCTGGTGCTCGCACCCATCTGTCAACAGATTCTAAATTTGGCGTGAGGGAGTGGAAACTCACCTACCCGTGTCCTATGATTGATTTGGTTTGGCAAGTGGTGGAGGAGGAACTCTCCTATGGAGATAATGTCAGGCTGGGGCTGTTGTCAGTGACCTTTGCCATCATGTCAATGGAAGGTGTGTGAGGAGAAAGCCAACATAAGGGAAGCTGAGTGGGGGGTGGGGGGAGAGGGGAGGGGGAATAATGGCATTGCTTCACTCTCCCCAAGTGTGCCTGAACAACGTCCTATGTTCTACCCTCATAGTTTTCATTAGGGTGAACTAATAAATCCCGACTGTGGTTATGTTGGTTTGTACTGGGTTTCTGTGCCTCAGAACAGAAAGAGGCAATTTGGCATAAATGGGTGAGAACCTGGACTCTGGAGGCAGCCACCTGAGTTAAAATCCTTGTTCTTCCATTTCTAGGTGTGGGACTGTGTGACCTTGGGCAAGTTACTTCTCTCTGTGCCTCAGTCGCCTCATTTGTAATATAAGGATACTAACGTGATAAGACCTCATAGAGGGGTTAATACTCGTCATCCACTTAAAATAGTACCTGGCACATGAAAGTTCTTAATAACTGTTGGCTATTATCTTTTTTTTTTTTAAGTTTATTTATTTATTTTGAGAGAGAGAGAGAGCATGAGGGGGGAGAGGGGCAGAGAGGGAGGGAGAGAGAGAATCCCAAGCAGGCTCTGCACTGCCAGTGCAGACCCCGATTAGGGGCTCAAATTTACAAACCGTGAGATGACGACCTGAGCCGAAGTCGAATGCTTAACCAACGGAACCATCCAGGCACCCCATGAATACCACCCAGGCTATTATTAATACAACCATATTCGTAGTTTCTCCCCGGCCTTGCGAGGCCCTCTTTTTCAGAATCCTTTGAGACTGTTTCTCATCTACTCATCAAGTAAATGTTGGTGGATCCTCAGGTGTCTGTCCTAGGCTGTCTCCTTGTCACTGTGCACTCCCCTGGGCTTCGGCTGCTATCTATAGGTTAATAACTGCCAAATGTGTCTCCCCAGGCTTGAGTTCCATCTTGGGGTCTAGACCCTCATGTCCGATCACCCGTTTGCTATCTCTAATTAAATCCTGTATTATTTTTCTATTGCAGCCTAACAAATTACTTCCTACCACTTAATGTCTTCATCCAATACACATGTATCCTCTCATGGTTTTCATGGGCCAGGAGTTCAGCCATGGCTTAGCTGGGATCTCTGCTCAGGGTCTTACCAGACTGAGATCGAAGGGTCAGTTAGGTTGTGTTTTCATCTGGTGGCTAGACTGGGGGAAGAATCCACCTGCAAGCTCACTATATGAGCTATATGCTCATAGGCTATATGACTGAGGCCCTGACTTTTTACAGGCTGTAGGCCGGAGGCCACCCTCACATTCTAGAGGCTGCTGGCTGTGCCTCGCCATGTGGGCTCTCCCAACATGGCTGCTCGCTTCATCAAGCCTACAGGAGAGTTTCTAGTCCCGTTGGCTAAGAGAGAGTTTTGCATGACATAATGTGATCACAGGAGTGATAGCTATCCCCTTTTGCCAGATTCTGTTGGTTAGAAAGAAGTCGTAGGTCCTGCCCACAAGAAGAGGGGACCTCCCTCAAGGACAAGGAGTACCAGGAGATTGGATCTGAGTGCCACAGGTGTCCGTAGCCTCATCAACATGCCCCAAGAGGGATGTATCACCTCCTGGCCACTCTGCTCTTCTTCCGTCTTCGCTGTGGTAGGAAATGCACCACCTCAAACCAAAGGCCAAGAAGTCATCCTTGACTTCTCCTCCTAACCAACCCTTCAAACAACCAATCATCAGGCCCTATTGATTAGCCTCCCAAACACCACTTGATTCCTTCATTCTCTCTACTGTGTTTACTACACCGGCCTCCTGCTCGTCACCATTCTTTTCTTTCCACGGCAGCCAGTGATGTCGCTGAAGTGCAATTCTGACTGTATTGTGCTCCACTTAAAACCCCTTAATAACTTTCCATTGACCTCAGGACGAGGCCTTGATTCCTTAACGGGGCCCATCAGACCCTTTGCCATCTGGCTTCCCTCCCCTCTCTGACTCCTCTCCCTTCTGGCCTGCTCGCGTCCTGTCCCTTTTACCGGGAACACTCGCTCTTTGCTGGTCCTACGCCTCCATCAGCTTTCATGCCATTTCCTTTGGGAGGCCCTTCCTGACGGCTCGGCTCATTGGTCCGCCCCATCCCCTCACTTTCCACGCTCAGCAGCCTGGGCTCCCCTGTTCCTGACACTCAGCACGCAAAATGGAGCATGTTCTCATTCTCCGCCAGACTGTAAGCTCTGTGTGGCTGGGGATGCTCTCTGTGGCTAGCACCCCGCTTTCAACCCCGGAAGCCCTCAAATAATTGTCACGTGAGGAACATGACAGATGAAGACTTGGATCTCAGCCTACCCTTGAAAATATTCCCACCCTTCCCTCGCAGCAGCATCCAGCTTTCACTCTTGACGGGCTCTGTTCCAGTTGGCAGACCATTTTAAATCGAAAGTAATATATTAAGAGAGGCACCTTTGTTTCGGGTAATATTTCTTTCCTATTATGGCCAGTCTGGTCTCGAGACATTTCCTTGCTACTGATGTAGTCCAGCGACACGAGCGCCGGCCTATCACCTATTTTCTCTTTATGTGGTGTTTGTCCTTTGCTGTGTAATTGGAATTTTGTAAAAATAGCTGGCCAACTGTAGTGCATATAGTTCTATAAACTCGCTGGGAGCAGGCCCCTCCTTCCACCCTATGGAGGGGCCCACACCTGCTCCCGGGACATTCCAGGAGACGCCCTCATCCACTGAGAACAGAGGGAGCATTTGTTCCCTGAGCCCACTTTGGAGGACAGCTGAGGCTCGGCCCAGTCCAGCCAGGTCGGCCTGTTCCTGGGCACTGGCTCTATTTTCACACGACAAGTGATGGAGCTTAACTGACAGGTGTAGAGCCCATCACTGCTCGTGTCTGCCTGTGGGGATGAGGCAAAGTCACTGGGGAGCCCAATTAGCATGTCTTGTTGGATGGGTGGAGGGTGGAGAGAGAAAGAGAGAGACAGAGAGCGTGTGTGTGTGTGTATGTGTGTGTGTAAGGGGGGAGGGAGGAAGGGGAAAGTAGTGGTAGAAAGAGAGAGAGAGAGAAAGAGAAAGAAAAACAAACTCAGACAGAGAAAGTGAGACAGACAGAGACTCAGAGAAGAGACAGAAATAGAAGGAAACAAAGAGAGAAGCAGAGAGCTGGAAGGCGAGAGATGGACAGATAAGAGGGTTTGGGAGTAGGTGCAGACGGGCACCATTGGTGGCCTTTTAGTTGGGTTAAGTGCACACAAATGGAAAACGAGATAGTGTAGAATGTCAGTCCCATCTGGAGGACCATGTGTGAAGTAAGGGCGAAATGAGCATCTGTATGGTCGTTAGCGTGCTGCTAATGGGCTGGGAGTGAAGCAGGAAGGGAGGTGGGCTGGGGCCGATTACGCTGGGAGGCCTGGGTTTCCACGGCAGGCGGGAGGCTTCACCGTGGCCCTGGTCAGCTCTTCTGTCCGTGCGCAGCCTGGGGCGTATGGGACGGGGCCCACCAAGTCCCCAAGTCTTACACTTGGGCCAAGATGCGAGGGCCTGTGTTGCGGGGAGCAGAATCATTCTCTTGAATTTTTAGGGGTGATGCTAGCAGGCCGATGCCGGCAGCCCAAGCGACGCCTTTTTGGCCCACGCGTGGGCCCGGGACCCCCCGGGTGTGACGTGGGCCTAAAGCACGCACCTTTCCTCACGCTCCTCACGCGTTGACGTAGGGCATGAACATGTATATTCCAGTCTTGGAGAGTAACATTAAGCCAACTGCAATAAACCAGCAATACCTTGCAATTTTTACAGATTTATTGTGTTAGTCCCCACAACACCCCCGCGTGGGGGGCGCTATTGCTGCCCCCCTTGCACAGATGGAGACAGGAGGCACAGAGAAGTCAGCCGGCTTGCTCAGCACCACGCTGCTGGGTAAGCACGGGCCCGACTCCGCACCCAGGGAATGAGGTCCAGAATCAGTGCACCTGACCGCGGCCTTCCCCGCGAAGATACAGCTTGCAAATCAATTCACGTATGTTTTCAGAGAAGACAGAAGAGGCAGTATGGTGGAAAGAACTGACTTCCTGTCCTGTGTCTGGCTTTTATAAGCTCTGAGATTTCCAGATGGCCTCTCGAAGCTTCTGCTGGGGGCAGTGGTTGAGCGCACCGATGCTGGACCGGGACCACTCTGGGCTCGCACACCGGGCTCGGCCACTTCCCAGCTGGGGCCCCGGGTGGCTCTTCCTCTGTAAATGAGGACAAAACCAGGGCTGTCCTCATGGGGTTGTGAGGGGTAAACAAGTTTATATAATTAACAGGCTTGGTCTGAAGTAAGCCCTAAATGAATGTTACCCGGTTTAGCTATCAGATGGTGACCCTTTCTATTTTATATGCTAACTGTAGGGATGATAAGAGATAATGACTGTGAAGGTGCTTTGTAAAATTTTCTGCGCTGTGCTAACGTTAGTGCTGTCGTTATTAACGCTGCATATAAGGTACGTGGAAGGGACGTAAATTAATAGCTTTAGCACAGAGTCAGCAAGACAAGGAGACTACCGGGGGTGGGGGTGCTAGGGAGAAGGGCCAGAGAGAGGAGGAGTAGACAAGTGCAGGCATACCTTGGAGGTACTGTGGGCTGGTTCCAGACTACGGCAGTAAAGTGAATATTGCAACAAAGTGAACATCACAACAGAGCAAGTTAAATGAATTGTTTGGTTTCCCAGTGCATGTAAAAGTTATGTTTATACTATACTGCAGCCTGTTAAGCGTGCAATAGCATTGGGTCTAAAAAAACAGTGTCCATAACTGAAAAATATTGCTAAAAAATGCCAACCATCATTTGAGCTTTCAGTGAATTATAATCACTGATCACAGATGGGCATAATATAATGATAATGAAAAAGTTTGCAAGATTGCAAGAATTATCAAAATATGACACAGAGACATGAAGCGAGCAAATGCTGTTGGAAAAATGGTGCCGATAGACTTGCTTGACCCAGGGTTGCCACAAACCTTCAGTTTGTGAAAAATGCAATATTCATGAAGCGCAATAAATATTGCAAAATGCAATAGATCGAGGTATGCCTGGTAACTGTGATACAGAGTATAGGAAGTCACGCAAAAGAATCCAACACAACAAACTGGGGTCCAGTAGAAAAAGGGAGCAGAAAAGGCTTAATTAAAGGACTAAGTTTTGTGAAGGATATGAAAACCCATGCATTCAATGCATGTTGTGTCTCTACCCTTTGCCGGTCATTGTGGTAGATGCTGGGGATACAGTGGACTGAGACATATCATGGCAAACAGGACATGGTCTTTGGGATGAGATCTCAACTGGGATCCATTTGGAAGGGCATTTTCTGAGGAGAAACTAGGGTGAGCAAAGGCATAGAGATAAAAAAAAAATAAGCAGGTTGTGTAAAGCTTCCAGGAGTCATCTGTGGCTGGTATGAAGTTTGTAGAATAATAAAAGGTGAAAACAGAAAAGGCGTTTGGGGCCATATTTGGGCAGCTTTGAATGGCAGTTTGTAATTAATTTGAAAGGCAATGGGGAGCCATTGAAGGGCAGTAATATGATTGCGGCCACATAAAGGCCATTCTCAACTACAAATTCACATTAATGCAACTTATTTTAGCTATTTTAGAGATCATGTCCTAAATATAGATGATAGTCTATCCCAGAAAACACTTACTCAACACATTTTCAGGGCATGAACACGTATATTCAAGTCTTGGAGAGTAACATTAAGCCAACTGCAAGAAACCAGCAGTACCTTGCGATTTTTACAGATTTATCGCAGCACTTGCTCACGCCCACGCGTGCGCGTGCACGTACACACACACGCGCACACACACACACACTAGTAGACTCTATTTTAAAGTAAGTCAGTTCTCCTTTTGGGGGTATTTACAAGTGTCATTTTCTCTTTCAGCTTCAAAATTTAGTGTGTCAATATATAAAATTCAAGAATAAATGTATATGGCAGGGTAATTGTTCAAGAATTAAAATATATGCCAACAGAACATTGGCAGGCTTTATTTCATGACATTTGGGGCTCCTTTCTTTGCACTGTGTCTTTGCAGCGAAAGAGGTAGATTGAAGATCATTGCAAATCAAAGTGATGCCTTCAACTTCTGAAATGAACGCCAGCTCGTCTTTTTCCACTTTTCATACATTTGCATAGATCTGTCAACCAAATTCTGAATTCTTCTAAGAGTAATCTTTAATACAAAGTTAGGAACACCCGCGTGCCACAAAATTGCTTTGCCCCTCTTTTCTGAACTTCCCACCCCCACTGCCCTTCGCTTCACCCTCTCCGGAGCACGTTTCTCTCGGAAGATTTCGCAGGAGCTTCAAGAGATGGAATCAAAGTCTTCAAAGCAAACCAATAGCTGCCAAACAGAACTTGCAAGTACACACTGACCCCTCCCTGTCACTGACCCCTCCATGTCAGTTTCTGTGTTTAATTGCCGTGCTGCTGACAGCTGGAGAAATGTGTTTTCAGATGTTTCCCAGTGAAATTCCTGGCGCATCTCCTGGTGGGATCTGAGTAGGCAGGTGTGTGTTCCTCTGGGGGTACAGGATCTGCTGTTGCCTTGGGTGGGGTTAAAGGCCCCTGAATAAGGGAGCCCTCAGCAGTGTGGGAGGATGGAAAGCCCTCTTCCCTCACCCCAAACCTGCCGCCTGCCCACCTCTTCCAATCGCATTGGGCAGTCACAGGGATCCAGTGGTTCCTTGGATTCTGATTGGCTGTCAGCTGCCAGACACCCCTCAGGTTTGCCAGAACAGCTCTGCTTGTTATGGGTTACTAACCACAACTGTCAAGGGCTTGAAAGAAAACAAAACCCAGGGCAGGCAGGGTCTTGGTTTGGTGTATGTTCTCTTGTCTGTTATTTTTAATTCCAAATTAATAGCACAGATCAAGCCCACAGTTAAATAACACATCTGCCTGGGGTTTGGGTAGTGATTCACAATATGTTTTTATTCATTATTGCTTTAATTATGGCTCAGGATTCTTTTGAATCTCTCCCAAGTAACAGGTGGTTTTCTGACCATGATAAATGCTAAATGCTGTGGAGGATAAGGCAGTTAGGCATTGTTTTCCTAGCTGTGGTTACACCTAGGCCCCAGGCAGCTTCTGAATTAGCAGCCTGCAACAGATTGGAATTCCTGGGGGAATTCACTTAACCCTTAGTTCTCCCGAACCTGTTTTCAATGTGCTGTGGGATGGGGGCTCCCCGTTACACCCCGAGGCACAGCAGATGTACTTTTTGTATCCTGGGAGGTAGCAGGAGGGTTCAGGGTAGGTCAAAAAGTTAATATGTCAATGTTCTGAAGGGTGACGGGAGTAAGAACTTAGTGTGATATTAAAGATGATTTGAATTTAGATTTTTTTTTTTTTAGAATAAAAGCATTCTTTTATATATCTGCAATAGATGGTAACAATTAAATAAGTCACACATGAATCATAGAAATTAGAGTGAGGGCAAAGGCCTATTAGATCATCTAGCCAATTCCCCAGCTAACAGAATTATTCCCCACAGTATTTTCGGGAGAGCTTTGTACAGTCTCTTTTGTAAGATTTGAGCAACTGGGGCCTTCATTATTTCCTTAGGGACACACTTTCCCTTACTATAAAAGGCCACAGTGTTTTTCCTCCTTAGCCTGATATTCAAGTTTTTTTTTTTTTTTTTTAAAGTCTGCATGTTACATGCAAAATCATTTGCACAATGAGACTGATCAGTGGTAGTAATTATACCTACAGTTCGCCTGGGAAACCATGCATGTGTTCGGCCTTCTTCTGTGTACTCCCATTTCTGGTTTTTATGCTTGAATTTGCATACTCCTTGGAGGGGTAGTACTGAGACATCAAACAGAAGCCTCCCTGTTTCCAATATCGCCATCAAGAACTGGTCAGAGGTAACGCTGACCCCCTCAATTTGAAACGAGGGGGAAAGATGTTTTTGAATAAATTCTGTTCAGACCGTTCATGTTTCCAGGGTAAAGAATACGCAGTCATCCAGGAAATGGCAACTGCTTAGAATTCCTCTCTCTTTGGAACAAACTGGTATTGTCTTTCCAGGGTTGTTTGTATTGGAGAGGCTACTGATTGTGCACACACATGACCCGGGGCTCCAGGGCAGACACTCCCGCTCCAGATTCTCGGTAATCCGGGCAGAGAGCTGCTGATCAAGCAACAGCGGGGGCCGCACACACAAAGCTTCCTGCTGAGTTGCCATGGTTTGTGTCCCCGTACCCTGAAGGGGCAGTTTTCAGTCTAAGAGGTAAGATTTTTGTGCTTGGAGAGTTAGAGACACTAACAGGGATAAAGCTCATGGATTTCCAGAACTCAGATTGCCGTGGTTTGAACACATTCCCCTTTCCCGTTCCCCTTACTGGTCCTTGGAGGCAGGTCAACGTGCCAGGCACTGAGTCCGGGAGATGGGGAACAAAGACTCAAGCTCCCTGCCCTGGAGGACCTTTCTGGACAGGTGAGGCAGGCGGGAGTGGAGATAAGGGTGTGAAAGTGCCACAGGGGACCTGCATATGCAAATAAAGAGGGGGAAAGAAGCAGGGGCACCTGGGAGTGACTGGGGAAGCCTGCAGGGGTGGGCCCGCCTGCCATGCCAGCTTCGAAGGTCTCCCAAAGGGGCTTGTTGGCCACATTTTGCAGATGAGGACGCCATGGTTCACATCCACGTGCCTTGTCCAAGGCCACAAGCAAGGATTGGACCCGCTGACCACGCTTGTTGTCTCAGACGAGGCAGCTGGAGTACAAATTCAGGGTGGGCGTCTTTGTGGTCTCCTGGAGAGCGCAGGGGGCCGCGGAGCCGCAGGGCCTGTGGAGCTTCAAAGGCGGTCAGAACGTTTTGGAATCCGCTTCGAAGGGACGGAGGCAGGGACCTCTGTGCCTCAGTTCACAGGAGAGAACCGGGCTCCTGCAGAGTTCCTCCGCTCTTAGGATTACTAAGAATGACTCATGTCCAGACAAAACCATGTGCCTTCTGCAGACTGATGATTCTGACCAGGGCTGAGACAGTGGCCGTGGTCAAAGCAAATGCTTAGTTTTGTGGTTATGGCCTTCTAACAGGCTTGTGATATATGGGAAAGCCATGGGGAGCGATCCCCACCTCAGAATTGAGGGCAGGGAAGAGAAAGATGAAGAGGAGGCAGCAGGAGGAGAGGCGGGCGTTGGCGTCTATGTATCATCAAATGTGGGCACTTGTGCTGGAATGATCTTCCCAGCCTCTTCCCTTAGGCCTTCCTCATCCTTTCCCAGCCTCTTCCCTCAGGCCTTCCTCATCCTTACCTCAGCCTGGGTGTGGGAGGTTTTGATCTGATTGGTGAGACTGAGAGAAGCCAGCATGGCATCTTAGCGCTTTTCCACTCTTGAAGATTTTCTGGCATGTTCCATGCCCTCCCTGCTCTAGGGCTGAGAGGCCAGGCCTGCTGCTTGCTGTGTGCTTGTCATGTGGAGGGTACGAGGCCGTGGTTTGGGCTGTCTTCAGGTCTAGACTTGGTCTTCCATTAGGAAGACCCATCGGGGCCATCACTAAACGGTGGTGTTCAATTCCGACTCGCCAGTAATAAAGATGCTGTTTGGAACATCTGTGTCTACTTCGCATCAATTCTGGACTCAGAAACGGAGGTGTTGTGATTATCACTGCTAATACACTGATGCTGTAGGATTTCACAGCAGCCTCTGAGACAGAGGTCAGGTGAAGACGAGGGTTAGAGTTGGGGGAATTGCTTAGAATAAAGTAGACGCGTTAGATTATAAGCTCAAAAAACCAAGACAAACTCAGTATCTGACAGTGAGATTTTTGTTAACTAAATTTTGGCACATCAATACAATCAATACAATAAATACAATATAATCAATACAATACAAGATGACAACATTAAAAATGATTATGTGTACATCTAGATTGTCATAAAATATTCACACTCTATTAGAGGCCAAAGCAGATTATAAGACAGTACAATTGCATTTTTGGTTAAAATATGCATGTGTAAGAAAAAATCTGGAAAAATATACCTAGAATATTAATAGATCATCTCTGCGAGAGGGATTATGTGTATTTTTTTTCTTTTTCCTCATTTATTATGTTGATTTTTTCCTAAAATAAATTTGGATTTCTTGAGTTGTTAAAGAAAATGAAAGATTGTAAACATTTTGTCATACAAAAGAGAAGATGTGGCAGAAGAAGGAACAGCACTGGATCTGGAGTCAGAAAGATCGGGTTTTGAATCCCAGCTTTGCTCCTATTCTCGAGGTGGCCTTGGCGGTTGAGTCTTTTGTTTCTTAGTCCCCCTGTTGAGAGCTCACAGCAATACACAAGGAGACGGGCTGTCTTCTGGCCAGTCCCTGGAGGTCCGCGGGTGCTGATGCGCGGACAGGCCCTGTGGCTCAGGGATTGACTTCCACTAACCAACTTCATAAATGACTCATTAGAAATGAAACTGCATGCATTTTGCTTGATAGTGGGGTACAGTGAGCTGGCAAGAGGCACAAGGACTTGAATTCTCCGTTTGATTCACTCTTCCCATGTAAGCAACTACATGGGAAGCCAAACTGTAATAAAAACCTTGGTGGGTGAGCATGAGATTTTCACATATTTGACAAAAGACGTCCGATCACCTAAGACGTGCTAGGCTTTGGGCTAGGTGCTGCAGATGTAGGGCTAACCAAATCGACATTTCCTTGTTGGGTATAACGGTAGAATATTAATGACTGTATAAGATAGTGGCTAGGAGCTTTGGAGGCAGGAGGTGCAAGACTTGGGCTTTTCAACTTACAGTGGAGACTTGGGAAAGTCACTTCACCTCTCTGAACCTCATATTTTTTCACCTCTAAAATGGAGACAGCACCCACTCATTAATAGTTTTGCTTTGTGTATTACGTTAAATAATGTACGTAAAGCGCTTAAGTACAATGCCTGGCATACAGAGGTGCTCGATAAAAGGTGCTGTAACAACTACTGATATGCTATTTTAACCTGATGCATCCATTTCGCCACAGGTCTTACCAGGACTTGCTAACCCTGGACCTTCATCAAGCTAATGTCGTAAGGTAGTATTTGCAGGGGCACATCTGGCTTTAATTTCCTTTATTTTTTTTCTTGATTTTTAATTTTTTAAAACGTTTTCTTTATTTTTGAGAGAGACAGAGACAGAATGCCAGTGGGTTAGGGGTAGAGAGAGAAGGAGACACAGAATCCAAAGCAGGTTCCAGGCTCTGAGCTGTCAGCACAGAGTCCGACGTGGGACTTGAACTCAAAAGCTGTGAGATCATGACCTGAGCCGAAGTCAGACGCTCAACTGACTGCGCCACCCAGGCATCCCTTGATTTTTAATTTTTTTGATTTAGTTTTCTTGATTTTTAAAGCTTTCTCAGTTTTCTTGATTTCTTAAACATTCACTGACCTTTCTGATTATTTTTTTTCTCTAAATATGTTAATGCTGTTAGTTAGGCTGAGGGTTGACAAACACTTTCTATGAAGAACCTGATCGCAGATATTTTGGACAGAAAGGAAAGGGAACAGAAGCAGCAGGGGAAGGTGGGGGCTTGGGACACCTACATCACATATTGGGGGACCCTCGTTGCCATGTGGGCACTATTTCCTCTGAAATAACACTCCCGTCCTCTTTCCTCGCTGCTTACTCGTTCCTTGCCTGCCGTCTCTGTGACAATGCGTCAACTCTGCCGTCACGGGACAAGAGCAGAGATCACTTGTAAATGAACGAGCATGACTGTGTTCCAGATAGGTAGCTGGGTTCGGCCTACAGACCGTAGTTTGTTGACTCCTGATTTAGGCAACAGTCTGGTTGCCACTATTTAGAAGCCTTCTTAGATCATTGATCTCATCCATTATGTATTGATTTTATAATGTAATTATTAGGTGCAAATTTATTTCCAAATCCATAGGGCCTAGCTCACTGTGGCTGCACCCTTCTCCACACCCCTGTGCCCTCATGTAATGGCCACCCGTGTCTTGTAGACCAGATAGGCTTTATATTTGAGGGCTACATGACAGAACATGGGTTAAGAGTGGCACACAGTGCCTGGTCATGTGCGTACTCAGTAAATGTGACTTTTCTGATTTCCCTTCTCCCTTAAGGTCGTGCTTAGAGCCCGTCATCAACACTGAGGACTGAGTGGGGTGAAAATGGGGGTGCTGCCCTAACTTTTAAGATAAGAAGGATGCTTCCTTTACTCCACACTCCAGCCTGGTAAGTAATATCTTGTGCTCATAATGAGTGGTATGGAGAAAAAAGCCACGATAGTGCACTGTGGGAAATAATACCATTAGATTCTTCCAGAAAATACTCAGGTCGAGGTCATCGGAGCTCGGACCACATCTAGAGTGCCCTCTCCCCTACCAACACTTCATGTATAAGTAACCCTGTTCCTGCCTTGCTCACAGGTTGAGCATATATCTGGCTCCTAATCCTATCTTGAGAGAGAAATTCAGTGCTACACAATACTTAAGAGAGAGGTGTATTGTAATGAAGATACGGTAGAAATTCAAAACGAAGAATTCACAATATATTCCACACTGCAAAAACATAATAAAACATCCTATGAGACATTCATTTTGACTCCCACAAATCGTTTCTTGTTTTGGCCAGCTTTCTTGTTACCCTTTCTTCTCTGGTCTGAAAATCCTCTCTATCTTCCCAAGCAATTCAACTCAGCATTTCTTGTTCTATTCCAGAGCTTTCTTTTAGGATCATTTTGTTCTTCTAAAGTTTATTTATTTATTTTTGAGAGAGAGAGAGAGAGAGAGAGAGAGCAAGCATGGGCGAGGGGCAGTGAGAGTGGGAGAGAGGGAATCCCAGGTAGGCTCCATGCTCTCAGCACAGAGCCCAATGCAGGGCTTGAACTCATGAACCATGATGTGAGATCATGACCTGAAGTCGAGAGTCAGACGCCTAACTTTCTGAGCCACGCAGGCACCTCTCATTTGGTCCCTTTATTTTATTTTATTTTATTTTCAACGTTTATTTATTTTTGGGACAGGGAGAGACAGAGCATGAACAGGGGAGGGGCAGAGAGAGAGGGAGACACAGAATCGGAAACAGGCTCCAGGCTCCGAGCCATCAGCCCAGAGCCTGATGCGGGGCTCGAACTCACGGACCGCGAGATCGTGACCTGGCTGAAATCGGACGCTTAACCAACTGCGCCACCCAGGCGCCCCTCATTTGGTCCCTTTAGATGCTCCCTTGATGAGTCTGTAAATTGTAAACTATATTCGTTTTGTTTGGCCACCAGTTTTTTGTTTCCATATCATTCTTGAAAGATACTATTTCTGAGAACACAGTTCTAGATTGACAGTTCTTTCTTTCCATCTTTTGAAAACATGGTTCAACTGTCTTTTGGCTTCATTGTTTCCGTTGTAAGTCCACTGTCAGACCACAGTCACTCTGCGGTAGGTAAGCTGTCCTTTCCTTCTTGTTGCTTTCAAGATTTTCTCTTCAGCTTTGGTGCTTTGCAGTTTCACACGGTGTGCCCGGTGTGTGTGATCGTTGAGCAAAAATTTACCCTGCTTCAGATGTATTATACTTCCCTTCCCTGACGACTCATGGTTTTCATTAGATCTGGCATTTTCTTAGCTATTATCTCTTCAAACAAGGTTTCTGTCTTTCATTCCTTTTCTTCTTTCTTGTGTAACTCTGGAACTATGTTAGAAAGGCTTATTCTTTCCTCTCTTTCTTGTTCTGTTTTCTATTTTCTTATCTTTTTTATGCTGCATTCTAAGTATTTATTTATTTATTTATTTATTTTGGCTCTGTCTTCAGTTTACTAATCCTATCTTCCCTCACGTCTATTTGCCTGGTTCACCTATCCGTTAGTACACACACACACACACACACACACACACATTTTAATATATGTAGCTTTAATTATATATATACATATATATATATTTTTTACATTTATTTATTTTTGGGAGACAGAGAGAGACAGAGCACAAGTGGGGGAGGGGCAGAGAGAGAAGGAGACACAGAATCTGAAGCAGGCTCCAGGCTCTGAGCTGTCAGTGCAGAGCCCGATGCAGGGCTTGAACTCATGAACCGTGAGATCACGACCTGAGCTAAAGTCAGACGCTTAACCGACTGAGCCACCCAGGTGCCCCTAATTGTATATTTTTTAAATTTCAATTTCTACAAGTTCTGTTTCGTTCTTTGTCAAATCTTTTTTTGGTCACTTTTGATAGCCCTCTTTTCCTTGTTCCTTTTCTATCATATATTTCTTTCAACATTTCATACATAGTTCTTTTATGTTCTATACCTGATAATTCCAGTATTGAAGTTTTGGAGGTTTAAATCATGCTTGTTGCTTTTGCTGACTCTCACTTATGGTGGTTGGTTACTTTGTGGTTTGGTAAATTTTTTTTCTCTTTTTAAAAACATATTTAATAGGGGCACCTTGGTGGCTCAGTTGGTTAAATGTCCGACATTGGCTCAGGTCATGATCTCATGGTTCGTGGGTTCAAGCCCCGCCTCAGGCTCTGTGCTGACACCTCGGAGCCTGGAGCCTGCTTTGGATTCTGTGTCTCCTCCTCTCTCTGCTCCTCCCCAATTCGTGCTTTGTCTGTCTCTCTCTCTTAAAAATATATAAACATTAAAAAAAATTTTTTTTAACATATTTCATTGAACATAAGCTGTGAGGATCCTCACATGACTGGGTTAAGAAGGCTTTGCTCTGGCGTGGATTTGCATTTTCATCTGCCAGGCACACAGGTGTTACCAAATGGGGATTGCTTTAACTTGTTTTCTTTGTTTGGGATTTTCAAGATTAGGTGGGTAATGAAATATTGAACCTGAGATTCATGGGACAGGAGCACATAGTTACACATTCCCAGAGAAACCATTATTAGTCTTTTATTATTATTATTATTACTATTATTGATAATATGATCCACCTGGACCTATGGAAGGAATAGATTTCCTTCTGACTTATTTTGCCAGGAGTCATGTTTTTCTGGTCCACCCTTTTCCTGGACCATAAGCTCCTTTGAAGGTACAAGCTTATCTGAGACTCAAGTTCATCTCTATTTTGCGCAGGCCCAAAGACCCCATTTCCCTGCACAACCATTGAAGGTTTTCTTAAAGGATCAGATAAGAAATATTTTAGGCTTACAAGCCATATGGTCTCTGTTGCAACTACTGAACTCTGCTGGATACATAAGTAAATAGGCGTGGCCATTTGTCAATAAAACTATTTACAAAAGGGGCTCCTGGGTGGCTCAGTTGGTTGAGTGTCTGACTCTTGATTTCGGCTCAGGTCATGATCTCATGGTTTGTGAGATCAAGCCCAGCATCGGGCTCTGTGCTGACAGCGCAGAGCCTGCTTGGGATTCTCTCTCCTTCTCCCTTTGCCCCTCCCTGCTTGTGCCCTCTCTCAAAATAAATAATAAAATAAACTTAAAAAAAAAAACTATTTACAAAAGCAGGTGGTTCGCCTGCATACTGTAGTTTGCCAACCTCTGCTTTAGAGTCCCTGTGTTGGCATTTGTTTCCCCGGCAGCCCCAGCTTTTGAACCTCTTACTTGTTTGTTCATGGCTTATTTTGTTTTGTCTTATCTTACTTTATGTTAAATACGGGAATTTCCCTTATTATCTGGAGAGTTCATCAATTTGTTTACTATCACAGTTCATCCAACGCATCAGGGTTTTGCAGTGGAAGGATTTTCACCATATCTAGTCTTCTGTATTTCCGAGAGCAAACCCAACAACTTGTCTCTCCCCTTTAGCTTACATACGCTCTCACCTGAAAAAAAGCCGGTGAGTTGGCTGTGACCACCATCTATTTTTCTTGAAACATCTCCCCGAGTCCTCTAGCAGCTTGTTGCACTGATTTATAGCTCCGGTTCCATCTGAGAGCTTATAGCTTCAGTTAGCAAGATTTCAGAAGAGTTAAGAGTTGAGGTTCTGGCCTCTCGTCTACCATGTCAGATGACCGCGTAGAAGAAAGTTGGGTGTTGTATATGGATGTGGCCTTCCACAAATTCTTTCAACCATGTCTGTCACTGCTGTAGGGGCCAAGGTTTCCCAGCAGATGAGACAAAAGAAAATCCTGCTCTCTTGGACCTGGCATTTTAATGGAGAGGAACAGGTAATAAATAAGTGAATAAAACCAGAAAATATCAGGAAGTGAGAGTGCTATGTTGAAAATAAAAGAAGCAGTCTTAATGGAGTATGGCTGGCAGGTTGTTTTTATTTGTTTGTTTAGAGTGGGGGGTGGGGGGCGGGGCTCAGTGACGGGTAACATTGAAACCTGAGTCGGGTCGTACAAGGAACAAGCTCTAGAAGGATCTCAGGCAGGGGATGAGGGAGGACCGTTCAACACAGGGCAAGAGCCGTGCAGAGGCCATAAAGTAGGAGCAGTTTGGGTATTTTCTGGGGGCAGAGAGGATGCCAATGTGGCTGAGATATAATGATAGCAAAATTGACACAAAAAAGTCCCAAAGGAAAAAAAAGTGGGAATCTGAGAAATGGTAGAATTAACCCAGGAATATAATGAAAAGTGGCCCTAGGATGATGGTTGAGTGGCAGTCTTAGAAAGCAGTTGGTCCCAATGAGTCTAGGTAAGCATAGGGCCCAATAAAGAACGGCTTCCCTAAGAAAGGGCTTTCTATCACAGACACTGGATGATTAAGAACCTAGAAGATTTTCATGATAAGACAAGCACATACGTCTCCTGTTAATCACAAGACAAGAAAGGTAATAGAAATTGTGAGAAAAAATAAACATTTTATAAGAAATTTATAGTTTAAATATGGAGCAAGCTGAGACGCGGCACGATTCAGAGCAGCTGATGTCATTCAAGAGAAGAGAGCTCGTTTGATCTTGACGTGTGGAACATCCTTCTTTGGGCAGCACAGAGTTAGTTAGTAGCCTTCGGTCCAGTTGCTACACTGGCTTTTTTTTATGAGCGCAGTCACAATTCTCAGTGCTGTAGTCGGCGATATTTATGCAATAATAGTATTGTTTTTAAAGTCTATTTACTTATCTTGAGGTAGAGAGCACAAGCAGGTGAGAGGGGGAGACAGAAGGAGAGACAGAATCCCAAGCAGGCTCTGAGCTGTCCGTGGCGAACTGGTTGTGGGGCTCGAACCCAGGATCTGCGAGATCATGACCTGAGCCAAGATCAAGAGTCAGATGCTTAACCGACTGAGCCACGCAGGTGCCCGTGTGCAATAACAGTTTTATTATAGATGTTGTTTTCGGGTTTAAAAATTTAGACGCAACCTTCATGAACAAAGCAAGAAAAACTACAATTGAGTCAAGGACAGAAGATAAATGTTATAAACCGTGACGCTGCAGAAGTGTGCGCAGCAGCTGAAGAAGGCAGGAAGGACCATGCTTGTTTCCTTATCTCACGTAATGTGTCTCGAGGGCACTGAGGGAAATTCAAATTTTGAAGTCTTTGGTACACCAAAAAACTAAAAAACTCCCTTCCTGGCTTATTTTTGTAACTTATTTTAGAAAGTTCTTTTATTGCACAATATTTATGGGATATTTACTGCCACTCATTGGAGAACAATTGCAGAGCAAGGCAAGACGCGTCCCTGTCCTCATGCAGCTTCTATTCCAGTGGGCGAGAACGTGCCTTACTATAAGTATCAAAAAGACTCCTGTTAAAGACATGGGGTATTAGTAACATCGCAGTCATGTTGCAACTCCCACAGTCCAATTGCTTTGTATATATTGGTGACTCCTAAAACTTTATCTTCAGAGCAGATCTGGTTCCTGAGCCCGAGAGCTGCACGTCTGAGTGCCTAATGAACATATCTAAACCTGATCTTCCACATCCTGCTGCTCCGTCAGAAAACATCTTCCTCGCTTGCACCCACACGACACCCCACATCCAGTCACCAAGCTCTGCCGACCTTGCCTCCTGGGCAGAATGCAATTCCCGACATTGGTTGTACGCCCCCTGCTCCTCCTCGGTCCTGGCCGTCATTTCTCGACTTGGCTTCTTCCAACCCTTCACTGCCTTCCTATCCATTGTGCACGCTGCAGCCAGAGCAACATTTCAAACAAACAAATCTGATCATCTCATTAATCCGTCTAAAGTCTGTCAGTGGCTTCCCATGGCCCAGGAAAAAGTTCAAATTCTTTAATGTGGTGTGGCTGACAAAGTCCCTCTCTTTTTCTCTCTCTCTCACGGATGTGTGTATGCCTGCTTGCGTGACTGTGCACACACCTGAGCCTACACATTTGCTGCTTTCTCTTTCCAGAATGTTCCCCCCATCACCTTGCTCTCTTCTACTGGGGTCCTCCGGTTCCTCCTGTGAGTTCAGCTGCTTGTGTTGCCGGCAGGTTATGGGCCTCACACTTGGCTGTGAGCATCTGCTTGTTTTGGT
This sequence comes from Acinonyx jubatus, assembly GCF_027475565.1. Lineage (NCBI taxonomy): Eukaryota > Metazoa > Chordata > Mammalia > Carnivora > Felidae > Acinonyx > Acinonyx jubatus. The sequence goes on along the minus strand of NC_069394.1, from coordinate 70,255,693 downwards.
GTTCCCTCGACTGTGCCTGACACAGGGGAATTAGAGAATGCCGGCCGGGGGTCCCACCCCTTGGTTCGATCCTGCTTCTGCCACTTCCTTGGGCCGTTACCTAACTTTTCTTAAGCTGTGTGGGCATCTGTAGAATGGGGATCATGGTGAACTTAACCTCCTAGATTGTTATAAGACATGTGACATGCCCAGAAGTGCATCTCTGTTCCTGCTGTGACTTGCATGGTGACTCTCACTCTTCTGGTCTCGGCTTAATGAGGCTCTCCGGTTGTCCTTGAGATGCCCTCTGTTTTCATGGCTCCCACAGGTGCCCTGCACACATGCACCCCCTCTCTGGAAGTCATTCATAGATTATTGCTAGTGTGTGGTAACATTAATTGTCTGCTGGTGTGTGAGTGCCTGGGGGTGGAGGGGAAGACCAATCTCTTGTTTCCTACGAATTCCTGGTGTTTGATACAGAACATGGGACCATGTAGTTTGGTACACGTGGAGGTCAATAAAAAAGGAGAAGCTGTGGAATGCATGGGACAGATGCAGGACTTGGCTAATCTGACTTGAGAGTCATGGGACCCTGTAACACCTGAGCAGGATACTCCACATCTGGAAACGCACTCTGTCATTCTGTAGCAGAGAAGAGCTTCCACAAATGTATTTCTATATGGGTTTAAAAAAAAAAATGCTTGTTTTCCAGCCGTGTTTCTAACTTAGAGACTGTTAGAACATGTGACTGGATGTCCAAATGGTGGACCCACCTTTGCCAGCCGGGGGGTAGAGGGCTTTAGAGCTGAACCAGAGGAACCCCACACGCTCCTCAGTCTGCAGTGTCTCTCCACTTTGGGAGGCTCCTCTTTTAAGGGGCAGTGTTATCTACTTATCGATGCCCCCCACCCCAACCTGTCCCGGGAGCAGCCAGTGCTCCTTCATGTCGCTGTGCCCTGAGGCCCACGTCCAAGTTGGGGGTGACCCCAGCTCACGCAGCCATTTGGCTCCTTTAAGAGCTGGGACAGGTTCCCAGAGCCCTGCAGCTCCTCCGCAGCCAGGAGCAGAGACCAGCTGTCGGCACCGCCCCGCCCCCCCAACGTCTCTGTGTTTACATGCACGGTCACATGGTAACCTCTCCCAGCTCGTGGGCTGGCTGCACAGTTACCTCATCTGCAGTCCAATGACCTCATCCACGTAAAATGTGGCAAGTGCGAGACAGGAGCAGAAAGGGCCCAGCTTCTCACTCAGAGCCCCCAGGAGAAGCTGTCCTCCGCACTGGCTCAGGAAATCAGCCAGAGAGCTGTCCACTCGGTAATTACTCCCGGCCAGGAGCTGATTCATAAGTCAAGTGGATGTGTCTTCCGGGGGTCGGGGGGGGGGGTCGGGGGGGGGGGAGGTGGGGGCTGGGAGGGGCCTGTGCAGAAATGTGGGTGCCCACACCTGGGAGCTGCTTATCTCAGGGGCTCGGCATCTTCCCCCCCCCCCCCCCCGCCAAAGGACCACTGACCGCAGGCTAGGCTGAGCCACTATTCCCCATCCTCCAGCAGCTTAGGCGCTTTGAAGATGTTGACACACAAACAGGATGAGAAATGCACCACAGAAGCAGAGAAAGGCACGTGTTCTCTTAACTTGGGGGTGGAAGTGTCACCAGACATCATGGTTTTTTGGTTTTGTTTTTTTTTTTTACTGTTTATCACTTTCTTTGAATTATATTTGCTCTCCCCCTCCAAAAAATATTGCATGTGATGACTAGGAATATAAAATAAATTACCTTTGCCATAGGCTGCTGGGTTTATTAGCCCCTTTCTAGCTCTTCACAATGTAAAGGACAGGCTGACCTAGAGTGATCTCCTCCTTCCAGTGGGCTCTCTCTCCTCTCAGTAAAGGGAGCTCTGCTATTTGTGCGTTTAACAGCTTAACCCTTTCAGTGACTCCAGACCTCCGTATTCTTTCAGGGATTTTTTTTTTTTTTTTTTTGGAGGGAGAGTGTTCAGCTTTGGGGTGGCATTTAAAATTTTAAGGCAGCTGATTTATATTGTCCATATCCTGTATATATTAAAAAAAAATAAAGAGAGATGAAAACCGAGCCCAGGAAATAAACATGGAAGAAAAACACAAAAGTCCAATAGCTTAGAGGTCGAGAATTTATTTGGATAAGGTCTGCACAGTGAGGGTCTTGCTGGAGGGGGCGGAAGTTGCCCATTTTAAAGAGCAAATGTTAATAAACGTACCGAAGCCTATCCCTGACTATATGGAGATCAATTAGTGAAATAGGACCCATTGCTCTTTTCCTTTAAATGCCTGACAAAACCAGTTATTAAAGGTGGGATCTAAGTCTTCTAAGGAGGGAAGCAAATGCTAGGTTCTAATGAGCAAAAGAGCAGAGGTCATTATTTTGCTGGGGTGTTTGCTATTTACTCCCAGTCATGCACTTGACATAGTCCTTCTTATTAGCAAGGCTGGGGCAGCGCTGGACGGTGTTCAGATCATCTCCTCCCAAATCTGGACTCCTGGACAGTCCTCCCCTGCACGGATGAACGCCCCCATGAGTAACTCGCCTCCCCAGCCTGTCCGGAGTCACCTAGACTGCTGGCAAATGGTTCCTCGGAGCAAGGTACGCACTACGGAGAACCGGAGGCTGTATATTTAAACAGTTATGGGCCTCTGTGTGTCTCTGCCTCCTGCTGCACAGTTCGGAGCAAGATGGTGTAATATGTGCATTTTACATATCAATGGTAGAAGAGGCTGTTTCCAGATGGCCGTACCTATTTCAAAGCCACCTTTTTATGCACGAGGAAGACTGGGTGACCTCCTTCCAAGTAAATGTGTTTTGTGAGCCCTGGGAATGAATGCTTAAAAAAATGGTCCTGGGCTATATTTCATGTCCAGTCCATCGCGTTGTGTGTGCACAGCTGTTCGGGGCTGGCATGTGGTAGCATATTAAAAGGAAGATTACCATTTCCCGTTTTTTCCCCCTTCTGAAGGCTTGATCTGCATATATGAAACTTGTGGAAAAAATAGGCATAATGAGACAAGGAAGCTGGGTCTCAAGGCACTAGTCGGTGCACATCTGGAGTTTGTAGCATTCTAGAGATAGTTACTTATTCCCAGGAGTCCCCCTCCGGAATGGGAATGGTAGCCCGGTATCCATGGTGAGCTTCCCTATCGCACCGTGCCAGGTGTGCGCGTGTGTGTTATTTCTTGGAAAGGCTGTCCTCTGAGGGGTGGGAGGGGAGAGGACGAGAGGAGGGAAAAAACAGAAGGGAGGTAATTAGGCGCCACCTCGCCCAGTGGAGCCAGCCCAGGCGTCTGAAATCAGGAGTGGGTATCGCAGGGGCGCTGGAGGAGTCAGATGGTGTGCGTGGAGCCTTCTCGGTGCCTGCCAGCTCCACGCTTGTTTCTATGGGGACAGGACCGGGAAAGAGAAGCCCTGGGGTCAGAGGAGGCACACAGATAACAGTACCAAGCAGGAAGGGTCTGGGAAGGTCCTAGGCAGCATGATTCTGTTCTTGAACTGACCATCTGAATTCATACCGATTATTTCCCAGTTAAGAAATTGGAAGTGTTTCAGACCTCCTAGGCTGTAATTTAGAAAAAGACTTCGTGGGATAGCCTTTTTGTTGGATAGCTGGCCGGCTGGTCTTTGTATTCCCATTTAATGGATGGAGAGGTGGGGGTCTGGGACTGTACGGACCTGCCTCACCGAAGGGGTAAGCCGGGAGGGAGTCTGGGAAGTTTTCCCAAGGAAGAGAGTTCATTAGAGTTTCACAGATTCATGCGATTCGTGGCCTTTTTTTTTTTTTTTTCCTTTTGTGCTGCAAGATTGTGAGGTTCCAGATGCTCTGTGTAAAACAATGCCCCACAGGGGAAAGCCAGGGAGGGGAAGTGTGAGGTCCAGCTTGAGGCCACCCTAAAAAGGGCTATAAACAGCAGCTGCTTCTATTGTGTGCTGTGCTTCTATTCCAAGTGCTGCCTGTGAGTTTAGGCCTTCCAGCTCCTTGTTTCTTTCTCTGAAACCAGATGTGGCCAACAGGAGTCTGTCAAGTCAGCAGTGGACCCCAGATGGTGGGAGTCCGGGAAAGGAAGCCTAGGGGCACACGGAGGGGTTTGGGTGCCCAGCGGGAGAGAAGGTCATCTCCCCTTTCTCGGGGACTCCCCCGTCTCCACATCTGATCTGCGGTCCTGCACCCAGCGCTCGAAGTTTGGCAGCTGAGGCAAAGTGGGAAAAGGGGGCCTGACTCGTCTGATCTTCTGGCTCAAACGTGGGCACCTGGAGGGCACGGGACACACTTGAGGAGGAGAGATGACGGCAGAGGAGTCTCAGAGGAGCCACGGTTAGGTAGCCCCCCCATGCAGGGCAAGAAGACGATAAACAAAAGAGCTCACGCCCTGGGACCAGGTAGACCTGGGTGATGAAACACGAGGACGTGGGCAGGAAAAGACAAGTATTACGCTCAGTCCCACCAGCAAAGGGGCTCCCCAGTTCCCCTGTGGGTAGGGAATCGACGTCAACTTCAGAGCCATATCACTTCTAGTTAATTGTGTGTGTGTGTTTACCATTTCGGAATCTGTGCGTTCAGTGTTCTTAACTAACGCCTCCTTTCTCCTCCCTCTTTCTTTCTTTCCCGAGTTCGAGGACCTTTTGAAATATGAATCAAAAGAACTGTCTGAGATAAGTGGTACCCTAATAGTACAGCCAAGAATCAGAAGCGCAGAATGGGGAGATGATAAGAATCCTATCTGCCGAGGTCCTCAACAATGCTCCCAAAGCTATTTTTGTCATATTTTGTTTGACAGCTATTTCCGAATCACACAACTGAATTCTCATCTACAGCTGGTAGAAGTGAGATGGATGGAACCATTGTAGAGAGCAATTAGGAAATACTTAGCCATATTGTCTATTTTTATATTTGGAAACACGGCTATCCCAATATATGCCAGAGAAAGTCTTGCACAGGTCCAGACGAAAATAAATGTGCACAGATGTTCCTCACGGCCTTATTTTGGGTCCCAGGGAGTTGGAGGTGATGTAGGTATCCATCATTTGGGGAATGGGTAGATGAAATCTGATAGAAGCTAATGGTGGAAGATGATGCAGTAGTTGAAGCAATGGAAACGATTTTTTAAAACATTTTTAATGTTTTATTTTATGTGTGAGAGAGACAGAGAGAGAGAGAAAGAACATGAGTAGAGGAGGGGCAGAGAGAGAGAGGGAGACACAGGACTTGACACAGGACCCAGGCTCCACATTGTCAGCACAGAGCCCGGCATGGGGCTCGAACCCACTAACTGTGAGATCATGACCTGAGTCAAAGTCGGATGCTTAACTGATGGAGCCACCCAGGCGCCCCTCAATGGAAACCTTTTTTAAGGAAGAGTGCTAAATGAAAAAGTAAAAAATAGAACAGGATCTGTAGCATGATATTATTTTAATGAAGTTAAGAAAAGCGTACATAGACAAACCCTTTACTTTTAAGATATGTGCATTTCCAAGGGTAAACCTCTAATACATTAGAGGGATGTAGAGAGGAAAAGAGACAGGTCATGGGGATCAAGAATAAAGGGGAGAACAATCCAAATAAAGTTAAAGAAGGGGGAGGTTTTTTACTGACCAATTACAATGTTGTATCATGAACTGAAGGGAAAATGAACTCAGCTCGGTGCCTGAGTTCCTATGTATAGAAAATTCTCTCTCTCAGCGATCTACATACCTATAAAATATCATAGTTTCTGAAATAAGAGGTATGATAGAAATTCATAAACACATTTCAGTATCATCACCTAGCAATCTATCATCAAATACTCTTTAAACCTATACAATGGGTTGAATCGTGTTCAGTATGATGGGACAGGCGGTATTGTCTTTGTTCTTATCATAAAGCTTGGAAACCATACATGAAATATTAGTGTGCAATTCTACAGTTTATAATTAGGGTTGAGACGGTGTGAGGCATACCACAGGAGTTAAAAAAAAAATTTCATCGGAGAGGACAGGAGTAGTCAGGGGAAATGTAATAGAGGGAGAGCCTCTGTACCGGGCCGTGAAGGATGGGGAGGCCTTGGCTTAGATGGGACAGTCAGCAGAGTGGCCAGACCCAGAAAGGGGCAGGTGTGAGGTGTGGAGAAGAGGGGATGCAATGCCTACTTCCCCTGTCACGTGTGTGACATTCATCTCCTGAGAGATTCCCTTCCCCAGCTCCTCTGCCCCCTTGGGATCCTCAGGAGGCCATTTTGTGTTACTTCCTCAAAGCCTCTCTTGCGCCTGGTCAGGGCGAGGGCCGTGGAGATTGGGATGTGGCCTGGGGGAGGCACGTGCTGTGTTCTCTGTCGCTTTCTTGTCCATCTGACATTTGGGGCTACCTCCCAGCTTTGACAGGACGACAGGAAGGGGTCACGTTTTAAAGTGACAATCCTGCATTGGTAATATTACACAGAAAATTCTTAACCCACACACTTGCGGACAGACTGTCCACCGATCATTTGTCAAGATCTTATCAAAAATCAAAATCCCGGGCGGCTGTGTGCCTCAGTTGCTTAAGCACCTGACTCTTGATTTTGCCTCAGGTCATGATCTCACAGTTCATGGGACTGAGCCCCATGTGGAGCCTCACGTTGGGATTCCCTCCCTCTCTCTCTCTGCCCCTTCCCTGCGTGTGCTCTCTCTCTCTCAAAATAAATAAACTTTAAAAAAAGAATCAAAATCATATATGCATGAGTTTGAAGAGTCAACGAATACCATGATGTCTCAGAGAAGCAGGAGTCCCAAGCCCGTTTTCCCTCCATTTTTTCCTCACCCAGAGGCATTCAGTTGGAGCAGTGTTGATAAATTCCTTTTGTTTTCACTTGTTTCTATTTGCTACTTTTAATTTTCTAGTTTCAGATGTTTAGGATTTAGCTTTCTTCTTCCTCCCTTGACAAAACGAATGTTTCCCCTCCCACACCTTCCCAGTGGAGTTCATATTTTAATTTTGATTAAATGAATACTAAGGCTATGTTACTTGGAGCTGAGCTATAGAGTGACAGGGATTACGTTTCCTTTCCCAAATAACTTTTTGAGCTCTCTGGATGCCAGCTGTCCAATACAGTAGCAAATAGGGACATGTGACTATTGAGTTCTTGAAATGACTAGTGTAACTAAGAAATTAATTTTAATTTTAATTAGTATTGTTTTTTAATGTTCATTTATTTATTTGGAGAGAGAGAGAGAGAGAGAGAGCGCGAGAACTTGAGCGGGGGAGGGGCAGAGAGAGAGGGAGAGAGTATCCCAAGCAGGTTCCGTGCTGTCAGCACAGAGCCCGACACAGGGCTCAATCTCACGAATTGTGAGATCATGACCTGAGCCGAAATCGAGTCAGACACTTCCCCAAAAGAGCCGCCCAGGCACCCCGGGAATTAATTTATAGTATTATTTAATTTTAATTCTTTTACATCTGAATTTAAAAACTGATGGCTTTTGGAAAGATTTTAAGTATGTTTGGAACACCTTTGGTATGTGAACAACTTCTTCAAAAGCTGCAAACTTAATGAAAATGAAATTCAGATAAAATCAAGTATTTCTGAGAAATTTTAGTGTGCAAATTGAGGTGGGCTGTAAGTGCAAAATATACATGGGATCTCAAAGACTTAGTATGAAAAAAGAATATAAAGTATCTCATTAATAATTCTGTATTGATTTTACCGTGAAATAATATGTTAAATATGTTGGGTTAAGTACGGTGTATTATTGATATTAATGAATTTCAGCTTTATTTATTTATTTATTGTTCTATTTATTTTTTATTAAAAATTTTAAAAAGTATTTATGTATTTTTGAGAGAGACAGAGCATGAGCGGGAGAGGGGCACACACACACACACACACACACACACACACACAGAATCCGAAGCAGGCTCCAGGCTCCGAGCTGTCAGCACAGAGCCCGACACGGAGCTCGAACTCACAAACTGTGAGATTATGGCCTGAGCTGAAGTCAGATGCTTAACCAACTGAGCCATCCGGGTGCCCCTATCTATTTTTTTGTTTCAGTAAACTCTGTACCCAATGTGGGGCTCAAACTCACAACCCCAACACTGAGAGCCACATGCCTCAGCACCAGAGCCAGCCAGGTGCCCCTCTGTTCTTTCTTCTTAAAATGTGATTACTAATAAATGTAAAATTACATATGGGGTTCACACTTTCTTTCTACTGGAAAGCGCTGCTCTGGATTATAGTGGTGTTGTTTCTTTATTTGATTTTCACTACACTTATCAGCCTCTGATACTGTACCAGTGTTCTAGATCTCCTCTTGAGCTGTGTACTCACTTCAGACATTCTGTCTCTTCATCTTCTGGGCAAGTCTTCCTGGAGTCCTCTGACGAGCTCTTGTCTGAACTGGCTGCTGTCATTCTGAGATCCCTCTTCACTAACGTTCTGGAAATTCCCTTTATTGTTCTATTGTGTTGAAACCCGTTTCCTGGATTTCATATTTTCTTCCTTCTTGGTTCATTCCTTTGTTTTATGAAGCACACTCTCCCACAGTTTCCTTAAAAAAGCGTGTGGGAGATTCGTTTCTCGTATGTCTGAAAACGTCTTCATTCTGCACATGCTCATAGTTTGTCTGGGTAAGTTCAGTGTGGGGATAAATTTTCGGAATTTGGAAGGCGCTGCACCATTTTGCTCCCTGTGTTGCCACTGAGTAGTCGTTCCATCATTTATCATTTGTATGTGGCTTCTCTCTCTGTCTCAATCTCTGTCCCTCTTTCTCCTCCCTCCCTCTCTTTGCAGACTTTTCTTTTTCTAAGTAACGTTAGGAGGTTTCGTGATGATGTGACTTGGTTATGTCATACCTTTCAATTCTGGGAAGTTCCCTTGAGCTACTTTATTGGTGATTTCCTCCACTCCATTTTCTCTGTTCCTTCTCTTTGGAGCTCTTATTATTCGGATGAAATAGATACTTGCTGGGCTGTACTGGTCCTCTGATTTTCCTATCTGATTCTTTTATTTTTCATCTCTGACTTTTGCTCTCCTTTCCAAAAAGTTTCCTCAGCTTATTCCCTCACCCTTCTGTGGAGTTATCCACTTATACGGTCATAAATGTAATTTCTGAACGCTCTTTTTTGTTCTTGGACTACTTTCTCTTTTTAATAGCATTCTGTTCTTGTTTTATGGATGCAATGTCTTCTGCCGTATCTCCTTCTTTATGGACAATAATGATCATTTTGCTTTTTAGCTTTCTCCTCCCCTCATAATTTATTTCCTCTAAATCTCCTCTCTTCTGTGTGCTTCTCATGAAAGATGTTCTCATAGGTCTGGTAATTGTGGCTTGTTTGCACATGGTTAGGGTAGGGGACTGAAAGGTGATTGGAGGCTGTCTGTAGGTGGGTGTCCTACAGAAAAGAAGCTTCTCTGTAAGGTGGCTGTGGGGAGCTCTCAAGTGAGTCACTTTAGGTGTTTTCTCTAGAGCTGGTCAGAATTCCCAGAGGGGAATCTGCCTGTGTTTTTCTCTTAGGGTAACATCGTGGCTGCGAGAATTCTGGGAGCTGAGCTGGGGAAGATGGCTTGGGATTTCAACACCCATCATGTATACATTCACCAAACCCTCTTGTCTCTGTGAGACACCCCAGGCTGCTGTTGGCTGCCTTTTCTGTTTAACAAACTACCCTGAAACTTTGTGGCTTGGGGCCATTTTATTTCGCTTATAATATGGAGGGTCAGGAATTTGGCAGCTTAGTTGGGTGGTGTATCTCTGATCACATGGCCTTGGCTGGTGCAGCTGGGATGGATGGTCTACTTCCATGCTGGCTTCTCACTCCCAAGGCATGGCCTCTCTCAAGTTTCTTTTTCTCTCTCTCCAGGGTGTCTCACTCTCTGGGATCTCTGCATGGCTTGGGCTTCTCACAGCTTGGTGTTCTCAGGGTGGTCATGCCTTTTAAATGGATGCTGACTTCCAATAGGCAGGAAGCAAAACCTGTCAGGCCAGTATAACCAGAGCTGGCACAGTGTCACTTCTAGCATATTCTATTGGTCAGAAAAGTCACATTGTTCCTCCAGCCCCCTGCCTAGATTCAAAGATGTGGAGAAATAGACTCTTCTCCTTGAAAGAAGAGGAAGGTCACTTTGTATATGAGCAGTTGTGTTTTGGGAGATTTGCCATCTTTGGAAATTTTAATCTGCCACACTGTTCAGATTAAAGTTAATTAAAAAAAAATTCTAATGTGGGGCACCTGGGTGGCTCAGTCGGTTAAGTGTCCAACTTGGGCTCAGGTCATGATCTCATGGTATGTGAGTTCGAGCCCCCATCGCGCTCTGACAGCTCCGGGCCTGGAGCCTCCGGGCTCCCTGTGTCTCCCTGTGTCTCCCTCTCTCCCTCTGCCCCTCCCCTGCTTATGCTGTTTGTCTCTCTCAAAAATAAATAAATGTTAAAAAATTTTTAAATTCTAATGAAAAAAATTTTAAAAATTCTAGCAAGCATGATTTTCACCAATAGAAATATTTATCAATTGTTTCTTCTTCATAGCTATTCTCTATAATGACCTTTCAACATGTCGAAAATCTGAATTAAAAATCCCTGCTTTTTGGAATATATTCATAAGTTCGTGGATTAAACATTTGCTCTGATTCTTCAAAATGTGTTCTTTTTTGTGTACTAAATCTTTTCATATATTTTGGGGTTTTTGTTTTGTTTCAATTTGCTTTTTCCTTTGAAAGGAGATCTATATTTATCTGGCTTGGAAATTTGAGACCGCGTTTTCAGTGATTGTGTTGGTTCCTGTTCTCTGCGTCCCAGAGGGAAAATTTTAAGTTTTTATTTCTTTGGTAACTGATGAGGGCCTTCCCCAAATCCCTCCAGGAGGCCTGCAGCTCTGTGTACGAGGCACTGGGTGTAGTTGCCAAAGTGCCCCACGTTCCACCCACCAACCATCTCACAATCCCATCTTTTAGTAGTTCACGTGTGAGTTTCCCAGGGCTTTGGGGAAATTTTACCCTCTTAGTTCCCACATGGCCTTTCTCTGTCAGCACTGTCTCATTCTTGTTAATACTTTGACCCCTCTGTTTTCACCTCCACCAAATCATGCCCGCCTCCTCAAAGTTTCTAGCACATCAATATTTTACATGAAAGTTGAAGACTTTTCTCCCTGGTTACTACAACTCTATGATTCTTTCCGTGGGATTTGAGAAGGGAAGGGCATCAAATGTGCCATCTATAAGTCTCATTGGTCACTTTGTCATTGGTTTTCGTCAACCAGGCTTACTAAGACCTACTCCAAAGATTTACTTATGCCTGACACAATGAATATTTTCCATTCTGTGGCTAATAAGAGGTGCAACCATTATCTATAGAAGTGGTTCTCAATCCTGGCTGTGTGTTACAGTCACCTGGGGGGCTTTGACAAAAGGCTGAAGTCCAAGCTGCACCACCAGATGTCATGATTTGATTGACCTGGGACGGGGCCAGTCATCAGGATTCATAAAAGCTCCCCAGGTAGTTTTGGTACTCAGAGTGCTCTTAGAATCATGGGTGCATGTGCTGTGCCTCTGAGTGCCTTCGGAATGGGGAAAAGGAGAAAAAGGAAAGAGCAGGAGTAGAAAGGGAGTCATCACAGGGCTGTAGTGCCTGTGTCCTATTTTTGCTCCAGAACCAAATGTCTGCATAACCTTATATTATTACCTCTTTGAGGCCCCATTTCACTCTCTATAAAGTATCAATAATGATATCAACCTCATGACCTGGATGCAAGATAAAACTGCATGTCTGTGAAAGCAAATGTTTGTTATTTTTAGATTTTCATTTTAGAGAGAGAGAGAAAACATGAGTAGGGGGGATGGGAAGAAGAAGAAGAAGAAGAAGAAGAAGAAGGGGAAGAAAGAGAGAGAGAGAGAGAGAGAGAGAATCGTAAGCAGGCTCCACACTCAGCATGGACCTCAACGTGGGGCTCTATCCCATGACTCTGGGATCGTGACCTGAGCCTAAATCAAGTGTCAGGTGCTCGACAGGCCGAGCCACCCACACACCCCATGTTATTATTTAAAAAAAAAAAAAAGAGAGAGAGAAAGAGAGAAAATGTAGCGCTAGAAAAGGAAGAGAAATGACATGAAAGAAAAGGAAAATTCATAAGATTGGGAACAATGAATGGTGTCCCTTCCGTTGGCTGTTGGACTTTGGCATGAATATAAGTCACTTGTCTTTTTTTTTTCTTAATTTTTTTAATGTTTATTTATTTTTGAGAGAGAAAGCACAAGCAGGGTAGGGGCAGAGAGAGAGGGAGACACAGAATCCAAAGCAGGCTCCAGGCTCTGAGCTGTCAGCACAGAGCCCGTCGCGGGGCTCGAACCCACAGACTGCGAGATCATGACCTGAGCCGAAGTCGGACGCCCAACCGACTGAGCCACCCAGGCGCCCCATAAGTCACTTGTCTTTTAATGGTGAGAAACTACAGGGAACATTCCAGGAAAGGAGTCAAAGGTGCCTAAATTTGGGCTCCAAATCTTTGAATGCTTCCTTAGCTCTACCAGCAGGAGCTCAGAGATTCCACCCTCAGTAAATGTTATCGGTATTTCCTGCCTATCTTCCTACAAGACCACTTGCAATGTAAACTCAGGATTGATGGGCAGGTGAAATAAATACTGAGGAAGTCTCGTAATCTTTTATATAGAGTTTGTGCAAAGACTTCATGTCTAACTAGGGGCAAAAGAAGTCTCTATCGTGAAGCACCATTAACTTCTCTGCCCTCATAAGTCGATTGCGTTCATAACACATACACACGTTTATTTAATATGTACTCAGTATTATAGATTTTGGGAGAATACTAGGATCTTGCTTCTTTCCATTCTCCTCAATAAGGAGTTGAATTACGTATTCCCCCAAAACATACATCCAAATCATAACCTTTATGGAGTGTTGTCTCTGACACCAACCAATTCTCCAATTCTTCAATACCAAAAATTGGTTGCCCAACAATTCAGTTACCTTCTGGCGTGGATTACCCAGTTAGCGCAGACCCCACAGATTAAGGGCTCAATCCCACAAGACTGCCCCACTCCAGATGCCAGTTGTGCGTCTCAGGTCACCAATACTTCTGACCATGTATCAATGGAGGGTATCCATGACCCCCCTCCTCAGGTTTGATAATGTGCTAGAATGGCTCACAGAACTCAGAAAAACAGATTACTTATGTTTATTTGGGTTACTATAAAGATGCGATTCAGGAATAGCCACCTAAAAGAGATGCACAGGGCAAGGTCTGGGGCAAGGGCATGGAGCTTCCAAATCCTCTCTGGGAGCGCCACCCTCCCACCTCCTGGATGTGTTCAGCAACCCAAAGCTCTCTGGATCACATTGTTTAAAGGCTTTTATAGAGCTCAGTCTCCAGCCTTCCTCCTGACCCTTCCCCAGAGATTGGTGGGTGAGGCTGAAAGTTCCCACCGTCTAATTACTTGGTCTTCCTGGTAACCATCCCGATCCTGAGGGGATCAAGAGGCCCTTAGTTACCTCATTAGCATAAACTCCAGTGTCATTGAAAGGGGTGCATTATGAATAACAAAAGACACTTCTACCACTCAGGAAATCCCAAGGGTTCTGAGAGTTCTGTCAGGAACCTGGGGACAAAGACCAAATATATTTTTGTATTATAATACACCCATGGTACCTGTGCATGTGATCCTATTTGGAAATAGGTTTTTGCAAATGCAATTAAGTTAAAGATCTTGAGATGAGATTATCTTAGATTTAGGGTAGGTTCTAAGTCCAGTGATTGGTATCTATAAGCACCTGGAATGGAGAGACAGACACACAGAAGAGAGGGTTTGTCATGACAGAGGCAGGGTAGGAATTATGCTCCCATGAGACAAGAAATGCTTGGAGCCACCAGGCCCCAAGGCTAGAAGAGGCAGGAGAGAGAGATTGAGAACTTTGAGAGGGAGCAGCACTATCCTGCTGACACCTTGATTTTTGACTTCTAGTCCCCAGAACTGTGAGAGAATAAACTTTTGTTGTTTCGAACCATCAAGTTTGTGGTAATTTGTTAGCGCAGCCCCAGGAAATGAATACACCCTTCCCCGTACCCTAGTCTTTCTTCTTGTTCCTCTTTTAGCTTAATTATAATGTTTAAGAAATTATTCATGTTTTCAAGAAAGGTCTAATTATGCTGGAGCAAAGTACACATGACGTGCAAGTTAAGTGACCAAACAGGACCATAAGATGGGGATGTCAGGAGCCACCAGGTGGCTGAGTGCTAAGTATACGGTACCTATAATAAGTACAGGGAGGTCAGAGACTCCTTTGTTGTCAGACTCAGTGTACTCTTTTTTAAAAATTGTTTGTTATTTAAAAACATTTTTATTTTAAGCTTTTGAGAGAGAGAGAGAGAGAGAGAGAGTGAGTGAGGTGGGGGGAGAGGGGCAGAGGGAGAGAGAGAGAAATTTTTTTCTTTTAAGTTTTTTAAAATGTTTATTTATTTATTTTGAAAGAGAGAGAGCTGGGAAGGGGCAGAGAGAGAGAGAGGGAGAGAGAGAATCCCAAGCAGGCTCTGCACTGCCAGCACAGAGCCCGACACAAGGCTCGATCTCATGAACCACTCAGATCCTGACCTGAGCTGAAATCAAGAGTCAGCCGCTTAACTGACTGAGCCACCCGGGCGCCCCAGACTCAGTGTTCCTCTTGATCAAGCATTTCTTGATCCTGAGAACTAGCTTTCCCTCTTCATACCCTAGAAGAAGCGTTTTATTCAGAAATACCGCTTTGATCTCTCAATTCTGACCCTCCTGCTAGACTCTTCTGGGTCAAAGAGTTTTCTAGATCATGCTTCCAACATATTTTATACTTTGCTTGCCTCTGAGAGGGATTTTTAGAATATGTGACTTAAAGATGGCTGACAAAAATCACTGGGTCTTTAGTCTCTTGTGAGATACCATGAGACGGTCAAGATCCACACTGATAAATATTTTTTCATGTTTGGTAAAAACATGAAAGATATTCGAATTAATTATTATTTTCTCTCTTTCTTCTAAATTAAAATCAATCACTACTGGATGACATCACAAAAAGATGGTAAAGTAGGTAAAGTTCTAGGAATCTGTCCCTTCACCAAAACAATGATTGAGTTGGCAGGAAATGTCAGCCCGTTCACGGACTGAAAAGCGGCTTCCGAAGGGACTTAAACAGAAAGAAACTATTTTTTTTTCCTTCCTTTCACCCCTTTTGAAAGGTGGACATTTATAGAAATCTTTGTCAGGTTGCTGGCTGATTACAGGCATAAAAGAACAGAAGCATCAGGGACCACACAAAACAAGGAATACACATGTTGCAAAAATAGTTTGGAAAAGTAACAAAAGGTTGGCTTCAGCTTTTAACAAGTAAGATTTAGGAATCCCGAGGGTGTGGGAGAGTTAAATTTCAAGAGTTACCATAACTTAATACTCAATGTCCAATTCTTAACAACAACAATACAGGATCTACCAAAAACAAAACAAAACAAAAACAAAAACAAAACAAGACAAAAAAAAAAAAGCACCCACCCAAAAAAACAAATAGGAAACCTCAAACCCAAAGAAACCCCGAGAAAATATGGCTCATTCACAGGAGAAAACTAATTTGATAGAAATCATCTCTGAGGAATCCCAAACATTAGAATGATGAGTCAAAGATGTTCAATCTGCTGTGTTAATAAAATAGTGACTAAGAGAAACCATGGACAAAGAACTAAAAGAAATCGGGAAAACAACATCTGAACAAAATGAGAATATCGACAGATAAAAATTATAAAAAGGGAATCAAGCAGAAATTTTGGAGCCAAACCTACAATAACTGAAATGAAAAACTCATGAGAGGGGCTAAGCAGAAGATTTGAGCAGGCAAAATAAAGGGTCAGTGAACTTATAGGTAAGAAGCTGAAATTATCTAGTCTGAGAACCAGAAGGAAAAGAAAGTGAAGACAAGTAAACTGAGCATGAGGGTTGTGTGCAATAGCATGAAACATACTAACATACACATTTAAGGAAGGAGTCCTAGGAGGAGAAAGAAAAGGGAAGAAAACAATCCGAATGATTAATGGTTGAAAATTTCCCAAATTGGAAAAACCATATGAGATACATGTCTAAGAAACTCAATGAACTCCATGCAGGATAAACTCAAAGAGGCGCATTAGAGTCAAACTGTCAAAACACCAAGGCAAAGAGAGAATCTTGAAAGCACCAAGAAAAAAGGGACTTATCCTGTCCGGGGGAAGCCACAGTAAGATCAACAACTTATTTCTCTTCAAAAATCATGGAGGCCGGAGACAGTGGGAGGACATTTAAAAAATCCTGAATGAAGTCCGTCAACTGAGAATCCTGTATCTGGCAAAACTGTCTTTCAAGAGGGAAGGGGAAATTAACCCATCTCCAGATAAACAAAAGCCAGGGGAGTTCAGTCCTAGTGAACCTCCTGTACAATAAAGGTTAAAGGAGTCTTTCAGGCTCATGAAAGGACAGTAGACTTTAAACCAAAACCATTAGAAGAAAACCCAAAGAACACTGGTAAAGGGAACAGTATAGGTAAGTATAATATCCTATCATTGCACTTTTGTTACGGTTTATAACTTCTTTCTTTTTCCCATGTGATTTAACAGGCAGATGCATGAAACTATGATTCTAGGTCTATGTTAGTGGGCGTACAACCTGTAAAGGTGCAATCTGTAACAATAACTATGTAAAGGGGGAGAGCCGGAGACATTAAGAACAGAGTGTATACTCTTGAAATTCAGTTGGCATTCCTCAAACGAGGTTGTTATAATTTTAAGACGTTAACTGCAATCCCCAAGATCATGACTAAGAAAACAACTTAAAAAAAGGCAGGGGAGGCCAGAAAAAGGAATGAAAATGACATACTACAAAGTCACACACTACCAAAACATTCGACAATTTTTTCTGAGTACCTTGTAATGGTTTTTACATAGGAGTTCTCACAACCCAACTGTGTGAGGGGAGTCAGTCCCGTACTCTACTTGGGCAGCTTGGATCAACTGGCCGTGAGGTAGTAGCGCACTGAGCCAGTTTTATAAGGTCAAGGGAAGACCTTGGGTTCAAGAAAGAGCACAAAAGAATGGAGAACGTGCCAGAAGACAGAGGAGGTGGGTTCTAGCTGCCTGCCGTCTTCGTCGCTAACAAGCCATGTAACACTGGACAACCCTGAGTTTACTTTTCCCTAAAGAGAGGACCTTGAGCTAGATAACCTCAAAGGCCTCTCCAGGCTGCTGATGAACACCAGGCTCGCACAGCGTCCCCCTCGTCAGGGCGCGCCCTCTGAATTGAAGAGCGTGAGTAATGGAGACGTCTTCCTACTCTTTTCCAGCGCGGAGGTGCATTCTCGGAGACTAGTTTTAAGAGAGATGAAAAGTGTCATGTGGCTGGAAGGGACCTTGCAAAAGGACTTAGTGCAAGAGGAACCACAACTACAATACTGATAACTTCTGCCTGTGTAGTTTCTGTGTAGTGTTACCTCCAGAAGGAGCCTGCCACATACACACACACACACACACACACACACACACACAAATATACTTTTTTTTTTTCTTCTGGTGGTTAAATGGTTTTATTTTCTGAGGACGCTGGGAGCAGGGGCTTCAAGGTGAGGTGCGCGGGGGCTGGGAGCCGGGTAGGGCAGCAACGAGCCGTGGGCGCTCACTCTTGACTTTGGCAGGCAGGCAGGTGCAGGCGTCGCCTCTGGCCAGGGCGAGGGCGAGGCCACCAGGCGGGGCGAAGCAGTAACCGGAGCTGCCCCGGCAGGCGCTTGGCCAGCATCCCCTGGGTGTGAACCAGAGTGTGCCCAATATTGCTTTGAGTCTGTGAGTCAGGGAAGGCAGACGTTCGGTTCACGGGAAGGAATATTTGTTGACGGTCCTCTGTGCGTCAGGCAGTGTGCTCAAAGCTGCGCACGAAAAAGAAGACGCGTGTCTTTACGCAGCCCGTGTGGTTCATCTGCCCCGGGAGAAGAAAGTGGCGCTTAGTGAGGTTGGGTTTCGTGAGTGACGTCGCTCATGCAC
The DNA here is from genome assembly GCF_027475565.1 of Acinonyx jubatus. Classification (NCBI taxonomy): domain Eukaryota; kingdom Metazoa; phylum Chordata; class Mammalia; order Carnivora; family Felidae; genus Acinonyx; species Acinonyx jubatus. Next base: position 70,237,715 of record NC_069394.1, on the reverse strand, counting down.
CGTTTTTGTGTTCTGGAAGAGGCCGATACAGAACTTCTTTTGCAAATAAACTCAGGTCTGGCGCACCTGCCTGTAGGGATGTAGCTCTATTTTTTTTTTTTAAACGTTTATTTATTTTTGAGAGAGAGACAGTGTGTGTGAGCAACGGAGGGGCAGAAGAGGGGGAGACACAGAATCCGAAGCAGGCTCCAGGCTCCGAGCTGTCCGCAATGAGCCCGAGGCGGGGCTCGAACTCACGAGCTGTGAGATCATGCCCCGCTGAAGTTGGACGCTTAACCAACTGAGCCACCCAGGCGCCCCAGCCATAGACTGTAGCTCTAATCAGTAGCCTGAGTATCTCATGTTGAAGTTAACACTTCCTCTTGTTCTGTGTAATTGAAAAACACACAGTCCCTGCCCTTTTTCACTTCTGGTGGGTGGCATAAGTTCCTCATTCAACGTTTTGCAGAACACGTAAATACATCCCCCTCGGGGCAGGATGTGAGGCAGAGGGGAAGAAAGCAGTTACCCACCCAAGCTCTCCAGGACAGTCTGGGCCCGAGAACCAAGCATGCTCCAGCAGGGAGGTTTGCAAAGCCTGCGCTTTCTTCCCCTGGCCGTGAAGAAGCAGGCCTGATTCTCTCCTAGGCCTTGGTGAAAACTGATTTTTTTTTTTTTTAATGTCTATTTATTTTTGGGACAGAGAGAGACAGAGCATGAACGGGGGAGGGGCAGAGAGAGAGGGAGACACAGAACCGGAAGCAGGCTCCAGGCTCTGAGCCATCAGCCCAGAGCCCGACGCGGGGCTCGAACTCACGGACCGCGAGATGGTGACCTGAGCTGAAGTCGGACGCTTAACCGACTGAGCCACCCAGGCGCCCCATGAAATTTTCAAAGGACTTACATTCTCTTTAACCATCCCATTAGCTCTTATCTAATTATTTCAAAGGGCTTTGGCATGGACATCTATTTTAATTAGGTGCCAATTTTGTCACATCTTCAAAATAATTTTATGTCCCTTCCTGAAGGCCAGAATTATATGGTCAATAAAGAATTAAGGAAGCACAGAAACTGTAGTGGGCTGAATGGTGGCTCCCAGAATACCAGGCTCTCATCTCCAGAATCTATAAATGTTACCTTACTTGACAAAAACAAGAACAAAAACCTTTGATGATGTGATTAAGACACTTGAGGTGGGGAAATTACCCTGCATTATCCAGTCGGGCCCTAAATGCAACCAAAAGTGCCCTTATAAGAGAAAACAAAGTGTCCTTATAAGAGAGGCAGAGGGAGCTCACACACACAGAAGAGGAGAAGGTGATGTGAAGACAGAGGCAGAGGGGCACCTGGGTGGCTCAGTTGGTTAAGCGTCCGACTTCAGCTGAGGTCATGATCTCAGGGTTCATCTGTTCGAGCCCCGGGTTGGGTTCGCTGCTGACAGCTCAGAGCCTGGAGCCTGCTTCGGATCTGTCTCCCTCAATCTGCCCCTCCCCCGATCAGGCTCTCTCCCTTAAAAATAAGCAAACAGTAAAAAAAAAAAAAAAAAAAAAAAAAAAAAAGACAGAGGCAAAGATTGGAAAGATGTGGCCACAAGTGAAAGAATGCTGGCAGTCACTAGAAGCTTGAACAGGCAAGAAATGGACTCTATTCCAGAGCCCCCGGAGGGAGGACAGCCTGACAACATCTTGATTTCTGCCCAGGGAGACTGAGGTTGAACTTCCGCCCCCAGAACCGTAAGAGAATATAAGTTTCTGTTGCCTGAAGCCACCAAGGTTGTGGCTGTTAGAGCCGCCACAGAAAACTCAGACAGGGACAGAAACGTTCAAGGCTCTGTTGTTAGAGCATTCTGGCAAAGCCTGTGGCTCCTTTCTCAGCAGAATGGTTTCGGCACATGAAACAAAACATGTAAGCCCATGCGGAAAGCCAAGTCTATTGAAATACAGTTTTTAGGAACCAACCCTCTACGGCCTCGAGTGCCCTAACCAAGAGGACACATTTCAGATACAGGCAAGTTAGAGCCGATGTTATTTTTGAGAGACACCAGTGCGGAGAGCCCCTGTTGCCCAGCCCGCTGGAGTCCCACCCCGTGTTTTGCAGCGGCCTGCCCTGAAGGAGGCTGAGAACACGCGCGATCTGCTGTGGGGTCCAAGACTTGCTCTTGGTTTGAAGTAGTGACCCAAGTACAGCGTTCCCAGATGTGGACATTAGCTGCTGCGCCATCAGGGAAATAGCCGTTGCTCTCCGGCCCCGGGTGCCACAGACCACTGATGCTCTGTGCTTTGCTGCCTACCCATGGAAGGAAATACCGCATTTCAGACGCTGCACCTTGGGCGCAGGGCCGCTGGCTCAGAGAAAGAGGAAGCGGGAGCACCCGCTTGAGCGGCCGCCGTGTGGGGCTGCAGGGAGGCCTCGGAGGGCTGCTGGGCAGGCCTTCAGCCTGCGTGGGACCCGGGCCCCTCCGACGGGCGCTCTGGGAGGCGACAGCTCCAGGAGCTGCCCGGCGATGAAGCAGGCACGGCCGATCGGACAGGGTGTCAGGTTGACTATGAAATATGACGGATTAACAGCCGAGGCTGGTGGTATGACCTGCTTTCCGACACTTCATTTAGAAGTTATCATATTGCTGGATGCTTCCTATAATTTGTGATGATGCTGATTGTGATAAATCGTGAGTTGCTGGCAAACTCCCCCAGCCCGCTCCAATGGCTGAACAGAGAAAATGTGTAATTCTGTGGGAACATTCGTGCCACGAATGAGAGCGGGATCTGGCTGTAAACAGAATGCTCAGGCCGTGAACAAAGTAATTAAATCGAGCTAATTAAATCACAATAAAAATAATTTTAATTTAATTAATTTCTCTGCACTGATTGAACATTATGTTGCAAGCGTGAGGCTTTCTGAACGCTAATAGAATTTAGGGGCTGGGACCCTTGAAGTTGTGGTCACTGGTGTGGTACGTGGGTTATTGTTGAGGGAATGAAATTAAAAACGTTTAACGAGATGCCGAGATGTTGACTGAGCCACAAATAGAAAATGGTTTTGGAATTAAGATAATGAGGTCTTTTCCTTTCCCAGTTAGGCTTCCGTATTAGCTGGGGCAATAAATGTCAAATTTGGTAATAATTTAAAAGGTCTCGATTAAGTAGATGGAGCACAATTGCTTCACTATGTCGGGAGGTGGGAAACCATGGTCAGTATCTCGGTTGTCAGCAGAAGTGCTGGGGATATTTGCCCATTGTCAGTCCTACCCCAAAGTCCGTGGTACCTGATAAAGACCCTACAAACCCTGGAACTAGCATCCTGTGAGGTCCTCGGTCAAGGACTAAATGAGTGGCAACGGGCTTTTAACAGCAACATGAAAGATTAAGGTGAGACATACAGAAGGGCTTTTTGTCTGGGACAGGTATTAACCAATAGCTAGTTACTTCTCATTCTTTTTCTTCTTTTTGTAAAATGTTTATTTGTTTTGAGATGGCGGTGGGGGGGGGGGAGGGCAGAGAGAGAGAGAGGGAGAGAGAGAATACCAAGCAGGGTCTAAGCTGTCGGTGCCGAGCCCAACATGGGGCTCAAACCCATGAACCGTGGGATCAGGACCCGAGTCAAAATCAAGAGTCTGACACTTAACTGACTGAGCCACCCAGGCACCCCTCCTTTTTTCTTTTTTTAACCAAGTACTTCTCAAAAATGTGAACCATGCCCCCTCACCCCCTCACCCCCATCCCTTATCCCCAGTGATAAGCAGAGAGCCTTACACTAGTTGGTATTCAAATATTTATTATTCAGTTGAATTATTGAGTTCTCGGGGAATCTCTTCCTCTAGCCCTTGGAAATTAGGACGGATGCTCTTGCAGGGTTGTTTAGACATTGTTCAGTTTCTAAGCAGGAAGATACTCACACGAGGAGACCTCTCAAGGTCACCTCCCCGAGACTAATTTTGTCATGTAAGCAACACTGGAATTCTGAATGTGTGTTCGCAGGCGCTCACATAATTACCAACTGTGATTTTAGACGAGCCTGTGCCTCGGATCCCAATATTATTTATCATGCACGTTATTTTAATTAATATTTTGTGTGTGTGCCAACATTTGAACCAGACCTCATTATGACTAGTCGGGGCACTGCATTGTTTGTTGAGTGGAATTGTTTTCTGAGATGCAGCTGGTTTCCTTCCTCAGCAGCCAGGGAGGGCAAAGAGACCAAGGGGCCAGCTTTTGCGAAAGGCTCCCGCTGCCGCAAATGTGTGTGGTGATCCTTGGTCCTAGATGGCTCACCAGCCAGGAGCTGTTTCTCCCTCCAAAGGAGCGGGGTGGGAGGGTGGGGGCGGGGGGGGGGGGCGGGGGGGGGCGGGGATGCCCCTAGGGAGGGTTCTACGCAGGAATGAGGTTCCCCAGGGAGAAGGAAGCGGGATCAGTGTTTGTGATGTCTGAGTGCTGCACACCAGCCCTAGGAACCAGGGGTGTCCGTGTGCCTTTGAAGAGTGAATTGGCACCTTTTCTGTTGTCTGTTGTTTCATAATTGTGCAAACAGTGTGAAATCCAGGCTAGCACGATGCCCACGAGCTCCAGCTGGTCGCTCGGCTCAGCCCGCACAATAACCAAAGACCCTCTGCCTCCCCTCACAGGCTCTGCCCGAAGGACGTGTGGGCAGGTGTTCCTCTCCCTGGCAGAGCTGCCCCCCGAGGTTAGGGCGTGACATTTTCCAGAAGGAGACTTTGGTGGCTCTGGAAAGAACTTCCAGCTTGACCTGCGTTCCAGCCCTTTCTTTCCCACCTCCTTGACTTCAGCCCCACCTGCATTCTGATCCCCCACCCGACCCCAAAGCACTTCCTGGGTGCCTCCCTTACTCACGGTGCAAACATCCACCCTCAGCAGCAGGAAGGGAAAGCACAGATGGAATCCCCATCACTCTAGAGCATCGTTCCCATTCTCGCACCTGATTTTACAAAGATGCTATCCACCAAAATGAGGCTTCGCGTCTCAGTATTTGCTGTTGAGCATCAAAACCCTAAGATTGCTTTTAATCCCTTTCCCTCGCTCTCATAGACTCATAAGCCTAATTCTATTAACGTCATTCTTTATTGTGCTTCGGATCATGAGATCCAACCTTCACTGGAGGGCGAACCGGGGCCCAGACCTGTGCTAAGCACCTGACATGCCCCATGGCGTTTAGTTCTCACGGGAACTCTGTGAGGCAGGTGCTATTTTCATGTCTTTGTTATGGACAGGTGGAACGGGGGGCTTGCACACGTGAACCTACCCTGCATCACAGTTCGGAAGTGGCAAAGCCGATACTAAAATCAAGGTCCTTCTCTTTCCACAGTCCCTCCTCGTGACCATCATACTGCCCCTGAAATGAATCAACCGCTGAGACATATTTTGTCAGCGTTCTGCCCTCTCGTTCTCGGCACAGGGCTGCCTGAGAGTACAAGTGTTGCTCGTCTGTGCCCAAGCTCCACAAGCTTCCTCCTAATCCTCTTTGCCAGCCCGGAAAGCCATTTTACAGAAGGAAGATTTTGGACCCACTAAGAATGTTAGGACTTTTTTTTTTTTTTTCCCTCTGATAAAGTAAATTAACTACACACGGTGCATCTGTGTCGGTCCAAGGATTCTGTCACAGGAGGAAATCTCTATATAAAGGGTTTGACTCGGAGGCCATAAGACACCTTGAACGCTGGCCTTGAAAGCAGCTCTGAGGCCCGGTCCCGTGTCTGCAGGCGACGCTCAGCCCGGTGTCACGGTGTCTGTCAGCTCCCCGGGCGGTGCCAGCCACAGGCAGGCGACCCCAGTGCAGCTCCGTGTACCTGCCCGCGGGATTCCTCCTGGATCTCCTTCCCTCTTCTTCTCCGCTCGTTTTTTTCTTTTCTTCTTCTTCTTCTTCTTCTTCTTCTTCTTCTTCTTCTTTTTTTCATCCCCAAATCAACGTTTCCGGTTCCCCTCTTCGTTCCTCCGCCAGCCGCTCGCTGTCCCGTCGTCTTCACTGTGCCGTGGGCTCCTCACCACATTGCTAAGGTGGCCTGTGCCTGCATCCTTCTCTGCTGAAAACTAACGACAACGGAAAATCCAAGACGAGAAAATGTCGAGCCATTCTGAAATGGCCTGAATTAATGAAATTATGTTTTGGGGGCATTTAGATTGAACTGGTGTAATTGTAGGATGCAAGGTATGATAGTAGCTCATGCAGGGATATCATTTTGTGGTGTTTTACTTTCAGGTTTTTGTTAATCCAGTGGGTTTGGTGGAATCAGAGGGCTGCTCTGAAAAAAAAAAAAAAAAAAAAAAAGCCTGAGCAACCTGCTGGCCGGAGAACAGCCTTGTCAAACTAGCGGGTAACTGCACGTTTAGCCTTTATCTGGCGCACAATGAGGGCAATCACCGGGGCCTGTAGAAAGAGTATTGAACTGTCCACACAGGACATTTTTGTTGAAAGTAGTGCTTTTGATTTCATCTTTGCAGCCTAATGTAATAAAAACAGACATTATGGAACACATTCATCTCAGTTTGATAGGGACCATCATGAATACCCAGCAACGTGTGCAGTCATAAAGGTTACCCAACTGCCGGAAGTGACTTGGAAGGTGATTGGTAATCCGAAGGCTGGGAGCACCTCACCCCGGATGGGAGGGGGCTAGCTGTCACGGGAGCAGACCAACGTGTGCGTGGAGGAGAGAATGCGCTGTTGCCGCTAGGAGAATATTTAGCTTCTCGAACATTCTACCTGGTAGCCGCAAGCCCATTTTCTCCAATTAGCTAGGCCTTGTGGGGTTATCTCAAAGGAAGAAGAAAGGAAACCAAAGTAGAGGACTCTCGAACTTATTTTTGCTAATCAGGGGGCCATTTCTATGGAAACAAACAGAGGCAGGAACCAGCCATGGTCAGAGGCCTGGTTCCTGTCAGCTTCTCGGGCTTTCCGTATTCCCGAATTCCAAGACTCTGCTTCTGGGAGTTTATGACCTCGGTGGGGACCAGCTGCAAAGCAAAACGCTTCATGTAACTTGCAACTTTTGGAGTTTGCCCCCAAACAAGAAGCTCATAGAAGTTAGGAGTTAGGGTCCCTGGCATTCGGGAGGATTCAAACTTACCACAGCTTCTCATTTCTTTAACTTCTCGCTCCATTTCAAGTATGCTGTGACATGGTAAGGTTATACTATTCATTTGCTCTCGCGTTCATTCAGCAAATGCCATCGAGCACCCACTGTGTGCCGAAATTCAGGTACTGGATTCCGGGAGGTCACGGACAAAAAGCCAGTCCCTGCCCTGGGGCAAATTACAAGCGAAAAGTGTTCCTAAGAAAGGTAGATGGTTCCAATACAGTATGATAAGCACTTTGGTAGGGAGACACCCGGGGGACAGTAGGGTCCAAGAGAGGAGCCTCAGATCTGCTGTGTGTGCATTTGTGAGCTCATGCTGCGTGCTCATGGGTGTTTTGAAGTGTATGGTTCAAAAGTAGGCTTTTTGGTGGAGACGATGTCTAAAATAAATCTTGAAAGATAAATGGTAGACAATGACAGGGGAAGAGGTTACATTCTAGATAAGAGGAATAACACGAATAAATGGCATTCCAAGTGCTGCAAGTTACTTTGTTAATGAGAGCTGTGGTTCCTTGGGGTAGAGGTGATGGATGTGTTTGGAGAAACAGGCAGTGCTCTTATGTTCCAAGCCAAGGGGGTGATTTGTGGAAGGAAGGAAGGAAGGAAGGAAGGAAGGAAGGAAGGAAGGAAGGAAGGAAAGGAGGCAGAGATGACAACAGGGAGTACCGAAGAGCAAGAAAGGACCTAAGATTTATGTTCTGCCGGTGTCTGGCGATTTTCCTAAGTGCATCATGTCTTTTCATATTTAGCATCTGAACTCAGTTTAACCATTTATGAAAAGAGAGCTATCCCTCTTTCAGGGAAGTTGTGAGGAGCAAAGGAGACACCGACATAAGATGCTTAGCACCGTCCCTGGCACGTTACTACTCATCGGTAAATGGTGGTGGTGATTCTTATGGTGAGCATGGGGTGTGGACAGCGAGGGACGAGACCTGAGGCAGTACCAAGACTGGAATGGGATGCCAGTGAGAGATGATGGTGGCCTCAGGGTGGGGAGAGAGCACCCGATGTCAAAGATGTCGGGGAGGCAGACTGGCGGGGCCAGTGACTGCCCATGTGCAGGGGCGAGGGAGAGGAGCATCAGGAACCACGTGGAGGTTTCCAGTTGGGTGTCCGGTGGCCTTTCCACTGAGACGGACACAGAGGAAGCCGCAGGCAGTGTCCGCAAAGTACAAGACCTTACACCGCGCAAACCCAAAGCAGTCCCCGGTCTGGAGAACTTGTTTTCAGAGCTGGACTCCAACTGGGAGCATGGGATGCTGGGGGGTGTGCCGGTGGGTGGGATGCAGCTCCATTCATTCGTGAGGTGGGGGTTCAGAGCAGTTCCGGCCGGACGAACCTTCCTCGATGTCACGTGATCACCTGCACCTCCTCCCCGTCGCTTGACCTGCTTCTCTCCAGCTCCCTGACCGCCTGTAAGAATCAGATTTTCGGCCAGGTTTCTTACCTTGTCATATGGCCTGTGATGCTTGTGACCTCTGATCCTCCCCAACACCAGACCCAGTGTGGTTGCATATAAATCTGCTGCTGGGACCAAAAAAAAAAAAAAAAAAAAGACTTACGAATCCTGCTTCTTTGTGTTCTGGCCAAAGTAATAAACTATATTCCCAGTACTAATACTGCAGTTTAAATTTATTATCTTTGTGCTTTACAGTATCCATAGCAGTAAAATCTAATCCCAAGAGGATCATTACAATTTCCAACTACTTAAGGAATTATTTTTGTTTATGTTTTAAAGCCACAGCAATAAAATTTAATACCAACAATAATACTACAACTTTGTATGCCCTTAAAACTTGCCATAAATGATAATTGTGAGGAGAACGTCAGTAAACATGTAAAGGCTTTTCGAGGAGAGAGCAGCCTCTTTGGTTTGTCTCGTCGTGAGGCCCAGATTCTGAACAGAGCATCGAGAAGCACACTCGTTTCCAATTAGTCTAACAAATCTTGTTGGTCCTGTTTCCCGAGTGTCTCTTGAACGGGCCACTTCTCTCTATCCACACAGCCCCGCAGCCATGGGCCATTGCCATTATCTGGGGGTGATTCCCTCCTGCCTGGGTGACCCCAGCCTATCACTGTCCTCTCTCCCGCCTTTCCATAAGTTCTCCACACAGAAGCCAGGATGAAGCTTTCAAAACACGGATCTTGCCAGTTTCCAAGAAGATACGGGGGATGGAAAACAAGTTATATGCTACCGCAAAGAAGCAGTCAGCCGAATGCAGAATGTGGGACACGATGCGGGGCAAATGACCTGGTTTCTCTAACAAATCAATGGCATAAAAGAGCGAGGGAAGAAGAGAAGAGGCGGCTGTGATGGAATCAAAGAGATGTAAGGACTATAAACACAATGACCAAATACCATCTGTGGGCTTTGTGGGCTCCTGATTCCCGAAGCCAACTGTATAAAGGGTTTTTGAGAAAATCAGAGAATCATGGCGATGCTAGAGAACTACGGTTAATTTTGCTGGCGTGTGCTTATCTTCTCAAAGCAAAGGCTTTGTAGGTAACAGGTGCATTCTTTCGCATTTACAGAGGAAATGACACGATGTCTTGCATTTGCTTTAAAATGTTGCATCCCCCTTCTGCCCCAAAGTGGACGGACGGTGGGCAGGGAGGAGAATCGGGATCGCCAAAATGTTGGCAATTGTTGAAGCACGGGCACGCGGAGGTTCATTTTGCGTTCTGTTTACTTTTGTGGATGTTGGAAAAGTGGCAGAATTAAAACTAAAAAATTGGAGACAATGGGCCAGAGGCAGCGTTTGCTCCTTCCAATAGTGACTGATTTATTCAACAAGGATACTTTTTCATCACCTGCTTCAAATCAGCAGATTTTTACTGAACATCTACCCCATGCCAAATTGAATAAGGCACAGCCCCTGCCCCTCAGAAGCTCAGAAGTAGGGGAGGAGAGACCTACATTTGTTAAAGGCAAAGAATATGAATATGGGGGCACCTGGGTGGCTCAGTCGGTTGAGCATCCGACTTCGGCTTGGGTCATGATCTCACGGTCTGTGAGTTCGAGCCCCGCGTCAGGCTCTGTGCCGACAGCTCGGAGCCTGGAGCCTGTTTCGGATTCTGTGTCTCCCTCTCTCTCTGACCCTCCCCCATTCATGCTCTGTCTCTCTCTGTGTCAAAAAGATAAATAAATGTTAAAAAAAAACAATTGAAAATAAATAAATAAATAAAAAGAATACGAATACGAATACTGATATAAGAGCTGAATCAACAGTATTCAAGAGCTGAGAGCTATCTCAAAAAGGCACAGAACAGGGCATGGTATATTACTTTTTGAATATATATGGACAAAATAACAATTTATAGTCATATTAGCTGGTATAAGCACAAAGAAGTCAGAAAGGACTCTTGAGAACTATGAAAACTTGACATCTATTTAGGAGAGAAGTGAACTGGGGGCCGGGAAAGCCTTTTACTGAATGCCCTTCTGGTTTTTGCAAACATGGGAATGTATCGTATAACCAAAAAATTAATTCAAAAAGTGAAATAAGCTTTCAGCCCCTGCCTCATAGTAGACCATGTCTCTCATCTATTAAAAGCCCTTTATCGGGTCCTATTGTCCTTGCTGTATAATGCACAGTCTTTTTGGTGGCTTTCAGGATGGTCTGACCTGGCTGGTGTGTCTCCTCACCCCTTGCCTGTCCCCTCTTGGGCTCGGAGCTTGGCACAGCCTGGGATTCTGCAGGCTCTCCGCTCAGCCAAGCCCACTCTGATGACGCAGGATGCCGACAGGCTCTTTGCTCTGCCTCGTCTCGTCTCGCTCCCACCTGCTTTGACCGGCCCCTGCTCATTCTTCAGGTTTTGCTGGAGGTGCCATTCTCCCAACAGCCTCCCCTCACCTCCTCAAAGCCCCAGAGCCCATTCCGCAACTTGCTTTAGGACCCTTTGCTCTATGTTCCCCAAGAAGCCTATAATGCTCTATGTTGGTAAAGTAACGTGTCACATTTGTACTTAATGGTCTGATTTTATCTTTTTTTACTCATGTAAAAAAGAGAGCATACCTCCGTCACATTTTCTCCTGCATTCCATCAGCTATCTCCAAGCCTCCTATTTAGCGGGAGTTCAGCCTAGTGTGTTTAGGTGTGTGTGGGGGGCCACAGTTATAGAAAATAAAGACACAACCAGTTTGTGCATGATAGAATCAGGAGTCTTTTTTAAAAAAATATTTTTAAAATATTTATTTATTAGTTTTGAGAGAGAGAGAGAGAGAGAGAGAGAGCAAGCAGGGGAGGGGCAGAGACACAGAATCCCAAGCAGGCTCCAGGCTCTGAGCTGTCAGCACAGAGCCTGCCGTGGGGCTTGAACTCATGAACCTCGAGATCACGACCTGAGCCAAAGTCAGTCGCTTAACTGACTGAGCCACCCAGGCCCCCCTGGAATGCAGGAGTCTTGGTAGTTTCCTGAGAAGTAAAGGCTAGGAGAAAGACTGCTGGAAGGATCAGACAGGAAGTGGCATAAAACAGCGGGACAAGACGTGAAGAAAGGACACTTCCTCAAAAGCATGGACCTTCCTTGAGTCAGCACAGTGGAGGACAGCATATGTATTGCAGAGAAAGAAGCTGTGGGGGAAATGGAAGAGAAAAGACTCAAAATTTATTGGAGGGGAGGCAAACATGTAGGGTAAGGTTATCAGCCGGGTATCTGTGTCCATGCTTTTGGAGGTGCTTGGACCTCTGGCAACTGCATGGAAACTCCCATGGGGATCTTTATGTGCATTTTTTTTTTTTTTTCTTTTTTTGAGCAGACGTCATAGTTTTTTTAGGATTCAGAAAGTCTGGAGATTGAAGACGGACTGAAGATCTTGTCAGGCTTAGACGAACCGTGAAGTAAGAGAAGAGGAAGGAAGACACGAGGCTGTACGAGCTGGACTGTGACATCCTGGAGAAGCAGGAAGTGAATGTTGGACGTGCTTCACAGAAATAGCAGCGGCAAAGGGAGGTGGGCGGGGAGTGGAGTCGGGGAAGGTCGTGGAAGGTCACTGAAACCCGCGAAGGAGCCCCGTCACCGTCTGGGTTGTCAGCACATCATCTGCTTCATTAAGCCTCATTTTCACTGTGAGGGGAAGGGAGGGTTGGGGAGCATGACAAAAATACCTTCTGGTCTACCTCATAAGGGTGTCATGAGAGGGTGAGAAAGACTCTTCATATGTAGAAAGTTGTGGGGTTTCCCCCCTCTCTTTAATTTGTTCTTTATGCTGTTCCCATGAAATCTCACGTGAAAGTAACTACAGTCCTACTGGGTGGCGGGGACCGGGAGGCCCTTCGCACAACTCGGTCATCAGCTCCTCATTGACCTTCTGGGACTGTGAACAGAGATTTACAGCATCTCCCAAACCACCGAATCTTTTCCCGGTTAGCTTTTATACTGTCCGCTCAGAAGGGCCTACGCCTCTTTCCTAGAAGTTCCAAGCAGGGAATTCTACTCCAGGAGGTGACACTCCGGAAGCAGTTTTGTGGCGTGGCAGCATCTGGGCCCTCGGGCCAGCCTGGGTGACCAGGCTGCTGGCTGACCCTGAGCCACGCACCTCTGTGCCTCGGGCGTCTGATCTGTAACATGGGAATGACGGTAGCCCCGAGCTATGGGGCGGTGGTGAGGATTATCCGGGATGCTGCCGTGAAGCCCTAGGAGGAGAACCTGCCCACGATAGCTGCTCACGGCTTGGCTCGTCTGACAGCTCCACACTCCCCCGATTGCCAGGAGATGCGTCACCCCCACGGCAGCCCCGCGCTCCCCTCCCCCCTGCACGATACAGCTGCTCCCCGGTGCCAGGTAGGGGGTGCCTGCTCATCTAGGAGAAGGGACGTTTTCGTCCAGTGCTTCTCCTGCCTTGGGCGGGGGGGGGGGGGGGGGGGCGGTTGGGAAGCCCCCGTTGCCTTTTCAAGGCCCCTGAGTCAAAGCCAGAAGATGCGCGTTTCGTCCTGCTCTGCCACTTGCTCGTGCCGGAATTCTGAACAAATTACTTCCCATCACCGAGCTTTTGCGCCCTGGCTTCTCGACTGACTGTTGGAAGGTGCATCCGTCGGCTGGGGCTCCCACGCAGAATACTACGGGCCGGGGGCTGACACGGCAGAAGTCCGTTTGCTCCCAGTTCTGGAGGCTAGGATTCTGAGATTAAGGAGTTGGTAGGATTGGTTTCTGCGAAGGTTTCTCTCCTTGGCTTGGAGAGGGCCGTCTTCTCCCTGTGTCCTCACGTGGTCTTCCTTCTGTCCACGTCTGTGTCCTAATCTCCTCTTTTTGTGAGAATAGCAGTCACATTTGATTAAAGGCCACCCTCAAGGCCTCATCTGACCTCTGTTACCTCTCCAAATACGGTCACAGTCTGAGGTACCCGGCGTTAGGATTTTAGCGGATGAATTTGGGGTGGGAACACAATTGGGCCGGTAGCGGAAGGCTAACTGAGAAACTTGTATCTGAAACCGTAGCATAAAGCAGGCATTTCATAAGTGCTGGTGAAATATGTTGACGCGTGTCACCGCCCCGCACTTTACTGAGACAACTGTGCTTTCGTGGAGAGGGTGGGCCTACTGCTCTTACTTGGCTGAATCAGGCTTTATTTTCTTCTTAAAAAAATGTTTTTATTGGTTCATTTTTTGAGAGAGAGAGAGAGCAGGAGAGGGGCAGAGGAAAGAGGGAGAGAGAGAGAATCTCGAGCAGGCTCCACCCTGTGGCCAGCCCGCAGCCCCACGTGGGGCTCCAACTCAAGAACCGTGAGATCATGACCTGAGTCGAAATCAAGAGTTGGACGCTTAACCGACTGAGCCACCCAGGCGCCCCTTGTTTTCTTCTATTTCAAAGCACAAGTCCCTTACGTGCCATGCCCAGCTCCCTGCGGTGCCCCCACTGGTAAGGGGCAGATGAGTAGAGAGCGAAGAATTTGTTTTGGCTTCAATACTACTGAACGGACAATCGACTTAGTGACTCTCCTCAGGCCGCATATCCTTCGGGGTTTTAGGGCATCATCTCCCCGGTCTGGGCTTTGCTCTCATGGTCACATGCCCCGTGTCACTGGAACACAAGCTCACAATTGTCTTCTTATAAATGAAGGAAAATCTGTCCTGAGCCGTTCGGGTTGTTTGCAATATCTTTACAAAATAGCTTTTCAGTATTTCTTCCATTAAAACAAAAGCGAGCAAGCAGCAGCAGTAACAGCCATCACAAAAATGAGCAAAGAGGGAGAAAGAGCTCCTTGGTTCCAAAGATAAGAAAAGTGAAAAGCTCTCTTTTACTGGATCAACCTCTTGGAAATTCTATGACCAGGCCCACAGTAGCAGCTACTGTTGTTGGGTTCCTGCGTTCTACAAATGCCGTCCCCAGTTATGTGTTCCTTTGAGCAGTGCTCCGGGGGCACTCTGTCACTCAGGGTGTCCCTCTGGCCCGGGTTAATGACTGTGAGCAGGGACTTGCTAGCTTGCACTCACCTTCTTCTGGAGAGAGGCAGACGGACACTTGGGAGCCCACACGTGATTGCCAGCAACCTTTGACCTTCCAAGGCCTCTGCACTCTGACCTTCTCTGCTCTTTCGGTTAATGACAATTATAAGTGTTCAAGAGGCACACCACTGAGGCAAGAGGCCTCGGCTAATTGGGCAAACAGATTAAATGGCGGTAGATATTTTCCCCTCTTGGATATTCCAAGACCATAAATAATGAATTTGAGAAAAAAAAAATTAAGCATGAAACCTAATGGAGGTTTCAGAGGAAAAAAAAAACACCATTATTTCTAGATTGCAGTGGGGGGGGGGGAATTTCTGGTTGCAATTTTTGGATTTTCTTGATGGATGGATTTGCTTCAGGTGGGGCATGTCAAAGGCTCAGGTGTGAGTGGCAGGGGAGGGCCGACCAGCTGCAGTACAGAGAGGCCAGATGGCTCGCAAGGAAGGAGCGAAAACCCAGGGAATTCTAATGATGAGAAACCCTCAAAGAGCTTTCAGAGTGCGGCAGGCATGCTGGGAATTCTGGAAGCCATCACAATTAGCATCTAGAAACACCTTGCCTAAAATCCAGGCCTACAGGCAGTACTGTCTCAGGGTCTGGAGCGTGTGCTCAGAACAAACATATGTGTAGCAAATATATGTGTGCAACTGTGTGCAAATTTTATATATTTATATGTATGATTTATACACACACACACACACACACACACACACACATACACATGTCTGCCCACACTACACATTTGTTAAATCTGTGCTGATTAGAATCAAATCAGACGGGGAGGAAGTTTTCCCGGTCTCCATCCATTGTCAACTCTCCTGTGTTGCTCCTGGGAACAAGTCCCTGGCCCCCTACCTGGAAGGGCAACGGCTTCCCAGAATGTCGGGCAATGTCCAGCCCAGCCCAGCCCAGGCAGAGGCATGCTGGCTACTTTCCACAGAAGCTGGGCCACCAAGGAAAGGAGACACTACTCTCTCTTCTTGAGCTGAGAAGAGCCTGAGACATTTTCGTTTAAATAGTACAGGACAGTCAGGTGGTCACTGGCAACAGAAGATGTTCTAATATTTATGCAGAGTTCATAGCAAGGAACTTACAGCACTCTTGGGATTCTTACTAGCCCTCAAAGATGCTTGTGTGTGTGTGTGTGTGCGTGTGTGTGTGTGTGTGTCTAATGGCAAGAAGCTTGGGAGCAGTAGAAAGGAAGGCATCATCTTCTTTTTTTTTAAGTTTTTAAATTTCTTTTGAGAGAGAGAGAGAGAGAGAGAGAATGTGGGGAGGGGCAGAGAAAGAAGGAGAGAAAGAATCCCAAGCCAGCTCTCTGTCATCAGCGCAAAGCTCGATGCGGGGCTCAGTCCCATGAACCAGGAGATCATGACCTGAGCTGAAACCAAGTGTCGGACGCTCAACCAACTGAGCCAGCCAGGCGCCCCACATCTCCTTCTTTTTTAAAAAAGTGAGGCACTTTTTTGGTTTGCCCATCATCCCCCATAAAGTTAAACCCAAGTAGTGGACTCTGAGTTGAGGGCTGTTTCAGGGAGGACCCAAGACATGGGGGGAGAGAGGGCTGGTCATACTCCTTTGCTGCCGGTGCTGAGTTAGTTGGTAGAAATTTGAGAGGACAGGCAGAGGGGAAAAGAGAGGCGCTGTGTCATTCTGGGGGTGCTGGCTAGCTGGGGCCCACCCACCACCTGCCTGCCTCCTGCCTGTCCTGACATCATCTTCAAGCTTGAACCACTCAGTCTTGTTCTGTGAACTTATCTGACCTTAATTCCAATGCTGTGTGCGATACCACGATACCTGACTGAAGTCTCACGTGAAGATGTGACAGCTTGCCCCTGGTGGTGACGATGGGGGTGTCACTTCTCCATGGCTCTGTGTGCCTGCCTGGTTTAGCTCCTGTCACCCTGGGTGGGACAGGAGGTGGATTACGGGACAAAGAGAATTCCTGCCAGACTTGGGTGCTGCAGGAATTCTATCTACTGCCCCTGGCTTCTGGCTGATTTGTGTGTTTTAGAGTAATACTGCGTTTTCTGCTCTCTGGGTCTGTTCCTGGTCTGGGGTGGGGGGAGTCGGTAAACGTGACCCCCAAAGTCTCAGTTTAAAAAAAAAGCCCACAACAGAGCAGTCTGTTTGTTTGTTTGTTTGTTTGTTGTCGGCAGCATTTTCCTTCCTGTGTAGTACCAGCTTGTTGACTGTCTCACTCAGTGTCGGTTGAGTTGGCACAGGTAGTCCCCTTGTGCGGCTAGAGACTCTTCCCGCTGGGCGTTTCTTCTCTTTCTCCCCTCTAATATCTATGTGCTCCCGGGGAGTGCTACAAAACACACTGAGGATGAGAAGACAAAACACAAATGAGCCCCTAAGGTTTTACAGTCCGTGGTGGTTTGGGAATGCAGGGGACAAACCCACCATCAAACGACCAGTGGCTTGGGGTATGATGGGCTTGTGCGAGACGGAGGTGTCAGCATGGCAGAGGGGGCGGAGAGCAGGGTGGGGGACCCCTCTCTGAAAGTGACAGCGTTTCAGATCCCACTCTAAAGAGCTCACAGCCAAACCAAGATGGAACCAGTCTCCTTCTGAGACGGAAGGAGACTTCTAGCTGACTCGTTGTGCTCAGCTTAGCGTTCATGGCCAGTGGCTGGCGGTTCTGGGCAAAAGAGCCCACATGGGGGCTGGGGGGCGGGGTGGTGAACAGGAGAGGAGGCAATGTGGGTAAAGCCAAGCCAGGCAGAGGACTTATGGAGGAGATGAGAGGCTAGAAATCCATGAGGAAATGAAACGGCAGGTATGGCAAAAAGGCACAGTGGGCTGGAGGCAGAAGACTGGGGTCTCACCTCTGCCCTTCAGGACCGGGGCAGCCTTAGGAAAGGGGTATACTCCCTTTGAGTCTCCATTTTATCATCTTTAGAATAGAGCCAAAGATAATCTCCACCCTTCCTACCTCACAAGGATACTGTGAGAGTTTAACAGAAACCCTTCAAAACCCATAAGCCAAGGCTCAGGCCAGCACACTACTTGGCCAACTGTGGCTATCAAGCAACTTGGGCTGAAGAAAGAAAGAAGTCGGTGAGCGTAAAACAGAATACGGAGTAAAGACGATTAATCAAAGTAGGCACGAGGGAGCCAGGGGAGAACCAAGGAAGAACCACATGGTGATGGTGCTGGTGGAGCCACCAGAGTCATTCAAAAATGCAGACAGGGTGACAGCGTCCGGCGAATGAGTAGCAGTGACCCGTGCTTGAGAACCTAACGTGTCAGCTCCTGTGCCGATGAGCGGGAGGCCGAGATTGGGAGAGGGGTCAGCAGGGAAGAAGCCACAGGTGGGAGAGAGAAAGTCAGGCCAACAGCTTGTTTTCGGGAGACTGAGGCATAGGTGGGCATTCACATACTGATAGATGGAGTGGGCTCGCATGGGCCAGAGTTGAAAGTGAGGCAGAATGAGGCATGTCACTCACCCTATTCGAAACTGAAGATAGATAAGACCTTGGCTCAAAATGGTAACCGACGAAAGGGACTTACAATTTTTTTCTGGAGAGAACGCTCTCGTGCATTTGCTCCGAATCCAGTGATTTCGTTTAAACTGGGAGTTTCCTCGCCCGCCACGGGGACCAGAGAGAGTTCCGTCTCTAAGGGGAGTGAGGGCAGGTCAAGCTTCTGTAATTCGGTGTCATGAGAAGTAGGGGAAAGAGTTTTCCGCAAGGAGGTGACAACACTGTTTAGCCTTTCAGGAAGAGAGCCTTTCAGAAGTGAAAATGGAATGATTGTAGTTGATTTAAGAGGTAAAAGTTGAGAGGCAAAGGACAACTAAGGTTGAAAGGGTTTCTCTGAGTAGTCCTTTTGTTCATGGGCAAGACGTTGTCGCTGATGGGTTCAAGGGGAGTGGGAAGGCACGGGAGAGGTGGGAGGGATGATGGATTGCCTACGAACCTATGAAGAATGAGGCAAAGCAGCATGAAACCATTTGTTTGGGCTTTATAGATTTTCTAATAAAAACGTCAAGGTTTTTTCACACCATTTTGAAAATGTCATCAAATGCAAAACAGTTCTCCTGGTGCCACAAAGGCTGCATTTCCAATGGTAACTTCCAGCCCCAAATGCCATAACAAACTTTGTCAGATTTTCCTCCAAGTCGAACCAGGGGTCAGGTTTGGTCCAGGTCCCTTCAGGGTGACCTTTGATCCTTCACGGCAACTGCCCCTCCCAATAGAGCCCATAACTTTCCTGACTGTGAAGTATTTGGGGAGTTGATTAAAGGTTAGTGTGAGCCCAGTGGAAATATCCCTAAAAACAGAGAGCACACGTCTGAGCCATGTCTGGGGATTGAGGAGCCTATTTCTGACTCTCTGACTTAGGTTATTTCTGGTGTAACCATTAAAAAAATTCTTTCAATGAAGCTTCCTTGCCTCTTCTCCCCGGACTCACTCCTTTGTAATCTGCTTAATCCACTTCCTCAAAGTTATTATTATTATCGTTATTATTGTTTTAATCACGTGACAGCCTGGCTCCAAGACCTTCAATGGCTCCCCTTTGCCTTCTTCTGGTTTTCATTTTTTATGACCATTTTATTTAACCCAAGAAATCTAAAATATCATCTTAGATATCATGCAACTTACATCAGAATGATGAATGGGATATTTTATATCCTTTCTTTATACTGAGCTTCAAAATCTAGTGCAAACTTCACAGTTACAGCACATCTCAATTTGGAAGTTAAATTTAATCGGATACACTTAATTTGTATTTAGCTTTCATAAGATTTACAGTTATAAGAGAAGATTCACAGGCTAGTTGTTCAAATATACCTCAAAGTTTTCCAATAACGGACTCAAATGTCAGTTTTTAAAGTTGAATTTACACTGGTTAAATCGGAATCCAAATTTAAAGATCTCATTCTTCTTATTGCAGAGTGGTATCCGACTTTAGAAATGGAACACTCACCCCCGCTTTGTTAAGTGCAAACACCTTTAATTGGCTTTCTGCACCCCAATTCCTTTGCAGTTTCCCTTTGCAGTTCTGCACCCCAGTTCCTTATCTTTTTCAGTTCCTGGGCGTGTGCTGCACACTTCAGCCAAATTCGCCCAGGCTGTGCCCCACACTCACTTCTCATCCTCAGTGAAATATCACTCTCTCCATCCCGGGCATTTTTCCCTTCATGCCATCTTTGCCTGTTAAAATCTTGCCATCCTGGGGCCCCTGGGTGGCTCAGTCGGTTAAGCAACCAACTTCAGCTCAGGTCATGGTCTCGGGGTCCATGAGTTTGAGCCCTGCGTCGAGCTCTGTGCTGATGGCTCAAAGTCTGGAGCCTGCTTCGGGCTCTGTGTCTCCCTCTCTTTCTACCCCTCCCCCATTCACGCTTTGCCTGTCTCTGAAAAATGAATAAACCTTAAAAACAAAAATTTAAAATCTTGTCGTTCCTTCACGATTTATCTGACAAGCCACTTCTTCCCTACAATCTTTCCTGATTTCCTCAACTGTGATTTTCCATTTGTTTTCATCCCTTAAATCACGTTGATGCCTTCAATCGATCCTCTTTAACACGGATTCTAGTCTATTCTCCAGGGCTTGTCTCCTTGAAGCTGAAGTAGGAAACTGTGCCTCACGCATTTTTATTGCTCCCTACACCCACCACCTGCAATTAAGTTTCCTCCGGTGGCCTCCTGTAGGCCACGCGATTGGTAAAGGGTGGAAGCATTCGGTTCAGGGTGAGGTCTTTTTGGGTTCCCTTCTATTACTGTGTATGTTGAAAGGGCCATATACGGAAAAAAGAAAAGAAAAAATCAGAGAGAACAGTTGAGTTTCGTACGTTGGTTTTGTCTAGCACATCAAGTCTGCTGCCTTTTGACTTTGGCGGATGTCTTCTTCCTGGCCCGAGAAACAGAGGCCAGGAACGTACTTGCACATATGCCCCTCTCCTTCTCTCGCTGGCTTTCTGCAGCTCTGAGGTAAAACGTTAAAGGACCAAGAAGGAGGAGCAGTTTCTGAAGGGACTCTGTTGCCCTTGTGGAGTTCCTTGTGGGGCTTGCTCTCTAGAGTCATGGGGTCTCTCGTAGGGTTCTGTTCCAAACATTTCCTCTTGGATCTTCTAAGCATGAGGGGTATTAAACACTGGAAGGGGTCACGTCTGAGGATCGAGACAAACACAGGAATTAAATTCTTTGACCTTTAAAAAAATATCCCTGTTCTGTCTGGAAAACACAGGGGTCAGCTCAACGGGCTTCCCAGGGGCCACCAAAGTGATGGTTGTGGGGGCAAGAGTTTGCAGGAAGACAGAAAGGAAGGAATGCAGGGAGAAAATTTTAGAAGCTTAATAAGGCAGCTCCCAGCTATAGGGTGGAGGAAGCCAGTACAGGGGTAACTGGCAATGACCTAGTTGTTAGTCAGAATTGGATGGTTTGGGCCTAGATCTACCAGCGGTTTACTGTAGAATCCTGAGCAAATCCACCTTGAGTGTGAGTTTTCCATATGTAGATGGGACTGGTGCCTGTCATTTCTGGCAAACTGGCCAAACCTTATGACTACTTTAGGTTCAAGCTGGAAAGAAATGCAGCTGCCTGCCTTCCTTCCTTCCTTCCTTCCTTCCTTCCTTCCTTCCTTCCTTCTTTCCTTCCTTCCTCCCTCCCTCCCTCCCTCTCTCCCTCCCTCCCTCTGTTCTTTCCTCCCTTCCTTCCTTTCTTCTTTCCTTCCTCCCTCCCTCCTTCTCTCCCTCCCTCCCTCTGTTCCTTCCTTCCTCCTTCCCTCCCTCCCTTCCTTTCTTCCTTCCTTCCTTCCCTCCCTGTCCTTCTTTCCTCCTTTCTCCCTTCTTCCTTCCAACAGATATTTATCACGTACTTGCCCTGCTCCAGGAGGATCTAGAAGTGAGCAAAAACAGTCGAAGTCCCTCCGTTCATACATATGTTAGCAACAGCCAGACAAGTAAATATACATAATATGGGGTAGTGATAAATGCTCCAAAGAAAGATAAAGGTGGGTGAGGGGACAGACAGCAGCACAGAGCTGTGTGAGACAGAGCAATCTATCTAAGGCAGCTTCATCTGAGAGGGTGGCATCGGAGCAGAGACCCAGATGAAATAAGGGTGTCACTGGGGGGAGCTGTGTTGTATGTGCAGAGAGAAGAGCTGAATCAGACAAATGTGCCAGCTGCATGACCCTGGGCAAGATAATAGCTTCTGTGAACCTCCCTTTCCATGGTTTAAAATAAAACTAACACCTACTTGACGAAGTGCTTGTGCAGATTAAATCCAGCATCGCGTGTGAGGCTTGGCACGCGGTGGAAAATGGATGTGGGGTGGGTGCCAGCAGTGAGTGCACGCCCCTGGGTGCAGTCTGGGTGAACAGATTGGGCGCCCCTCCTACCCTTCCCCAGGCGCCACCGGTCCTTCAGGGTCTCTGGGCCCCTTTCTCATTCAGTAGAAAACGGGCAGCGCGTCCCCTCCTCAAAGGAATGCAAAGGGTCAGGCGAGGGGTAGCAAATGCAATAGTGCTGTGGACCAGCTCTTCCGATTAAAGGTGGGCAGAGAATCAGAGCACGTGTGAGAGGCTGAGCCTCGATCCTCGCCCCCGGGGAGAGGGCGCCGGGGGGCAAAGGCCCTCTAACCGGGACGGGTCCTTTAAAAACGTGGGCTCAGACGGAGCCAGAGACACATTTGCTAGCACCAGAGAGGGCTGGGAAGAGAGCCAGTCCCGGGGTGGAGGCTCGCCAGAAGGGCGGGCTCGGGCTGACCACCAGGAAGCAACAAAGCGGCAACACAAACAGGAAGCAGGACCGCTGGTGACAGGATGGGGCCCTGCGAGAGCCGGGAAGAGCCCGGAGCGCGGGGGGCCGGGGAGTGGTGGGGGGCGCGAGTGAAACTGACATTGCCACTTCAGTACCTAGTGATGCTCCCCCTGTCGTGCTCTTCAAAAGCACAGCAGAAAGAACCCATTTCTGCCTCTTTGGTAACCCCTCCCCCCCTCCTCTGTGGGGAGAGGGTTTTTCTACTTCCCTCTCACCCACTTACACAGCCACCTCGTAATTAGTGGAAAAGCACCTCATCCCGGGGCCCTGACATTACCCTGCGCTGATTCCACAGTCCCGGGAAGCAGGGCCTGCCTCGTTATTTCGAAAACTGCCGGGAAGGGCATCCGGCGGATGATGGACTCCAACGAGAACAGGATCTACATCTAAAATAATATGAGTAAATTGCAGATTGATTCATGGGACAGAGCACCCAGCAGCCCAAACTCCATTCTTCCTTCCGAGTTCCATCTCCTATCTCCTGTCAGTCTCAAAATTGATAGAACAGCCTGGAGCCATTGAACAGAGTTATGTCTGCAATCACCTTTCTAATTCTTGCATACAGGTGCCAATATGTCAAGAGGACCCAGGCAAGGGGACAACGGGGTGGCTTTATATAGCATTATGACAAGCAAACCCTTGAATACCAAAAGGAGCTCGTGAGCTTTCCAGCAGCAAGGAAAAAAAAAATTATTTATTTATTTATTTATTTATTTATTTTTAAAGCTCCTGTATGGTTGCCTGCCCCTGGCTCTCGTGGCCCTGCACCGGTGCGAAAAGGAGATCACTAACAAAAGGTTATTCAGCGCTTTCCCCGAATACACCCAAAGGTACCAAGTACGGACACAGCAGATGTCAGGAGACTGAGCCCTATTTTGGACAACTGCCGAGATATTTAGAAATAGCGCTTTCTTATTAACCCAGGCATAATGCTGAAAGTCCTTTAAAATAAAACTTCCCAGATGCCACCTGCATGTGACATGGCAGGAGGGTGCATGCCAGCCGGCCCGCTGACACACGAAAGACTCTTAAGAAACAGCCTCGACTGATTGTTCCGGCACAAACAAATCACAACCTAATTTATGTATTCCTGCAGCTGTACCCCAGCCGAGGCAGGAGTCGGACCGATTCACAGTTGACTAGTGCTGTCTCATTCTTTGCAGATTTTGGCATTTAACTGTAATTAAGATTTATTGTTCACTAGCTTGCAGGTCAGGGCAGGCATGACAATATGGGCAACTTTTCTGTTTACTAGTAAAATGTCTGGTAGGAGGAAGCCTCAAACCTTCCAAGCAGAACCTGACAGAAATAAATAGCACCTCTTCACTCCAGGACCAGCGCATTACCGATTTTAATCAGACCCGAGAGTTCTCGTTAAGGGAGGGCAGGGAGGAATCGGAAAGAGCTAGTGAACTGTGCCGTTGCTTTTGCACCAGAAGGGTACGGGCCGGAAGCCAAATCAATTATTGCTGATCTTCTGGATTTGGGGAAGGGATTGTCAGCTCGGTGTGGGAGGGACTGAGACCTTGCTGCTGACAAAGGTTCTGCAGAGACTGGGACCTGTGGGTCTCCACGGCCCCTCCTTGCAACCGAGAGGAGAATCATCACTCGTCTGTCCCCACTCTCAAGGATGCCCTTGGACCAAATCAGATGGCCCGAGGAGGAGGGAGGCAGGGTTCAGCAGGCAGCGGCCACTCACCTTTTACAGTCTGTCTGCTGAGGTCCTGTGCAGGTGACCCACGACGCAGTGGGTGTGAATGAACAAACGCTCTGCAAGCAGACAGATGAAGAAGGGCATCTCATCCCACTGGTTTATTAGAAGGCAGAAATGCTGAAGCATAATGTCCTTCAGTTCTGCAGCGTCTATAATTTATTATGTATTATTGTTTGTCCTCCTTGGAGTATTTTTGTCAGAGCCTCTATAAAATAAGAAAACAGTACTCACATGGCCCAGAGATCTGGACCCTGAGTTTTTCCTGTTTCTCTTATTCCCTTTCAGAGGAGGGGCAGGGGAAGAAAAAAACCAAACCAAAACAAACAAACAAAAAACCCTTGCTCTTCAGAGCACCAATGACTACAGAATGCAATTTTATACGATATTGTAAAAATGTCTTTGTATCTCGCTCGAAACTGCAAATCGTTCAAATTGTGGCTCGCAAAAATCCGTACACAGCTTTAGGAAAAGATTAAAAATAAGTGAGGGAGAAAATTGGGTGATCGTCTACATTCTCCCGTTGTACGTTGCTTATTAATATTAGAGCTACTAGCTCACAGAAGTTGAAGAGGGTTGGTTCCATTCTGCAGCGATCCGCTCCTTCCCCAGTTGCCTTAATTCTAGCACATTTGTTCTCCTCTTTGTTGGAAAAGGATCTCGAGATTCTAAGAGGTATAAGGGAGCTTTTGTTTTGACATTAAGAGAAAGCTGTAAGAGAACGCGCCTTTCCCAAAGGTACAAGGGGGAAAATGGGTGTGAAATTAATTTTAATGGTGGATAGAGACAAAATCTAAAAAAGGATTTAAAAGAAAACTTCCCACCTATTTTACCAACTGAAGGTGCTTTATAGTCCTAGATACCGGATTTTTAGTCTTGGGGGATCCAGTTCAATTAAAATGATGCTGAATCACAAAAGAGGAAAATATAATTGAGGGAAGAAGGATTCTAATATTTAGATTCAGTTGTTAGTGATATTTTTAACCACTTAAAAAAAAAAAGCCATTCTTCCCTTCCACTGAACTCACAATTATTAGTTTAATTTTCAGAGCTGGCCAGTTTAAGCCAGCATTACTCTGTCCCGAGGACCCTTGAGCCGGGCCCAGAAAAGGTTGAAGGAAGTCTCACAGGGGGCACATTTGACCCTAAACGTGAGCCTGGTTTACCGAGCCACAGAACTTTGATCCTTGGTGACGCCTTGTGAGGTGGTTGGGGGGGGGGGGGGGACAGGGGGGAGGAGAAGACGACAGTCACTCCACAGCTTCTCGGGTGGCTGATCCGAGCAAAGCACATTTACACACTCGGGTCTCGGCCCTCACGGATGCAGACGGGCGGGTAGAAAAGGGCGAGCAGGATGCTGCAGTCATTTAGCGGGCAGGACATCGCGGTGCCCAGGGCTGCTCAGTGCAAACAATGGAAGCCTGGGACAGGGAGCTTGCGGTGGCTCCGAACAGGTGGGAAGCTGGAGGAGAATCACTTGGCTCTCAGCTGGGAAGGGCTTTGTGGCGGAAGCAGGATCTCAGGAGCTGGGAGAATGATTGTAGGAGACAGCTTGCGGAGACGGGATGGGGCAGGATTCCAGGCGCACGGCCTCCTGCCCAGGAACGAAGCAAACCTTGAAGGAGAGAATATGGTGCTTAGTGGAAGGGGCAGTGGGAAAAATTCCAAGGAAGGAGGAGGAGGAACGGGCCGTGTAGTAGCAGGACCACTCGGATGACCAGCATTTCAGACGTCCTCCTCCACTCGAACGCGATCGCTATCGGCCCATCTTTGCCGAAAGTGTTGTTACTCTGTTATAGCCTTTGGCATTTAAAGCTTTGTTTTTTGGGCTAATATTATGCCCACGTTGGTCGCCACGTTCTTAATGGAGTGTTAAAAAATGAGAGATGATTCATCGGAGACTGCCCGGAATAGAGATAAAATGGATCAAAACACGGGAAATGGAAATTAACGCCGTTGTTTGCACAATTTTAAAATGTGGTTTTGAAATTAGAGAAGGCGGTTGGTGGTGCCTGGGTGGCTCAGTTGTTTAAGTGTCTGACTTTGGCTCAGATCATGATCCTATGGTTCCTGAGTTCGAACCCCGCGTCGGGCTCTGTGCTGACAGCTCAGAGCCTGGAGCCTGCTTCAGGTCCTGTGTCTCCCTCTCTCTTTGCCCCTCCCCCACTTGCTCTCTCTCTTTCTCAAAAAAAAAAAAAAAAAAAAAAGAATAAACATTAAAAAAATTTAAATTAGAGAAGAGGTGGCCACGGGGTAATGATTATTTCCTGAGATAGCAGGAAGCAGGAGTTTTCTTCTACCGTGAGGAGGATAAACAACAGTTTTCTATCTTCAAGGAGGAAACAGAGATGTCAGAGATCTCAGGTGCTTTGAATAGATATTGCTGAATTGTCCTTTAAAAATGGTGTAGGAATATTTATGCCTACCAATAGCCTGTGGGAGACAGGCTATTCCCCAAAGCCCTTCCCAGAAATAGAACTTATCAGTACTTATGATATCAGAGAACTGGTATCTTGTTTCAGCTTGACCTTCCTTGTGAGGATGAGTGCTTATCTAAATCCACATCCCCATCTAAGTGGAAATCTATGTCTATATCAAACCTACCTTCACCACTTGCACCTCTTCTGTGACTTGCCTATTCAAACCCCTTGCCCATTTTTTAACTGAGGTCTTTATTATTTATTATTTTCCAGAAGTTCTTTGTATATCAGGGATATGCCATTAATATACTGCACATTAGGGATATACCATTAGTGCAAAAGAGTGCTCACTCCATCTTAACCCTGGCTAGCTTTCCATAGAATTGATTTTCTTCATTTACCAATTTAATAGTCTAAAAGGGGATTTTTTTTAAGTTTATTTATTTATTTTTGAGAGAGAGAGAGGGCAGAAGGGGCAGAGAGGGAGGGAGGCAGAGGATTTGAAGTGGGCTCTACTCTGGCAGCAGGGAGCCTGATGCAAGGCTCGAACTCATGAACCAATCATGACCCAAGCCAAAGTTGGATGCTCAACCAACTGAGCCATCCAGATGCCCCTAAAAAGGGAATTTTGATGTTTTAATTTATATCTCATCTATACTTATTTGGTTATTAATGAGGCTGAATTTTTTCCATATTTTGATTAAAAATTCATATTTCTTTTGCAAATATCCCCTCGCCTATTTTTGGAAGAAGGTCCCCATTGTGGTTTTCTTACTGGTTTATAGGCTATAAACCCGGGATCTATTATTTACGGCAAATAACTTGTCATACAACTTTTAGGCTCTTTAGGTATCCCTGTGAGCTTTTCTGCTCGGTTTGCAAGAGAAGTTCTGGCTCTGCAGACAGGGTGGGGCGAAGGTGTGTGTTTCCACTCTGGCTTGGATTCTCCTTAAATTTGGAAATGAAATATAATTCACCATCCTGAGGATTAATTTCCTTTTGAAAACTACCCAGTCTGATGTATATAAGAAACGGCATTTCTTCCTGTAAGATGGCTTTGACCATGTGCCACATAACATAACAATCCTGGCCTTATTGTACTAAATGTGCGTTCGCTTGACTTTGTTACCTTTGAGCTGATGATTGAAAATGCCTCTGCTGGGGTGCCTGGGCAGCTCAGTCGGTTAAGCATCGGACTTCGGCTCAGGTCATGATCTCATAGTTTGTGGGATAGAGCCCCTGAGTTGGGCTCTGTGCTGACAGCGTGGGGCCTGCTTGGGATTCTCTCTCCCTTTCTCTCTCTCAAAATAAATTAAAAAAAAAATTTTTTTTTTTAAATGCCTCTGCTTTCTTTCCTGTCCGTAGGAGCTGGAAGCAATGGTGTAGTGGGTAGGGAAGTGGGGTCCAGCAAGCAGAGAGCAGAATACCAAGCCGTAGGAAGGGCAGGGAGGAGCCTGGAGCCTGGCATTAGATGCCATCAGTACCCTTGCTCCCTTTGTCTCTGCTTCTCACTGACTCCTGACTTCATTTTATTCTCTCCTTTGGTGGGTTGGCTTTCTTCACAGGGCAGAAACCATCCTGCGCCTTTAGCTCTCGGAGAGAGGCTGACTCAGTTCTCTTTTAACTGCATTCTAGAGAAGGCACTCTGTTGAAGGTCCATTTTGGGTTAGGCATAAGGTTGCCAAATAAAATATGGGATGCCCATATATATTAGAATTTCAGGGAAATGATTCATTCCTTTTTAGTTATAAGTATCTCCCCAAAGTTGTACGGGATATACTTACTCTAAAAAATTATAAATCGGTTATCTGAAATTCAGATTTAACTGGACAGCCTGTATTTTTATTTGCGAAGTTGGGCCACCCTAGTCAGGAGTCCGTTTCTAGACCAATTGGCCCAAAGTCGGGGAATTGGGGTTCTGTCCACCCTCGCCTCAGTTAGTGGTCGCCAGTAGGCTAGATGGTGTCCTCACTGCTGCTCACTTGCTGAGGGGTGGGGGTGGGGGTGGTTACTAGGCTGAGCAGACAAGCCTGTGGGAACCCGCTGTCCCTGCCTCCTTATACTAGCTGTTCCTCTGCCCTGCATGGGCTTCCGGCTGGCTCTCTCCCCGGTGCCTGATCACACCCCCTACTCTCCAGCACCGTGCTCTGATTCACCGTCTCTGTTCCTTGTGCTGTGATGTAGGCTCCATTAGGACCACGTCGGCGGCTTCTTGAATGCACACCAACATTTTATTGAGGGTCTGGCATGTGTCAGGTGCCGGTACGTACCTGGTTGGCGTGAGTTCAGCCCCCAATCCCCATATCTGTTCCGTGGTTTTCTTTCCCACCTGTCCCCCAGGCACCAGTCTTGCGGGAGACCCAGCCCTCGTCTCTGGAGGCTGTCTCCCAGCCCTTGAACGTGCCGAGGACACGAGCGCTCGTCCTTTCTACCGCGCAGCTTCGGCCTGCGTGACCATGCATTTCCCTCTGCCCCTTCCATCCCTGCCTGCCAGCTTACCACCAAGCCTCACGTGTATGTGGGGGCTCAGCTCTGGGTGTGGGTAGAGCGTCAAGGTGATCCTACCCGCGAGGGAGACCGTGGTGGGGCAGATGCAGCGGACAGGACTCTGGGTCAAGACCGCAGGAGATCAGAATGAGCTCATCCAGGGAAGCTGCACCCGGGACGCCCTGGGACAGCTTGCTAACAGATGGCTCGAGAAGGGCAAAGGTATCCAGGCCTTCCCCTCCCATGCTCTCCCTCTTCCTCCTGTGCTCTCCTCCTCTCCCCTCTGCTTGTCCAGGATTTGTTGTCCCTTCCCTTCCTCCTATTTCAAGAACACTTACCGTATCCTGGACATCCTACACACCTTTTTCCCCCCTTCATTTCATCATTTTAACATATGCTTTAACATCACATCATTTTAACATAACATCGTTTTAAATACAGCAATTTGTATTTCAAAATGGAAACATTAGGAAATGAAAAACCTTAAAGAAACCCAGCCAGAGTGTGATGGAGATGGGCTCTTAACCCAGATCTTCGCACTGCAGAGCCTGCATTTGTAAGCAACACGTTATACTGCCATTTCGCCCTCTGCAGATGAAATTTCAGATCGCACGGTATGGATACGGGTGGGTGGGCAGGCAGGTGCTTGGGCTAGCTGTGACCGCACTCTTCCAACTGGATCCATGACCAGACTTGGTACTGCCGGCCCCCTTCCTCTTTCCATCCATGCCAGGCCTCGCCCCGCCCACAGCACCCCTTCGTCACCTGCCTCCATTCTGCCCCTTTGTTTTCCATTCCTTCTACCGTTAGGTTAGCTGTCTCCTCCCCACATCTAGGGAGGCATTATTACTTTGCAAACAAAACATGTCCTGCTTGCCCTGGAAGATGGGCTGTCTGGAGAGATTTCCTGCAGACTGCTGTGCTCATCCTGGCTCGGGGTTCTTGTAAACTGCAGTCACAGAGGGTGGCACTTCCTGCCAGAGAGAAACCTTGTCCTCTCCCTGACCTCTGTCTTATTATCCCTTGTCGTCCATCTTGGAATCCCTCTCTGGTTCGCACTGAGGCCTTGTCCTGCCAACCTCTGGATGCCTCAGGCAGACAGCAAATGTTGCCATTTGGAAGTGGCAGGGGACGGGCAGACATTGGGGAGTGGGACGCATCCCTGCCTCCGTCCTCACAGGCCTTCGGCTGACACACCCGCTTACCCTCCCCCAGAACCACTGAAGGCCACGGCTCGCAGCGTTCCTGAGCTCCAGCGTGGTCAATTATGTCAGCGAATAAATAAAGGTGGAAAGAGCAGGGGTTCCTTCCTGGCCCCTTTCTAGAACCTTCCGTGAATGACATAATTCTAATCCCCAGCTGCAGCTGAGAATGTGTTTCAAGGGCTCCACTTCAGACAATGCCAGCCACAGTCGCTCCTTCCTCAGCTCCAAAATGCATTTTGCCTCTGGCCTGGGAATCTCCTCTCTCTCTCTCTCTCTCTCTCTCTCTCTCCATTCTCTGTCTCTGTTTCTCTAGGCCCCTCGGTCACTCTCTTCCCAGGTTTTAAAAGGGGAAGGGATTGGGAAGCAAATCCAAACCCTGATTTTTGAGTGGGGAGAAGCCTTTCACATGAAGAAAGAACATACATTAATAGCTTGGAAAACAATGGTAATATTTAATTAACCTTTTGAAATGGCTGATCTGCAAATCTGCACGTGTCAGCTCATCTTCAGAACAGAGGGACTGTGTGTGCCGATGCCAAAATCAACATGCTGGGTCCATGCATTTCTTCCGTGGGGATTTCACAGGGGGGAAGAAGCACGACCCGCTACTTCTCCCCCCCCCCCCCCCCACAAAATCAGTTGTGTTACTTTAAAAATTCATGTGATCCAGCTGCCCTCGTCAGAGTTGGATGTAGCCTGTTGTGCTACACATCTGAGGACCCCAAGCTGAAGCTTGGCTTCTCTCCCTGTCACTGTAGCAGACAGGCTGTGGGCCTCCCGGGGGCCTGGGGGTCAGTTGCGATGACAGCAAAAATCAGCTCAATGCACTTGTAGCTCTCCTAACACGGCGCATGTCCACAGGACAAAGGGAATTAGACTCATCTGCAGGTGTCAAGTCTCTGGCTTTTTTTGTGATTTTCTTTTTTTTTTTTTTTACCCCCTTTTAAAGGGGGTGTGCTCTCTTAGTTTGAGAAGTCACATCATCCGGAGCGCTAGGGTTGGCTCATTAAAATATCACCTGGTTAAAGTAAATCAATGTTGATGGAATTGTTTGAGGTGTTCCCCCTCGTGGAGCTGGTGTCAACTTGTTAGTCCCATCCCTGGGCTGAATGGAAACCCCTCCTTCTCCTCTGCATCCCATACCTGCATTAATGAGCAAGGCTCACACTGTAATGGGGAGCCTGGGTTGAGGGGAGGTGACTAATACATTTCATTTCCTTTTATCAACAGCAGTGGCAGAAAGAATTAGAGGGTGATATTTTACTTTTTTGGGGACTTCCAAAAATGAAAGAGGGTGGGCATGATAGAGTGAATGTGAAATAGTTGATTTGTACTTGCAAACTGTACAGGCACATCGATGAAGCAATAAGATGCATTTTGAAACGCTAAGAAAAACTGCTGTAACTTGTGAAAAGCCTTTTGTTGTCGCTTACGTGCGTTTCGAATCATCAGGGAAAAAAGGTTTGGGGCTTTTAAGAAATGTGGCAAAATCTGCCAAGCTTTGGGTGGGAAAGATTCAAGGCCCATGAAGACTTGATCAGGCGGGAAGATGTGCAGTTGATCAAATAAAGCAACTATTTGGTTGTTAAGCTCTCTTTTTTTTTCCCAATTGGAAGACTATGTCTTCTTAGCACAATTGGGTGCAACAAGGGCGAAAGGATCTTATCTGTGTCATTCTAGCAAGATCAGGAGATGTGGGGATTAAGAAATGAGGCTAGAATGCGTGAGATCTTTCCTGAGATGGCCAGGACAGTGCCTTTCCATGAGAAGTAGCCCACCTTTGAGGACCATATCTCCCAGGAACAAGCCTAACCATGAGTAACTCAACTCACACAGCCAAGGACAAGGGCATCAACAACAATGATCCAGAAGTGTGATAAATATCAAACCTACCAGTGGCAATGGCCTGGTTGACAGCCAAGGTCTTTTCAAGCGTGGAAGGTAAGGTTTTCTGGAGGTAGAAAGCACTCACTATACTCCAGCCTTGTTCTCAGCACTTTATATGCCTTATCTCATTTAACCCTCACAACAAGTCTTTGAAGTATTTACGAGTGTTAGCCCCATTTTACAGGTGAGGAATCCGAGGCACGGAGAGGTGAAGTAACTTGCCCAAGGTCACACGGGATATGCTGACTCTCTAATAATTGAAGAGTTGAGGAGGAAGGTATCAGTTATATCCAATGGCTTCTATATTTTTTCAAATGCATTTTCTGTTTCATCTTGTCTTTGTTGTGTTTAGTAATTGGCCTCGGCTGTTCAACCTGACTTTCACAGGATGTAGTAGCATCGAGAGCCTCCGATGTCAGGATCTTCTGAGAAGCTAACCTTAACCCCCTCATCCACTCCGGGATGCATGGGTCTTTACTCTGTGGGAACAGAAACAGGGCAGATCTTAGATTGTGCGGGGAGGGCATTTCCATCCTGAACGCACTCAGGGACCAAAGTCAGCCAAATTGAGAAAAGAGAGCAAGGGGTGAGGGAAGGTCTCCATGAATATAGAACATTCCCATCCCCTCTCCGCTTCCCTGCTTGAAAAAGAAAGCTCAGTTTCAGGATGGAATTAGAAAGGGAAGCAGAAAGGCAAACCAAAGGAGATAGTTGTAGGAAAATGGGACCATTTTCCCTACTGGACCGCCCCCTTCCTTGGGGTGTAATGATCCATTTGACCACTAGATTGAAGACGTGAGTGAGTGAAGGTAGTGTCCCCTCTAGTGTCCTGACAGCTTCAGATCTCAGAGCCGGGAAGGACCTCGATCACGACCTGTTTGAAGAACTTCAGGCCTCGGCATGTTCAAACCACCCAGAACAAATACAATATGGCAAGGGGATAATTTTTCAGTAAGGAAATAGCGTATGGGTATGATATTATGGGGTCCCTCAATCCAAACAAAGTGTCTCATGTATGGGCCATAACACAAAGCAGCTTAATCCAGCCCTCAACAGATTTATTTTGGGAAAGCCTCTAGGCTCCTCTGTAGGGGAGTAGCCTGTTTGCCGAGACCCTCCTCCGACATTCAAACGTAGAGGCCACCAAAAGGAGATGTGAATGATATTGTCACCTCCGCCCAGGATGGTGGAAACATCTACCAGAGCCCAGGGACTTTTGGGTATCCCATGTATTCGTGCCTAAATCCCTGGGCTGCGAAGCTATCACATTTAGTGATTAGCTCCCTTGAAAGTCTGAGTTGACTCCCAGGAGGTGGGGGAAGAAAACCGCATGTGCATACATAAAAGCGGAGGCTGCACGAATGTGTGTGTATGTGCGCGCATTTGTGCCTGCGAGCGCTGAGAAGCTGGGGGTCTGAGCAGTTTTCCGAGATTCCCCGGAATACGGAAGGCTCGTGGTGCGTATGGGAGAACTAACAACTACACCAGAAGGTGAGGAAATGGCTGGAAGCAACACTAATGCCACTCCATCTGGAAAGAGGGGTACTGTTTAGTACGTCTGGAACGCATTATTTCTGCAAATAGCTCAACCTCTATCAACTTTCAGGCAGGGATCCCGATCTGCAGCCAAGATGAGATCTCCCTGATGGCTGTGTGGCGGGAGAGGCTGAGCAAATGAACGAACAGCAGAAAGCAGGAAATCTGCAGAGATGGCAGCCGTTAAGGTACCACACAGCAAGCACCTGTCTCTCTCCAAAAAGACAGCCGGGGCTGCACATCACATTAGGCCGGGCCTGTGCTCGGGGTGGGCCGGACCCCGGTGGGATTTTGGGCTCACCAGCCAACTCCAACAAGTCCTCGCAATTTTTTGGGCTCAGAAAAGCCCCACATACAGTTGGCCAAATGGCTTTCCTGCATTGATTTTTATACCCGTGGGTATTTTGAAGGAAATTAAATCCATGTGTTTCTGATTGAGCTGCCATTAGCACATGAAAACGCTGTTTTGTGAGAGTTATGGTATGCCGTGGGTGCCTTCGCACAGTGCCGCTAAATGCCATAAAATCGTCTAGCCAGACACGGAGGTGCAAGAAGCCGGGTGCGTTCTGCCATACGCCATTTCCCTGCCTATCCAGAAGGCAACATGTTTTTGTCATTTGCATCCTTTCTGAATGTAGCACAACACGGTTTCTCATGCCCGTGAACCATCTATCATTTCCAATTTGAATGAAGCCCTCTTAGCGTGGATGATGGGACGTTGCCTTTAACCACTAATAGCTGGAGGGGACTCGTATTAAAACAGCCACGGAGGGGCGCCTGGGTGGCTCAGTCGGTTGAGCGTCCGACTTCGGCTCAGGTCATGATCTCGCGGTTCGTGAGTTCAAGCCCCGCGTCGGGCTCTGTGCTGACAGCTCGGAACCTGGAGCCTGTTTCAGATTCTGTGTCTCCCTTGCTCTCTGCTCCTCCCCTGTTCATGCTCTGTCTCTCTCTGTCTCAAAAATAAATAAACGTTTTAAAAAAAAAAATTAAAAAAAAAACCAAAAAAACAGCCACCGAGGCTGGCACTGGTCTCTGGGTCTCTGGGCAAAGAGGCCAGCTGAAATGTATTCCCAGGAAGGCCCACGCAGCTTCTGGTCTACACCACCTAGAAGCAGCTAAGCCTGTGCGGGCAGCGAGAACTGGTGGGCGAGTCCTGGCCCCGGGTGCAGGAGAGGAGGGGGTCTCACCCGGCCCTGCTACTTGCCCTCTCCGAGCTTCCTCTCTAGTGATCATTGGGTCAAATGCTATTGGTTTAGGGCCCTTCCTGGACTTGACATTGTATGATTAAAACTGACCCCCATTTGTCCTTAGTTATCACATTCATTGATGGTTGCATGTATTATGTCCCTAGAATGTTCTAGTATGTTTTGTGCTCAACGTTGAGGACACATGAAGAAAGGCATGTTTTTGCCTTTGGAGGGAGGGAGAAAGTGAGGGGGACTAATTTGTAGAGTA
Organism: Acinonyx jubatus; assembly: GCF_027475565.1. Classification (NCBI taxonomy): domain Eukaryota; kingdom Metazoa; phylum Chordata; class Mammalia; order Carnivora; family Felidae; genus Acinonyx; species Acinonyx jubatus. The sequence continues at coordinate 70,202,729 of NC_069394.1, read as the reverse complement.
TTGGCTATGAGTCTGACCCAGTGCTAGGGGCTTTATTCGCCATTTGCAGCTCACCTTCACAAATCTATTTATTCCAAAGGAGGCATGATTGTCCCCATTTTATGGATAGAATTGCCCTGAGGATCAGGAAGATTGGACAGTTTGCTCAAGGGCACAGAGCTTGTAAACGGAAGAGTTGGGGCATAGAATTTCTTATCTCTGACCCCAAAGCTCAGTTATTGTTCCTCCTTCCTGTTTCTTACAGCTTAATGTGGTCAGTGTTAAATATATATGTACAATACGTACGATTTTATATCTGGAACCGCAGAGGGCAGCGTGCCTAATTCTGTCTTGGAGACACTGGGAGATTTTACTGACACGATATTTGCACTGACTTTTAAAGGATGAGCAAGAGTTGACCAAGTGGGAATGGAAAATGGATTCGGAATGGCAGGGTGGAAAAGAGAGCTAGGTGTTGGGGAAGCGGAAAGTCTGTCACCTACCTCATATCTGCCACATTAATGTCTAAACTACTGACAATGTCCGGGTCACATTTCTCCTGTGGACACACTTATATCTTGGTTGTATACTTGTAGGAAACGTAAGATCACCAGTCTCTTCTGACCTCCAGTCCAGTCTAACGTTCCCTCTATGGGACTACATCGGACGCCATCTTTGAGAGCAGATGACAACTCCAACTTTGACTTTCCTCAACCTTGACTAACTCTCGGTGGAGGAGGGGCTCCCTAAATTTTCCTCCACCCACATTATCATCAAAGATGTTTTGCTTTTCACTTGCAGTGGAGAAAGCTGAAAGCACAGCTGGTGGCAATTTTGCTTTGAATTCGAAGGTTGCGGAGCAAACGGGAAATTTCATGCTGCAGCCGTGGTGGAGGCCGACTGAGCTTTCATAGCTTACTCGGTGTGTCCACAACCTGCTTCCCGTGAAATTGCCTGTAAGTGTGGACAACCTGGGAAGCCGCAGCTGAAATGCCTGTCTAGAAGGCTCCCTGGATTTCACAACAAGGCTCGGCCCAGCAATGAATAAAACCGCATTCATTCTCCTAGGCCCTCGACTGGTCGAACTTGCCCTGCATCCTATTGCCACAGTCAGATTGCTTTCAAAGGCAGTCTGATGGGCAGTCCACTAAGAGCTGTTGGTCCCATCAGAAGGCTATCAGGAGGTCTCTCGACTCCTGGCCCCGGGGCGTGCTGGGATCCTGACTGAACGAACTTGCTTGCTTTTGTCTAGATTTAACGTGTGGCTTGAATACCTTTGTTGACGTGTCGGTGCTTTTAATAATGTCAAAATTCATCTTTCAGGTGTTGGTGTCAGTCAGTTGTGAGAATCTAGCACTCTACTTAGATTCAGGGCACTAATCCACTTAGTCCAGAATCTTTTCCTAAAAAATACGCTGCATCATCTGCTTAATGAAGAGGTCAGACCACATAATTGCTAAGGGCCTATCTGGCTTTCAAAATGCTCTCATTTCCCTTGTTCCAACTGTGTGAGAAGTTGAAGATCACTGTTTGCTCTCATTCAAAGACAGTCTCACTCTCCCAATATCACTCTAAAGACTTTTCTAGGTCCTACATCCCTAGCTGTCTCTTTTTGCTCCCCAGACAAATGCCAATTTATTTGGTCTTTTCTCAGAAGGATGACTTCCCAAACATATCGTCATCCATGTGTACATGAAACTCTTTGGGACTCTCTCCAAGGCCTTTACATCGAACTTCCAAACAGAACATCAATATGGGGGTTGTGTGGCTGGGTATGGAGAGAGTCAGGTTCTGCCTTTCCAGACCTTGCTTCTATGAGAGCTAAACCATGTCTCGGAGTTGTAGCCGACTATCGTCTCCAGTTGGGGTCTTTTACAGTATAGACAGCATTAAAAGGGTTATAAATATGGTGGCCAACAGTGAACGTCCTGGACCCATTCCCCTCTTGGCTTGCGTGGAGACAGGGCAGTCAGGTGGCGTGGAGACATTATTGGCAGGAATCATCGCTCCCTCTATTTGGGAATGGAGGACCATAAATGGTGTCTGCCTTCCAAACTGCCAATAAATAAGTAAATATAGAGTGTTGACATTGGTCTTCCTGCCAAACGCCAGGCTGCTTCTCTCCTCATCTTGGGGGAGGCGAAAGAGAGAAGGGCCATTGAATAGGCTGTTGAGAAGTAGCCTCCGTTCTACTTGGAATCTTTCCTCCTTTTGGAAACCTTTCAATCGGTTTTCTGGCCCTTCTTGGGGAGTGAGACAATTCTGTCAAACATGAGATTGTGTTAGCTTCTTCATGATAATTATCAGCCATAGGCTGAAATGGAGCTGTTTCTAAGGACGGACTGTTGTCAACACATACTTAGGCTACAGTAACGGCATAACTACTGAGCCCCTGAGAGACTCTGTGTTGGCGTGCAGTGATCAGGGGGAGAAGGGAAGACAGTTGAAGGCCCTTCCAGGCACACACCGCCTGAGGGACACTCCGCTCTGGGGCTCAGTTTCCTCTCTATCCACAGACTCACAAGGTTTTTCAACGCCTACCTCCTGAGTTAGAGGATTTGGTGCGCTAAGTTAAAAGCCAGACAAAATGGTGGCCGTGCTTCTACGGAAGAAAGGCATCCAGCAGAAATATCTTGCTTGCTTTTGTATACCTATTGCTTAACATGGTGCCTGTCACATCACAGGCACTTAAGTATTTGTGGAGTGAATGGATTACTTTGGAGATGCTTTGCTTCCTGTCTGCCGGGATCTCCAATCTCAGACTGTTCCTGTATTTTGAATTACTCCAGAGCTTAAGCTCAAGAGTTGTCTCTTTCAGCTGCTTCTCTTGCCACCTACTCACGTACAGCTTTTTCTTCCTCGTGACCGTCGCCGGCACTGTGGCAGGGCTCCTCATAAAGGTGGTTCCAGCCATGCTTCACACACCCTTTTCCTGTTCTGAAGCGTGTGCCTACAGATCTTATGCACTTGCTCCCTTTTATTATTATTATTAGTAGTAGTAGTATCAGTTCCCTGCTTTCCCGTTTCTTCTTCCCTTTTCCAGGAAAAAAAATCAAGACCCTTCAGTACCAAAAATTCACAAAATCTGAGAAACTGAGGACACAGAAGTCAAGGGGCTAATGGAGGAATGAATAGCACCATAACTTCTCTTTTCTGAAGACCCCAGGGGGTTTTCCCCCTTGGTATCTGGTCTCCTGGCAGTCACAAGCCTTAAAGGGCCATGCACACTTAAATTTCCCACTATTGTTTTGACAGCTGAACTGCAAAGGAATTAACTTTTTGAATCAAAGCCTGCTATAGTTTGATTACCGCTTTTCCTTAAAGCGGGATTTATTATCTAACTACGAAGGCATGGAATGAGGGCATATTCTCACATACACACACACACACATTGGATATCATGGAGGTTTTGACTCCTTTGGAGGTTACTGCGTTCCCTACACATTCTCATGGCATTTGAATGACCCAAGAGTTCCTATTAATGATTTCGAGATAAGACTTTCAGGTAATCAGGGAGATTCTGTTTTCTAAGAAAGGTTCATCTCTTCAGAACTCTGGTTCCAAAGAATTGTGGCTTATTGGTGTGGACGTTTCAGTGGCCAGCCTTCAATTTGGGGGCTGGTATCGTCTCATGGGCAGCTTTTGCTGTCCCATATCAGTAAAATTAGCTAAATGTGCCACTTACCTGCTTTTGCATATTTTTAAAACTATAATAAGCATGTTTGTGTCTATAAGGAGACATAAGCCTGCATTACTGTTTTTCTCCCCCCCCCCCCCAGGGTTCTTAATATACTTTCACTATTTATATTTTTAGTTGCGCGTAAGTACCCGGAGGCTTAGTGGTAAAGGAAGAACGTTGTGAAAATTGAATAAATAAATAAATTAAAATTTAAAAAAAAATCTGCGTTAGTGATGTCTGACTTCCTCTATTCATGTTATTGCTACTCTTGTTGCTTTTTGCTTTTTGTTTTGCTTCTTGACTGTTGTTGTTTTCCACCAAAGCTGTCATTTATCGTGAGAACAAGAGCAGCCATGTGTTGATTTTTCTGGATTCTTTTTGGATACTATCCCAGTGCTAATGAAGGCCCTTCCAAAGTGCTAAAGAGCGGGTGCCAAAATCAGTTATGTTGAAAACAATAGAGGCGAGTGGTGCACAGACAGCATGTATATACCCATATATGTGCACACACTCACAGATATTTGAATTAATACAGTGTGTGTGCAAGTCCCTACGTTTATGCAGATATAAATCCATGCCCATTTTGCAAATATCGAATGCATGCCTTGGAGCGCCGCTGAAGACGATGTAAGGCTGCATTTTGAATAAAGGACTTTTTGTATCTGCTTGCAGAAAATTTTCATGGATCAAAGGATGAACAGAATTCCCAGACTTTGCAGGGTCCTGATTTGTCAGTTTAGAAGCTGTTAGAAGTACACATTCACATTTAGACGTGGACATAACGATTGTTACAGACCTTACTTGTTTGTATTATGAAACGAGGATTTCACTTCAAGAAGCACCTGGGAAATGCTTAGCTTAGGCTTAGCTGCTGTGCTAATATCGATAAAAATTTTAACACTGGTCTTTGAGTACCTTTGACGTAGTTTATTACCTGAAATGGGGGGACATTTTGTAACGGGGGCTCTCTCTCTACCCTCAATAGATTCTCCTTTCCTTTTTCCCAATGTGTAATTATTCTCCCCTCAATTTGTTTACACAGCTTGGAGATGGGGACAGAGTTCTCTGGCGACCATGCAACTGAGTGCAATCACCCTAAAGAGAAGCATTTAGAAGCTATAAAACCTAAATGCCCTGCCATGCATCATTACATCGCACAGTTATTCAAATTTAGTAAATTAAATTAAATAATCTCAAATAACTTGATTTCGGGGCTTTAAAATCTCATCTCTATGGTGCCCAGTACTCCATTTCCTTTATTATTATTGTTCATCAAGTAGAATTTATGTTTTTTATGAATCAAAATCCTCGCGTGCCTCGCCAGCCAAAGCTGCTCGAGGCTGGCTCGGCGGAGTCGGTAGCTCGGCGCGCCACCTACCGGTTGATTCGGGCACGGCGGCCGGCTCCGGGGTTCGAGAGCGGAGGCCACATCGCACATGTCACTGTGAAAATCAGACAGGACCACGCTCCCGGTCAGTGTGCTAACTGCTCCCGTGGGCTTTGTCATCGTGGGTCGACTTGAAGGCGCGGGGACACCCCAGCGAGATTTGCTGTTGAGGCCGGGGGAGAGTTTTCTGATCCGGCTGCAGAGCCAACACATTGGGTCCGGTGTGTGTGCTGCTCCCGTTCTTCGTTATTAAAGGCCAGATGATCTAACCAAGCTGCTGTTTACCCGACAGATCGGGGAAGCCGTTCGTTCATTACCAAAAGCCATTCTCTGCTCGTGCATGTTACCGTTTGAAGAGGACGCTGATGTTTAGGGACAGTGACGGCTGGTGCCAAAGGCGTCATGTCCCAGATAAAGACCACGCGGAATTTTGCCATGTGTGACGTTTTAAAAAGTACCCTATTTGTAGGAAAATCTTTTCCCCGTAACGCTTCTGCAGTGGAGTTGAATTCTGCGGTGGCAGGGGGAGCTGCAAGCCATACGGTGTTTTAGAGGCTGGTTTAAATGTACTTTCAGTTTAATCGTTTCATAAATAAACAACCGTCAAACGATGAAATCCTTTCAAGGCAGCGTTAAAATATTCCTTATTCCAAACTTCTCTGACACCTTTGTTTAATCTATCTTGCTTCGGTGACGTTGTAGAAGTGTGCCACTTACATGCTTTCACACATTTTTAAGATCCAGGCATCCCAACCAAGCATCCAGGAGGTTTCTTTTCTCCTTAGGCTCCCAAACCGAGCACTCAGAGTTGATATTTATGTGCCTGAGAGTGTGCCTTCCAATTTGTCAGCCCGCTCCTCTCCCTCTCCCCCAGTCAAATGGTTCAACATAGCAACAGATGGTGTTTTAGGCTTTTTGCTGAGTTTGGGATGGTCTAGTTTGTGCTTTCTCAGGGAGGTTTCGACAATAAATCCACTCTGGTATTAATAAGTTCAAATGAAACATTAGAACCTTTTTTTTTTTTTAAAGCTTATTTATTTATGTTGAAAGAGACAGAGAGAGGGCACACAGGGGGAGGGGGCAGAGAGAGGGAGAGTCCCAAGCAGGATCCTCCTGGTCAGGGCAGAGCTCAACTCGGGTCTCGAACTCATGAAACTGTGAGATCGTGACCTGAGCCGAAATCAAGAGTCGGTCACTAACTGACTGAGCTACCCAGATGCCCCGATATTAGAGTGTTCTTTTATTTATTTATTTAAAAAAAATTTTTTTTTTTCAACGTTTATTTATTTTGGGGACAGAGAGAGACAGAGCATGAACGGGGTAGGGGCAGAGAGAGAGGGAGACACAGAATCTGAAACAGGCTCCAGGCTCTGAGCCATCAGCCCAGAGCCCGACGCGGGGCTCGAACTCACGGACCACAAGATCGTGACCTGGCTGAAGTTGGACGCTTAACAGACTGTGCCACCCAGGCGCCCCTAGAGTGTTCTTTTAAAAGTGAAGCTTACTTCACTGAGACCCTTGGTTCAAACAGCGTTAATGTGTGTCCCCCATCCTCAAAAGGAATTCTCTCCCCTCTCCTTAACAGGAAATCTCTCCTCCTCCCTTGTAGCATTATTCCCCATCGTTTCTAAGCATTTTTTTCAGATATTGGTACAGAAAAGAAGTGTAAGGAAAAAGTTGTCAGATTGGGAACAAAAGCACACACTTTGTAGTCCTTTTGCACGTGCTAGGTTAGAAATCTATGAAGATTATATGACCATTTTATCTTCGTAAAATTTTTTTTAGTATTTACTTTTTTTTTTTGAGAGAGAGAGAGAGAGAGAGCAGGAGAGGGGCAGAGAGAGAGGGAGACAAAATCGGAAGCAGGTTCCAGGCTCTGAGCTGTCAGCACAGAGCCCGACGCGGGGCTCGAACCCACGAACCATGAGATCATGACCTGAGCCAAAGTCAGACACTTCACCGACTGAGCCACCCAGGCGCCCTGACCATCTTATCTTCTGAGCCAGAGTCAAAACTTCATAGAGTCTTCATTTGATTCAAGAAAAGCAGACTGAATGGTGCTAGATGGTCCTGTTACTGAGTCTGCAGAGAATCCCATTCTTGAAGGCCTTCCTCCTTGCCGGTCAGTGGTGCGAGGAAAAACCAAAGACTTTTGTCAGGTTGTTCACTTTCAAGGCGGAACCATCTTTCCCGCATCTGGTAGCTGAAGGCAAGCCCTTCTGGATAGGCTGGCCCTGAAGTTCATATCTTGATGGTATCATTATCATTAAGATGGCTCTGATGGATGGGTCGCCGTGGGAGTGGTCCTGCGCTCGTTCCAGGTTCTGCCAGTCTTTACCGAGCCACCAGTGCGCAAATCCGGGAGCCCTGTCCTGCGGGTACGCACCTGCACCTTGGTCTATCCCCACTTAGTACTGTGGTTTTCTAGCTCTGGTGGGTTTTTTAGGGTTGCTTTGTTTTGTTTTTTAACTCTACTGAGTATAAAGGAGTTGACAAAAAAAAAAACAACACAGGGGTGGAGTAGTTCCCCCAAACTCGATCCTTAATTTGTCTTATTCTTTTCTAGAGGACACCAGAAACAAAGCGTCTGCAGGGTTGTGTTACCTGACATCGAAATACCTACAGGAAGGTGTTATGGGGTGACTTATGTCCCAACACCAGAGTTACCTGTTGAAGCCCTAACCCCAGAATGCGGTCTTTACGGAGCTAATTAAGTTAAATGAAGTCATTAGGGTGAACCCTAATCCAACTGAAGTGGCATCCGTATAAGAAGAGGAGGTTATGCACGGACATGTGCAGAAGGGAGACCATGTGAGAGGACACAGAGAAGATAGCCATTTACACACCACGGGGAGAGAGGCTCTTCCTTCAGAGCCCTCAAAAGGAGTCAATTCTACTGACATCTTGGTCTTGTACTTTCAGCTGCCAGAACCCTGAGACAATAAATTTCTGTTAATGTTTAAGCCACCCAGTCTGTGATTCTTTGGTTTTTTTTTAACCTTTATTTTTTTTAATGTTTGCTTATTTATTTTTGAGGGGGAGGGGACTGGGGGAGGAGCAGAGAGAGAGAGAGGCACAGAATCTGCAACAGGCTCCAGACTCTGAGCTGCCAGCACAGAGCCCGACGCAGGGCTCGAACTCACAGACTGTGAGATCACGATCTGAGCCGAAGTTGGACACTTAACTGGTGGAGCCACCCAGGAACCCCTGCGATCCTTCGTCAGAGCAGCTCGTGCAAACTCATATGGAAGGTGAGAACGTTAATTCAGCCATTGGTATATTTTGGTATTCTGGAATGACTTCCATGATTTTGAAGAGCCTGAGTCTGATCTTCCCTGGCAGGAAAATTGGCGTGCTTGGCGATGGAAGGCCTCTACCATACACTAAACAAGGCCCCCGGGGGTCTCCAGCCTGGTGCCAGCTTAACTGCTGAATCCTGAGTACATCGTAAACTAGCACTAAAGTCTGCATATCGTTATTGCCATGTGCAAGTCCTGGTTAACAATGGATATAACTGTCTTGTAGTTAGCTTCAAAAATCTGGACACAATAAACACTTGCACGCAGAAACTAAAACACTTTAAGAACACTGTCTGTCTGCAGCTTTTGCAGGCCCTCGTGATTTCGAACAGAATTAAATTTGCAGTGGGCCGGCAAGTTCAATCCCCGGGGACTGATGCACCTGTCTATGTCAGCCAGACGGAAGGCTCGGGCGGGAGCTTTTGGTTTGTCCGCTGAAAAGTGAGGCCTTCATCCGTAAACGCTCTTTGAGGACCCATCCGATCCACCTTTTCATCCACACAGTCGGTTTTTTTTTCTGGGAAGCGTTCGGACAAATGCTTCTTTGCTGGACGCCATGGGCATTGAGTTTATCCCATAAACTCAGGTGTTTGTAATAACGCCTTGCTTGCTATCTGGAAGACTTACAAGTACAGCCACTCTTCTGGGGCACCCGGTGGGTTTGGGTGAGAAAACAGACGTGAGAAAACAGCTACAACTCTCAGCTGAATTTGTGGGGCTTTTTTCCAATGTTGGTAAATAAACATTCCACAACCAAGGCAAATCGCGAGAACTCAATCTCACTGAAAAAGAAGGGTATTTTTATTTTTAGTTTCTTCAGTGCACCTCACTATGTAACACTGGCTTACTGAGGTCATAAAATCTGTGGAAAAGTGGATAAAACTCGCAATGAATCTCAGGGCACCTGGGCGGCTCAGTCGGTTAAGCGTCCGACTCTTGATTTTGACTCAGTTCATGGTCTCACAGTTTGTGGGATCGAGCCCTGTGTCAGGCTGTGCACTGACAACGCAGAGCCTGCTTGGGATTCTCTCTCTCCCTCTTTCTGTCCTTCCCCTGCTTGCGCATGCACTCTTTTTCTCTCTCTTTCCATGAATAAATGATCATTAAGAAAGCCCTCCAAATGAATCTCAAAAAGGATGAAAAGGCAGCGGAGAAGTGGAGCAAAGAAATGCCTTTTGCATGGGCTTTTACTAAAGCTTAGTAGAATTTTTAAAAATCAGGTATTTTTACTAGTGTCCCTTTAAGAACCTGCGAGGTTACTAATGGATATAGGTCATGGTGACATCCTTAAATAAACCTTAAGCAATAAACGAATCGTGTTGCCTTTTCATCAGATTGCCATCATCTCATGCCTGTTCCAATAGGGCAAAGAACGAATGAAGGAAATGAGCGTGATAGATATATATATCATACTGTCACACCCATGAGTGAGAGTAACAATATCTCAAGGAGACTCACACTGTCTTCCTGATAAAAGCCAACAAGAATGCACATTAATTTGGATCCTCTACTTTACAATAAACTATTCACTACCCTGGGTTAGGTTGTGTTCTACACACATATGCAAACACACACACACACACACACGCACAGTGGAATAAAAAAGAATTCAGTAGATATTAGGCATTTGCTCTTGGGATTTGGGAATTAAATACAAAGAAGGCTAATCAAATGTCAAAAATTGAAGTGGTATTAATAAAATGAACAGAATGAGTTGTCTAACTCATAATTATATATGTATGTCACCTTTGCTTTGGGTCTGTATCTCAAGACCCCACATAAATTAAGTTTATAGTTTGACCTGTTTAAAAATAACTCTCTTTTGCTGTTAAGATCTTTTAAGGTCAAGTTCAAGAAGTGTCAACACTCCAGTGATTTACCAGTTTGGGTTTCGTTCCTGAATATCTTTCTCCAGCATTGGTGTGTTTCATCTTTCCCCTTTCCCAATTACACCAGAGAACTGATGGGCTACGTATATTTACAATATCCATTGCCTGGTAAGAATATGACAAATATCTGCATTGTTTTCCATTTTTCACTCATCATCAAGATATTTGAGGTGATATACTAAATAGGCTCATACAAAGTCCTAGGACTTAAAATATCATTCTCTTCAAAGTAATCTGAGTCTAACATTCACATTTTAAAATACGATTTTGCTTATGGGTGAATCGACCACTCGGTGATAAGGTGTGTTAAGCAATCAAGAGAGTATTTTCACGGTTTAATAGAAAAGATCCTGATGTCTTTCCTATCTGGACGGTCCTTGAGATGAATGTGGTGTAAATGAATGTTTGATACATTTCACTGCTACAGAAGCAGCTCAGAAATCTTTTTGCGTATCGATGGGCTAACAGCTGCAAACACAAGGTGACATCTTTAAAGATAAGGACACTGAGGTATTGATTAGACAAATCTATTTGGCAAGGCGGCAGTGATGCATAGATAGGGGACAGGGAGAAATCTGTGAATACATGTATGTGAAAATACCTTGCAGGGTTTGTAAATAAGCATAATAAAGGCTCTGCCAGTGGCTTAAGGATCTTAAGTGATATGAATTGATTGTTAACATTTCACTTTAAAGATAGATTAATTAATTATACGAGATTAATGAAGATGGGTAATTATGATACATTAATTAATTAATTGATATGGTAATTCTTATGAAAGTACTTTATATATGACATCCAAATTCATACCAAATGAATTCACTACAAGTGGGCTAATTATAGTGAATACTTGATAAATTGATAACAACAAGACATTTAGCATTTCAGGCATTCGGGTACTGCGGGTAGCAAATCCTTGGTCACTGCTGAGGCTTCAGGTCATGTGAAGCCCAATTCTAGAAGTTCCACAGTCTTTCAGTGTGAGTTTCCCTGATGGCTGGGTTTGAGATTTCTCCACTGGCCATTTTGCCTCTGCTGGGTGGGTCATGTTGAGAGTGGTGTCCGGGTGATTGCTCACTCTTCCTTCCTTCTTTCCTTCCTTCCTTTTTTAACGTTTATTCATTTTTGAGTGACACAGAGAGAGCATGAGCAGGGGTGGGGCAGAGAGAGAGGGAGACACAGAATCTGAAGCAGGCTCCAGGCTCTGAAAGACCGATGTGGGGCTCGAACCCACGAACCGTGAGATCATGACCCAAGCCAAAGTCAGATGCTTAACTGACTGAGCCACCCAGGTGCCCCCGGGTCATTGTTCTTCTATGGGTGCTGGCTGCTCCCTGAGTCTCCTGAGCAAACTGTTATCAGAGCAATGCTGATGAACTAGAACAAATCACCAGGTGCTGGTTAACAAAGAACTTTAGAAGATCCCCCAAAGGAGGTTCTATTCTTTGGTTAATCTTCCTGATCCTGCTTATGGTCTAAGTGTATTGCATTCTGGAACTTGTTCTGGCTTTCAGGGGGATCTAGTAGAATCCCCCCAGTTTTCATGGGTCTACTCTAAGAGAGAAGGGGAGGAACTTGCCCAACTGGACACACCTGTAAATCCCCAGGCCAGGATTCTTCCTTCCGGCCTCCACCAGGGCAACTTCACCAAGCAGGGAGCTGGGAGGAAAATGCAAGGGTGTTTACCATTCAGTAAGACACTGCACGACTGGAAATACGTTATGGATGGGTTCATTTCCTGCCCTAGGAGAAGGGCTCTTGGACGGAGTTCTGGGCTTTCTAGGCCCTCTTAAATAATTCAGACTCTTTCCCGCTTTGCAAAAAGCAAAGACCTGAGACCTTGGAGCTGGCTGTTTGCTCATGCATTCGATAATTCACAAACCCATGAGAACAAGAAGAAATGAAGTCGAAATATCAAATAGCTTCTCTCTTCTCCCAGTATCTAAGCAGAACCCTTTTTGAGAAGCCAAAAGAAGTCAAATTTCTTCGCGTGACCAAAGACCAGGAGGTGGGGAGAGCGGAAGGAATTTGGAGTTGCTGCTCTGAAGAAAGAAATCCTAAGGAGGACTTTGGAAATCTTGCTGTGTGCTTTATGGTACAAGTCCCCCCCCCCCCCCCCCCCCCCCACTTCAGGGTTCTTGCCTAAAGCTTCCATCATTTTGTTTAAGGCTTTTGGAGGTAGTGTGGCTTTGAATACGACACTGCAGAGAGACTGAGCTTCATATGGTCTACCTTTAATTAAGTTTTAATACTTCAAGCACTATGCTAGGGTCTAAGGCTAAAAGGTGACTAAGACCCCATTTCTGCCCTCACGATGGAGGCAAAGGGAGAGGAGGCACCTTGGACTTTCATAATGAACTATTTGGTTAATGTTCACTTTCCCTACCAGACTGTAAACTTTATGAGGGCAAGAACTCACATCTGTTAATTTCCTAGTACCCGAAGGATAATAGATTCTTTTTTTAATTTTTTTATTTTTTGAATGTTTATTTTTGAGAGAGAGAGTGAGAAAGAGAGAAAGAGAGAGAGAGAGAGAGAGAGAGAGCATGAGCAAGGGAGGGGCAAAGAGAGAGGGCGACACAGAATCCAAAGCAGGCTCCAGGCTCCGAGCTGTCAGCACAGAGCCCGCCGCGGGGCTCAAACCCACCAACTCTGAGATCATGACCTGAGCTGAAGTCGGCACCCAACCGACTGAGCCACCCAAGCGCCCCCGAAAGGATAATAGATTCTTAACAGTAGTTGTTAAATGTGTGACTGTTGTATCAGATTTTTAGGGCTGCTGTAACAAAATACCACAAACTGGGTGGTTCACAACAATAGAAATGCATTCTTTTACAATTCGGGAGGCTGGAAGTCCAAAGTCAAGTCGTCAGTAGGGTTGGTTCCTTCTTGGGGACTCAGAGAAAGATTCTGCTCATGTCTCCACTCCTGGCTGACTTTATCTTAACCTATATCTGCAAAGACCCTATTTTTTTGTTTGTTTGTTTGTTTAAATTATAGCAAGAATTACTAACACACTCCACTCATTGGGCCAGAGACCCTTGTGGTATTAACAAAAGACTTGCACACCACCTACACTTCTGTGGAAAAACCTTATTTTTAAATAAGATCACTTTCATGGGCACCAGGGGATAGGATATTAACATATCTTTTTTTTTTTTTGGTGGGGGTGGGGAGGGGGACAGAGTTCAACCTCCAACAACAAGTGGTGAATAACATGAGTGCATTTTTGAGATAAATACTTTGGTGAACCATATCCCAACCCAGTTTGGACAGGATGATCTCCAGCACCCATATGTATATCCATTGAGAAGTGGACAGGTGCTGGACCGGGAGAGGCCTAGGGTGTGCCCCATATGGCTCTTGTGTCTTCTCTTTTGATCCTGCTTCTCACTCGGACTCCTGGCCAGCCCCCACCCCCTCTCTCTCCTTGCCCATCTTCTGTCTGCTTGCCTCCCTCCTCTGTTATCCCTAGGTGCTCCCCCACCATGACCTTTCTTGTATCTGTTTCTACTTCAACTCCTCCTTTGGTAATGTCACCTCAGAGGAGGGTAAAGAGGCAAGGAGATTCACTCTCCTCCCCCAACTAATGGGTTCCCGTACAGATGGTTCCAGTGGCCAGAAGCAAATGCCACAGGGCCTGGGGACCTTGCTGTGGCCCATGCAGTCTGACTAGGAGACTACACTGAACATAATAGCTAATGTTTATCAAGCACGTACCGTATGCCAAATGTTGTGCTGACTGCTTTATGTGTGTCTTGATACGGCCCTTTGAGTCACAAGTCAAGTAATTTCCTCAAGGTTACCTAGCATATTAGATGTGGGTTGAGACTTTAACCCGGATTTGTTTGTCACCGATGTTTGACTGTTAACCTCAGGCTCCCAGGCAGCCCTGGGGTCCCACCTGGCCCCGGTGAGGGTGTGGCCTCCCTGGGAGTGTCTGGTTTCCTGCGAGGCCCCTGCAGCCACACAGAGAAACTGGGTCAACTGTGAAGGACAGCCAGAGGGAGGCAGGGCAGAGAGGGCGGCCACTGGGCCGCAGGTGGAAGTGAAACGTGTCACTTCTGGGCTGAGGTGAGACTCTGAGAACCAGAGATGCCTTGAGCACTCCACTCTTGCCCCCATCTGCCAGGGGAGGGAAGAGCTTTGAGATGAAAGGAGGCAGGAGGGAGCTCTTGGTCTGGACAGTTATCCATCCGGGTGAGAGATAAATCTTGATGGTCTTAGGTCACGAAAATGTTGGTCCCTATTTTTTCCCTTACCTATAGGGTGCACAGATGCAGGTCAGGGGTGTGTTAGTTCATACTTCAGTCAGTGTGATTATACCATCCCCTCTGTTGGAAGGTATTTGCATCTAAAGTCATCTGCAGGAATCCCAGAAAGCACTGGAATCTTCAGTGAAGGCCCCGGCACAGCCCAGCCTCCGAATCCACTTCTGGGCTGCCCATTCGGTGGCAGACCACTGTGCGTGCCCAAGAAAGCCCTGTGCCAACCACCGGAGATCCATGGGTATGTCTCCATCCAGACCGGAGCGCTTACTCCTAACAGGACCACAGTTTTCAAACATTTTCCTCAGAAATAATTTCAGTCTTATAGAAGAAATGTTCCTGTCCGCGGAACTTAGATCACCCTTGGGAGAGAAGGAAATGAAAGGCATGGCAGCAGTGTCTGAATTGACTGAGTGCCCAAGAGGGACTTAAAAAAATAATCTAGAATTGACTAAATTATCATGAAATTAGCAAGACAAAACTTTTCAACATCAGTGGAGCTGAGGAGCTCCAGAGAAGCTACGTTTGATAATTGAGCAATAAAGGTGACTATGTCTTTGCATGCGCGGTGTAGCTAACACATTTCACATTTCTCCTCCTATGCACGGAGTGCTGGGCACAATTCTGCTCTCCCTCTGGGGCTTTTAGAATATCTTGACAAAGCCACTTTGGGACAGGATCCTCCCCAGCATCGGAGAAGGTGGCTGCTGACAAGGTGTCCGTTTGTTCATCCAACAGATATATTTATTGAGCACATGCTTATGTGCCAGGCACCAGGCTTTCCAAGGTGCTGAGAAGGTCCCTCCCTAAAAAGATAGCTCCCTCCCTACCCGAAAGTCCTCATATTGCTGAGCCACACTGTCTAAATACTTTGCTGAGTTCGCCACCAGGAAGGAAGGGTGCAGAGCAACCCAAAGGCAAAGGTTTGAGAGTCAGGCTACCTGGCCCCAAATGTCAGCTAGGTTCGTGAGTTTGGGCAAATCAGGAACTCTCAGCGCTTTCGTTTCCTAGTTTGAAAGATCAAGAAGATAGTAACCCCTATTTCCTTGCAAGGCTGTTTCAAGGATTAAATGCGATCATCTATGTAAGTTCCAGGGTATGTGAGCTCCAAGTCTATGATGTTCTGAGCGACTCAGTAAATTGTAGCTCTTGTAGCTGGTAGAAATGGATGTCAACGAGATGAAGGAAGGAAAGATTCCGCAAGAACAGAATTGCATGGAGAAACCGGGCTCCATCCAGCTCCACACTAGGACTCGTGCAGAGCAAAGTGCTAAAGGGGCAGCTTCTGTGGCACTTTCGAGGGTGAAAGCCACCAAAACAATCCACAATGTCCCAATTCTTCTCTGTACCTATTAAGAAAATCACCATTTTATTCCTTGGGGTTTTACACGGTTGCGCTCTCATTATTTTCTGTTTGGAGTAGTAAATGGACATAGAACCACACAGCAGAGGAAACAAACCGAAGCGATTGCACAGTGCCTGGCCACTGAGGAACGTGAAATCTAACAGCGTGAGTGACACAAATAATCCAGTACAAAATGGGGACAAGGTGATTCGTGGCTTTTCCCGCTGAAATCCTTTGTAGAAACAGGTGGGCTTTCGGGAGGAGCGAAATGCAGGTGAAGCAAGAAAACCCTAATTGGCACGTGTTCTAAACGAAGGCGGACAGTGGGGGGGAAGATGCAAAGTTAAGATTTCGTGATAGAGAAGATCGAAGGCGGAGCGTCTTCTGGGCTTGGGTGGAAGGAGCCAAGGAGACAAAATAAGATAAAATATGGAGGCAAGGAGCAGTGGGAGGTTTTGGTTTTCAGACAAAGACACCTGATCTTGACACAGGTTCAGAGATACTGTGTGTCGGGGAGAGAGCGAGGTATGAGAGCCGGTTGTGCAAGTCAGCCAGAAATAGCTGGCCCAGAAAGCAGAGCCCAAGCCCAGGACGTGCGTGTGGCGTCGAGGATGACAACGCGATGATGCTATCAGGAAGGCCTGCTTCCTTCCCAAGAGGACAGCTTGTACCCTGGGGGCCGGGAGGACGTCCAGGGTGGCAAAACAGGTGGGGGTGCTGAGTCCTGTGTTACAGCACTTCTGCCTCGTGGTCTTCATCATTAAGCGCCTAACGGGTGATTTTCCCAGGCGAAGAGTAAACCCGAAGAGGATGGAACCAGCTTGGTGACGGGCTGTGGCTCCTCTAGGGTCTCGAGACCTTGTCTTCCATAGCCCCTCCGTGGGGTCAGGATCTCCTTCTGAAGCGACTTCCTGTCACCCCGTGTGGGTAATTCGTGTGATGCAGTCCAGCAGTAAAATGGTGCTGGCCGAAGGGCTGATGGCTATCGACAGGAGACGTCAATCACCAATTAGGTCTTGAGGGATTGAGGGACAGATGGCAGGCCTCCCGCCTCTAAAGAAAAGCGGGACAAGAGTGAAGGCAGCCAGAGGGTTGCTCCTTTTTGTGCGTAAGCCCCTCTGCCGTTTACGAGTCCGTCATGTGACATGGGAAGGCGAGACCACAGAGGAAGGGCTGAGAATGAGTGAAAAGCTATTTATTTCTCGTTTAAATGTCTCTAAAGCCTCTTCTATTCTTAAGGAAAATTGCGGTGCAAGAAGTTTGCAGGCCCAGACGGGAAAACCCAAAAGGATGTATCCGTTAGTTATTGTCTCAAACTGCTAGCCCACAAAGTTCCCCCAAACTCAAGAACTTAAAACAACAGTGCTTTATTAGTTCTTACGAGTGTGAGGGCCTGAGCTCCCGCTGGAAATGGTTCTGGCTCTGGTGTCCTTGAGCCTCCTTCTGGGCCAGCCCTGGCTTGTCCTTCTCATGACAATGGCGGGAGCACAAGAGAGCAAGGCAGTCACAGAATCTTTGCTTGCACTGTGTGGGCTAACACTCCATGGCCCAGAGCAAGTCACAGGGCCGAGCCCTGTGTGGAGAGTGGGGAAGTATCCACGCCCCCAGTGGGGCGTGTATCAGAAGAATCATCCAGAACCACGCGTGGGTCGTGCCGTTGCTGTGTGTCTCTGAGCAACAGAATGAGCTCCTGTCTTCTCTCCTTTATATGGGAACTTGGGTTTGACCAAGTGAGAGCTTCCTGAGGCACAATTCAGAGAGGGGAGGACGAGTGGATGGCTGGGGGAGGAGCCTGGGAGAGAACCAAGAGCAGAGAGGGCTTCCCAGAACAGGGAGCCTGTCTTACAGATCTCTTTACTGGGTGAGGAAGGAAACCCGAGAGGGGTGAGTGTGGGTCCATCCTTCCTCACTCCCCCTGCCTCCAGGCACTTGTGGAACTCCTGGGGGAGCTGTCCTCAGTCCAGCCAACATCTGGAACATTCTAAGAGCTTCTGGTTGAAAACCTCAGGTGGAGGTGAAGATAAAAAGCGAGAGAGAGAGAGCAGCTCAGGTGAGACCACTCAGCCTTGGTGTCATTTCTGCCTCCAGTGGATTCTGTGCCCCTGCTTAATGCTCAAGCGAGGAGCTCCCTCAGGCTGCTGAAAGAGAGCTGTATTTTCTGCTATACATCAGGGCTGGGCCGACCTTGACACATGAACCAGGTCATGGAACAAATGACCTGAGTTGAAGCTCAGGAGTGAACAACACCCCCCTGCAAATAACCTCTGTCTGAGAGACGTGGGGTCCCTGAGATGGAGAAGTAGTCCCTTCACTGCTCCTCGGACTGGGTCAGCTCTGCAAGGTCTTCTCTATCATTCCCAAGTTCAAGGGGAGAGTTTGGAGCCCCGGTCCACAGCTCCAGGCCTCAAAAACCAGCAATCCTTTACTTGGAGCCTGAGAAACCGGGAATGACCTTTCAACATTTGCGACACCAAGAATCATTGGTTAAGAAGTTTTGTCAGTTGTCTAACAGTTGCTCTCTCTTAGGACGTTTAGGGAGCTTGCACATCACGCGGCGGCCAGCGTCAGGTATAACTTTGAGTGCGACTTTATTTTCAGTTGTTCCAGTTGTATACCGTGCTGTAGTCCATGGTTCCTGAGGGAAAACCCATCTGGTGGTTGGATAAAAGAAGCAGAGGACTTGAGAAAAAGAGAGAAAAATCCAGGAGGTCCCCAAATTCAAGATACATTGGATAAAGATATGATACATACACAACTTTCCCTGAGCTTCCAGATGTTTTGGCCGGTAGATATAGTCCACTTTTGCAGACAAATCATTGGACCCTAGTGCTTTAGGTTCAGAGATACTTCATCGGAAAGGGAGTCTAGAAGTTGAAGGAAAGCATTGAGCATATCATTTGAACATGTATCTTAAGTTCGTTTATCGTTGTCTGACTTTGCGAATAATATCTTGACATTTGTTTATTTTGAAGGTTGAAAGTAGAGATGCAAATTGCATCCAGCAAAAAAACAGCCCCTGGACTTCTTGGTCTTCGGTGTTTTCTTTTGAAGGGAAAACCGCAGCTTTCGGTTTCCTACCTTGACCTTGATAAGATTGTGGCGTGGAGGAGGGGGAGAGTCTGAAATTCCTCTGTGGCTAAAGCTGTCCCGTTCCCTAGAGCTCAAAAGTCACAGTGTCTTCATCATTTCCTTCTATTGTTTGCTGTTGCCAGTCTGAAGTTCTAGGTTTTTTTGTTTTACTCTTTTTAAAAGTTGTAAGAGTAATTCGAAGATACCTCTGCCTCGCAGAGAGCTTGCCTGTGCTTTGAAGCTGATGCTGAAGACAAATTGGTACAGTGGCTCCGGCCTCCTTGTGGCAGGTCCCCCGATGCCCGACCTGTCTCCCTGTCACCAAGAGCCGGTCCGTGTTGTCAGGGGACGGCCAGAGTTCAGAAAAGGGAAAAAGGAAGGTCTGGTTAGGGTACTCTATGAGCACAGGGCCACAGGTATGTGCCTGGAGTGACACGGTACCATCTCTCTTAGGCACGGGAAACCTTCCTTGGACTTGGTGAAAGCATCAAGACGAAGCAGACGCCCCAGCCATGGTGACAAATTACATCTCAAAGAGAGTAAAGTGCCCCCCTCAGATTCTTTTTCTTCTTTTAAAATTATTGTGTTTTTTAAAAATTATTTATTATTTATTTACTTATTTTTTATTTATTTTTGAGACAGAGAGACAGAGCATGAATGGGAGAGGGGCAGAGAGAGAGGGAGACACAGAATCTGAAGCAGGCTCCAGGCTCCGAGCCATCAGCCCAGAGCCCGACGCGGGGCTCGAACTCACGGACCGCGAGATCGTGACCTGAGCTGAAGTTGGAAGCTTAACTGACTGAGCCACCCAGGCTCCCCTGTTTTTTGTTTTTTTTTTTAATGTTACCCTTACGTATAAACTGGTTTCATGATACCAATAAGGCAACTTATTTCTTGGAACAGATTTCAGTTCAATGGCACTCGCGGGTGCACCTGATGAATGCTTTTTTTTTTTTTAATGTTTATTTATGTTTGAGAGAGAGAGAGAGCACACTCACGTGTGTGCACAAGCAAGGGAGGGGCGGAGAGAGAGAGGGAGACAGAGGATCCCAAGCGGGCTCTGTGCTGACGGCAAAAAACCTGATGCAGGGCTCAAAGCCACAAACTGTGAGGTCATGACCTGAACTGAAGTCGGATGCTTGACTGACTGAGCCACCCAGGCGCCCGCCCCCCCATGAATTCTTTTAAGGGGAAGGTGACATTGTCTAGACACAGTCACCAGGGACTTTTTTTTTTTTTGTACCGCTCCTCCCTCTCGGGACTTCCCTCCTCGTGGCCACCTCCACCCCTGCCCCGTCCCGCACAGCATACAACACACCCACATGCAGCTGGCGTTCCCGTAGTGGTAAAGCTTGTATTGAGGACATTGGTGTCTCAGGACCTTAAGTACCATTTCTAAGGCTCTTTAGGAGACGGTGAACAGAGCAGAGGAGAACGGAAGAGTTTGGTTCCCACCTACCGGGGAAGGCCAAAGAACAACCAGAGGAAATGAGGTCTTTTGGAACTCCAAAATGGGACTCGGGAACAATGCAGCCTTCTGGAAACCGTGGAGTGTTAAGGGAAGTGATCCCCTGTTACAGGAAGAGTGAGTGAGGCAGCGTGTGTCGTGGCACCTCTGGCCGGGCTCTCAGCTGCAGAGGGGCAGCGGCTGGGGAAACCAGAGGACACTTCGTTTGGCAAGACTCGGGCTTGGCCTGGAAGAAGACGCAGAAGCCTGTCTCCGAGTTGTTGTCTGTATTCAAACATGAGCATTCAAATAGACCAATAGTTGAATATGACTTGGCTTTTCAATTCTAAGAAGATGAATTAGAAAGCCCTTCCCTTCCCTTCCCTCCCCTCCCCTCCCCTCCCCTGTACTTCCCTTCCCTTCCAGAGAGCTGTAGAACTCACTGGCTAACAACGTGGAATCCCGCTTGTGCCCCTGCTCCCTTACTTCCTCGCCACGCGCTCTTAAGCACGGTACTGGGTTCTCCCTGCCCCAGTTAGTTTTTCTGTCAAATGTGACAATGATAATCATGTGTGATTCCTCTTTCAGAAATAAATACAAGAGAAAATTCGACCTTTCTTATTTAAGATTTCCCCCAAACTTGATTATTTGAAAATAGTCGTTGTTAAATCCTCTCACTAGAAAACGGGATCGAAGCGGTTTCAGGAAATAATCCTACCAGAATCTAGGACATGAATGTTAGCTTCCTTAGCACGCTTTCGAACAATGTCTTTTATCACGGACTCCCTTCTCTTTACCCACCTGTCCGTACCCGCGTGCGTCCTGCCATTCTGCCAGCCATCCAGTCAGCGTGTATTTCTAAATACTGCCATGTGTCGTGTGTGGTCTGTGGTCAGTATGTAGTGCGTCACACACGGTGGCTATATGGAGAGCCTCCCCGATCGGACAAGGGAAGAGAGGAAACCTCCACCCAAATCAGCCAGAATACAAAACTTTCATTCAGTATGTGACCAACATTCTCAGTACTTATACATTAACGTTTACATAGAATACACTCTGTTTTTCCACAATACCCAAAGCATCCACGAGTAATAAACACTTAACACTTTTTGATGTATTTTTTAATTTTAGTTTTTAGAACTATGGTAAAATACACATAACGCAAAATTTAACCATCTCAACCATTTTTAAGTGTGATGTTCAGTGGCATTAAACACGTTCACGTTACGGTGCAACCATCACCATCATCCGTCTCCAGAACTTTCTCATCTTCCCAAACTGAAACTGAAACACCAAATCCCCATTCTTCACTCCCCCTCGCTGTCTCTATGAATATCAGTGCCTCGTATCAGGTGGAATAGGACGATATTTGCCCTATTTGGCCCATCCAAATGTGCTCAAGGTTATCCAAGGACATGTCACATGGTCTTTCCCTTTCAGGTTGATGATATTCCATTGTTTGTATAACCGTAATTTTATCATTCATCTGTCAGTGGTGTTCACTGGTGGGTCGACACTGGTGGGTCACTTCCACCTTTTGGCTATTGCAAATAATGCTGCTATAAACAGGAGTATATAGATATAGATGTAGATGTAGATATACATTTGATACTTTGGTAATAGTAATTCAAAAGCAAACCAATTGCCTAATGGCCAGTAACAGGGAACAAAATTACAATTTCATAAACGGAACTCATTGACTCCTTCAATAAACATCCACTATCTTCTGAGTGCCAGGTGTCCAGGGTGAACCCACAGGCTGTCACAGAGTTTCCAGTCACCTGGGGAGGGAGATATTAAACAACCGAACATACCGATCAGCATATAATTATTCACTGCGATCAGTGCTGTGAAGGGGAAGAGGAGGATGCACTGAGAAAGCATCGATTGGGCAACCTGACTCAGGCAGGGTGGTCAGAGAAGGGCTTTCTGACAAGGTGACATTTCACTGAGGCCTGAGAATGAGAGGCCAGGCTGGTGTGGAGTGGGGGGCGGGGAAGAGAAACTTCTGGGTGAGGACACAGCACAAACAAGTTCTGGGCCAGACTCCGGAACTGTTTTTCCAATGCCCCTTCTTCAGATCAGTTCTGACCGTGTTTCCAGTTGCTCAGTGTGACCTGAGTTCCTAACATTCCAGCAGTTCAGAGTTTTAGTTTATGAGCCGAGCATAATTCCACCTGCTGTGGACATGCTTTGTGACTGGAATTGCAGCTTCTTGGGGTGGTGAGAAGCATGAGTATCCTTCTTCTCCAGGCTGTACTTAACCCAGCCTCATCTCAGGACTTGGGGCCTTGAGGAATCCATAACAAGGATCCTTGCTGGTGCCTCCCAAACAGGAGGCGATGGTAAGTAGGGTGAGGGTCTCGGAACTGTTTGGGAAGAGGAGTGCTGTCTCAATATGAAGGACGACTCATATAGAGCACTTTCTGGATAAAAAATGCTTTGAAAGCCTGGACACTTCCTCTTTTTCACTTTATACCTTTTTGACCCCTACGGGAATAATTCTCAAGCCAGGAGACTTTATGCTGCAGAATGGATTGCTAAGGAAGAAGTTCTGGACTTTTGTATAGTCAATCAGAATGGTGGCCAGTGGGAATAAAAAAATGGTAGTTGTAGGGGCGCTCAAGCAACTGACCTTTGATTTCAGCTCAGGTCATGACCTCACAGTTGGTGGGTTCGAGCCCCGTATCAGGCTCTGCGCTGACAGTGTGGAGCCTGCTTGGGATTCTCTCCCTCTGCCCCTCCCCTGTTCATGCTCTGACTCTCTCTGTCTCTCAATAATAAATAAACGTTAAAAAATATTACAAAGTAATAAAACTCCACAAAAACAACATGTATTCTTCCTTTAAGAGATGCAACCTAGTATTTTCTCCTTAATACTGTTCTCTTTAATTATGTTCTATTTAATTTTTAAAATGCCAGTCAAAACCTACTGAAGTGTTGTCATGATTCCCAACGGGGTTAAGACAGTGTGCAACAAGATCTTTGAGCCTTCTGTGGTTCATTACTTGTTCAGTATGTAAAAGTTTATCTCAACAGTCTTTGAGCCCCCTCAGTACAGTATGGTGGGGTTTTTATTTTTTCTTTTTCTTCAGGGCTTAGTACGTGGTACGTGTTTCCCCGGGAAAAATGTTTGAATTAGGTGACACTCTCTTGAATTTTGAACCTCTTGCCATTCCCAGGTTGGCTTGAATCATAAGAGGAAAAAAACTTGTTTGGATGGGTGAATTAAGAGTTTTGGGGAATTTGCCTTCCTCTGATCCAAATTACAACTAGTTGGAATATCTTTTTTTGCTTTGATCTCTCTTGTGTTCATTTGATCATAAACAGCTTTAGGGAGACAGGTTGAGCCTTGGATACTTCTGTAAGTATGAGTTTCCCCACCCACAAAATAAGGAAACCTCTCTTATAAGATTTTGAGGATTAAGTCAAATAATATAGGGAAAGTACTTTAGTAATTCCTCAATATTAACCTTTATAACTATTATCATTTTGACTTTCAAATATGTTAGCTGTTAAGAATCCACAACATTCTCTACCTACATAGTTGGTTCTTTTAGCCTATGTGGTTAAGAGAAAGTAATCAAAAGAAGTTGGAAGGGAAAAGTTCCAGAAGGCTGTGGGCTGTATCTTTTTCACCCCTACATCTCCAACATCTAGCACCCATCATAAGTTACCCAGTAGTTGATAAATAATGACATCATAAGAGAATGAGGATGAAGAAGAGAACAGAAACCTGAGGTCCCAGTTGAAACTCATGATCAGTTGCCCAAGTTCCAAACTGGAGCCAGTTCTGAGACGCCTAGTGATTGAAGATCAAGTCTCTTAAGAATGGATTCTGCAACACAGAGGCAAATATATAAAGTAGTGATTTCTCAGTACTTCCTTAAAGGAACCTAAAGCAATTTACTTTCAGGAATAGGTTATACCCAGCTTGATCACAGGCTGTTGGTTACAGGTCTGAGTTAGTGTTGATTCCTGCCTTTATGGGACTGATAGCTCTGGTCCATCTCATGGTGCATTCTTTTCTATAAGGAAAGAGGAAGGGTAGCAGTTAGCCTTCAAATGGGAGGGACAACATTATACAATCACGATCTAGTCTGAAGGATATATTGATTCTCTTGCACTCTGTCATAATATAGTCTGAAAGATCCGGATCGGCTGGACATTCTGAAGAATATTGATCCACTATGACAAGTACTTTGAATACCTTGGAAAGATAAATTCTCCAGAGGGTAAGAACTAAACCCTACAGAGGTTCAGGGACCCATCGCACCCACCTATTGAAGATGATAGGTGTCCAGTGGGTTGGGGTGTGCCAGGATAGGCTCCCCAAAGTAAGAAACAGGTAACTTGTTCTTAATAAGGACAAAGTAAGGGAAAAGTGGGTGCCTTGAACCCACTGCTGCTAAGAAAGAAGCAAGACCATTATTAAACCTTTTGGTTTTTTTGTTTTTTAATTTTTTAAAGCTTATTTATTTACTTATTTATTTTGAGAGAGGGAGAGAGAGAGTGGAAGTGGAGCAGAGGGAGAGGGAGAGAGAGAGAGAGAGAGAATCCCAAGCAGGCTTTGCACTGTCAGCACAGAGCCCGATGCAGGGCTTGATCCCATGAACTGTGAGAGCATGACCGGAGCTGAAACCAAGAGTCAGACACTCAACCTACTGAGCCACCCAGGCACCCCGACCATTTGGCTTTTGAGAGCAGTATATTATATACTTGAGAATATTTCTCTAACTAATTAAGTGACATGGAAGGTTGCTAGTTTTGCATTGGACCCAGAACAAGAAAAGTCCTTATAGTAAAAGCAGTCCCGCTGTTTGGAATATATGATCCAGCAGACTTCATGGTCATACAGGTATCTGGTTAGAAAGGGCTGCTGATTGGAGGCTTTTCCAAGCCCCCAAAGGAAAATTCCAGCACAGACTTCTAGGGTTCTGGAGCAAGCCCTACTGCCTGTAGCAGAGTATCATACATCATTTGAAAAATATCTCTTGATTTGTTATTGGGTACTGGTAGAGAAAGAACATCTCAATATGGAGTAGATATCAATTGAGCACATGCCAAACTACCTAACATGACCTGGGTTCTATCAGCCCAACCAAGATATAAGGTCAAACAGGCCCAGCAGCAAACCATTATAGAATGGAAGTGGTACATCCTGGGCTCGGCTTGAGCAGGTCATAGGACACAAATAAGTTGGTGGCCCAGATCTCCATGTATTGTACATGACCACACACCAAGACCTACTGTAGCAGAAGTGCCACACAAACAAACAAATAGGATGAGTTGGAAGTTGATGTCAGCCTCTGCCCTTGCAATGGGTTCATGAATGGAACAATTCTGAAGGCAGAGATGGAGACTATACATGAGCCCAACAGCATGGATTTGCTCTCACCGACGCGGATCTAGCTACTGCTGCTATTGAAAGTCAAATCTGAGTTCCTTCAGCAGACCAGAAAGGCATTGTGGTAAGGCTATTATATAAGTCCCCTCTCATCCTAGATAAAGCAGAGATTCATGCTCACTAAGACTGACACATACTCTGGATATGTATTTGTCTTTTCTGCCCACAAGATCTTGGCCAATACACTCTGCAAGGGCTCAAGCAGTCTGATTCACTGACATGGGATTGCCACAGCATCTCTTTAGATCAAAGACTCACTTTATGGCAAAGGAGGTGAGGCAGGGGCACATGACCATGGGATCACTGATTCTACCCCATACCACACCATTCAGAAGTTGCCAACCTGATAGAACAGTGGAAGAGGCTTTCAATAAAGCTGCTGAGTCACCAGCTTGGAGGTGACACCCTGTGTGAGTTAAGGCACTATTTCAAGATCCAGGAGACTTTTTGGACTAAGGCTATTTTACATGCTATATCCGTAAGAGGTAAAAGCATGGCACCAGGAAATAGACAGGCTTTGTTCATCATCATTTCCATCATCATCACTGACTTGATCTAAGCTAGAATCCTATCTACACAATTTTAGATACCCTGACTTTTTAGAGGTGGCTGCTAACACCAAGAAACACAGTAAGGGTCCTGGTAAAGCTATAGCTGCCTCTCTGGTCACATGGTCTCCTTATGACAATAGACAACTGGGCAAGGAAAAATGCACCACACGAGGAGGAACAACTGATTCTGAGCGTCACGAGGGACTGCTGGTACATGCAGAGAAGTGGGCACCGCGTGTTTGTCATTCTGATGATCCCCTTGTGGTGACTCTTGGTGCTTTCAGGCTCAGTTTAAATCGCAATTGGGCAAGTAGAGGAAACATGGCCTGATTAAGGCATGTTCAGACGAACTTAGATCCTGCGTGAAAATCAGCTAGAACCACAGAAGTGCTACCCAAATGTGAGGGGAGTCTACAATGGGTGCTAGAGAAGGGCAACGGTGGTGATTAAGTATGGCCCTGGGACCAGCTGCAGCCATGGGGGCTGTAACTCATTCCACTAACAATCCTCTTGTAAGTTTCCTTAGGAATTGTGACACAAATCCTGAAAAATCCATGCCTGGATGGAGTGCACTGCTGTGAGAAGCAAGTGGAAGTGAATACTGAAAGGGGTTGACTATAGTGGGTTCTGTGCTGCCGTGCTCAGATCCACTGTCCTGGGCCGAATGCCCCACTGTTGTAGGTCAGTGGCTCGTGGGTATCAGTTGTCCCTTTCTCTAAAACATTTCCCTCCACTGATGGGGACGGCCTTGCCAAGAAAATTTTCACTGACTCCCAGGATGGGGGAGCCCACAGGCGATGGTTAACTGAAAAAGGGGGTATGAAAGGCAAGATCTTTTGCATCATGTGGGAAGCGATAATTCTGCAGTTCTGTTTATGCTCTGGATCTCCCTTCACCCCCTACCACAGATTAGGTCAAGGACAGACTGTCCTGAGATAACAGCCTTGCTCAACTCTACCCCAACCCCAGCCATCCTTCACCCCCTCCCTCACCAGTTTTTTCTGTAAGGCACTTCCTCAATAAATCCCAAACACCTGAAACTCTGATGAGGCTCTGATCTTCTCCGTCCATTGGCCCTTGGGCCTGGGGAGAAGACATTCTGCTCATTATCCCATCAACAAAAATAAGAATGTTGGTGAATGGAGCCACCAGAAAGCAGAATTTTTAGAAGTGAAGGGTACCATGGAGGGCAAAATTTACTCAGGATCACCTCTCATTTTTATGGTTTTTTTAATCAATGCACAATGCATGCACAGAAAAGCACTCTGGAATATATGGCTCGCTGAATTTTTACAAGAATGTTGCAGAAGAGGAACAGAAAGGGTATGGGTGTCATATACTCTCCTATAACCCGGGCCCAGAAACAACCATCAATTTCTATTGTTGTTTCACGTGCTAGGGCTTATCACATCGCCCACCTACAAGAGGAAGGGAAAACTGGCTGTGGGTAAGATTAGGAATTTCTATAGTAATAAACACAAATGTGGCAGTCATTTTTTTTTCTCCCACTGAGCTTTCTTGTATGTGTCAATTTCTCTCCTTTCCCCAGTTTTGGTGGCCACCCCAAACCATGTCAGAAAGGAAAGATTTTGTCTTCCGTATAAATTCTGAAGCACCTGATTGATTTGATTTGGGCTAAATACCACTAAATGAGAGTAGAGTCACCTCGACTCAATTTGAGGGTCAATTTGAAACAAAATGGTAGCTAACCAACATTCAATTAGGCATGTCTTCTGCAATTTTTAACAACTTGCAGTGAAATTTTGCATACGGATAGAGGCTACGAGGACACCTGATCACGCCAAGAGAGATGCACAATTTAGAGAACCACTGATGATACCAGGGGGGAAAAATGTAAAAAGAATCACAGATCCTTTGGTATTAATGCACATTGTCATAACGACTGCCATTATTGGCTGTGGGGCCATATTCCATAATGAGCCTTTTTTGGGACTTCGCGTCGCATAGACGTGCCAGAGATACTGTGTCTATTAATGAATGTGTATTTCTAACCTGGAACAATGGTAAAACTGTATTATTCTGTGAACAAAATCCTGCTGAATTCACAGCCAGGTGACACTGTGTGGGCACTAATGTATATGGAACTCTCTGTTGTAATAAGACTGCTATTCTCTTTAACACAATAATGCTGAATGTGCCCTGGACTTATCAGTAGGTGCTGCTTGCTAAGACTTAACTCCTTGTGGTCTGAGTGAAGCAGCTCCTTGCAGCCCTATCAGTGGTTTCCGACATCAGAAAGTCACATTCTTGTTTTTATTTTATTTTTTTCTGCTTCCACCTGCCCTTTCTTTCTTTCCTTGTGTGTTTTCATAATGACCCTCTTTGCATCCAAATTCTTCTTTATGTGGAAACGCGATTTTGCCCGTTTGTCTGAGGACACAGATGACTGACGTTTTTATTCAAGGAGTCTCGGGGAGATGCACCCTTGAACTTTGCCTGCGTCCCCCACCTACAAGAGCTCCATATGGTAGGATCATTTCTCCCCAGAGAACACATTCTCTCAGCAGTAGTGACTGCTCCGTGCTGTAAAGGGACATTAAACGTCACCGAATAGACTTGGACACAGTATGCTGGTCCAACAGAGGGCCATGGGAGGCCAGAGAGAACCCTGCTTGATCACACATGGCACCCTAGGTCACACGTGCACAGGAATCGGAGGCTTTCCCTGCACGAGGGGAGAAGGCCGACCTGGGCTTATTTTACTCTTCTCCATTATCTGCCTGCAGACGATCCACTTTAGTGATTACGCGGGGGAAGCAGCGGCCTTGGGCCGTCTGGCCTTTGCACTGTCCTTGGTTCCCTCCCTGGCCCTGGGTGCCTGTGCTCGGCCTGCCGCCCGCCAGTTGCAGGGAGAGAATCGGGAAGGAGCGTCCGCCGCATCCCTGGGCAGCTATTTCTGTCAACTGAAAAGGCCATTTAAGCAAAACACTTAATTACCTTTCCTCCTCCTTGCAACCCCTGGGAAAGTATGAGCCAGTCAGATAATGAGCTTAGAGAGCACAGCAGCTTGGCGAGGGCCAGAGATTTTCATCAGGCAGAGGAGTGACCTCACCCGATCCCATCACGAAATGGGGAATGGAGGGAAGAGCACGAGGGTGGTATAAACACCCTCCTCTGCGGTCAGCCGCACTCCTGCACTCACCACGCAGCAAATTCCTGGAGCATTAGCGAGCTTCTAGTTCCCAGGTAAAACAACCAGGCCTGGCCTGGGCTCAGCCCATCCTCGGGGATGGAGACTGCTGGCAAAGGAGCCCTCGGCCGGCCATCCTCCCTGGGCGCTGCCCTTGCCAGCTGACTCGATCCCCTGGGCCTCCTGGGCCTCAGGTTTCCCACTGATAAAATGAGGATACTGGACTTGGAAGGTCTCTAAGGTGCCTTTAAATTCTATCATGCTAAAAAAAAATTGCTTTGGGTGCTGGGGAGCCTGGAAGCTGGTGGCCTGCCTTATAGCTGGGGGAGGCAGCGTGGTGCATTGTCGCCGGTGTGGGCCAGGCCAGTGGAGGCGACCCTTATGGGGTCTCCAGACCAGGGGTTCTGCCTGAAGAGGTGCAGCCTGTCACAGGAAAGAAATGAGGAGCTGAGCCTTTAAGGTGAGAGAAGGCGCGGCCCTGCAGGGAGAGCCTGGCATCTTCCAAGAGCTCCCATCAGCCCTGACTGGAAAGGATGACAGATTGCCTGCCTCCATGGCCGGGTTTGCTGGACATTGTGTTCTGGCTCTTATCCACTTTGACCTCAGTGTGTCTCATGGTTTCTCCCCCCTCGTCTGCCCTGCCCGGACCTGGCATCCTCCGTGTACCGGCCGAACAAAGGACTGAGGCCTCGCAGCTTCCCACCGGCTACCGCAGCCTCCGCCGCCCGGCCCTGTCTAGCCATCACTGGGCCCCGTCCCACGAGTGGAATGTCACAGCCCACCCACATCTTCCCTGCTCTCCAACCCTCCCACTTGCCCCCTGGGCTCTGGCCTCACCCTTCTTGGCCACATGCTGGCATCTTGCCTCCACCCGGGCAGTGAGTCTGTGCTGCCTCCTGGTCTCCATGTACAGACTGTTGGCAAAGGAGACCCAGAGGGTGAGACCAGAGGGTGGCCCCGGTGGGGGCCAGCCTGAAGGACTGAGAAAGTCACTCTGTTTCACTCACTCATCAAATTGTTGAAGGCTTATCATACCAGCACTAGGTGGTGGGGACATAGCCCCGGGCACACAGACAAAATCACCTCCCCCAGCAGAGTCTAGTGCTGGGGAGACAGACAAGGACTAAAATAAATAAGCGAAAAAATCGAACCAACGAAATAAGTTAAAATATATTAAAAAAAAAAATAAGTGTGTTAGAATATAATCACTACAACGGAGACAAAACAAGGCAGTGAGGAAAGCCAAGATGTGCCAGTCAGGAAGGGGTTTGCGGTTCTAGATCGGGGTGGTCAGTGAAGGGTTCATGGAGAAGAGATATTTAATTAAAAATCTTATGGACATGAAGAAGGGAGCCGTGTAGGTATCTGGGGAAAGAGGACTCCAGACAGAGGGAACAATAAGTGCAAAGGCCCTGAGGTGTAATTGTGTTTGGTGAATGAGAAGAATGGCAAGGAGGTTGATGAGGCTGGAACCGATGAAGTGGGGGGAAGGCCGTCAACTGTCAGGAAGGCAACGGGGAGGGGTATGTGGGGAGGTAGGGCTTTGCAGGCTACTCTTAAGAGTTTTACTTTGGGTGCGCTGAGAGTCACTTCAGGATCTTACCTGGAGGAAGTCATTGGTTACGTTCACAGGCTCACTCTGACCGCTGAGCTGCGTGAACACTGCAGGAGCCACGAGGCAAGGACAGGCACCCATCTGGGGGCAACTGTGATCATGTACGAATGGAGCGATTCATCGTTAAGGGCAAGGAGAAGGGGTCACAGAGCAGTTTGGGGGTGCTGACCAAGAGCTCAGTGCTGGAAGTGTTTCTTGGAGATGCCTGTTGGTCACCCTCGTGGGGGAGGACTCCAAATGGAGTCTGGGGCTCGGGAGAGGACAGCAGTCGGATACAAATCTGGTGCCCACAGTGAATGGATGCCATATAAGGCCGCAGGCTTGAATGAGGTTACCACTGGAGTGCACACGGAAGGCAGCAGAGACAAAGAGGTCAGTCCTGAGTTTCAGGGCTGCAGCACGAGGAGACCAGGGAGATGAGGAAAGCCAGGAAAAGGCTGGGGAGAAAAGGCCCAGTGAAAAGGAAAACGAGGAGCATGGGCTGTGCTGGACATCAGACACAGCGTGTCAAGGGGGAAGGAGCGGTTATCCATGGCAACCAAGGCAAGGTGTGAAAATGACTAGTCATGGCAAAGTGGAGGCTAGTGTTCAGCCCCGTTTTCTGCAGAGAAAACCCTTCAATGTGCTTTGATGGCAGCTCCTGGCCCCTACCTTAGCCGCGGGGGTGGGCCTGTGGGCCTGGGCCCGCCTAATCACAGTGACTGGTTCAGAGATGAGCACGTGACCTGGAGGGGGCCAGTGGGGCTTCTTTGCAGACATTTTCTCCCCGAGCTGTCAGGATACGTTGGCTCCCTCCCCTGTGTTGCTAAGTGTCGACCCCTCACAGATATCCTGCTTGTGGAGTGGATTCACTCTTTGTTTTTATTTTTTATTTAAAAAACTATTTTTTAATGTTTACTTATTATTTTGAGAGAGAGAGAGGGAGGGGCAGAGAGAGAGGGAGACACAGAATCCGAAGCCGGCTCCAGGCTCGGAGCCGTCAGCACAGAACCCCACGCAGGGCTCGAACTCACAGACCTGGAGCTCATGACCTGAGCCGAAGTCGGACACTTACCCGACTGAGCCACCCAGGTGCCCCAGTGGATTCACTCTTTGTAAGGTGGAGAGAGAGAGAGGTCCCCAACAATAGCGTTTGATCCACTTCTGGACGTAGCTCTGCCCAAGTCCGGCTACTCCTTTGGATTCCATTTCACTTCTTAGCCAATAAACTATTTTAAGCTGGTTTGAACCCGCCCTCTGTCTCTTGCCTCCAAAAGTGCTCTAACTAATCCGGGAAGATGTCCCCGCAGTGCGCTACTCACTGGTGGGGGAGAGTGTGAAGAGGGACACGCTGCTGACACATCCGTCCAGCAAAGACTGACGAGACAGGGCTCGGAGCCACTGCTCGGAGACCCTGGCAGTCCTTGCTGGACAGTCCTCTAAATGCAACCTTACTAAGCAACACCTGGACAGCTGTCTGAAATTGCCCGGAGGAGTTCAGCCTGGGCAGGACCAAACAGGGTCACCTCCCTACCTCCTCCGGTAGCAGCCTCTGACGCAGGCCTGAAATCTGGGGCAGGTAGGGTTGCAGCAAGACAAGCTGGGGAAGGGCGTCAGGTTCCACCCGTGACCTGAGAGGTGGCATCCTGTGGGGCTGCCAGGGCTCAGTACTGGGAGTGTCCCCTAGGAGATTATGAAAGCCTCCGCGGCGGGGGGGTGGGGGGGGGTGGGGGGAATGCTGTGGGCTTGGAGGGGACAGGGTCAGCATCTGGGGAATGCAGATGAAGTAATGGGAGACGGGGCTGGGGAAGCAGTTGCTAAAACAAACTGAATAATTCTGCTGGAGGAGGTTTCCCTGGCCTCGAGCTCTTTTTAAAGGGCCAGCTGCACACAAATGGCAGCGTCTTAAAGACACCTGGAGCAGAGGTCCTCTTATGTGCTCTTAAAGAGCACAGGTCCTCTTATGCTGGCTTTTGGCTCTGAAGGTCCAGTGTGCCACCTTCGGGTGTCTTCCCAGCGTACTGAGAGGGAAGCTATTTGTTTTCACACGTCTTCTGGGTCTGTGTGCAGGCAGGGTACTCAGATCGTCTCATTGCTTTCCTGTCCTTCGGCAGGTGCATGAGTCTACCTGGGGAGAGCCCTGATCTTCACTTTCTGCATCCTGACAAAGAGAAATTATGCTTCAGTGACAATCCCCGGTTGCCTACGCGATGCAAACCGGTCAAGCGTTGAGAGCCCTGCAGTGGCTCTGCACCGAAGGGTACAAATCCTTTCGTCCCGAGTTGGCACCTCATTGCTTGCTTCTCTTTCAGGGATTTCCTCCATTCTTGGAGAAGACATACCTTTCACACCAACCCTTTCATCACCTAACGATGGTTGAGACCTCCTTCCAATCACATACCTCACCCCCGTCATGGATTACGAAGGATACCAATTCATAAACCTCCTAAGTGTAATGCCACACGTTGGAAATGTGTAGTATTTGACAGGAGCCGAAATGAAACCGGCTTGTTGCTCAGATGATTACAGGTAGTGTTTACCGGACTAAACCCATTTGAGGGAAGGGTGAATTTAAATGTGTTTAAAGGAAAAAGTGTTTTAAACACTGTCAAGCACTTTAAACCGTCACATTGTTGGGGCGCCTGGATGGCTCAGTCGTGGAGCATCTGAGTCTTGACTTGGGCTCAGGTCATGATCCCAGGGTCGTGGTGTGGGGTTGGCCCTGTGCTGGGCTCCAACCTGAGCATGGGGCCTGCTTGAGATTCTCTCTCTCCCTCTCTGCTCGCCCTCCTCCCCTCCCACCTCAAAAAAAAAAAGTCATGTTGCACCCAAACAATTGATTCCGGGCACACATACCTCTTCTGTAGTCACAAAATCAAGCTTTTGAGGATTTCTGGCAGGCAATGGTTGTTTTGCCTACTTACTTACAGCAACAAAACTACATAAAAATCCTATCGTTCACTCTTTTTGGCTAATTACTTTGGTCTCTTCCCACAATCAGTCTGAAAACAAATGTTTCACTTTATGAGTTTACCCTTCAGTGAAGTATGTTCTTGGTGCCACAACTGAATTCTGCTCTCTAAGTCATATAAAGAAAATGGTTTCCAAGATCCCTCCACACTTCCTGGAGGTGGAACACAAATTGCAGGAAAGAAAAGTCCTGAAGGCTCAGAAGTAGGTAGGCTTGCCTCTCTGGAAGCCTCCTTTTCATTCTCCTGGGTCTGGTGCTTTGGGGTTCACATCACGCTCTCTGGGAAGGTGAGCAGAACCAAAGCTCTGGAAAATTGGCTAAGAGAGTGCTGGCTGCTCTCACAGGAAGATCCCCACATCGTAGCAGCTTTACATACTCAAAGGTTCTATCTTGATCTGTAACGGTCCAAGGCTGATACTTCTGGCTGGACAGCTCTCCTCCTCGGTGTGATTCAAGTGCCTGGGCTTCTTCCATCTTGTGGCTCCCAAGGTGGTCCCCAGAGTTGACACATGCCAGACAGCTAGGAAGAGAAAAGCACATGGAAAATTGCACATGGTTTTATGACGTGGGGTTGGTGCATATCAATTCTGCTCATTTTCCACTGACCAGAGCAGGACTGATGCTGGACCTCCTTGCAAGGGAGGCTGGGAAGTGTAGTTTAGCTGTGTGCCAGTGTTGTGTATACATATAATAGTTTCTGCCTGCTGCAGCCGTAATCGAGAGGCTTTTTACTCTGGCAGTGGCCATGCTCTCACTCCAAAAGTATTTGGGAATACTCGTCGGGGCAGGCCCCAAGAGACTGAACAAAATCTGTTATTAGATTAATTTCCTTTATTTGCCAGTCAGTTTTGCTTTGCTATTTTTATTTCATTGGCTTCTAGGCTGGAATTAAACATGTTAAACTCTCGGTCTACAAGAACATCTCAAAAAACTACAAAAAGAAAAGAGTCTATAGCAAAAGAAGTAGACTTGACCTTGTTTTCTTGTGAATCACCTGAAAATGGAAGGCTCCACACCAGAATGTGCTAGTGAGCTGAGGCAGACAGAATCAAGGTCTCTCCTTTCCTCTCCTTCGTCCTGTGAGAACTGGATGTCATTTATCACCAAGTACCTGACTGTCATAATTCAGGACATTGGACCTTGTACAATAGGGTTCAAAACCACTGAGGAGTCAGCTCCCACAGTGGGGCCGATGTGGAAACAAATCTCCAGTGCACCGCAGAGTAGCTATGAAGTTACTGCAACGTCCTCAACCTTCCTGAGGCTTAATATCGTGTAGATTATTCTTCTCGGCTCCTTATTCTGTGAAAGTGGGGTTGATAATTCCCATCGCATGGGGGCATTTTAAGAGTTAAGTTAGCTGTTGAAGGAGAAATCACCTAGCACAGTGCCTGACATCAATCACTCCCAGCTCCCTTCCTGCCTCCTTCCATGCAGGGAAAGGTAAGACACCAGGGCCTTTGTCAGAACAGAGGTGCCACTACGAGTGAGGCTCCCTCTCCCCGACCCCACTGACTTCACCGAGCTCTCCGTTCAGGTAGAAGTCAGAGGGGCTGAACGCGAGGAGGGAGTGGGAGCAGACAAGGGAGCCATTACCCCCACATGACTGCCTACTAAGAATTCTGGCTAAAGAAAAGGCTTTTCTGCAGTTTGTTTTTGCAAATCCTGCTCCAATGAACCCAAGAGGTAAGGCTTTCGGTCAACAGGAGAGCCCTGATCTCATTGTCCCCAAATTCAATTTAGCTAACCTCTGGCGTTTTCTATGTTTTGTCTTTTCTCTCACGCATTTCCTTGATTCATCAGTATCTACTCTAGTTGGCACTGTTTCCACTGATCAACTCAACTAACCCTCCCTGTCTCTCTCTCTCTCTCCCTCTCTCTCTCATGTTATGCCTTAGTACATGTTGGAAGATGAAGATCACTGCCCCCAGGTCTCCTGAATTGAGCTTATGAGAACCAATTATAATCCTTAAATCTGCTCATTCTTATACAGGCTTATTTCTAACTTAGTTCTGGTATCCCACTTTGAGCCATTCAGAGCAAAAAACAAAACAAACAAGCAAACAAACAAAAACCCCTTTGCAGTGCAATACCACTGCACAACTGTGCCCCAACAAGGATGATATTCTGGGATAAATCGGCAAAAGCCTTGGTTGTTTCCGTAGTAATCCTAAAGCTCAACAGAAGAAATTTCTTGAAGTGGACGGATAAAATTCTTAGAATCATCCCGCCCAAGCCCTCTAGAATTCCTTTATGATGCGTTTATCTATTTCGGTCTTTCACATAGGAAGATTCCAGAGTATCGCCCCAATGAATGCGCAGTGCTGTCGGCAAGGAGCACGCCGCTGCAAAAGGGATTAGACTTGAAAACGCCTTCTGAAGGGGTTTGGGAGAGAAAGTCCCACTGATGCTACCTGAAGTTCGGGGGAAACGTCTTCAGCCAGTTTTCAGTGTGATGCAGATACGATAGCTTTTCTCCCTCTGTTGGAAAGGTCGGGGAAAGTGAAATGACCCAGCGGGCCAGGTCAGCATCGACCTAGCTAAAAACTTGGCCGGTGGACGTGAACTGAAGGGCCAGGAGGGCTTACGTGCAAGGTGTGGTCTGGCAGGCAGGGCTGAGGCTGGAGGCCAAAGTCCCCGGCGGTTGGTGCTGTGGATTGGTAGTGGGTGGGGATTTTAATGGGACGGTTCGGAATGGGGTGTGTCCGCTGTAAGGGATTGGGACCAGAGTTGGGAGCTTGGCTGGTGCTGGAGAAGCACGTGAGCCAGAAGCTGGGGCCACAGCTGCAGACGGTTCTCTTAAGCCTTACTTCTCAAGAGGAGTCTTCCTTTCATAGTCTCTCTTCCTCTCATCCAAATCTCCCAGAACTTAGTGTCAAAGTAACACAAAGAAACTGTATGTGGAGGAGACTTCTGACTGACCACCGCATTCCATTTTTATAACTATCCTTAAAAATAAAAGAATTGGGGCGCCTGGGTGGCTCAGTCGGTGAAGCGTCCGACTTCAGCTCAGGTCATGATCTCGCGGTCCGTGAGTTCGAGCCCCGCGTCGGGCTCTGTGCTGACGGCTCGGAGCCTGGAGCCTGCTTCGGATTCTGTGTCTCCCTCTTTCTCTGCCCCTCCCCCGTTCATGCTCTGTCTCTCTCTGTCTCAAAAATAAATACGCGTTAAAAAAATAAATAAATAAAAGGCATACACTTTTTAAATTGTGGGAGAACTGACATACAATAAGTTGCATATGTATGTGTATATTGCACGTACAATAAGTTGCATAAGCGTACAAGTTATTACTTTGGACATATCTCTCCCCCGTGAGAGCATCATCACAGTCAGGATACAGACACCAAAAAGTTTCTCTGTACCACTTTGTAATTTCCCCATCTCTGCCCCTTTCGCTTCCCCAGATGACCATTGATCTTCTTTTTATTACAATAAGTTAGTTTGCATTTTCTAGAATTTTATATACACGGAATCATGCAGCATGTATGCTGCTTTTTTTTTTTTTTTTGGTTTGCCTTTCTTCACTCAGTATAATTATTTTGAGACTCATCCATGCCACCTGTGTGTCTTTCAAGAGTCCATTCCTTTTTATTGCTGAGTTGTATTTCATCCGATGAATGTTATAAAATTTGTTTATCTGTCCAACTTTTGATGGGCATTTGGCGGTTCCCAGGTTTTGGATATTACAAATAAAGCTGCAATGAACATTTGTGTGTAAGTCTGAGTAGAGACATATGCTTTTGTTGTTGTTTGTTGTTATTATTATTAGGTACATACCTGGGGACAGAAAGACTGGGGCCCGAGGT
Source organism: Acinonyx jubatus (assembly GCF_027475565.1). NCBI lineage: Eukaryota > Metazoa > Chordata > Mammalia > Carnivora > Felidae > Acinonyx > Acinonyx jubatus. The sequence continues at coordinate 70,164,887 of NC_069394.1, read as the reverse complement.
AGGTATACATTTAATGTTGGAAGAACCTCACACACTGTACCATTTTGGATTCCTATGCTAGCAATGTATGAGGGTTCTAGTTTCTCTGTGTCTTCACCAGCAATTCATAAAGTCTATCTTTGTGACTTCAGCCCATCTAACAGATGTGCTGTATCCTGTATGTTCCTAATGACTCTTGATGTTCAACGTGTTTTTGTGGGCTCGTTTGCCATCTGTTTATATTATTTAGTGGCTGTTTAAGTCTTGCATTCATTGTTTTTGAGCTGTGAGTTTTCTAATTATTGAGTGTTGAGAGTTTATTTTTTATTATTTTTTTTAATGTTTATTTCTTTTTGAGAGAGAAAGAGACAGAGCATGAGCAGGGGAAGGGCAGAGAGAGAGGGAGACGCAGAATCTGAAACAGGCTCCAGACTCTCTGAGCTGTCAGCACGGAGCCCGATGCGGGGCTCGAACTCACGGACCGCGAGATCATGACCTGAGCCGAAGTCGGACGCTCAAGGGACTGAGCCACTCAGGCGCCCCTGAGAGTTCTTTACTTATTCTTATGCAAGACCTTTATCTGATATATTCTTTGAAAATATCATTGACTCATCTTTAATCCTCTTAACAATGAATGTGCAATCGTTCTATAGCCTCTCTTCTTGCTGGATACGGCCATGTGACTTGAGTTCTTGCTCATGGAACATGAGTAGAAGTGAAGCGTGCTACTTCTGCGTGTGCTTCTCCAGGCTGTCTTTTATGTTCTCAAGCCACTGATCCAGCTTTGATCATGCTGGTGAGGACAGTGCCCTGGGGATTTCAGAAAGACCTGTGCAGCAGGCTCACTCCCCTTTGAAGCGTTGCATGGTAGAGAAAGAAACTTCTCTCTACGTTTAAGTCATTGAATTTGGGGGTTTCTTTGTTACCCCTTAGCAGCTTAACCTTACCCTAACTAATATCCCAAGAAAGGTACACCTTCTCCCTTCCTTCCTATTTCGAGCACATTCCAACAGCAGTTCAGTTTGGCTGTCCGGAGGATGAATTCATTTTTCTAGACAAGAGAATAAAAATTCCTTGAGCAATAAGTAAGGCACCATGTGATGCATCTTGCCTAAAAAGAGGAATGAGATTCAAATCTTGCTCTTGAGAAACAGACGGCCCGATGAAAATCTTTTAGGTTCATGCCTACCCAGTCTGAAATTGTAGAGTTGGCTTTTCTGCAGTTTAGGGTCAGAATTTTGCTGAGCTTAGAAGAATCTACAGAAACGCAGAAATTTGGCTTCAACTTGGTGTTTTTCTACTGATACTCTGCAAAAAAATCACATTAAAATGAGACTTTGGCCCCTCTGCCTGCCAAATGAGAACAAGGTCTCCACGTCTAGGTGCCTGCTGCCCCATGTTCATTGTAAGTCTCCCTGGGTTCAGTGACATTGGACAATTACCATTTATTTGAATTTTTAAGGGACTCCTTCAAAAACATTTTTTTTTAATGTTTATTTATTTTTGAGAGAGAGAGTGAGCGAGAGAGCGCGTGAGTGAGCGAACAGGGGAGGGGACAGAGAGAGAAGGAGACAGAGGATCTGAAGCAGGCTCCTCCCTGAGAGTTGAGAGCCCGATGCAGGGCTTGAACTCACGAACCCTGAGATCACAACCTGAACCTGAGCCATAGTCAGATGCTCAACAGACTGAGCCACCCAGGTCCCCCGCCACTCCCCGCCCCCACTCTGCCATGGACTTTTGATGTAATTCAACTAACTTGCTTCTCTCAAGAATCTAACTGAAGTTTATAGACGAGGAAACAGATTCAGGAAGGAAAACTAACTTGTCTATGGCCCCAGAGCCAGTTAGGGATGGGAAGAAATTATGTAACTAGTCCTGCTACCGAATTCTTACGCCCTTTCCTGCAAAGCTCTGCTGCCTTCCCTGGGAGCGGCTTTGGACTTAGATTACTCAGATAGCTGCTGTGGGTTTTTTTCTTTTCGTGGAAGAAATAACCTCACAGACTCTGGTTCTGCTCCCACAGCCTCCTCAGCCCCAGGCTTGAGACCAGCCTCTATTACTCAGAAGAATTTGTGCAACTCCGTGCTTCTCTATCTTCAAGCATCAGCATGTTCGACTCTTGGTTTCAATCCAGAACCTGCCCTGTTTTTATAGAACAAAACTCCAGCTTCGTTCTGAAAATGAAATGACAGACGGTCCCTGGAAAACAACCCAGATCCCAGGTCCGCACTTCAGTACAGTCCAAAGGCAAAGTTTCTGGTGGGATACCTCCGTTACCAGCCTGTCACCTTGGTAAAGGCTTTCAGACACATCAAACCAAAGGAAAGAGGCTCTTTCTTTTTCTTGTTGTTCCAGATCAGATAACGTTGCCTGATTAGTTCCTCCACCATGAATTCATACCGCAGGTACCCACATGCCAGCCCTTTGCTGAAAGGCCATCAGCTATATTGCTTCCTGCATAATCATTCATATTTTGCCTCATGCTTTCCCTTCTCCACCTCTATTTCCGGCTCCTCCCCCTGAAATAGCAAAATGCTTGCAAAGAAAATGTGTCAACAGGTGAAATTTATAGGAGTTTCCTGGCCCACACAGAAACACGAACCACAGGCGTCCCCAAAGGGGAGATTTTCTTACCCAGACACTTACTCTCTTGAATATGCCCTGATTCATTCATATATGAGTTCTCTAGAGAAACCGGTTATCTTTTTTAGGGAATCACAGTATGGAGCTTCTGTTTGGAAAGAGTGGCTTTGATGAAGGCCAGTTGGGATTATTTAGTTGCAGTTACAGAAAAGCCCAACCCAAACTAGCTTAGAAAGGGAAATTAGTGATTCAGAAGCTGAAAGCGCTGACTTCAGGTTTAACTCTATTCGGGACTCAAGCAGATCGGTAGCACCTGCTTAGTTTTTTAATCTCCATTTCTTTGTTCTGGCTTCCTTTAGGTTGACTTCAGCTTTCAGTTTTATGGGTACCAGAAAGGTACCTACCTGCTAGCCTGATTCATTCTCCTATGTTTTAGGTCAGAGGTTATGAGTGAGAGTCTCTTTCCCAAAAGATTCAGGGAAAATGTCACTGCATCTCATTTGGCTCTGACTAGGTCACGCACGATCCATGAAAGTCAGTGGACAGGAAATGAGACATGCTGATGGTTTAGGCCTGGGTCACAAGCTCCGCGCCTGAGGCTGGGTGTGGAGTCAGCTTTAATGGGACCGCATAAGAATCAGGTAGGGACCTGGAGGTCTCTGGCAATGACCACTGCGGTCAGTTTTGCCTTCTAAGAAATGACGCCTACGAGTCACGTGATGTTTTGTTTCCACTGAACAAGCCAGCTGCCTACCTTGAAAATAGCCCGCATCTTCTCATGTAAAATAGGAATCCACCTCCAAAGCCAGGCTGACTTAGGGAAAAGGTTACTTTCTGATCTAACTTCCAGCAGTGAGGCTAGTTTGCCAAAGTTTTGGTGTAAGTGGGTTGGTATAGAAAACTTATTCAAAAGTATCTCAAAGTCTATAGCAGGAGCACTTAACATTCTTTTTTTTTTTTTTTTTAAGTTTATTTTAAGAGACAGAGCAGACGAGGGGCAGAGAGAGAGAGAGAGAAGGAGAGAGAGAATCCCAGGCAGGCTCTGTGCTGCCAACGTGGAGCCTGATGCGGTGCTGGAACTCACAAACCGTGAGATCGTGACCCGAGCCGAAACCAGGAGTCGGACCCTTAACCAACTGAGCCACCCAGACTCCCTGGACCACTTTACGTTCTTTAAAGCATGAAGATCCTCTACTGGTTTGAAGCCTATTACAATAAGCCTTTCTTACTGGTCTCCTTGGGTTTTTGTTTTTGTTGCCTAAGATGACTATGATATACTTAGACCTCTGTAGCCTGATCAGGCTGCCCCAGGAGGGAGCGGACGAGGTTATGCGCCTTTCCAAATAAATGTTTGGGATTAGGATTTTAATCATTCTTATCAACTTTTGACCTCAAATGTTCAACCTCTTAACCCCTGAACAACTGTCACTGCTTATTGTACTGCCTTTATTCAAACACTTCATTGTTGCTTGTGTGTCACACCGTCTCTGAGCCCTTCACACGCATTACTGCACATCTTCCTCGTAACCACTCTATGACATAGAGGCTATTATTATTCCCATTGTATGGAAGATGAAATTGACTTAGAAGAGATTAAATATCTTGCACAAGGTCACACAGTTCAAGCCGGAGATCTCAAAATCATGCTACCTAAATAAGCAAAGGTTTTTGCCCCTGTGCCCCATGGTGCAGCACAGGAAGACAGACCTATAAATAAACCACTGCATTAGATGTAATATTTGCCGTGATAATGATCTACACGGGGATAAGTGAGGATGTGAGAGAGAGAGAGAGAGAGAGAGAGCAGTCATTTCCCTATAGGGGTGGGGAGGGTTTGAAATGGGTATTGGGACAAGTTCTCTAGAGGAGGCTAAGCTCAGGTGCATGAGAAGGTGTTTTCTGGAAGGTTAGGGCTGAGAATAGCATCCCAGAGATTGGGAATGTGTGCAAGTAAAGTGCTGAGGCATCTGCTAGAAATGCATGATGGGAGAATCCATGACTAGAACATAAGGTTCCAGAAGAATGGACATAAGCGGAGCAGGACCCAGTCCATGAGCCTGATTTTAGTGAGAGGGATTTTTTTAAATATTAATTTTTTAATATTTATTTATTTTTATTTAATGTTTATTATTTTCAGAGAGAGAGAGAGAGAGAGAGAGAGACATAGCGTGAATGGGGGAGGGGCAGAGAGAGAGGGAGACACAGAATCTGAAACAGGCTCCAGGCTCTGAGCTGTCAGCACAGAGCCCGACGCGGGGCTCGAACTCACAGACCGCGAGATCATGACCTGAGCCGAAGTCAGATGCTCAACCGACTGAGCCACCCAGGTGCCCCATATAGTGAGAGGGATTTAGTCAGATCAAAATGAAGGGCTTTAAGAAAAAGGGGGCAATTATTCATAATCAGTATCTTTTTCTGTTTTTAAAATTTCCAAGCTTTAATTATTTTTGGATTTTTTAAATTATGTAAAATACACACAACATAAAATTTGCCACTTAAAAAATTTTAATTGGGTATTCAGTGGCAGCAGGTACGTTCACAAAGTTGTACAACCATCTCCACTATCCATTTCCAGAACCTTTCATTAGCCCAGACAGAAATTCTGTACCCATTAAACATTTATTCCCCAGTTCCCCTGTAACTTGTGTCAATCAAAGGAAGCTGCCTTGAAAAACAAGGAGAAACAAGTATACAGATCCTCAACGTACGTTAGTGCGAAGAACACTGTGATTTGTGCTCTTTTAAAAGGAAAAGTGTCAATGACACTACATTTTAGGGATGAGACAGTCCAGGCAGTGGCATGTGAGTGTAGTTGTTCCTGCCAAATCCTCAAGATAATGGGGATGTGCCATTTTTTTTAAATTTTTTTGGGGGATGTTCCATTATTACTACGATGTCCCTCTGTAGTTTTCCTGGAAAAGGAAGGCCACTCACATTGTTGATAAATATCCCATGGCAATCAGCCGGGTCACCAAACACACATTGATTGAGCGCTTGCTGTGTGCACGGTCATGTGTCAGGTGCTGTGAACAGAGAAGAGTAGGCAACCATCCACACGACCTTCAAAGGAATCATAATGTAGTTAGGGAGAAGAACATGGGCAAGCCAGTCTGCGACCTAAGGCAGGCTAGAGTCCGTTCTTCCTCAACCCCTGACCTGTGTCGATCCTACCTTCTCACTGCCCAGCGTGTGGCTCTTTACGGCGCTAATCACGTGACACTTTTACATCAGTTTGAACGTCTCCTTGTATTAACCATCAGACTGTTCACTCCATAAGGGCAGGTACCTTTTTTGGCTCATTACTGTCTCTCCAGCGTCTAGCATAGTTCTTGGCACATAGGACGTGTTCAGCAAGTACATATTGAACCAATGGTTTCTGTCATTATTTATGTGTGTATGTGTGTGTGTATTTCTAGCGACTATTCATTCTATGCATGTGTCCGTATGTATAGATGTACAAGTCCTATGTTTTGAAAACACAAACAAAAAATCCTCGGCTACAGAGTCCTAACCACTTTGGAATCCACAGCTTCTTCGAGGTCTTACTACTATTTCACTACGGCTAAGACTCCCGCGGTTGCACAGCTCTGTGAGTCAGGCCCGTCCCTCCCGGCTTTGTGGGACCTCACGCCTCCAGCAGTGGACACAGAGTGGGGGTGCCTGGCACCCAGCGAGTGGTTGCAGTCAGGCTTCTAAGGCGTCCGGACAGACTCACACGCTCACTCCTTAGCGCTAATCAGAAGACTATTTATAGACCTCAGCCCTCCTCTGAACACCCGAGTTTAACTCCTGCCCCCTCACTCTCAGCAGACAGCCTCACCCCATGACTCACCGAGAAGACTGAGGTCATCCCGGTGCTTTCTGTCGCTTCCTGCTTTCTACCTCCAATTTCCCTCTCCCCAGTGGAGCCTGGCCTCTCCCAGAGCCCGCATCCTCCGCCCCTGTGTGGTTTCCTCACCCCCCTGGATTACCTGCAACAGCCTTCCTAACCCGTCTCGCATTTCCATTTTTCCTCTTCCACACTGCAGGCAGAAGGATTCTTTTAAAACGAGGGTCACGGGCAATGCCCGCTGCAAGGGCTCCCACTTTTCACTATTCCCGGAAATCATCTCAGGATGTAGATAAGAGCGATAGTTAATCCTAAATTTTCCAACCCTTCCCTCCTGCCTCCCTCTGAAAGTAAGTCATTTGCAGACGTGCGTATTTATTAGTACTGACACATTTCTCGGGGTGCATCTTGTAACACGGGGCACATCCGGTGCGGGACATCTTGACGCGGTCCCGGGGAGTGGTCTTCCCTGTGCTCCTCACCACCTGGTCAGGGGCCTCCTTTCCTCTCTCCCGCCAGCTCCCTGGCTCTGCTCCCGGCACCCCTTGGAAATTAGGTTCTTGTCACTCCCTCGTGGCTACTGTCATTCGTTCCCCCCTCCTCGTCCTCTGCTTCTGACAGCGTCCGTCCTGCTTGCCTTGCCTCCAGACTTCTCACCACACCCTTCTTTTCCCTCCCGGCTTTCTCGGTGGTTCCTTTCTCCTCCTGGAGGGTCTTTTGTTCTGCCTGCCCTTGAACGCTGTGTCCTCTGGTTCCAGGCAGAGTGCCTGCTGCTTCCTCTCCCAGCTGTCTAAGCTTTCTGTGGGTGGTTTTATCCCCTCACGTGCTTTTCGTGCATTCTTCATACTGTGAGAGCATGGCACACACATCACATTGTGTACACACGACTCTTGTAATTTCCCTGTCATCCTCCAGGCCTTCTAGGGCTTTAGCAGGTCATTGTGGAGCCTTGCTTCCTGGGCTGGAGGCGTTGTTCCAGAAAGAATTATATCGTGAGTTGCCTAAAGTTCTTTTTGTTTTATGGTCAACACTATTCCTGGGGGCAAGAGGCACTTTGATGACATCTTAAGACGAAGCAGCACATTGTCCCAAGTCGTCAGCATTTCTGGTGCTTTCCCTACCTTCCACTGCATTATTGCTGACCTCAGCGTGTGCTCCGGACTTGGAGCCTGAAGGAACCCTTCTGAGCCCCAAAAAGTGGCCTGTTGCTGGGCCCCTTCTGCATTGATCTGTGCCTGGCAGCTTCCCCACCCCCTCTTTCCCACCCGGCTTCATCAGGTCTCCCTTACGCCTCCCTCTCCCCGTCCCACAGAACTGTGCTGCTGACCTGGGATGAGCTCTGTGCAGCGGAATAGGCAGGGAAAAGAGAAAGGTTTCCCCTCAAGGAACATCCATTACGGACGCTGCCAAGTTTGCCCGTTTTTGTTTTTTTTTCTCCTAGAGAAAAACGTGTGATAGCATGTTGTGCTACACGTGTGAATATTTTTCCAAAGAAGCGTCTGCATTAGTGTCCTGCTGCTGCTGTAACAAAGGGTCACAAACTTGGCGACTTAAAACCACACACATTTTTTATCTTCTTATGGGTATGGAAGCCAGAAGCCTGGAGACAGTTTTATTGGGCTGACATCAAGGTTAGCCAGTCCGCAGAGCTGGTTCCTTCTGGAGGCTCTAAGGGCGAATCTGCTTCCCTGACGTCTCCAGCATCTGGAGGCTGTCTGTATTCCTTGGCTTGTGGACTTTTCCTCTCCTCGCTCTCAGCCCTCCTGCTTCCATTGACACATCCCTTACTCCCTCCTCTCCTTCTTTACTCAAATCTTCCTCCCCGCTCTCATAACGGCCCTTGTGATCACATTTAAGGTCCACTAGATACTACAGGCTAATCTCTCTATTTCAAGATCCTTAATTTAATCACATCTACAGCATTCTTTTGCATATAAGGTAATATTCACAGATTTCAGGGATTAGAACATGGGTCCTCTGGGGGTGACAGTATTTAGCATACTATAATATTCACACTGAATTTCACCTGCCCTTGGACTACTCACGTATCTTTGTGTCACCTTCTTGTGTTTTATTTTGGCCAAAGAACGTTACTTAATAAGGCATTTCCACAGATATGTATATGTACGTGAATATATACGAAGTTATTTGTTATTTATATGTTTTACTAGGTATTTGATAACCTTTGAGGTATACTGACATATCTCAAAGAAAGAAAACCCATTTAGAGGGTATGATTTCTACGTTGTCAGTGTTTGTGTTTAACTTCACAGAAAAAACCATCATGCTGATATGATCTCCTCTTTCAGCCTGTTGAGAGAGAGCTCATAGGAACACAGGTAAATGGGTCATGGGAGATGTGTCATTTGTGGACAGCTATTGGGCTGGCTGGCTCAGATGCCACCTTCTCTCTAGTCTACTCAACTCCAGCACCCAGAGTGACTGGTGCTCCTCGCTGCTGGTTCCACTGACTGTACCACCCAATTCACCTCCAACTTCCCTGGCTTGTCCTTTGGTGTCCTCGGCTCTGCCCACTGCCTTCAACACCCAGCTGGAGAAGCTTCCATTGACGTTTGTCCACCTGCCTCCTTCATAACTTTCTTCTTCGGTTATCTTGTCTACTCCTGCAACTTCAATCCTCGTCCTTGGGGGTAAATTCCAGACCCATGTTTCTCATGTAAAATACTAAGAGTAGAGTAGTTTCTCAAGTACCTCTACTATCTTGGTTTAAGATGTCTTAAAGATACGTTTTCATTTGTAGAGGTTATGTATTTTAATGATCCACCTGGGTTGAATATTTGGTTTGGTAACACTCTTTTTATAAATATACGTAAAAAACAAACCTTACTTAATGTAATCAGGTTATCGAATTCACTTAAAAAAAAAAAAAAAAAAAAGATAGGCCCAGAAAGATGCATTCAAAGTTGTGACAAATTAAATTTGCAAAAACTTGATTCCGAGTATTGAAGTTTAGAATGGAGATTTAAATACATCTAATGGGCCCATTCATTGCTTACCATATATAGCACCAAGGGGTTTTAATTACGGTGCTCATGCAATAAATAGAATCACACTTCCCAGCTCACATTATAACGTAAAATAAAATGACACTAAGCACCATGAGTATAGATTTGCTAGTAAACAAACTCTCCTCTAAATAGAACTGCTTAGCTATTGTCTTTAAGTCAACTATCTCAAATTTCTAGGAAAGTCAAGCTCAGTGAGAAGGAATAATAAATAACAACTGAAACGATAAGGCTTTCCTTCATTGAAGTTTATACATTTTTGGGGAATTTGGCTATCATTTATTGATAATATTCATAAGGTAGAATTCCTTTCATCTGATTTTTACATTTATCCTATTTATGATAAAAAATATATCATTGGGCTTTATCTCTGAGGTAAAGGTTTCTGAATACAAGCCTTGTAAGTTTCAGTTCCTTTGTTAGTTACTGGGTTGCCAAGTTCGGGCAGAATGGGATATATGTCCTCTGCCTCAGGGAAAAAACATTTTACAGTCTCCTTGAATATTAGACAAAATGTCTAATACATGGCTGTTTTCTAATTGCTTGCACTTATCATAATTTCTGTGCTTGTGGAAATTACCATAGTGTGTGGTGTGTAGGTATATAAACCATAGGCTTTCAGATTTCCTTTCACTGGCTTTTTCTAATAGCTTCTAAAACCATGACAGTATTTTAAACACATTTATCATAAGCTATGTTTATGAAGAAACTAACAAACAGAAGCGGGTAATGATCCCTCGTGGAATATATTTATTCACTCATTCCTTCCCTAGTCGCAGATCTACTCATCACTCACTTACTGAGGGCTCGCAAGGTGCTTGCTGCACAGGGCTGTAGAGTGCCTTAAGAAGATAGGCATTACTTGGCACAGAGTTTCCTTTTCATGAGCCAATAGTCTAATGTGAGACTTGTCGTTAAAAAGCTGTAATTAGGGGCGTCTGGGTGGCTCAGTCGGGTAAGTGTCCGACTTCAGCTCAGGGCATGATCTCGCGGTCTGTGAGTTCGAGCCCTGCGCCAGGCTCTGTGCTGACAGCTCGGAGCCTGGAGCCTGCTTCGGATTCTGTGTCTCCCTCTCTCTCTGCCCCTCCTCCACTTGTGCTGTGTCTCTCAGAAATAAATCAATACGTAAAAAAAAAAAAAATTTAAATAGTGGTGTAGGGTAGGGATGGGCATAGATGGATAATAATGATCACCTTGCAGGGTTGTTTGTAAAAATAAACATGCGTGTAAAGTGCCTGATACTTAGTAAGCACTTAACAATTGTTAAATGAATAAATACTGTGGGAGTTCAGAGAAAGAAAAATTTACTCCCAGTTTGGCTGAACAGAGAAAGCTTCTAAAGGGCTATCTGATCTTACAGAATCTGGGGGATGGGCACTTAGGAAATAGAGATTGTTCTCTCCCTTTTAAAATGCTTTTCTACTTGTTTAAAAAAAATTTTAAGTTTATTTATGTATTTTGAGAGAGAGAGAGAGCTAGCAGGGGAGGGGCAGAGAGAGAGAGGGAGAGACAGAATCCTAAGCAAGCTCCATACAGTCAGCACAGAATCTGATGTAGGGCTCGAACTCACGAACTGTGAGATCACGACCTGAGCCGAAACCAAGACTTGGATGCTTGACCGACTGAGCCACACCAGCACGCGCTTTTCTATTTCTTTTTCCTTCCTTTTGTTCCACTGCGCACACATGGTTTCTATGATCATGCTGTAATCTTGACTTACACTTCTTCCAAAGGCAGCACATAATCAATGGCCGAACTTGTGGACAAGGACTCTTAAGCAGACTTAAGGAATGGGAGACACCCAGACTGCTCCAGGAGACTGGGATGGATTGATGGATTGGTGCCCGACAATGGCAGGTGGCTGTCTTTGTGTAGCAGTCAGTGGCAAATGAAAGACGTGTGTAAGGATCACTCTCCCCAGAGGCCATTCCTTTCTCTACATCTGAAAGGGCAATAAGTTGATCCTAAACAGGACCAAAAATTCAAAAGACTTCTGACAGATCAATCAAGCACCCTTAAGTTTATCTGGATAAAAATTCATAATCACCCTCCCATGTTGACAAAGCTGTGACACCTGCAGAGGTTTAAAGGGGAAGATCAGAGCTGAGCTGAAGGGGCGGTTATATCCCATAAATGCAAGAAAAAGATCTGAATTAAAATGCATTACGCTTTACATGGGTCACATCTTCCTAACTTTAACTTGGATGGGAACCAACTATGAGGCAGGCAAAGGTTATCTCCCAAGCAATACATACCTAATTTGTGATTGCCCATAAAAGATTGGTTGCATATTGGTTTCCCTCAAATAAGCTTGCACTGCTCTTCATATATCCCCCTTCTTAGAAAACACCCAGACTGTCTTGGGCCCACAGTGCCACCTGATTACCAGGGGGACATGGCAGACGTGTCTCCTGCCCCTCTCTCTTTTTACAGCTCAATCAATTCAAGCTCAGATAAATCTGTTCTCACATGTCCCATTTAACTTCCTTCCTTGTTCCCCTATGTCTTCCAATTCTTGCCCAGTTAGATCAGGAAAAAAAAAAAAGAAGAATTACTATCAGTATTTCTACTAAGAGTTTGATGCTATGGAATTAAACAAGGAATGCAGATTTTGGCACTTCCTGAGTTTAAATCTAAAGAAGAAAATCGTTTATCTCTATGTCTGTTTCTCTACATACTTAGTCATCACGAAATGAAATGAGGTGGGGGGGGATCCTGATCGGACTCAGAGAAAGTTATAAAGAAAAGCCATTTTTACAAATGTCTTTCTTTTTTCGTTCTCTTTCTCTCTCACCTCTCCACCCCCCCCCCTTTTGTCAACCATTTTTTATAGCATCTGGTCTGTTTATACGCTTTGGCCTTATTTACATGACTGTTCTACTTTTCAGTTATACACTAGTATGGAAAATGTGTGTGCATGCTGGGTGGGGACCCCTTTGTCTCTCATTTGCCTTTTCCTTTTCCCTGTGAAATCAGATATCCACAAGAAAGGGCTAAGATCACAGCACGTGGTAACAAATGCACAGAGCGGCCGGTAATCTCTCTTGCCTTCTGTGCTTCCTTTTCCTGACTATCGAACATATCAGCAAGTGTTTTTCTGCAATGCTGGCAGGATCAAAAGTCAGGCAAAGATGATTCAGGTTCCATTTCTATTATGAAATAATTGTCTTATCTGCATGAGAATACACACATATATTCCTGCTAAATTATCTACATCCTAAGCATCCATTCATGCCCCAGAGAAGATGATGAATGTACCAGATGCTTACATGTTGTGGTGAGATCAGAGATGGGTGGGGCAGGGCAGTCTGCCAACTGTCTGGGTGGCTATGTCAGGAGAATGAGTCATTCCAGCAGCTCCTGCTGTATCACCCCTGATATTGGTTTTAATATGTCCCACTGGAAGAAGGCCAGAGGCCTTATACCAAAGTTTGGGCCCATTTTTCATCTCTTGGCAGTGGTGTAGTTCTATATTACTCTTCCCCCACCCCCCACCCCTCAGAAAGCCTCAGCCAGGCCATTATGACCCCGTTGCGGACGGACTGCGTTTCCCCAAAGCATGGTATGATGCTTTGTTCTGAGGCTTCCATTCCTGGTTGATACTTTATAGTTGGTCCTTGAAATGCTTACCAAAACGCGTTATCAGGCCTGGGCCAGGTCTTAGCCTAGAAACCAGATAATCTGCTTCCCCCCCCCCCCCCCCCCCGGAATCAATAGCACTCCACCATTCCTGGGCCCCTTAGAGTCAACAAGGCTTCTAAAACTAAACACTCCAAAAGCTTCAGCCTGCAGACCCGGGCTGGACATTGGTCTCCAAGGGGAGGAGACGCTGTGCCCTGGGTGAGGCACGGTGCCTGTGCTCACCCTGCCCCAGCCGCCGGCGGGAGCACCCGGCTGGCCCGAGCGGGCCTGAGACCACGGAGGCCGCGCGGCTCAGGCGGTGGGCTCGTTGCGGCGCCGCCACGCAGTGGGCAGGAAGGGGGCGTGCGCGCCTTGGGTTAGCTTTTGTGCTCTTGAGCTAGACTGAGCTGCCTTGACTTGGGATCAGACCGCCCCTGCTGTCCTATTGTCTTAAGGAGTCGTGTTGGGGGCGGAGGAAGCTGAGGGGGGCGCTGATCTGAGGATTTCAATAGAACCCCTGTCTAGGCTTCCCCGAGATTGGATCCAAGACTGCATCCGTGGCCAGCCCGCTGGCGGATACGGCTGCCTGTGTGAGGGGCGCGGGGCGGCTGATGAAAGAGGCTGCGCGGTGCATGCTGTGGGAAGAAGAGAGGTTTATTTATTTTGCATTTGGCAACGTGATTATGTTAACTTGTCTGTGGGACCCAGACACACACAGCGGAATAGCCCGCTTGTGCGATGTGATGAGGCCCAAGTGATGGCTTTTGGTCGTTGCATTGGGCCCGATTTGGACGAAGACACCTGGCAGTTTAGAGTGTTTGTTTGCTTATCTGCCGATTTGAGCCATCAGGCCGGGGCGTGTGTGTGTGTGTGTGTGTGCGTGTGTGTGTGTGCGCGCGAGTGTGTGTGCGCGCGCGAGTGTGTGTGTGTGTGCATGTGTTGCGGAGGAGGCAGGGTAGGGAGATGTGCGCGTCTTGGTCAGGGAGTATGGAAATTTCTGGCTTCAGCTTGCATCTATTTTTATGGCCATTTTGATTTGTGTTACCTTTTGGTTTTCTATGCGCCTGGAAGGCACACTGACCGTAAGATTCAGAGCGAAACCTCAGAAGATTTAAGGTAATTCACTTTGAAACTGGTTGAATGTTTACTCTAACAGCAAGTCTAACAAGTTCAAGGAACACTTTCTGAATTCACGAATTTTCCTTCTGTCTTTTTTGGTGTTAGCCGACAAAATCCACCGTTACAGAGACCTCAGGCATTTTTATGTATGTTGGGCCACTCCTCCTCTCTCAATTTGCCAACAACCCTATTGGGCTAATGTTTCCCAAACGATTTTCCAAAGAATTGGGTATCATTGGGTCAAAGGGCTTACATAAATGCATTTTTTTCCTCATTAAATTCCAATTTTTCAAAACCACTACCCTGTTATATGATAAACGTTAAATGTTACAATGGATAGCTGTAATACCAAACTAGCCCAGTTAAGGGATATTTACCTTTAGAATTTTCTGAAAACAACATTTGTGAAGATTGAGAAAAACAAAATAGGTAGGAATATTTTACCTAAGATCAAAAACATGCCACGGACCAAAGCATTATTTCTCTCAAAGAAGCTATTTGGAAAAACTCAAAACATCTGGTTTCTATTATAAAATATAAGAGTAGAGAGAGTAGTGGTTTTTGAGGCATCAGCTTTTATACTTCTGGAATTTTATAATCGCTCTGTCCCTGTGTCTTTCAAAACAAAACAATACAATACTTCTGTTTTTTCTATTTCTGGTTTATTCAGTTGTCAGGGAGGGGCAGTAGGGGGAGTATGGGGGGACATGTCACAAATGATATTAAAGGAGGCCCGTGTGATTTTTTCTTTCTTTACTTTTCGTATCTCAATTCCCTGGCCATTCAGTTTAGTTCCTGAGGTGCTGACAGCTGGTAGTACGCTAGACTGCAATCCGCTTTTCAAAAGTTATTGATATTTCCTAACTGAGGTTTAATGGTGTGCTTGGCCTAGGTGAAAATGTGCCAAGGGCTTGGGTCTCCTGTGCCTTATCCGGGTTTGCTACAGTTCCAGGAGCACACTGCCAGGAGCAAGAAACCGCGTTGCCTGGCCCTCGCAAGGCAAATGAATCTTGAGTATGTATTTCTTTCAAAATGCTTCTACACAGACCGACAGAGGGACCAAACAGTGATTCTTTCTTTTGGACTGTTTATTTGTTCAGTTTATAAAAGCTGGCCAGTCTAAAAGATTTAAACTACCTAATTCTGCAAAATTAATATCTGCCTACATTATAGAAACTAGCCCTAATGTATTTTAGCAAAAAGCCATTAGGAAAAGAAAAAGAAAAAAGAAAAAGGTCAGTAGATCTGGAATGAGAGAGTGGTGATGATCGCACAACACGGTGAATGTACTAAATGTCCCTAGTGGTAAATTTATGTTGTGTGTATTCTACCACAATAATAATAATAGTAGTAAAAAGTCGGTAGAAAGAGTTTGTCTTATTCTAGTGGCTTAGAATGTTGATGTTGATGATCATTGCAGCTGTGTGGTTTCCAATGCGGCAGAGGGAGGCACGAGCAGAAACAGAGGAGTAATATTCCCAACCCAACGTTGTTTGTGCTGGAAACTAAATTATATTTATGGCAAGTGGCAGATAATTTGAATACGCTTCGCAGGATAGCAGCTTCATAACTATAAGGATTTAACAGTTGTGGTGGTCATTATTTGTAACAAGACCAAAGGAAACCAGCTAAAGGTCCATAATGGGGTAATTTGTCATTCGGGGGAGACAAAAACAAACAGGACACATTGCCACTCTAACTGGCTACCAATATCTCTCTGGGTTGTGTATTCCCAGCATTCATGAAGTTATCAAAAACTTTTTTTTGGGGGGGGGTGTAAAATGGTCATCAGGTAAGAGAAAAAGATAAATAAAGACAGAAAATATATTTAACATGTGGAGAGTTGGGTAAACACATAGCTATTGGCAGAAACATAATAAAGGATGAATTAAGGGCGCATAAGAACATTTTTGATTTCTAGTGTTTGCGATTCATCAAGGTCCCTAGTCTTTTTCTCCTTTGTGAGTTTCAAGGATATACTGTAATCTATTTTCTTCAGTACCTCAAAACTGTAATGAATGTGCTGAAAGCCATGGATTGCCATCTTGAAACAACATGATTCTAAATAAATGAAAGATATATTTGTTAAGCAACTACCCTTTGCAAAACATGTTGCTAGATGTTGCAAAAATGTGGAGGTTAGTATAGCACAGACTGCCCTCAAGACACTTGAGATATCATAGACAGAAAAGACAGGTGCCGAAAGGACAATAATACCTTATTAAGAATGCTGAAATTGGATATAGCCTGGAGGCTCACAAAAGAGAGAGAAAGAGAGTAAGCAAGAGTTAGTTTTTGGTTACGAGAATGAGGAAAGAATTTATAAAGGAGAAGTGTTTGAAGACTGGCTAAGAATTCGGCAACCTGAGAAAGCATTTTAGGTGGCACAACTGAAGTGAGAAGGCAAAGGCGCAGAATAGGAAATGCCCAGGTGTTGGGAAAATGTCTACAATTTTAGCTTGGCTAGGAGTCAGTTGCTTGCAGGAGATCAATGAGAATTGAGCTTAGAAATGCAGATTGGTCCTAAATGTCAGGATGAGGCAGGTTGTATTGAATCCAGAAAGCATTGGGAAGACACTGACAATTTCTGAGGAGGCAGCGGAACGATCCAAGTTGTGCTTCACTGTTAGCGAAAACTGAACTGGGAAGATTTGGGAAGAGACCTGCAGGGAAGAAGCTGGTAGAATGCCGGGTGAGGAAGAGAGAGCAGAAGGAATAGGAAATTGGGCCAGCAGGAAAAAAATAGAGAAAAGGCAGAATCTAAATTTGATTTGGCAGCTAACCGGGTGCAAGTGGATTAAGGAGAGCTCTGAGACGACAGCAACTTAAGTGTGCCCAGGCCTCTCCCAAATCCGTGCCCCCCTCTCAAAGCCGGCAGGATGCAGGACCAGAGGGTATGAAGACAGCAATACCTCTGGCTGATTTTGTTGGAGGAAGTTGATGCAGGACTTATTCTCTGTGTGCTTGACAAGAGTCTGGAGTTAGTGGAAAGAGCCTAAGTGAGGCAAATAAAACAAATTGCACCTTGGTCTGCAGAGAGGGGAGTTAGTGTAAGTAGAAGAAGAGAGGACTCCTGGTTTTCAGTCTGCCATGTAAAAAGCTTAGAAGTCATTACTACCATCCTCACAGTAAGAAAAAAGCTAAACAAATGAAAAATCAACAAGTCTTATTAGATCTGTCAGAGAATTGAGGTCAGAGGGCAAACCACTGCCTTCAGGTTGGAGGGACAGATAGGTAGATACAAAGAATCACAGTTTACTAGAGGAAAGTCCATAAGCAGTAACCTCCGTGAAAACCAGTGCTGGGTTTCTTTTCCTCAGGATATCATACTGAACTTTCAACAAAAAATTACAAGGCATACTAAAGGACAAAAAGCATAGTTTGAAAAGACAGAGCAAGCATCAGAACGGGATTCAGTCAGATATGGTAGATACGTTGGCATTATGAGACTGGGAATTTCAAACAACTATGATTAATGGGCCAAGGGCGCTAACTTAAAAAAGAGACAACAGGGGAGCCTGGGTAACTCAGTTGGTTAAGCACCCAACTTTTGATTTCAGCTCAGATCACGATCTCATGCTTCATGTGATCAAGCCCCACATCGGGCTGTACACTGACAGCATGGAGTCTACTTGGGATTGATTCTCTGTCTCCCTCTCTCTCTGCTCCTCCCCCACTCTTTCTTTCTCTCTCAAAATAAATAAATAAACTTAAAAGGAGGGGACAAAATGCAAGAACAAATGGAAAATATAATCAGAAAGATGGAGACTCTACGAACCTAAAGGAAGGCCAGCAACCAAAACAAAACAAAACAAAAAAAACACCCCAAAACCAAAAGACAAAACAAAAAACAAAACTATAACAGAAATGAAGAACACCTTTCATGGGCTCATTGATAGATTGGATGCAGCTGAACAAAGAATCAGTGTGCTTGAAGAAATGTCGATAGAAACTTCCAAAACAATGTAAAGACGAACGAGAATGAAAAAGTCAAAAGAGAATATGGAAGAACTATGGGACAATTACAAAACGTGTGATATATACATAATAGAACTGCCAGAAGGAGAAGAAAGAGGGAGGAGCAGAAAAAAAAATTGAAACGATAGTGACTGAAAATTTCCTAAAATTAATGATAGACACCAAACCACAGAGGCAGAAAGCTCAAAGAAGCCCAAGCAGGATCAATACCAAAACACAACACCTGGGCATATCACATTCAAACTGCAGAGAATCAAAGCCAAAGAGACGATCTTTAAAGGAGCTTGAGGTTGTGGGGCGCTATAAGTCTACCTTATTTATAGAGTAGCGAAGATGAGACTTATAGCAGACTCCTCTTCAGAAACCATGCAAGTGAGAGAGTGAAATATGTATAATGTTGAGAGAAAAAGCCTAGAATTGTGTATCCAATGAGATATCCTTCAAAAGTGATGGAGTAATAAAGACTTCCTCAGATAATCAAAAATTGAGAGAATTTGTCACCAGAAGCCCTGCCTTGTAAGAAATGCTCAAAGAAATTCTTCAGAAAGGAGGAAAATGACATAGGACAGAAACTCAAATCTACATTTAAAAAAAGGAGGAATGTTAGAGAAAGAATAAATGAAGGTAAAATAAATAGCAGAGAGGAAAGGGACACTGGATTGGATAATTATACGTGGCACATTCTCCGTACTGTCCAAGGTAAACTGGTCGTCTGTTGCAGGTGGGTTCCTTTTGCTACCTTTTTTTTTTTTTTTTTTGAGGATGGGTGAGTATGAGGAGGCCCGAGAGCAGGTAAATATCTTCTTGGTGTCTTGCCAGGGACCAAGTAACCACTGGACCACATGAAAAGGTTTGACAGCACTTTCCATCAGTCAAGGAGTCCCAACAGTTGAACTCAAGCCCCAGTGCACAAGAGAGGATACTAACACACTTGACAGGGTTCCGGGGCCAAAATGAGGGAGAACAAATAAATAGACCTGGCCCCTCATAAAACTGAACTGCTATGGAAGACAGACACCAACCTGAATGAAAGTAGGAGCCTAGAGGAGATTCAAGAACAGCACCAAGAAGATTTTTGAGATGAAAAACTCATGATGTTATAGAAAGCTAAGCCATTGGTAGATAACCCGAAGGAGAAAATGGTCATTGTTGAAAAGCAGAGTGGAAGAAATGTCTTAAGACACAGAAGAAAATTACTAAGAGATGGAAACAGTAGGGACAAGACAAAAGACCTGAAGTACACAGAGCTCTAAGACCTGACATGTGGGCTAAAGGAATTCCAGAAGATGAAAAAATTGAGATGGAGGGGTGACAATAATTGAATGCATGAAAGAAGGAACATACAAATCTGCAGTTTGAGAGAACTGAATAAATTTCTCGGAGGGGGAGAGCAGAATAAAAGTGTATATTTGGTATGTTCTGGTAAAATTTCAACCTCTATGGATAAAGAGAAAATCTCACAAATTTCCAGCTAGTAAGAACACTATGAGAGGAAATACAATCATTACTAGACTCAGACTTTTTGCCTGTCCCCCTTTGTGTTAGAAAATGAGGCAGTAATATGCTTAGGCTACTGAGAAGCTAGTACAAGATGGGGACTCCATACCTACATAAGATAACATTTATCTGACTAAATGAAGGGAAGATATTGGTGGACTAGCAAGGATTTAAGACCGTATCACCCAATAGGATAGCTAATTCATCCTGGTCTGTCCAGTACTTTGTCCATCTTAGCACTAAAGCTCTCTCTCTCCTGGGAAACTTCTCAGTCTTAGGCGAACTGGGACAACTGGTCACCTATAATATACTCCATACGAAGAAAACCAACCTCACGTGGGAAAAAAAAGAGACTTTGGGGTGGCATAGTGGTTCTCACCCAGGAACGTATTTGCCCCCTCCCCCCTCCCTGGAACTTGGCAATATCTGGAGATATTTTTGGTTGTCACACGGGAAGATCTCACAACCGAGTTCTGCGACTGGCATCCAGGGGCAGAGGCCAGAGATGTTGCCAAACATCCCACGGTGCCGAGGACAGATTCCCCTCCCTGCCAAACCAAAAATTGTCTTGCTCAAAGTGTCAGTGGTGCCAGGGTTGAGAAGCTAGATTTAGGGGAAGATAATGAAATACGGGGAGACTGGTGAGTTACAATATTAACGTATATAAATTTTAAATGCAGGTGGAGTCTCAAAGATTGTCTTGAAAGGTGTAATGTAAGAGCTAATGAAAGTTTCTTGAAATACAAGAGACGAGTTGCAAGGAAATCCTAATAATGCTCTAAAGGTACAAAACTGTCCCTACAAAAGCTCGCCGTTGGGGAAGAGACAGGCAGCTGGTGAAACAGGCAAGACATTGAAGTATTTAAAAAGGCTTCAATTTATTGGGACGGGAATGGAAACGGTATAGGATATCTTAAGGAAGAAAATCAGAAGGGTCTTATTTTCATGTAACAGTGAAAAAATAGGGATGTCCGTAAGTGCTGGGAAAGGGAGTGAATGGGGTGGAAAAGTGTGTCAGAACTCCCATATGAACCGAGGGTCAAAGGGATCAGGCAGCAACCTGATCAGATCTGCGAAAACAAGAGACAGGATGCACATGGTTTGGGGGAGAGCAATCGCTTGCTGCCATAGTTTTGCCAACTGTAATTCTAATGTCACTGTTTTATTCTCGTAAAATTAGAAAAATCCATAACCTTTAAATAAATATGTGTGGTTTAGATCAAGATGTGTAATGAAGTGGAACAAAAACAAGTATTGCTTCTCCTCTCTCAAAAATTGTGTAAGCCGGTCTATGGGGTTGTGCCTATTGGTTAATATTTGTCTCCTTCCTTAGACCTTAATCTTCATGAGGGTAGGAATGTGTCTGTTCTTGCTTATCATCATATCCCTAGTACTCTGTGAATATTTATTTTATTTTATTTTATTTTATTTTATTTTATTTTATTAAAATTTATTTATTTTGAAAGAGAGAGTGTGCATGTGTGAGTGGGAGTGGGAGGGACAGAGAGAGAGAGGGAGGGAGAGAATCCCAAGCAGGCTCCACACTGTCAGCACAGAGCCCAGTGCAGGGCTCTATCTCTTGAACCGCGAGATCATGACCTGAGCCGAAATCAATAATTGGGTTCTTAACCGACTGAGCCACCTACTAACCCCTCTATGAATATATATCAAGCAAACAAATAACACCCCCTCAGTCTGTATAACAGGACTGGGTATAAGGAGAAGAAAGCCTGTGGCAACATAGTATTTGTGAAAAGTCTAGGAGGTTGTATATTTTCCTAAGATTTATGAAAACGAAACAAAGCGGAACGTAAGAATAAAGCGTGTGACATTTCAATCTCGTGAAGGCTGACTTGAAAACTTGAAAAAGATTCAATTTGCATAACATAAAACTTGTGAAAGAAACTTCCTCCCTAGACCAGGGTTGCCAGATTTAACATATAAAAATACAGGACACCCAGTGAAATCTGAATTTCAGATAAACAATGAATAATTGCTTGCACAAGTATGTCTCAAATCTTGCAAGGGACATGCTTATACTAAAAGAATATTCATTGTTTATCTGAAATTCAGATTTCACTGGGTGTCCTGTGTCTTACCTGGTGACTTCTCCCTAGACCATAATCAAAAGCAATATTTCTTGACCAGCTAATGATTATTCAGAAAAAATGATTATTCAGAAAAACTTTTTCAAGTTAGCATTTAAAAAATACTATTCAAATACAACAACTATTAATTTTTTAGCATCAAACATCTGAAATTTTTTATTCCTGTGCCCTTTTAATTATATTTCATTCCTCCCCCACTGCCCAGTTCCATATTTTTTAAGGGACCTGGATCCTGCCTTCCAAAGTTTTTTTCTTGGAATATAACCTCCAAGGTTGTCAATCATAACAGTAAAAGCAGATTATATTTGTGTGGTGCTTTTACTTCTGTATCCATCTAACGCTCACCACAGTGAAGCAGGTAATATTACACCCATTTCATCAATGGGGCCAAAGCTATGGTGTGCTCATTGTAGTTGCTGTGCTAGTATTTCACTACTGAGGAAAAGCAGCACAAGGTAGCGGCTAACAAGGACCACTGGCTATGACCCCAAGGAAGCCAGGTCTGAGGGTGCAAAACAAATGAAGGTAGGTTTTATAATCTAATACAAGTCTGCTCTCTTCCACGCAAAAAGTGAAATACTTGATAATGCCTGTCAAAAGATGTTAAGTTAGAATATTTGCCTAGGACACTAATATATAAAGATACTAAATAACAAAGTGAATTGAGAAACAGACCCCCAAGATACAACTTTTGAAAGGGTGGGGACCTTCTATGTGTTTATTGTCTAACCTCTCCCTTTCAGCTCCAGAAATTGAGAGGGAAACAGAGCGGAGTCAAAGAAATGCTCTGGGGCAGCTCAAAGGGGGGTGGGGCTAACCTGAACTCGCTTTGTTGGAGTAAGGGGATATGAATATGTTTTGCATAAGAGATAGGTACTGCATCTCTGGTAGGAAAGCCAACCTAGAGCCATGTTGGGTGCTGGGGTAGCAAGGGCATGCCAGCAGAGAATCTGTGTGCAGTGAACCATCAGGAGACCAGGCGGAGAGTGGGGGCATTAGCCGGAAGAAGAAAGTGCATGGCCTACCACATGAGCGTCACAGTTGGGTTCTTGCAGGAATCCCCAAGAGGATACATCAAGGAGTCCATTCTCGAATTTGCCGTGTCCGAAAAGCTTGAAGCGAGTTTATGATCGTCCTGGTTAAGTTAGAACATTGTGCTTCTCTTTCCCCGACTCCCTCCTTATGCTCCAACTCAGAGGAGAATTTGGTAGGAACTCTGGGGGTGGCAGTGGAGGCGATCATACAGAGGAGAGGCTGACCTCGAGTAGAACGCTTATAATAATGCCCCACTGGAAGAAATGAGAGAAACAGATCTCAGCACTGTGTGAAGAATGAAGGCATTCTAATTTCTGATTTGAGTCACGCAAGGTGACTGTAAGAATTTCTACTACGTAAGAATGACAAGCAAAAGGGCAGTCATTCCCTGGGAATGGGCAGCCATTCCAACCAACTGGGTGGCTCAGTCGGTTAAGCATCCAACTCTTGATTTCCACTCAGGTCATGATCTCGCAGTTCGTGGGGTCAAGCCCCACATGGGCTCTGCACTGACAGCAGATTCTCCCTCTTTCCCTGTCCCTCACCCGCTTGTACTTTCTCATTTTGTCTCTCTCAAAGTAAATAAATAACAAAAAACTTAAAAAAAAAAAAGAAGAATGATAAGCAAAGTCATGGGGCCTATTGGAGTCTTTTTTCCAGTGGTGGAGGGCTCCCCCATAATTTTTAAAGGACAGTGGGAGAATTCTAAAATTATATCCTGGTTATACTTAAAAATTTGCAACATATAAAAATTACTCATCTTAACAAAATGAACTCAGCATTTGACTAAAGAAATATAGCCTGAAACCTTTGAAGTTCCCCGAGAAACCTCCCTCATCCCATTCTTTGCCTCCAGCTGATCAATATCTTGATACTTGGTTTGTTTTCATTATCTTCCTCTTCTTTGCAGAATTATTACATATGCTAGGGTTCTATAATGTGTTGCTTGATTTGAACTGTATTAAATGGTATCAGACCGGAGGTATACATTTTTCTATGACTTGCTTATTTCACTAGATATTAAGCTACTAAGATTCATCCATGTTGGGGTGCCTGGGTGGCTCAGTCGGTTGAGCCTCCGACTTTGGCTCAAGTCATGATCTCACGGTCCGTGAGTTCGAGCCCTGCATCGGGCTCTGTGCTGACAGCTCAGAGCCTGGAGCCTGCTTCGGATTCTGTGTCTCCCTCTCTCTCTGTCCCTACCCTGCTCGTGCTCTGTCTCTCTCTGTCTCAAACATAAATAAACATTAAAAAAATTTTAAAAAAAAGATTCATCCATGTTGAAGCATGTAACTATAATTTCCCTATGTTCACTGCTGTATAGTATTCCATTGTATGAGTATACAGCAACGTATTTATTGATTTTCCTGACAATAGATGGAATTATTGCCTTAAAAAAGGGCTTTTGTGCAAGGGTTGGTTAACTTAGTGTATCTACCTCAGAGTGGGATTGCTGGCATGTGCAGGATCACTTTTTAATTTTTACCAATTCTCCAAAGTAGTGGAATTAAATTATAATCTCCCCCTCTCTTCCACCTGAAACCCCTGTGCGAGCCACCCCGGCCCGTCCAGAATTCCCACTGCTTCTCATCCCAGGCCAAACTTGCTATGGTCAGCCTTTTAAATATTTGCCAATGTGGTGAGTTTCACATGATATCTCATTGTGGCTCCAACTTGCATTTTCATGATCACTAATGGGCCTATCTATCACTGTTAGAAATTCATCCAGTTCTGTAATGTAATTAAATTAGAATTGTGGAAATCAGATGGAAAGGCAGAATTAGATGGGTCACTCTATTTGTCTCTAATTTGTACTCCATCTAACAAATGGTTTACTGAAATGTATGATACAATCCTATGGAGAAAGTCCATCAGATTCTGAGGTTAGCCAAAAATGGCATGGGGGGGGGGGGTTCCAAGACATACGTGGATCACACACTGTGGCCGTCCTACCCTTAGTGCCAGATCATACCTGTGGGATGCTTTGCTGCCACACGTGTGCTTGAGTCTCTCGCT
Organism: Acinonyx jubatus; assembly: GCF_027475565.1. Taxonomy (NCBI): domain Eukaryota; kingdom Metazoa; phylum Chordata; class Mammalia; order Carnivora; family Felidae; genus Acinonyx; species Acinonyx jubatus. The sequence goes on along the minus strand of NC_069394.1, from coordinate 70,140,096 downwards.
GGTTCCCTTTCTCCCTGTTGCTGGGTCAGTGGCTGGAAAATCAATGGATGGTTTGATCATCACCTTCTACAGCGTCCGTATTGCCAGCAATGGGGACTTGAGCTCAGGAAATAATGTCCTTGATGTCACTTCTTTTGGAAGCCGTTATTAAGAAGCTCCCAGCAAGTAGGTTCGTGGCTTCGTTTACCAGCCTGACACTAGTTTTTGGCTTCCTGCAAGCAAGTTCTCCCTAATACTTCCTGCTGCAATTTGAACACCCCACTCCTGTTTTGATTATTCTCTGTTAGTCATTAGCATATTCTGGGCAGCACGGTTTTATTTTTGAGCATGCATTCTGATTTTTTCTGCTAAGGAAGTATATCATAGTCGAAAGGTCTTTTAGATTATGTGTTCTAGTGTATAACTTGAGATCGAAGGATTGATTGATTTGAGAGAGAGAGAGAGAGAGCGCACGAGCTGGGGAGAGGAGCACAGGGAGAGAGAGAGACAGAATCTTTAAGTGGGCTCCATGCTCCCCATGGAGCCCGATGTGGGGCTCGACTCCATGATCCTAGGATTATGACCTGAGCAAAAATCAAGAGTCAGGCGCTCGGGGCACCTGGGTGACTCAGTCGGTTAAGCCACCGAGTCTGACTTTGGCTCGGGTCATGATCTCACAGTTCGTGAGTGCTGCGTCGGGCGCTGTGCTGACAGCTCAGAGCCTGGAGCCTGTTTCAGATTCTGTGTCTCCCCCCCCACTCTCTCTGCCCCTCTCCCACTCATACTCTGTCTCTCTCTCTCTCTCTCAGAAATAAACATTCAAAACAAAGAGACACCCAACTGACTGAGCCACACAGGTGCCCCTATGTCTTGAGATTTAAAGACCTGACATGCCTGAACCCCACACTGAAGAGCCTTGAATGGTTGTGTTCTGTGTACATTGTGCTTTACAACATCAATAGCCTACTCCAGCCTCTAGAAGTCATGCCTACTTCCCTTCGCTGGTTGCCCTGTCAATGCCGTCTGTGGCAGGCTGCATGATAGCTTGTAGGGTTTTGAGAATGGTATACGAGCAGAAACAGTGCCAGCTTGGACTGAAAGAGACACAGAGAGGCCGGGTGGAAGGAAGAAGGTGGGGGACTGCCCAGATTCCACAGGTAGGAGGCAGGCTGACAGAACTCTGCTGCGAACATGTGCTGTCCTCCAAGAAAAGGGATGATTTCAGGGGTGGAGCTGTGGACCAGGAACCACAGAGGATTGCTCCCACGTCCTCAAATGTAACGGGCTTTGCCTTGTTGCATTTGAACACTGGTGGGACCAAAGACTTCTTTTACCCTTTTGTTGTCATCGCTTTTAAAGGGCAATGTCTGTAACTGTTAGCCTAAGCACGGCTCGTCTTGGTTTGGGATGTATAACTTGCTTTCTAATTTCACAAGTCGACAGAAAGAGAGGAATTGTGCTGCTGGATGGGTTACATGCAGAGACTCACCTATACCTGATTTGGATGATTTAGATGAGATTCAGGGGTTGGAGCCAGTGAGACTTGGATGAGAGTTTGGACTTGAAATGCGTTAAGACCTCGGGGGACCTTGGGATGGTGGTGATGGCAGTTTGCATGTGGGATACGTGTGAATCTTTGAGGGCCAGAGGGTGGACTGTGGAAAGCTGAAAAATGACCCCCCAAACATGACCATATCTTAAACCCCAGCACCTGTGACTATTATCTTATACGGCAAAAGGGACTTTGCAAATGTGATTAAGTTAAGGATCTTGACATGGCAAATGGCCTGAAATTTCCAGGTGGGCTCAAGGCAATCACAAGGGACCTTAGAAGAGGGAAGTAGGAGGAATCAGAGGCAGAGGATGAGGCCCTGGGAAGCATACTGAAGTGATATGACCATGAACCAAAGGATATCAGCAGTGTCTAGAAGGTGAAATAGAGAAGGAACAGGTTCTTCCCTGGAGTCTCCAGAAATAACTAGTTCTGTTGGCTCCTTGACGTTAGCCCTAGAAGACTCATTTTGCTTTTCTCCAGAGCTGTAAGATAATAACTGTGTTGATTTAAGCCACTAAGCTTGTGGAATTTGTTACTGCAGTACCAGGGAATCAAGCCACCATCTGTTGGGCCAGGGTCCTGAAAGGCTCTTGTACGTTCGACAACAGAGCAGTTGTGTGAACAGGAATGAGGGAGGGGATTTCTCCCCCTTAGGTGGACTATTTCATTGTAATTGGGGATTTTTCTTTTTCTCAAACAAAATAATGTCCTTTAAATGAGCTACGAAGAAGAAACTGAGTTACAACACTTCAGCTTTTCCTGAATATCTAAACTAACTTCATTTAAAACACTCCCTCTCTAGAAGGCCTAGGTCCTCCTAGGAGAGGAATGCAATAATGCATAATATTGCATTTGCCAAAATGGCCGGAAGATTGCCTTATTAATATTCCTATGAAATCCGAATAGGGAAAAATGCCATGGTGAAAACTTGCGAGGTGAGTTTTTGATGGCATGGTTATTTAGAGCAGGTTTGGGCAGATCTGGCAAGACATTGAAGTAAAATGTGCAAGCTTTTGGTTTTAGGAAGAAAATCCTTCAGAGTGAGGTCTTTGTTGTTGTGGGTATGTTCTTTTGACTGAGTAGAGATGGCAAGCATACAATATTTAACTCAAGGGTGAAGAGTCTTCAACTGGAAAAAGCATTAGAAAATTATGTTTAGAAATTGCGGTATCTGTGTTGTAGAGGTAAGTAACTTACTGGCTAGCATTTTTGTCTCTTACCATTTTTTTTTAAATTAAATACCCGTTTGCATTTATGGTACACGTGTTGGTCACAGTCCAGTTGGGCAACTAGATACGTGGGTTATGCAGGGTGCCTGGGTGGCTCAGTCGGCTGAGCATCCAACTCAGGTCATGATCTCACAGTCCATGAGTCCGAGCCCCGCGTCGGGTTCTGTGCTGGCAGCTCGGAGCCTGGAGCCTGCTTCGGATTCTGGGTCTCCCTCTGCCTCTGTCCCTCCCCCTGCTCATGCTCTGTCTCTCTCTGTCTCAAAAATAAACAAAAACAATAAAAAAAAAAGATATGTGGGTTATGCATGTGACGAACGGTCTGAGAGTCAATCAAGGACGGTGGGCACACCTAGCAATCAGGTACAGCAAGATGTCGCTTCCTCCTCTAGTTCTAGAAGGTCAAGAGGAAGAGGTGGTGTATCCTTTCCCATCCCACAAATTTATTATCTTATAGGTCTGGAAGTCAGAGGTCCAAAATGGGTGTCCCCGGGCTGAAATCAAGGTGTTAGCAGGGCCGTGTTCCTTTCTGGAGACTCTAGGGGAGAATCTGTTTTCTTGCCTTGCCAGCTTTCAGAGGCCGCCCACATTCCTTGGCTACTGGCTCCTTTCCTCCATCTTCAAGGTCAGCAATGGCTGGTCGAGGTTTCTCATGTTACCTCGCTCTGACACTGACTGATGCTCCTGCCACCTCTCCCACATTGAAATACTTTTGTCCTTAATTCACGATAACCCAGGATAATCTCCCTATTCTGAGGTCAGCTGATGCACAACCTTCATTCCACCTACAACCTTAATTCCCCCTTGCCACGCATGAGAACATTCCCACCATTTTTGTGAATTGGGGCATGGACATCTTTCGGAGGCCATGAGTTTGCCTGCCCCAACAGTACTGCTGAGGCTTGTAGGCAGGGTGATTCAGTGGGAGCTGAGCCACGGCAGGAATTATGACCACAGAAGGAGAGGCACGAAGAAGACTCATCCCCCGCAGTATAAGATGGGGAGAAAGAAATGCCTTGGCTCTCCCTGCACAGTGGGAAGGCTTTACTAGGTACACTCCCAGTCCCAAACATTTGACTTCTCTCCTTGCTTTTCTTTTCTTCATGTGGAATCTCGAAAACCTTTTATCAGGTGCAGAGAACGGATTTTTCTTCTATTTATACCTCATTATATATATGGCAACCATAGACAACTTGATGAAGTGTGCTGATGTAATGGAAAAAAAGACTAACCCTGTTGGAATTGGCATATGGAGCCACATACAAATACTTTCCTTATATCAGGTGATGGTTTGAGTTGTTTGTGTGGGAAGAATCATGTGACTGGAGCCACTGTGCATTAGCGCTTTTCAAAAGAGGGGGTAGCGTGATGATTTGTGCTCCGGCCTCTGTAACTACAGCATTCTTCCAGAACCCAGGCCAAATGAGATGAGTTCGTGGGTTCAGCAACTGTGCCTTCTGCAAGTTGTTCCCAAATATTGGAAAAAGTAGCTCATTATAATGTGCTCAGGAAAAAAAAAGATCATTTTTATGTCACCCTGCAGAAATTTACAGCAAATGGGATTCAAAGGATTACTGCATGAAGGAAATGCCAACGTTAAATCTATAGACAGTCTCTTTAGCACCGCGTGTCATAAATTAACAACAAGCAGCAGTGAGAAGGTGTGGTGAAGGAGAAAATAGTGAGGCACTCAGCTGATCTTCTGGTACTTTCTCCCTGGAACACACATGCTCGTTGTTCTTTCGTGGGCCCCTTCCCCACCCGGCAAGAAATCACTGCATTTATCTACCTCGCTTGGCTTTTTTAGGCTACCTTGCAGTGCCGTTTGAAAAGCTCACTGCAATGCCACCATCAGGTGTCACATCTCCTGAGGTGGCTGGGTTAATGGCCCTGCTGTTTTCCCTGGAGAAACAGGGACAGACAGGCCAGGCTTTGTCTCTGCCAGGAGAGGTCTGAATGTAAAACTTGGTCCCAGACAAAGTGCCCGGGAGCAGTGGGGTTCTCGGTCGTCTGGCCATTGTTCTTCTCTGCTCGACCACCAGCTCTGGAGGGAGACAGCAGCCTCGGGCCCACTGTGTGAGGCCAGGCGCTTGTCTCGGGGAAGGAAAATGCATCTCTCTTTCCTCGCCTTCATCCTGAATTTGGTTTGGTTCTAGAAGTCAGACTTGTGAATGGCCTTTTGCCAGAATTGCTAGTGGCTCCAGCCAGCCTCTGCTCTGAGATATCTGGGTATCTGGAGTGGGAGGGTGTGGAATCATGTTTTCCCTCTTTTTCCCTTTGCCGGTCCCTCCCACCACTGAATTTCTGAGTCAGAGCTGCAGGGCATTTTCATGGATGCTGGGCGGGCACACGTCTATTGTCCTCTGTTTGTTACTTGGTTGATGATGATGGCAGAGACCACAGCTAATATTCCCTAAACTCTATACACTGCTAAGTGCTTTACAACATTGTATCGGTTTATCCTCAGGAAAACTCAGAGGATGTGACAATTACCTTCTCTTTTAAACATGAGTAAACTGAGGCTCAAAAGGTCGGGTAACTGTTGAGGGTGGTATTGTGCCCCTCACAGGTTGAAGTCCTAACCCTGGTCCCTCAGAATGTGACTGAATTTGGACATAGGGTCTTTAAAGAGATGATTACATTGAACTGAGGTCATTAGGGTGGACCCCAATCCCATATGACCGAAGTCTTCATAAGAAGAAGAAATGAGGACACAAACACACATAGGGAGGCCCAGGTGAAGACATGGGGACAATGTGGCCATCTGCATGGCAAGAAGGGAGCCCCAGGAGAAATCACCCCCGCTGACACCTTGACCTTGGACTTTTAGCCTCCAGAACTAGAAAACAGAAAGAAGAGTATCAGGTTCTGCTGTTAAAACCACACAGCCTGTGGCTAGGCAGCCCTTCAAAGTAATACAGTAACATTCCCAATGCTGCACACTGAGGAACCTGACTATAGAACCAATGTTTTCAGTGAAAACCTTACATTTTTCTATAATGTATCTCAAGTACTAGATAAGCATTAGTTAGTATTCTGAAAGGATGCGTTTTAAAATACTGGATGTCTTTATCTCCCTTCCTTTTTAAAACATTTATCAAATTTTGAAAGAAGTCACTCCTAAACCTGGCCTTATGCTACCCTGGTATCCAGTTATGTCTAGGTGAGCCGTGAAATTTTAAAAACAAAACTCAATTTTTCTTTAATTAAAGGGGGAAAAAAACCCAACTATGCAAAACAGCTTTTGGTTTTTAGGGGTGGTAGGCAGCTTTCAGGAAATCAAACAAACGATACGGTTTGGAAATTCCCCAAAGAGTGGGGCTTTCTGACCCCAGAGCAGGAGGAGCAAGAGCGACCTCTCCCAGATGTGGAACCTTTCTTATTTTCCCAAAGGATTGAGACTCTGGGCATGGGGGTGGGGGGAGGGGTGGTGGGGGGGGTAGGGTGCGGAGGGCTAGGGCTGGAAAGTCTGCTCAGGGCGGGCCTCTGGGATGTACCTCCGAGGTGTCCTTTTTTCCAACTGGGATCCTGAGGGCGAGGGGGTTGGGGCAGCCCTGATGTGGCCACCCTCACCAAGGGAGCTAGGAGATCTGCGCACTGATCCGGATCCACTGGTTGGAAATGTTGGCCCTAAAGGATCTTAGCACAACTGTGTATTTTCAGTTTTCCAAAAGGCTGAACGTTGTAGCAAGTGGAGCCTCCCTAGCCCTCTGTTCTTTGACCACTGTGGGCTTCCCGTGAATAAATTAACAGACACTCACAGCATGGGGAGCTGACCGTTTGGTGAGTTTCAAGGCACATCTGCTTTTTTTTTTAATACCTTTTTTTAATACGTTGCTGAATTTCCTGGTTTAAGCTGTAGACCCAGCCTTTCTGAATTCTCCCTGGATTAGCATTAGCTAACTTCTTCGTTGGTTTCTTTCTAAAAATCTACCCGAGAATGATGAAACAGCCGTAGACAACAGCCTGTGTTGCATTCATGTAGATTTCGACAAAAAATAGAGGGTTCAATAGGTGGTCAATGTAAAAAATGCGATGGTAAGTCTGAGCTATGACCTTGTACGTAATCAATAGGCCGTTCTTTGGTCGGGCAGAACCGACTTCTACGTTGTTGTTTTTTTGTTTGTTTTTGTTTTTTTCCCAGCAAAGTCAGTTACCTAATGATATTAAAATTTTAATCGATTATGCTGGATGTTCTGAAAATTGAAGCAGCTGAACTCAAACCCAATAGGGTTGCCCTCCGGCCGCCATTCAAAATGGATGCGACAGCCATAAACAAATGCTGCCACCTACAGGACGGAGTGGGGATGTGCGCGGCCAAAGGGCCCTTCGCGGCCTTTTGGAGTCTTTTCTGTTTCAAACTCACCGATTTCTACGACTTTTTCTTCTACCCACTTCCCCACAGGATTCAAAAGACCAGAATCTGTATTTATTTGAGTCTTGATTTTGTTTTAGAATACAAAGCGATTCCCCGTATTCTGTAGGAAATAATTCCTCATGATGAATCTTAAAATTCTCCAAGACTCATTTATATAATGAATAGGATATAAATATGGAAAAAGGAGAGAATTCTCTTGAGAGAATAATTTGCTAGACACAGGATCTGAACCTGTCCTGCAGACACTTGACACTTTTCTTTGCTCTTTTCCCTCGCTCTCAGACCAGCGTGTTTCTCACTGTGAAATGTCACTTAATAAGACTCAAATCACGGTCACTAGTCTCTGCTGGAGCTTAGGAGGTGGCCAGCGGCCTGCTAACTCCATCTTGGGTCAGTGCGATTAGAAAGTGTGTCCTTCAGGTGGATTAAAATGTGCTCACATGCTGGGTGTTGGGCCCGGCTCTGTGTTTTGGAATGACACAGAGAAAGCAAATTCCCTCTGTCATAGGACAGGGCTTCACAATTCCCAGGGAATTGTACGAAGAAGTCGTCACAATTCCCAGGGCTTTCCCCTTTAGCTGAAGCGCCTGTCTTCAGAGACTTGGTTCCTACGCCCCCAGCCACCCAGCCACCTGCTGCTCTGGGCCTGAGTGTTCATCCCCCGGCCTGTCCACCAGCACCGTATTGTTCTCAGTGTCGGTAGCAGACCTATGTGGGGGTGGTGGACAACATCACCTCCATTCTGCAGCCCTTGCTCTCTGTCCTCTGCAGCTCAACTCGATAAGCAAAGACAGCACTTTACACAGTTGAAGTGCTTCGAGGCCACTACTAAAAAGTTTATGCGGCCGTTTGGGAGAAGGGTGAGCGTGATTACGTTTGATGAGCTCTCGCGCGCGGTGCTGTGCCTTTTCACCCGGCAGACTAGCAGGGGCCTTGCAGGTGGCTAAGTCACTCCTGCCTGAGGGTTTCCAGAGCACATCGCTTGTGCGTCTCGATGGGGCAGGTGTGAGTGCAGGCCGTTCTGGGGAGGAAGGAGAGAGAGTTCTGTATTTCGCAGCTCATGCTCCGCAGGAGGTTGTGAAGGAGGCTACGGCGGCGGCGGTGCTTGGGACCTGACTCTGTCCTTTTGGCATCCAGACCCTCTTATTTGGGAAGACCTCATTTCCGCTGCTGAACTCAAGGTCATTCGTTCTCTTTTTCCCACGGAGACCTGCACTGAGTGGGAGGCGGAGTCTGCCATCATTTCTGTTGGGGTGGACTTAATTCGCAGGCCGGGTCCTCTGCTGTGCCATTCGGGGTGGCATGTGTGTTCGAACTCTCCCGTAAAATTTGGAAAGAGTTTTGTCTTCTGTTAAAGGAACTTCAAGAATCCATGGTCACGTGACAAAATGGTTAGGAGGCAATCGTTCTTCTTGATGTCCCTAAAATTTCTTCAGAAAAGGTCTAGCTTAAAAAAGCTCACAGCGTCGAATGAGAGAATCACAGCGTACATGGGCCCGGGTCAGGGCAATGACCACCACCTCAGGGCGATGATGGAACCATACATTTACCCGCCACGATTACGATGGCTCTGCTCATGAAACAAGTCAGTGTACTGTAATCATGAGATCAGATTAAAATGCCCTTTTAGGAAAAATGATGTGTAGTTGAATACTGGTTCTCTGCTATGTCTGGGTCTGCTTATTGTGGCATTGGGGGTTAACCCAGACCAATGTTTCTGCTAGAGCTTTTAATTATGCGTAATATCCATCACCCCTTTGTTCTTCTGTATCTTTCATCCAAAGCTCAAAGTGCTCTTCAAACATTATTAACTCATTAATCCTTGCAACACTCCTGGGAAGCAGAATGGAAGCAAGGCGATTAGCCCATTTTCCAGACAGGGACATAGAGGCACAGAGGATTTCAGCAGCAGAGGATTTCAGGTTTGCATGAGTCAGAGCTGGGTAGAGAAGAGAGCCCACTCATGTTCCACCCCCAGTCTGGCTCTCTGAACCCTCCCTCCTCCCAGGACTAAAAGCCAGTAACAGTTGGATCTTGGGAATTGTCTCTACCTGTTTTTGAACATCCGTGTGGAGCAAGGAACTGAACATCTTGCCAGAAACAAAGGGAAAAATGTCTTCTTTTTTTTTCTTGAATGGTGGAAGAGAAAGGAGATGTGTGTATTCATCACCAAAATAAAATTGGGCAATCACTTAAAGAGAATACTTAAGTCCTCAAAATCTAATATAGACCCTTACACTTTTCTTACACAGAATCAGGAAATTCCATTTAGCCAAGCAGAAATGAAACTTGAACTTCACAAGGGTTAGGATTCAGTTTGAAACCGAGAAGTACTAACATCTGTCTTTTAAGTTTGACAAACAACCTTTTCTCCTTGGTTTCACTTGAATGCAGGCTGGTTTCACATGGACTTCATTGTCATTTTAGTGGAGCTGGAGGAGGGGCCACCGTGTGATCTGGGTGGGTGTCAAAGGGGATAGTTAATGTCCACGGAGCCCCTGAGAGCCTGGGACCTGGGGTCAAAGGGCTCCAGAGACCGGCTTGAAAGGCAGAATAGCAAATTCAGTGGGAAGTCGTGAGCCTTCTTGGGCTTTTGTCTTTATTTATTATTCATTTATTTATTCAACAAACATTTATGGACTATCTATTACATGCCAGTCATTGACTGGGTGCAAGCAATTCTAAGATGAATAAGACATAACATCTTTCAGGAGTTTGCAATCAAGGAGCAAAGATAAACAAGCAAACAACTGATTATTATATAAAGCAATGAGTAATTGTAGAGGTATTTACAAAGTCTAATCAGGGCAAATTAGTTTGAATGGTTCGGAGAAATCTTCCAAGAGGCTCTTCTTGAAGACCACAGAGGATGGGTCTGAAGGATAAGAAGGAGTTTGCTGTTATCCATTTGCTGAAGTTTATTATCAGGACTGACAGCATCAGGGGCGGCTGGGTGGCTGGGTCAGTTAAAGCATCCCACTTCGGCTCAGATCATGATCCTGCAGTTCGTGGGTTCAAGCCCCGCGTCGGGCTCTGTGCTGAAAGCTCAGAGCCTGGAGCCTGCTTCAGATTCTGCGTGTCCCTCTCTCTCTCTGCCCCCCCCCCCCCACTCTGTCTCTTTCTCTCTCTCAAAAATTAAATAAACGTTAAAAAATTAAAAAAAAAAAACACAAGCATTTACAGCATCATTTACAGCAGCAGCAAGCGGATACTGAATTCTCAACAATAGCAAGCTGCTATTCTGGGCTACTGGGGTTGCAAAGATACCCTGGAAGTGATTTCTCAAACTGTTTGAGAAAACAGGATCTGCTTTAAAGGACAGAGAGCAATATAATGTGATGTCTAGTTAGCGCCACTTGAGAACTCAGTGAGCGGCACAGTAGAAATCCAGAGAAAGTTGTTAAAAAGCTAGAATTAGGGATACTTAGGGGGGAGATGGGTTGGGTCTAAAAGGAGAAACTGTGGTATTTAGGTGAGAGGTGCAAGAAACATTCTAGGCGGACGAAATAGGATGAAAAAGTCTGAGAGAGCGAGAGAGAGGGAGAGCAAGAGAGAACAAGAGAGAGAGAGTGATCAAGAAAGAGAGAGAGTGACAGAGCAATGGATGGGGTATATTGGGTGGACCAAACACAGGCCATCTGGCAAGGAGGCAGGGCTCACGTAGAAGAGAAACGTGATACAAACATGGAAAGGCAAGGCAACGCTGTCTGTGCTCAACAAATCCGATGCCTGCAGCGTTCCTTCCTCTCATGACGGCCACCATGCCCAAGTGTCACTTGACTCTTTTGCACCAAGCTGCACTCCAGGCTAGCAAGGTTGGGCTTGATTTTGGAGAACTTTGGAGACTTTGGAGTAGGGCAAGTCTAATGATTAGGATTTAGGATTGGTTGCCGGTGACTGAATATTTCAAACGGAAGTGGCTTAAAGTAGACCAAGTTTCTATGGAAGAGCCTGGAAGCAAATTGTCCAGGGGGAACCTAGGCTGCCGCTTTCTTGTCACTCTGCCTTGCAAAGCTCCCATTGTCAAGGCCATTTTGTGGTTGAAGTAGGTGCTGGAGGTGCAGCCTTTTGCCCACATCCCTGCATGTAGGGTAGAAAGAAAAGTACACCCTTTCCTTTCAAGGAGAGATTTTGGGAATTGTTGACACTACTCCTGCTTCTCTCCCATTTTCCAGAACTTAGTTACATGGCCACACCTAGCTACAGGGCAGGGTGGGAAGTGTACTTTTTATTAGCCACGTTCACAGCTTCCTAAGGAAGAAAACGAAAGGAGTATTAAGAGTGTCCAGAGGTCTCTTTCACCGTGAGTAAAAGGACATTTTTAAAGGGATGAGAAACATACTGATTTTTGCAAACACAATTATTTTGATGAATAATATCAATTACTCACAGGCCTCCAGTTTTGCTCAGAGCAGTGAGAAAGGTAACCAAGTACAGCCTAAAGCATGGGAGACCTCCTTTGCCACTTCCTTTTTCACTCTCCAAATGTGTTAATCCCATTGAATCCCGCCGTGTGCATGGATGAAGGATGAATCTATTTTATACTTGACCCAAGGGTCTTTTCTGAAATGTTTTAGGACAACTGAATTTACCAGGAAGGATAGACTTCTGAATATTCTCTTTAGGCAAGACAACTGGCTTTAGGACTATGACAATGGCTACCAATAGCAGTGATCATGACTCACATTGCGTTGTGAGGCTCTGACCCTTTGACCTATTAATCACTATTTATTCATCACCATTTTTATAGCATAGACAAAAATAATATAAATCAAGCATGTGACTGGTCTAAAGTAGTGAAGAAATTCCAGCAGTAAAAATTATACCAGAACTTCAAATAGTGCCCTAAAAAGTTCTGATACTCTGGAGAATTCGCTTTGTCTTCTCCACAAAAGCTTTAAAAAGGCACAACTTGCAAGTCACGACTTTTTTGTTTGTTTGTTTGTTTGTTTTTTACGTTTCTTTTTTTTCTTGTCAAGGACAGCTTGAGATATAATTCATATAAGGTACGATTCACCCACGTAAGTGTGCGATCAGTGATTTTTAGTGTATTCATAGTTGTGCATCTATTTCCACAATCTTTTTTTTTTTTATTTCCACAGTCTAATTTAGAACATTTTCACCACCTCGTAAGGAAATTTCATATTCCTTAACCGGTGTTCCTCACTCGCTCATTTGCTCCCCACCTTCTCCAGCCCTAGCGAAGCACTAATTTACTGTTTCTGTGGCTTTGTGTGCTGTAGACATTTAATATAGGCATATGGTTCTTTTGACTGGACTCTGGATTCTTTTCCTTAGCATAATGTTTTCAGGGATCATCCATGTTACAGCATGTATCTGTACCTCATTTCTTTTTATTGGGGAACATTATTTTATGATACGGATATGCCACACTTCATGGATTCATCAGTTGGTGGACATGTGAGTTGCTCCTATTTTTTGGCTGTTATGAATGATGCTTCCATGAACATTTGCATACAAATATTTGTGTGCACATATATTTTCTTTTCTCTTTGGTATATACCTAAGGAACGGCATTGCCGAGTCACACAGTAACATGACCATATGTTTAAAAACATTTGAAGAATGGCCAGATCGTTTTCTAAAGTGACTGCACCATTTTATAGTCCCACCAATAGAGCATGAGGGTTCCAATTCCTACCCATTCTCACCAACACTTATTGATCCTAGGCATGCTAATGCATGCCAAATGGCATTTCATTGTGGTTTCCATTTGCATCTCCTTGATGACTAATAACATTGATCGTCGTTTTATGTGCTTATTTGTATATTTTCTTTGGGAAAATGTCTTTTTGGATCCTTTGCTCCCTTTTAAAAATTGGGTTGCCTTTTTATTATTGAGTTGTAGTAACTCTTTATATATATTTTCAATACAAATCTCTCATCAGATATATTATTTGCAAAAATTGGATCCCATTCTGTGGGATCCAATTTTTTTTACCACATTCTTGTCGATTTCTCCAACGAAGTCAGCTGGGATTTTGACAGTTTTGACAGGGACTTGACAGTGTTGAATCTGTAGATGAATTTGGGGAGTATTGCCATCTTTTTAAAAATTAAAATACATTTTTTATTTTCTTTATTACAATTTTTAATTAAGTAATCTCTGTGCCCAATGTGGGGCTCAAACTCATGATCCCTAGATCAAGAGTCACCTGCTTCACTTACTGAGCCAGACAGGCATCCTGGGAATATTGCCATTTTAACAATATTCTTAAGCCTTCTAGTCCATGAACATGAGATGCCTTTCCGTGCATGTAGTTCTTCTTTAACTTTTGTCTACGATATTTTATAGTTTTCGGAGTACATGTTTTACACTTATGTGGTTAAATTTACTTCTAAGATTTTATTTTTGTCGATGCTAATATAAATGGACTTATTTTCTTAATTTCTTTTATATTTTTCTCATTTCCGATGCATCAAAATACGATGTATTTTTGTATCTTTTTCTTGTATCCTGCAACCTTGCTGAACTTGCTTATTAGTTCTACTAGTTTTTTAGTGGAGTCCTTAGGATTTTCTATATACCAGATCATGTCATCTGCAAATAGACTTCCTCCTTTCCAATCTGGATGCCTTCTATTTAGTTTTCTTGCCTAACTGAATTGGCTAGAAATTATAAATTCTTGAGAGAATATTATGGATCATCATGACAAGTTCCATGCCCTTCCCAAGCTCTTGATTTCTAAATGCCACCACTGGGCTGATCTGTCACCCAGGATTTACTGCCAGGTCCAAAGGGGAAAATATCTTAGGAACACAGAAAAAGGGGAAAGTGAAGGGGGGGGGGGAAGAGAAAGCAAGAAGCTGGAGAGAGAGAAGTGGGAGGTAGTTGGAGGCAGAGGAGGAGGAGAAAAACGACAGAAAAAACAGTTGTCTCTAGAGCTGGGAGTCACTTCTCCGAGCTCTGTGGAGGCAGACGTGACAGCAGTGAAGCTGTTGGTTTTTGTACACTGCCTGGCTGCCCATCACCAGGAAAGGCAGGCAATAATACTATAGGTAAGAGAAGGCTTTCATCTCTTTTATGTGAGATAGAAGAGCGTCAAATCCTTATGCAAGATGGGCAGCTTCGAGCAAATAGCATCAAGCAGACAAATGACATAATGATGTAGGTTTCCATGTAGGGAGCAGGGGTGATGTCTTTGTCAGTGACTTTGGGCCAAGACTGGAAGGTGAAGCATCGTTTGTGTTGTTGCTCTTCCTTGGCCACTGGCGACAATCCGGTTATAGGTGAAAGGTAGCAATGAAAAAGTAATCAAGGGGAGTACATTTCAATCCAAATGGCCCTACTCCAAACACTGCTTTTTGCAGAGGACCAAAGGTAGCCATGATGATTATTGATTTGCAATTAATCTCAGTCTCCGGGTGAGGGTGCTTGTTTTAAAGTGGATAATCCAAGCGGAGTGAGATCCAGAAAAAAGATTGGTATCTGAAAGAAGTACGACTTTTCAGAGGCTTTGGGGCTATCGGTAAATGTTTTGGGGTACGTGACTTTTTAAAGAGAATTAATCCGAAAATGCGCATGTTGGAATGCTGGCAGCACAAGGCTGTGAACTGTGTCACTTCTGGAATAACAAAAGGCAAACGGGACCCTTAAGGAAATGGGCTGGCTTAGAATTATGAATCACTGATCCCATTTCTTATAGTGATTAATGATGAATCACTGTTTTAACTTTGGATGAAATAATAGGCTGCATCCGAGGAGCTCCATTAATCATCATAAGAATTAGGCTTGTGCCAATTCATTACCGCAGGGTCGACATGTGCTGAACAGTTGAGTCGAATTTCAGGAAGGGGTGAACTTTAGGCAAGGGCTGGCTTAAAAGAATGCAAACATTAGGGGTCTATTCTCTCCTGGATGGGTGGGGATTTATGAGTGGAGAATAGATCCTATTATATCATCCTTCATGTGGACCCCCCCTTTAGAAGCTAAACAAAACACTAACTACAAAGTCTTTTTGGCTTTTTGGTATTCAAGGGCATGGTACAATAGTTAAGCAACATACATCATAAAATCTGAAACTTTTATCTGTTTCTCACTTTGCATGTTTCATGTATTCAGAAAGTGATTAATAATCTACTGGATGCTTGAATTTCAGCAGGCATGGCAGTAGGCAAATTTAGCCCACTGCTCTTTGAAGAGCAAACTGAGACTTGCAAAATTTCTGCTTTTCTAAAAACTCTTTTATTACAGAAAATGAACACTTGAGCTACAGGCAAGCATAGGGAAGAAACCTGGTCCATACAAACAAATCAGGCTGGATTCATCATTTGGCCAACTCAAAACTCTGGAAGCTGAAAGGGCAGTGAAATCCTTGTTTCAACAGTTTTAAGTTGTGGGGCTTCAAAGACGTATAGAAAGCATGTATGTCTCCTTTGTGGTGACCAGCAGTGATGGGAAATCCAAGAGAAGTTTCTGAAGTCCTTATTTCCAACAGATGTGATTTTGATAGAGTAAGAGAGCAACTCACCCAAATTACAAAAGAGATATATTGTTACATCTTAATGTTGTTAGCTGTAGTAATCTTTGAGAATCACGAAGCACGTTCAAATCACCATTTGGAAACTTGGCTTATTCTGTACAATACAAATATTTGTGCGTGTGTGTGTGTGAAATCAAAATCATATGTGGTTTTTCAAAATCAAAGATGAGATCAGAATTTTAAAATTTATTTTAAAAGAAGAATTATAATAAAGATATTTCAAAGTATAGATTTTCTTTTTAAATTTGTTTTAAAAACATTTGTTTAATTTTGAGAGAGAGAGAGAGAGAGAGACAAGAGCATGAGCAGGGGAGGGGCAGAAGGAGAGGAAGACACAGAATCTGAAGCAGGCTCCAGGCTCTGACCTATCAGCACTGAGCCTGATATGGGGCTCAAACTCACAAACTGCGAGAACGTGACCTGAGCTGAAGTTGGACACTTAACTGGCTGAACCACCTAGGTGCCCCTAAAATATAGATTTTCTTAAAGTAGCTTTTATCAATCTTTATAGGAAGGAAAAAATAAAAGGAGTCTGAAAAATAAACTTGAATCACTTGGATATCCATATAGAGCTATTGTCCATAGTTTACACACACACACACACACACACACACACACACACACACAATTTTGCATAAAGCTTCTATCATTGAAATTCAGTAGCTTCTCAACAGATTTCTCTGACCCCAGATTCTTCCTCATTCAATGTATTTTTCATACCTTCTAGATAGAACTCCTTACGACAGAGAACATAGCTGATGCCTACCTTATTTAAAACTCCAATGAGGGAGCTATGAATGATGCTCAGCTCCTGGGCACCTGAGAACATGGCCGAGGAGGATGAAGGAAGGTGGCGGTGCATGGCCGGGACCCTTGAAGCCCGTATGCACACCAAGAACCATCTATGTTCTGAATAAGGGCTCACAAATGCTTGGACAGATTGTAATTCACAAACAAATGCATAAATTTCAAATCATGTATTATTGTATCTTTTTATATGTATTTTCTTAATCATAAGATATTGAGAATACAACTGTTTTCACATAGGAGATGACTGATCATTTTTCTTTTTTAACTTTACAAAAAGAATTTCATTCTCCAAAAATGTAGCAATCAGCAGCTGTAGGATAAAGTTCAAACTCGTAGTCCTGGACCGCATGAGCCATCACAACCAACTTGACCCATAGGACCTCTTGAGCCCAATCCTTCTGGTTTTAGCTCTTTCTGCTTTCCACCCCCAGCTCTCTATTTGCTTCCATGGTTCTCCTTCTGGAAGCCTATTGGAATTTTCCCAGCAGAGTTGTTTTTTTGTTTTCGTTTTGTTTTGTTTTGTTTTTGTCTTTTCTCTACTGCTCTATCTTAGCACTTCCATATTCTCGCATACTAGAGTATTTTTTATATCACCCAACCCTTATTTGCCCGACTGTCTACCCCACTAGACTGAAGGAGGTATTCTGTGTTTTCCTCCTTGAATCCTCTTTACCAGCTCTCCAGGAGAGTGGGGATCCTTTGTAGGCTCTTGGTAAAGTTGGTTTAAATGAACTACACGTTAAATAGGAAGCCAGTACCCGAATTCAGAAGTAGTAGGGGAAGGTCATAAATGAAACTCTCCAAAAAACCAACACCCCCCCCCACAGCCCCCCACAAAACAGCACATAATCACACATCAACTATAGGTGGGTGGCTAGCTGTCAATCTTAAGAGCCAAATGAAAACTTCCCAATGGGTTGAAGAGACAGCACACAGGAGAGAAAGCTTGATAGACAAAGAACTTAGAGTCAAGGCTAAAGCAGGCTTGGAAGCCTAAACAGAAACACAGTCCTGGGAACAGACTTCAGACACAAGCTGGGCGTAGGAGAGGCAGACAATGGGGGTGGGAGGGTTAGAGATTAGGAAAATGAGTACTGAGTCCAGGCCTGCACCACGCACCGCAGAAGTTTCTGGCACCTCCAGGCAGGCTGTGTGCATGGTGTGGGGCGTCGGAGCCCTGGGCAAGTTGACAAGCAGCCCAGGTGCAGGCGGCCTGGACCGGCTGTGCAGAGGCACTTGGCCATGTGAAGATGCCTGGTTTTGTTCCCCGGCACACAGCAGAGACACAGCTATTGAAATTTTACTGGGTTAACTCCCAGGTGCTGTGCAGTTTATAGATAAGAATCAGCTTGACTAGGCTTTAAGGGGCTTACCATGACCTTGAGAAGAAAAGACTAGGTTTCTTACCTCTGGATGCCTAGAGGCAAGCGGAAGGCCTGGTACTCTGTGTTGGTTGGAATGAATGAATGAATGAATGGATGAATGAATGAGTGAATGAGGGAACAGTAATCATAACTACATGGTTCCATGCGATAGCATGCCTGCAGAAGGGCTTAGGTAACGACAGTCTGGAAATTTTGAGAAAGCCGACTCAGAAGTTATGTCAGGAAGCCAGCCAAATGCTACCCTCGCTCATTCCCCCATATGACTGTCCTAATGGAGTCTGGACGCTTTGATGAGTTACATCCCTGTTACCCCTGAGAAAGCAGAATGGATAAAAACCAGGAGGACAACTTGAAAGAAACCATAAAAGCGACAGAGTTAGAAATGATCTGAAGACCAGACAGAATTCAGGTGAGAACCTCTTCATGGCCCAACCTGATTTCACATCATCCATCAGGAGTAACCTGGGGCTGGTGGATGGCTCTCTGTGAAGAGACGCATGCTTGCTTCTTTATCTGGGCACACAGCACTGTCAAGCCCAGAAACATTGCTGAGTGGTCGCAAATGTCATTTGGGCAGCCTTGGAAACATCTCTCCCATTCTTTGCGGTTTTCAGAGTTCAAGTTATGGCCTTTTTGCTCTGGATTGGGTAAAATTCTGAATCAACCTGTCTGCGTGTCCTCTGGTTACCGTATGCTAAAATTTAACTCATTCAAAAACGTTAATTGAGTGCTCACAACACATCAGGCACTGCTCAGGCGCTGGGGGTTCATCAGGGAACAAGACAGCAGTTTCTTTCTTCTGATTTCATTGCTCCTTTCCAGTTACAGTCCTTTCGTTTGGGTATGTCCTTGTCTTCTGTTAGTACAAAGCTTACCCCTGAGTCTGGAGCTTTCCATTTAGGAAGTCTCTTTTCACTTTAGTGGGAAGTAGACGTGCTGAGTCAGGGGCCTCAGGGCATTGCTAGTCCAAGCCTAATATTTTAGTTTGCTCATCTCTCTTGGTTCTAAGCCATGTTACCTTCAGTAGGAAAAGAGCCCTTGCTGCAAGTGTAGAGAGAGCATTTTTCTCTGCAAGATGCGTGGTTGGAAGGAAAGGGGGAGCAGGGATTTTTCCTAGTTCTTTAAGGATTCACATAGGTAATTTCCTACTTGAGGTTTCTCCTCCTGGCTAAGCCCTGGTTGAGGACCCGGTGCGATGCAGGGAGTGACGTTAAGGGGTCCCATTCAGAGGGGTTGGTGAAGGCTGTGTATGCTCTGGCTCTGGGGTCACAATGAGCCCACATTCTGCTTCCTTCAGTTACTTCTGTGGGATCTTCCACTTTCCTCATTGGTGATATATGGAAGATAGTACTGTTACAGAGTTGTTTCAAAGTCTACACGAAGTAATTTCTGTGCAAGACTCTGGCACCCGTGAGCTATTAAAATGGATGGTTTTAGGGACCCATCTAGGGTTGCCAAATGAAGCAATGAAAAATGCGGGATGCCCAGTTAAGGCGGGATTTCAGATGAACAGCAAATACATTTAACAAGAAATCTGGGAATGCCTGGGTGGCTCAGTTGGTTAAGCATCTGACTTCAGCTCGGGTCATGATCTTGAATTCGAGGTTACCTCTTGAATTCGATTTGAATTTCAGATGAAAAAAGAACAATGTTTTAATATCAGTATGGCCCTTGTAATATTTACACTAAAATATTTGGGTTTATATTAATATATAATATGTTTATTTTATTTATACAGTTTAATACAGTTTGTTATATTTGTGTATTTTAACTAGCAACTCTAGCCTGACCTCATGTTTTCTCTGTGCCTGTGTAACCACTCTCAGCAGCCATGAGTGCCCCCAACTGCCCCTGCCTCTTGGGGCTTTGGTTGAAAAGCGTGTGTATGGGGGGACCCGGGAGGAGTGCATCTCACATGGGAAATTAAGGTTTCTTTCCTCCTCCCTCCAATGGCGGCAGCCTGTGACTCTGACTGACTGGCAGGAGGCACAAAAGATTGGCCCCCTTGTCTCAGGGAAGGACCCCTTCTGTGTGGGGGTTTGGCTGGAGAGCTGCCCTGAGGGGCCAGAAAGAGGCCAGGTTCCAGCCAGGACCATACCTCCCGCATCCTACACCTTTCTCTCCCTGTTTCTAAGACCGATTTTGCAATCGCTTCACAAGAATCCCTGCCTCAAGCCGTTTTAGGTTGGAAATCAATCTAAGACAACTATCAACGAATGTGGAGCTTTTCCCCTTCCTGTAATTAAAAAGTTGTGAAGATCCACAAAAACAGGTAGGATTTTTTTCTGGAAAAAAAAAACCGCAGTGATGCTTAAGAGAGGGTACTCGGATATTAATAAACAGCTTTTGCTGTGCAAAACCTAGAAAATTCACAAATATAAAATCATAAGAATATACTTACAGTAACGAGCACTGAATCATGTATAGAATTGTTGAATCATCATACTGTCTATCTGAAACTAATATAACACTGTATATTCTTTGTACTTCAATTAAAAAATATATATATATTGGGGTGCCTGGGTGGCTCAGTCGGTTAAGCGTCCGACTTCGGCTCAGGTCACGATCTCGCGGTCTGTGAGTTCGAGCCCCGCGTCGGGCTCTGGGCTGATGGCTCAGAGCCTGGAGCCTGTTTCGGATTCTGTGTTTCCCTCTCTCTCTGCCCCTCCTCCGTTCATGCTCTGTCTCTCTCTGTCCCAAAAATAAATAAACGTTAAAAAAAAATTAAAAAAATATATATATATTTAAAAAATCATGTTTTGTTAGATTACTAAAATCCCTGTATAATGACTGTTCACCACAAAAGTAAAATGCCCTTCTTGATCCAAAAGGCACTCATTTCCCCGAGAGAAGGGTGATGACTCAGTATTTTCTTTGTTATCTTTCCAGAATTTACTCTCGACGTAGACCGATCTGTTGGATGTCATATTATCCCCTGGGTTTGGTACAGAAAAAGTGAGAGCGGAAAAGAAATGGCAGACAGTGTCCATTTTGTGGTTTCATCTTTGGTATTTAATGCAACTGAAATTTATTTTAGTTAAGCGAGTTGTTCTATTTCTGCTGAGTTTCCACATTGATTTCAATGATACCGTCAATATCAGTTTATATGTGGGTCTGTACTGGTCTTCTGATCCGGGAGTCTTTCTACCTAGCTCTTTGCTAACAGCACACTGTTTTAATTATTGGGGCTTTAAAACATGTTTTAGTATATAGGTGAGCGAGTCTTCACCTTCCCCCCCCCCCCCCCACTATTTGTGGTGATACAGTCATTCTATCAAACGAATTTAGAAATCACTTTATAGGTTCCAAAATATTTCCCCGATACTCCTGAAATCGTTGCTGCACTATATGCTAACTAATTGGGATGTAAATTTTGAAAAACAAAAAATAAAATAAAAAAGATATGTCCTTGAAATTTCTACTGAAGTATTACATTTATAGATTGTAAATTTATAGATTGTAAGAGACTTGACACTTATTTTTTCTGTGTGATATTTTCAATTGGTGGAGTCCTCTTTCAGAGAACTTAGTGAAGTTTCTTCACATCAGTAGTGCAGATTTCTTGTTAAAAATTTTTTAATGTTTATTTATTTTTTAGAGAGAGAGAGAGAGAGAGACAGACAGACCTACAAAGTGTGAGCGGGAGAGAGGCAGAGAGAGAGGGACACACAGAATCCAAAGCAGGCTCCAGGCTCTGAGCTGTCAGCACAGAGCCCGACGCGGGGGCTCAAACTCACGAACCGCGTGAGATCATGACCTGAGCCAAGGTCGGATGCTTAACCGACTGAGCCACCCAGGTGCCCCTAAAACCTTCTTGATCATGGTGTATAATCTCATTAATATACACTTGATTAATGTTGCTAACAATGCAGAACTTCATGAGTTGCTTTTGTAAATGAGAATTGGTCTATCATTTTCTCTCTTTTTCAGTATTACCTTTGTAAGATTTTACATCACAGCTGTGCTACGTTGATCAAAATTGCAAAACTTCCCACATTTTTAAAAACTTTGGAAGAATTCAAGCAGGCAGTGAGATAACATTTCCTTGGAGATTTGAAGGAATTAGCCGATCAAAGCCTTACAAGAATTACATACGACATACGCATTTTTGTGAGAGATTAGAAATAAGATGCTGGCTGCCTTACTTTTTCAGAATATTTAGAATGGAGATAAGTAAGAGAGGGTCTAACAGGTTTGAAAGGTGGCAGAAAATTAGAACTTCACTGTACCCGGACTAGAAAGGCAATAGGACAGCAAAGCTTTGGAGTTTGACCTGCATCCGGGTCCTGGTGCCACCAGCGGGTGACATTGGGCTCACCTTTGTGAGTTTCCTTTTTTTTTTTCTTCATATTTAAAAATATTTGTTTTTGAGGAAGAGAGAGAGACAGAGTGTGAGCAGGGGAGGGGCAGAGAGAGAGGGAGACACGGAATCTGAAGCGGGCCCCAGGCTCCATGTTGTCAGCACAGAGCCTGACGTGGGGCTCGATCCCGTGAACTGGGAGATCATGACCTGAGCTGAAGTCGGACACTCAACCTACTGAGCCAGCCAGGTGCTCCTGGTAATTGCTTTTATAAGAGTTTACTTGTGGGCCTGGAACCATCACCATTCACAGGGGCAGCCCTGAGCTCCCTCACGTGAGAAACAGAGTGAGGCAGATGCTCCCGGACGACTGCGCTGACAGTCTGGTCCTTGAACACGTGGGAGCATCTCTGGGAACCCCAAAACGCATTACAGGTGGTTGTAGATAATGTGGGGAGAGGGGCAGAGGTCTTTGTGAGCAGGGACAAGAACAGGAAATTTGCGCCAATGTTGTAAAAGTGCCCTTGTTTATGTCCACTGGCTGCTGAGCCCTGGGGAACATCCAGATTAAAGAAACATCATTTTGTGTGGTGTAGACGAGTCGAACTACAGCAAGAGCAAAAGTGAGGAAGATAATTTGTGAGGTAGGTGGTGGTGGGCAAAGCCATGTGGCGGAAGCCTACCTCAGACTTGAACTTGCTAATTCAGTCTGCAGGAAGACCGCTCCTTGCTGCCTTCTCCGGGAGGTCACCCAGCCGCCCATACTTGACTCCATCTAGGCAGAAGAGGCCAAGAACTAAAAATCAAATTGGCTTTATAAAGGTTTTCAAGGAAACAAATTCTAGAATCAGCAACCACGCAGCACATTCTCACATGGAAGGGACGTCCTTTCGTGGGTAGGACAACTTCCTGGGTGACCCCAGCTGCACCCCTAACCACAGATCCCAGCGCACAGAATGACAACCCCCAGTCAATGAGGGAAGGCTGTGGTATGTCCAACGAATTTGGTTCCAGAAGACAAAAACTATATGGCAGATATATTTTTTTAACGTTTATTTATTTTTGAGACAGAGAGAGACAGAGCATGAACGGGGGAGGATCAGAGAGAGGGAGACACAGAATCTGAAACAGGCTCCAGGCTCTGAGGTGTCAGCACAGAGCCCGACGTGGGGCTCAACTCACGGACCACAAGATCATGACCTGAGCCGAAGTCGGACGCTTAACCGACTAAGCCACCCAGGCGCCCCATGGCATATTTTTGAGAATAGATGATTCCGAAGACCTTTTCTAATCTCAGAGTTTATTTATTCTGTAATTTGTATAACAGTTTAATGTACTAAAGCTTTTAACTCTTATCCATACAGAAAGCTAAGCCATTCCAAACCGCTCATTTCAAAAGCTGTCAACCAGAGCATTCAAAGCCTCTGGTGTCTAAAATAGCCATTCAACAACTGTATTTATTCTTTTCACCAGGGATCAGCCAATTTTTCCGGTAAAGGGCCAGGTAGTAAATACTTTAAGCTTTGTGAGCTGGTAGCAACTACTCAACCCTGTACTTTTGTTTTGAAAGTAGTCACAGACAATTTATAAATGAATGAGCATGGCTATGTTCCAGTAAACCTTCACTCATGGATATTGAAATTTGTATTTCATGTAATTTTCACATGTCACCAAATATTCTTCTTCTTTGTTTCTTTTCAATTATTTAAAAATGTAAAACCCTTCTCAGCTCGCGGGTCACAGAGCAATGACTGGCCAACCAGTTTGTCGATCCTTGCTTTGTCCACTCAAAGTCTCACTTGCTTTATGAGAGAGTTTATAGTGCTTCGGTAGGACCAATCTGACCCATAGAAATGCAACGAAATGGCAGAAATTTCCACGTGAATTCAGTAAAGCATCATTCCAGCAAGTTGCCCAACAAGCCCTCTGAATTTTGAATGGACAGAGCCTTTTATACAAATGCTCCGACATAGTGACTTTAACAGAAATGATGTAAAGAAATATCAGATTCCTAAGTAAAGCCACTCTTGCACATAATGCTCTGAAAGAAAAAAAATTCAACGATCAAGTAGTTTTTTTGTACTGCTAAACTTAATGTCATGGCCAAACCAATGTCTTCTCCTTTGAGGCCAAATGTCAAAATTATCACCAAATACACCATTCTGAGGTTAAAAAGAAATGGCTGAATACGAAACATGTATTTACCAAGAGTTCTAGAATGGCCAAAATAATTTTTGGTATATGAGATATCTACAAACATTAAAAGAAAGTAAATGAAATCTTCCCTAGCTCAGCCCTCTCACACCTCCGGATTCACCTTTTGTTTCTGTATGTTTGAAGTAACATTCTCTAGTCACTGAATACTACATGCAAACTCCATATTAAAAACCAACCTACAAAAATAAAAACAAAAAGCTTCCAGTGTTTTCATGTCCACGTGAGATGGTGCCGGAAGATTTGAAAAATCTCTTCATTGTCTTAAAACCACAGTGCAGCTTTCTGGATTGTCATTTTCAACCGTGCAAGGTGCGTGCATGCTGGGTGTGGTAAGTTACTAAAATGTACCGAGTTTTGCGGCAGACATATTTGGAAGCAGCCCTTTGTAGAGGAGCCATCAATGCCCAGTGTTTAAGGGCACAGGCTTTGGCAGGACAGAGCTCCGGGCTCAAAATGTAGTTCTGGTACTTACTTCTGTATGACTTTGGAAGAATTACTATAAAAACCATTAATAAAATGGGGTGGGTAATAGCTAATTTTCTTTCACCACTGTTGTGAATCTAAATGAGATACTGTGTGCAAAGCATTTAGTACAATGGCATTGAGTAAGGGTTAGAAAAATGGCAGCTTTTATCATTTCAACTATTAGATTTACTCTGTGTGTGTGTATGTGTGTGTGTGTGTTCCAGGAAGAATCACTAAAACATGTATGTCTTTTCACACTCCCAGATGAATATAGCCATGTTCCAGGAAATAAAACTATCATATAGACTTTGTAATTATGTCTCAGTTCATCAGGATTTTGTAGAAGAATCAACACTTGAGTGAACAGATACTGTGGCCTGTGAAATCAAAGAGAAATGCCGAACACTTCAAGAATGTTCTTTGCTGCCTGTCAAAGCAAATGTACACAGACACAGCAGGGCAGATCACGATGGAAATGTGCTTGCCTACACACAGACATATGCAGCTGTGTGTGCATTCTATGGCTCACGCTTGCTTAGGGTAGCACAAAACAGAAATTCTTGAAAGAGCCATGGACAAATAAAAAGATGCATAGTGCCAACTATTCATATTGGAAGTGTTGCCTGCCAGAAGAAAAGAATATCAGTCAAATTAAGATGCTAAAATACAATAGTAAGACTCAACATGGTGGAAAGTAAAGACTCGGAACTAATTGGGGCATTAAAATTCCCATAAGTAGGGATACCTGCGTGGTTCAGTCAGTTAGGTGTCCAACTCTTGACCCGCTCAGGTCATGCTCTCACAGTTTGTGAGATTGAGCCTTGCATCAGGCTCTGTGCTGATGGCTCAGA
The DNA here is from genome assembly GCF_027475565.1 of Acinonyx jubatus. Lineage (NCBI taxonomy): Eukaryota > Metazoa > Chordata > Mammalia > Carnivora > Felidae > Acinonyx > Acinonyx jubatus. The sequence goes on along the minus strand of NC_069394.1, from coordinate 70,114,426 downwards.
GCCTGCTTGGGATTCTCTCTCTCCCTCTCTCTCTCATTATCTTTGCCGCACCCCCCCCCCCCCCGCTTGCTCTCGCTCTCTGAAAAATAAACATTAAAACAAAAAAAATTTTTAATTTCCATAACAAAACAAAACAAAACAAAACAGTGAACTTGCTGAAAATGTCCTCAGATTTAACTATAAAACCCTCTGAAGGGTGTAAAGCCACTTTCTGCGGCAGTAAACTGGATCTGTTTCGGTCTATTGCTGGTCGATGTGACTTAGAAATTATGACCCAGGTAGAATGAGCTGATTTGGTTACTCTAACACTGCCTCGGTTTATAAGTCCAGAGCGAAGGAAGGGGAAAGACTATATAGTAAAGGTACTGGTAGGGTTTTGTCGAGAGCCCTTGTTACTGCAGACCTCTTGGATGACAGCACCACCACTGGCTGGAGTAGGGACTAAGTAAGCACCACACTCAGGAGCCTTGCAGTTGTGGCCAAATTCTGATTCTTCCCCCTTCAGGTAAGGGGCTTGCCTTTAGGCCAGGAAAAGGGCTTGCAAAGAATTATCTCAAGTAGGTTTTTTTTCTGGTAACCTAGTGGTAAGTCTTTGCGAATTCGGTGTTTGGCTATCTTTCTTACTGTATCCCACGTATCCATTTTCTACAACACGAGGCCATTGGCTTATATTAAGAAAAAAACAAAACCCAGCAAACCAAGTCATGAAAGACCACATGAAAGGGTGACAAGTTGGTCTTTTGAATTTTCAGAAGGTTTCGAAAGTGATGAAGCAAGCATTAGCCCCAGGGGACCCACAACATACTTCCTGAGAGGAGAGAGGCTTTGGACCAGCTTCAGCTGTTTCCCGGATGTCTGGCTCCTTTGCTGAAAAAGGATGCCTAACTCTGTGATTAAGCACAGAAAATATAATTTTCAGGGCACCCGGGTGGCTTGGTCAGTGGAGCCACTGACTATGGCTCAGGTCATGATCTCAGGATTTGTGAGTTTGAGGCCACATCTGGCTCACTGTTCTAGCACAGAACCCTCTTCAGATCTTCTGTCCCCCTCTCTTTCTGCTCCTCCCCTGCTCGCGCCCTTCAAAAATAAGCCAAAACACTTTATGGGGCGTCTGGGTGGCTCAGTCGGTGAGGCGCCCAACTTCGGCTCAGGTCGTGATCTGACAGTTTGTGAGTTCGAGCCCTGTGTCGGGCTCTGTGCTGACGGCTCAGAGCCTGGAGCCTGCTTCCGATTCTGTGTCTCCCTCTCTCTCTGCCCCTCCCCTGCTCGTGCTCTGTTTCTCTGTCTCTCAAAAATAAATAAACATTAAAAAAATTTTAAATAAATAAATACACTTTAAAAACAGTCTCTAAAGAAAAAGAAAATGTAACTTTCTATGTTCACTGTTAATGTTCATGGGTTCTTCAGTTTTTAAGTTTTGGCCTGCTTTTCATAAACTCATGAAAACAAAAAGAGAGATCTGGTGCTTTAAAAAGTTCCATAGTTTGGACCTTCTTTTCTAGAAAACATGAAAACATTTTAAAGTAAGTCCAATCAGTAACTTTATAACCACTGTCAAGTTGCCTTCTTCCCTGATTTAGAGTAAAAATCACTCTGACTTTTTACGACTGAAAAAGTTACAACAAAGGCATTTTTTACTCTGTTAAGCTAAAAAGCATATGCAGGAGTTTTCAAATTGTGCCCCAAATTTCCATTTTGTAGCTGAAGATGGTTTGCAGAAACATTTTAAAATCTTAAAATGTTTTTCCATGCTTTCAAGATAACAAAATATTTGTTCTTTTTTTCATTATTCTTGTAACAAGAAACTTTGCTCCAACAAATTGAGAAAGAGTATGGCATGCTGACTTGGGTCGTTCTTTCGTAGTTTAATAATTTCAGATCAATCCATGTTCGTGGGCTCAACCCCACGAAGAAATGGCCTCACGGGATGGCCGTAGCTCTCTGGGCAGGCCAGCCCTGGCCTCCACTTGGACTTCACATGGTGTGCTTACACTAGGGTTGTGCATTCGCTTTCGAGCAGCCTGATCATCAACCCCGACAAGAAGAGTTGGGGCAAGGGTAACAGGGGAAGAGGTGATCACTTCTCCTGTCCCTTAGCACCAAACACATAAAAAGAAAAAAAGTATCGATGCTTGCCTAAAAGATGGATTTAAAAATGTTTTGGTTTTGAACAGCAAAGGCAGAGAGACAAAAAGACTCTTACCCTCGAAACACAAACGTATCTACTTAAAAAAAGAGAGAGAGATGGACGAGACTAGATCTTAAAAAGTCACTGCAACTTCAGTAAAATATCCTTGTGTTTGGGAGTGACAGAGATCGCCGTCCTTTGTGGTTAGATTGCTTCAAACATTTCAAAAGAACAATACTCCAAAATTCAAAATCACTGAGTGAGTTTTAAAACAATGGTTTGAATTAAAGCAATGAATACATAACCAAACAACAGGATCAAGGAAGTCTTAAAAAACATGCAAAGAACTGAATATGAGATTCCACAATTAGCTGCTTATTGTTCCCTGGAATGAGATGAATCATTTCCAAAGTAATCACTTGTTTCACTGAGTGGGACTGCGTTTCTTTGTTTTAAAACTGGTGTGTGCGTGTCCAGACAAGGCCGTCATTTCTTATAAACAAGGCATGCTATTGTCACATGTTTGATCAAAATTCTTTCTTTTTTTTTTTTTAATTCTCCTTTATCTGGTTCCCTTTCTAGTCAAGCTTGTCTATTTCCCTCAAAACATTAAACTGTCACATATTAACTCTTGTCCCTCCAGACCCTTAAATGTAATCACTGGATTCTGGCACTCACCAGCTTGGGATCTTGCTGAAGCTGCTGAGGATGCTGAGCCTCAAATTCCTCATCTGTTAGAGGGCCAGGCATTCATTCATTCATTTCTTTAAAAATTACAGAATGTTGGGGCACCTGAATTGCTCAGTGGGTTGAGCGTCCAACTCTTGATTTTGGCTCGGGTCACAATCCCAGGGTTGTGGGGTCGAGCCCGTGTCGGGCCCCACGGTGAACGTGGAGCCTGCTTAAGATTCTCTCTCCATCGCTCTCTCTCTAAAAAAAAAAAGGCTTAAAAAATTAAAAAAAAAAAAAAAAACCCAAATTATAGAATGTCTACATTGGGCACACAAAGATAAATAAGGTATGTCTTATATTGTTCTTAACTTCTACTGCAGTGGAGAAAGGCACGTGTAAATGCGGCAAGTGCCTTAAAGTCTTGTAAGGACCTCGTACGTGGTTTTACATGGGGACGAGAGGAGCAGGGAACATCAGAGAATGTCGAGAAAGGACAGTGAATGATGTGTGTGAAAGTCCTTGGCTGATAATAATAGCAAACGATCACGTAGCTCTTACCATTGTTCGGCATTGGGCTGGGCACTTGAACATTTGATCTCATCTCAACCTATCTCTTTGGTCCTTACTACTATTATTCCTAAATTGTTGAGGAAATTGGGGCTGACAGAGACGAAGCAACTTGCCCAGGGTCACACACTCCAAATGACAACGTCAAGATTCTACCCCAGGCGACAGAACCCCAGAGCGCATTGTCGTCCCCTTTCTTTGCTTGGGTGTTGCAAAGGCTGGGTCCCTGTCTGCCTGCTGGTGGCAGCTGCACCCACAGTGGTGACAGGGTCTGGTGCTGGGGTGAGGGCTACTGGGGGGAGGGAGGGGGATGGGGAATGCAGTGAGTCTTCCAGACTGAGGAGTCAGGTTTGACCCATAAGGGGTTACTCAAAACTAAAACTAAAAACATTACGTAAATTCGGTTCCTCATTTTGGTTTGTCTCTTCCCGATGATATTTCTTTTCTTACTGGGTTCAAACTGACTGCAAAAGACATTGGTGATTTTCACCACCCTCCCCCCACCACCCTTTAAGACCCAAGATTAAAAGAACCGTGTGTCACATGATAGAGGCAGATGACTCTTATTCTTGGGAGAGTTGAAATCAACAGGCGACAAACTTTCAGCTTTTGTTTAAATTCAGTCCAAAGGGATTTTCTAATCTAAAGAACTCCCATTGTTTTATTTCAGGGTCAGAATAATTTCCTACTGAGCACACAGGGAGGTTTTCTGTGAGGGGAATTTAAGAAACAGATATGCAAATATGCTGGGGAGATTAATAGGAAGACACAGCTAGAAGACCCACAAAATGAAATACTATGACAGATAATATATTTTAGTTTGATTTTCAACAACATTATATAAATGCTCTTAATTAATATTAAAACAACAATTAATGAGAAATAGCCCCATTGGTTTGATAAATGGAGTAGTCTTTTTCAAGGACATTTTTTTTTTTTCTGATTCCAGATGTAATATAGTTTACTGTGGAAGATTTGGAGGTGAAAGATAAGCATACAAAGAAATGGAAATCACCTTGATATGGAAGCTCTAGAAGCTATCCTCAGGGGCCCGCTGTGAACTTTGTGGAGGTCTGTCCTGCCGGGCTTGCTGGCCCTATGGCGCGTTTGCCTTTTTCTGTCGTTTTGTGCACACGTGCATTACCTTGGACGTAATAGGTGGTCAATGTCTTTGCTATTTTTGCAACTTGAATTATTACTTACATTATTGTTTCACAAAGGCGGAGTCGTAAAATGCCTCAGTTTTGTATACGGTGGAACTGATGGTATTAAAGAAATGTTAAAATCATCTGGGGCACCTGGCTGGCTCAGTCGGTAGAGTATGCCACTCTTGATCTCAGGGTTGTGAGTTCAAGCCCCATGTTGGGTGTGGAACCTACTTTTAAAAAAAAAAAGAAATATTTAAATAATCCAATAAGTTGTATTAATCAGGGTTCTTTGTATTGCAAGAACCAGAAACTCCCACTCATTTAATTTGAAGTCTAGGGAAAGGCTTACTTATTTGCATGGCCAAATCCAGGGATCAAACAATATTGTCATCTTTTCTCTTTTCCTCTCATTTTTCAGCTCAGCCTTGTTTCTGTGTCTTTTCTTTGCATACTGGATTTATTCTCTTCCTCCTGCTTCGTACAGCCTTTCTTGAAATTGCTGAAAAGTCTTGGGTTGACATTCCCACCATTCATGATCCAAAGAGGAGAAAGGCTCTCTTTCCTTCTGAGTCCAACTAGTAGCATGAGAACTCTGACGGGACCCACTGGGGTCATCTGTGTATCCTGAACCAATCACTGGGTCCCTGGGTTTGGTTTGGTGGCTGGCCTGGGATCTCTTTCCCTCCTGTATGCTGCCAGTGGGGCTGTGGGTGGGCTTAAAATGAGCATGGCGTCCTCACCACTGTACAGAAGTGCAGGAATGGGGGAAGGAGCTTCTGAAAAGAGACAAACAAACAAAAAGAGGAAAGTTGCTAAATGCCCTGGGCAAACAAAACTTCAGCAACCAGTCACCTCTCTCCATTTAAAAAAAAAAATACTGTTTCAGGGGCACCTGGGCGGCTCAGTCGGTTGAGAGTCTGACTCTTGATTTCAGCTCGGGTCATGATCTCATGGTTTCATGAGACAGAGCCAGCTCTAAGCTGAGAGCACAGAGCCTTCTTGGGATTCTCTTTCTCCCTGTCGCTTTGCTCCTCCCCTGCTCTCTCTCTCTCTCAAAATAAATAGGTAAACATTAAAAAAAATAAAAAATAAAAATAATTACTGATTCAGCTTAGAATTAAGGGTCAGATGTACATGTATAAGACATCTGTAAAGTGGGGAAAATAAAGAAAATATATAAAAATGATTTTTACATTTTTAATTAATCATTAACTGGAATATGCCTGATTATCTTTGATGGAATATTGTACATATAGTTGATAGCACACTGGCTCTTTTAGCTGAATTGATTAATTCCTGATATATACTACCCTTGAGGATTGATATAGTTTTCTTTCATTGTACATTCCAACTGGAAAATCACTATCAAATAGCTCACGAAGTCCAAACGAGAATCCTCTCCTCTCATTCTTTCTTGATACATACTGTCTGTTCTATAACAACGTGAAATAAATACAGTTAGCATTTTTCATAACAAAAACCAACAATAACTATTAAAGGACCATTTCAATTAATAATATGGGAGATACTTGTACTTTAGGCTTCTGCCAACAGGACTTAAAACAATGTTTATTGGATGCACTTTATTTATTTATTTATTTATAATTTTATTTTTGAGAGAGAGAGAGAGAGAGTGAGGACAGGGGAGGGGCAGAGAGAGAGAGAGAGAGGGAGACAAGGGAATAGAAACAGGCTCTGTGCTGACAGCGGTGAGCCCGATTTGGGGCTGGAACTCATGAACCGCGAGACCATGACCTGAGCAGCAGTTGGACACTTAAGCGACTGAGCCACCCAGGTGCCCCGGCTTCATCACTATTTAAAAAAAAATTTTTTTTAATTGAAGTATAGTTGACACACAATGTTATATTAGTTTCAGGCATACAACATTAGAGATCACAACTTCCACACTATGCTCTACATCTGTCACCGTACAATGTTATTATAGTAGCACTGACTGTACTCCCCATGCCGTGTCCTCCATCCCATGACTTAATCATTCCATAACCAGAAGCTTCCCACACCCCTTCACCCATTTGGTCCTGTATGTATGGGTCTCTTTCTGTTCTTTGTTTGCTCTTTTTGTTTTGTTTCGTTCTGTATTCCGCATACGAGTGGAAATCGCATGGTGTCTTGTCTTTCCCTGACTTGTTTCACTTAGCATAATACCCTCTAGGTCTATCCATGTTGTTGCAAATGGCAAGATTTCATTCTCCTTTTTTATGGCTGAGTAATATTCCACTGCATATTCACACCACATCTTCTTATCCATCCATCATGGAAACTTAGGTAGCTCCGTATCTTGACTATTGTAAATAATGTCGCAATAAACACAGCGATGCATAGATCTGTTCAAATTAGGGTTGTCATTTCCTTTCAGTAAATAGTCAGTAGTGGAATTACTGGATCCTGTGGTATTTCTATTTTTAGTTTTTTGAAGAACTTCCATACCATACTGTTTTCTACAGTGGCTATACCAATTTACCTTTTGACCAACAGTGCACGAGGGCTTCCTTTTCTCCACATCCTCACCAATACTTGTTATTTCTCGTGGCCGGTCATTTTTTTTTTTTAAACAAGATTTTTAGTGTCAGCATAACCAAATATCTAATTTTGGGGGGTCTTACTGTATATGATCACCTAGATCTCAAACTACTTTCTGGTAGTAATACGAGATTTATGCACAGATACATCCAGGGAAAGAACTATGGTGATCTAATTTGTTCTAGGAAGTCATTTAAGCACTAAGGAGTGAGACCTAAATTCCTCTGTAGGCATATGAGTTAGTTTCTATTCTTTATCATCTTTCAGATGTTTTGAATAAATTACTTCATAATCTCTTATAGTCAGAACTGGCCAGAGTTGGGTCTTTTGCTTTATTTTTATCGTCTGTGTTTTTTCTGAAATCTTTTCATCCATACGTAGGGTCCTTTCCTCCATATTATTCTTTTTTTTCTAACAATGGTTCTATGTCCTTCATTGCTCCAGGGTCCTGCACTGAGAAGCCCTGATCTGACCAGTTATGATAGGAACTCTAGAATCCAGAGTGGAAAACGGCCCAGGATTTGTGCTGGAGTGGCCACCAAGCTGGGCTTCCATGTGCTCTTTTGTCTGTACTCTGGTCGCTCGAAAGCTGTGCCAGGGACTCTTTTCCAGCTTGACTTTCAATGGTTTCACTGCTAACGTGAATATGCTTTTGATTTTTGTGCAGTATTGTACCTTCCTTCTCCCTCTCCAGCCCAAACTCCTGAAACTAGGGGCTTCCTGAATGGACACCTCTCCTAACAAGCGACTCGGGTGGTCCATTTTCCTACCATCACAAGAGTGGACCTGGTCTCAGCATGTTGTAGGAATAGGTAATAAACTCATAGTCCCGTCGTTTCTTTCCTGTCTCTTTAGAGAGAGTAATTTCACTGCTCTCTCCATAGTTTTCCTATGTTGTTATTGGGATTCTCGATGTTTGAGTGAGTAACTTCCTTTTTTTTTTTTTTATGTTTATTTATTTTTGAGGGACGGAGCATGAGTGGGGGAGGGGTAGAGAGAGAGGGAGACACAGAATCCGAAGCAAGCTCCAGGCTCCGAGCTGTCAGCACAGAGCCCGACGCGGGGCTTGAACTCATGAGCCGTGAGCTCATGACCCCAGCCGAAGTCAGACACCCAACCAACTGAGCCCCCCAGATGCCCCAAGTAGTTTCCTTTTTATTTCATTAGATACTGCCCAGCCTTTTCCAGGATGATGTTCAGCAAGCCCTACTTCTTTATCAAGAAGATCCCGTTTCTCCGGCACATCAAGTTTCTGTTACAATGCCATCCTTCAGCTGATGCATTTGTTGCAAGGCAAGCCACAGAGAGACGGAGTAGTTCGTAGCTATATGGCACTGTATAGCTCGTAACCCTTGGCTGCTTTAGCCTATACAGTGTAACAGGGATTTACCATGTGATCTGTCTTGGAAAATAGGAAGCAGAATCGAAACTCTCCCTGTGGATGACTGAAGTTTGGCCATTTAAGTTGTGTGACAATTACAGAACGTGGATTTGGTCTCCTGCTCTACAGTTACTGAGTGGAGGGAAAAATGTTTTTGGTGTTCTTTGTCCTTCCCTTGCAGGGATCCTGACATTTACAAGTTGGTCAAAGCTGTGGTTACTGCTTCCCCCTTTAACTCTGTCTCTTCTTAACATGTAAGCAAGTTGGAGTCTCTATCAGTAAATGATCTTAGGTAGAAAGCATGGATAAAGATGTCCAATATTACTTAAGGGTACAAGAAACATTAACACTCAGAGAAATAGATGTTCAAATATAAGAAGAGAATGGGGTTTATTTTTGTTCCAACAGGTAGAAAATAGCTTTTTGGATCACTCCTGATGATAGCAGTGGGGATTCATATCAAAAATCTTCCCTTTCCTCCTGTATCAGTTATCTATAGCTGTGTAACAAACCATTCCCAAACTTGATGATGTCTAACAACTACAATCACGTTATAATCCATCACTAGTTCCAAAGGTTGGGAGTTCAGGAAGCCTCAGCTAGGCTGATTGTCTCTGGGCCTACCAAATGGTTGTCATCAGACCGTAGCTGATCCGGGACAGTGGAAGGCTGGAGAGTGGGGCCTGTACTGATATCCCTATCTCCCTACGTCCGGTCTCAGAGCCTCTGCTGTGGTCTCCAGGCTGGCTTGGCCTTCTTCACAGAATAGTGGTCTCTAGGTGGTAGAACTTGGTACACAGAGACTTTAGGTTTCAGTGTGCACACTGCAGAGAACCCAGGTAAAAACCTCTTGGCGCCCATGACACAGACTTAGAAGTCCTGTAGAGCCATTTCTGTCAAACTCTGTGGGTCAGCCATGCACTAAGGCTGGTCCAGGTTCAAGGAGAGTGGATACAGACTGACGCCTCTCGATGATAGGAATGTCAAACAACTTGCAGGCATATTTTTAAAGTATCACACTTCTCCAAGACAATGTTAATCTATCCTTTGGATTTGACTTTAAGTGCAGGCTTTTTTAAAAAATTGTCCTGATGGGCCATTGGCTTAAAGAATTAAAAGGGACATATATATTGTAAAGTTCCACAGTAGATCAGTATATTCTGTGACATAGCGTGAATAATATGGAGGCTTTGTGCATATCAGATCGGCCCAATTCATGCCAAGCATTCTACAGACAGTTAATAAAGAGTAACAGAATGAATGAATGAATATATAATGAATTAGTTCACATATCTGTCATCAATCAAAAGAGCTCTTAAGCCAAATAGATTTGAAGCCAACAGAATGAATTATAACTTGGCATCTTGAGTGAGGAAATATGTTTCTAAAATATAATTAGTTTAGCATTTGTTTTGCTTTGTTTCATTCTATTTGTACATACGATTTCGTTAAAAGGCAGTCACATATATTCAAATAACTGCCTGATTGGGTGACAGAAGGCAGAGGTAGAGAACATTTTCTGAAGAGTATTAGGAGGCTCCAGGTCAAGAGTCTGAAAATGTAGAGGCCACAGTGTCCCCAGTGCCCTTCAGCCGCTAAGGGAAGGAACATTGGAATTCTCTCCAAAGACTGGAAGGTAGTTTCTGTGGGGCTCCTCAGCGGTTCACGCAGGTCCTTCTCCTTTCTCTGGAAAATCAGTGCCAGGGAAGAAGCTTACGATGTTTCTAAAATTTCAGATACGGTACATCAAATCATAACAATTTCACTCCTCATACAGTTAGAAAGTCCCATTTTAGACCTGACTGTCCCGGGTCCTTTTCTACTTCCAGATTAGCTCTGGATGCGCCCACCTGCACACTCAGGATAGGTCTATATAAGGCTTGTGTGCCCAGAGCTTGGGCCAGAGCCCCCCCAATGGCTACTTAGCACCTTATGCCCCCTCTGATGGCCCCACGTTGTCCTCTGGCTTCGGTGGGGGGTGCTGTTCCCGTCCGTGGCCCAGGATTGGCTATCACCATCACAACAGCGTGTGTACAATTCGACAGCAGGGATCTGGGACCCGAGCGTGTTTGCCTTTTAGGAAGTTCGTTCTGGTAGCAGTCGGGGAGAGTGATTCAGGATGGGGAGGAGACGGCTGACAGCAGCAGCAGCCATGAGGCGGCTGCGACGGTCCAGGAGGTGGGTGACGCAGGCGTGGATTAAGGCAGCGGTTACACAGGTGAAAACTGGCGAACACCAAGAGAGGTTTGCAGAAGTGTGGGGTAAATGCATCCGCTGCTTGGGGTTGAGGGGCGGTATTGGCCCGGGAACACACTGTGGTTGAACCTGCCTGACAGGGTAGAGCACAGTGTGACTTTCACAAGGAATAGGAAGGAAGGAACTTTGGCTGGGAGGTGATGGGAATAAGGGGCTGAGGGAAAGGGGCACTTGGTTATGGCTTAGGGGAGTGTGAGCACCGAGCCTTTGTTACTGGGAAAGAGGAAATTTGGGTTAGCAAAGGGCATTTACTTGATGCGAGAACTTCCTTATCTCTGGGCCTGCACAGATTGTTTCTTAACCATCACTGTTCGCAGAACAAGACTTAAGCGAGTTTTACCTTTTAGAATCCACACACATTTTTTTTTCCTTTTTAAATAAAGATCCTCATCAAAGGAATGAATGGGTAAGAGAACAAGGAGAGAGCGCGGGTTCTGGGAACGGATTTCTGCTGGTGGACCACACTTATTCTCAGCCTGGAAAAATGTGAGTGAATATGGATGGCCTGGTGGTTTTGAAACCTGCATAAACGTCATTGGTAGGCAATTTCCTGAAGGTCTTGTCTCTTAACAAGGGGCTCTTCCCCCTAAAACTCCAGGGGGCATTTGAGCGTGAGAAGGGGTAATCTGATTGCGGCAGTGACTGGGTGGGGGTGCGTCTGGCACGTCTCCAGCCGAGGTCATGAGTGCTGAACGATCTGCTGTATCTTGACGCTCATGCAAAAAAGAATCGTACTGCCCGCAAAATAGCACCTGCACTGAGTGACAGGGAGGCTCGAGCTGTCAAAGTGCATTCATCTTTATGATGTTGTCATTCACTGACTTTCAGTTACACAGAGATTTATTTTGTTCTTTTTTTTTTGGGGGGGGGGGAAGTAAAACAAGATGTGAGGAAACGGCCCTAACCTCCCTCTGTCTTCTTGCCTGGGGTCCTTTGGAAAGAGACGTCTCTGGGAGGGGTTGCTGGTGGTGATGGAAAGTGACACTGGAGGTGGGAGTAGGGGGAGCCTGCAGCCCGAGACTCAGGACTGTTCTCCTCAGGCCAGGCCTGGAAAGGTGTGCTGGAAAGCTCCAGAAGTTGGAGAATCACAGTCCTGAAACAACTTGGGCCCAGGAGGGGTGCCGAGGCCGGCTACAGTGGGCGGGGTTTTTGGCTTTTGCAGACACCTGCCCCCAAGCAGCAGGTGCCCCAGTTTTCACAAAAAGGAAATGAGAACCCCTGTCTATGTCCTTCCTTCCATCAGAGACATCAGCGTCTTGTAGCACTTGTCCTTCTGTGTTGCAAAGCTCAGGCCTATTTGTCATTCTTTATCAGAGGAACAACTCATGCCCTGGGCTTACTTAGTAATGGGGCATCCGCGCCTGACTCGGGGCCGTCCTGGGACTAGAAGCTGCTCAGCCAGCCCGAAGCCTCGGATGCCCCGAGGACAGACTGTGTGGCTGGGTTAGCTGCCGAGTGACAGAGGGCTGCGGTGTCCCCTACTGGAACATGATGCCTGACTCCCACAAGTAAAATGATGTGGGAGCGGGTGGCTGAGAACGCACACACAGTGCCATCAGCGTGAGGTGACGCAGGCCATTTGGTTTCACCTAACAGGGTGATGTACCATCCTGCGGCTGTTGTTAGCCAGGCCTGAGATGAAGCTTTCGTGGGGAGGGCCTCATGTAGGACTGGCCTTCCTTCTTGCAAAGCCCCGAGTGACATCTGTCTTTCAATGAGAAGCATTAAGGAATTAGAGAACTGCCCAGGTCGGAGTCCAGCAAGAACTCGTGTACTTCTGTTGCACGGCGGGTGAGTTCCACTCGCCCAGAGGTTAGAGTGTTTATTAATGTCTGGAGCATGAGCCAAGGCCCAGATGCTGTGCTTGGTTCCGGGGACGCTGAGAGATATTGCTCTCAGGGAGCTCTCAGCCCATAGGGAAGGTAGACAAGAAAGCAAATAATTTCAGCGGAGTCAAATACATGGCCATTGTGAGACAGATGCCAAAAGATATGGAGGGGGCACAAAGGAAGGACTCATCAGCAGGTACAGGAGGGCACAGGAGCTAGGGCCAGGGAAGTCTCAGAAGACACGAGTGGCCGAGTTGGGGCTTGAAGAATGAGTATAAATCAGCCGAGTGGCCAGAAGGGCATAGACGTCCAGGCAGAAGGCAAGGCAAATACAAAGGCATGACCGTATAGAATAACGGAGGTTTCGTGAAGTTGCAAGTAGTTCTTTATGATTAGACATAGAAGGTAAGGTGGGAGCAGCAGGACCCAAGTAGTCAGGCAGGGGCCTGGTCATGGGGACCTTTCATGACACACAGGATGTCATCCTGTGAATGAAACAATACCCTCAAGGGCTTCAGGTGGAGGAGTAACGTAGTGATAGCTGTGTATCCGAAATATGTTGGGTGGATTGGGAAGGGGCAAGATGGGAATTTGTGAAGTCAGTTTTAAGACGCCATTGCAATGGGGAGTCTTAGCGATGATAGTTGGGATTAGGCACTGATCATGGGGATGGGTCAAGAGCGTGTCTAGAATACAAGAGGTGGACATAACAGGGTCTCGTGGTCAGCTGTGGAATGCTAGGGAGAGGAGAAAATGATGGCTCTAGAGTTCTAAACTGGGTGACCAGGTGCATCGTGGTGCTGTTTTGGTTGAGGTGGTTGGGTTTGGGGGGCTAGGAAGGAAAGAAAGAAAGGTAGAGATAATGAGTTCAGTTGACCATAGTGTTAGACATGGTGCATTTGAGGTGTTTATGAGATGTTTAGCTGGAGATGTTCAGGAGGTGGCTGGGTGCTGGGTGGAGTTACCTGTCGTTAGCATAGTGAATGATGCAAATCCAACTACACAGTCAGCAAATAGATGCATTGTCCATGTTCCTGTCCCCTTCCTCACCCCTGTGATTTGTCCTGGGATCAAGAGTGGAGCATGTTATTTAGGCCTAATGTGAATTGCGTTTTCCTGCCCATAAACTAGTAATTGGTTTGGGGTGAGCCCTTGATTCAATTTGTGTCAATGAGAAGCCATCGAAAACATCGAGATTTATGCTGGGAATCCTGGGAACGATTCTAATGGAAGAATTTGCCAGCGCTATAGCTTCGGTGGGCATCTTTAAACTCACACGAAGAGGATTTTTGATAAAGGGGAAAATGTGAAGGAGCAAGGGAGAGAGGAGAGACAGCGAGAGAAAGGAGAGATGTAGAAAGAAAATGTGGTTCGAGTCACATTATTTGAGCCCTGGTCAAGCCAGGTCTGGGCTTCTCACTCTTGGAACCAATACATTTCTTTTTATTTTTCTTTAGTCAATCAGAGCCAGGCTTTCTGTCACTTACACCAAGTGGGTCCTAACCCATCTAGAGGCCTCTGGAACGTTCTGCAAGTGTAGAATTGGTGAGCCGAAGCTAAAGGATGGTGTGCTAAAAATCCGTTCTGCAGAAGAAAACTCTAGTAGAGGTGGAGATGCTCAGGATACTCAGACAGAGGTCCAGAGCAGGCTCTTACTCCCCTGGGCTCTTTCAGCTGATGCTCTGGCACAGTGGTTCTCAAAGTATGAACCACTGACCAACAGCATCAGCGTTACTTGGCAATTGGTTGGAAATCAAAATTCTTGGATTCTTAGAAATTGAGGATCATGGAGCCCAAGAGTCTGCACCTTTTTTTTCTTAATGTTTATTTATTTTTGAAAGAGTGCAAGTGGAGGCAGAGGCTAAGTTGGGGGGGGGGTGACAGAGGATCCAAAGCAGGCTGTGAGCTGTCAGCACAGAGCCCCATGTGGGGCTCAAACTCAGGAACTGAGAGATGATGACCCAAGTGGAAGTCAGTGCTCAGTCGACTGAGCTACCCAGGTGTCCCCAGGAATCTGTATCTTACTAACCTTTCAAGGGACCCAGGCGTCCCCAGGAATCTGTATCTTACTAACCTTTCAAGGGACCAAAGCCTGAGGACCTCTGCTCCTAGACTATTTCTGAGTATTGCCAAGTACGGGATTGCCGGATGGTCATATAGGGTGCATGTGGAATTTGGAGGATGTTGGTGTCAAGGGAGACTTGAAACTTGACTTCCCTGCTGAAATGGCACACTCAAAATCTTAGGTCCAACCACTGGGCTCACGGGCTTGCTGCAACACCACGGTTTTGTGATATAAGTTGAGACACGGGGCTGGGTTTTTCTGGATCAAAGTGCAGTGATCTGTGAGTTCACATTTCTTTTCTAGAGATTGTAATAATCGATTAGATACCCTTGTTCACTGCTATTTGATCCTACTGATGCCTAATGAAGTGCAACACATTGGGGCAGAGTGTGATCAATGAGGCAGCATCGCACGTCTCCAAGTAAAATGGAGCGGGTGAAGGTGGATGTCTTCTACCTACGGTGGGAAATGAAACCCTTCAATGACTGATCCCCATTCTACTTAGGGCTTGTCCAGGTTGGGAGCTATGAAGGGATCTGAATGATAGGGGACCCTTAGTATTCCTTCGGGTACATTTGGGAGATGCAGAAATCCAGTACTTTCCATTAAGACAGAGAGGGGGATGATCTTCAAGAAGGGCTGGGTTGGTTTATTCGGAAGTGAGAAGTCTGTACCTCCCTGCTCTAGGTGCTTTTGTCTTTCTTTAAGAAACACAAACGTTAACATAATGGGAAAATACGGGCTTGGAAGTGATGTAGCCTGAGTTCGAATCTTAGGTCTATCACTTAGTTGCTATGTGACATCAGGTATGGAACCCAAACTGTCTAAGCCTCAATTCCTATTGAGAAAATGGAGATAGTAATCTTCCGTGGTTGTCATGAGGTGTAGCAGGAGTCTAAGAAGGACTTGGCATGTACAATGTACTCAGGCGATTTTCCCCTCCTCTGATGCCCTCTATTAAGCTCCCACAGTGTCATCTGTTCCCATAAACCCACTGTCTTAATATAGCTCTTCTGCATCTCAAGTCCCCTACTCCTGCCAGATCTGTCCCCTGCCAAATTCCCAAGTCTCCAGAATTACTCTCTCCTCTAAAAATAACGCCCCTTTTCAAAGGTAGGCAGGTTTGACTAGTCATCACCATATAAAGGGGGTGATGTTCCAGGTGAACTTGACTGACCAAAGCCCCCCCCCCGGCTGGTAATGAATGCCTTGTTTTTCCCAGGCTCCGCAGGAGCAGATTCAGTCCCAAGACTCTCCAGTTGGCGGGTACAAGGAGATGGTTAGGGCAGGCAGGTGCTTCTGGGACCCTCTCTTCCTTGTGCATTCTTTTCTGGCTCATTCATTCACTCATGCAATGAACATGCGGGGAGTCCCGGTCATGCTAACCAGGAACTGTGTGAACTCTAGGGGATAGAAAGGTGAATCAGACAGTCCCGGAATTCAAGAAGCTCAGATATGGAGAGCAGACACCCAAGCAGACAGTTGGCCTTCAGGAAGGCTTGAGCCTTAACAGATTGATAAACAGGTGAAGACGAGGCAGGAGAGGGTCTATTAGGTCAAGGGACTGGCATTAGCAATGCCAGAGATTAGTCACAGGGTAAGCATGGGAGAACCCCCGGAAGTTGCACTGCTGGCTGGTGAAAGTTGAGAAAATGTTTGAAAAGGAAGTTGAGAGTTAAGCAGAGGCCCACTAATTTTGTCCAAGGGATGGGGAGCCCCTTGGCATGTTCACTAAGTGCTCAGGGGGTGGCCGATCAGATTTAACTAGATTTCTAGCTAAAACTTCTCGAACGCTTACCCCGGTGCCAGGCACCTCGCGAGGCACCGTATGTTAGCAGAATTATTTGATATGGGTTTCTTTGGCTTTGAGTGGAGGATGGGCACAGGCAGGGTGGGGAGGTGACCAGGCAGAGGCAGTGGGCCGCTGTGTGGAGACGGCGGCATGAAGGCAGCCTGAGAAGGCAGGAGGGCCACAGGCTAGGAGGGAGGGCCCGAGTCTGGGCAGGGAGTGGTCCACGGGGGTCCCAACTGGGGGTCAAAGTGGAGTTTAACCCTGGACCCTGAATCTGAAGATCCATATGTATATGGCCCAAGGTTGACCTCTCTCCTACCGGGTGATGTCTCGCTTTTTCCGTGCAGGAAACCTCTCCCCGGTCACACACATCTCCATTCCATCCGCAAATCCCTTTCGGGGAGAAAAGCCCTTGGCGACAATGGCTTCTCTTCATTCCGGGCACCGACAGCCTGACAACCGGCAGAAGCGGCCGCGCCGCGGCACGAGCAGCTGAGCACCCATCCGGTGAGGTCCGGGCGCCCTTAAAGGCGGTGAATTTCGGTTGTGCGGCTTTTGCACAAAACCAAAAGCCCCAGAGCGGTCATCTCTCCCGCAGAGGTGCTGGCCGCGACAGACGAGCGCGGTGGAAGCGCGGGTCTCAGGTCGCGGGCGCTGCCGGGGCGCCGTGGTCCAGCAGGGGGCAGCATTGAGACATTAACGAGGGGAGCGACCGGCGCCGCGCAGCGCAGCCGCAGGGCCCACGCTCGTCCTGGGCGCTAACCTTTCAAGCAATTCCCGGGGGAGCCTTTCCTGCCCGGTGAAGGCTGCCCGAAAACGAGCAGGCGTTAAGAATGAAATATGAAGCAATTCCCTTCCGCAGAATGAAAATGAACTGTCATTTAGTAAATTATCAGTTGATGACACATTCTTCCAGCTTAAAGGTGGTTTTTGTTGAAGTGCAGGAGGCAGTTGAAGGCTTTTTGCCCCGGCGCCCACCCCAGAACACCAAGCACCGCGTGTGTGCGAGAAAGGTTGAAGGCTGGAAGCAGGGACTGGGCACCCGGGGCGCAGGAGAGAAGGGATGCGGTTGCGTTAAGGATGCTAAGGACGCAGGCACGTTTCCAGCCAGGCTGTGATCAGGTAGAAGGCGACATAGCCTCACAGCATGATGAAGGGAGCTGGGAAGGCAGAAGGTGACGGGAAGCAGGCAGGATGCTCTTCCCATCGGAGACCTGTGTCTCCTTCCGTATTGATTCTGCATCAGCGGAAAATGTTTAGCGTTTTCTTTGTCCTTCTTCACCTCCTTTGACCTGCCGTCCCTCTGCCTGCTTCCCAGCGGAGCTGAGGGAGAGACCTGGGCGTACCCTCAAGGTTGAACAAGGCCCCGAATGCCTTCCTATCTGGCCGGAAGGGTGGGACCGTTTCTTTCTCCCATTCTCTGTGTGTTCACACAGTGGATGCTGAGTCAGTGTTCCAGAATCTGAACTGACCGCCAGCAGAGTTCTTGCAGAAAGCATGTTGAGATTGTGTCCGCTAGGGTCCCCAAGCTGTCAATATTAAATCGGTTTAAAGGGGCATATTTATGGGATCCAAGAAGGGAAACAAGCCCAGTTGGGCAAACTGAGTAAAACCCTGTGAGGCCCTCTTCCCTTAGCCCAATGGAATACTAATGATATCCTTGGGCAACGGTTCCTTGCTGCTACAAAAAACTGGACTCTTCGCTGTTCCCGGTGTGCTTTATTTCTTTGCAGATAGTACTGATTATTTCTTCTGGATAATTACCCTCAAATCCCCAATTTTCCCCATACTCGTGGTCTTGTTATAAGTGAAAGCCCCCTTGTCTGATAATCATGAGGGCTATAAAGAGCCTACTGCGAAGTGATTTGGACTTGAAGCGAAGAATTTCCTCTGTCCTTTTAGAAGTGGTGAATTTGGCGGGTTGAATCAAATTCCTCCCTGATACAGGCAAAGGAGATGTTTGTAAGCAGCCTAAGAACCCAAAGCATATTTAGGAATATGCACCTTGATTTTTCTGTTTGAATTAAAATATTTTGAAAAGTATTCGTGTGGTGTCAGAATGTGAGTCATGAGAGTGCGGGGACATCCAGTGACTCAGGCACCTCAATCCTTGTCACCGAGGGAACTGGACTTTGTGATCAGAAGAAACTGGGTTTAAAAGTCAGCTCTGCCTTTACTTATTTCGTTCTTTTTTTTTTTAAGTGCATTTATTTATTTTGAGAGAGAGGAGGGGGGACAGACAGGCAGAGAGGGAGAGAGAGAACCCAAGCAGGCTCTGCGTGGTCACTGCAGAGCCCGATGCGGGGCTCGAACTCGTACTGTAAGATGGTGACCTGAGCCAGAATAGGACGCTTAACCTACTGAGCCACCCAGGTGCCCCTACTTATTTCATTCTTTCACCTATTTGAGTTCATCTCAGCTCCCCTTTTCTCAAAGGTAAAATGAGGTAATAATAACAGGTGTCTCATCATGTATACAAATGCATATAAAGTCCAATAATGTACGTGAAATACATGCAACATAGTGGGTCCTTCATATGATCAGCACCCTCTTTTCTTCTCCTTCTCCTTCTTTCCTTCAGTCAAATACCCTCATCAAAAGGAGCATAGGTCAACATAGAGACAAGGAGAGCCTTACCTTCTAACCTCAGTTGTATATAAATCACTTAAGTGAAATCACACATACACACATATATATATTTCTGTAACTATCTATATGTTGAATATTGGTCAACTAGCCAGTGTTTTTACACACACACACACACACACACACACACACATTTATCACACATAAACCTATAGGCCACCAACTCTCTCTCTCTCTCCTCTCTCTCTCAGATAATACAGTTGACCCTTGAGCAACATGGGGGTTAGGGGTGTTTCCCCCTGCTCTCCCCGCCCCCCAGCTCCCTGTAGAGTCAAAAATCTGCATATAACTTTCAACTCTCCAAAAACTGCTACTGACCAGAGCCTTACTCATAACATAAAATCAATTAACACATATTTTGTATGTGTATTATATGCCATATTCCTACAATAAACTAGAAGAAAAGAGCATTATTAAGAAAATACATAAAGAGGAGAAATACTAAGGAAGAAGTGTAGTTATTGAAAAAAATCTGCGTAGAAGTGGACCCACATAGTTCAAATCCATGTCCTTCAAGGGTCACCTGTATATAGAAATAGGTATTAGATGAAGAGAGCACTACCTACTCCCACAAAACTCTTTTGTGAACCCCAAGTTACAAAGAATACTTCCTTTGTTCGCTTATTTTAGTTAGTTACCTTTGTGCAGAATATCAGGAATGGATACACCCCAGTGGATAATTTTGGATACGTTTGATATGTTCGATGCTTGCTTCCCACCACAGGATGGGAGGTGTGGTTGTCTAGTCCTGCTGGGCCCGGAGAGAGCCCAGTCCTCCATGTGGTGGTTGTAGAAAGCCTGTCTCTGCTCACAGCCGAGCTTCTGAAAGACTCCTGATTGTAGGCGGCCATCTTCCCTTTACTCTCTCCTCAGAGTTGGGTCTGGCTGTTTTCCTCAAGACTCTCTCTTGTGGTGTGCTTTCTCAAGTGTCCAGTCTCACCTCTGGATCCTAACCCCTTGTGAAGTCCTCTTGGTAACTTGCATGACAGCTGGGACCCAGCCTGCCACAGGCAAGTGGCCCTCACTTGAGTCTCACTGGCTGATTGGGAATCATCACCAGGAAATCAGGGGACGGAACAGTCTTGCCTGTCTCTTACCATCTTAAAGTCTTTGGAGACAGGTATATGAAGCCATTCCTACTCAGAAGTATGTTTCCTTTCCTCTTTCTGGTCTGTCCTTTGTGTAGGGTCTGGCCTTCAGGGGAGCTGTTGAAGCAGAGGGAAGCAGGGCTCTCACACCTGACCTCTCAATTTTAACTTTTGAGAATAAAACCTCCATTAGCATTGGAAAGGGGGAAACTCATACCTTCTTTAATGCCCAGAGAGATTGTTCCTTTCTGCCCGATCTCATCTAGCAATACTTCCATAGAAGGGAGTCCACACTTTTCACAGACATTTTTGAATGGACATACTTTCATTAAAATGAGGACAATGGGATTGTCTCCCTGAGTAAATTAAGCTGGAGAGTTTACTGAAATAGTTTACCAAAGGGCCCAAATTAATAGCATTTTTTTGTTTGAATTACCTGAACTCGATGCATGAAATTTTTTTTCTCTTCAGCTATTCCAGTAACATCAATTCTCAGCTTCACTTTGTGTGTGGTCATGATCTTTAGATTTGAACTCGTTTGAAATCCTCAAACAGAAAGAAACGAGGGAAAAACCCATCACACTCACCAGGAAAGACCAGAAGCCATAATCTCAATTTTGAATAAGAGATATTAAAAAAAAAATCCATCCACTGATGTGAAAATGTTAGGGTTGGCATGCAGTTGGCTTTCTGAAATAGTGACTCTTGATATCTGGTAAACACAAAGATCTTCTGTATCATTTACATCCCCAAACTATGTTTACACCTGTAGTTTCGGGTGTGTTTGGACCAGATGAAGAGCAGCCCTCAGCTCACTGACTGGGGTCCTGGCCAGTCCTGAGTGAGCCAGGCTATGTTCCCTATTTTTCCACTCTCTTGACACTTCTGCTGTCTCCAGGCTTCTCAATCACTGACCTGTCCCTTCTGACAAGGCACCCGAGTGCCCACAGCTGGGAACAACTGTGGTCAGTGGATATGGGCAGGTGACGTTACCTTTTCCTTACGTGGCCCCCAATGTAGTTAGCTAGGATGCCTTTCCATAATAAATGTGCTAAGTAGGTGTTATAAATTCCTACTTACACATGGGGAAACCGAGGCACAGAAAGGTTCACTAACCAGCTTAAATTCCTGTCCTGGGTAGTGGAAGGGCTTCTGATTTAAGCGTGAGGTGCTTCTCCCTTGACAGTTTTCCCAGACCTATCGCTCATATTACACAATTCCAAAATGCTTGCTTCTTTTGCTTCTCGTGATGAGTTTCAGCAATATACTGCTTGGTTCTTTATGCGTGAAGGCCACCATCACCATCGACAGCTGTTCTCAAATCCTCGTTTTCTTGCAATATGCCGTTATATTGGAAAAAATATGCATGATACTTTAGGTTTCTATTAGCTAGATTTTGTTTGTGAAATTTATATATATATATTAAAGGGGGAATAGTAAGGGCGCCTGGGTGGCTCAGTCGGTTGAGCATCCAACTTTGGCTCTGGTTATGATCTCAAGGTTCATGAGTTCAAGCCCCGTGTCCAGCTCTGTGCTGACAGCTCAGAGCCTGGAGCCTGCCTCGGATTCTGTGTCTCCCTCTCTCTCTGCCCCTCCCCTGCACTCTCTCTCTCTCTCTCTCTCTCTCTCTCTGTCTCTCTCTCTCTCTGTGTGTGTCTCTCAAAAATAAATAAACATGAAAAAAAGAGGGATTAGTATCATTCTATGTATAGTAAGTAAAGAAGTAAATCTCCCTGTGGAAATCTATGAACCTGATATTCCAAAATTAACCCCTATTTAATGAGGATTAAATTCCATTCCAGCTGCTATAGAAGAGGGGGAAGGAGAACCCAATTAATGGTGGGAGGGAGGTAACAACCTTGGAGAAACAGCTCTGAAGAACGCAGGAGAATCTCCCTAGACATGCAAGATGTGTCTGAACTCTGTCCACCACACCATTGAAGGAATTCTGTGAACGCCCTCCTGTTAGAGAGGGAGCGCACTCCCAACAGTGTCTCTGATCTGTGAATGGCCGGAGGAAGTCACATGGCATGGTGGAGTAAGTCAGAAAGACTGTCCTCGAAAGATCACAACTCCAGCAGATAAAAGATCAACGCCGGTGCAGAATCGAAGAAGCAGGAAAGCAGCTTCTTTGAATCCCAGGTGCTCTCAGGACCGCTGCTGGCCACGCTTCACCCGCAATTTTGTGTAACTTTATTTCTGGTTTATGTCTGTCTGCATACATACACGTGTAAGTAAATGTTTGCATTGTGAATTGCACACTCTGTGTATTTCCTGGCGTGGTTTGGACTCAGTTCTTATCATCAGCATGATTGTGGAGACTTTATAAAGTCTTAAATTAAAAGCACCCTTCAAGTATTATTTTGGGGACATATCTAATTAGGTATAGCCTCAGCCTAATATTTGAGTTACTTTCCTGGTGACCAGATTGATCATCAGGACAGCAGAAACCCTTGAAAAAGGGTGACTGAAATAGGACCTCCTTCTTTTGAGAATGTCCCCTTTACAAGATGGGGAGTTCCCCGGTGAACATTGAAAGAAAGAAACAGAAGGGGTATTGTATGTCCGTTTTGGACCTTCCAGCCTGAGAGGGGAAGTGAATCATGTGTTCCCAAGGGAAACCTCTAAACTGGCTGAGGGGAAGACCTAATCATGAATGAGAATATCCAGAATCATCAATGAGAATATCTTGAAATATCCAGACCTCAGCCTGAAGCCTCGTTCAGGGAAAATAGAGCAGCCAACAGATTTCTTCATTTGTTTTGGTGTATTTCTAGGAAGTCAGAAGAAACAACAAAAGTATTGCTAATGTGGAAATAGTTCAGATCAACGAAGGCAATACTTAATAATTATAAAAACGTCGGGTGTAATAGAGAATGTCATCTGAGCATGAGAATGTCATGAACATTTCTGAGCATAGAAGTTAGATTAGGCACATATAAATTTAGAGATTCAATTTTCAAAATACCCTAGAGATCGGTGTAATATTTATTTCTTATATGGACTCCCCTTCTATCACTTTCTGCTTTAACGTCTGGACATTTCTCTATAATCTCAAGTAAAAATGAACAAAAAACCCATAACGCATGAAAAGCAAAAAATGGATAAGTGCTCAATTCCTGTTTTCTACCTAATTTTTTTTTCGGGGAAGAGAATATTATTGAAAATGGAAGCAGGGTGCCTGGGTGGCTCAATCAGTTAAGCGTCCGACTTCAGCTCAGGTCATAATCTCACAGTCCGTGAGTTCGAGCCTCGCGTCGGGCTCCGTGCTGACAGCTCAGAGCCTGGAGCTTGCTTTGGATTCTGTGTCTCCCTCTCTCTCTATGCGCCTCCCCTGCCCTCACTCTATCTCTCTCTCTCTGTCTCAAAAATAAAAGAAAAAAAAAAAGAAAGAAAATGGAAGGGACACAACATTAGATTAATGATTGTAAAAGTGAGCCTATTATTGTATATAAGTTCTTAGGTCTTTGACCCAAATGTTTTATATTCTAGGACAAACTTCATATAAAAACTTTATGTATATATACACATACATATTAAGCATATGTACATATTATACATGTGTATGTATGTGTGTGTATGTATACATATACATATATAATATATTCAATTGCAGTAGCCTGGTCAGAAACCATGGGGCCAAATAGTAAAGTTGAAATGTTAGAAAAAGAGAAATCAGAAGTGATCACCTAACCTGGTGAGCCTATATTAGGCAAGATTTAGATTTAGAACACATCTTTAGATCATAGTTTCAAAAAGGGAGTTTTTGAGTGCTCAAAGTCAGGAGCAGTGAATGACAGGATTCGACACTGATTTACTAAGAATATCCTGTTGGGGCGCCTGGGTGGCTCAGTCGGTTAAGCGGCTGACTTGGGCTCAGGTCATGATCTCGCGGTCCGTGAGTTCGAGCCCCGCGTTGGGCTCTGTGCTGACGGCTCAGAGCCTGGAGCCTGCTTTGGATTCTGTGTCTCCCTCTCTCTCTGACCCTCCCCCATTCATGCTCTGTCTTTCTCTGTCTCAAAAATAAATAAACATTAAAAAAAAAAAAGAATATCCTATCACACTAGCCTCCTTTCTTTGTGTGTTCATATGAATGAATGCATATGGTGGCTTTGGATTGCATCAGGTGTTTTGCATGTGTCTATTTTCTGCGGACCGACTCATAATGTTGTCAAAGGAATGATGACTTCTTGAAAGCTCATACCCCTTCCCTGTCCCAGCCTGGGAAATGCTTTAGCAAGACGTGGATCTGGGTGTCGGTGCCATGCTTCTCAAATCTGTGGGTGGTATGTGGAAGGACAGTTAAAATCTTAAATGACAATAGCTGTAGCACAACAGAGAAAAAAAGAAAATATTAAGCGGATGGCAAGATGGCTTCGATAGAAACAAGGCGAGACCCAGGTCCTTCTGTTGCCTACCCCTGCCCCACCCATAATTACAAAATTATAAGATACAAATGATGAAGTTTAGCAATAGCATGTGTGACAGACCTGCTATTTGTAGTTGGTTAAGAGTTTAAGAAAGGGAAAGCTAATGACATACAGACTTTTAAAAGCTATTGCAACTTTGGCCCCCACCGTTCAGAACCACATGCACCCCAGTGTTTATAGCAGCGCTATCAACAGTAGCCAAATTATGGAAAGAGCGCAAATGTCCATCAACTGATAAAAGGATAAAGAAGCTGTGGTGTATGTATATAACGGAATACTACTCCAGTAAGAATGAAATCCTGCCATTTGCAACCACGGGGGTAGAACTGGAGGGTATTATGCTAAGTGAAGTAAGTCAGTCAGAGAAAGATAGATACTATATGTTTTCACTCATATGTGGAATCTGAGAAACTTAACGGAAGACCATGGGGGAAGAGAAGGAAAAATAAGTTACAAACAGCGAGGTAGAGAGGCAAATCTAAGAGACTCTTGAATACAGAGAACAAACTGAGGGTTGAGAGTGGGGAGGGCAAGAGGGAAATGGGTGATGGGCATTGAGGAGGGCACTTGCTGGGACGGACACTGGGTGTTGTCTGTAATTGTATCTAAGTGATGACTCATGGGAATCTACTCCTGTATGATAGCTACCTTGATACCTTGACAATAAATTATTAACAAAAAAATAGAACCACAGGAGACCAGTTAATAGATCTGTGGTGTCCGGAACAAGGGAGCTAGCTCATGGACCCATCTTTTGGTCAGACCAAATCAAGAGTGCTTTACCCAGTTTTGAACACTATATTTTAAGAGAACACTGATAAATAGGTATGTATGTTTGAAATAACTGAAGAATATAGAGACACTTGTGTAAGTGTGCCTGCGCATACAAGTGTGTGTGTGTCACGATATCTGGTTTCAAGTAAGGGAAGAAGCTGTTGAAGGAGGCCTGGAGATCTGCCGTGGGATTCTAGGAACATTCAACTTGCTGCTCAAATGTCACCTTTTCAGATGCTCAGGGGAGCCTTTTACATCCCCTTAATGGAAAGCAGCCTGTCCTTGTTGGTACCCACTACCTCATTATCTTGTTTCATTTCTTCTATAACGCTTAATGTGAGTTGAATATTTGTTCATCTGTTTTCTCCTTTATTTTTCTGTCTTTATCCACTGAAATACAGCCTCCACGAGACAAGGGCCTTTCTTTCTTGTCCAATGCTGTATCGCAGGTGCTCAAGCCAATACATAGCGCAGAGTAGGTACTTGAATAACAGTGGGAAGGAGGGAAAAGAGGAAGTAATGCAGAAAGGAAGAAAACATGAATGAATTCCGAAGGGCAAAAGGAGTTGTAGTGAATAGCGTTACGAGGAAACGAGTTTTAATTTGATGGAAATTGGGATGTTCCAACAACTGTAGTTGTCTGGTGTTGGAAGCAGCTCTTTCTGGAGACGGGTCCTTGTGACGTGATATGTTCAAAGAGAATATTGTGGCCCAGGACTAGAATGGGGAGTGGAATCAATGACCTCTACAATTTAGTCCGACCTTGAGATGGAGTGAAAAATATATTTTATGTTTAAAATCTCTCCTCCTCTGTAGGAATTCAGCATTCTATGACACTGACTAAGCCTTATCAGCTTAAACCATGTGGATTTTGTCCTCTGGCTATTAAAGGAGCATCTTGACTGTGGGTGAGGGGAGGAGGTGAGAATGTGAGACTTTCAGAACCTGTGACTGTCATGCTGCTAAAAATTCCACTTCTGAGCAACCTTGGGAAAGTCACTTTTAACTTTTGTTTCCGTTTTCTCATTTAAAGAAGGCGAATAATAACACCTTTCTTACAGACATGTCGGGAGACCTTGAAAACCATTCCTAGGATCCCAGATAAAAGGCACCTAATGAAGACGAAGCAGCTGTCTGTCTTGTCCTCTTGTTCTGCCCAAAGTTGCTTCCTTGGTAAATGTCCCCACCACAGCACTGACCTTGTGAGACTCCTGTGAATGGATGAACTTCACATTCGGCAAGAATGGAAGGGGGCCATGGACGCCCTTGAAAAACCTGGCTCAGCTCCCTGTGTTTCAGCTTCACTCTTCCTGAAGCCCAAGGTGCTTCATTTCTGATCCAGCAAGAGGAAGCACTAAGCTTGCTGAAGGAAATTAGCACAAAGTGTCGTGGCACTTACTACTACATGTGGTTGACCAGGCGTTGCAGTGGCCGTTGGTGGCTTTGCTGTTCTTTCCCACATCTCTCTAAGCTTGGTCTCCTGAGGCCAGATGCTAGGGGAGACCTGCCTTTGTCCCATTTTATGCCCACAGTTTCTGTGCATATATGGAAAACGGTTTGATTTTGATTTCTTCCACTCCTGACCCAAACACACACACCTCTCATCCAGGGAGGGTGGGCACTGGGAGCCTGCTTCGTCTCCCGTCACGAACCTCTGGTTCAGCAGGACTTCCGCTAACACTTCAGTGTTGCTGTGACCCAAGGGTCCCTGGCTGGAGTGGGCATGTGCTGTGGTTGCCTAGGCGACCTCTGCTCTTTGAAATCTCCTAACCATCCTTTCTTCCCTTGTGGTTCAGCCAGAAGTTCCAACCACGGTGTTGTGCCTCTCTCCCTCACTCCTCAGAGCTACAAAGACATGACTCGGCTGGCCAGTTGGGGTTCGTCCCTGGAGTTGATATGGAGGCACTGAGCGTGATAGGTCCTCTTTTTATGGAGGCCAATACGCTGGGAGGAGGAGAATCTGCAGCCGCTGAAAGCCATCTTTCCTGGCCAAGCTTAAAAAGGCACCTGCAGCAGCAGAGAAGGCTGCTAACCCATAAGGGAAAGCAGCATTGAGAAAGGGAGCCGGTGATGAGACAGGAGCTCCAGATAAGCCAGAATGTAACTTCTTGGTTGTGGGAGCCTAGACGTTTCCAGACTATGAGCAAATCAGATTTCTGTCCCTTGCCATTCAAAAAAAAAAAATCCTCACCAACGGCTCCCTGCCAGCAAGTAGAGGAACACAAACTCTTGTGCATATGTGGAGCTAAGAGGAAGTCGACGCAGAGGTGAAGAGAAGAGCCGGCCTGAAGTATTACGTAGCAGCCCAGGGGAATTCGAAAGCTAGGTTCTAAGGGCAGGGGGCTGTTCAGGGGATATCGCAATAAGTCAGAAAATGGAAAGGGGCCAGAATGGTGAAACTAATATTTATTGAACATTTGCCGGTGCTGGACCTTGGGCTATATTCTTTACTACATTACCTTGTTGATCTTTACAACAATTCTATGAAGTGGACGTTTTCCCCATTTTGCTGATGAGAAAACTGAGGTGCAGTGGAGTCAAGAGACTCCCGATCCTGCAACTAGAAAGAGGCAGAGCTTTTACTGGAGTGGACTTCAGGCTTACTATGAAGTTGTTACTGTTGCTGGTACTCTGCAATCTTAGACAGATTGGGGCCTTTAAGAGGACTGTGCCTTCCTGTGAAAAGATGGCACATGGGGGAAAGTGGGAGCAGGGAGAGAGGGGGAGCCCCAGGGTGCTGGCGGGCCTTCCGTTTGAGCACAGGAAAGGCAGTTATGGTCCAGTGACAGGTACTGGAGCTGGACGTGCCCGTTGATGGCTCCCCACTGTGAGCTCAGGGACCACGTAAATGGTTTACAAATATTTCTTGAAAAGAGCAGCTTCCAAATCTTGGGTTTTTCCTGTCCGAAAGGTGATCCACCTGAATGCAAGGCCCTTTCTTTGCTGACTTTCAGAGCTGAGGTTTCTAGGGTCCTAGTTTATCACAGGTTGAAGGGCATGAGTTCAAGGGCCAGGGCCTTAAGAGGGGGGGGCAGCCATTTGAGAAGTCCTCCCCAAACTCTGCTGCTCCCTTCTGCCTGGTGGGTGGGCCAGGGAAGAAGGATATCCTGTTGAACCCTCCTCCACCCCCCATTCCCACTGGCTTCCCTTTTCTGTTTCTTCTTCTACTGACCGCATGGGGCTAAGATTATCTACAGATACCTGAAAACAGTGAGCATTAAAACTAAGAATAGTTAGGGGCGCCTGAGTGGCTCAGTTGATTGAACGTCTGACTCTTGATTTTCTGCTCAGGTCATGATCCCAGGGTCTGGGATAGAGAGCTCCCTGACCGGCTGGTGCTGAGCGTGGAGTCTGCTTAGGATTCTCTGTCTGGGGGCACCTGGGTGCCTCAGTCGCTTGAGCGTCTGACTTCTACTGAGGTCATGATCTTGCAGTCTGTGGGCTCGAGTCCCAGGTTGGGCTCTGTGCTGACAGCTCGGCGCCTCGAGCTTGCTTCGGATTTTGTGTGTCCCTCTCTCTGCCCCTCCCCTGCTTGCGCTCTGTCTCTCTCAAAAGTAAATTAAAAAAAAAAAAAGATTCTCTCTATCTCTCCCTCAGCCCCTACTCCCTGCTCGCTCACTCTCGTGCTCTCTCTCTTTACAAAACAAAACAAAACAAAACCCGGGCGCCTGGGTGGCTCACTTGGTTAAGCGTCTGACTTCCGCTCAGGTCATGATCTCGCTGTTTGTGAGTTCCAGGCCCGGGTCGGGCTCTGTGCTGACAGTTCAGAGCCTAAAAGCCTGCTTCAGATTCTATGTCTCTCCATCTCTCGGCCTCTCCCCTGCTCACGCTCTGTGTCTCTCTGTCTCTCAATAATGAATCAACGTTAAAAAAAAAATTAAAACAAAACAAAACAAGCCAAAAAGACCAAGAACAATTAGTACTCACCCCTACTTTTTCTACACACGGTCCAAGTGAATTTTCAAATAGGCAATAACAAATTCGGTAGTTGAACTTCCCCCAAAGAACACTTGAAGTGGACAGATTTGCATGTTAGAAATGTCATTTCAAATGCTCAAATATGGACTTCTGATGCCTAATCAAGAAGCTGCAATTAAAATTTGAAATCTCACTGGTTTCAGGAAAGAAGCACGAGGCTGTGCCAAGTGGCAGCCTTCCGAGGCCTTCTGAAAATGTTGACAAGTCGCATGAAAGAAATGGTCCTCCCGGTGGTGGCTGCAAAGCAGGGATTTCTCCAGGGTCAGAGGGCATGAGGAGAATCAGAAGTGCTGCTGTGGTTTGTTTCTGGCAGCTGGCAAGGTAGGCATGAAAATAAAATCCTCCAATAATAGTAAGACTAAAAGCAAAGGGAGAGCCTGTTTGAGCCACCGCGGGGGAACCTGGAGGTGGGACCAAGCTGCAGCCCTGCCCAGGGCTCAGGCCCCCGGGGCCGGCTTGGAAAAGGAGAGGGGGGCACCCATCGGACCCCTACCTTGCGTTTGCTGTGCATCTGTCCCTGCAGCACCACACTTGTCCTGGGTTTCAGTCATTTCAAGGATATCTCAGAAATTTCTGCCACCTGCAGGGTCCGGAAACCGGTGCCCTGGTGGCATCTGAATAAAAATCGTGGCGGTGCGGGGGCCCCTGGGTGGTTCAGTCGGTTACGCCTCCCACTTCGGCTCAGGTCATGATCTCGCGGTCCGTGAGTTCGAGCCCCGTGTGGGGCTCTGTGCTGCCAGCTCAGAGCCTGGAGCCTGTTTCGGATTCTGTGTCTCCCTCTCTCTCAGACCCTCCCCTGTTCATGCTCTGTCTCTCTCGGTCTCAAAAATAAATAAACGTTAAAAAAAAAATTAAAAAATAAATAAATAAAATAAAAATCGTGCCAGTGCGGATGTGGAAAAATAACTAGTGCTTTCTAGGTGCTATGGAAACCTTTTTTTTTTTTTTTTAACATTTACTTATTTTTTGAGAGACAGAGAGAGAGAGAGAGAGAGAGAGAGCGAGCGAGCATGAGTGGGGGAGGGGAAGAGAAAGCAAGGGAGACAGATACAGAAGCAGGCTCCAGGCTCCGGGCTCCGGGCTGTCAGCCCAGAGCCCGATGTGGGGCTCGAACTCACCAACCGTGAGATCGTGACCTGAGCCGAAGTCAGATGCTTAACTGATTGAGCCACCCAGGCACCCCATTTACAAGCTATTTTTAACTAGATCTCTAGGTTTTTAAGAGTGAATGTCCAGGGAGCTGGGAAAAAAAAATCTATAAATCAGATATGAATTTTTTTCTTCTTCTTCACAAAGGAAAGAAAGCCAAAAAGAAAGCCCAAAGCAGCAATTTACAAGAGGCTCAGCATTGGACCTGCTTTGTCGCTACTTTTCTATACTCTGGTCTTTCTTCCCCCTTCGGCATTCTCCACTATTCACTATATTAACGTGAAACCTGAGACTTTTTTTTTTCCTCCTGGTGGAGCATGTCATTTTATTTTTTGGGTAGGCAGAAATTGATTTTTGTCTGTTCCGAGTGAAGCTAAAATGAAAGTGGTTTCCATTCAATAGCACAATTCAGTGGAAGTAATGTCTTTTCTCTGTCAAACATTCCTGTTCGAAATCAGAAACAACCATGTCATTACTGTGGCCTTAAAAATTGTAGCTGTTTGTGAGGGCACTATATGCTTTTCTGGTAGGGGCTCATTTTGCTTTAACACAGGGGCACCTGGGTGGCTCAGTCAGTTGAGTGTCTGACTCTTGATTTTGGCTCGGGTCATGAGCCCAGGGATTCTCTCTCTCCCTCTCCCTATGCCCCTCCCCTGTGCTCTGTCTCTCTCTCTCTCTCTCTCAAAAAACAAAAACAAAACAAAAAACAAACAAAATATATGTACCATGTAGTTTGATCTGGCAACAAAACGAAACGAAGAAACCCAAAATGACGCAAAGGACATTTGCCATGGCATCCAGACGGCATCGTGGACAGGAACAGACACGGAAGC
Organism: Acinonyx jubatus; assembly: GCF_027475565.1. Taxonomy (NCBI): domain Eukaryota; kingdom Metazoa; phylum Chordata; class Mammalia; order Carnivora; family Felidae; genus Acinonyx; species Acinonyx jubatus. The sequence continues at coordinate 70,083,149 of NC_069394.1, read as the reverse complement.
TTAACAGCCTCTTGTCCAGAATCAGGATTAATTAGCTCTGTGGTCATGAGCAAGTGACTGACCCCACCACTGAGCCTCTCTTTCTTTACCTAGAAGATAATAGTAATAAAACCTCTCTCATATGGTAGTTGTGATCATTCAAGGAGATACTGCCTGTAGAATTTGTAAATGTTTGTTTGTTTATTTATTTATTTTTGAGGGAGAGAGAGAGAGAACTAGCAGGGGTGGGGCAAAGAGAGAGGAAGAGAGGAATCGCAACACTGTCAGCATCAAGACCGATGTGGGGCTCGAACTCACGGACTGTGAGATCATGACCTGAGCAGAAACCAAGAGTCAGATGTTTAACTGACTGAGCCACCCAGGGGCCCCTACCTGTAGATTTCTTAGCACAGTGCGTGGCACAGAGTAAATGCTCGGCAAATTTTGGCTGTTGTCATTCATCGTGTCCTTGGAAGTTCAACTATGGAGGGAAGAAAAAGGACGGGAGAAACAGAGAAAGCGTGTGTGGTGCAGGTCTTCCGATGCTCCTCGTGCCACATCCATCCAAGTGCTCGGCAGGGCGATGGAGTTAAATGATATGCAAAGAGCTGCATGGGACACAGATGGTGTGCGCAGGGGCCTAGAAGGTCAAAGAGCGTCACCGGCCCCGGGAGCTGTAGGCTGAGCAGGATGACACAGGTGTTGTCAGAAACAGGAACCAACCTCACACGAAGTATGTGAGGGCTAACTGTCCACCGTGGGTTGTGTGTTGGGTGTTGTATGTTCAGAAAGGCCACCCGGGTCTCTCTCCTAGAGAACCCTCATAGAACCTCGACATAGAACCTCATAGAACCTCTTGGCCATTTACAAGTCTCTTTGAGGACTGTTTGTCCACTGCAAGATTTTCTGCACTGTTTGAACAAACAACAACAACAACAACACACACACACACACACGCACGCACACACCCCTACTTCCTCACAGAACCTTCCTCTTTACTGAGCCCACCGAAGAGGCAGCCACTACCACCTAGTACTACGATATCTCTTTAGAAAGATATTAAAATATTCATGACCCTTGTTCACCTGGCAAGGCAGGCTTTACTGGGGACTATAAAGTTTGGTAGTTTTAGGAGGTTTTGCAGCAGAGGAGAGAGATCAGTCTCAACTCTCTGCAAGGGAAAGTGGAATTTATAGCCAAGGAGTAGAGTGTGTATGGAGGGGGGGAGGCAGGGGGGTGTCGGGGGGTGGAAAGTTACCAATAGAAACATTGGAGGTAAGGGGGGGATTCTGGCTAAACTGACTTGCAGAATTCTTGCCGCAGGCAGGCTGGGGTGACCAGACATCACTTGGGCGGTCATGGGGTAGTGAGGAATTTAGTCAGATAAAACGGTGGTTTTATTGAAGCACGGGGATGGAACCAGTGAGAAGAAAGAGCTACACTGGGGTTGTGAGGAGTGACTGATTATATACTTTCAGGTTGGAAGGGGGTCTAGGGACCATGGAAGTCTCTAAGGAATTGTCATGGCGAAGTGAGGAATTTACTCAGATATCAAAGGGGGATCTGGCTAAACAGGCGTGTTGCCAAAGTTGAGCTTTTGAAGATATGCTCGAGGTCGGGACCTAGCTTAAAAAGAGCTTAGAGGAATCTGACCAGTTTGGTCAAGGAGAGAATCCTTGTGGAGGTTAACACGGGGAACCCATGCTTTCTCACTGAAATCCTCTCCTGCTTTGGCTTGAAGTTCTGACTGGCCAACCAATGGTGATTATTCAACTGCTCCATAGACCTTAATTTAATTCATGCCACTAGGAATATTCTATTTTCGAATAAGATTTTCAGCAAAGTTCTCAAAAGTCAGTACAATTTAAAGGGAATATCTGTCTGTTTTGTTTGTTTTTGAGGATTTTTTTTCCTAAACATTTCTAAGCATTCAGCGATGTGGAGAACAAAGGCAAAAAAAAAAAAAAAAAAAAAAAAATCCTTGCACCTTACAGCCCATTGACAAGTCCTTGAGACAGGCAGAGTGACCTTTCTCTAGGAATTCAGTTGCCTTCATGTTAAAACTTACTTTGCTAGAGGCAACAGGCAACCTTAGCTTGACATTAGCTGGACTTCCAGGATCCTGAAGCCTTCTTTAACCTATAAAAATCCCACTGGAAACTTCTTTATCTCTACACCCCCATGATAGATGTTAGCAATCATCCTCCAAGCATATGACCCACTGACATACATCTGAAGGGTCTCATGGCTAAGGTTTTACTAGACAATAGTAAATGACCCCTCAAGGTCCTGGAAACCTTACTTCCAAATTCCTTAGAGACTCACACCATCCTTAACCCCCCCCCGCCACAACCTGAAAGTATATAATCAGTCATTCCTCACGACCCCAGTGTAGCTCTTTCTGCCCATTAGTTCCATCCCCGAGTTTTAATAAAACCACTGTTTTTGCACTGAAGACATCTCAAAATTTTTTTCTTGACCAGTTGTTCCCAGACCCCAACATTTCGTATATTTGCAAGGCCTTTGACAATGATAATTGGAAGAAAGACTTTTTTTTAATGTTTATTTTTGAGAGAGACAGAGACAGAATGCGAGCGGGTTAGGGGCAGAGACAGAGGCAGAAGCAGGCTCCAGGCTCTGAGCTGCCAGCACAGAGCCCAACGCAGAGCTCGAACTCACGAGCCACGAGATCATGACCTGAGCCGAAGTCGGACTCTCAACCGACTGAGCCACCCAGGCACCCCAAAAGAGAGACTTTTTCATAAAACTTCAAAGAGACATATCTGCCATGGATTTTTAAAAAATACTATTCTTAAAATGTCAGCTTTCCTATGATGAAAATCACTTTAGGATTTATGAAGGGGAAATAGGAAAGTGAAAATTGGTCAGGCTACTTACTCCTTAATTCTAATTTAGGGCAACAATAAAACTCTAAGTCTATCTGCTCAGTGCCCTAGCACTGATGAGGTTTCCAAGCAATTTTCTAGAAATGAGAGTAAACGATTATGTTTTGGATCAAAAGGCCCCATGTGGCAGGGCTCCACGAGGCACCTTGGACAATTTTTTCAGTGGGGAAGGAAAACAATAAACTAGAACTCCATACACCTCAAATGCCAACAGCTCTTCTGACTTATTTTCTTTCAGATTTTCTCCTTGCATCATTAGAGCTGGAAAAACTAGTGTGAGAATGAGGCCTTAGGTAGAATGTTCTCTAGTTTGCATCCAATCACCTCCCCAGGTTGAACACTCCTCCCAACAACCCCCTCACCCCCCACTGGGGGGGGGGGGAGTGGTCTTTCCCTGCTGGTATCCTCTGCTTGAGGGCAGGGCAGCTCCTGCTACCAAAAAAGGCTTTGCGTAGGTGAGAGAATAGGTTTCTCTGTGTCCTTGGTTCCTTCATACTCCCCACCCTGACCTCGGTAGGGAGGAGCTCTTTTTTTGCAGAAACACATCTAAGTAATGCTAAATTCATACATATGCACTCAAATGATTTCTTAAAAGGGCACCAAAGCAATTTAAAGGGGAAGGGAAAGTCTATTCAATTAATTGTACGGGGACTACTGGATATCTGATATCCATATAGAAAAATGAAGAAGCTTGATGTATCTCACACCATCCACAAAAAAATCAACCAAAGATGGTCACAGACCTAACTGAAAAAGCTAAAATGATAAGCCTCCTTGAATAAAACATAGACATATCTGCACAACCTTGAGGTGGGTACATATTTCTTAGAGAAGACATAAAAACCACAAACCATAAAAGAATAAACATTATTAAATTAGGCTATCAAAATTAAAAACTCCAGTGCATTAAAAAGCACCATCAAGAAAATTGATAGGCAATTCACATACTGGGAAAAATAATTCACAACACATATATATGACAAATGACTTGAATCTAGTTATAAAGAACTCCTGCAACTCAATAATAAAAAAGACAGCCAAATAAAAAATGGACCAAAGACTTAAACACTTCACAAAAGATGATAATGAAATGGCAGTAAGTTCATGATGAAGCACACAATATCCTTCGGAAAATGCAAATTAAAAACACAATGAGATATGCTGCACACCCACTGGCATGGCTAACACGAGACATAACGTGGGGAAATTGGAACTCTCAGACCTTGCCAGTGGGAGCATAGAATGGTACGACCTGTTTGACAACGTCTTAAAAGTTAAACATACATCTACCCTATGCTCTAAGTATTCATCCAAGAGAAATGAAAACAATATGTGCCAGAATATTTATAGCAGGTACTTATATAATAGTCCCAAACTGCAAGCATCCTGCATGTCCATCAATGGAATGGGTTGGGAAACCGTGGCACATCTATACCGTGAAATGTGCCTCCGCAGTACAAAAGGAACTAACTTGATAGATGCAACAACGCAGATGCGTCTGGAAAACATTACGACGGGTGGAAGAGGTAGTCCTCTCGACCTCCCCAAACCTACATGTGCGATTCTAGTTATATAAAATTCTTAGCGAGGCAAACTATGCTGTGGTGAGGGAAATCAGATCGGTGGTTATATCTGGGGAGCGGGAGTTGAGTGAGGAGGGGCAGGGAGACTCTCTGGGCAACAGTAATGCTCTGCTTTGATGCACGTTTGTTAAGACTGAATGGACAGTATACTTAGGATCTGGACATTTCATTGTGTGTAAATTAAACCCCGTTTAAAAAAAGAAAGTTATTGGAGGAAGATAGTCAAAAGGTACAGACTTCCAGATACAAGATAAATAAGTACGAGGGATATAACGTACAACGTGATGACCATAGACATCCCTGAGACATACTCTAGAAGGTTCAGTTCTAGACTACTACATAGAGTAAATATGAAAATTAAGTGAGTCCAATGAATTTTTCGGTTTCCCAGTGCATACAAAAGTTATGTTTAAACCCAGAAGATTCAAACAAATTCCGTATCGTAAAAAATTATGCTATACTGCAGTCTATCACACATGCAATAGTATCGTGTCTAAAAAATGCGTATACCTTAATTTAAAAATATTTTGTTGCTAAATACTGCTAAGCACCATCTGAGTTTTCAGCCAATCATAATCTTGTTGCTGGTGGGGGGTCTTGCCTTGGTGCTCATCGCCACTGATGGATCAGGGTGGTAAAGGTGGAGTGGCTGTGGCAATTTCTTAAGATAACAATGAAGCTTGCCACACAGTTGAGTCTTCATAAAAGAACAATTTCTCTGTAGCAGTAATGCTGTTTGATAGCATTTTATGGAGAGTAGAACTTCTTTCAAAACTGGAGTCAATCCTCTCAAACCCAGCCACTGCTTTATCAACTAAGTTCATGTAATATTCTTTTTTTTGAATTTTTTAAATGTTTACTTATTTTTGAGAGAGACAGACCGAGCAGGAGTGGGGGAGGGACAGAGACAGAGGGAGACACAGAATCCGAAGCAGGCTCCAGGCTCCGAACTGTCAGCACAGAGCCCGACGCGGGGCTCGATCCCATGACCCTGGGATCATGACTTGAGCTGAAATCAAGAGTCGGATGCTCAACCAGCTGTGCAACCCAAGCGTCCTGAATTACGAATAATCTTTTTTTTTTAAATTTTTTTAACATTTACTTATTTTTGAGACAGAGAGAGACAGAGAGTGAAAGGGGAGGGTCAGAGAGAGAGGGAGACACAGAATCTGGAACAGGCTCCAGGCTCTGAGCTGTCGCACATAGCCCGACGCGGGGCTCGAACTCACGGACCGCGAGATCATGACCTGAGCCAAAGTCGGACGCCTAAATGACTGAGCCAACCAGGCGCCCCTGAATTACAAATATTCTCAATTGCATTTAGAAAAAGTCTGAAATATTATGAGAATTACGAAAATGTGATGCAGAGACACAAAGTGAGTAAATGTTGTTGAAAAAATGGTGGTGACAGCCCCCCCCCCCGCCCCCACTGCCTCGATGCAGCGTGGCCACAAACCTTTAATTTGTAAAGTGCAACAAAGTGCAGGTACAATAAAATGAGACGTGCCTATAGGAAAGCTGTTAAACAGTCCATCTTAAGAGTTCACGTCACAAGGGGAAAAAAAGTGTTTTCTTTCTTTCTCTCTCTCTCTTTCTTTTTTACTTTCTTTCTTTGCGTTTTCTTTTTATTGCATCTATATGAGATGCTGAATGCTAACTAATCATTGTGGTAATCATATCACAATATACGCAAGTCAAACCATTATCCTGTAGACCTTAAACTTAAACAGTTATGTATGTAATTATATTTCAATGGAATTGGTGGTGGGGGGAATGAAGTAAAAATAAAAGCCACAACCAGAATAATGCCACGTTGATCATTGGTAACAAAGAGAGTTCTGTTTGCCTTGCAAGTGTCCCCTGTAAGAGACAGAGCATAATGAGGGGCTAGATGGCCTGGGTGCTAGGACAGGGCACCTCCCACAGGCCTAATAAAGGGAAGCAGGAAAACGAGCCTGGGACAGAGGGTGGGTGAGGGTAGGAAAGAATGGGGATCAGGAGAAAGATCTTATTTGCCTTTCTGTAATGGATTCTGAAAGACTGAAAGATGATGGTGGGAATCATAAAGAAATACTTTTCAGTGGCTTCTGAACATGGTTGGCCTCTAGCAAAATGGCTTTCTTTGTGCCGTCAGGCTGTGCTTACGAGTGACATTGCTGGGGGCCGCCTGGGTGGCTCAGTTGGTTAAGTGTCTGACTCTTGATTTTGGCTCTGATCATGATCTCATGGTTCATGAGATTCAGCCCCAAGCTGGGATTCTCTCTCTCTCTCTCTCTCTCTCTCTCTGTGTGTCCTTCCCTCACTCATGCACACACACTCTCTTTCAAAATAAATAAATAAACTTAAATCAAAAAAATAGACAAGTGACATTGCTGGGCAGAGCCCCAGGCCTAGGAGATGATCAGTAAATACTTGGCTGAAGGCGTGTTCTTCTGGAGGTGGCTTCTTGGCTACCATAATCTACCTTACCTGCTTTAAACTCTCCTTCCTGCCTCGTCCTGGGACAGGTGAGAAAAAGGCCAGGTTGCAAAGGCATGCCTAAGGAGATCACACTGGAAAAGGATGTGAATGTAGGCTATGTCTGTCATGATCAGCTCAGGCTGCTATAACAAAATACCGTAGACTGAGTGGCTGAAACAACAGTTGCTTGTTTCTCACAGTTCTGGAAGCTAGAAGGCCATGACCCAGGTATAGGCTGATTTGGATCAGTGATTCTGGCTTGTTTATATCCACCTTCTTGCTGTGTCCTCACGTGGCCTTTTATTCTGTGGGCCTTTAGAGAGAGAGCGAGAAAGAGAGAGTGAGCTCGGTTGTCTCTTCCTCTTCTTCTTAGGACACTAATCCTTGGCTTATTAGCCAAGCCTTACCTTTGTGACCTCATTTAACTTTAATTTCTTTCAAAGGCTCTATTTCCAAATACAGTCGCACTGGGCTTAGGATTTCAAGATATGAATTTGGGGGGAGCACCAACATTAGTCTATACAATGCCAAAGGGATGATCTTTGCAAAGGCTACTGGGTATAGGGGAGATTCGCTCTTTTCCTGCTGGTAAATGGCTTTTAGACAATGGCCTCTTGTCTCCATTATCCAAACTGGATTTGAATCATAGAAGAGCCCATTTATTTCCTCAGCCTCCTGAACTCTCTAGTATTCTTACTGGGGTGGCCCCTTTCCAGGCACCCAAATCACTTCTCATGAATTAAATTAGCTTTCTGAGAAGGCAAAATGGTGTAAGTCAAGGCATGGATCTAAATCAATTGGAGGAAGTCAAGGGCTTCATGCTTTTAATTGATTGCCTGGAGGGGAGAGAATGACTGGTGTCACACCCCTCGAGGGATCTGTCACACGTGCAACAGAAGAAAAAGTGAGCTGTGTCCTGAACAGAGCCCAGAGGGGCAGGAGCAAGGAGACATCAAACCATTGTCTACACTGGGGAAAGGAATTCTGAGGCTTAGGATCAGCTTGATTTTTCTCAGCACTCTCCAACAATTTGTGGGAAGGCTTCAGAATTACTTACAGTCCTCTTCCACCTAGACTTAGGGTTCTTGCTGACACCATAAGTGACTGATATTTCCTGAGCTGGACTTTTTATCTCACTGCCCACTGCAAGTGGAACAGAGGCTGGCAGTTTTCCATTTCTTCCCTGGCCTGACCTGTTCTGTGGGAGGAGCTGAATGAAGGTCTCCTACAGAAGCAGAGCTCAGATGAGTCCATCAGGTGAGACTGGGAGGACCCTGTTGGAACTTTTAGAAGTCAACTGGATTTTAGCCTTGAATTCTTAAAAGTTGCATATTGATTGCAGGAGTTAATTGCAGTGTTTCTGAAATCAATGGCAATATTAAGTCAATGAGCCATTTTTAAAAATGACTAAAAGCGGTATCTGCTGACATTGTAAGGAATGTTTGTTTTTTTAGGCACTGTTCTGCCCATTACAGTTTCGTACTATGAAAAGGAATCTGCATTTAGTAAATAAAACAAACACTCCCCGTACACAAATAAAAATAATTCTATCAGACCCTTCCTGGTGCAGCCAACCCAGGCAGCCCAGGAGAGCCTACCCTCATGCTTCCAGAAGCAGAAGCAAAATGGAAAAGGGGAGGAAGATGTACTTACCTCTCTACCCTGATAGTTTCTGGCTGTCCCACCGACTCTTCCCCCAAAACTGTCCTTCTAAATTATCTCCTAAACCAACTTTCCTTTCTCTCAGATGAGTTCATAAGCAGTTGTAGATGGCAAAAATAAATAACCTTTTTATTGGCATTTGCTTTTCAGAAGGGTTTGTTGATCCCAAATGAATGCTCAAAGGATAAAATTCACAAGACGCTGTCCTCTCTGACCAAACTTCAGTCAAGCCCTCTGATCCCCTGGCCCAGTCCTTGCTGAGCTGGAATAGTCCAGTCTTGGCAAGAATCCTGCTAAGTCACTGTGGATAGAATCCCCCATCCTTGATAGCTGATATCCTTTGATATCTCATCAAGTTTCTCATCCACCACCCTGATCCCCCTGACCTGCCTTCAGCAAGAATTCTGTTAAATTGGCTTAACAAGGAAACTCCTATCCTTGATGTTTCCTCATATCCTGCCCTCTTCCATCCCCCTACCTTAGTTATAAATCCCTACTCGTCCTTGTATTCAGAGTTGAGTCTGATCTCTTTCCCCATTGTACTCGTCTTGACATCTTGTTGCAATAGTCTTGAATAAAGTCTTCCTTACTCTTGTTACAAGTGTCAGAATATTTTTTTCTGAGAGCTCCATGAGGGTAAGAACTTCTTCATTTTTTCTGCTTATGTATCCCTGGTATTGGAGGTGTCAGGGACCCAGACTTCTTCAGTGAAGATTTGTTGATGAACATGTGCTGACACAGATAATCCCATTTGCTCAGTTCTGGTCTCCCTTTTATAGAAGAAGAAAAGGAGACTTAACAGTTTTAGGAGATTTATTTCTTACCTACCAGCTGGTAAGAAACATTCTTTGGAGGGACTGTCCATCGCTCTGTCCTACATTACAGATATCTTGTAACATAAATGATTACAAAATTGCTCGATGGAGACAAACAATAGACGATAGAGGACAATCTGTTTATCGAGCTGCGTTTATTGAGGATTTGCTTATGCAGGCCTCTAAGTCTATGTTAGCCTTAATTCTCACTGCAACCCAGTGATGTAGAGCTATTGTTATTATCATTATTTTACCAGCTTTATTGAGGTGTCATTTAACATATGATAAACTGCACACACGTAAGTGTACGATCGTGAATTCTGACACGTGTGTGTGCCTGTGCAACTATCCTCACAACCACTATAACGAATGTGTCATCGGCACCTCAAAAGAGCTATCACTATTCATGCCGTCTTGCAGATGAGACAGTTGACTTCATTTGTGTGATGTTACACGGTGACCGTGTGGAGAGCCAGGACTGGAAGGCACGTCTGCAAGATTCTAGAACCATGTCTCTTCCCACGACTGCAGTGTGTCTCTTTCTTGTCCCCTCTCCTTAGCCCTCTCTGTCCCTCTTTCTGTCTCTGTCCCTGTCCCTGTCTCTGTCCCTGACCACCCACTATGTGTGTCAAAGGCTCCACATTGAGATGTTCGACACTGCCTTTCTAAAGCAATAGCAATCGTTAAGTGGCAACGACAATTACAACCAACACGTATGACAAATCACCTGAAGCTCTTTAAATATAGTGTCATGTTTAAAGCAACGTAGCCCTTGAGAGCTGGCTTTGCCATCCGGCTGATCCAGCTTTGAACGCTGCCCGCCACAGTTACGGAGCAACCCTGAAGATCTTAGCAAACCTGCTGACCCTTGTCATCCTCGTGGGCAAAAGGAGAGTAGTAACACCCATCCCAGAAGCGGTGTGAGAACCACAGGGTAGCAGTACCCAGCTCAATCCTGGATAACAGCAGGTACTCTGAAAGTAACTAGGATTGCTAAAAACATCGTAGAATTTGGTAAAATGGTGTGTGTCTCTCTCAAAATTTTAAGCAATAATTTTTCTCTATTAAGAGTACAGTTGTCTACACAGGTAAATGGGCACACATACAAGGGCACATCTCAATTTGCCGTTCCACAAACATTTTGCAGAACGCCTTTTCAACACCTTTGTTGTTCAACACCTTTGTTGAAAAGGGATAGAGAAAGTTGGAAATAGTCAACGCCTTGCTTAATTTCTCTCTTTATAAGTTTATTTTTAGTGAAATCCTCTTGAGCCAAAGATATAACTTTAGGTGTTAGTAGCTTAAAAAATAAAAAGGAGTCCCCATCTAACTGCCCAAGTGCCAGACAGATTTCACAGCTTCCCTGTAAACCCCCATTTCACTGGTTTTAAATGCCATGACTCTATTTCAGCACAATCATCATTGAGCAAATCAGCAAGAAGGTTGAAAAACATTTTCGAGGTCTCGTGGTCAATACAAAAATCAAGTTAATGAATTATTTTTGAAATAAATAGTGAATTTGAATGTTGAAGAGATCAGCAGGTCGAGACTGGAGAGAAATTAATCAGTATAAAAAGTGTGGTGGAGGAGGGCCAGCTTAAATGGATTTTTTCTATTAGCAAATGGGAAATAGTCACAACCAAGGTTACTCATCTCTTTTTTCCTGTAACCAAAATCTCATCTTGGAAATCTCGGTCTTCTAGGCATGCTCCAGGCAGTGGTCCGAATGTAAATAGCCTACTTTGGAAACCCGGTGGTTTGTCTTGTGTTCAAAAAAGAGGGGGGATGGCTTACAAAGCTGCTGTTTGTTCACCCCAGCCCCTCAAGTAGCTTTGCCGACCTGATACAGGGAACATAAGACTGAGATAAGTCAGAGGGATTTTGTCATTTTCTCCCACTTCTCTTCCTCCTCCTCCTCCTTTTATTTTATTTTATTTTATAAAAAAATTTTTTTTAACATTTATTTATTTTTGAGACACAGAGACAGAGCATGAACGGGGGAGGGTCAGAGAGAGGGAGACACAGAATCTGAAACAGGCTCCAGGCTCTGAGCCGTCAGCACAGAGCCCGACACGGGGCTCGAACCCACGGACTGCGAGATCATGACCTGAGCCGAAGTCGGCCACCCAACCGACTGAGCCACCCAGGCGCCCCTCCTCCTTTTAATTGAAGTATAAATGACATAGAATATCCTTTGTGTTTCAGGTGTCACAGTGATTCAATATTTTTACACATTGCAAAAGGATCTCCATGATCAGTCGAGTTACCATCTGTCATCACACAAAGTCATTATAATGTTCTTGACTATATTTCCTGGGATCTGCATTACACACCCACGACCTATTTATTCTATAACTCTTAATCCTCCTTGCCTATTTTGCTCCCCTCCCAATCGCTCCCTGCTCTGATAACCAATAGTTTGTTACATGTTTCTATCAATCTCTTTAGATGTTTTGTTTTGTTGCCTCTTTGTTTTGTGTTTTGGGTCCCACATATAAGTGAAATCCTACAATATTTCTTTCTCTGTGTGACCTATTTCACTTAGCATGATACCTTCTAAGTCCATCCATGTTTTCATGAATGGCAATATTTCATTCTTTTTATGGCTAGGTAATAGTCTGTTGTGTGTGTGTGTGTGTGTGTGTGTGTGTGTAATCTTTATCTATTTATCTATTGATCGACCCTTAGATTGCTTCCAAATCTTGATGACTGTAAATACTACTGCAATAATCATAGGGGTGTATATATCTCTTTGAATTTGTGTCTTTGTTTTCTTTGGATAAATACCCAGAAGTGGAATTATTAGATTGTATAGTAGTTTTGTTTTTAGCTTGTTGAGGAGACTCCACACTGTTTTTCGTAGTGGCTGCACCAATTTACATTCCCAGCAACAATGGATGCACAGGGGTTTCTTTTTCTCCACATCTTCGCCAACACTTTGCCAAGATAAGCGTTCTCAACTTTTTTGATAGTAACCCATCTGACAGGTGTGTGGCATTATCTCATTATGGTTTTGATTTGCATTTCCCTAATGATGAGTGGTGTTGGGTATCTTTTCATGTGCCAACTGGATGTCTACTTTGGAAAAATATCTGTTCAAGTCCTTTGTCCACTTTTTAGTTTTTTAGTTTTTGTTTTTCATTTTTTTTTTGACATTAAGTTATGTGAGTTCTTTATGTATTTTGGATATTAACCTCTTATCAGATGTATGATTTGCTAATATCTTCTCTCATTCAGTAGGATGCCTTTTCGTTTTGTTTATGGTTTCCTTCACTGTACAGAATTTTTTAGTTTGATGTAATCCCATTTATGTATTTTACCATTTGCTTTCCTTGTTTGAGGAGATTAGTCCAAAAATACATTGCAAAGACTGACATCAAAGAGGTTACTACTTACGTTTTCTTCTAGGAGTCATGGTTTCAGGTCTTACATTGAAGTCTTTAATATATTTTGAATTTATTTTTTTCTATATGGAGTAAAAGAGTGGGCCCAGTTTCATTCTTTTGCAGGTAGCAGCATAGCTTTCCCAACATCATTTATTGTAGAGACTGTCCTTTCCCCCATTGCATATTCTTGCTTATTTTGTCATAAATTAATTGACCATATGTATGTGGGTTTATTTCTGAGCTCTCTAGTCTATTGCATTGATCTATGTGTCTGTTTTTGTGCCAGTACCATACTGTTTTGATTACCATAGCTTTGTAGTATTTTTTGAAATCAGGGAGGATGACACCTCCACTGTGCCCTTCTTTCTTAGGTTGTTTTGGCTACTTGGAGTGTTTTTGTGATTCCATACCAATTTTAGGGTACTTAGTTCTGGTTCTGTGAAAAATGCCATTGGTATTTTGATGGAGATTACATTGAATCTGTAGATTGCTTTGGGTAGTACGGATATTTTAACAATATTAATTCTACCAATCCATGAGCATGGTTTATTTTCCTATTTATTTGTGTCACCTTCAATTTCTTTCATCAATGTTTTATAGTTTTCAGAGTATAAGTCTATCACCTCCTTGGTTACATTTATTCCTAGGTATTTATTCTGTGTGATGTAATTATAAATTAGATTGTTCTCTTAATTTCTCTTTTGATAGCTTATTATTAATGGATAGAAAAGCAACCAATTTCTGTATGTTAATTTTGTACTCTGTGACTATACTGAATTCATTTATTAGTTTTAATAGTTTTTGATTGAGTCCTTAGGGACTTAGGGTTTTCCATGTATAGTATCATGTCAACTGAAAATAGTGACAGTTTTACTTCTTCCTTTTCGGTTTGAATGCCATTTATTTCTTTTCCTGGCCTAATTGTTCTATCTAATTTCCAATTTGTGTTGGATAAATGTGGCAAGAGTGGGAATTCTTGTCTTGTTCTTCATCTCAGAGGAAAATTTTCAGCTTTTCACCATTGAGTATGATGCTAGTGGTGAGGTTTTTGTATACATGGGGTTTTCACTATGTTGAGTTACGTTCCTTCTATACCCACTTTGTTGAGAGTTTTTTTTTATTATTATAAGTGTTGTCCTTTTTAAAAAAACTAAATATGCCAGGTGAGCAGGCATTATGCAAGACTCTGAATTTACAAAGGAATAAAGCCACAAGAGCTGTAACTCTTACCCTTCAAGGAGTGTAACTTTAATTCTAGCGAGGACAGTTGAATGTATCCACCTTAAAGAAATAAATAATAGTGTATGGCTAAAAAATAAGGTACGGATACAACATACTTTTGTAAGGGAGAAATTACTTCAAACTAGACCCAGGTTGTTGTAGGGTAGAAGTCAAGCAAAGCTTTAGGTCAGAGGTAGATGTGGAGCTGGTCTTAGGGTTGGATTGTATTAGGAGGAATGTGGAGAATGGAAAAGACAATACTCTGAGCATAAGGTCAGCTTCACATTCAAAGTCTTCCTGGTCATGTTTCCTTTGCCCAGCCTACCTACACCAAAAATCCTACCAATCCACAGCTGTCTTGGAATAAAATTATTAGATTTCCTCCATCACTCTGACACATCAGTCTATTGTAAAATTTCATCAACCACTGGATCTTTTGTCTACCTTAGCTATATCTTGCAGGTTACAGAAAGGACGTACGATGAGGCAAGTGCCGAGAAGGACTCTGTGGTTTTTGGCTCATGCAGGGGAGGAAATGGTATTATTATTCAGGGAAGTAGGAAATGTTGGAAAGAGTCTTTATTTGGGGGAAAGATCCTGAGTTCGGTGTTGAATAAGTTGAGTTTATAGTGATTTTGAGACAATTGGTGGAATTAACTATCTTCGGGTGTTTTATTAGAGAAGACTGCTATTATCTTTTCCTCACTTTTCTCTATCTACAAAGAGCAGCAAATTTTGCATAATGTAGAAAAGTAGAAAAAGTCATAAAATAATAATAAAATATGAAAAATTAAAGAATGTTAAAAATTAACACTACCCATTGTGGGATTTTATTATATTTTGATCCAATTAGTTTATAAAAATGTAAACAGCAAAGCACACATCTTGAGACTTCATTACATAGGGTATCTCCAACTCCTGCAACAAAAGTCCGGAAAATGTATAATGGCTCAACAGCAACAAAAATTTATTCCTTGCTCATATAAAGCACAAAACACTGCTCTTAATTAGGGAGCAGCATCCTCCAAGGGAGATTCAGGGAACTGATGCCTGCCATCTTGCACGTCTGTTCATATTCTACCGCATAGAGCTCCCAGTGGAAGCTGGGAAATATATTCTAGCTGTGTGCCTAGTAAGGGAAAAAAGTTTTGTGATAAGCTGGGAAAATTCTGCCTCAGATTCCAAGGGTGTGCATTTTAGACGGGCATCTGATGGGCAGATTTTTGTTTGTTTGTTTGGTTTGTTCCTCAGTTATTATCTGGTAAACATTTCTGTTTATCTGTCTATCTATCTGTCTATCATCTATCTATCTAAGGAGATAAAGAAGATAGAGTACTGGAGGTATATCTGAGCATTCCTTTGGAATATCAATCTAGTAACTCTGTACTAAAGAAAATGAGGTTAGATCGAAATGATCGGTTCGAACCGAACCAATCACTTGTCAGTCTTTTTAGTGAATATTAGTAACTACATTAAAAATTATTTTAGAAATTTGTGGAGGTCACCGTGAAATTCTTCTTTGTCTTGCTTTTTAGAATCTATAATTTGAATGTCAGAACCATATTTATGATAATTTTTGAAACCTGTAATACACATTAAATTTTGCCCATACACAAAATAATGTGACTCATAGACACAGGTGCCACTGGTTTTCAAATGTTTGTAGATATTGTTAAGATAAATAAAATGCATATTTATTTAAAAGAAGTGCTGAGTTTATAGTAGCTTTTGGCACCGTGTTTTTTGTTAATAATTTGATACTAGAAGTATAGCTACTACTGAGTGAGGTTATAAAATTTCTAATTTTAAAAAGATACGATTTCCAGAAAATACAGAGTAACAGCATCTAGATTTACACTCCCACCAGCAGCAACCAGAAACCGAACAAAATGTATGAAATAATGGTTTGCAAGATACTGGCTGTTATGGCTACTGGTGTTCCCCCAGATTCATAAGTTGAAGCCCTAACCTCCAATGTGACCGTATTTGGAGATGGGCCTTTTAGGAGGTAGTTAAGATTAAATAAGGTCATGAGGGTAGAGTTATGCTCCAATAGGATTGATGGCCCTGGAGAGGTGGAGGAGAAAGAGAACTCTGTCTCCACATGCATGCACTAAGGAAAGCCACGTGAAAACGCAATGAGAAGGTGGCCATCTGCAAGCCGGGAAGAGAGCTCTCACTAGAATCCACCTATGCTGGCTCTCTGATCTCAGACTCTTAGCCTCCAGAAATTTGAGAAACTAATTTTCTGTTGTTTAAGCCACCCAGTCTATGGTATTTTGTCGTGGAAACCTGGGCAGACTCAGAGACCAGACATCAGACAACCAAAGGACGATAATCCCTGAGACACGGGAAACAAACAAGGTGAGCCTTCTAGCTGTCCCAGGTTGCCCCAGGTCATCCCAGGTTGCTACCCTGAGAGTTTCTAGGCAGGGTGGGGAGGCAAGCCCAGGCCCAGCCAAGGTGACAAAGGTGGTTCAAGTTTTCTGGTCAGAGGATTGAAGGAGAGACATTTGTATAGAGAGGGAACTTTAAATATGGACAGAAGTCCCCTCAAGCATTCAGCTTACCTGCTGATCAGCACAGGCATGCGAGGAAATCACTTGAGTTTGGGGAAGAACCGCCTGAAAAGATTAAAGATGGTAACATCTGACACTTATGTACCATCCCAAATAGTGCCTATTTCTGCCAGCCACACGGGAAAACCTCAAGATTCATGGGGCTCTGAATCGAGTACACAGCGAGTTCTTGCCTCTGTAGAGGGAACAATAAGCCTTGAGCCACTCCAGTCTTGTCTGACAAATATAAAAAACGAGACCTGGAATAATCGAATGGCTTTCAGGTAACTTAATTTCATTCCAGAAAAAAAGCTCAAGAGCATTCAGCAGAAAACAAAAATATCTGGCACTCAACCTGATCAAATTCATAATGTCTAGCATCCCATAAAAAATTCTCAGGCATAGACAAAAACAGGAAAGTATAACCTGTAATGCGGTTAAATAAACTGAAACTGATCCAAAATGATACAGATGTTAGAATTAGCATAAAAAGCCATTAAAAGCAGTTATAACTGTATTGTACACATTAAAAAAAATTAATCAGGCTCCGCTGGCACATTAAAAAAAATTAATCTAATTAAACTAGAAAAGACCTAAATTCAGCTTCTAAGGATAAAACTATAATGTATAAAATGAAAAACACATTGTGTGATCAGCTAGGTGAACTCTAGCTGAGTGATTTCTTGCATAAACTGGTCTTATTGGGATTCAAAACTTTTTCCTGACCATTGTAAATTACTGTGTAATTCATGGATTTTAGGGGTTGCTTGAGAATAGTTGAAACCCTGAATATTAATTCCCCAATGGTTAAGTGTCCATTTATATTTACAAATGCAAAATTGTGCCAGACCTCAAAACTTAAAAATTTAACTGGGAAGACCGAACACTCAAAAAGGTAGGAAAAGAATAATTGTAAGGAAAATGTAATGAGATGAACTCAAATTTCCATTCCCCAACCTCCCACAAATTTCCCCCACCATTTGCAGTCAAAAGATCTCCTCTTCCCTGTCTACAAGAGGTGTTTCTTCTTTTTTTTCTTCTTCTTCTTTTTTTAAAGTTTATTTATTTATTGAGCAGAAAGGGAGAGAGAGAGAGAAGCCCAAGAAGGCTCCGCATTATCAGCTCAGAGCCTGACGTGGGGCTCGAACTCATCAGATCACTACCTGAGCCGAAATCAAGAGTTGGACGCTCAACCATCTGAGCCACCCAGGTGCTCCCAAGAGGTGTTTCTTAACCCAAGGTTAGAGCAGTAGGAATCAGGGCATTTAGTTTTACATTTTTATTCCTGTGGAATTTTCTAAGTTACTACTGGCTTCCCTCTGACCAGTGATGGTTCTGCTTAGTAAACCGTATGTAGGTGTTGTGTGTTGAATTATGTCCCCCTAAGAAGATATGTTGGTTTTAACCCCGGGTACTTGTGAATGTGACCTTCTTTGGAAACAAGGCCTTTGCAGACATAATCAAGGTAAGATGGGGTTACCCTAGATTAGGATGGGCCTTAAGTCTAGTGACTGGTGTCTTTATAAGGAGAAAGGTATTTGAAGACACAGAGGAGAAATGGGAAAGCCGGCCGTGTGAGGATAGAGGCAGAGATTGGAATTACATTGCCGCAAGCCAAGGTACGCCACAGGTGGCTAGCATCCACCAGAAGCTGGAAGATGCAAAGAAAGATTCTTCCTTAGAGACTTCGGAGGGAGCGAGTCTCCGCTGGCACCTAGATTTCAGACTTGTTGCCTCTAGAACTGCAGGAGAGTACCTTTCTCTTGCTTAAGGCATCCAGTTTGTGGCACTTGGTTATAGCAGCCCTAGGACATTGACAGGGACACTGCAGGGAACTTTCAGCCCTGTGACTGCCTAATCAAGACCCACTCTCCAGCCAGAAGAGAGCAAGTAGTCATTACTCTCCCTTTCCAGAGTACTTCCTGACTTGCCAACTTTCTGCAGACCAAACACCCTCTAGAGACAAACGTAGTTCCTTCAACGAAGCTAAAGGTGTTTGCACTAAGAGCGCTAATTTTTAATTTTTTTTAAAGTTTGTTTATTTTAAGAGAGAGCAAGCATGAGCAGGGGAGGGGCAGAGAGACAGGGAGAGAGAGACAGAATCAGAAGTAGGCTCCACACTGTCAGCGTGGAGCCTGACGTAGGGCTCGATGTCACAAACCGTGAGATCGTGACCTGAGCTGAAATCAAGAGTCCACCGCTTAACTGACTGAGCCACTCAGGCGCCCAGAGCACTGATTTTTCATGTCTCCAGTATCCGTGCCCTTTGCAAACGCCCTTTCATACTGGGTTTAGACGGTGATTTTTTTTTTTTTTTTTTTTAATGGGAAAGTAGTAAGTGTGACACAAGCAGAGATTTGGGAAGTGCTTGAGTGTTTGAGTTCACCCTCTTACTGCTCTTGGACCTCCGTGCTGTGTGAATGCACCTGGGAGGGCTGCTGGTGAATGAAAGACCACAGGGAGAGGGCCCCCCACATCCAGTCCCCCCGGCTGTGGCCTGCACGACCCAGGCAGCTCTGGGGGGCCCACACGCTGACCCTGGCCTCATACACGAGCCCAGCCCAAATCAGGCAGACAAGAGGCTGCCCAGCTGAGGCCAGCCCACAGTTACCACTGTGAATTTTATTGATAAATAGATGTTGAAAGTACAGCTACTACCAAGAGAGATTGTGAAATTTTTGTTTCAAGAGAGGATGTTTATATTTAAAAAAAGATCATCTAACTATAAATCTATCCGTTGAATTCTTATCAGTGTCTCCTAATAACTGTCATATGACATGATTCACTTGTTCTGAGTTTCCTATCACATTTATTGTCGCAGCCAATTTTTTGTTTGTCAGAATTACATCCAGCGTAGTTAATTTTCGTTAGTGACTCTCCCACTTCCTACAAGATGAGCTAAATAAATGATTGTTGTTAAAAGTAGCTAAATCATAGGGTGGTTTGTTAGGTAACAAATGCTAACTGATGGAGAAGGGTTGGCAGATCTCACAAAGAAGCCACTGTTACAGCCCTAAGGGAAGAAGCCTGATGCAGAATTAGGCCGTCAGAAGGCGGGCGTTATGTGTCTGTTTCCCCCCTTCTGGCATTTATGTCTCCTATCTCCCATTCTATTAGGGGAGAGATTTGAATATCAGAGAGCATCTAATTAGATCTGATATCCCTTCCTACCCCTGACTACCATGGCGAAGCAGGAGTCATTTTCAGCTACAATGGTTCTTGTTATATAAATATAAATGCCATATATGTGTATATCTACAAGCACACACAGGCAGAGAGAGGGTTTCTCTCTGTATCTATCTATATCTATATCTATATCATCTATATCTATGTCTAATCTATATGCACCTCTATTAGATGACCTTTAGCACCCAAACACCAGGTATAATAAAAGACATGCTAATGGGAAAATGTGTTTTTCTCAGATGAGAATAATATGCGTTGTTTTAGAAAAAGTAAGGTTTGCTTTAGGGAGGTTTTCTAGCTTCAGAGGAATTGGCCACAGCTTCCACGTGGGGAGAGTTAACTGGCAGGAGAGCGCTGACTTCCTCCTCCCCCCAGTCAGACCAGTGCCCCTTTGGTCTCAGCAAGGGAAAACCTGTTCTAACTCCCAGCCTGAACTTGAGAAACTGGAGTTTGCAACACACAAAAAGGGTCTTGGGAAGGAGTGGCCCCTCTTACTGAAGAGGAGGGGGAGAGTCCGGGCACCTGGCAGGTGCTGGAGGGACCAGAGGGAGGGGGGACAGAGGGAGGAGGGTGGAGGTTGGGGAGAACATAGGAGGCTTCATGGGGACATCCTCTGTCCGATGGCTTCCTTCTGTGAGAGGACTCTCTTCCCTTATGGCGAGGCAGAGGCATGCCTGTGTGAGATAAAGACCCAGTCTCTGGGCCTCACACACCACATTACTCCTGGTCAGGCGTGGAAGGCCCAGCAGATCTTCTGAAAAAAAAAAAGGCATAGGCGCAGCCGTTCTGCAATGGCATGGGCTGCAGTAGGGTTGAGGGAAGCCTCTAGCAGAGAAGTGATCGTCCGAGCCTCAGCAGACCCTGTGGGGGTGCTGGGCAGTGTCTCCCCTGGGGCTCAGCTGCCCGGAGAGAAAACACGTACAACACTTTCTTCTTTTCTAGATGGGTATTTTCCAAATAAAATCAGAATCATACTCTGTAGAGGTTTCTAATCTGTTAATTTTTATTCAATGTTATATAACGATTATATTTAAATGCCAGTTGAGAGTATGAGCCTTAATGGAAAAATGGTATCACATCTTATGAACGTAGGCTAATATGTTTACATTCTCCCCTGTTTTATTTGATCAATTAATTAATTTATTTTGATGTTTATTTTTGAGCGAGAGACAGAGTGCAAGCGGGGGAGGGACAGAGAGAGAGGGAGACACAGAATCCGGAGCGGGCTCCAGGCTCCGAGCCGTCAGCACAGAGTCTGATGTAGGGCTGGAACTCACGAACTGTGAGATCATGACAGGAGCCGAAGTCAGACACTCAACCGACTGAGCCACCCCGGCACCCGTCCCTATTTTTTTTTTTAAGTTTATGTATTTTGAGAGAGAAAGAGAGAGAGCAGGGGAGGGGCAGAGAGGGGGAGAAAGAGAGAGTCGCAGGCAGCTCTGCACTTTCAGTGTGGAGCCCTATGCGGGGCTCGAACTCACGAACCATAAGATCGTGACCTGACCCAACACCGAGAGCCGGTTGCTTAAACGATTGAGCCACCCAGTACCCCCATTATCCTCTATTTTTAAACATTCGCTAATGGGCAATTTCATGACATTTTCACATTTACTGAAATTCCTATAAATAAATCTTTTGTATATTTCGGCTAATTTTCTTGTCATAAATTACGAGAAATTCTACACGTAGAATAAAGCGTATGCACGTGTTTTGGGCTCTCTGCACTTACTGTCCAGTTATTGTCCGTGTAGGTTGTATTGAAGGTAATTTTAGGCGAACACTATGAACGTGGGTTCTGGAGTCAGGAGTCTCGGATTTGTCTAACAGTCTCAGTTATTGCCTGGCAGAGTAATCTTAGATTATTTATAATAGCTTTCCAGGGCTCAATTTCTTTATTTGTAAAACGGGAAAAATAACACAAACGCCTAGTTCCTAGAATGACTGTGATGATTTAGCAAGCTAATAGGGAAGCTCTTTGCAAGGTTTAAAGGCCATCCAAATGTTAGTGGTTAGCATTACTGCCATGGTTCCAAATCTTGCTTCCTCCCTGGTTGCCACTTGAAATACGACTGCCATAACTTGGTCCTGTGAGCGGCCACTGAGATAAGGACAGTGTGAGTGAGGCTGCCCAGCAGGGCTAATGGGAGTGGGGGAGGAGGCTTCCTGCTAGAAATCTCTGTAGCAGGAATTTATGTCTCTCTGACAGCTCACACCAACACTTCATGGCCTGTGGGGAAAAGGGTCACAGAGAAGTGCACAGCCAGGCTAACTCATTACCATAAATGTGCTTGGAATTTGAGCGAAGAATCAAGGAAGGGCAGATGGGATAAAGGCTCTGTCTGCAGCTGGCATTTACCTTCTGTGAGATTAAAACGTTCAGCTGAAGGAATTGATGTCGCATCTCTGTAGGCCCGCACCGACACGTAATGAAATGAAAATGTAACGCAAATGCAGACTCCCCTCAAGAGAAGGTGCCATTTTTGTTCCTTCTCTGCATAGTTGCAGACTGTGAACATTGAGGAGGAAAGACAAGTGAGGGCAAGTGTCTGAAGATCAATTGGCGGGATGTGCAGAGTTGAAGAGATGAGAAAAGAAAGAAACTGGCAGACAAATTGCCTTCTTGGAATAGGGGTCTGTCGTGCTCGCTTTCTTCCCATGTAGCACCTTTGGGGTTTTGCTAGGTGGGAAGTACACCAGAGCGCTGGAGATTGGGAACTATAACTGGTTGAGGAAAGATCGAGAGAGAGGTGAGAAGAGGGAGGAAGGCAGGCAGGAAGGAAGGCAAGAAGGAGGGAGGGGAGGGAGGGAAGGAGGGAAGGAGGGAGGGAGGGAAGACGGTAATTGAAGGTAATTACAACAGATACCTTAAAAGAAGCTTGAGATTCTGACAACTGGACTTTTAAAAATGTACAACCCTAACCATGGTCCAACTAGCTCTGTCATTTCAGAAGGAATTTAACCGAGGTGTGAGGAAGGATTTGGGGGCGAAAAGGGCAGTGGAACTGAGAAAACTTGTACGGTCTTCTCTGAGATGTTTAAAGATAGAGTGCTCTAGAATGTTAAATGTGGATGTGTCTGAGGATGGGGAAAGGAAGTTCAAGGCCATTTGAGGTTTGTTCATTTCCTGCCATCCTGGGGTACACAGCTGGGCTTATTTTCATACATAACTGGCAACATGAAATAGAAGCCTGAAGTGTAACACTGAGAATAATTGTACAGTGAGGAGTGTTTCCAAAC
Source organism: Acinonyx jubatus (assembly GCF_027475565.1). Taxonomy (NCBI): domain Eukaryota; kingdom Metazoa; phylum Chordata; class Mammalia; order Carnivora; family Felidae; genus Acinonyx; species Acinonyx jubatus. Next base: position 70,060,156 of record NC_069394.1, on the reverse strand, counting down.
GTTTTCCAAAGCAGGAACACGTTTCCCATAGAAAACTGATCGACAAACAGTTTCATTCACTCATTCATTTCATAAGCATTTTGTCTCTGAGGTGACATTTGAACTGGGTCATAAAAAGTAGAAATTAACTCTACCGGCAGACAAAAGAGAGAAGAATGACTGTGTCCACGTGAACATGCCACATGACCCCATTTTCGCTCCAGCTCAGAGTAACAACAGATCTGTTCTCTGGAAACTCATTTCCTTATTGCTTTGTTTATCATGCCGTCCCCCACCTCCCGCCACCTTCCTTCCACCCACCATTTGATCTTACCCAACAAATGCTCCACTGCTCCCCTGAAAAGCCTTCAAACGGAATCATTTTGTATACTAATGAAAGGAGAAAGGCCACTCACTCCTCTGTGACAGGCATTGTGACCTATATGGCATCTGACTCTCCCCCTTCATTTCCCACAACAGAATTATCTAGCAACTAAAGCTCAGACTGGTTTGATCATTTTACTGCAGAGCCAGGATTTGGAGCCTGGCTGTCACTGCTTCCTTTACACTTTTCTGGATACATTCTGTTTCTAGTAATGGCAGGCTAGAGGGCTTGGACCAACCATTTGACTGAAAACAGTTAAAATGAGTGAACAGAATGTATTAAATATAATATTTCTTCATAAATTTATTGAAGAACTGAGAAAATTCTAGACCACCGCTGTAAGAGAACATCAACTCAAAGAGGCTATTACTTCAAAGAGGCTACACCTTAAATCACAAAGACTGCTGGATAATGAAAGAGTAATTCCTTTGTCACTAGATTCAAGCAGTATGAGTTCCCAAAAGTTAAGAAGACTTAGGGAAATAAGGGGCGCCTGGGTGCCTCAGTCGGTTAAGCCTCCGACTTCAGTTCAGGTCATGATCACACAGTGCGTGAGTTTGAGCCCCGCGTCGGGCCCTGTGCTGACAGCTCAGAGCCTGGAGCCTTACTTCGGATTCTGTGTCTCCCTCTCTCTCTACCCCTCCTCCCTCATGCTCTGTCTCTCTCACTCTCAAACATGAATAAATGTTAAAAAAAAATTAAAAAAAAAAGAATAAATGAACGTTGAAAAAAAATTTTAAAAAGAAAAAGAATTAGGGAAATAAGTTATTTAGTTCAAAGTGTATTGCTAGAACTGAATGCTACTTGAACTTTAAAAAGTGAACAACGAGTGAGCTCAGTGAATGTGACTCTAAGTCTGTGGCTGGGAAAAGTGTTAGGCAGAAATGATGCAGAGGTTGTGAGACTTGTAAACTTGAACGGCCACAGTAGTAAAGAGTGAAAGTACAACATCAATGATTTCCAGCCAATCACTTTGCTTACCACACGTATGTGATCAGGACTATTGTATCTAATCATTTCTACAGAGACCGTCTTAGAGGGTTGTTTGGTGACCTCAGAAAAATTACATAACATAACTGCTTTGGGTTTCAGTTTCTTTCTCCACTGGACGAGCGGACTGGAAAAGATCACTTCAAGTCTTCAAAATATGATTTTTAAACTTTTAGAAAGGAAACATTCCATAATAATTAAGAGCATAGACTTTAAAGTCATGAACTCATTCACTCATTCAGCAAATATTTGTTGAACAGCTGCTACATATCGGTATGTGTTGGACCCTAGGGATATGGACAAGGTCTCTGTCATCATAGAGTTTATTTTTTATTAAAGGGACGGGTACCCCACAGATACCAAATTGTTCAAAGAAACAGGGGTGCCTGGGTGGCTCCGTCCGTTAAGTATCCGACTTCGGCTCAGGTCATGGTCTCATGGTTCATGGGAGGGAGCCCCTCATCGGGCTCTGTGCTGACAGCTCAGAGCCTGGAGCCTGCTTCCGATTCTGTGTCTCCCTCTCTCTCACCCCTCCTCTGTTCGTGCTCTGTCTTTGTCTCTCAAAAGTAAACAAATGTTAAAAAAAAAAAAGGAAAAAAAAAAAGAAAAGAAACAAGGATTGTGATCCATGCTACGCAGGTAACAGGGTGTGATGATGTAGATTAAAAGAGATGCTTGAAAGCTTTTTAGTACTGTGACTAACGCAACTAAACTGCCAATAACGGCTGGTTAAAATTATTAATGATAAACAAAAAACACATCACAGTTTTATATAAGCCTATAGAGCTGTTGTTCTCTAGTCAGGACTCACTTTGTTGCAAAAGGTAGAAACTCACCTGAAATTGGCCTCAGCATGAAAAGGGATGTATTAGCTCATGCAGTTTAGAAGCCCAGAGGTGGCTTAGGCATGGGTGACTTGGGGGCTTGAAGGCTATCTTCAGGTTTACTTGTTTTTACCTGTTTTCCCGACTCCACCACTAGAGACAAGACCCGTAAGAGCAGGTGCTTTCTCCAGCTCAGACGTGTGTGTTGGAGGCCGTGCGGAGGGGAGTTGCGAACAAATTTGTTGACTGCTGTACTTAGCTCACTGCGCCTGAATCAGACACTGCTACTTGCTACTCACTATACCGTTTCCTCTCTGTCCTTTCAGTAATAACATCCACATTCATTTTAGCGGGACACACGGCCACCTAGTGAGAGAACGTGCTTCTCAGCCTCCCTTGAAACCAAGTGCGGCCAGTTCCTCAGCAAGGCCATGTGAGTGGAAGTAACACGGGAAACTTCTACGTCGCTTTTAACCGTTGCTTAGTGCTGCCTGCTCTGTCCCTTTCCCACCTGCTGAAATGCAGACACAGCGCTGGTGATGCCCACAGCATCCGTGCAGATGGTACCCTAGCAGCCTGTCTGACAAGGAGTTCCAGGAAGGAATTAAGCCCAGTGTTCTCAGTCATCCGTTGGGTATAATGCATTAAGGTCACCCCCCTACGAATCTAGAATGGTCCCAGTTGCACATCATGCTGGGGAGAATTGAGAAAGGTTGTGTGGGTAGAGCAAGATGGAAGAAACCTGGGCCCCCAGCTCGCCAGGTGGAGCAGGGAGCTTGTGTGGCTGGGATCTCCGGCCAGCCCTGGGCTTTGTCACCTAACGATGGCGTGCTTGGGCTTCACTGTTACGGGGGCTTAGCTGATAAACGTTCGACCCTGTAACTAGGGGCTGAGATGAACGCTTGATGAGCGGCGCTGGGCGGGGAAGGCTGGTGCTTACAGATAAAATTTGAGTGGTATGTCTGGCAAGCAAAGTGATACCTGCTGCAATTGCCCACCTAGCAGTAGAGCAGAAAAAGCTCACTGTGCCATTTCAAAGGTCTATCATTGGAGCAAAAGTCATCATTTTTTCTCCTTGATCGTTACTTTTCCAGGTCAGAAGTCATAAAGCACATTACACTCTTCTTTCATTCAATACGAGTTTTTCTTTAAATATAAACATTTCTTGCTGGTAGGAGAAGATGACAATGTGATTGTATACGTCCCAGATTATCTCACGCAAACATACTAACTCGCATTTATTTATTTCCTCTTAGGACGGCAGTGCATGTATAAACATGAAGTTATAGTTAGTAAATCATATTACCTAATATATTATGTTGTTTCAATTTCCTTTATCTATAGTTTGAGCTAAAGATACCAGTGTGGTTTTCCAGCATCGGATGGTTTCCTGTCCCTCGACCCCCATGTAAACTGTTGTCTTGAATAGCGTTTCTTACAGGGAGTAGGATGCTTGCCTCAGTCATCTGCTTGCTAGCTTCATTCACGTCATGCTGGCATTCGCTCTCCCCTGCAGACCCGGGCTGGTGGACCCTGGTGGTGCGGTGGGCAGCCTGAAACTCCAGCTAGCTCTTCTGCAAAACCAGCCTGCATAAAAATCACGGCCAAGACGCTACCAGAAATGGAGCTGCCTTTAATTTTTTTTTTCTGCATTTATTTATTTTTGAGAGAGCGTGAGCAGGAGAGGGGCAGAGAGAGAGGGAGGCACAGAATCCGAAGCAGGCTCCAGGCTCCGAGCTGTCAGCACAGACCCCATCACGGGGCTCGAACTCACAGTGAGATCATGACCTGAGCAGAAGTCGGAGGCTCAACCGACTGAGCCGCCCGGGAGCCCCAGGAGCTGCCTTTGGTTCCAAGTGCACGGTTGAGGGTGGCCACCTCACGCAAGTGGCCGTGGGGCCTCACACCCGGGAAGCAAACATGACGTGGGATGCACATGGCGAAGCAAGTCTTTTCTTTAAGTGGCTAATTTGAGGCGGAGACTGGAATATAATCCTGAACATAGTACAGTACCCAGCGTTGGTGCCCAAGCTTCTAGGTGGAATTATTTTTATTCTTGTCCTCCTTTTGGTTGCATAAATAATGGGCTCATTGTAGAAAAATAAGGAAATTCAGGGAAAGAAGACAATAACATGAAATAAATAATTGAAAATCCTGTACCCAAAGATGACCACTGTGTAAGATTTTGACTTTATGCCCTTTAAGAGCTCTGCTTGTGTACACATATGAATGTGTAAACATAGTGTTCTGTTTTGTAACCTGCTTTCTACACTCTCTTTCAAACAATGTGATACTAATACATTTTAATAAATCCAAGAGGTCCATATTTTCAGAGTTGTCTACAGACACGGAAGTCACGAACTCCTAGCACAGTTTCCATTCTGTCCTGTGTTTCTTGATGGGTATCAAGAGGAAACATAGTTATGCCCTCGAAAGCCCCTTTCGCTCTTATTTTATTTTGTTTCATTTGCACCCAGAGCTGCTGAAGACATTTCCTGTGTCAAACCCCCCACCCCCCATGTCTCCTTCATTCCCAGAACTACTTTGTCCAATTCCCTTTTCTATTATTTTTTTTTTTTTTTATGTCAAGCGATTTGTTTTCTCAAGTAAGTTCTCCCTCCATATTGTGCCTCTTTGGTCTGGTCCCCTGAGTAATTCACCATTAGTAATTCACCATTCTCCAGAGTCTGCATGAGCAAAGCTAAGGGCCCCTGCCGGCAGGGTCCAGAGTGTTCTGCTGAGATCTGGAGGAGGAAGCAACCAACTAGACAAGGATGGCCTTCTCCTTAGTAAGTGGGGATCGGTAAGAAAGGGGGAAAAAAGGTAAACATTCAGAAATTAATACAGTTATCACTGCCACACTAATTCACTGTAACAACTTTCCATGACAAAAAGTAACTTATGTTGTCACTTTTAATGACTACTGGCATCATACCATATATAAGTGTTATCTATCTGTCTCTATTTTCTATTTTTGAATGTTTAATTTGTTTAAAAATTTTTCATTATTGTAAAAACTCTGCAGTGAACATCCTTATACGTACCTCTTTGAGTGTTTTCCAAGTTATTTACTTAGAACAAGTTCAGTGAAATGAGATTGTGGAGTCCAAACGTATGCAATTAATGAAAATTTTGCCTCATTGCCTTTGGGGGGGTTTACTGATTTGTCTTTCATTAATGGTGTATCAGATATTAATGACCCCCACAATTATGCCAGCACAGTACTTACTGTCATTCTTTTTTAAGTTTGCAGATTCAATAGGTAAAAATAGTATCTTCTTTTTATTTCATTTATTTAAGCCCTAGTGAGTATGAATGTTTTTTTAATCATTACTGACCCCTCTATGTCTGAGTTTTGGAATTATATACTTATTTCCTGTTGGGACTACATTGTAATTTAACATTTGGTAACATAGAATAAGGCTTTGGAGCTGGGAAATGTTTTTGAGATATTATCGGCCATAACCAATCATAGTGAAATTTCCTAAATTGCAACTTTTTCTTTGACTTCGCTTTCAATTATCCATCTCTGGACCTCACAAAGGAAACAAAACGAGGGGCACCTGCGTGGCTCAGTTGGTGAAGCGTCTGACTCTTGGTTTCAGCTCAGGTTATGATCTCACAGTTCGTGAGTTCCGGCCCCACATCAGACTCTGTGCTGTCAGCACTCTGTGCTTGGGATTTACTCTCTCTCTCTCTCTCTCTCTGCCCCTCCCCTGTTCTCTCTCTCTCTCAAAATAAATACACCAAAAAAAATTTACAAAGGAAACAAAACAAAACAAAAACTACAGTTAGAATGAAATAAATCCACCCAACAATTTTGATAAACCAAACCCTCTCCATAGGCTTTGTAATGGGACCCTATTTCTCTGGTCATCTAAAGATCAAGGGCCTATTGTCATTGAGGAAAGAGGTCACTGTGGTGGGCTGGCTAACCTGAGAGGCGGGAAACTCAGGAGCTCCAGTCACATTAGTACAGCAGCCAGGTCCTATGCACTGGCAGGTAAGGAAAGCTGGTGTGAGGAAGGGTAAATGCATTTTCCAAACCCCCCGAGGAAGGGTGATATCAGCACTCAGGTTCAGACCTGACTACTAATCCAGTGTCCTCTTCGTAAAAAAAACAAACAAAGGAAAAGGAAATCTAAAGAGCAAAGACAGGGTGGCTATGGTTGATAGAAATGGCAGAACACATTCAAATATTTCTTCCTAGCGTGAATAAGAGGATGATTCCACGATACTGAGGAAAGTTATGCTTGTGGCCAATGCGGTGATAACCCAAAGAGATCACGTTTTTTAATATCCGGTGCTCTGGTTACTACATTGAGTGCCCTGCGTTCTTTTCCTTGGCAATCTAAACCCCAGACATCCTAGAGGGCTGGTGTCACCTCACCCCCCTCTTCTCCTGAGAAGACTTCCAGGCAGGCCAATCTCATGCGAGACAGCTTCAGCATGTAGAGCCTTCTATGCAACTTAGTGGTGGTGGTAAGTGATGGTAAGATAACCATCTTACATCTTCTCTTGCTTTCTTAACATCCTTATATACTACTATTCTCACTCATGTCTTGTGATTGATTGTTAACTCCCCTACATCAAAAGTTTTATCCCCAGCACAAAGCTAGGCACCCAGTAGAATTGATTGTAAGTGCAAATCCATTGTGCTAACGACTGCTTACCCCACCTCCAGAGAAAGATTCAACGAATATCGGCTGACCAACTGTAATGTGCTAGGTGCTCCCAAATAAGAGATCTTATTTAATTCCTAAAACCACGTTGTCCTATAGGAGATATTGGCCCAGTTTTCAAACAAGAAAAGTGAGGCGACAAAGAGTTAGGCAATTTTTGAAGATGTCACTGCTAGTGGGGCAGGGATTTGAATTCCGTTGCCCAGCTTCAGGGCCGGTGCTCTTTTCACAGTGTCACGCTCCTGGGTTTGCTCAACACAACCCAATCGTAAGTGGGAGAGCTTGGCGCAGAGAACTATCAACACCTACCAGCTTTTTGAGGGACACGGAGAAAAGATAATCCTGATTATTTTCACAGTTCTTGCTAACCAAGTGACATGGTGCCTATTTTCCTGGGCAAGGAATGATCCTGAAAAACAAATTAAACAAGTGTAGAGAGGCAGCCTTGCCACAGAAGCCAAAAGCGATGAGTTTTCTTTTTTTTTTTCCAACGTTTATTTATTTTTGGGACAGAGAGAGACAGAGCATGAACGGGGGAGGGGCAGAGAGAGAGGGAGACACAGAATCGGAAACAGGCTCCAGGCTCTGAGCCATCAGCCCAGAGCCTGACGCGGGGCTCGAACCCACGGACCGCAAGATCGTGACCTGGCTGAAGTCGGACGCTTAACCGACTCTGCCACCCAGGTGCCCCGAAAAGCGATGAGTTTTCAAGAAGAAACCTGCTGTACTTGTAGCTGTCTTCTGCTGGCAAAATATTCAAATAGTATTTTCAGGGGTTATAAATGCAAATTGTTTATGTCATAAAAAACGTAGTACTTAATGCATCAAGGGCTTTTTAGCATGTCTACAGAACTTGACTGTGTCTGTGGGAAAATGTTAAATGTGGGAAGAATATAATGAGGCTCTCTGAACATTCTGCAGGTGACGTTAAGTACATTATTGTTTCGTTAAAAAAGAAAAGAATCGATTGCATATAACAAAATAAATGGGAAGGGCCATATATTGCTTTGTACAGCTACTTTTCTATTAAAGCAACTTCCACTGGAGGTGGGATTCAGCTTCATTAAGCTTTCATAAGGTCAAGTTGTCCTCCTAATAGATCACTTATAGTACTTAGCGTATTTCTTTTGCTTTCTTTAAGAGCTCTCTGCCACGAAAAAAATCCCAAACCAAACCAGACAAAAGCAAAACTGGGAATAGTTTATGGATGTCCGATTTGTAAATTGTGATTTGAGAATGTATTTGTTTTAGAATCTGTTCTTTAAGTTCGAGGCAAGAGCTGAACTTTCCAGAAAGAATGCCTGCCGACAAAAAATTTTTGGAGGTAGATGGCATTGTTCAGTTGGCTGAAAGAACTGGAAAATTTGCCAAGTTTCATGAACTCAGACGTCACCAGGGAATTACGCCTAACGAGAAGAATGCTTTTTAAAAACTTTAACACTTTAAATTGTGGTGAAAACACATGTAAAATTTACCGTTTTAACTATTTTTCCATGTAAAGTTCTGTGGTATGAAGTGCATTCACATTCTTGTACATCCATCAGCAGCAACCAAATTCAGAACTTTTCAAATCATCTCCAACTGAAATTTCTCTTATGCATTTCACAATGATTTCCCATTCGCTCCTACCCGCTGCCCAGGGTAACCAGTAACCTCTATTCTACTTTCTGTCTCTATGAATTTGACTCCGTTAGGCACCTCATATAAATGGAATCGTGAAATATTTCAGTTTTTGCCACTGGCTTATTCCAGTCGGCAGGTCCAAGTTTCATCCATGTTGTATCAGAATTTCCTTCCCTATTGAGGCTGAATAATACTGCCCTGTATGTACGTGTCACATTTGTTCATCTATTCATTTATCAGTGGACATTTGGGTTGTTCCCACCCTTTGGGCATTGTTAATTGTGTTGCTATGAACACGGGCGTAGGAATATCTGTTCAAATTCCTGTTTTCAATTCTTTGGGATATACACCCTGAAGTAGGATTGCTGTGGTAATTCGATGTTTAATTTTTTGAAGGGCCATCATATGCTGGTTTTTACATTGAGATTAGCAGGGCACAGGGGTTTCAATGTCCCCATGTCCTCACCAACATTGGTTATTTTTGGGTTTTTGTTTGTTTTAATAATAGGCATCCAAAAAGAGTACGAGGGAAGAAATTTTTTTAATGTTTATTTACTTATGGGAGAGTGTAAGTGGGGAAGGGGCAGAGACCGGGGGTGGGGGGTGGGCAGAAGATCTGATGTGGGCTTGCACTGACAGCATAGAGCCTGATGCAGGGCTTGAACTCCCCAACTGAACCATATGACCTGAGCTGAAGTCGAACGCTCAACCAACTGAGCCACCCAGGTGCCCCGGGAAGAATCTTAATACTAAATGCCTCTTACTTTTTTTGTTTGCTAAAGTTCTTTAAACTCATCCGTCTCTACTTATTTGAGTTCTGCTTATTTCATCTGTCTGTAAGCTCAAAAACCTATCGACTATGTCTATGTGATTTTCAAGCACATGATAGGTACTCAATAAGATAAATATCTGTTGAGTGTGTAAATAGTTGAATTCAGTGATAAATTCCTGGCCCAGCATTATTTCTAATTTATTTCCGTTCAATTCAGCAAACTTCATCAAACCTCTACCATATAGCAGATCCTAGATTAGCAACAGTGTCTTTATTTGTTTTTAATTTTTAAGTTAATTTATTGTTTTTTTAGAAAGAGAGTGCAAGCAGGGGAGAGAGGCAGGTGGAGAGAGAAAGAATGTTAACCAGGCTCTACGCTTAGCAAGGAGCCCGATGCAGGGCTCCGTCCCATGCCCCTGAGATCATGACCTGAGCGAAAATCAAGACTCAGGTGCTCAACCGACTGAGCCACCCAGGTGCCCCAGATTAACAGTGTCCTGAGTGAGCATACTGTTAAATATCCTTCCTCACAGATTGTCATTCTTAGATTGGCTATCTTTGTTTAAGCACTAACCTGTACTATCAAAACTTAAGGCGCTTTGGAAGAGTATATTTCCCGAAAACCATTGACCCAGTGAATACCTATTGAGGATTGAATACATGCAAAGAAATTTGCAGGAGGTTTTGAGCAGGTTGTGGTGTGTATGGTAATGGACAGAATGGTTGAAGACACAGGACTGTCAGTTCTTTCTGCCCAGAGTGTTCAGAAACCTCGATTCTCTGCTAATGAATATTTTACTCAGCTCTCAGGGCTTAAGTAAATGTCACTTCCACGGAGAACCCTTCCCATTTCCCTAAACTAGATTAGGCTTTCTTGTTATATTCATTCTCGGGACCCTGAACGGCTTGATAGCACTTATCCTAATATTCATTAGTTATTGAATGATTTTCTTCCTGCTAGTTTCTCAGGTTGACGAGGGCAAGGCTATGTGTGCCTTATGCACCTGTTTCTGTAGTCCTCGTGCAACTCCTGGCCCCTGTCAGTCGGGAGGCATTTGATGGATGACAGAAAGAGTGCATGTGGCATCCTTGCCCTGAGTGAGCCTGTAGCCTAATAGGAGAGGTTACCAGATGACTTAGCATTGTCAATATCCGTATAAACAAATTGCCGTGGAAGCAAAGAGAAGGAAAAAGTAATTCTAACTGCAGAGGGAAGGAATTTGAAGACGTCATGGCAAAAGTTTCTCAGCTGCGCTGTGCATGAGTTACTGTGAGGGGCAGATATGTGCTGGGTGGGGAATGGGGAGATCTTGAAAGAATAGTGAGGCACCCCAGACTATGTTCAGGAAGTCTCAGGTAGACCAAGGTGGCCACAATACAGGCATGGGGATCTAGGGATTCAGAAGACACTGGCAGACATTCCTTCATGGGCATTTATTTATCAAGTGCTCGCCTTGTACCAAGAAACCTTTGGTGCCTGGGCTTCTGCCAATGTTCATGATATAATTTTAGGTTGGGGAAAAAAAAAATCAGGATTTTTTTCTGAAACCAACCGACCTTGACCTTGCGGAACTGTGACCTACAGGAGAGGAGCTGTAAGCTTGTAAGTGGCTTCGTCTCAGCCTAGCACCTGCCACAGACCCAGGCACCGAGAAAGGCTGCAAAGCAGTCAGTGAGCACAGGGATGGTTTCTAATCTAATTTTTTAAAATTAACTTTTACTGAAAGGAAATGAAAAAAAAATTTTTTTAAGTTTGTTTATTTATTTTGAGAGAGACAGAGACAGCGTGAGCAGGGGAGGGGCGGAGAGAGAAGGGGAGAGAGAATCCCGAAGAGGCCCTGCACGGCCAGCACAGAGCCTGATGCGGGGCTGGCACTCACAAAATCGCGAGATCATGACCTGAGCCTAAACCGACAGCCAGGCGCTTAACTGACAGGCGCCCCTAAAAGGAAATTTTTAAAAGACACACACACACACACACACGCACACACACATTTACCCGTGACTCATGCATCTTAATTCACGGACTCTTTCCATCTTGCTATGTCCTTCTTTGGTCTCTGCTGTGTACACACGCAGGTTTTACATTCTTGTGACCAGTGTAGGCACAGCTTCATAGTCTACAGATAGAGCTCAGCACGATCTCAATTTTATAGAAAAGGCTTACGGTTTCCTGTGCCTGAAAAATATTCCATCGAACCGAGGCGCCATAGTCCCCTTGGTCCAGTCTCACTGGACGCTTTTGTTAACAGCACGTCAGCTGGTGAAGGCACGCCCAGACTCTTCCCTTGGATGGCCGTGGGGGCCACAGCCTGAGAAAGGGGGGAGGCAGAGACCAAGGCTCCTGCATGTCAGGAGTTTGTTTGCTTGTCCATCCCTCATATCTTATTTGTTGAACAACCTCCAGGAGTTATAAGACCCTTTCTGTCTCCAGCTCCACCCTAAGAGCGGCTGACATCTCAGGTGGAGATGAGCTCTGCTTTCCTGAGAAATAGAGACATACGGAGCTGACATTCTCAAGCTGGACGCGCTTCACCCTCTCTAGGGAGAGATCACTACAGTGCAGATTCCAGAGCCCCATAGACTCTGGTACAGGGTCAGGTATCTTTTTTTTTAATGTTTTTTTTTTTTTATTTGGCGGGGAGAGGGACAGAGAGAGGGAGACACAGAATCTGAAGCAGCTTCAGGCTCTGAGCTGTCAGCACAGAGCCCATCATGGGGCTCGCACTCACGAACCACGCACGAGGTCATGGCCTGAGCCGAAACCTAGACTTGGACGCCGAGGCATCCGCCAGGCGCCCCCAGGTATCTATGTTTTTAAAAGCCCTTCAGTGATTCTTACACATACTCATGTCTGTAAGCCACTGACAAAGACAGAGACACTTGGGCTTCAACTCGGCTCGGTTATTGATCAAATGTGTGACCTCAGGAAATTGACCTATCAGCTCTAAGCCTCGGTTTCCCTTCTGCATATTGGGTTTTGGTGAGACGGAAGCGATTGTGATGTCCTTGGCTCATAACTTACCACTATTTTCAGCGGCACAGGACGTCTGAGGTAACAGATTTGTTATATGTTTCTCTGTCATGATTCTTAGCTCTCACTCTGTTCGCAGGGAGGGCAGATGGAGATTGGGAAAACACTCGGCCCCATGGCCTCCCAGGCAGCCTGTCAACCTGGTCTTGAAGTACCAGCTTTCCACCACTGGAGGTCCTTGGGAAGAGTTTTCGACAGATTGCTCAAGGAGACCAGCTGAGTGTGTGAGGGGACACGCTGTGGTTACTGCAGGTAAACGAAAGTGAGGGAGCCTGGTGGGCTCAGCCACCACAGCTTGTGGCGCTTCCGGAAACTCAGGCCCATCCTCATAACCTTTCACCTACTGGTCTTGGTCTTTCAACAGAACTAAAAATGAGAAGCCAGAAAAGAGAAATGCCTTCACATATTTTATTGCATACAGATAGATCAGGTAATTTTTCTCTGTGGTCCATCACCAGTATATTTGCGGAGGGGGAAGTATTTATTGGTTCCACAAAATGATAGATTTTTCCAGACACACACGCTGATTTAGTTCCAACTGTGTGGCAGAATTCCTTAAAGACCCTATCTTTCATATACTTTGGAGCAAGGTACGCAGCTCATTAATTCTGAAGAAAGTGTCCTGACAAAATATGAGATAAGTCAGAATAATATTACATTCTTACTCTTTCTTGGCAAGAGCTGCAAGAGTTTTAGAAATTAGCTTCAAGAACTTGCAAAGCTGAGGTGGATTTTGCATTTTAGCGACTAAGGTATTTGGTACTGCTTGCACATGAAAACCAACAAAATGTAAAAGTTATCAGAACATATCTGCCAGAGAGGAAAAATAATTTAGTGAATTGAGTGCACACCATTTTTCTAATAGGATTGGAGAAATTTCCTCATAAATCCTTAGATTTCTAAGAGATGCCTACGGGCAGGTGTGCGGTCCCATTAAAAATACGGTGGAAGATTATCTAGCTGGTAAGGCAGCACAAGAACTTATGTCAATCTTCCTACATTTGAGAATTATTTTATTTATTTATTTTTTTAACGTTTATTTATTTTTGAGACAGAGAGAGACAGAGCATGAACAGGGGAGGGGCAGAGAGAGGGAGACACAGAATCCGAAACAGGCTCCAGGCTCCGAGCGGTCAGCCCAGAGCCCGACGCGGGGCTCGCACTCACGGACCGTGAGATCATGACCTGAGCCGAAGTCGGACGCTTAACTGACCGAGCCACCCAGGCGCCCCTAGAGAATTATTTTAATAAGCTCCCTTACCAAAATAACAACACTCGTGCTGTGCAGGCACTGACCATATTTGTAACCTGGTGGCTCTACGGGGGATGCACAATGGGTAGAATGAATGACAGATGTGTAGGCCAGACTCTAAGGGCCAGTGAGTAGCCAAGGCTGGCCTTGGAGTCCAGCACTCAGGCTAAGCTGCTTTTCTTGGTTTGGAGGTTGCTATCTTGATTGCCCAAATTGGCCGCATCAAGTTTAGAACGTTTTGTCTCATCTTCATAGAAAATGCTCATTGTCACGTTTCTATGGCGCTTCAAAAGATGCAAAAGAAGAGAAACTTAACTATGCTAGGGCATTGAGTACGGTATGGATTTGGATGGGCAAGACCATAAGCTTGGGGACCTGCTTAAAGACCTAATAATGACTCCTGTAGTTGTCCAGGTAAAAGATTATTGCCTGATTAAGGCAGAGGCAGGAGGGATGGAAGAAGGGGATGAATTCAACTTCATGTTGTCTGAATGTGAGTTGTAGGAAGGAATCAGAAGTCAAAGTTGACCGCCATATTTTTTTGCATGAGTGATGTTAACTAAGCTTTGGAAAAGCAGAGGAAGGGCAAGTGTTGAGAGAAAGATTATTGATTTACTTTTGGACATAATTTGTTTATCAATACCTGTGATGTCTCAGATAGAAGGCATTTGGATAGATAAATATGAAAGTCAGTATGGTAGACAAAATTGTCAAAGGAAGGGCCTCATGACCCTTGTATAACCCTCTTCCTTTGAGTGTGTACATATGGGGTGACCTGTGACTTGCTTCTAACCAATAGAACTTGGCCAAAGTGATGGGATATCACTCCCATGACTAGGTGGTGAAGGGATTTTACAGATGTAATTAAAGTCTAATTAGTCGACTTTGAGTTCATCAAAAGGGAGATTATCCTTAAAAGGCCTGACCTAATCAGGTGAGTTCTTTAAAGAAGGTTCTTTTATGGAGCACCTGGGTTGTTCAGTCGGTTAAATATCCGACTTCAGCTCAGGTCATGATCTCACAGTTGGTGGATTTGAGCCCCTCGTTGGGCTCTGTGCTGACAGCTCAGAGCCTGGAGCCTGCTTCGCATTCTGTGTCTCCCTCTCTCTCTGCCCCTCCCCTGTTTGTGCTCTGTCTCTCTCTCTCTCTCTCTCAAAAATAAATAAACATTAAAAAAATTTTTTTAATGAAGGTCCTTTTCTGTTTCTTAATGTTTTTTATTTTTTAATTTATTTTTGAGAGAAAGAGAGATACAGAGCACGACCAGTGAGGGGCAGAGAGGGAGACACAGAATCTGAAGCAGACTCCAGGCTCGGAGCTGTCAGCACAGAGTCTGATGCGGGGCTTGAACCACAAACTGTGAGATCATGATCTGAGCTGAAGTCAGACGCTTAATGGACTGAGCCACCCAGGTGCCCCAGGAAAGTTCTGTTCTTTTCTGAAAGGAGAGACTCAAAGTGAGATATTTGCTTGCTGACACTGAAGAAGTGAGCTATTGTGTCCTGAGAGGGCCTGTGAAGGTGATATGGCTGAGAATTGTAAGGACTTCTAGGAGCTGAAAGTGACCTCTAACTGACAGCAAGAATCAGTGACCTCATGCCACAGTCACAAGGAACTAAATCCTAACAACAATGACGTGAAGCTTGGAAGGTGATGCTGAATTCCCAAAAGGAATGGAGTGGGGCCACATCTAGACTGTAGTTTTGTGAGACCCTGAACAAAGAAAGCTCAGCCCTGCCTGGACTGCAAAGCCATGGATGCTGTGAAATAACAAATGTTTGTTACTAAATTTTTCATAATCTTTTCACAGCAACAGAACACAACTGTAGTTAGCATTGGGACTGGATGTATAGACGAGGGAGTCCATGCCATAGGAAAATAGATGCCATGGGTCAGGGAAAGCCTGTAGTGTGAGAGAACCAGCGGGCCAAGGAGAGAGCCTGGTGGAACACCTCCATTTTAGGAAAGAGAAGAGGAATCTGGAAGATGCCATCTGAATAGAATGAGGAGGACAAGGGGGAGGTAAAGTCAGGAAAGTCTATGGGATAGAGGGCTTGGAGAAATGCCTGACAGTCAACCATGTTAACTGCAGCAGGGAGATCCAGGAGGGTGGAGACCAAAACATGGCCAGTGTGGAGATCATGGGGGACCTTCTGAGCTGCTTCAGTCAGGGACATTGGTGAAAATATGGAGGGACGTCAGACGTGGTGGGCTGAGGAAGGAAGGTGGGATGGTTTTTTCAAAAGATTCAGTGGAAAGGATAGGCAGCCTCTCAAAAGAATCAAATAAAAACTCACCTTTCTCTATTTCTTCCTCCTCTTCTGGGCCCAGTTGAATCACAGGGGTCCTTACAAGAGGGAATCAGGAGGGCGAGTGTCAGCGACAGACTTGAAGGTATAGTGCTGCTGGCTGGGAAGGAGGAAGGGCCACAAGCCAAGGAGAAGCGGGTGGCCTCTGGAAGCCTCTGGAAGCCTCTGGAGGGAGTATGGCCCTGCTGACACCTTGATTGGGGCCACGTCAAACCCTTTTCACACTTCTGACCCCCAGAACTGTAAGGTGATGCGTTTGTATTATTTTAAGGAACTAAACATGTGGTAATTTGATACAGCAGCGATAGGAACTGGGTACAGAAGCTAATGGTGGAGACAGCCTCACAGACCCACCCTTCACGACGCTTTCATTGGATGTGCACAGGGCCCTATGGGGAGCCCACCCACAGGCGCTGACCACAATCGGGGGCCAAGCTTGGCAAACTTCAGGAAGTGAAGGAGGCTGACTCTAGGGTACTCGGTGAGGCCTGGGGAGGGATGCGCCGAGGGCTGCGTAGGCACCCGCCATGCCTGCCAGGCTAACTTGTTTGGATTGTATCCTGATGACAAGGAGGAATCACGCAAGAGTCTTACTAGGGGAGTAAACCTGACCATATAGGTGTTTTAGAGAAATCTTAGCAGTGATGTGTGTGAACGAGTTGGAAGGCTGGAAGCAGGAAGTCGGTCACATGGGGGATCATAAGCACTTGAGGCACTGGTGGCTTAAACAGAGGGCAGGTCATGGAAATGTAGAAAGGACAGAGCTGAATATGATTCAGGTGGCAGACGAGCGTGCAAAATAGAGCAAGGTCCCGAGGAAGACTGAAGATGGAAAGCACGGTCGACAGGCAGCAGGAGAGAGTCTTCAGAGATGGGGCAACTTAGGGCAGGAGAGGAAGACTTACCCCCGGGGGCAGAGGGGTGCCGGGCTTGCACGTGACTGGCCGGTTTCTGGGTATCGTGGGCCATCCTCTGGCCGTGCAGGGGGGCAGGGTTGAGGGAGGTAAAGCTCTGAAACATTTGCTTGGAAAAATTACTAAGGACCTTCCCAAGCCCAAGAATTAGATTACCGGCTTCCTCCAGCTCATCCTAAGCCTACACTTTGGTCTCCCCACTCCCTCCTCCTTCCCAGGGGGGCATTAATATTTGGGAGCGGGCTGAACATTCCCCCATCTCAAGTGCCTTGGGACCAACGAAAGGAGGCTCTTCTCTTGCCACTGATTGCCCCGCTCTAGCTGCTTGGGTTGGTGGCGACAGCTGGGGGATAGTCAAGGCTCAGTTTTTGTTCCCTTCGCTCCGAAAGTTGTCGGCTTGCTTGGCTCTCCCCTGCCAGCTCTGCTATTGTTTTCTAAGCATTTCCTTGAGGGAGAATCTGATCTTTATTGCTGGTAATCCCTGAGAAAGATTGGTTTGCCTTTCGAGCACTCCCAGCAGCACACAGGGCTCTAAAACCCCCTGCACCTAGCTTTTTGTGTGTGGGAAGAAGAAAAGAGATGACAGTCACCAGGACCCTTCACACTAACAGCGTAAACTTCTATTAGAGTCTTTGCAGTCAGGAGCGGTTCTTTCTCCAGGATCACCTATCAGCACGCACACGGGGGTAGGGTGGGTGGGAATAATTACCCCTCCCAACAGGGTGGTAAAAGCCAATTTTAATGGTGTAAATAATTTGGATGTAGGTACTGCTCTTGGTGACAAAATTATTGGTGTACAAAATTATTTGTATTAGTCCATAACAAAGTACCACGGACTGGGTGGCACAAACAACAGAAATTTATTTTCTCAAAGTTCTGGAGAATGGAGGTCCAAGATCAAGGTCTCAGCAATTTTGGCTTTCTCTTCTTTTCTCTTAAAGTTCTTTTAACTTGAATTAAATTAGTTTAAATGAAATATTATTATTATTATTTAGTTTTGGTTTTTGGTTTTTGTTTTCTGGGGCATCTCTCCCTGCTTGTAGATGTCCATCCTCTCCTGGTGATCTTGCATAGCCTTCCCTCTCTGCATGTGCCTCCCTGGTATCTCTTTGTGCGTCTAGACTTCCTTTTCTCGTAAGGACACCGCTCAGCTTGGATTGGGGCCCATCCATACAACCTGATTGTACCTTAATTACTTTATTGGGGTCCTTAGGTCCAAATACACTCTCTCTCTGAAGCACTGGCGTTAAGGGCTTCGATGTGTGAATTTTCAAGGGACACAATTCAACCCGTAACACTTACCCTCCCCAAGTTCAGTTTCTTTCCTCATCTCTAAACTAGGGATTACAATTGCACTTTCCTCCCATGGTAGGCTTGCATAGTATGTGAAATGCTGCACGAAAACTGTTTAATACAGCACCTAACACTAGTGCTCAGCCAATGTCTGCTACGTGAGGCAGAGTCTGAAGACGGCAGCCCGCGTGGTGACATTTACAAAGAGGGTGAAAGTACGTTCTTTGACCTCAAAAAGGTGTTCAAGTTCTGTGCTCCTTTCAGTCCACTAGAATTCTTAGATATACATCTAGAACACTTAGGAAAGCAGTAATACTAGTTACCTCTAGAGTAAGGAGTATGTGCTTAATGTTTTAATGTTGTTGATACCATTTTTTGTTATAAAAAAGTTTTAAAAACTTCGATGTGGACATTTTGCGTCATGTACTGCCTTAATAGCTTTTATCTCTAGACTGGTATATTTAATTACATAAAAATTTCTTTAAAAACCTTCTTTACAACTATATGTATGTTTATATTTATGTTTACTTTTTTATTTTTATTTATTTTTATTTTTGAGAGGGAAAGCACAAGTCGGGGAGGGGCAAAGGGAAAGGGAGAGAGAGAGAATCTTAAACAGGCCTCTCACTCATGGGCTCGCTCTCATGAACCATGAGGTCATGACCTCAGCTGAAATCAAGAGTCTATGCGTAACCGACTGAGCCACCCAGGGACCCCTTATTTTTTACATTTAGATACTTAACTCGACATGCATACATTTTTGTACTTGGTTTTCAATAGGGATTTAACCTTTCTGTTTTGTCACCATATAGGAAGTCAGTGGTCTCAACAGTATTTATTGAAGAGTTCATCCTTTCCCTATTGATTTGTGATTTCTTTTCTATGGTGTATGAAAGTTTCATATGTATGTAGTTGGATCTGTTTGGGACTTCTTATGCTGTGCCATTAATCTATCTCTGTGCCCCTCTCATAGTTTTAATTATTATCTCGTTTTAAAGAAGTCTTATTATCTAGTAGGGCAGGTCTTTTTTTTTTTTTTATCTTTGCAGAATGAACTTATCTATATGAATT
This sequence comes from Acinonyx jubatus, assembly GCF_027475565.1. Classification (NCBI taxonomy): domain Eukaryota; kingdom Metazoa; phylum Chordata; class Mammalia; order Carnivora; family Felidae; genus Acinonyx; species Acinonyx jubatus. Next base: position 70,041,028 of record NC_069394.1, on the reverse strand, counting down.
TTATTTTAAGTTTATTTATTTTTTGAGGGGAGGGAGGGGCAGAGAAGAGGGAGAGAGAGAATCCCAAGCAAACTTCAGATAGCACAGAGCCCGATGTGGGGCTCCAACTCACAAACTGTGAGATCATGACCTGAGCTGAAACCAAGAGTTGGATGCTTAACTGACTGAGCCACCCAGGAGGCCCTCTGTATGAATTTCAAAATCAGTTCCTGTAATTGGTGATTTTTAATTTCATTGTACTAGAGACAGAGAAAGTGTTCTAATGACCCCCTCATCCTCTTCCTCTTCCCGCACATTTAGGCTCATGTAGACCTGTGACCTCACCCCCAGAGGCTCTGATTTCATTGGTAAGGTGTGTTTCCTGAGACCTTTGAGAGTTAAGTCTGTTCAGGTAATTCCCATGTCCTGCAGTTGTTTCAAAGTGGATTTGTGGGTGGTAAACGCTCCTGTTTGACTATCTCACCCCACTTTTCCAGCATATCTGCCCCGATGAAATACCTACCATCATAAATGTTCCCTTTGCAGCAGTTTGATGTTTTTCTCTCTTGTGGCTTAAAAAAGCTTTACCTTTATTCTTGGATTCTACATGTGCATTTTTGTTTGTTTTTATTTATCCACTATGGCATGTGTCCCTCTGCCCTTTTTCAGTTGTGGACAGCTTTGAGCCATTACCCCTTTAATTTAGGTCTTCTGCCTCTGCATTTTCTTCTGAACAGAGCTCCTGTTAGATGCACGAGGAAATCTTTTGCTCTTTCCTCTATGTCTCTCAGATTCTCATTTATGCATTTTACGTCCGGGTCCCTCTGTACAGCATTACACATGAGTTACTGCATACCACATCCCTTCTTACTTTAACTTTGTCCTGTGCTGAGTTTATCCAGTTTGATAAATTCTAAAACGTTAATTTCCATGGCAATATATATTACTATTTCCGGGGGTAACTGGCTAGTCCACCCTATTTTACATCATACTTCTGTGGTTTGGTTAAATGAATGTTATTTGTTCTTTATCTCTCTGAGGCCCTTTGCCATTGCTCATGTTAAGATCACTTCAGATTGGTCTATTATTCCAGTTTGTTGGAAGGAGAGTTGCTTGCCAGACTTAGCAAAAACCAAAAGGAAATAAAAAGGACGACTAATTAAAATTAAATTTTATTATTTATTTATTTACTTATTTTCTTAAGTATTTAGAGAGAAAGAGAGAGCAGGGGAGGGGCAGAGGGGAGGGATAGAGAGAACCTTAAGCAGGATCCCTCATGTGGGGCTCTATCTCATGACTGTGAGATCCTGACCTGAGCCGAAATCAAGAGTCTGAGGCTTAATTGACTGAGCCACCCAGAGGTCCCTAAGATTGAATTTTAAATAAACAAGGAATAATGATTTTTAGTATAAGTGTTTCCCATGCAATATTCTAGACATACTTATGCTAAGAGATTTTCATTGTCTTCCATTGTATCTGGCAATTCTATGCCTGTTTCGGCACCTTTGGGGCAGTGATCTGTATTTTTTTTTTTAATTTTTTTTTAACGTTTTTTTATTTATTTTTGAGACAGAGAGAGACAGAGCATGAATGGGGGAGGGTCAGAGAGAGGGAGACACAGAATCTGAAACAGGCTCCAGGCTCTGAGCCGTCAGCCCAGAGCCCGACGTGGGGCTCGAACTCACGGACCGCGAGATCGTGACCTGAGCCGAAGTCGGACGCTTAACCGACTGAGTCACCCAGGCGCCCCCAGTGATCTGTATTTTTAACGCGATCCTCTCGTGACTGTGATGTGCATCAAACTTGGGAAGGACGGATCTACACCACACTACCTCCCTCGTTGCGGGGGAGAGTCATTCCTGATCGCGGTTTGTTGGCTATCTTTCTCAGTGTTAATTTTTTTCCCGTGATTTGAAATGATAGTTTGCTGTGGAGTCATAAGTAGTTTACCTTCAAATTTTTCCTTTTTTTTTTTTTTTTTTTCCTCCCTGTCTGGTGGCCCTACAAGTTGTCTCCATCTGGTTTCCTGGAAGCTCCTGTTCAGACGCAGCTCTCACACTGGTGGCGTGAGCCCCGTGGCGATGGTGCAGACATCGTGGAGCCAGTCGTCAAGCCAGTGGACGATCTGCCGCAGGCCCAATCTGCAGCTTTAGTTTCATTTACAGCTGTGCCCATTTCTGGTCGATAGATGGTTTCTTTTGTTTTTAACTGCGCACCAGCCAGTTCAAATGAAATGTGTGTGATCTCCAATGGACAAAACAAAGAGGGGAGGTTGTAGCGTTAACACCGTTTTTATCAGAAGTCTTTATGGTTACATTCTGATTCCTGTTTCTTTAGTCAATAATTTAGTGGCAACCAAAAAGTACAACGAAGAATTCTGAAATGCAGTTGCCATCTGGGAGTTAAATTGATGGAATCCGCCATGCAGATGCGTTTGGCCACTTATGGAAGGAAACGAGGGAGGGGGGAAGGAAATGTGTGACTCGAGGGTTAGGGAACAGCCCCAGTCCAAGTAAGATGCTGGTTAAGAGAGGCAGGACTGAAATGAAAGTGTAACTCAGGAAGCTTAGGTCTAGCCTCCTGAGAGAAAAGTGCAGCACTGCGGGGATTGGCACTACCGAACTCAGAATGGAGGTCCTATACGCGCAGATTGGTGTTTCCAGTCAGAGAGAGTCCCCTGAAGGGCCCGCACAGCAGCACATCTGCTCAGTGGGCTCACCTTGCAATGAGCACGAGTGCAATGAGCTACAAAGACATCGGCTAGCTCACCTTGAAGGTCATCCTTTGTTACGGGCTGAAGCGCATCCTTCCAGAATCCATAGGTTGAAACCCTAACACTAGACACCCCAGAATGTAACTACATTTGGAAATAGTCCTTAGAGGGGTAGTTAAGGTATAATGAGGTCATATGGATGGGCCTTAATCCAATGTGACTGGCGTCGTTAGAAGAAGAAGAGATGGGGTTTAGACCCAACATACACAGGGAGGACCACGCGAGGACACAGGGAGGAGGCGGCCATCTACAAGCCAAGGAGAGAGGCCTCAGAAGAAACCAACTCTGGGGACACCTTGATCTGGGACTTGCAGCCTCCTGAACTGTGAGAAATCAATTTCTGTTACTTCAGCCCCCTGTCTGTGGTACTTTCTTGTGGCAGTTTCAGAAAACTAATATATCCATCCAACTCTTTGCGCCCTGATTTCAGACCACTGGGGTAGCCTTCTGGTTATTATTTGACCTCCCGTGCAGCGACTGTTATGGGGAAAGAATGCATTCAGCAGACATCATGGCCCGCTTGTCAGCTCTATTCTCCACCGTAAGTTAGCTAACTGGCATTGCGGTTAATGTGTCCGTTTGAAGAGCATGTTTATAATGGCTCAGTCTTTCATCCCCCCATTACTTGGGAGCCCTGTAAAAGTGAGTTTCTGGGCCTGCAGAGGCATTTTCAGGCTGGAAATGTATTGAGCACATCTATTGTGTGACATCAAGTAACTATCCGGCTTTTACAAATGTTTTCTCTAAGCAGTGTGCACAGCGGACAGCCACATCCCACCTCAACCCCTCACCTCTGCAAGCTTTGAGGTCAAAGATGGGAGGGAGAAATGGAATACAGTTCTGGTACAGGAGGAGGATATCAGGTATTCAAAGGACTTAGTTTTGTTTTGTTTTTTTTTAAACCTTAATATTTAGAAATTTGTTTTTAGGCTGCATTAACTATCCTAGCAGTCACTTTAAATTGGCTGTATAAAAAGCATCCAAACTTCTGTTTTGGCAAGACTATGTGGCACACAGATCAGTGGGAACAGACATACAAACAGCTGAAGAGATGAGGAATTGTACCAAAGTCACACTGTGTACCTGAACTTGACAGCCTTTGAATTACAGATCCTATGACATCGGGCCAAACTCATGAGCTAGCTCGTTTGCCAATGATCGAAGGTAAGGTTTAGTCAATGTCTCTCTCTCTCTCTCTCTCTCTCTCTCTCTTTTTACTGTGCTAGGAAGAAAAATCAATAGTTTTCACTTGAATTTTCGTTATCTACAAACAGGTTTCTACTAGCTAGAAGAAGTTTTGAAACATCATATTTCCCACTTGTGTTCAACGGTGTAAAGTCATTATTATAGCACTGAAACTACAAGTGTGTGTCTGGTGTGCATGTGGTGTGCATGCAATGTGTGGGTGTCTGTGTATGGCATGTGTGTATGTGTGGTATGTGTGCATGTGTGGTGTGTGTGGGTGTGTGGGTCTGTCTCCGAGTGCCATCCTACTCATACACATCAAAGCTTCCCAGGCACTGCTAAAGCAGGTGCAACGTATCCCCTTGGCCTTTACTTTCTCTTCTCCAGGCCTGCCCTGGGGCTCAAAATCCCTTTCCTGTCATTCTGAATTTAGGGTCCTCTGGATGAAGAGTGTTTCTAACTGGATTGTATACCAGTTTCTCCTGCAGGTAATAGATTAAATGTTAGCACAGCCTTCTTGCTCTTTAAATCCATTAGGAACTCATTGTCACATAACAAAAACTGGGTACCAAGGGAATATGATCGAGACGCTAAAGTCCCTAAGAGGAGTGCGAAGGGTCCCCAAGGAGAACCTTTGCCCTGCTGGCCACAGACTTGCTCCGCTCTCTAAACAGATCTGTTTGGCCCCTCCCTGCCTAGTCTTTCCGGAGGGAAGAGTTTAGCAAACCTTGCTAGCATCCGTTCTATTGCTTCCGCACAAAGACTGCTGCTTTAGGAAGCTGGGGTCTGGATCACAAGCGCTCAAACATTAATGCACTTGGATTACATTACCTTCCGATCAGGATTGCAAGACGGTGCTTAGCAATACTCCTTGACCGAGGAAGATGGAGAAATGTTGAAAACATAATAAGGATTTGAACACATAGTTTTCTGCCTCCTCTGGGACCTGGCCTCTTGCTTCCTGCTTCAGCAGAGTCTAGCCTCTGGTCCTGAGACAGGCCTTCGTTTGGATCCTGGCAGTTGAGGGTGGACAGTTCCTGACTGATATGTGGGCAAGGTTCTCTTTGGCACTCTTCTATCATGGCAGCACGCAATCTTTAAAATCATGTGCATTCCACCTTCCTGGCTATTCTAAACACGCTTTCATTCAAAATAGCACCGATTTAAGCATTTTTAACCTTCCTAATTATCCAGAAGAGTGCTCATCACTTGTCTAGATCTAGATTATTCTACCTCCTCTTTTCTAAAATACCATCCTAACTAATCTGAATTTCTTGAAATGTCAGCCCCTCCAAAATTTTTCACTTAACTTTTCTGAGGCTTTTTCACTACTTTCTTGCCTTTTTCCAAGTACGGTGATAAGTAGCATCTCTAATCTAGGTGGATGTGATTTCGATTTACAGAAGACTTCTTAGATTTAGAGATTTAGAGAGTTGGGTTTCAGATATTTCTAGTTCGTTGAGATACGCATGTCCATGAGCCATAAGGAGGGCCTGGGAAGGGCCAGATGAAGGCGCTACAAATCTTCTTGTCTGACCAAAGGTATGTCTTAAGTCACCGTTTTGCTTCTCTTTTTGGTCATTAGTGAATATATGGTTCAGTTCAACACATTTGATTTTTTTTCTTTTTTCTTTTATTTATTTTTTAAATTTACATCCAAGTTAGTTAGCTTATAGTTCAACAATGGTTTCAGGAGTAGATTCCTTAAGCCCCTTACCCATTTAGCCCATCCCCCCTCCCACAACCCCTCCAGTAACCCTCTGTTTGTTCTCCATATTTAAGAGTCTCTTATGTTTTGTCTCACCCTCTGTTTTTATATTATTTTTGCTTTCCTTCCCTTATGTTCATCTGTTTTGTCTCTTAAAGTCCTCATATGAGTGAAGTCATATGGTATTTGTCTTTCTCTTAGACTAATTTCGCTTAGCATAATACCCTCTAGTCCCAGCCACACAGTTGCAAATGGCAAGATTTCATTTTTTTTTGATTGCCAAGTAATACTCCATTCAGTTCAACACATTTTAATTAAGCATCTGTTATACACCAGGCCATGGGCTCAGCACAGATGAGATAAACACAAACAAGAGACAGCAGCTGAGCTTATAGTCTTTGGGGTGGGAAAGATAAAAAAACAGAGTGCCTCACTAGAATGTAGTTGATGCTCAGTCAGAGGTATTTATAGGATTTCAGGGGTCACTGAGGGCAGGGGGCAAGGGGGGTGTCCTTAGCTTATGACCGTAGGGCATTATCTGTCATACCCTATGAATTCTCCTCTATGACTCCGCCAGAAATTGAAATACATGACATATTTGTGTTTTACCAAAGTAATCTTATAGTTTCAAAAACAGAAATTTTAAATCATGAACATAAAAATGTTTTATGCCTTGTGGTGATTAGCTATGCTCAACCACCGTTTATGCTTATCAAATTCTGGGAAATGGGTTTGTAAAAGATCATGCGTTGTTATTGTCAAGTGAAATCTTTCCCAGTCTTGTTTGAATGCTCTGGACTTGTTGGGATTTGAAAGTGAGATTTTCCCCTGGATGCTCAAATCCTGGTGAGGCAGTTTGAACTCTGAAGCGCTTTTTCTAAATTCCTATCCCAGTTCCTATTACTGGTTTTACAGGGAATGAACTACTAGCACGATACTTGAACCAGAAGCAACAAAAACAACAACGAAAATCCTTTTTGGTTTTGTTTTGCTTTCTTTTGCTATGCAGAATGCAGAATTCAAACAGCAGGGGAATGCATTCTGTAAGTCAGCGTGTGTATTTCAGGCTATTTGCACAAGCTACAATTGTCTGAGCCACCTAACTGGATAGCACATCCTAGGGCAAAATGATTAGTTGGAATTAATGACATTTTGGCATCGACTCCGTCCATTGTCAACCCCTGAGCTGTCCTTAATCTCCAGGATGCATTTGCCTCTCCTGGTAGTGCGTTCTCCTGGGTGGCAGTTGCTACGTGTAGTGCCCAGGAAAAAGTCATGTCCACTATTTCCAATCATACCTGAAAGATGATGTAACCACTGAATTTCTAATATTGTCTCTAAAATGTCCTCTTATTGCTGAAGACATTCCATGTAAGCTTTTTAAGAAAAAAAATAACTGAATTTCCAATGTGAGATACACGCGTGATAACAGGTAACTTTGACTACAGTGAACATAATCGCTAGGTTTGTTTTGGCTTTAGAAGGTTTGCAAATGGAGCGGAGATGCTTACTGAAGTAAAATTAATATGTTCCAGAAATGAAAAAGTAGAAGCTTGTCAGATAATTATCTTCTTAGACACCTGCTGGCTCTTTTTGAGAGAGCTAGCTCAATTAGCGAATAATAAATGTCACCTTTAAAAGGAGAACCAACCCACAATTTCTCGCTCAATGGTATTGTTAGAAGTTGTGGTTTTGAGGAGTGACTGCACTCTTGGCTTGGAACATGTTAGACCCTCAGAACGTTGCTTTGTTTTTAATCAAAACACAATTTGCAAACTTTTAAGACCCATGAAGTTTTCCAACTTGAGCCTTGGCCTTTCAAACCGAAGACATTGTTCACACACGGCTGACGCGGTTCTAACCCGATCAGAACGAGAGGGGGAGGAAATGTGAGACTCTCCACTTGTGCCTCCTGATGTCTTCCTGTAACAGACTTTGTGGTAGAGCTCACTGTGCCCTTAACATCAACGGCGTCGAAGGTGAGGGATACTCTTGGAGTCCTTTTCACGTTGACTTCTTAGATTGAAACCAGCTTCTCTTCACCGGCAATCCTGCAGGCCATCGTGTGGCATTAATCTCCCACCTCACACGGAAGCCGCTGAGGAAACAGAGTCACACTGGGGGTGGCGGACGTCAACAGAAAGATCGCTGGTTCCTATCTGTGATCACTGCCTTAGTGCCAGCAAATGATCATTCATGCCCACCCAGCAAGGACATAAGGAACCACCGAGTTCTAAAGATGCTGCAGCTGGGGGAGATGACGGTGTCCCTTTGGAATCTAATTAGAATGAACGAGAGTTCCTTTCGGACGATCTGTGTCTTTACAATTATACAAAGAACACCTGCCCTGTGGTGAAGACATATGTTATTCCTTGCTCAGCTTCAGTGTTAAATTTAGCTTTTCTTTTTTTTTTTTTAATGTTTATTTATTTTTGAGACAGAGAGAGACAGAGCATGAATGGGGGAGGGTCAGAGAGAGAGGGAGACACAGAATCTGAAACAGGCTCCAGGCTCTGAGCTGTCAGCACAGAGCCTGACGCGGGGCTCGAACTCACGGACCGTGAGATCATGACCTGAGCCGAAGTCGGACGCTTAACCGACTGAGCCACCCAGGCGCCCCTAAATTTAGCTTTTCAAAAGCAGTTCAATATCATATCCATGATCAATCCTAATAGATAAACTCTGATCACAGTGGAAAGGCACACGATATGGAAGATGTCATCAATGCGTCCATGATGTCTATGTGTGTCCTTAGCTGAATAGAAGTGTCCTAATAAATGAACGTGGAGGCAGATTGCCTTATAAAACAAGGTTCTATCATAGACAGCGGTGCTATATTGAGTGAATAATCATTAAGAATGAAGTCCACTTAGATGTGAGGAACTAGCCCTTCAAGGATTAGGTGAGAAATGTGAATCCTTTGTTACGTGAAAGATTCTACAATCTTTCTGATCAGGCGCACTGCTGTAAAATCTGATTCTGGGAAACTGTATAATCACATTTCCAGCAAACCTTTGATGTACCCTGAGCTGAAACTACACCATTACATTTTCATGAGAACTTGTTATTTGCCTCATTATAAACATTTTGTCACATTTCCTTCTGTTTAAATAGTCCAACTTAAAAAGAATTGTCTTGAAGAGACATGAGTCATTCTTTTTGTATTAATTCCTGTTTTGGGTTCTGCCAACAAAAATTGGTATTTGTTTTCCATAAATGTGACACATTCATTCTCGTGTTTACTTTTTTGCTGTTGTCATCACATCCAAAAGAAGACACCGGGAGGCAAGGCTTATTTTGTTCTATAGCAAAGGTCAGTCGCAAAGAAATGAGTCATTTTGAGACATTTTATATTGCAAAGACTGGAACCCACATGTTAAGGTTCGGGGGTTCAAAAATGTTTGGGTGCCAAGTGAGTTAAGGGCAGGGGTTTCCCAGGACACAGGACCTTCAGTGCTAACATTGTAAAATCCTGGACAAACCAAGACTATTGGTCAACCTATTGCTATGACAGTCAGTGGAACAGTGGAGCCGTAAGGACAAGACAGAGGGGCCTTCTGCTTTTCTGTGTTGGGTGAATAAGTTAGATATTCCAAATGTCAGGGCAGCATGTAGCACAGTGGTTGATCACACTGACTTCCAGGTCTAGATTCCAGCTCTCGAGTCCCTGGCTGTGTGACCTTGTGACTAACCTCTCTGAGCTTCAATAATCTCATCTATAAAAGGATCATGATAAAGATAGCATCTTACTTAGAGGTCATGAAAAGGAATCCATTAGGTAATAGATAAAATCACTAAAGATAGTCTCTGGCACACAGTAAGTATTGGCTAGAATTAGTCAAGTCCAAGGTGAATTGTAAGGCAAACATGATCCCTACTATTTAAATTCCCTTAATTGTGTACTTTATAATTTGCTGTTTTCTGTTTACTTCTCCTGTGCCTATCTTCTCAGGCTTCCTACTTGAATACAGTAGGTTAAGTTACTGGGCTTATTATGTAAAATTGAACAATGTTGTTTACTTGGAGATGCAGGGTGCAGAAAGCTACCTTCCCTGAAAGCTATTTGGATCTATAGGGCCAGCTGCGTCAGTCCCCATGAGAGATTTGCTTTCACTGAAAAGGACAAAAACTTCAGGTCAACTGCCACCTGCACTCAGTCTCCTCCCTCAGTGAATACATGTGTACACACAGAGAACCCCCAATGCCGGGAAACTTATTTTATAAAGCAGAGATTTTCATTGCTGGATGCACGCTAGAACCATTCAGGGAATTTTAAAAATACTTCTGCCCAGCAATTCTCAGCCTCCTAATTAGAGGCTAAGAATGGAAATTATTATAACAGGTTTTTCACATGACTTTGCACACTCAAGCTGGAGAACCAGAGGCTAAGAGCGGTGGGGACCCATGGCTAGAAATGAGGGCAGGATCACTTCATTCAAACCTTATAAGAGTTGCACAATGCAGGAATGGGTGTGCGCTGGGTAGATGTTGGGGAGGCAGTCGCAGTGTTGTCTATGCGTTGGATGCTTCCAGACCCTTGTGGCCAAGGGAGAAGCCAAAGAAGGAGCCCTGAAAAAAAGTTCTAGAATAATTTTAGAGTACAGTTTGCATGGGTGACCTCCAGTGGTCTGTTTGGAAGAGGTCTATTTATTTGGGTCAGTCAGATTTGGGACTTTTCTGGATATGGAAAGTCCATGGAACCTGTAGAATAAGAACCCAGGGTCCAAATGCAGTCTTATTTAAGTCCAGATTTTTCCAGACTAGTTTCCTTCATTTGAAAGATACATCACCATAGAAATTCTCCTAAATGGAAGCTGGTCAGATCTGCAAGTGGTTGGTTGGTTTCTGGAGGTCACCGTGATATAATCCATAGTCTTTTTAATGTGTGAATATTCATGAATCTGGGAGCTTTCTTAGTGAAAGCCTCCCCCTCACCGCAATATCAATCTTGGGATATCCTTCGCCCTGGACTTTTTGACCCAACATCAAAAACATAGCAGTTACCATGGCAACTATCTGGCAATGTCATCATATCTCCCTCTAGGATAAGTAAGGCCTCTTGAACAAAGGGTAACAGTGTTAATGATATTTTATATTTATACTTTGTGTTAAAATAAACCACTTTGATCATTTCTATAACTCCGCTTAATGCTTGAGATTTTCATCATTTTTTTTTTTTTTTTTAGTTTTGGTTTCCCAGAATCTTTGGAAAGTAAAACAATATCTAAACACTATGCAACCGTACAAAGATGTAGCAGAAGGTAAAATACTATGATTATTTTCGAGTATGTCTGAAGAACATAGAAATTGGTCTAATATCTTTCAAAAGATCATTACTTATTAGTCACAAGACAAACTCTTTAGGCATGTGAACATCTGAAGGTTTGGACTATTTTTTTTTGAATTAATTTATTTTGAGAGAGAGAGAGAGAGAGAGTATGAGCTGGGGAGGGGCAGAGAGTGAGGGAGAGAGAGAATCCCAAGCAGGCTCCGAGCTGTCAACGCAGAGCCCCACGCAGGGCCCGATCCCACCAACGGTGAGATCATCACCTGACCCAAAATCAAGAGTGGGACTCTCAACTGACGGAGCCACCCAGGTGCCCCAGAAGGCTTGAAGCTTTATAATGAAATCACTTATAAGGGAGTTGTGCACATTCTTCTCTATTAAGCCAAAAAAAATTAGGAAATAGGAGACATTCTCTGCTAGTGAAGTTAAGCAAGGGCTTATTTCATATTTCAACAGGTTCAATGGGATGTGCAGGGTATCTGCATATTCTGAATTCGCTTGCCTCGTGGGGTACTCAGCGTTGCTAGACGTTCATCACTGCTGTACTTCGTATTTGGTGGGGTACAAACGTGGAATGGACTTCTTTCTCCCTATCATTGCTGTCAGCCATTTTCCATCAACTCTACTCCCATTCTTTCATGAAGTCTCAGGAAGGACCCGTAGCTTTTTAAAACGTCCAGTTATTTAAAAATCCAGGCCAGTCTAGCCTCGTTTAAAACTTCAGACTCACTTCTGGCTTCACGCTTCTCTCTTTCCCCTCTCCCGGAAGCGGACCTCCGCCAGCCTGCCGGCTGCACTGCCTCTCCCAGCTGCGTACCCAGACCCTCTGTCGCCGAGGTCTGGTCTCCCGCCAGCCTGTCCTCTTGGCTGGGGAAATGGCCTGCTGCCCCCACAGCGCACATCCCCCGCAGAAACCTGCCCAGCCTCGCCACACTCAGGGGCTGCCCCCGCCCCCCCGCGCTCTGCCTGGCGGATGGGGCCAGACACGTGGCCACAGCCACCCACCCCCAGAGTGAGATGCCAGCCCCTTCTCCCTGCCCACCTCGTGTTCGGTTTGGTGTTCTCGGAGACTTTTTCCCCCTTTCTTCTTGAGTCAAGTCATCCCAAAGAAAGAGACTTGCTCTGGGGGTAAGTGATATGCTTTTCTGCTCTCTCTACCCTATTCAGGAGGAGGCGAGCAAGGAGCTGGGGTGGCAGACGGCAGCGGAGTTGGTGGGTTGTTTTTTAGTAAGTCGTGGAGGGAGGCTCCAGCCTCGGTTAGGTATAACTTCCTTGGGAATGGGGGCCAGATAACCCCGTTTGCTTGAGCTTTGTGTCCCAGGCACCCACCTGGGGTGACAAGGAAAGGCGCACTCGGCATCCTATCACTTGTACCAGTTCCCCCTGGAGGGACCTCCGTGTAGGACCTTCCTACAGACCCCCGGCGTCAGGGACTACCAGCCCCAGTGCAGGCGTCTCATCAGCCCAGGCAGTGGCGAATGAGGGCGGGCTGGATCCTGCCCTTGGGTTGGTGGACAGTGAGGGCGTCCTGGATGGAGGGACAGAACCTGGTTTGACCAGTGCTCATCATCCCTTTTCTGCTCTTTCTGTTGGAGTGTCAGCTTGGCAGAGGATGCCTGTGTCTGTGCATAAGTAACCGTGGATAATTACTCCAAAGGAAGAGCTGAATTATCCCTGCTGGGCCCATCTGTATCGATAGAGCTTGTACATGCCTTTTATCTGAGTCCAGACGGGCAAAGACCCAAAGCGCATTTGAGCTTTGCTCTCATTCAGCTGCTCGAGCAGGAGGGCGAGTGTGCTTCCCTAGTGGCCCCACACAGGACAGGAAGAGGGGGTCCTGGCATTTTCGGAAGAACACTTTAGCATCCATGACAAGTCCTGCTAACTGCCGACTGTCAGATGTCCCTGCTTCCACAGGGCAGAGAGCAGGCACTCACTCTTCCCTGGAATGATGTGTCAGTGTCTGAGATCCTGTGTCATAGACATGATCTTCACAAAGAGGAAGCAATAAAAATCAACCGGGAAACAGTATCAATACATTTCTTACGGATAATGATAGTTTGCATTTGCAGGTGCTTTTTTATATGCTAGGTTTTGTGCTAAAAGTTCGGAGCATGGAGACACATGTTCCTGTTCTCAAGTGGAGGACAGCTAGAAGCAGTCCCCAGAAGCCAGAGAAACCCGGTCAAGACTTTGTTACTTTATAGGCACCATCCCGTTTGATCCTTACAACCACCTTATGGGACTAGATATTTAATTATCCCCACCTTTTACTTTTTCAGATGAAAAAGATAAAGCTTAGGAGTATACATAACTTGCCCCAAATCGTACATGGCCGACATGTCACCAGCCTCAGTCTCTGGTCTCTGGCACTGAGGCTAACTGTTATCCCTCATGATATTGACCGAATCTTTACCAGCTTAGGGGATGTGGGTCTCAGCGGGTAAACAGAGGTGTTCAGAGCTCGCAGACTCTGGCATACCTAGTACAATCGGAGTAAACAGAATGCTGTGACTATCTTCCAGCTGGATCTCTAAGGAGCAGTCCGTCTTCTCTGCACAGGACATCCAATTCCAGGCCGCTCCAGAATGATCACTGTTACCCTAGACAGAGCAAGACGAGTGTCGCTTTTTAACATAACTGTGCTAATAGGTGAACCTGGCAGGCCACGTAAAGAGAAACAGGGAACAGGGTACAAGAAGGCACTAATAGCATTTGTGCAAAAAGCATCTCAATGACTCGGCTGTCCTACAAGCAATTACTGTTAGGGTTCTGGAGGAAATGTCTCGAAGGTCAAAATCCAAGCATGTGAGCAGAACACAAAGATATTCCCGTAACCTGAGGATCTGTGACTGCCCCAAAAGTGAACAGAGAAATTACCCATGGCCTGCAGACAGGGGATTCTAACAGAAGCCCATTTGAGCTACACTGAAATGCCTCCTCCCTCTCCCCCTCCCCCTTTTAATGGTTTCGGGAGGCAAAATTTCCAATCACAGATGCATTTACCTAGTTCTGTGCTCTTGTCAATAACCACAATTAAAGCTGAAGAAAATGGAACTCGAGTGGACACATGTTGCATTCTCTGTTTTGTTTTGTTCAAATTTAGCCCAAGTCACCACTTTATTTTCTTAAAGCTTCTGACCGTGTCTTTCAATTAAGAAAAGCGATTACAATCTTGAAGACAAGATCTTTCTATAAAGTAGAGGGTGGAGGGAGAAGTTTTCCGCAAGGTTCCTCTTCCCACGCTGATATTCGCCAGCAGTGTTAAGAAAGGGAGCCTTCATTTGTAAGCAAGCCAAACCCCACAAATATCAGAAGATTTGAACTGAAGATTAATAATATGAACACCTTGCTCCCTGGCACATCCTGTGTCCTGCCGTTAAAACAGAATGTTCGAGCCTCTTCTTGGTGCTCTGGATAGAGACCACTGGGGCCAAGATCTTTGGGGACTTTCCTTCTTTGTTAATCGTCCCCATCTCCAAGCCAGAAGGCCTGTAAACAAAAGCGATATGTCATCTAGCACATGGTCAGGTGTAGTCAGGTTTCCGAGCGATGAAATCAGAGGCTGCAGTCCCATCCGCTGAGACGTGCTATCGATGTCAGGATCCTTTGTGAGGCGTCTGGACCGCTTTCCATAGTTGGAGAGGGAAGCAAAACCTGTCGGTAATGAGTTGGCCTTGCCATAAATCCCCAGGCACCTGAGCCAAGCTTTCCTCCATTCATCTTGGCTGTGCTGATCTGATGTTGAAATCAGGCAATGTGTTGCCAAGGTCAAGGAAAGAGAGGGAACGGTAGTCTGGCCAAGGGCATGAGAGATAAGCAGGACACTTCTCAAGCCAAAGAAAGGGTGAATGAAATCCGTAAAGGCTATGTGACGAACGTTTACACGGTGGCTCAGAATGGCAATAGACGTGGTGACAGCAGGCAATTAGAGATGAATGTGTTCGGCTTGCTCACTGCAGGGTCCGGAGTGAGAGCAGGTAGGTTTGTTTCCGGTGGCAGCAGGCTCTAAGAAGGCCTCTTTCCAAGATGCAGCCTGCAGCCGGGCACGCTGACATCCCTCTACAGTCTGCCACTTGCCCAGGCCTCCCTCTGGGACCCAGAAATCCAGCCGAAACCGGAGCGATGGAGTTGAGAGTAACATTTTACAAATGTAGCAGTGGCTTGCTACTCGGTGGACAGCCTTTTCTTTTTGAGAAATCATCTCTCTCCCCCCAGCGCTCAACACCTGCTCTGTTCTTTAATAGCTCCCCAGGGCCTAGAACCAGCTGGGCTTCATTTACGAAAACAAGAAGGATTACAGGTTTTTAAATAGAAATGACTGTAGAGATCATCTAGTTCACTGACCTCATTTTACAAATGAGGAAATGGTGGCCAAGAGAGGCTAAGTTACTCCCCTAAGGTCACACAGCTAGTGCAGGGGGATTAGCTCAAATGGATGAGCCCTCACTCAGAATGGGAGAGGTCAATGGAGCCAACACCTGCAGCCTCAACGTCCTGTTCTCATCAATGCTGGTGGATGATGGGATGGAGGGCAATTAAGAAATAGAATGCAATTAATTAATGAACAAAGTATAAGTAAGTGTGACTATAATATCATGAGCAACTTGGCCAGAGGACCCAGAAACACTTCAATCCTGCCTTAAATTCATCAATTCTTCCTATGAAGTCCCTAAGGGAAATATATCCATGGAATGATGATCAGTAAAGCAAAATGGAATGTATATAATAGTAATAATAATAATAAAAATAAAGGAGAATATATTTTAATTAGCCCAGACTTTGCTCTCAAACCTAAGAGAATTCTCGTGAATTAAAGTCAAACTACAGGATGACGCCTATTTCTGGCGAAGCTGGCCTAAGCAGCAAGCCTCTGGCAAGAGTGACAAAGTCAATTTTAAGGAGGTGGCTGGAAATGCCAGCAAGGGAGGGAAGGGAAGAGAAAGGAGTTCCACGGAGAAAAGAAGTTCTCCTCTATTTTGAGAATCCTAAAGTCACCGAGCCGGACATAGAAACAGACTCAGGGGTCATTTTTCCAACTTCTTCACTTAATTTAAGAGCAAAGAGTATTGAGGTCTAGAGAGGTAAAGTGAATTTTCTCTCCAGCGTTAACAAAACTCGAGGATTTTCAGACAGACCACGATGAAGCAGCCACCCCAGTGGGCAGTAGATTGATAGGATCCTGTGGAAAGCAACAAGCTGTGGGAAGGGCCCACGGGGGAGCAAAGGCCCACCTAAGAAGCTGCAACATTCAGAGATTGTGAGACTTGAGACAAATGGCAGAACCACATTGTTTCCCCCTCGAAAGTCAAGGGATGGCCAGGAAGTGCGGCCATCGCATCGCATAAACCGTGATTCTCTTCCTATCCTGACGCCCCTGTGAAGAAGAGCCTGGGGGAGGTCAGAACTCTGAAATGCTGAGTGTGTACCTGAGTCATCCAAGCAGGGACCAAATTAGCTAAAGAGGCACTTTGATCGCTGCTTTGGCTTGAGAACCTAATTTGGTCTTAGAGTGGCTAACTCCTAGGGTTCCTCCTATCCCATCCCACATTACTTCCTGACGAAGCAGGGGGTCTCATAGAGAATCTGAACAGGAGTAAAGAAGTTACGAAATCATTTGAGACTGGGCCATGAACATTACATATATATATATATATATATATATATATATATATATACACACACACACACACACACACATATTACATCTATATATATATACATCTATACATATATATATATATATAAAATCACCTATAATTCTTACACTCAGAATGGACCTATAGCTAAAATTTTTGTCTCTCCTCTCTCTTTCCTTTCTTTTTTCTATTTTCTCCACTTTATTAGAAGACTACAGCTTTGTTTCTCCAACGAAAGTATTTCATTCAGTTCTCTGCATGAATGGGTTTTCTTTGCTTCTTTTTTTTTTTTTTTTTTTTCTGAGAGAGAGAGAGAGAGAGCAAGCAAGTGAGCAGGGGAGGGGCAGAAGGAGAGGGAGAGAGAGAATCTTAAGTGGGGTCCAAACCCAACGTGGAGCCCCATGCAGGGCTCGATCTCACACTCAATCTCACAACCGTGAGATCGTGACCTGAGCCGAAATCAAGAAGCGACTGAGCCACGCGGGCGCCCCTGGTTTTCTTTGCTTCTTTTCTTCATTATTATTTTTTTATTAATGTTTTATATTTCTTTTTGAGAGAGAGAGAGACAGAGATAGAGCATGAGTGGGGGAGGGGCAGAGAGTGAGGGAGAGACAGAATCCGAAGCAGGCTCCGGGCTCGGAGATGTCAACACAAAGCCCGATGTGGGGCCCGAACTCATGGACTGTGAGATCACGACCTGAGCCAAAGTCAGACACTTAACCAGCTGAGGCACCCAGGCACCCCATGAGCCACCCAGTCACCCTTCTTTGCTTCTTGACGCACCTGTGGCCCATACACACCCACAGCCTCCTGCATTGTACTTCGAGCCATTCAGTCTCTTAATTGTAATCTCCTTGCACCTAGTTGTTAAAAAACAAAACAAAACAAAACTTTGTTTTATTTCATTTTATATTGTGTGGAATTTTTCATGCTATTGGATATTTTCAAAGAATATTCTTCCAAAAGAAGACAACGATTGATCTAATCCATCTGCTATTGTGGCCATTCAGGTAGTTTTCTAATTTTTTACCCTAATGCATATCTTTGTACATGCATCCTGGTCCGTGACTATGATTCTTTCTATAAGGTAAACTCCTTATATTCTTAGAAGGAAAATTTTCATGTTCAAAGATGAACATATTTTAGTGGTCTTGATATACTCTGCCAAATTTCTTTCTGGAAGGAGCAAACCAATTCACACTCCCACACCGCCAGCAAAATATGTGTCACCATCTCAATGCAGCTTCTTCAGAATTCTACCTTTGCTATTTTGACAGTTGAAAAATGGCGTCCAACTTTTGTTTCAATTGATCCTTTTCATGTTAAGGACTCTTTAAATAGTGTGGTATTAATGGCTATATTTGTTTGATTTTTAAACCTGGTCTATCTAGTCTTTAACTTATTCGTGATTGTTTCATAAAAACATACAGTTACTTTCTATAAATCTTACACAACGGGACCTGTCAGCCCTACAGAAATATTTCTAAATTTTTTTAGAATCACTTGTGGAATTTGTGTCTATTTCTTTGGTGATTTCTTTGTTATTGTACTTAGAAAGCCATGCCTTAGCCAGAGATGAATTAAATTATAAACTACATATTTTTCAGCCTTTTAATATTGTTTTTGTGATTATGAAAGCTAATTTCGGAAAGTGCTTCCTGTGTGCCACTCCTTATGTTAAACTTTCATGTAAGATTTCATTTAATATTCAGATAAGGCTTGCAAAGTGGATACCCTTATTATTTCTTTGTTTAGAAACTAAAGGCACTGAGGCTTGTGGTTAGGTGACCTGACCTCAGGCCGCAGGCCGGAGACCCAGTTCATGCCTCTCTGACTAACACCAGGGCTTCCCCCTAGTAAGCCATGTGGTCTCAGTGTTTTTTTGTACACTGGGATTTATTTTTTCACATAGCCACGTCCCTTTACTATGGAGAGAAAACCTATTTTTAGCGGGAAGAAAACAGACCAACAAACAATGAAAAGCAGAGATGCGATAAAGGGGGAGAGGATCTAGCATGCTCTTCTCTGTTTCTTGGATGTTTCTGTTTCTTGGATGTTTCTCTGTTTCTGTTCCAAGGGTTTCTTGGATGACCTCACGCCACCATTGGAATGAAACCAGACTCTTTGATGGGCATCACCAGACCCCCGTTTTCCTCCTGTCCGACTCCACTCTCCCCTGTACTCACTGGGCTCAATTCGTATCAACCTTTTCCCTGTTTCTTTAATAGGCCAAGTTCATTGCTGGCTTACAGCCTTGGCATGGGCCATTGCCTCTGCCTAGACTGCCCTTTACCCAGAACTTCTCATGATGGCCTCCTGCCTGTTGTTCTAGAGCAGCTTCCTTCGCAGTAAGTCTCCCTCTATTGTATCACTCTGTGTAAGCTTCAGGGCACAATTTCTATTCAAAGCACTCTTACTTATTTCTAGACATATGTATTTGTCTCCCACACAAAAACGTATACTGCAAAGAAGACAGGTTTCTTGACTATTTTATTCACAACAGGGATTCTCAATGCCTAGCATTTACCTTGTGTTCAGCAACTTTGCTAAATTTACGTATTAGTTCTAATAGGTAACGCATATACTTCTTTTGGATTTTTTATGTACCCAAAGGTATCATGTTATCAGCAAATACTAATGATTTCATTTGTTTCTTTTCAACTGTATGGTTTCCCCTACCTCCTTGCACTGCTAAAATTCTACAGTGCAATGTTGAACAGAAGTAGTGAGAGTGGGCTCTCTTGCCTTGGTCCCGATCTCAGGGGTAAAACTCTTAGAATTTTAGGATTAACAATGACATTCATTTTAGCTATTTGGATATAACCGTTATCAGATTAAGGAAGTCCCCTTCTATTCATAGTTTATTATGAATTGTTATTGTAAATGAATTCGAATTACCACAAATGCTTTTTCTGTAGCCATTAAGATTATTATTTGGTATTTTTCTATTCATGAGGTGAATTACAGTAATGGATTTCAAATGTTAAACCACCACTGCATTTCTGAAATAAACTCAAGTTGGTCACAGTATATTATTTTGTTACATGCTTTTGAATTCAGTTTGCTTTTTTTTTTGTTTTTTAGTGGCTGCTATAGGAAAAATATTTATATTGCAGTATATATTTTTAACTTTTTGCCGTCAGCTTGGGGTTAATTAATACTGTACCACTTCATTTCAAAAATGTAAAAAAAAAAAAAACCCCAGAAAAGGTAAAAATCTCACAACCATAAAGGTCTATGTACTCTCTTCCCATGATTCTTTGTTACAATTTTCATACAAATTACACCTATATACATTATAAACTCTGTAAGACAATGTTATAATTTTTGCTTTAAATCGGCCTACATTTTAAATAATTAATAGGAAAAAGTAGTTTTTATAATTATGGAGAATTAATTACATTTACCATTTCTGACGCTCCTTCATTCCGGAGGATCTGATTTCCTCTGTAATCCTTTCTGTTCCCCCTGAAGGAATTTCTTTAACATGCCTTGCAGTGTAGACCTTCTGGTGATTATCTCTCTTAGCCTTTCTTTGTCTAAATATGGCTTTATTTTGTCTTCATTCTTGAAGAATCTTTTCACTAGGTAAAGATTTATGGTTTCACAGGGTTTTGTTTTTGTTTAACACTTTAAACATATTATTACATTCTATGGTCTCCATTTTTTTTTTTTTTCTAATGAGAAAACTGCAGTTAAGTTGAATCATTGTTTTTCTGTATGTAATGAACTGTTTTGTCCTGGCTTCTTTCAAATTATTCTCCTTATTTCAATTGTTAAGAGTGTAACCATGACGTGCCCAGGTATGTTTCTTTTACAAACATATTCTGTTTAGAGTCTGCTGAGCTTCTTGAATTCATAAATTTGTGTCTTTTACCAAATTTGGGACATTTGCAGTGCAGTCATTTCCTTCAAATATTTTTTCTTCCCCATTCTTTCTGTCTTCTCATTTTGAAACTTGGATTATTCATATGGTAGACTTTAAAAAATTACTCCATATATTCCTGACACTGCATTTTTTAAACCTTTGTTTTTCTTTTTCAGATCGGATGATTTCTAGTCACCAACCTTCACGTTTTCTGATTTCTTTCATTTCTCTTCTGCCATTCCAACTATCTTGTCAATTTTTGATTTCAGATATTCTATTTTCATTTCTAGAATGTCTGTTTTTTAAAAATCATATTTTCTCTTTCTCTGCTGACATTTCCTGCCTTTCAATGTCCACATATTATCCTTGACCTCATTGAGCACTGACGATGGCTGCTTAGACCGAGAATTCCAGAGTTGGCACCTGTTGTCTTTTCCCTTGACGGTAGGTTTAACATTCTGCCTGCTCCTTTCTTTTTTTAATCTTTTAAAAATGTTTATTTGTTTTTGAGAGAGAGAGAGACATGAGCAGGGGAGGGGCATAGAGAGAGGGAGACAGAATCTGAGCAGGCTCCAGAGCCTGATGGGGGGCTTGAATTCATGAACTGTGGATCATTGGTAATTGAGACCTAATTTCAGACTCCTTTCGAGCTGACTTGCACGTGCATGATTCAAGGGCCAGCAAGAGACTTGGACACAGTTAAAGAGACTGCTGTTCACTTCTCTAGATCTTTACAGGGTGTTTGGTGGTCCTGGTTGCCACGGGCTTCTTCAAATCTGGTTTCTCCAGCCCCCAAAATGCATATTTCCATCGAGGCTTTAGGTATTTGTCACTGCCACCGTATCTGTGGTGAAGCCAGAAAACACTCACCCCATGTTGATGGTTTCCTCCAAACTTCTGTTCGCCTCCAAAGTCTGCCAGTTTTTGCTTATTCTCCAGAGGATTTGATTAGTATATGATCCAGCATTCACAGTTGTTGTTTGCGAAAGGTATCAATTTGTGGGAGCTTACCTATTCATAACAGAAGAGGAAATCTTATAGGAAGGTTTTACTTTCATATTCAATTTCCTTAAATTGTGATACTCTTCTAATTTTTTGTTTCACCTGGTGTCAGTTTTGGACTAGGTTTTTTAAGATTTCTATACATCATCTCAGTTGATGAATTCGTTGGCAGAAAGTTGTTCATATTATATCACGATGATGTTTTTTTAATGTCTGTAGGCTTTGTAGTGAAACCCTCTTTTCCATTCCTGATATTATTCATTTATCTCTCCTTTAATCAGTCTCACTAGGGGGTTAGCAATCATTTTAGCCTTTCGAAGAATCAGTTATTGAATACTGATAATATATGGTTGTTATCTACTTCATTAATATCTGCTCTTTCATTGTACTTTTGGGTCTAATTTGCTGTCCTTTTTCCAACCTCTTAAAAAAATTCTTCTTAAGTTTGTTTATTTGAGAGAGATAGAGACAGCGTGAGTGGGGGAGGGACACAGAGAGAGGGAGAGAAAGAATCCCAAGTAGGCTCTGTGCTGGCAGTGTACAGCCCGATGGAGGGCTTGAACTCACAAAACCAGGAGATCATGACCTGAGCCCAAACCCATAGTTGGATACTTAACTGACTGAGCCTCCCAAATGCATCCTTTTTCCAGCCTCTTGAAGGGATACTTTACTCATTGATTTTAAGATCTTTTCTAGTACAGTTGGTCCTCATTATTCATGGATTGCATCCTTGCAAATTCACCTCAGATTTATTCGTAGCCTCAAAATCAACACACGTGGCACTTTTGTGGTCATCCGTGAATATGCACAGAGCCTTGAAAAATGGGAGTCCCCTCGTGTGCATGTGCTCGGCAGAGACTGAACGAACCCAACGTTGGCCTTCAGGTTTCAGATCTCTTACAGAGATGATGTGGGTGGAGATAGGAGAGGGGAGTGAAGTGCTGTGCACTATGTTTCTGTTTCACCTTTCAGCTCAAAATATTTTCTAATTTTCATTTTGATTTTTCCTTTGATCCGTGAGTTATTTATAAGCGTTTTTCTTAATTTCCAAGTATATGGGATTTTTATACATTTTTTATATTGATTTATTTCTTACTGCACTGTAGACAGAAAGCATATTCTATATGAGCAAAACATCCTTAGACAGTTGTTGGAAGTTGTTTTATGGCCTAATGTGTGATTAATTTTTGTAAATATTTCACGTACATCTAAAAATATGTTTCTGCAGTTGTCGGGTGTTGTGTTCTACATACAACAATGAAACCAAGTTTCTAATGTTGGCATTCCATTCTTCTATGTCCATACTAATACTTGCATGCTCGTTTTATTAGTTACTGAGAGAGCTTTATTAAAATGTCCCCTGTGAATATCCATAGGATGTACAACACAAAGAGTGGGCCCTAATGTAAAGTACAGACTTTAGTTAATAATAATGTATCATGCTGGCTTATCACATGGTTCACACAAACTCCAGATCTCAATAATAGGAACATTTTTCTGTAGGGGGTGGAGGTGAGGGGGATAAGGGCATTCTTTCAGGTGTTGATAAGTGTTCTCTATCTCCTTTATGGGCTTCTCCTTGTAATCATTTCCGTTCTGCAAATAAATCTCTACCTTCCTTCTCGTAGGCGTGGACAGCTCTGGTATTTGATTTCAAGGTGTATCTTTGCAAGTAAGACAACAGAACAGAAAGAGGGTCAAATAAACCTCTAAGGAAGTACATCTTGTACCATCTGTCAAAAATAACTAAAAGATTTGCCACTGAAGTGTTCATAATTCTGTTTAGAAACCCTGAAGGTTGACTCTACTAAAAAAAATACACCCTACTAAATAAACAAAGGGAAGGTGTATACTTTAAAAATCTAAGTACTACCTCTGACCTAAGGAATACACAACTCAACTTTCTTTCACATGAATTACTTATTACTGCTTTGGGAGGAAGGTAGCTAAAATATTAATGTTTTTAAATTTTATTTGTTGTAGTGGTAAAAAGACAGAACACCACATCTATCATTTTAACTGTTTTTTGAATGTACGGTTCTATGGTATTAAGCACATTCACATTATTGCACAGCCATCACCACCATCCATCTCCAGAACTTTCTATCTTCTCAAACTGAAATTCTGTCCCCATGAAACAACATCACCCCATGGACACCTGTCCCCCGGCCTCTGGTAGCTACCATTCTGTTTTCTGTCTTTATGAATTTGACCACTGTCAGAACCTCACGTACGTGGAATCATAAAATATTTTATTTATTTTTAATGTTTATTTGTTTTTGAGAGAGAGAGACAGACAGAATGTGAGCAGGGGAGGGGCAGAGAGAGAGAGACAGACACAGAATACAAAGCAGGCTCCAGGCTCTGAGCTGTCAGCACAGAGCCTCACAAAGGGCTCTCACGGACAGCGAGATCATGACCTAAGCCGAAGTCAGACGCTCAGCCGACTGAGCTGCTCAGGTGCTCCAAAATATTTTAAAATATTATTTTTTAAAAGCCAACCTACTCTATGTAGAAATCAAACAGTAAGTTACTAGCACAAGTAACTATTCTGAGCATTGTTGTTGAGTGCGGCTTTTATGCATTTTGTTTATTAAACCTACGAGGCGGTTTTAGCCAAGGAGGCAATGTCAGAACGTTTCAACAAACTAAATCACCAGAGCCTTCTCATACAGGGCTTCTAAGTGAATTAAAAAAAGGCACGTTTCAGAACCACGAGCTTCTCAACGACTTACATGTTTATTGTCATTAATTTCCTAGTCGGAAATACGTTATAAGAGCTGTTGGTCTTATACGGTATGCATTTGGAGTGGTGTTTCTGGTGCAAATGAAAACATGTCTCTGATGTTCACAATGATATCCTCCCGTGAAATAACACTAAAAAATGGTTTTGATTGCTCATAACACATGCATTTTAAAATGGGTGAAAATCGATCCCAACCACACCGTTTAGATTAAACAAAACCCGGATTGTGGGGATAACTCCAACAAACGCCATCAGCAACATCGCTTTCATTTTCTGACTCTGTGCTAATCAAGCAGACAGACTTTTCCTTTGCAGCAAACAGGTATTGATAAAACAGCCTTAGCTGTTCTGTCACCCATTAAATTGACGGTGGGCAGGCCTTCGATGCCTATAAATTTGATCTATTCAGCAAAGCCCCACATTTAAAACCTCGACTTTTAACATTTTAAAAGTCTGAAATATATTTTAATTCCAGACCGGAAACACTTAAATTATATATGACTCAGGCACACTTGAAGAGCCTGGGTAAATTGTTTCGGATGCTTTCAATTCCCTGTCCTCTAATTAAATTAACTTTGGACATGCTCCTGTCTGCTCACAAAGTTGAAGTGAGTGGCTTTTCTGTATGCACGAGTGCAGGCTACTGGCTGCAAAACCAGTAAGATTTGTACCCATGTTCCGAGGGTGTTACCGAGCATTTTTCAGCAAATTAAGGAGGTGAGGACTGGGAGCTTTAGAGAGAGGTGAGTAAGAGGAGGAGACTGGGAAAATAGGAAAGCAGATCCTGATGGAAAAAGTAGATAGGCTATTGTTATGCTTATGAATGCATATATTAACCCAGATCCAGAGTTTAGGAAATAAATATGCCCACGTGCCCCTCACTGTCTCTTGCAAACCCTGAAATACCATGTATGTAACTCATGTGCCCTGTTTCTCTAGCCGAGGAGGAGACTTGCTAGGCACTGATATTTTCTTAAATACGTATTTATAGTTGTTGATGATGATGGTGACGATGACGACTTTACTGAGAAGGCCAGGAACAGGAGAAAAAGCAGGGTGGGAAGAAACAAGGACATGGAGGAAAGCAAGGGGCAGAGTCTACTGAAGAGGGTAGAGCCAGCCCATCCTGCCAAGCTGCTTTGCTCCTGCCACTGGCCACACTGCAGTTTTGCAAGAACTTCCAGCCTTTATTGTTTAGCTGAGGATGAGTCTCATTTTCATTGCAAAAGCCTTCATTTGCAGTGAATTTAATAATGGACCAAAATTAAATTTGCTGGTAAGGCTGTGGAGAAAAAGGAACCCTTACGCACTGCTGGTGGGAATGCAAATTGGTGCAGCCGCTATGGAAAACAGTATGGAAGTTTCTCAAGAAGTTAAAAATAGAACTACCATATGATCTCACAATCCCCCTTCTGTATCGACATCTGCAGGAAGTGAAACCATTATCTCAAAGGGATGTCTGTGACCCCATGCTCACTGCAGCATTATTTACAATAGCCAAGGTATGGAAACAACCTAAGTGTCCGTCAACAAATGAATGGATCAAGAAAATGTGGGGTGTGTATATATTATATACAGTGGAATATTATTCAGCCTTAAAAAGGAAGGAAATCCTGTCATGTGCAACAACATGGATCAAACTGGAGAGCATTGTGCTAAGTGAAATAAGCTAGACCGAAAAAGACAACTGTGCCTGCTGTCATTTACTTACGGAATCTAAAAACTAAAAAACCGGGGCACCCGGGTGGCTCAGTCGGTTAAGTGCCTGACTTTTGATTTTGGCTCAGGTCATGATCTCGAGGTTCGTGGGTTCAAGCCCTGCATCAGGGTCCCTGCTTGGGATTCTTTCTCTCCCTCTCTCTCTGCCCCTTCCCCACTCTTGCTCTCTCTCAAAATAAATAAATAAACAAAAAAAAGTTTTTTAAAAATAAAAAACCGAACTTTTAGAAACAGAATAGAAAAGCAGTTGTGAGAGACTAGGGGGTAGGGGAAATAGGGTAAGCTTGGTAAAGGGTACAAACTTTTGGTTATAAGATACATAAAGTCTGAGGATCTAATGTACAACACGGTGACTGCTATTAATAACACTGTAATGTATAATTGAAATCTGCTCAGAGAGTAGTACTTAAGCGTTCTTCCCCAAAAGGGGGAGTAGTAAAGATGTGAGGTGATGGAAGTGTTCATTAACTTGCTGGGGGAATCTTTTCACAATGAATACATATAGCAAATCATCATACTGTACACTCTAAATATCTTACAGTTTTATTTGTCAAATGTACCTTACTAAAGCTGAAAAAAAGAAGTAGATTTACAGATTTTCAATGAACCGAATGAAAAAAAAATTCCTTGGTATTTTAGTGGCCAAGATAATAGCATTCCTCCAGAAATCAGCCCAAACTCAGTTTACCAAAGGGTTGACGATTTTAGATTTTAAAACATTACTTTTTCTCTGACATCTTAGAAGGTGCAAAGTGGTGCCATGCACACAGCAAGAGGAGGGCAGGGAAATGTTCTTTCATGTTACCGGGGGAATACCTATCAGGAGGAATTCTTTGGAGCAGGATTGAGCCAAATAATAAAGGCATCCCAGGGGAAGGGTGCAGACCAGGAGACAGAAGTGACCCACCACGCACGGGACCGGCACAATCAATTCTCACCCCGGTGACCCAGACAGAAAACCCCAACCCCAGCACAGACACAGCTGTTATTATTCTCCTTGCCCGGGGCCACTGAATGGCTTTCCCCTAAACCACACAGAACATCCTTGGTAAGTGAATTCACAACTGCCACTGAGTGAATGGCAGAAGAAAGAGGTGTAAGTGAATTCCAGTAGGGCTCAGATTAGAACTTCTATTTACATGTCTAGTGAAATTATGACAGAATTACCGTTCTTGTTCCCATAAGAGCTTATTCTGTACAACAGAATGTTTTGAGGCAAAGCAATGCCTCACTTTGGCTTCATTTTACATGTTCCAAAGGAACAGCGTGAAGGGATACCATGAACCCAGAGGAAGAAGATGAGGCATATTCCCCACTTCTGGGCCTAGCAGGCACAAAATATTTACAAAGTTCCAATATCTGAAAAGTTGCATAGGAAAGGTTCCTAAGCCAGGCTTGGGCAAGAACTGTATAGCCAAACTATTACGGTGTGCTAGCCAAAACATATGTTTAAAAAACACTTGGGGCACTTGGGTGGCTCAGTCAGTTCAGCGTCCAACTGTTGATTTCGTTCAGGTCATGATCCCAGGCTTCGTGAGTTCAAGCCCCGTGTTGGGCTCTGCACTGGCAGGGTGGATGCTGGTTGTGATCCTCTCTCTCTCCCTCTCTCTCTCTGCCCCTCCTGCATGCACTCTCTCTCAAAATAAATAAGTAAACTAAAAAAAAAAGAAAAGAAACACTCATGAAGTGCTTTTTTTTAAAAAAAAAATGTTAATGTTTATTTTTGACAGAGAGAGACAGAGTGAGAGCAGGGGAGGGGCAAACCAGAGGGAGACACAGAATCCAAAGCAGGCTCCAGGCTCTGAGCTGTCAGCACAGAGCCCGACGTGGGGCTCGAACTCATGAACAGTGAGATCATGACATGAGCAGAAGTCAGACACTTAACCGATTGAGCCACCCAGGGGCCCCATCTTGAAGTGTTTTAACATATCAAGTCTGTTTCAAAACTGCAGTATATATAATTAGCAACTAAACTTCAGAGTGCATTGAAAATGAAAGCTTTATTTTCAATCTTAGAAATGAAATCCTTATTTTCAATTTTTAAAATGAAATCCAGTAACTACTGCTTAGATAGCTGGCAAGTCAACCCTGGTTCCTAGGTAGACTTTCCATTGGGGCAAGGGCCAAAATGAGAGGTGGCCTCCTTAACAGAGAGACTATTTTATTGGCAGTAAAGGCACCAAAGTACACTCCATGGTATGTAAACGACAGCGTCAGAGGCGGTCCTCACCTTGGTATATCAGTGGAACTTCCCCAAACACAGCAGGTCAGGGAACCCTTAAATAGCAAGAAAATGCTCTATAAGTAAGAATCACTGTCATGGTATCTTCCTTGCTGGGAGAATTGTTGCAAAGCAGTCCTTGTATCATGGTGGATGTGGGGGTGCAGTCCTGGGTGGAGGTAGGTTAAACATGACAGTAACTGTAGCCGAGGTGTTTAGGCGAAACCAGAGATGTGGTAGCAGAAGAGTGAGACGACATGAGCAGCACGTTGCTCACATGCATGGCGAGGGGGAGGGACTTCAGCAGCACGGATCACGATGGAAACGTCCATGAATTCATAGTCACCTTGTAGCCTGGACTCGAGAACAGAGACCCACGGGCTCCCTGGGCACTCAGCACCATCCGCGCTCCATGGGTACTGACGGGGAACAGCAGATGGCAAGCAGGACGTTGCCCGGGTGGCAGGTGGTCCAACGCAGCTGTCCGCAGAGCGCCTCATGCGGGGGTGCTCCGGCCCCAGCTGTCCTCTCGAAGCACCATCTTGTATTTTCTCTTTCACCTGTGCCCCACCTGCTGCTGTAACTCCAGGGCCCACCTGAGCCCCCCTTCATGCAAATGTCACCTCTGCCAGGACGGCATGCACCACCCCCCCCCCCATTTCTGATTTCTCTTCCTCCTCTGCTCCCAATTTAAATCACCTTTGCTCTGCCCCAGTGCCCATCCAAAGTAGGGTGGTGTTACCTGTTTTTCTCATTCCCCATTCCAATCCCTTCTTGCTTCCCTTCCTAGCGTTTATGGGTTAGATTGCACTTATTTGGATACCATTCAGTCCAAGCCCTTCCTTTTATAAACAAGGATGCTAATGGCCAGAGCATTAGGGAAGTGCCTGTGGTCGCTCACTTAAATTAACAGAAGTACCACAGCTATGTCTATAACATCTGAAAGGGCAAGGGCATCTGAAAGTCCATTTGCCTCTAAACAAATCCAACTGTTCGGTGATAAAGCAAACACACAGCCCAGAGGAAGGAACAAAACCTTTTGTTTTGCTTTTTTCCTTTATATTGCCTGCAAACAATCTCCCTTTCTCTTCTTCCCACACACCAGGTAAACAGGAAGATGCACCCCCCCCTTCCCACACGAGGGTGTCATCAGTTCTTCCTCTAACCCTCTAGTGAAGTGGTTGGTTAATAGAAGGAGCTGGAACAAGACTGGGGAAGGGGCTTCAGAGGGGCAAGGTGCTCGGGTCTGGTGTATAAAAGGAGGAGATGAAGAATCATTCTTCCTGGTCCAGCTCAAACACAGACAGCCTCACGGCACCCAAGTTCTGCATTTTTATTATGCCGAGTCTTTTCTGTTTCCTCTGTCTTCCGTTATCCTGATTTCATAACTGCCAGCTCCCTAGAGGAAGCACCCGTCTCCAGCAGGCGGATAAAGGAGAGAGAAGATAATAATGCTGGGGGCTTGGGGAAATATGGTGACAAGGGAGGCCCCAAAACACAGCTTTGCAAGCTGAAGGTGCATGAGAACGGTACGAGCAGCTTGCTTACGTGCGAATTCCCGGGCTTCCCTCACCCTCAGAAAGTTGGAGTCAGTAGCTCTCGGGTGGAAATGTTAGATGCCAGAATCTACATGTAAAAGAGGCACCCTGGTAATACTGTAAAAAGCAAGTCTTATGTTTTTACCTGTCATAAAAGAATCAAGCACCGTGGCTTGAGCTCTCTGCTCTGACTCATACTTCCAAATGAGGCGTGCTCAGATACTGCTCCCCAGAAGTGGCTCCGGGACCCAGCCAGAGGGATGCCCTCGATCAGCCTCACCCATTTCCCCTGCTGGGCCTTATACAAATACTGTCGTCTCTTTTGAGTGGGCTGATGTGGAAGAGATTGTGAGGCATTTTGGCTCAGCAACCCCGTTTCAGAACCCCCACACAGGCTAACTGTCCCTTGAACAATAAAGTTAATTTCAGAACCAAAAGCAGACAGAAGAAAGGCGAGTCTCCCCACCACATCCTTGTCCTCTCTACACACAAATCGGGAGATACAGAAAGGCCTGGAGGGCATGAGGGCTCCACAGTCTACATTTTCAGTCAAGACATGCTGTCTTCTTGTGGGGGGATCACTGCTTCTTTGTTTTCTTCCACCTTTGGACAGCTCTTCTCGCTGCCTTGTGTTTTTTAAGCACGTTGTGGGATGCTGCTTGACTGCCCAGGTCAAGTGTACAGTTCCCTTGGCCTATCTGCTGAGATTCGGTGCCCTTTCTCTGCCCGCCAATGCCTGTCCCCTGTTAGGACAAGTTTTCCCTTGACACAGAGCTTCCCAGGCTGCAGGCAGTTTGGGCGACAGGGTGACAGCCGTTCGGGATGCTCTCATGCGTCCAGCTCCTTGCCATCGCCTGACTTGCGCTTCTGTCTTCCAGAAGGTTCCGAGCTACAGCAGCAAAGAGCACTTGTTGCTCTGGGAGTCTGTCACACGTGTGCTCTCGCTGAAGTTACTGGAACAGGCAGAGGGGGGTGGGGGGGGCAGTGCTGGTGATTTAAGACGGTCTTACTGGCAATTTCGTTAAACCTGCTGTGCAGCACTGTCTCGAGGCAGGAAGATGAATGCGCCTTTTAGTGATTGAATCAGCTGGCATTTGAAAGAGGAGGAGCAAGAGACAGACACCACCCTGGGAGGCTTGACAGCTGAAAAATGACCCAGAAAAGTCCACGGTTAAATAGAACAGCTGGCACAAGGTACTGGAAACCAAGTCATATTTGCCATAGTTTAAGATCTCCACTAAAGCCCTCTGTCCCTCTCACTAGCACACAAAAGATAGGGTTTGTGTTTTCCAAATTGCTATTTTTTATCTACTGCTTTTCTCTGAATATCAACCCTCTATTATTTGTAATCCTGCAAATATCCGATTGTGGGAAACAATCCATAGATTATTTTTAGTTGACTTTTAAGTGTCGTTTTGTAAATACGTATGCACATAGGTGTGTTTCATGCTTTGAGAATTCATGTTTAACAAACTAATGAAGTCCCATGGGGCAGATCTCCCTGTGCACGTGTTGGAATCCTGCCCAGTTCCTGGCCGGCTCCTTTTATGGGCTCTTATCTATAATCCGTGATGTCTTGGGATTCAACATTATCAATCCTGAGACATTTTGTCTAGTAGGAGAGATAAAGTTCAGTGTCTGCATTTCTCCCTTCTTCTTTTGACAAAATGAATACAGTTGCAAATGTTATCACGAAGTTCACTGGGTGTGCTGACCAGGCAGTTTTGCAGAAAGGGCACAGGATTGGGTAGTGCAAGATGTGAGTCTGAGTCCCAGCTGTGCTGCTTAAGCCGAGTAGCCTGAAGCAAGTTATCAAGTCCCTCTGAGCACTAGACCCTTATCTGTAAAGGTTTACTATCATCAGTACCCAGCTTACTTCCTGGGGTAGTTATGAAGGTCAAATGAGATGCAGATAAGAAAGCATTTAGTGAATTGCAACGTGGTCTTCTGGATGTCAAGTGGTCTAGGGCTCTAGGACCAGGTCAGCAGCCCGCATGGTAACAAAGCACTTTCTCGTGTTGAGAAAGCAGTCATTCTCGCAGTGATTTGAGTGTGAGATTTTATATATACAAAGAGAGAATCTGGCCCGAACAAATGCAAATTGACTTTTTAGCTTTTTAACTTTTCAGTTTCTTTTGAAGCTGCAACAGTGAAACGGAGGTATCAGAACAGACACCCGTGGTGAAAGCAAGCAAAGCGGCGAGAAAGGTTCTGGGCTAGGAGTGTCACGGCTAAGCGCCCGCCATGCCCAGGGTGCAGAGTTTGTCTTTTTCTTTTCTTTCTATCTCTGCAGGTGATCTAACCAGGAACGTGAAATGCCGTCTATATTGAAGATGCCGAAAGTTATGGCCTCAAATTGGAAATTCCCCTGAGCTCCCAACATATACCCAATTAAATTTCTAATGCCATCAGTTGGTTGTCTAATAAGCATTAAAAAATTAACATGGCCTATAACAAGCTACTAACCTCCCCTCAAATCCACTTCCCACCAAGCCTTATTTATCCCACGGCAGGACCCTTCACCCAGTGGCTCAGGTCAAAATCATAGGAACCATGCATATTAGACTCTGGACTGAAACGCACAGGGCCCAGGTCTGCAGCTTATTAGCTCTGTCTGTGACTTCAGATCAGTTACTTCATCTTTCTGTGCCTCGGTTTCCTTATCTCTAAAATGGAGACAATGTTGCACCTGAGTCTTCACATTTTGGGGGGAAGATTAAATGTGCCAGAACACGTAAAGCACTCAGAATAGTGCCTAGAACATTGTAGGTTCTAGGTGAGGGTTTGCTGTGGTTAATTTCTTTAGAAGACATTGTCCGTTCTGCTTCTAAAGCCTATCCTGAATTCCTCTGCACCATCCCACTACAAAAACCCCTGTCTGGACGGACCATCATTCTATATCTGTTGAATTCCCAGGCCCTTCTTAACTTGTCTACTTGTCTTTGCTTTGCCTCTGCTACTGTCCATCCTGGGCACAGCAGGTCCTACCTGCTCTGACTGCTTTCCCTTCCAATCAGTTGCTGCTCTCTCCTTGGGATGGTCTAGCTTGCTCTGACTGCTCTTTGGTATTATTCATTTCTCGACTCAAATGGCACTTCCTCCAAGACACTTTCCCTCATCTTTACGATCAGAGAAGCCTCCTCTTCCAGTCATTGCCCACCACCGTCCTATCCACCTCTTTTATTTGTAGGCTTAACAGAATCTGAAATGACTGTACAATGGACAGACCTAAGGTTTCCTGTTCATCTCTTCCCATGGACAAAGTCCTTGAGTGTGGAAACCCACTCTATTTGTTGCTATGTCCTGATAGTGTTGAACTTCATCTGATTCCTGTGATGCTAAGAAATCCGCTCACCCTTTGTGTTCTGAGAAATGGCTTACTTGCAAAGAACCATCCTTCCCCAAATGACTCAGATAAGACTTACGGATGCCCCCCTATTTCCTTATAACAAGGCCAGACATAGACCCTCTAAATTCCCATCCTTTTCTTCCCAAGTGATTAGCTGCACTGCTTATTCTCCAGTTGGAATAAAATGCTTGTTAACCAAAATTTGGTTAATATCCTCTCTATCCCACATGCCACTGAACTTTGACCTACTCTCAGCATGAGCCAGCAGATGCATAAGAAGAGGTTGGCCACAGGGTGAAACATTCTCTGATCTGCTCCCTGATCAGGCCACTGCCCAACACCTACTCCTGTGTAGTTTTTTGGCTTCTTTCTATAAAAGAAAAACTCTTTTTGCCTAACCCTTGGGGTGCTTACAGAGCTTATGGACATAGTATTCTTCTGGTAGCAACAATTCCTTTCCCCCTTTGCAATCATTCTTAAAGTCTCCCTGATAAATCTGATAAATCTCCCCCTGATAAATCTCCCTGATAAATCTCCCTGATAAATCTAGTGTCTAAAATGTGCCTGGCACGTGATGAGGATCTAACAGATATCCATTATGGATTTAAAACTGCATTGCTATTTGGGAGTCTAGTCAAAATATTGTAGCTTTAGTATGGGAACCCTATGCACAGTGAATCCCAATGCCCATTGCTGAAAATCCCCATGGCAGAGCCCACTTTGGGCTGATTTCTGGACACAGAGTTAGAAAGAATCTTAGGAGAGACTGAGCACTCAGGCCAGGAGTGAGTAGCCGATGGTAGGGACGGGATTGCCATTCACTCATCAACTCATCTCATTCTTTTTCACTTGCAGGAAAAAATTGCGTACTCTGGTCCTCTTGTGATTTTAGTTCCCTTGTTCCTCACCCAGTCGTTCACTGCATAGGACCTGGGTGGTACACTGAATAAAGACGAGAGTATTACGGTGTGTGTGTGTGTGTGTGTGTGTGTGTGTGTGTGTGTCTTGTTATCTGCAAGAGGCTAAATATCCATGTAATCAAGAGTATTATTAGAAATAAAATCTCCCATGTTTCAAGCAGACGCTTAGCAACTTATAAACCTTGTATCTAAACTTGTGCTGTATTCCTGGCTGTGTTTAAAAATTAAAACCAACAGAAACAGAGTAGAGTAAAATAAAATAAGCCGTAAATACTCTGCCCAAAGCAAACATACACATAACCTATTTTTAAGACATTTTCTTTGTTTTAGACCACCCCTGCCTAATGTCTCACCCTTTTGCCCAGAGTAGGTAGCTCACTATTATTATATAGAAAGAATTACCTTCAGCCTTGAAAGACAGACCAACTGCTACATTTTCCATATACTGCCTAAAGAGCTGTGATTAAAACAAACAACTTTCCATACCAGTTTAGTTTTTCCTTTTCTTCTGACTAATCTAAGCATCCATCTTAATTGCAAATATATTAAATGATAATCACGACTGAGGTACATAGCTAATTTGGGTTTATTGCCTTTTTATATGTATAACAAATATGAGCTTTCCAAGTTAGTATAATTATATTTCAAGACCCATAAAATATGCTTCATTTTATTGTAACTATATTGCCATTTTGAGTTAATTTATTTATGAAAATTCTGCTCACTGCTATTAAGAAATCTATTTCAGGGCTGGGCATGAAAAAGGCCATTAATTAACTCTTTATTGATGGATTGATCGGGAAAGGAGACTCCCATTCACGGATCCTGATGGTTACTCAGCACAATATAAGTCCTGATGCCAGCTGTTTGGTGATGGGAGAATAATTTTGAACTTGGAAGAATTAGAAATGGCTAATTATTCCAGATAAAAATTTATAAGCACAACATACAGTTTACTATAAATGTTTCACATGATATTAGCGAATTTACAGTAATTTGTGGGGTATTTTCCTTGTACCCAGGAATGTGCTAAGAGCCAATGGAAGATTAAAACGGTATAAGAGCTATTCTTTCAATGCTATTTTAGAGAATCTATTTTGCTGCCATTTGCTTAGGTCAGATTAAACATTCTTTGACTTTATTTTCCCTGCATGACTGCCAGATGTACTCACTTATTCCAGTTGAAATTAGCTCTATTTCCGAGTTTAAATCTTCTGGACAGTTATTGATAATGCCATTTCTCTAGCCCAATGAATCACTTAACCAAGAACATACTTAATTCCTTCAAATTTTTCTTTGTTGCTTTCTTCTCTTCCTTCATTTTAACCACATTCTGATTAGTGAACTCATTACTGTTTGTATTTGGGTGTCTTTTAACATGTGGCGAATTTGAGATGTTTTCATCGAAGCAGGGAAATTGCTACTTCCCTCTTTCATCATACTGCAATTGATTTTCAGGCCCCAAGAATTTATCTCCATTTTGAAGATACATTGTGGCAAAGGAGTACACAATCACTGGTTATTTTTAAGTTTGGGTGGCTTAAAATGGACTTAAAACACATCCTTTTTCTCCAGATGAAGTTGCTAAAAATTTGGTGCTACTTTCTTAAATTGATTAACACTTGTAGTCTCTGATGTCTTCATAATTCATATTAAAAGCTTTGTTCATTTCTCCAAGTACAAATAAGGTTGTCAGACAGCTTTAAAGGCTGCAATCATTGAGTAATACATAAAGAGTGCAACCAAATAAGTAATTTATGGAAGGGCTCTCTGGTGGTGGAAAGAATTAATGAAGTTTTCAAAGGTTCCCTATTTGCAGTCTGGGGATAGCTCAGATGCTGAGAGATTTTGACTTGAAGCCAAAGAAACAAAGACTACAGACTTAGGGGAGGGAGAGAAATATTGTCTAACCCAGAGATTGCAAACAGGGAACTGCAGGATCCTTCTGGCTTACAGATTGCTGTTATTTCTTCAACTTTGGTTTTGAATACCTTTAGGAGAGGGAAACTGATCTTCTCCCCACCATGTTGCCCATCATTATCACTGTCTGACCTGTGTGAGCCCAGTCACACACTTAACATTACCTGCCTGGCACCTAAATGCACTTCGATCTGTGACCCAGTCCTTACAGATGAGGAAACGAGAAAACTGCGAGCTGAGTGACATATTCCAGGTAACTGATGAGCAACAGGTCTCATGTGTGGATTACCTCACAAGTAAGTATCTGGAGTCCCATCCAGTGTTCTTTCTACTCCATGCATGGTCATACTTGTTTGAGAGATTAAAATCAGAACCAATGAAGAGTTGTGTTCATTAATATAACATTTCATACTTTTATGGAGTCACAAAAGTATTTTAGAAGAAAGAGTTATAAAAAGGACATTCAGGAAATTGAGTAATTTGGGGGCACCTGGGTGGCTCAATTGGTTGAGCGCCAGACTTTGGCTCAGGTCATGATCTCACGATTTGTGAGTTCGAGCCCTGCATCAGGCTCTGTGCTGACAAGTCAGAGCCTGGAGCCTGCTTCAGAATCTGTGTCTTCCTCTTTCTCCGCCCCTCCCCAACCACCTCTCAAAAATAAACATTAAAAAAAAAAAAAAAAAGAAGTTGAGTAATTTGGCCAAGTTGAGGGAGAAACCTGGGTTTGGAGTCTTGTATTCAAACCTCACCTCCCACACCCCGTAGGTGGGATTTATTGCTTATTTTGCACAATGAAGGAAGCAACCAGTAAAAGGTGATTGAATTATGGCATTTCTATCAGCTTTAAGTCACAATTTCCAAATAACCCTCTCATAGTCCTTGCCTTTAAAATGCCACTGACCCCTCAGAAGACCAAACCACTGGACTAAAAGAAATAAAGCAAAACCTATGGCATGTATGCTCAGAAATTATTTTCTCTTAACCATCATGTTACTCATGCAAGATTTCTGTAAGTCTGACTTCATTTCAAAAAGATCATTTGGGTTGCCATAAGAGGCCATAGTATTTCTTCATTTAAGGTGCCTTTAATGGGATAACCAACAATCACAACTGCATCATAGAAGCCTAAAAGGCAACAAAGAAAGGTTTAACTTGGAAATTCTGGATTCCTTGCACATTCTGACTCTGAACTAATCATTCACTAAAAGAACGATAATTCTTGCAGTGTTCTAAGATATTTGGAATAGGCCATTAACAATCATCAGGGAAGATGCCCACAGAACGAAGGACAAATTCCAGACTGGCAATTAGAAATATACTCTTCCATCATTCTTGGTCCAAATGGTGCCTTCAACATGCACCTACATTTGTTTACAATATTTTCCGTTTCTCCCATTCTTATTTCTTAATCATCATGGGTTTGGAATACCCTCTCTTTTCTTGGTTTACTCTTGTTTTTCTTTTACAGGCTGATCCCAGACAGTTCCCTGCAGGAGATCTACCTGAGTTAGGAAGATTGCTTGATAAGCCCTTGCATTTATGCATCTGAAAAGTTGTATTTTGGCTATTGCCAAAACAAAATTGTGTTTGTTTTTAGACCTTCATTTTGACCAGGCTCTTAGTTTTTTAACCTCCTCTGTGCTCCACAGCAGTTTTTCATATCTGTACCTAGCACTTATCAGATTGCACTACAATTATTTGCTCTCATATCCAGCAACCTTATTTAACACTGTGCAAGTCAAAGGCAAGGGAGTATATCTTAATCAGTTTTGTACTCCTGGCACCTAACATAGTACATGTGACATTATTCAAGGAGAAAAATGAATGAGTAAAACCACACAGATAATAGGTCGGCTGTGAAGGGTTCGGCTTTAAAAAAAAAAAAAAAATCCAGGTTTTATAGAGAACAGACAAGAGACAATGGTTGAATTGGAAAAATCAGGCAGGACAATTTATGTAGGGGATGGTGCCATCAAGTGAGGGGAAGCTGGCTTTAGTCCAATATCCCAAATGGATCCTAGGACTGGCTGAATGGCTACCATTGACCTCAGATGTTCTCCCTGTCCCATGTCAAGTTCTGTCCTTCCTTACCTCTGCCACCTCACTGATGCTTGGATGAGCTGTGCCAAACTTGTCTTTCAGATTCTGGTTTTTCTAAACCACCATCACATACTCAACTCCTCTTTATCCATATCTTTTGATTTCATGTCTTTCGATCTGTTCGGTCCGATTGGAGTCAGGTCTTGTTGGCTCAGAAGCCTCTCTCTGTCTCTTTTCCTCCCACCACTGATACAGCGCTTAGTAGGTACCAGGCGAATCTTAGGTACTAGCACTTCCTGTAGAGCTGGGTAACGGGAGCTTTTGTCCTGGCCATGTTCATATTGTCACCATGCAATGAGGGGCTCGTGGCACCCAGAAACATGTCCAGCCAGAGTCTGCACCACCCTCCCATATTCCAAGTACCCAGAACGCAAGAATAGCCTGTCCAAATGGCCCCCAAACCTGCATCCGGGCCTCGTGCAGACCTCTTCCAAAGGTTCTGCTTTCTGAGAGCACCTGTTGTCTTGTTTGGGAGCAAAGTTGGATGAGCTTTGCTGTGTGGAATGTCTGCACAAATATCCATGAGCCGCCCCCCCCCCCCTCCCTGCCATATGGTACAGGACAGAGACAAGTGTAATTGTAGGAGGGAGTGGTCTATGGGTTCTGGTGGGAAGGTGTCTCCTTTTTCTCGATTACTACTTTTAGCTCCCATAAATTTTAGAGCCTGCTAAACGCTTTACATTTTTCCCCTTATTTGTTCTTTATAGCAACTCCACTTAGGAGAAATCAAGGTCTTATGGGGAAAACAGAATTGAGGGAATTACTAACATCTCACGTAAACTCATCCTCTCAACGAGTATTTATCGATAGATACAGTGGTGAGCAAAAACAGATGGTCTCTTCCCTCATGAAACTTTTTACATCCACTAAACATAGCAATAAAGGCAGTGCAGTAAGCAGAGAAAACACTCTGTCATTGTACTGCTTGAAATAGCAATCACATGTACTGTAACACTAATTTCTGTTTACCAGTCTTGGATGACAAGGAAACATTTAGCTTCTACAGTTGCAAGAGGGTCCTTGTGAATGTTTCCTTTTTGTGAGCATTTTTTTCCTATGGCTTGTCTTCAAAGAAGATGTTAAAAATGTCTCTGATTTTATAACTTGGAGAGGTGGGACACAACCTCCCAAGTGTTCTGGCACTGCTAGTGACACAAACGAATTTGGTTATGTGTGTTGTTGGATGTCATCAGAGATTAAATTTATATATATATATAATATATAATGTATATAAATATTTATTATTTATAAATATATAAATATTTATTTATTCATAAATAATAAATAAATATAAAAACAATAAATATTATTTATATATAAATATATATTTTAATTATATTATATATTATTATATATTATTGATATATATTATTTATATATTATATAATCAAATATTATATAATATATAATAATAAATAAATATAAAAACCATAAATATATAATAATATATAAATATATATTTATAATGTATATAAATATTTATTATCTATAAATATATAAATATTTATTTATAAATAATAAATAAATATAAAACAATAAATATTATTTATATATAAATATATATTTATTTTATTTATATTTTATTATATATATATTTATTTATTATATTAATTATTTATTTATTATATATATTATATACTTATATATTATTTATATGTTATATAAATACAAATATTATATTTATATATAAACAATAAAATATAAACACAATAAATATATAATAATATATAAATATATATTTATAATGTATATAAATATTTATTATTTATAAATATATAAATATTTATTTATTCATAAAAAACAAATATAAAAACAATAAATATTATTTATATATAAATATATATTTTAATTATATTATATATTATTATATATTATTTATATATTATATATTATTTATATGTTATATAAATAATACAAATATTATATTCATATATAAATAATAAATAACTATAAACATAATATATAAATATATATTTATAATGTATATAAATATTATCGATAAATATATATTTATTTATAAATAATAAATAAATATAAAAACAATAAATATTATTTATATATAAATATATTTATTTTAATTATATTTTATTATATATTATTTTTTTATATATTATATATTTATATATTATTTATGTTATATAAATAATACAAATATTATATTTATATATAAATAAATATAAACATAATAAATATATAATAATATATAAAATATATATATATATATATATATATATATATATGTTTCCCCTTGTCTTCTTCAGTGAAATAGGAACCTTGATATCACTGAAGGCAACTTCTCTCCTCCAATAACCCCCTTCCTGCCAGTCTAGGACCAGAACCCTTGGAGTGACCAGGTGGGTCTCCTTCAAGAAAGGAAATCATCTTGGGATCACTAAGGGTGGCTTTTCCCTGCATCCCAAGGCTAGTTGTCATCTTCCTAATCCCATGCCCCTAGAGCCTCTGGGTCAGGCTTGAGAACCTTGACAGCTCGAGCTGGGGACAGAGGCTGCAGTAATGAGTCAGGTATCCCTGATGGGACCGGCGCCCCGTGTGTAGGAATAGGTTGCTGGCCCAAGTGACCAATCAAACTGTCCTCTCGGTCCCGTGGGGAGGTGGGCAGCGCTCCCCTTCAGACTGAGTTAGCTTCTGGGGCTCCTGGACAATGCAGGAGAGATGGAGACTTCCTGCTGACAAGGCTTGGGGAGAGGTATTTTAGGAACTGGTTTGCAACATAGGGGACTGGTGGTCCTGCTGCAGTGAGAATGTGCGATGCAAGTCATACAGGTTACACTTGGCATTGTAAACACTTGAGGCTTGAAAAACATAATGATTACCTCTGGCTCCTGCCTCCGAACGACCCCGCCCTGCCTGCGGTGTCTTCATGCCAAGGTGCTTGCTCCGAGCCAGCTCTTCTTTGTGTCCCAGCTCCTGCTCCCCATTGGGCAGGGGCAACCGTGCCCACACAGGCCCAAGTCTTCACGCAAAAATTCTGCTCCTTTCTACCTATTCCCAAGAAAGAATTCTTTTTTTTTCTTGTTATTCTAGAAGTTTCCCAGAGGGATGGCTTATGAGCTGCAAATTCAGCAACTGAACTCTTGTGGTTGCTGAGGAGATGTACAGAAATAATTCCACGTGTGTTCCACTTTTGCAGAAAGAAGAACTGACCGTGGCGGAAATCCATTTAGAGCCTACTTAGGGCACTGATTCTCCAAATCATGATTCTCCTCTGATCCCCTATTACAATACTCCCTGAACGTTTTAGGGAATTGGGAGGATACAAACTTTAACTGTACAACAAGAATATAAATTTGAATTATTAGTCCAATAAGATATACAAGTAAGGTGGAGGTTTGATTGATTATCTATTTATATTTGTGTATAACATATATGTCAAACATACCGAATATAAGACCTAGTAGATATTTCACTTAGTTTTTGGGGTCTCAATAACATTTTTGGTAAGATTGGTGTGAATTTTGAAAGTAATACTAATAACTTTGAAATTGATTAATTTCATTAGAAGACATGAGACTTCACAAAACTTGCCACCCATGAGAAACAGACCGACCTCAAACTCGGGCTCTTCTCCATTGAACTTTTGTTTAAAACTCCCTCCCAGGTTTCCTCCTAAAACTTAATATAAGCTGATATTTCCTTTGTGTCTCCAGACTTGCCTCTGGTTCACCATAGCTTGCATGGCCAGTACTGCGATTCCTCTGCTATTTCCCAAATAAATTCATTTTGCTGGAAAAAAAAGAAAGAAAGAAATGAGGCTTCATTTAACATGATAGGGTTTGTCGTAAAGGCATAGAACTATATGAATAGAAGACAAAAGTAACTTTTAAACATCTTATTTTAAATAAGATAAAAAACCCAGTGCACTTTAATATTTTCTGAACACACTATTAATCATATTATTCAAAGTATGGTACAAAAGGATTAATTTTTAAATTAAATGGATGTTTAAATATGTTAAATAAAGAACCTAATTAAATACACATTTGCTGAAGTATATCCCTTGTATTAGTCAGAATTTTTCCTTTGGAATTCAAAATGATGTCCAATTTCTAAGAAGTCCAATTCTTAAAATCATAGTGTTGACATTTGGTATTGAAGAGCTATTTTATCATGGCTTTTTAAAATAAAATATTGTTTTAAATTG
The DNA here is from genome assembly GCF_027475565.1 of Acinonyx jubatus. Lineage (NCBI taxonomy): Eukaryota > Metazoa > Chordata > Mammalia > Carnivora > Felidae > Acinonyx > Acinonyx jubatus. The sequence goes on along the minus strand of NC_069394.1, from coordinate 69,998,912 downwards.
CAATGGAAACGAAAAATAAATGAACATAGTAAGACTATTAAATATCTACACTAATAAATATCACATATTTTATTTTCTTTCCAGTTCTTTTTTTTTTACTTGTTTTATTTTTTATTTTTTTAACTTTACATCCAAATTAGTTAGCACATAGTGCAACAATGATTTCAGGAGTAGATTCCTTAGTGCCCCTTACCCATTTAGCCCATCCCCCCCTCCCACAACCCCTCCAGTAACCCTCAGTTTGTTCTCCATATTTATGAGTCTCTTCTGTTTTGTCCCCCTCCCTACTTTTATATTATTTTTATTTCCCTTCCTTTATGTTCATCTGTTTTGTCTCTTAAAGTCCTCATATGAGTGAAGTCATATGATTTTTGTCTTTCTCTTACTAATTTCACTTAGCATAATACCCTCCAGTTCCATCCATGTAGTTACAAATGGCAAGATTTCATTCTTTTCAATTGCCAAGTAATACTCCATTGCATATATATACCACATCTTCTTTATCCATTCATCCATTGATGGACATTCGGGCTCTTTCCATATTTTGGCTATTGTTGATAGTGCTGCTATAAACATGGGGGTGCATGTGTCCCTTCGAAACAGCACACCTGTATCCCTTGGATAAATGCCTAGTAGTGTAATTGCTAGGTCGTAGGGTAGTTCTATTTTTAGTTTTTTGAGGAACCTCCATACTTTTTTCCAGAGTGGCTGCACCAGCTTGCATTCCCACCAACAATGCAAAAGAGATCCTCTTTCTCCACATGCTCGCCAACATCTGTTGTGGCCTGAGTTGTTAATGTTAGCCATTCTGACAGGTGTAAGGTGGTATCTCACTGTGGTGAGATTTGTTTTGATTTGTATTTTCCTGATGCTGAGTGATATTGAGCATTTTTTTCATGTGTCGGTTGGCCATCTGGATGTCTTCTTTGGAGAAGTGTCTATTCATGTTTTTTGCCCATTTCTTCACTGGATTATTTGTTTTTTGGGTGTTGAGTTTGATAAGTTCTTTATAGATTTTGGATACTAACCCTTTATCTGATATGTCATTTGCAAATATCTTCTCCCATTCTGTTGTTTGCCTTTTAGTTTTGCTGATTGTTTTCTTTGCTGTGCAGAAGCTTTTTATTTTGATGAGGTCCCAGTAGTTCATTTTTGCTTTTGTTTCCCTTTGTGTTGTCGGATTGCAGAGGCTAAGACTTCCAATACTATGTTGAATAACAGTGGTGAGAGTGGACATCCCTGTCTTGTTCCTGACCTTAGGGGGAAAGCTCTCAGCTTTTACCCATTGAGGATGATATTAGCATTGGGTTGTTCGTATGTGGCTTTTATGATCCCGAGGTATTCTCCTTCTATCCCTACTTTCTTGAGGGTTTTTATCAAGAAATGATGCTGTATTTTGTCAAATGCTTTCCCTGAATCTATTGAGAGGATCATATGGTTCTTGTCCTTTCTTTTATTGATGTGATGAATCATGTTAATTGATTTCCGGATACTGAACCAGCCCTGCATCCCAGGTATAAATCCCACTAGGTCATGGTGAATAATTTTTTTAATGTATTGTTGGATCCGGTTGGCTAATATCTTGTTGAGGATTTTTGCATCCATGTTCATCAGGGAAATTGGTCTATAGTTTTCTTTTTTACTGGGGTCTCTGTCTGGTTTTGGAATCAAGGTAATGCTGGCTTCATAGAGTTTGGAAGTTTTCCTTCCATTTCTGTTTTTTGGAACACCTTCAAAAGAATAGGTGTTAAGTCTTCCTTAAATGTTTGGTAGAATTCCCCCGGAAAGCCATCTGGCCCTGGACTCTTGTTTTTTGGCAGATTTTTGATTACTAATTCGATTTCCTTACTGGTTATGGGTCTGTTCAAATTTTCTATTTCTTCCTGTTTCAGTTTTGGTAGTGTATATGTTACTAGGAATTTGTCCATTTCTTCCAGATTACCCATTTTATTGGCATATAATTGCTCATAATATTCTCTTATTATTGTTTTTATTTCTGCTGTGTTGGTTGTGATCTCTCCTCTTTCATTCTTGATTTTATTTATTTGGGTCGTTTCCTTTTTCTTTTTGATCAAACTGGCTAGTGGTTTATCAATTTTGTTAATTCTTGCAAAGAACCAGCTTCTGGTTTCATTGATCTATTCTACTAGTTTGTTTTTTTGGGTTTTTTTTTTGTTTGTTTGTTTCGATAGCAGTAATTTCTACTCTAATCTTTATTATTTCCTGTCTTCTGCTGGTTTTGGGTTTTATTTGTTGTTCTTTTCCCAGCTCCTTAAGGTGTAAGGTTAGGTTGTGTATCTGAGATCTTTCTTCCTTCTTTAGGAAGGCCTGGATTGCTATATACTTTCCTCTTATGACTGTGTTTGCTGTGGCCCAGAGGTTTGGGGTTGTGGTGTTATCATTTTCATTGACTTCCATATAGTTTTTAATTTCCTCTTTAACTGCTTGGTTAGCCCATTCATTCTTTAGTAGGATGTTCTTCAGTCTCCAAGTATTTGTTTTCTTTCCAAATTTTTTCTTGTGGTTGATTTCGAGTTTCATAGTGTTGTGGTCTGAAAATATGCACAGTATGATCTCGATCTTTTTGTACTTACTTAGGACTGATTTGTGTCCCAGTATATGGTCTATTCTGGAGAACGTTCCATGTGCACTGGAGAAGAATGTATGTCCTGCTGCTTTAGGATGAAATGTTCTGAATATGTCTGTTAAGTCCATCTGGTCCAGTATGTCATTCAAAGCCATTGTTTCCTTGCTGATTTTTTGATTAGATGATCTGTCCATTGCTGTGAGTGGGGAGTTGAAGTCTCCTACTATTATGGTATTACTGTCAATGAGTTTCTTTATGTTTGTGATTGATTTATATATTTGGGTTCTTCCACATTTGGCACATAAATGTTTACAATTGTTAGGTCTTCTTGGTGTATAGACCTCTTGATTATGATATAATGCCCTTCTGCATCTCTTGATACAGTCTTTATTTTAAAGTCTAGATTGTCTGATATAAGTATGGCTACTCTGGCTTTCTTTTGTTGACCATTAGCATGATAGATGGTTCTCTATCCCTTACTTTCAATCTGAAGGTGTCTTTAGGTCTAAAGTGGGTCTCTTGTAAACAGCATATAGATGGATCTTGTTTTCTTATCCATTCTGTTACCCTATGTCTTTTGATTGGAGCATTGAGTCCATTGACATTTAGAGTGAGTACTGAAAGATATGAATTTATCGCCATTATGATGCTTGTAGAGTTGGAGTTTCTGGTGGTGTTCTCTGGTCCTTTCTAATCTTTGTTGCTTTTGGTATTTATCTATATTTTTTCATCTTTTCTCCCCTCAGGGAGTCCCCCTTAAAATTTCTTGCAGGGCTGGTTTAGTGGTCACAAACTCCTTTAGTTTTGTTTGTCTGGGAAACTTTTTTATCTCTCCTTCTATTTTGAATGACAGACTTGCTGGATAAAGAATTCTTGGCTGCGTATTTTTCTGATTCAACACACTGAATATGTCCCTCCACTCCTTTCTGGCCTGCCAAGTTTCTGTGCATAGGTCTGCTGCAAACCTGATCTGTCTTCCCTTGTAGGTTAGGGATTTTTTTTCCCTTGCTGTTTTCATGATTCTCTCCTTGCCTGAATATTTTGTGAATTTGACTATGATATGCCTTGTTGATGGTCGGTTTTTGTTGAATCTAATGGGGGTCCTCTGTGCTTCCTAGATTTTGATGTCTGTGTCTTTTCCCAGGTTAGGAAAGTTTTCTGCTGTGATTTGCTCACATAACCCTTCTACCCTTATTTCTCTATCTTCCTCTTCTGGGACCCCTATGATTCTGATGTTGTTCCTTTTTAATGAGTCACTGATTTCTCTAATTCTTAAATCGTGCTCTTTTGCCTTAATCTCCCTCTTTTTTTCTGCTTCGTTATTCTCTGTAAGTTTGCCCTCTGTATTGCTGATTCTCTGTTCTGCCTCATCCATCCTTGCTGCCGCAGCATCCATCCATGATTCCAGGTCAGTTACAACATTTTCAATTTAATTCTGACTACTTTTTTACTTCTTTTATCTCTGCAGAAAGGGATTCTAATCTATTTCAACTCCAGCTAGTATTCTTATTATCGTGATTCTAAATTCTGGTTCAGACATCTTGCTTGTATCTGTGTTGGTTAAATCCCTGGCTGTCGTTTCTTCATGCTCCTTATTTTGAGGTGAATTCCTTCACTTCATCATTTTGAAGGGAGAAAAGGAATTAATGAGGCAGAAAAATTGAAATTAAAAAAATTAAAATAAAAAAATTAAACACACACACACAAAATCTAATAAAAGATGCTAGATCCCAGGTGTGTTTTGGTCTAGGTGTTGAAAATGGTGTGACAGATTAGAGAAAAAAGGGGGGGAAGGAAATCGTTTGAGAATTTGAAAAAAATGAATACACTGAGGTAGACTAAATGAGATGATGGGAGTAAAATACAATTTGAAAAAATTACACAAAAGTAAAAAATATAGTAGAAAAAAATAAAGAAAAATATTTGTAATAAAAGTTAAAAATAAAAATGAATTTTTCTCTTTCTGTATTCAAGAAAAAGAAATGAAAAAGAAAAAAGAGGACAGAAAAGAAATTGTTTGAAAATTTGAAAAAGTGAATACACTGTAGTAGACTAAAATAAAATGATGGAAGTAAAATAGAATTTGAAGAAATTTACATAAAAGGAAAAATTATAGTAAAAAAATAAAGAAAAAAATTTTTAATAGAGATTTAAAGTAAAAATGAAGGGTTTTTTTTCTGCATTCAAGAAAAAGGAAAGAAATGAAGAGAGAAAAGAAAGAGGAAAAAAGGAAATCATTTGAAAATTTGAAAAGGTGAATACACTGAAGTAGATTAAAATAAAATGATGGAAGTAAGATAGAATTTGAAAAAACTTACACAAACGTAAAAAAATAGTAAAAAAATTAAAGAAAAATAGTTTTAATAAAAATTAAAAATAAAAATGAATTTTTTCTCTTTCTGTATTCAAGAAAAAGTAGTATAAAAGAGAAAAAAGAAAGAAAGAAAATTAAACAGATGGACCTGCTAACAGATTGATATAGAACTGAAATTATTTCATTTTCCCCCAGAAGTCAGATCATGAAGCGCTTTATAGTCCATAAACTAAGCAGGCGGTGAGACTTGCGTTCTTGAAAAGCGAGGTGGGTCCAGTTGGGCGGGGCTCGGTGTAACGGCTCCGCTGTCCACTAGAAGGCGCTGCTAGCCTCCTGGGGTGGATGGTTGCAGCGCTGGTAAGTATGCGCGTGTGCAGGAGCGTGAAAATGGCGTCCTCCAGCCACCCTGTCTGTTCTCCCGGATCAGCAATCGCGCACCTGTCCTCTGTCCAGCTTCTGTCCATTCCCCGCTTCACTCTCCATGACCAGGCCCCAGGCAGTACCTCTTTCCCAAGTTTTGTCTCAGATGCGGCTGTTTTCCCCGCCCCTTACTTCTGACTGTGGCCTTGACCCGTTCGGCCCCTCTGCGGGAGGGTCTCACCGAGCAATGGCCGAATGAGCAACGGCCGAATGTCAGCTGAACCCAGGACCGCTTGTGGGACTCTGCTGCTTCCGGAGCCCCGAGACTGCGGCCAGGTGCCAGCCCGCCCCAGAAAAAGGTCGCGAGATGGTGTAGCAGCAGCGTTTCGGGGATTATGGAAAATCACAACACACGCCTGGCAGCGGGCTTCACCCTCGACGACCTTGTTCCAGCACCAGCGACTGTGGCCGTTTTCCGGGGTCTGCCGGGACCAGGTGGCTTGAGCCATCTCTACCAAATGTCCTTCCAGCAGTGGAGCCGCTTCTCCCCGTGTGGCCCGAGTGCCTCCTGGCCCCACTCTGCTCCTGGGGATTCGCCCTTCCCACCAGAGCACCGCCAGGTAGGGAGCTGCGGAGTTGCGGTCTCTGTGCCCCCCTTGTTTACAGTCTTAATGGCACTTAAACTCTCTCCTTTCTCCTTTCTCCCTTTTTAGTTCAGTCCCTGCGGCTGTTTCCACTTTTCCACTTTCTCTCCAGCTGCTTTTGGGGAGGCGTGCTTTTCCCGTATTCTCCGCCCCCCCCCCCCCCCCCCCAGGCTCTGTCCTCTCTCCCCCTGCAAAAGCGGCTCCCTGCCTGCCGCCGGCTTCTCTCTCCCCAAGTTCACCTCTCCGCGCCGCGTACCTGCTGAATTCTGTGGTTCAGGTTGTGCAGATTGTTGTGTTAATCCTCCAGTTTTCTAGGTGTGGAGGATGGTTTAGTGTTGGTCTGGCTGAATTTCATGGAGGCGAAACACACAAAAATCTTCCATGCTGTTCCGCCATCTTGGCTCCTCCCTAAATAGTACATATTTTAAAGTAAAATTATTTATTTATTTTTATTTTATTTTGGAGAGACAGCACACACGCATGAGCAGGAGTGAGGGACAGAGGGAGAGAATCCCATGACCCTGGGATCATGATCTGAGCTGAAATCAAGAGTTGGAAGCTCAATCAACTGAGCCACCCAGGCGCCTCAGTAACATTACTTTTTAAAAGAAACTAGATATGAATTTCCCTGGGACTTTGCTTAATTAGTTGTAATAAAAGCCCCATTTGTAAATAAAACAGCTCAAAAAATAAATGAAAGTTCTAGAGTATATTTTATCATATACTTTAAAATACATTAGCCCTTATAAGCAGTTATTTACTTATTAATATGCATATGCAGATTTTATAGTTTTCTCCTTTAAATGGCATTAACCCTCGCTTGAGAAATGCATGTGTTTTGCAGTCTCAGAGACAATGATAGAGACTCCCCAAAACTACCCAGAGACTTGTACTTGTGTATTGATTCTGCAGTTTCCTTCTCTTGAGCAGAATCAACAGCATCATTACAAAAATTTCCAGAAAGTACCAATGAAATGTGGATTTTCCTGTATGCTGAAAGTCAGCATTAATTTTTGAACTGTGTGACAATGAGAAGGATAATTACAGAGCTATTCGTGACCCAGAGGGCAAGAAAAGGAGTTTGGGGGTATTACAAACTGAATTGTGTCCCTGCCCCCAAATACATTTGTTGAAGCTCTGCTCCCCAGTGTGACTGTCTTTGAAGATATAACCCTAAAGGAGATAATTAAACCCAACTTAGATGGGTCCCTAATCCAATATGACTGGTGTCCTTATAAGAAGAGTCAAAGACACCAGGAGTGTGCAAGGACAAGAGAAAGCCATGTGAGTACTCAGTGATAAGGCACTGTCTGTGAGCTAAGGAGAAAGATCTCATGAGAAACCAACCCTGCCAGCATCTTAATCTTGGGCTTCTAGCCTTCAGAATTGTGGGAAAATAAATTTCTGTTGTTTAAGCCATCCATTCTGTGATACTGTGTTATCAGCCCTAGCAGGCTAATATGGAGAATGCCTTTCCACTCACCAGTCCATTCCTTTCCATGTTTCTGCCATACTTTCTTTGTTACGTTAAAATTATGTCATCCTATCATCAGCCCTGGACATAACCAGTTAGAACAGAGCTTGTCTTGAGCAAAAGGCAACTAGCAATGGGACAGCCATTTTACCTGAGAGGACACTCCTCACCTGATAATGACTAAGTGAGCCAATCATATTGTGGTCCTAAGACAGTTTGAATGCAATACTCAGAACCTCAGTAAGTCATGTGGGGTAAGACACAGAGAGAGGGGGTCGTAGACATAAGGCACAAGTAGCAGAAGTCATGAAGTAGAAAGAAGAAGAAAGAAGCATCTGTAGAAACAGCAGAAGTACAGGGAGAAATCAATAGAGACACTGATTATAGGAGCACAGGAGCAACACTGAAATATATCTTTTAGTTCCCCCAGAGGCCTGATCATCCAACTCTTTTGGGATTCGTACGGTACAGTAAAATGGTGGTTAAGAGCACTGACCTTGGGAACAGACATGGCTAATGCTCCCAGTCACCCAAATAATTCAGGCACTTAACCTCTTTATAATTCCATTTCCCTGGTAAAATGGGGGCAATAAATGTGCTTCCCTCATGGGATTGCTGTAAGGAGTCAATGACATATTGCTTGTAAAGTTCTTACTATATTGTGTACCTATACAAAAAGCTTTGTAAATTTTAGCTATTACTTTTATTACTGTTATTATAAACTGTGTATACTCAAGCTCCCATCTGATAAAGTAAATGACATGTAGATCTGTTCTTTGCAATCTGAAAGATGCTAGAATGGTTATTATGATGTAATGAATAACCATCCCCAAAATGTACTTACATCTTAGAGAGGTTTGTTGGGAATGAAAGTATTTGGTTTTTAGTACTTAACTGTCTCTTTTTGCCCTAACAAAGGGGGAGATTCCTATAGAAAAGATTAGGATTCTCCAAAGTCATCTGGCCACATGGTAAGAAGTCTCATAGGCAAATCCTACTATGGGTAATGCCAGTTATACTCACTACTTCTCATTTCCTTCCCCCAAGATTGGGTATTCACCAAGGGCTCCTATTTTCTGGTAGGTAGACTTTCCTCATGGGACTAGGTCTCATAGGGAAATTATGGTCTGACGAGTAAGATCTCCTCAAACGATTTTAGAGAAGTCAGTAGAATTAAATAGAATCATTTAATAGTAATGATGTAAACCTACTTCAAATGAACTTGATGGACTGGTTCTTGTGGCTCAGATGATTGAAGGAAGCCAAGACCCTGGGACAAGAAATGGGACCTGTAAGACTCAATCTCCATACGTGTCCAAACTCTCACTGGCTCCACCCCTTCCTCCTTTATCCACAGTGACGCTCTGCAGCAGTGATTGACCAGGGTCAAGTGCCTTCCCACGACCTGGTCTGGACAGAACTATTAGGTAACAGTAAAAGGAGCTCCTACAAAGGAGTATTGGCCAGTCAGAAAACACGTGTTTACTATAGTAATTCACCTGAGATCCCACAGCCAGTAAGAGGCAGAGACCGAAACCAAACTTCTATTTCCAGATCTCGTGCTCTTTCTTCAATCATGTGGATGTTGATTACTGAGCTCTTTTGTTTTCAAGTTATAGAAATAATAATCCTGGGGGCGCCTGGGTGGCGCAGTCGTTAAGCGTCCGACTTCAGCCAGGTCACGATCTCGCGGTCCGTGAGTTCGAGCCCCGCCTCAGGCTCTGGGCTGACGGCTCGGAGCCTGGAGCCTGTTTCCGATTCTGTGTCTCCCTCTCTCTCTGCCCCTCCCCCGTTCATGCTCTGTCTCTCTCTGTCCCAAAAATAAATAAACGTTGAAAAAAAAAATTTAAAAAAGAAATAATAATCCTGATAGCAGTGGCTCTGCTTCCTTTTTAAAACATAGTAGACATTCATTACAGGTTGAATTACTTTACTCTTCCTTTCTGTCAAGAGCTCCTAACCTTGTGCACTGCCTGCTGTTTGGTCCCACACAGTGATTCGCTGGGATGAGTATCAGTACATAATAATGCATCGTCAGTTCTTTGTGTTTAGTCTCTCAAGTATGGAAGTGAGATTGTTTGCATTTTCCTATTAAATTTTACTGCACATCAAATACTGCCCCTACTGTTCCCAGCTCTGTGCAGTCAATTAAGACCAAAGATGTATTCTGGTCAATGAGTTATGAGTAGAAATGATATATGTCACTTCCAGGTTCCAACAATAGGATTAAGTGTGAGTTCTCATGTATCTGTTCTCCCTATCGTGACAGATCTGCAAATGATGCATCTTTCCAAAGCCTAACTTTGTGTAGCAGAGCCCTTCTAGATCCCCTAAACCCTATCTCTCTGCCAACTAGCACTGAACCTCCAGTATGAGAAATCAAACTTTGTTGTATTAAACCTCTGAGATCTTTGGGTTTATTTATTATCACTATCACCTCCTGGAAGTGGGAGTTCTGTATTAAAGAATGAATTGTGTAGTGTTGACTTAAGAGTTGGCAACACATGATTAGGAGGCTGATATTGAAGGTAGGAAAGATAACAATCCATGTTACGCAGTGGTAAACCATTTGGTAAAACTGTCACCTGTAGTAACTTAGGGGTAAGACTGTATTCTTAACAAATTCCCATCCTAGGAGAAAGTGTGTGAAAAACTAAGTGTTAGTAATATGTCCTGGTTATTATTTGCTACACTTAGCAACATAGTAAAGTAAGAAGTGACTGATTTTATAAGTAGAAATTAAAAAAAAAAAAAAAAAAAGGAGTGATGCCCAGAAATCCAAGGACTTGCCATGCTGGAAAAGCCAATTAATTTTTGCTCCCCAAGAAAAAGATAAGATTAATAAAGCATTTGGGGAAAGTCAATGAAAACCAAATATTTTTAGCAAGAACCTGATTCAGGATGTCACCTTCATGCTTACTTAAAACCTCAATGGTTTAGGACTTCTCAAGGAAAAGATCAGATACAGGATTTGGCTTTATCACTTACTACTCCAAAAGGGCTCAAATACATTAAGAGAGGTTTGGAGCTGAAAAAGCAAATAAATATAGCAGATCTGCGATATATGTCTCCAAAGAACCATGATGTGTATACTGGAACATAGCACTGATGAAATCAGACAGGCAATATACCTCTAAAGTCTTCAGGGAATTATACTTCCATGGAAACTATGAACTTGCAGTGTGAGCCTTAGAGAATTGAAATAACCCTTTGGCCCCCAATCTCCAATGGGAAGGGAGTTGGTTGAAAAACTGTATCCTCTAAAGAAGTTGAGGTATGTATGTTTCAAAGCATGCCTCATCCCATTTGTAACCACCTTACACGTGAAATTGGCTAGATGTGAACTTAATTTGACCTTAAACTTTTTAAATGTCACCCCAAAGGAAACACTGCTTTGATAACCATATGGCCACAGTGCTCTGGATAGGTTAGAATATTGCAATATAGGAACATTCCAGTTTAATGATGTAACTCTGAATGTTGTCACTTTGGACCAGTTAGAATGTAAGCTCTATCAATGCCATACAGGTCCCGGCTGGAAGAAACCAGCCTGCTTGTTTTGGAGCAACCCATGATTCTGGCTTCTTGAATGGCTCCAAGAAATATTGAAATGTCCATGAGCAGAAAACATCTGATAGTGGTCAAGCCCAAGAAAGGCTGACCAATTCATAGATTTATCTTGTATATTGCTTTCCCACCTTTTAGAGCTTGCTTACCCATTTAGACTTGTAGGAAAGAAATACTGGAATTTATAAATGTTTCATTATGTGGTTGTGTGGGGTTCTTTTGAGTGCATATTACTACTCAAGGAACTTGGTGTGTGCTGTAACCCAAATAAAACAGAAATTGAACCTAAATTAGAAACTCAATTTCAACTGAGGGCATATTCTGTAATTCCTATTTTGGATGTGGCCAAGGAGTATAATGGAAAAACACACACACACTCAAAAGCCTCTTAAACTTTGATGCCAGAGGTCATGGAGAACAAAGGAGTAGGAAGCTTTTCCAGAGACCAGTGTAAGGCCTTAATCAAAAACCTTTTCACGCCTGCTTAGGAGGTCTTTGCCACGTGTCCAGTGTGATTTCAGAATTGCTGGGCTCGGTGACTGCCAGGTATCACCCTTGTCTTTCTGACTGGGAATGTTTTTTTGTGGTTATCCAGTCTCTCTTCTAACGTTTTCTGTTAGGGGTGTTGGGGGGAGGCACTGAAAACAGTTTACATTTTTATTTATACATCTCTAGAACAAGAGAAGCACGTCTGGATATGTAGTAGAGATAAAACAATGGCATAAAACTAAGAGGTCTGGAACTTGGAGCCAGATGAAGAGAGTAAAGGACTCTTTGTAGATGGGTAGAGTGTTAGGAAGGGAGCTAAGATGTTTTTAGTAACCACAGGGGTAGACTATTGGAGAAACATTGACATTCACCAAATAGTCCTGTGTTTGCCCACACTTCCCAGCTCCCTTGCCTTTCACAGAGCCCTGTGTCTTGTTCTGGCCAATGGGCTATGAGCAGAAAAGATGTGTGCTACTTCCAGCTGAAGCGTAAGAGCAGCCCCAAGTTCTCTGTGCATCCTACTTCCCTGCTGTGGCAATTCCTCACCTGGCCCCTGGGTAACTATTTCTGTAAGTGGTTATAGAAAGGAGAAAAGGAGGAAGAGGCACAGCACAATTAACATTAACATCTCAGGAGGAAAAAAGTTTACAAAGTTTTTAAAAGGATTGAGCTCAAGAAGAAAAGAAGAATATTAGAGTGGGAATGAGAGAAAACTTTCTTTAAAAAAAATTCACAGTTGATGCCACTTTGTAAGTCATGTCCATGATTAATATATATTAGCAGATGCACCTTTAATTGAGCTCATTTATCTGTAATCAAAACTCAGCAGCAACCTCAGATCATTTTGGGGTGGTATACCTTTTTGAATAACTTTCTATATGAAATTCATAACTTTATAAAATATTTAAAAGTACATCTATATGTGGGAGGGTTTATCATTCATTTATTCATTCATTCATCATTTATTCATCTATTCAACAAATCTGTATTGACTCCTTTGATGTTCCAGGCACACTTCTAGATGCTTGAGAAGCAGTAGTAGTAAACAAAACAAAAATTTCTAACACATGGTGTTAACATTCTATTGAAGAGAGATACAGTAAACAGATACATAAATAAATATATGATGCTACATCATAGTTGGAAGAATTCTGATAACTGCAAACCTTCCATGAGATATATAGTAAAAGATTGCTTTAGGATATTTCATAAGTTTTCTTCTTTTAGTAAATATAGAAACTTTAGATAACCACAAGGAAGAAAAGCAACTTGTCCAACTTGACAAAAAGCAAATTTACCTATAATCTCACTGTGCTATCCTATGAGCTCACCAACTTGATATTTGGGGCAGGAGGAGAGTACTGTATTTGGTATTTTGCTTTTCGTTACTATTTTCTGAGCATTTTTCTGTGTTGCTAATAGTTTTCAAAAATAAGTTTTTAGTAGCCATGAATATAACAGGCTATATACAAACAATGTTAATGTTTTTATTATTTTTGACAAACTTTATGATTATAAATTGAATTTATATACATAAATCTTTATGTAAATTTATGTACATAAATTTTTATCTGCATATCTGATTATATAATTAGGAGAAGGTACATAAAGTGGAATTACTTGGTGTATATGTGTGTATATTTTATGATACTGGATGTATGTTGCAAAATAGGCCTATACAAATGTTACATTTTCTTACTATTATTATAGTATTGTTACTGTTGTAACAGTATGGGACATTAAGTAGACTTACAACCTCAGCCCAAACTGCACCTTGGTGTTATTTTAAATTACATATCTGTATACTGGTAAGGTCGATGTTTTAAAATAGGTTTAGTATACACTTACCTTTCCTTAGTGAATTCCTTGTCATTTGCTCTTTCTCCTTGTTTCCTCTTAAGCCATAAGAATTTTTCTTTTGATATATGAGATATTTTCTGTATGAAACATATATCTGTTGCAGATTTTCCAAATGGTCATTTATACTTATGCTTTTATGATAATTTACATTTGAGAGTGTTCTTATGCATTCAATCTTATTGATATTTTGGGGGTGGTGATTGCTTCTATTCCTCTTATTCTTAAAAAAACTTCTTCATCAGTAAAATATTTCTTATATTCTTCTAGTTTATTTTTTTAAATAATTTTATTTTTTATTTAGTTCTTTAATCTTTGTGTAGCTAATTCTGGTGCGGTGAGGGTTAATTTGAGCCTTTTCCAAGTTGTTTATTTTCTCACTACCATTTGTTAATAAAATAATCTGTGCTTTTCCATGTAGGTTTGTGATACTTTTTCATTTGTTAAATTTACACACACACACACACACGGGTCCATTTCAGAGGTTGCATTAATCTGAAAAATTCTGTTTTTAAGATTGGTAGTAGTTGGGGTCGGGGGTGATGGTTCCTGTACTTTTTGTCCCAGGTGTTACAAAATTACAGTAATTCTTGGTATTGTCTTGATGGAACGGGGGAAAGCGGCGGTGCGGAGGCACTTAGGACCCAGGGGAAAGCCAGGCTTGGTATAGAAGGACAGAGTCTCCGGCGCACACGCCTCCTACCAAAATCACAGCCCCGTGGAGCCGGGGCTCTCATTCACAGCTTTCTAGAGAAATCTGAGCCCGAACCTGCCAGAATAGGGGATCTCACCCACTCAGCTCAGCAGCGAGGACACCTGCAGAAACACATTCCTAAAGCAAGGCTGAGCGGCTCTGTGAAGGTATTTGTTGCCTTTTTTCTCCCTTCTGTATTTGCAGCGCCTCCCCACCTTTCCCCCCAGCTCTTGCGATGCCATGGCTGCGGCGTTTCAGCACTTCGGTGCGTGGACAGCTCCCATCTGCAATCCCTCCGCACTCCATCCTTCCCGCACCCCACTTTCCACGCCTTCGCGGTCCATCCTCCTCCTCCCGGCGCCCGTTCAGCCTGCGCTCCCTTACACCATCAGCACCCCCATCTCTCCACCATCACCGTCATGATCTCCACCATCACCAGCGCCGTAACTACAGTCCACACAACTGTGTCTTGTCACTTAGACAAAGCCCGAGGTCCTCAGGGTAGAGCAAAAGAACCCAAGTTTTCAGGCGCAGGAAGGAAAGTTCAGGTGTACGACACCCTTGAAAACAAAGAGACGCCTGCTTGAGAGAAAGGGAAAGTGAAGCCAGGACAGAGAGAGACCCTGAACAGGGGGACAGATGGGGCACTTGCCAGACACCAGCAGTTAGCCAGCTGCCTTTCAGCAGATTAGGGGCTGTTTTAGTTAGTTCAGCAAATTAACATGGCCTGGGGTATAGTGTTATTCCAGCAAAACAGATATGTAAGCTCAATCTGTGTTTCTGGTTTTTCCAATGGAGAATCACCAGGAAGCAGGGTGGGGGTGACTGATGACTCATATTCACCCACACGCCAATTTGCCTTCCTAAGCGTTTATTACAGAAACTCTGGAATTAAGTTTTTTACTGAAATGTTTTGTAAAATGGAGACCCCCAAAGATGAACTCTGTGGCCAGAGTAAAAATTAAAATGTTGATGATGATAACCTAACAAATGTGGCTCTCATTGGAAAGTGCTATTTGTTCCAGGGTCTCTTCCTGTCTAGTTATTTCATTTCGGTTTTCCAACCTTAAACCTCTCTTTGAGGCAGAGAAGATAGATCCCTTGGCCAAAAGGCCAAAGTAGTAATGATATTCAGAGCAGATGGCCTGTCTTTGTTCATCACTAGTCAAGGACTGACTCGGATTTGGAAGGCGAGATTTTTGTGTGCTTTCTCAGTAATCAGGCGATAACACCATTTTCCCATAATAGTAAAGGGTAATAGAGTGCAAAAATTGAAAAGGCATTTTATGTAACTATGTTCTGCTGGGCTCTGCTTTTAGAGTGCTATCATTTTCTATCTCAGCTGAAGGGAAGTTGGAACATCTTTCAAATATCCGGAAGGTCCAAACCCAAGTGATAGCACCTCTTTAATTTATCCAGGATCATCTCTTTTATAAGAGTTAACAAACATCAGAAAATAAGAACTTGAGCCTGTCAGAAATGAAAATCTTTCAATGAATACCCATTTAATCAATTATTACTGAAGAGCAAAGTATTGGGTGGGTTTTTTTGTTTGCAAATTATTTTTCATAAAAATAACAAAATAACATCTTAATTAAAAATGAAATGGATCATGTTTTCATATGAAAATAATGTCTTAATTAAACAATTAAGTTTAAACCAGAGCACAGAGAAGGCTTATTTAAAAATCACTCTTGTACATTTATTCTGCTTTCCTTAAAAAAAAAAAAGAGTCAATGAAGCAAGTTTTGTCTAAACTGGCTTGCTCATTTTGTCAAAAATAAAGCTAGTCAAAAACAAGTATCTTCTGGAAGAAGTTTTGAGGAAAAATTCACACCAAATACTCTTCTGGAATGAAGAAGAGTAGATTTTGTCAAAAGGTACTTGCCGCTATTAATTACATAAATACTGGCATAATTCAATTTGCCTCTAAAATTCACTCACTTTTGAACTCAAACTAAAAAAACTCGTGAAAATATTTGGTGAAATATTTGCTCATTTATATACTGTCTTTAGATTGGTAATATCCACAGTAAAAAAAGACCCCTCACATCCCAAAGAAACAAGATTCTTAATATACCCTTATCTGTTTGCAAAGAATGGTTCATCCCAGATAATTTTTTAAAGTGTACATATTGCCTGTTCTAGCTGCTTCAAAACAGAAACTCAGGCCAGGAATCCAGTGCCTCTAATGCTGCTGCCTTCCTGTGCTTAATACAATTTCCTGAGGTTGGGGAAAATTCAAAACAATGCTGCTTCAGTGAGATTTACAGGCATCTGTCTCAGAAGTGATGCCTTTCTCTGATGAAATATTATGCTAGGCTTATTAATTTTTATAGAGTGCTCCTATCCTGGCTGCTTCTTTTATTCTTTCTTCTATTAAGGGCTATTTCACTTTTTTCATATTTTCAGTAACATAACATTCTCATTTTTATAATGGATTTAAAGGTGAACAGAAGACATATTTTCCATCACAGTGGCATCATACATTTTTGTAGACATGTTCACAAAGGGCACATCCTTTTGGAATCATGGAGTGCAAAGCTGGTAAATTTTTATTTCCCAAACGGGGGACTCAGGAACTCTTCAGAGCTAGTGGTGTCTTCTCACTTTTGCAAGCTTTACAAAAAGACACCTTATTAACCCTGAGAAGTCTATTCATGACTTTACACACACTTCCTCAAAGCAGAGTCATCCTTAGTAAATGGATTCAGACTTATTTGGATCTTCTCTCCTTTCCTGTTACATAGTTACTGAGATAGGAGGTAACATAGCAAAACAAATATAAAAACTACGAAGTTTGGTCCCATGTAGTCAGCCCAGAAATACCCCTCAACATTGCCAAGAGAGATCTTTTCCTACATTACACCCTTCTCCCAAATTTTGATAATTTTGATCGTTGTTCATTTTATCCAGATTTCAGTGCAATAAATTTGTTTCAGGAGAAGATCCACAATGTGAATTGCTGCAAGTCTGTAACCCCCTAACATCAATCCCAAGTGTTGTATCTCTCTAGATAGAACCATGCTTACCTTTCTAGCCAAGTTTGTCTTAGCTAAAGCGAAGTTTGTCTTTGGTTTGATTCTTCATGGATGTGGAAATCAACTGGACACTCACCTTCCCTCAAACACCTTTCATTTATTCAGTTAATAAGTTCATTATTGTTCACTACCTCTGCTCCCCTTCACAGCCCTTTATCATCTCTTCTCTGGCCAGGTGCTCTCCCTTTTCATGGACATGTTTCGGTATGAGAAAGTTTTCTGTGTAGGCAGCTAACTTTCTATGAGCCTTTCTTCTTCCTGATTTCTGAGCCAGCAGGAATTTTCCCCATATGTGTTTTAAGATGATTGCTCTTGTCTTCTGGACCCTTTTAACCACATCTCCAATTTATTGATATTATGTAAGCCAACTTTCTCCACCTCTTCTCCTTAAAATCACATCATGTCAATTCAGCTTCTGTTATTGGTCAAATGTCTTGCCTAAAGCTCCATACCTTTATATGTCTTAAGTTACATAGTGTATTCAGTGTTCATTATGTTGTAGTTTGGGAGGAAGGGAAGTCCTGGGCCTGGGAATGGCGGAAGGGCTCCCATCATAGGTTTTATGAGTAAGAGAACTCTAGTCTGATGTGTGATCAAAATAACACAAAATAAACAAAACATGAGATTCTCCTCTTTTTCTCTCTCTTCCTTCTTTTTCTCCCTTCCTTTCTCTTAGCATTTCTTGCTTACCCCACTCCTTTCTTTCTTCATTGTTTTCTGTTTACATATAGAGCACACAAGCACATGTACAATTAATGGAGTGAGCGATCTGACAAACTTTTATGAGCATTGGTATTCCAAAAGGAGTGAGACACTGGATGTGCTTTTAGTCTCCTGTTGGACACAGTAGCACTGTTTTTCACAGACAGGGTGAGCTTGACCTCACAGGTAATTAACCTACCTTCTCAATCCTTTTGATTCACTGCAAATCCTCTTGAGCAGTGCTTCCCAAACAAGGTACATACAAATTGCCTGGGAATTCTGGTACCCGTTCAGCAGGTCTAGGTGGGTACTGACATCCTGTATTCCCAATAAGCTCCTGGGTCCTGCTGATGCTGCTGATCCATGGACCACACTTTGAGAAGTAAAGACAACAAACAATTTCCTTCTTTTTAAACATTTCCACCTTAATATCTGATTAACAAATAATGGCACTCATACTAAAACAAAACAAGAACCATCCTGGGATCTAAGACAATAACAGCTTAGAAATTATAACTGTAGTTGAGGAGAAAGTTATACAAATAACCCCTTTCTTCCCACCTCACCCTTATGCACCTTGTTGTGTTCTATGTTGACCTCAAAGTTTCTTAACTTTAATTCCTGTGGCCAACATCATCTGCCTAATCACATCTAGAAGGGTCCCAGTCACATAGAATGCTGGGGAAAACAGAGAGGAAAAGAAAGCAAGTGGCTTTAGTGGCCATCTTTGGGTGAACCCTGCCTTTCTTACATTTTTCCAGATCCTCTTCCTCTAAAGAGTCTATTCTTAGAGAAATACCCTCTTCCCTTGATGAGAGAAAAGTCACATGTTTGTTTGTTTTTTCCTTTCCCTCCTGCTGATACTCCTAAGAAGCACAACTAAAATTAAATTTTAAATTGGGGCATTGACTGCCAGTGACTTCTTATGGGGATAGTTTAATAGCATAGAAAAAGTTCTAGTCTAATTTTCTACATCTTAATACATTTTTCCCTGTAGATTGTCTTTATTTAACATACAGTGAGGTATAAGGTAAACACTACTTCAACTAAATACCCTTCTACAGTGAAGAGGCAGAAAAACCCCATGCCTTCTTTACAAGTTGTCTTTTCCATCAACTCCTTGAATTATTTTTCCCAAAGCAAACTAAAAGAATAAAAGTCGTATAGCTTGTTCTAGAACAAAGGTCACAATCGTCTGTCAAAAGGTCCATCTTCAGCGTCCCAGACTACTCTAATTCTGACCTGGCATTTATTTTGGGTACAAGTTCCCAGTGTCTCTACTCTGATGGAACTCATTCCAATTTACTCTTAATCTTTCTTGTGGGCAAGAGCAAATGGGAGAAGATGACTGTGTGCTTAGTTGCTATTTTAAAGGGTGCCAATGGAGTCAACACAATGAATATTTATATGGCAAGGGTAAGCCCTGGGCTAAGATTGAGCTAAAGGTGATGGACATTTGACCGTGAGCCAGGGACTAAATTCTGGTCACACTGTACTTTCAGATGATTAAAGGTCTCCCTTTTATCCTTCTAGACTTCTCTCCCTGCCCCTGGTATAAGTAGTTCATAACTGCAAGTTGGGTAATGTTTGAGAGAACATTGATGGACTAGGAACCATTCTGTTACTCCCAGGATTTATGTTCTTTTGCCAGTACTTATGCAGAGAAGTCATACAAGCCCTAATGGTCAGTTTCAAATTCATCATTTGGAAAAAAGACTCTTTTCTATTTAGCACCAAAGAATATTATAATCAGCCAGCCTGTAAGATTAAATGTAGGTGCCACTGGCAGTAAGGGAGCTTATCATCGTTCGGAAAAGATTTCAAATACAGTTGTACTTAAAAAAAAAAGATTTTTGCTCACTGTGATTTTCAATTTTTGTCTAGATGTATCAGCAGCATCTATTTTTATTTCATTCAGTATAAAAATTCCTTTCAGCATTCCTAGGGGAAAAACATAGTTAAAAATTTTGAAGTGAGATTTTAGAAAGGTGAAGAGTCATTGGGGTTAACTTAATTCAATATTCATTTAAAATCTGGAAACATAATTTTCACACCTACTAATGAATGAGGTAGTTGATTAGACTTTCATGTGGAAAGTTTTATCTCTGAGATTCATTTTTCATTTTTTTCTCATAAAAACAAATGTGGGTATAGTTTCTCACTTATATTAATTTAAATTTATGTGTACATAGAAGGATTCTTTGTATTACCAAGAACATCCCAATGCAATAAATATTTGAAGTATTTTCATTATTTATTGATGTTCTTATATTTCCAACAGTATCTAGGCTTCATAGATTTTATCTTTCTGGTCGTGACAACAATATACTCTTTCCTCCCCAGATCTGGCCAACTTTACAACATCCTTTAAATGATCTTCCTTAGGACTGGTGGGGTGTGGGTGTGTGCCTGTTGTGTGAGTGAGTCATTGTGAGGGCACAAGTGGTGTAGAGAAATCACCTACACTGAGTGGCAGGGCAAGGTCATTGATAGAACATGGGCTTTATGTCAGGTGGACTGAGGTGTGAATCTTCATTCTTCTAGCTATAATTAACCTATCTGAACCTCAGATTTATCCTCTCATATAATAATTAACAACCCGGCTTTAAAGGTTGGTGTGGAGATGAGATCATAGAACATCAAAGCTGTAGGCACATAATAAGTACTCAACAAATATTTGTTTCCTCACGCCCCGAGTTTTTAACATTAGTTTATTATCTGACTTAAGACCAGTGCTTAGTTGTTCTAAGACTCAGTATCTTTTTATTTACCTGGAAAGAACAAAATTATGGTATCAACAAGATTACAGTAAGTGTAAAATGGAGCTTTTAATTTCCAAAGCACTTTTACCTACATCAGTTCACATGGTCCTCAGCATCTCCTAAAGAATTCTTTTTCTTCTACTTCTTGCAGTATCACTGTAACAATGAAGTAAGACAATCGGTGTAAAATGCTTTGAGATAATACATACACATGTACATAGTCTGTAGACAAGGTCTGGTTATTGGCTTATATTTAATGTGTGTTTCTGAAGATAATGAAATAAATGAAAGTAATAAATTATAAAATAACCAAAATCAATTTTATTTCAATTATTTTGCTTTCTGAAATGACTTTTCCACCTGGATTCTTTAGTTCATAAATACTAGGATATATGTTTATAGGCGTGTGTGTGTGTGTGTGTGTGTGCGCGCGCGCGCGCGTGCGCTGAATTTTGCATAAGGGAATACACAAATAGATCTTTTCTAATGGAAACTTGAGAGGAAGTGAGAATCTTAAATCTATGGATGCCATGATTTCAAATGTCATGATACAAAGATTCTTCTTTTCTCTCTCTCATACAAAATACTACTACTTAAATGTGTAGTTTATTAGAAAAAACATGCGTTAGAAGTGGAAGTTAGCTCCTATGTTGGGCTCCCTAGGGCACATGGTGAGTTACTCTCCATGTATCTGTAACAATGTCTAAAAAAAGAATCATTTGGGACCCAAACAGCAATGGGAAAGGTGGTTTCTGAGGCCGACATGCATCTATCTCAAGTACCCTTTTTGATTATCAAGCACATTTCAGTCCCCGGATCATGATTTGCACTCTGCTAGGCATGGCAAAATATCAATCCTTCAAATAGAATGGTAAGATCTTTGATCTGGCATTTTAGCCAAGGGAAAATACATAAAGGAAGAGCAAAAGTTTGCGACAGCTGGAAAAGGCATCGACAGCTAGATTTTTTAAACAGCTTTAGTCATCTTCTGGCGAAGAAACAAGGACAACACTAGACTTCTGTAAGGTATGGTATTAGGCTACCGAAGAATGTCTGTCAACTCCTTCAGCACATTTAGGCTTATAGAGTGGTAAATCTAGAAGGAATTTTAGTAAAGGACAGTAGGGTTCTGAGAGGGAAGGTGACTCACTGAAGGTCACACAGCTCTTAAGTAGTAAATATTAGAACCTCTTTGCTACACATAAGAGGCAGAACAGCGCAGTAGAAAAGAGCATGGGACTGGAGAAAGATTACTTGGTCTTGAACCCAATATCTGCCAGCTAGTAGCTGTGTAACCTTGGGAAACTCATTTTACCTCTCTATGCCTCAGTTCCCTCACCTGAAAAATGCAGACAATAATATACTCTTCTCATACAGTTCTAAAGATTAAAGAATGTAATATATAAATAGAGAGTATTAAGTGCCTGGGACATAATAACTACAGTTATAATAAATTGGAAATTAAAGCTCTTGTTAGTATTCATACCCCTAGGACAGAAGACGACTCCTACTTCATGTGATACCAAGTCCAATGTATCCCTTTATACTTGTTTGACAAATTTAGAAAAGTTGAATGAGAACCAAGTCCTTCACGTGAACAGAAGATGACAGTCAAGTGAAATGCTACGTCCTGGAGAACGTTCTTGAACGGCATAGCATCTTTAACCTTAAATATTATCAATTGAAGTTGTTCTTTAAGTAGCAGTTTATTCAGAGATCTGAAGTGAAGGATTTGCCTTTAATGGAAAATATCTGTTTCATCCTGAGTATGAAACCCAGCGACCCTAGCTTGGGTTCTCTCCCCAGAAGCTTCTACTGTATGCTGAGGACAGAATGAAGATGTAGATTGAAGCAAATTTATTTCAGTTATTATAGATTGGAGGCATAGCTATGTGTGGAAGCAGGCCATGAAGAATGCAACCTCCGCTCTCTCCTTGAACCCATAGTAATTTATTTCAGAAACATTGTAGAGTTCCCTGAACTATAAGGTGTTTAACTTGCTCCCAGACCCTTTAAGTCTTCTGAAGGGGACAAGCTATTGCTATGACTTGTCTAGACGTCCTGTGCCATGGCTTGGAACAGGGACCATCACCGAGAATGCTTCACCAGAGGCATCCAACAGAATGGGAAGCAACTCACTCATTGAAACAATGTTTTGACTACCTTCTTTATGCATTTACTCTCTATATTTTTCGGGCACCTATGCCCCAGTAGACACTGTGTTAGGTGCTGAGGATAGATGGTGAGCGTAACAAAGGTGCTCCGCCCATGGAGCTGACACTCTTTGTGCCAGGCCCTGTACTGGGGATACACAGATGAGCGGGATCCAGCTCTTCTCCACAAAGAGTTCCGAGGAAAAAGCGGGGGAAGAAAATGGCAGTGAAATGATGCGGTCAGGGCTGTGAGGCTACCAGTGACCTGTGAAGGTCAGGGGGGCTTCCTAGAGAAAGCGATGTCCAAGATGACTCCTGAAGGGCAAAGAGGAGTTCGTCAGTGGTTATTCTTTGCCAAGGTCCTGAGAAGTGAGGAGAAATGTCAAGTGACTCTGTGTGGCTACTTGGCCAGATGGTGAATCTGGAGAGAGATAGGCACCACACGGCGAAGGGTCTCAAAAACCTTATTACATAGTTTTATACTTTATCCTAGGACAATTGGACAATTCAAGGAATGACATGAGCAGATTTCAATTACAATACAGAGAATGGACGAGAGAAGGGCAAGTTTGGCAGCAAAGGTGCCATAGGGAGAATGTTGCAGGGCTAAATAGACAGTGTGAGATTGGATGGAAAAGATGGGCAGATTTAAGAAATATTATGGAAGTAATTGTCTGGAAGTGGGCAATAAGGGAGAGAGTGGAATAATAGTGGACTCCCAGGTTTTTAGAATGGAAGCTGCACAG
This sequence comes from Acinonyx jubatus, assembly GCF_027475565.1. Classification (NCBI taxonomy): domain Eukaryota; kingdom Metazoa; phylum Chordata; class Mammalia; order Carnivora; family Felidae; genus Acinonyx; species Acinonyx jubatus. The sequence goes on along the minus strand of NC_069394.1, from coordinate 69,975,522 downwards.
AAGGTGACATTAGTCACTAAGGGATGGAGGTGGAAGGACAAATTCAAGATGAGGAATGATGGTTAGTTCAGGTTTAAGCATATGGAGTCTGTGGTGTGTAGAAGATGTGTCTGTGAGGTTGCTGAAAAGGCAGTTGGACATGTAGCCTGGAGACCGAGAAAGAGCTATAGACTGAAGTTATATTACATGTAGGCGGTCACATCTTGGGGCAAGGTCCTGGAAACGCCCAGTAAAGTGTTCACAGAAAGCGAAGAGGGAGCAGGGATCAACACGGCTAAAAGAAAAATCACGGTGTCTGGAGTTAGAGAAAGAGAGTGGGAGAATGGGGGGGAGAGAGTTTTAAGAAGGATGAAGTCAGCAATATAAAATATTGATAGGGGTCACCCATAAAGAGTACTGAAATTTGTCTATTGGATATAGGAACAAAAATATCATCACTAGTAGGGTGACCATCTTTCTGGGTTTGCTTAGAATTGTCCCAGTTTATAGCTATTGTGCTAGCATTATTATTATTATTAGCACCCCCTCATGTCTAAATTTGGATAATAAATTATATGATCTTCCTGGCCAGTTCGTTGGTGGGAATAGTAAGGACATATTGCTGTGAGTGTAGGGGTGAACTAGAAAAGGAGACATCAAACAAGGGAATTTTCTGAACGGCTTTTGTAAGGCTACTAGACAGGGAATTTTAACATCAGACGGGTGTTGAACGAGATGGGTTTGGCAGTTTCTTCCAATCCTGGGAATAGTTCGTAGCATAGTTTTCCATTTACAATCCTAAGTCCTTAAAATTAGTGAAGCTCAAGACTTTATTCTATTTCTTGTTTTTGCACATTGCAGAGCTAGATGCCGTTTTCTTACAAACTGTTTTACAAAGCCAACATTTTACACATCGAATTTCTATTACTCCCTCATCTTGACAATGAATACCAGTTACTTTAACTATTCTTCATCTCCCCTATACCACAATATAAAACAGAAATGTGTGAGTTGACTGTCTCCCTTAAGAACTAACTGGTCATTCTAAATTAAGCAGAAGAATAATTTTGTCTTTTACATTATTTTGTATGATAAAGCATTACCAATAATAACTAAGTTGGGAATAAATATTCTTCCTCTGATTGCAGATACTGTCGACCTAGGAAAGCTAGGAAAAAAATATGCCTTCAAGTTCATTTACACCTAGTATGTCTTCTGATTTTTAGAACTTCCAGATCATACCAAACAAATATCTGAAGGCATTAAAATATGAATTTATATTTAAAATGAGGAAGATGTAAATAATATAGATGTCCTTCTGTATACCGTTTAGGTGTAGACATCTTAAGAGCTACGTATGAGGAGATTAAAACAATCATCATAAGTAAAATAATATCTCCGAACAACAGGAAAGTTATGTAAATGGGAGGATTTTTAAGCCTGTGTGGATATTGGGTCAGCAGGAAAGCAATCAGGAGTTTCAAATCCCTTTGCCTTTCCTACAGAAGACTAACAAAGGCAAATAATAAAGCCGCTTGTAAGACACGTGAGCATCCTTTCTCATTGCTGTTGAATTTGATTATTGAAGGTCAGGCTTCCAGCCAGGAGGCTGCCCCCCTCCCCCTCCCCCCAGCTGTTGTCAGCTCAGTTTTGAGTAATTAGGTACCTGTGGGGTTAGGATAGAGTGACCTTTAACAGTCCCTTTTTATTGTTAAGATGCAAATAACTGCCTTTGAAAAAGGTGGGGGAGGGGGCATTTCTGTGAAAGGTACTTCTCTTTGAGAAAAGAGGCTAATGGGGAGGCTAATAAATTGTCCAGCAGCCCTAATTTCTCTGCCACATCTAGGCCTGTGAACAGCCCCATAAAGCATGCTGTAACAGAGAAGGATCTTTCTTCTTAGTGTTTCTTAAAGTACTTAATAAAAGAGCGATCTATTACTAATCGGACCATACACTATTATGGTAACTAGTCAGTGTGACTAGAAAGTTCCAAATATTTGCATATTATGCATTCAGGAGGTCAACAATAAAATTATCCCAATTACACCATTTTAACGATAATTTAGCCTTTATTCTTTGGATACCTAATCTAATCAAACCCACAGCACAATACCGCCTTTTTTTTTTTCTTAAATCTAAGTTCCAATTAATTTGCCCAGATTTTCTTTGTATCATCACTGTTTTGTCTCTCTTGTGTGCATTTGTTTTGCAGTAAGAAATGGTCTCGTTTTTGCCTCCTTTCTGGATGGCCACCACCGCATAGGACCTGAATGTCCTACTGCTTTCTAAGAACAGAAAGAAGGCCTTCGATTTGTCTGTTTCAGTGGCAGCTTGGTAGCAGAAAAACTGTTGAATGGGCCCCGATTTCAGCAGACCATCGGGTGAATGGGACCAGTCTCCCTTCTTCCAAAATATCAGCAATTAAGCACTTGGAAAGGAGATTTGGCCAAGATGACCCATTTACAGGCCGGACTCAGTCCAGAGACTATAGAGAAAGCTCGCCTGGAACTGAATGAAAACCCAGATGTTTTACATCAGGATATCCAGCAAGTCAGGGACATGATCATCACCAGGCCTGACATTGGATTTTTGCGCACAGATGATGCCTTCATCCTAAGATTTCTCCGAGCCAGGAAGTTTCACCAAGCAGATGCCTTTAGACTCCTGGCCCAGTACTTTCAGTACCGCCAGCTACACCTGGACATGTTCAAAAACTTCAAGGCTGATGATCCTGGCATTAAGAGGGCTCTCATCGATGGGTTCCCCGGAGTGCTGGAAAGCCGAGATCACTACGGCAGGAAGATTCTTCTGCTGTTTGCGGCCAATTGGGACCAGAGTAGGTAAATGTAGATAGTGTCTTTCCTTGGTTTTTCCTTTTTATAAGCATACGTACTGCATGTTTAGGGTCGTATGGCTTTCATTAAAAAAAAAAAATGTGTGACTAACGAGCTTTTCTTTAAAAAAAAATATGTATATATAGTTTCCCCTCTCCGACCCCAAAGGAAGTTTTAAGGCCACAGGATTACTGTCATCAAATGCAATTCCAGATTCACAGCAGTGTTTTGGAACAATAGAATCGTAGTGTTAGAATGGCAAGACGCCTTAGAAATCAGTATTATGTTCATCAGAGTGGGTCATTTATTTTAATAAAATTGAAAGCTGGTCTTCTAGAAGAACCATATATTCTGCCTTTAGTGTTCTCATCTTTAACAGCAAAAACAACAAAAATGGATTCAGTAGATGGCTTTAAATCAAGTGTTTTCATCACGTAAATAATTTCTTGGATCCTCTCCATGACTTTAATATCCTGTATTTCTTCGGAGTGCCAGACCTCTCTACCCAAGTGCATCTCTCCCTGAAAATCCTGTAAAGAGCCGCAAACTCAGCATGGCTCAAATCGAACGCACCATCTTTCCCACTAGACCTGCTTTTCCAGCCTTCCAGTCTCCCCACCCAGAAATCCGGGTGTCGTCCGTGACTGCTTCTTGCCTTTGCTCCTCACATCCGATTAATTGCCAAGGCCCACGCCTTTCTTCTGAAAAGTCTCAAATCTCGTCACTTCTCTTTGCTCCCCTTGTCACTGCCTTGGTTTAGGTTCTCTTCATTTGTCCCTTGAGTTTCTGCAACAGACTTGTCACGGGCACCCCTGCCTCAGATCTAATCTTTCTCGAGCCATTCTAGTCCATACTGTAGCTGGAGTGACCCTTCCAAAATTCTGTGATGTCGCTCTGCTGATGAAAATTCTTCCATGACCTGCGAAGCCTTCAAGGTAAAGTCAGGTCCTTTGCAATCCATCTTGTACATCTCCTGTCTCCTGCTGTACTTCATCCTCTGGCCTTTGCGGTCTCTGGTCCAGCTGGAAGGAAGTATAAGCCTTGCTTTGAATGGCTGAGGTTTTACCATGCCTCCAAGCCTTTGGACTTGCCTCCACAAGCACCTAAAGGAGAGAACCACCACTTCTTATCCCAGTTCCAACCACCCTGGACCCAATCTGCCCTACCATTTATACTCATCTTCCTGCTTCTTCACTCTATAGTCTTCATCTACTGCCAGCCCCAACCCTTTTTAGTTAAGTGCCCTTCTTTTGTTCATATTTCCATCAACCTATTTGCAAGAGGAGTGTAAGAACCACTGTTAGTACAGCTATTATTTTGGAATACTTACCTCATACGCTGTTAAGCATTTATGTATATTGTCTCATTTAACCCCATGAGAACTTTCCACAAAAGGTATTATTATTATCCCTAGTTCACATTTGGTGACACAAGACTTTGAGAAATTAAGTAGCTCGCTCAATGTCACAGAACCAGTGAAATGGGGAGTGGACCCCCCAGCAGTCTGACTGGAGAACGAGTTGTCTCAACCCGGTGTTACTACAATCGTGTGTTTACTTGTATACCCTTTCTTACCTCTCCACCCAAGCCTGCAAGTTCCACGAGGTCAGGAAACTGCCTGTTTCGTGTCTTTCATATCTTTTTGGCACAGGGCACACTATCCAACAAATGTTGAATGAGAAAGAATGCATGTATCACTCTCCAAAAATTCACCTGTGGCTTTAGTTTTCACAGAGGTATAATCGTTGAAATTTTTATGGTAGCTGGGGAGACGCAGGTTTGACTTTCAAAATAAACCAAATAATTCCTCCCCAGTATAATTAAAAGGAATTTGTAGGGTGGCCCTTTATTACTTCCTATCATTCCTCCTCCTCTTAAAAATGATAATATTGTAAACTAAGTAATCACTGGCTATTTTCTGGTTGATAAATTGTGATAGCACAACTTAATCCTGAAAAGGTATTTCAGTGTCTTAACTCTATGAGTCTAGAGTTTGGTCAGCTCTGCATCCAGGCGAGAATGCCTCTCTACGTTTCTGCTCTGTTAACACAAGGTCCCTGCCAGAAAAGAGTCCACTGTGCAATCCAATGTCCTTCAGTGTGCAAGCATACGAACAGCTAACTCCCATCTGCCATCAGAGAATTCCTTCTGAGACACACAAACCATCAACACAGGGCATCCGTCTTATACCAGAGAAAACAGCCATCCTTTTGAGAATGGCATGTTAACATGTTGAATTTTGGAACAGGACAATTTTGATGATTCTGGAGAATAATCGTGCTGACTTCGTTTGTTCTTAGTTGTTGTAAGTATTCTAGAACTTCCATCTGTTTAGATGCTAAGTAGTGATTTATCCATAAAAATACATCAGAGCAAAATATCTTATTTTGTATTAGCATTCAGCCCATGTATATCACAAAATGTGTTAAGAAATAATAACAAATAATAATAGTAAAAAGAAACGAGTCTCCAAGAGAATAATCCAAATGTTTATGACCACAATAACCTTGAACAAGTTACTTCACTTCTCTGTTCCTCAGTTTCCTCAAGTGTAAAATAAGAAGCTCAAGTTAGGTAATCCCTGAGACACCTTCAGCTCTAATGGCTCATGAACGTGGAGTTCATTCAGCCTGATCCTATGGATGGATGGATAGGGATTTTAAAATTCACTTTATAGCTTCCTAATTCACTAGGCTTTTTGAAGTAACCTCTCTCTCTTTTTTCCCTCCCACCCTCGCCCCTAGCCTACAAAGGCTGAGTCTACTTGAGACGATTTTTTTTTTCCAAACTCTACAATACCATTTGTTCCAAATATTTTGGTTTCAACAGGAAGGTAAATGATCAGGCTATCCCAGTGACAACCAAAGATCATTAGAAACAAACAAACCTCAGTTGGAACCCGGCAAGTGACATGTGCTTTATTGCTTATATGACCTCGGACAAACAACCTCTCTGAGACTGTTTTCTCATCTGTAAGGTGGGGACGTCTAGCTAATAATATAGTTGGGACGACCAAATGAAAGATGCACTTAAGGAACACAGCTCGTTGTTTGGCACATGGTAAGCACTCAACAAATATGAGCTTCTGGTATTATTGTTAATATTATCAAACATCCCACTACAAAAAGAACGGAGCACAGAGAGTAGATAAATACAGATAGAGACAGGAGTACAACACTCGAGAATGAAAGTGGGCCAGTGGGTGCGGTCTGCCTGTATGGCCATCCTAAGTACTTCTTTGTTTTCTCCCCGGACACATTCCCTGTCGCACAGACCCAGATTAAATGAGGCCCAAAAGGCCCGGAAGGGTTGGCACAGCTTTGCAAAATGATTACTTCACTCTCATTGGGTCCCTAAGATGACTGGGAAGTGATTTGAATATCTCCTGTGAAAGGTTTGCTGAGATTAAGATGGTTATTAATATTTATTAAAACCGTGTAAATCTCATTCATCTAAACCCAGATGCCACAAACAAAAGCGCAGAAAGGTGACCGGTAGGAAGCGCTGTCCTCCAGAGGCGGGGCTCCCTGGGCCTGGGTGAGGGTGTCAGCTGGAGTGCGGGGGCGCTGGGCTCCTGGAACACACACTGGCCTCCTCCAGAAATCAGGCCTCAGCAGAGAGCTTTGTGGTTTCTGTATTTTCTGAGGCTACCAGGCCGAAGTGAGATGAATTAGATGAAATCAGCACTCACATATTTATTCATAAAATGAAGCTGGCCCTTTCTGGGTCATCAGAGGTCACCTTTCAGCCCACCTGCTTGGTAAGTAATGGAGACCTGGGGGGGCACCACTGCTCAATGAGCCTTTTGATCTGTCTCACCTAGACTCTGTTTCCCCCTTAAGATCTGATAAAAAGGAAATCCATTTCTTGTTTCTTTCTGGGCTGCATACTCGTACCTGGTCATACAGCCTGATTTGCCCGTGAATGCCCTTCCTACAGAGGGAAATGTGATCATAAAGGAGCATGTCTGGTTTTCTTGGATTTTACTCAGCTACAAAGGAGTTAAGTTTGGTCAAGTTATTTTACTTTCTGGAGTCTCCATTCATCAAGTGGAAATGGGTATAATATCTGGCATGTGGAGCTGTTGCAAGGATTAACCCCAATTGCCCTGCTTGATGGTGTCCAAGATGTGGAATAGAACAGTGATTAAATGCACTCAGAAACTCCGAAGCCAGACAGCTGGCTTCATATCCCAACTGTCTCCTAATCAGCCATGTGATTCTGAGCAAGTTGCTTAAATTCTTATTACACTGTTTCTCACCTGTAAAGTGGGGCTGATGATGATCATAGATTAACATTAGTTGGTGTTCCACAAATGGCAGTTGTTTCTTAAGAAAAAAAGAAAAATTCCAGTCTAGCAAATATCTAGGCTACTGGGTCACAAGATGTACTTTCCAAATCCAAATAGCAGGATTTGAACCATTACTAACTTTCCTCCACCTGGAAAGGTATAAAGGATGCAGTTGAGTCCCCAAGCCACCATGCTCCAAAGTGCTTTAGGGAAGCTCAGTCATGACTGCGAGGCTCTGAGAAATGACCTGGTCTTAGTGCCCCTCTCTATTGTTGTTTATTACATTCTCAGGCTATGAGAAAGATATTTGGGAAGGAAGGTCCAGATAATAAAAGCCCCATGATAAACTACCATAATATCCATGTGTAAACCAGCTGGTCCCCAGGGAAAAGCAATTGGAAATGCAATGCCAATCATAATATATAAATGACACTTGACCTTCTTTTGTCAGTGTATTGTTTATTTCTCAAAATTAAGAACACTCAGAAATCCGCAAACAGGTTGAAAATTAGTTGGTCCTTTCAGGAAGCTGGGGCACCTGAAGGAAGAGCTAAGTTAGGGTAATTGAGTAGAGCAAAAAGGGGGCTAATGGACCATTTCATTACTACCTTCATGCTTATAGAGTTATTGTAAGAAGGCAATGAATCTTGTAGACTGTCTTTCCCCACCGTACATAACAAGGGCTGAAGGTTTGGATCAAAGCACAACCAACTGGATGGAAGATTAGGGAATCTGAGCTGAGACCTCAGACCCAGGGCCAGCATGAGGGTGAGGGATGGGGCCATTTGCCTGGGGTGTAACATTTAAGGGGGGCACTAAAGCACTCAGTGATCAAAATAAATAATTTTGTCATAAAATATTTTTATAGTTCTAATATTTATTTATGTATTTATTTATTTATTTATTTAGAGAAAAAGAGAGCATGAGCTGGGGAGGGGCAGAAGGAGAGGGAGAGAAAATGTTAAGCAGGCTCCATTCCAGCACGGAGCCCAACGCAGGGCTTGATCTCACTGCTGTGAGATCATGACCTGAGCAGAAATCAACAGTTGGACGCTTAACTGACTGAGCCACCCAGGTGCCCCTGTCAGAAAATATTTTAAAATCAAAATTAATGCCAAAAAATCCATGATGAACAAAATGTCAAAATTTAAAAGAAGGAAGGATGAGATCATTAATTTTTCCTTGTGCCTCAGGCTCCCAATATGTCTTGGCAAAGCACTGCTCAGGCCAATCAGATTTCACAAGAGAAAAGCCTTAAGTTGGCTCCTAGTCAATTGTATTACAGCACATAATACTGAATATCTGTATACTATACAGCTGCACAGAACCTTATGATTCCCAAGCGTTTCCGTGTATGTTTTCTGATTTAATGCTCATTAACCATTTGGGGAGTTTTAGTACCACTAAGGGACAGATGACAAGAGATCGGAGGAGGAGAAGATCCTTTCTAACCAAGGAACTGAATGATTCATCAATGGAAAAACTTAGACTCAAAGCTTGTAATTCCAAGCTCCAGAGACATCTGGAGCCAATTGTTCAGCCCCTGAGTGACTAGTTATTCCAAAACATGCACAGAGCTTCTGAAAGTCTGTAAGTGGATTTCCTGGAGGTGGGTACGTGTGTAGATGAGTGCAGTGAGTCACAGTGGACAGGATCAGCACGTTAGTGGCAGTGATTCTCAAAAGGAGCACAATGGCCATTCAGAGCTGCTCAGTTCTTAACGCATAGGGCTGTCGAGCATTGTGGAATGTTTTGTATCCCCTCTCCCAGGCACTGTGGCAACTGAAAAGGTTACCTTCATGTTTCTAAAGCCCTTAGGGGGGCTGGTGTCCACTTTGAGAACCCCTGATGGAGAGTGTCTAGAAATGTCCTAACACCAATGTCAATAACTACCATTTGTTAAGCACCTTTATGCCAAGTTATTATTTATACCAAGTTATACATTAAGTATATGTGTATATATATATATATATACATATATATGTATATATATGTATATATATATACTTATGTGTCTGTATATATATATATATAATATATATATATATATATATATATATACACACACATTTTTTTCCCTAATCCTTTCCACAGACCCACAAGGATCTATATGGTGTATAGATAATATATAACAGAGACAGAATTCTTCCCTGTTTTGTCTGAACATAAAGGCTGTGCTTTTCTGCTAAGCCTTAGCTGTGGCCTCATTTCTACTCTGACCTCAAAAGTTTCCAGAGCCTCTTACAATCAAAATCTGAATCACTCGTATGTTATTAAGTGTTACTCGTATGTTACTACAGTGTGGCTCCAGGGCCCAAATTCAAGGTGTTTCACAACTTCTCCTCAGTTCCCTCTTCTAGCCAAGAGACACTGGGAGGTTCAGGGTAAACAATAAAGCCATTCCTTGTGCATGCGTTCTAATGGGGCTCCAAAGGTGAGGAACGTGCTTTAGAGGCTGGGAGCACCAGAAGTTGAGATGATTCTGGAGGCTCAATGTCAAGGGCCTGCCTAGTCCCTAATATGAGGGAAAGGAAGTGGAGAAGGACTTACCACTTCAGATTGAGCAAATACAAAAGCAGTTGGGGTGCTGACCAATAGACAAGAGTTGTCGTTCTTCCATGGGATGAATCCAAGGCTCGTTCATTCCTTCATGTACTCGGTAAACATCCTGAACTACTGCAGTGGTCCAGCCCTGTGCGGGTTCCTGAGGGCCCACAGGAAGCACTCCTGTTCTGAGCTCCCGCTCCCAGAATGGCTCCTCACACCAGTTTCCCCTGAGTCCCTCTAAGCATTAAATGACAGGAAGATGAATGTTAGTAAGGTGCTTGACCTTCTCGCCTTCCCAAGTCTGAAAGCAAGGACGCTGTCATATTTACTTTATCATGTAGAAAACAACCTGGCATCTGTCTGTTCTTAGGGACAGGTGCTTTTCCACTCACTGTTTTGTTCTGGGAAGGTGTTCAGCCGCTCCTCGTCCCCTGATGCCAGGCAGTAATTTATTTGATGGATATGCTGGAGATAGAAGCTCCTTCAAACGTCACTGCTTATTGCTGACCTGTGGCAACCTCCAAAGGGCTGACGTGGCAAATGTCCTACAGCTCTGTGGTGTGATTTGGCAGTGGGAGATGAACAGTAAGTAGGTTCTTTCTTCTGATTAAAACCCTGAGGCAGTAGGAGGGATATAACTCTTCAAACTATAAATAAGCCAGTTGATTGAGGTTCACCTTTAGCTTTTGGAAGAGCATAAAAGAGCTTTTTATAAGTAGCAGGGGGTCTACGCCTCTTTCAGTTTGACTGTGCTCAGTATAAGAACTTGTGGCACAAAAGGGGACAAATTTCTAATGTATCCATGCCGAGTATTGGTGAGGTGAGAGGAGATGGGGCAGGCCAAGTGGGTTTTATGTTTCTCACCAGGGCCAGGAAGTCACCCTCCTCCCCAGATCCCAAAGCCTCTTGAGAGCAGCTCAAGAAAAATATTCACTGTCTGTTCTTCCTACAGATACGTTCCTGGAATTGCTCTGGTTGTGATCAGCTTTTCAATTGTTATGAGCTTGGAAATGAGCAAAAATGAACAGAGGGGAGTTATTACAGCCACAAAATCAAACTTGCTTACCAAGTGTTTACCATGTGGCAGACAGTCGTGCTGTTACATAGGCACTATTAATATCCATATTTCGCAGATGATGAAATTAAGGATCAGCGAGGTTAGGTAACCTATCCCAGGCCACACAGCTTAGGTGGTAAGTGGCGAAAACAAGCAGGATCTCAAACCTCATTCATTTGCCATACTTGGGGGCCACTAAGTCAGACATTCGGGGGGCGGTTCCCAGTGAGGTCTCAGTAAGCAAGCAAGCTAACACCAGTCACTTCAAGGTCTCAGACAACTTGAAAAGGATGGCATAGCTCAATAGGCAAATCCTGTTGCCACAGATTCCAATCTCACAAAATCTAGGCAAATTAAGTGTTGAAAATCTTATCCACTAATTATTTAGCCCTAATTATTTGACAATGGTAACAGTGATGACAACTTTGAGTATCTTTTTTTTTTTTTTTAATTCCAGCTCCCCAAAGGAATCTGGTTATTCCTTGGAATATGTTACCAAAAGGGGTGTCAATATGAGCCTGACTTAAGATAGTGATTGGAGGCCCTCCCCATACCTTGCATTAAAACAAGTATCCACACGGACTTTCAATTGGCTCACAGAACCCCAGCTCTGCAGCCTGCTAGTGACCCTGGTGCCATATGTAATTCTTCTAACGCGTAGTTTCCTCTTTGTCTGGTAATGATCACATGTACTTTGCAGGGCTCTGAGGATTAAGTAAGTTGCTAGATCAGTAAGGGGTCTGGCACATAGGGAGCCATTTATTTCCTTTCTTAACTGTAATCCAAGTGGTTTTTCCACTTTTATCTCTCTATCTAATCCAGAGTCTAAAATGCCCAAGATATGATTCCTTATTCTGTTAAAAGCTGTTATAAAATAGACTATATCTCTGTTATGTGCTCCTAAAAAGCTGGTGATTGATGAGAGGATGGAGTTGGGAGAGTTTATGTTGCTTCCTCGCCCTGCTGGACGAGTATATGGCTTGTCATGTGGGTCAGCCAAACGGTTCTTCAAATATTTCTTTTAAATCCCCTTCATCCTCCACAAAACTCCTTATCAGACATTCTCCAGCATTTCCATGACCATTCCACTTGGTCCAGGGCTCAGCTGCTTTCTGCCCGCAGTCTCCATCCCCTTTCGATTGCGTTCAGGCCCTTGGAAGCTTGCCTGTTAGAAGCCATCTCCCACAGGGCTTGAACAGGGTCTTTGTTCTGAGATAACGTAGCAGCGTATGCCCCTGCCTAACTGGGTGGCTGGCCCTCCGAGACATGGCAGATGTCTTATGGCTCCCGCAACATGTTACAAAAGCAGGGCAGCTTTGCAGTGAGAAGGGGCTACAGGGACCAGGAAAGCAAGCTTTTATTGACAGCATATCTTTCCAGGCCAGCCGTTCTTCCCAAACTCACACTTAAAAGCCCAGGAGTTTCAAAGACACGACCCTCATTACCTTGTAGATAAAAAACTGTCCTCCAATGGCTAGAAATCTAAGGGCCTAAGAATAACTTCCTGCTCCTCAGCGCATGGCCTGGATAAAGCAGCCAGCACCGTGAGCTTGCTCTCAATTACTTGACTTGAAATCATGCTGCTATGGGGGCATGCCCTGCGTCTGTTCTTGTAAAGGCCAGTGTCAGTAAAGGAGGGCACGGAGAAAGGGCAAGTTTTAAGCATGATGTTGCCTCTATGCTGTGTTCACTGTTGATTTTCTCATGAGCATAGCTGACTTCTTGAAAGAGTATATCGCAAGAGATGGGACCTTTTCCTGTACAACGCGAAGCTCTTCTGGGTGACTAACTGCTTTCCCCAGTTCTCAATAAACCAGGAAGCATCTTCTGATCCCTTTTACAAGGAGGATACTGTAGAAGGAAGCCCCTTGGCATCTGCCCAGACTTCAATCCCCCAATCCCTGAGCCCCGAAACTCAGCTCTTTAGGAAGCCACCAGCTCTCCTGCCCTTTAAATATGGTTCCTAGGTAATCGCTCCTGAGCGGTGATATACAGATCCTTAAGCAGCTGCTGGAATGATTAAATGCCTGCGCTTCCCTGAGGTTGTAAATCAGGCTCAGAAGCCATTTATTGTGAGTGTACTATAAAGCAGTAGAAGTTATTGCTACTATACTGCAAAATGTAACATTGGACAGGAAAATAAAGAGAGGGTAAATTTTGTGTGAAGGCTTTAAAGTGATGTGTTGTTTTTTCTTTGCACATTCTCTTTCTGTTCCTCGTCATTTTTCTCTTCTCCTTGCCTCTAATTCTTCCCTATCTCCAGTTGTCCCTGCTGGATTAATTTCAAATATGGCACTCCCACAGATAGCACCCAGTGCCTTTCTGGAATAGACAATGTTCATATTAGTAACGCTCCCAGGCTTCAAGCACCTCCTTATGCTGCACTATTAATTTAATCCTCACAACAATTTATGAAGGAGATATTATTATTCTTATTTTAAAAATATTTTTTATGTTTATTTATTTGTGTGTGCGTGCGTATGTGTGTGTGTGTGTGTGAGAGAGAGAGAGAGAGAGAGAATCTGAAGCCAGCTTCAGGCTCTGAGCTGTCAGCACAGAGCCGAACGCAGGGCTTGAACTCTCAAACCATGAGATCATGACCTGAGCTGAAGTCGGGCGCGTAACCGACGGAGCCACCCAGGCACCCCAATTATTCTTATTTTAAATAGAAGCTATTTAATCTGGACAAAATCACAAGGCTGGCTAATGGTTCGATCCCAAATATTTCTCTTTCCCTTTCTTCATGATGCCTCTTGGGTCTGCTCTTGGGGAATGTGTCACTGAATCTCTGCTCACAATTTGTTGTAAAATCCCTGCTTGGAGTCTTTAATGGCTCCTTAATAAAGTTGATTCAGTCCCTTCGCCACACATTGTGCCAAACAAAACCTTAAGAATTTGGCATCACTTTCCATATCCAAAGAATATCCTCTGCTTGAGTCAAACGGATCTCCCTCCCCTCCCCTCCTCCTCCCAGGTTCAGCCCAGCCCTTCCCAACCTTTGCTTATGTACTTCCTCCTACTCAGTCTCTATTCCTCTAATGAGGGGAGCATGGGCCCTCCAGGAGCACAGAGAAGAGGCATTGCAGAGGCATTATCTGAGTCGAAGGAGAAGTAAGATTAAACAGGTCGAAGGAAGGGAACTTGAGGGAGGCTGTTTGAGACAAAAAGAACACACTCTGCAGGGATCCAGGGTGAGAGAGTCTGCCCCGCTGGGAGAGCTTCAGATGGTTGCATTGAGCATAGAATGTAAGGGTTCACATGAGGAGAAATGAGGCTGAGGAGGTAGGCTGAGGCCAGGAATTATCCTTGCTTGCCGTAAGGAACTTGGGCTTTAAGTTTAAGAACAAACCAAGTCCTACTCATCTTTCAAAGCTCATATTCATGCTAAGAAGCTTTGTCCCTGGCTGGGGCAGCACTGATCTTTCCTTTGTTCTTCCCTGAATGCCTGTCACACTAATCTTTGCTGCACACTTTTTCATGCTTTGGGGAAGCTCCTGGAGGCACAATGCTGGTTTTTTGTTTTTTGGGTTTTTTGGTTTTTTTTTTTTTGGTTTTTTGGTTTTATTTTTTTCCTTTTTTGTAGCCATAGGTAGAGAGTAGGGCTCAATGGAGTCCCCTCAACTGACTTTTGGGGAGAAATTTGGAACAATGGAAAGCCCAGACACAGAGGCTCTTTCTAGACTCTTCCCAATGACAATAATCTTGTTGAGGGACTGGAGTTGGGTGCAGCTGAGCTTGAGAAGGAGGGAGGAAAAGACTCGGGTGCTCTGTCTACCCCTTGCCCAGGGATTCTCAGCATGACATAAGGGAGACTGAGTGTTTTAGAAGCATCAGGAGCAACCCAGGCCCAGAATCGGAGCCAATATTGTGGATTCCACAGTGGCTCCATCCACTGTGTGACTTGAGCTCAGGTACCAACTGTCTAATAATGACGTGGAGTACACGACGACCATCATTTTCTCTCATCTCTCAAATTCTATATTCTATCTGTGTCATCGTGCATAAGACAAAATTAAGAAAATACTTTACATATGGAAACCTTCACTGTCCAGGGCGCTACCTTCTGTATAGAGGTCAGGAAGCGGAACCTGATTCCCTGCCTCCTTCTCAGTGAACGACTCTTTATTTCTACTCAGGGTCTCCTCATGCTAACGGGTTTGTGTGGAGTTTGTTCATCACTCATTTTCTCCTGAGTTTCTGATGAGTTAATCCATCCTATAATTTTATAGCATGCATATTAATTAGTGAATTGCACCACCATGGGTGGAACATTTCAGTCTGCTATTACTCATCTCCCAGAATAATACTGCAATGCCTCATTTACCTTATATCTTTGCAAGGGAAGAGGGTATCCCAGTGACGTTAAGTCTTCAAATAGTTGAGGGCTGCTTTTTAAGGGCCAATTTTAAAGTTTTATTTTATTCAGTTCTGGCTAAAAAAACCAACCAACCAACCAACCTTAGAATGCATTGTATACTCCCTATCTTGTTAAATATAACTTAACACTTCATGACAAATGGTAACTACGAGGCATATGGATTATTGTACCCTGGGCTAGGAAATAGCTAGTAGAATGGGGATTCTGGATGCATACAGGCTTTGCCTTCCTGCTACATGGCCCATTGTGCCATGCTCTGTGTACTTCCTTTTTTTTTGTTTTTTTTTTTGGTACTTCTTTCTCCTCTTAGCTCTTTGCTGATTACTATTAGTAGGCTTACTCTCCTAAGTTTCTGTGGGCTTGGAAGCAAGAAAACTGAGCTTGTTGAATTATATGCTTTGGGTGAGGATCTTTGGGGAGTCCCAAGGAATCAGGCAAATGAGCTGTAGCAGGGCATGAATTTTATAACATCTCATTTGTGTGCTCAGAAATACAGTTCTGCCTAATGCACCAGCAGGCAGGGCATGAAGCATCTTCCATTGCAGCATCTCTCTGGAACTGTGCAAAATTGAAAACCTGAGCAATTTTTCTTCCAAGGTTTCTCTAACCTTGGATTCACATACAACATGCCTCCCTGACTTATGTATCCTTCTTCTCTATAATACTTCCCTCAGCCTAACAGGAAAGGACCTATATCTTCATTTATACTTGTACTAAGGCCCATTTTTACCAAAGTGGGCACTATCCTTTGTATTTGCTTTCTTCTTTAGCCTTTGTATTTTCATTTTTCGACTTTTCTCGCTATTAAATATGACTTTGTCTCTCATCAAGAAGATAGTGGGAAAAATAAAGTAGCTTATCTTTCTGCTTATATCTTGTTATATGCCTTGTCTTCTCTCCATACCTACTCTAAGCCGGTGGTGATCCACACAGCACTGTCATGGAGCCCATACCCTTCAGCCCCTCATCTGAACTACTATTCTCTTCTTATACGTCATAAGACCCTGGCCCCATCACCATGGCCATAATTTTTATATGGATATATTTGAATCTCTACTGTTTTTGTCCCCTAAGTACCCAGTCACCCAGGTGTAGGGACAGGGGTAGGGACATTGGCAATGATCATCAGGTCAAAAACACCTTAGTCAGGGATAGAAACGTGGGAGATGCTTTCTTTCTTGTTCTTTGCAGTGGGCTAGGTAGGGAAAGCTGCTGATAAGTGAAGCACCTTAACTCGGGTCACTCTTAAGAGGGCAGAGGCTTTGGGTCTACAATTGGCTACTGGGAATATGTGAATGGCCTGAAATTTTAGACACATGTATTTGGTGGAGAAGGGACCCAGCTTCCACCAGATTCTCAAGAGGTTCACAACCCAAGGAAGTTTAAGGACCACCACATTAAATTATCCTTCTACTAGTTTAGCTGTGAATACAATTCCATGATATACTGGGGAGGCAAACATCCTACTAGGATAGTATCATAGAATGGTTGTCAAATGGGTTGATGGCTCTATCTTTTACATGAAGGGTTGTGTGATTGTAAGAGTCAGCTTTCTTATTGAAGAAAACCATGAAAATGGAGGAAGTGTTGGGACATTAAAAATTATTCATAATCCCTCCACTTAGCTACTGCCATTTACATTGAAAATTGAGGTATATTTTGCATGCAGACACACACATGGTTGGGCTTATACTGTGCATAACTTTATATATCTACATGGGACAGCACAGTGGGAAAGAGCTCAAGCACTATGGCCAGATTATCTGGGTATGAGTCAGAGCTCTCCCACTTCCTACCTGCTTGAGCCTGGTCAAATTAAACACTCTGTGCCTCAGTTTCCTCACCTATTAAATGATGATAATAATAGTCTCAACCTCCAAGTGTAATAATGAGAATTAAAGGAGTTAATATAAGCAAAAACTCAGAAAAATGACTGACCCATACTTAGCACTCAGTAGATGTCAACTACTTTTTATTATTCTGCTTTTTTTTTTTTTCACTTAAGTTTATATCGTGGTTACTTTATTAGTTTACTAAATCTGCATTGGGCACAAAATAATGACTGAATAGTTTAACACTCAATGAATGACTCAATTAGTGCCATTTAGATCTTTCAATTTCAATTTTTGGCAAGTATAAATAACAGTATAATGAATATCTCTCTATATAAATATTTTTCCACATCTTTACTTTCTTTCCCTTAGGATAAATTCCAGGAAGTTGAATTAATAAACAATGAACACTTTTATGGCTCTTGGTACATACAGTTAAATTGCTTTCTAGAAACCATGTTCAAGTCTCCACCCATCAGCTGTCCATGAGAACCCCACATCCCCTTGCCTCACAGTGCAATGCCTTATTAGCCCACTATCGCTGAGCAATGCTTTATGTTGGATCTAATCAAGTTTTAGTGTTTCATGCTTTTCCTCATTTTTGCCCTTTGGGTTTGGAAGTTATCTGTTTCTATTATGTTACACATTATTTTCTAAATTTTACTATGGACGTTTTACTAGTAGATTTTGCTAAAAAGTCCAAAGTCAGTCAATCTCTCCGTTTCTCACTCAGAATAAGAGAAGAAAGAACAATGTCTTTCTGAACTTCTCCATTTTTAAAACCACTGCTGTTTATTGTTTCGGTCCTCCCATGTATTCAACCGCATTGTTATTGTCACTGTTATTACTTGTAATTAATACCTATTGAAATCTACCAAACGGTTTTAACAATTTCTTTATTCACTTTTGAATCTTACACCCTGTTTTTCTTTGTGAATTGTTTCCTTCTTGCTGAAGCGAGGGGACTGTGGCTAGTAAACTTTCTTAATAACCTTTGTATGTTTGAAATGTTATTTCTTCGTTATTCTCCAATAATAATTTAGCTGGGCATATAGCTCTAGATTAAAAGTTATTTTCCCTCAACACTTTGAAGGTATTAATTAATTGCATTCTGATTGTTTTAAAAAAAAGTGTGTTGTCAGTCTAATTGACATTCCTTCACAGGTAATCTGTTTTTCCTTTCTGATGGCTTTAACATCTCTCTTGGTCTATGATGTTCTATAGTTGTGTCTAGGTGTTTTTATCTGTATATTTTTTTAATGATTATTTATTTTTGAGAGAGAGAGAGAGAGAGAGATGCAGAGGGAGAGGGAGACAGAAATCCCGAGTGCGCTCTGCACTGATGGTGGGGCTTGAACCCACGAATGGTAAGACTATGACATGAGCCCAAACTGAGAGTCAGACATTTAATCGACTTAGCCACCCAGGCACCCCTTATCTGCATATTTTTAAATCCTGCTTGGGATTTGATATATATTTTTTTTATTTCACTCATTTTATTCATTCTTTCAATAAATCTTTGTGTTTTCTTTTAATTTTTTTTTAACGTTTATTTATTTTTGAGACAGAGAGAGACAGAGCATGAATGGGGGAGGGTCAGAGAGAGGGAGACACAGAATCTGAAACAGGCCCCAGGCTCTGAACTGTCAGCACAGAGCCCAACGCGGGGCTCGAACTCACGGACCGCGAGATGAAGACCTGAGGCGAAGTCGGACGCTTAACCGACTGAGCCACCCAGGCGCCCCCAATAAATCTTTGTTTTTGAGAGGGCTGATGTTTTCTAGATGCCAGGGACACAGAATTGAACAAAGTGCCTACTTTCAGGGAACTTACAGAGAAGCTTATAGTCTTACCTTCAGATTTTCAATCTTACAACTCATAAATTTATTTTTGTTTCTTTTTAAATTCTTTTTTTAATTTGCTTATGTATACATGGTGAAAAGATTCCCACAAGCGAGTTTATTAACACATCCGTCACCTCAAGTATTTTCCCTTGTTTTGGTGAGAACACTTAAGTTCTGCTCTCTTAGCAAATTTCAGTTATGCAGCACAGTGTTATTAGCTATAGTCACCATGTTATATATTAGATTCTTAGATCTTAGTCATCTTGTAACTGAAAGTTTACACTCTTTACCTACCTTTCCCTATTTGCCCTAACTCCCAGCTCCTGGCAACCACCATTCTACTGTCTGTTTCTATGAGTTTGATTTTGTTTTTGTTTTTGTTTTTGTTTTTCAGATTGCACATAGAAGTGATACCATGCAGTATTTGTCTTTCTCTGACTGGCTTATTTCATTTAGCATAAAGCCCTCCTGGTTCATTCATGTTGTCACAAATGCCAGAATTTCCTTTTTTTAAAAAGCTGAATAATATCTAAATCTACCTATCTATATTTATCTATCATCTATCTATCTATCTAATCTATATATCACATTATCTGTATCCATTCATCTGTTGATGGACACTTAGGTTGTTTCCAACCTTGGCTGTTGTGAATAATGATACAGTGAAATGGAAGCACAGATACCTCTTTAGGATAATGATTTCATTTCTTTTGGACATATACCCGGAAGTGGGCTGGAACATATGTTGGTCCTATTTTTAATCTGCTATGGAATCTCCATACTGTTTTCCATAGTGGCTGCACCCATTTACATTCCCAACAGTCCACAGGGTTCCCTTTTTTCCACGTTGTCAACAGCATTTGTTATATCGTTTCTTTTGATAATAGACATCTTAACAAGTCTGTTGAAATAGCTCATCATGATTTTTGTTTACATTTCCCTGCTGATTAGTGATATTGAGCATCTTTGTGTACCTGTTGGTTATTTGCATATCTTCCTTGGAAAAATATCTATTCAAGTTCTTTGCCCATTTTAATTGGATTATTTGTTTTTATTTTCTTCTATTGAATTGTATGAGTTCCTTGTATATTTTTGGATAACAGTCCCTTGTTGTGTATGTGGTTTGCAAATATTTTCTTTCATTTTGTAGGTTGCCTTTACATTTTGTTGGTGGTTTCCTTTGCTATGCAGAAGCCTTTTAGATTTATGTCATCCCCCTGTTATGTTTGCTTTTTTGCCCTGCTTTGGTGTCAGATCCCCCAAACATTGTTGAAACCATTGTCAAGAAGCTTACCTATCTTTTCTTCTAGAGTTTTACATCTTCAAGTCTTATGTTCAAGCTTTTAATCCATTTTGGGATGATTTTTGTCTGCAGCATAAGTAAGATAGGGGTCCATTTTCACCCTTTTGCATGTAGCTGTCCAATTTTCCCAGCACCATTTACTGAAAAGAAGTCCTTTCCCCATTGTAAATTTTTAGTACGTTGTCTAAGATTAATTTTTAGTAATATAAGCATGAGTGTGTTCCTGGGCTCTCTATTTTGCCCCACTGATGCAAGTATCTGTTTTTGATTGCCATACCTTTGTAATATAGTTTGAAATCAGGAATTATGATTCCTCCAGGTTTGTTCTTCTTTCTCAAGATCGCTTTGGCTATTCATAGTCTTTTGTAGTTTCATACAAATTTTAGGATTGTTTTCTCTATTTCTATAGAAAATGTCATTGGAATTTCATAGGGATTTCAATGAATCTGTATATTGCTTTGTGTAGTGTGGATGTTTTAACAATATTGATTACACTAATCCATGAATATAGACTATCTTTCCAATTATTCAAGTCTTCTTTAATTTTTTTCATCAGTGTTTCATAGTTTTCAGTTACAAATATTTTACCTCCATAGTTAAACTTATTCCTAAATATTTTATTCTTTTTGATACTATTGTAAATGGGATTGCTTTCTTAATTTCTCTTTCTGATAGTTTGTTGGCGTGTAGAAATGCAACTGGGTTTTGTATTCTGCAAATTTACTGAATTTATTTATTAGTTCTAACATTTTTTTGGTGGAGTTTTCAATATATATAATATCATATCATCTGAAAACAGAGACTGCCCTCCCCCTGCCCACCCCCCATGAACTGATAAAGTCCCATTCTCTGTTATACTCAAAGATAAGCAGGTAGAATTTCCTTTATTCCTGTTACAGTTGAGATTCTCCACTTCCCAGCTGTTTGTTTTATGCAGGGAGACAGTTCTAGTTTTAGTCTCAAGGCCTCATCATCATCATGGAAGCATTAAAACCCTAGCCCCTGAGAGGCAGATCTGGTTAGTTGCTTCGTAAGGCTTCAACCACTCATCCCTTTGATGATTCCTGATTCATTTGGGACCCTTGGAGATTTCCCTTTCTTACTTTTGATTTCAGCTATGAGTTAACATTTTAAAATTATACTTCTCCCACATTGCTGTCTGGTTAGGAGAGGTTTGCTGCTTTCTGGCAGCAATCTATTCTACCATGTTAAGCAGAATTTTTAATGTATAATAATAATAATAAATATAATAAACAACAATAATATATTTGTATATTTATCTAATATTTATTCACCTTACTTAAGTTTTGAATCTCTTGGGTCTCAAGCATATTCTAAAAGGATTGATAAATTTATTCTCTATTTTATCAACCACTTTCATATCTTTATTTTTACTTAGGTATTCTGTCATAAATTGATAGCAGTGGGTCAAATTCTTCCAATGTATTTTTTTTAATCAGTCTCTCTATAGATTTGCTTCCTATAAGTACTATGTTATTCACTGTATCTTCAGCATTGATTATAGCTTTTATCCATATAAAATAATGCTCTTTTTTAAAAAAAATTATTTTTACTTCTCAGATATTAAAATGCTTTTCTATAGCTCTTCCTTTGTGTGATCTGCTCTGCCTTTGGCTACCTCAGTTGTTTTTCTATGTTACTTTGTTTCAGCCATGGTTCTTTTTTTTTTTTAATGTTTATTTATTTTTGAGAGAGAGAGAGAGCATATCCGTGTGAGCCAGGGAGGGACAGAAAGATGGGGGGACAAAGGGCCTGAAGCTGACTCCATGCTGATAGCAGACAGCCCTATGCTGGCTCAAACCCATGATATGAGATGGTGACTTGAGCCAAAGTCAGTGCTTAGCCGACTGAGCCACCCAGGTGCTCCTCAGCTGTGTTTCTTATAAGTTATTATTGTGGTGTTGTTACTATTATGGTGTTGCTACTGTTTAATGCTTTTTATTTTTGCTGTTTATTTGTGTTTGTTTCTGGTTTGTTCATTTTTGCTGTATAAAATTTATTTTTATTTGCATTTTGGGGCAATAATTTAGAAGATAAGCATTGTGCTTTTGATTTTAATAACGGTTAACGTAGAGTTTTTCAAAGATAATGCTAGCCCTGTATTAAATTAACTCTTACAGTAAATAATGAATTTGTTATTTTAAAAAGTATCTGTTATGGAAGATAAGATACGGAATACTGTTTGCCTTTACTCTCCACCATTCTAATCCTAGTGTTTTTTTTCCCCATAACTCTGTAGTTATGGGTGCCATCATTTGGCTTCTATTATCTTACAAATAAAAGTGATCGTTTAATTCACTTAAAAGTAACTTTTAGTAATCAATTTTATAACCATTTAAAACACATTTAAAACGAACATTTAAATTCATCTCTGCATCTTATGCATTTTTCTGCTCAATGCCTGTCCCACCAAGATTGCTCTGTTATGGACTTGTTTTTATATTTGCTCCATTGTTCTGGCGTAGATTTTTCAATGGCTTATTCAACAAGACTGCCTTGGATAGTAGACTTCTGCGTGCTCAAGTAGCCAAGGACATGCTTTTGTTGTTTTCACATGTGAGGGACAGCCCGACTGGGTATAGGCTCAGAGGCCTCATTCTGTTAGCTTGCCTTCTAGCACTTTGACTTAGGTAGTCTGACAACCTAATTTTACTGTGGATTTTTTTTTTTTTTTTTGGCTGGGTGACTTGGTTTTTTTCTTTCAGATTTCTGGAAGAGTCTCTCCTATTCTCTCTTTTCCTCATTCTCCTTTCAGATACTGAAAAATTCCTCCATGTTATGCTTAGGAGCAGTTCTTATCATGACATTTTGTTTTCTTGGAACAGACCGTGTGCTATAAATTTTCTAACTAGCGTATTTCTTTGTCTTATGAAACATTCCCCATATCGCTACGGTTGCTTATCCTGCTGCTGTTTCTTATTAAGCAGTCGTGTTGTGTCCATGCAATTCCTTTTACCAAAGTGACCACTTTCATAGCAACTTCTTAAAGTTTCATAGGTACAGTATTCTCTGGGATTGTTTTTTAAGGGATAAATGAGAAATTTAAAAATATTTTCTCTTGTTTTAAAGAGGGAAATATTTCTGACAGTTTCTCTCCTTTCCTATTCTCAGCAAAGGCTATCCTGACCATCCAGTTCAGCATTGTTATCCCTCCCCAACCCTTGAGACCAGATTCCCCTGTTTCTGTTCAATTTTCCTTTGTCCGTACACTTATCACTTTCTATTTTCTAGTTTGTTTCATATATCTTTTAATTGTTGTCCTTCTTTCAATCCTCCTCCAGCTTCATTAGAATATAAACTCTTAGAGTGAGAATAGGATCTTTTTATATTTTGTTCTCTGGTGTATCCCAAGCACCTAAAACAGTCCCTGGCACACACTAGGTCTTATTAAATATGTATTTAATGAATGATCAAATTCTTCAGTGTACCTAAATATCTGGTGATTCTTTTTTTCTGCTTGCTCATATTTCTAGAAACAGTTATGTTCTTCTCTAATATTCATTTAAAGTCATGGCCAATTGAAATGCAGTAGATCCCTTTGGAGCCTCATGTGGATCCTTGAAAGATCTTTCAACAAAAACAAGAAATGCACATTTACTGTAAATTTGCATCCGCATTTCAAGGACCATCAGCCTGAAGTGGGGGGTGAGAGATGGAGTGATCAGTATCAGAGGGTCATATCTCTCTCCTGCAGAGCATCTCTGTGTGTCTGATGTCAGTGCCTAGGAGCAAGTTTGCTTAAGGAATACATTTTAGGGACTCCCAATGCCACTGGTGGTACCAAATTCTGCCAGCCTGCCCAAAGAGGAATTTACTCAACTTGTCTTATCAAATAGCAAACATAAAGTAAACTAGTTATTGACTGAAATACAAAGTAGAGTAGCTCTTATTTTCTCCTGGAAACAGAGGAAAGGGCTATTGAGAAGTCAGAATAATTGTCCCCATCTTCCCTGGCCCACTCCTGTTCCTTTGGGAAGCACTACTCTTCTCAGCTCAATAAATCAGCAAAGGAAATTAGGGAGCCTCTTTTCCAAGAAAACCTCTAAGATTTCTGTTTATGCTTCTCCTAAACTAAAATATTCTTCAAGATTCAGTTCAAAAATTATCTTTTCAATAGATACCCATCCTTCCAAACAAAATTGAGTCTCCCATACTTTGAACTCCCAAATTTTATTTTTTCAAGTTTTATTGGGTGCTTGGGGCACCTGGGTGGCTCAGTCAGTTGGGCGTCCGACTTTGGCTCAGGTCATGATCTCACGGTTTGTGGGTTCGAGCACCACATCAGGCTCTGTGCTGACATTTCAGAGCCTGGAGCCTGCTGCAGATTCTGTGTCTCCTCCTCTCTCTGCCCCTCCCATGCTCATGCCTTGTCTCTCTCTATCAAAAAATGAATAAACGTAAAAAAAAAAAATGAATCACCCTGTGCTCATCATGACACGTGCATTCCTTAATTTCCATCACCTATTTCACCATCCCCCTACCTACCTCCCCTCTGGTAACCATCAGTTTGTTCTCTATAGTTAAGAGTCTGTTTCTTCGTTTGTTTCTCTTTCTATTGTTCCCTTTGCTTGCTTGTTTTGTTTCTTTAAATTCCACATATGAGTGAAATCATACTTGTCTTTCTCTGACTGACTTACTCCACTTAGCATTATACTCTCTATCTCCATCCACGTCATTGCAAATGGCAAGATTCCATTCTTTTTTTATGGCTGAATCGTATTCCAAAGTATGTATATACCACATCTTCTTTATCCATTCATCAATTGATGGACATTCTGGCTGCTTCCGTAATTTGACCATGATAAATAATGCTGCTATAAACATAAGGGTGCGTATATCCCTTTGAATTAGTGTTTTTGTATTTTGGGGGTAAGTACCCAGGAGTGTGATTACTGGATCACAAGGTAGTTCTGTCTTTAACTTTTTAAGGAAACTCCATACTGTTTTCCAGAGTGGCTGTGCCAGTCTGCATTCCCACCAACAATGCACGAGGGTCCTTTTTCACCACATCCTTGCCAACACCTGTTTGAACATTCAGATTTTAGTATTGCATCTCTTATAATACCTAGCACAATCATTCTTACATGCATCCTTAATTAAGTGTGCACATCTCCTCTTTTCTAATATTTTATAAGCACTGAAAGAACAGGAATGAATGTTCAGCTCTCTTTTGCCACATAAAATTTAGTGGCTTAAGAGACAATTTATTATTTTTTACAGTTCTGTGCACCAAATGGGTGCTTATTCCTGGTTTTTTCTGCCCACTCATAAGGTAGCATTTAATGGAGGGAGGATGGTGTCATTGGGCACTGGGCTCAGCTGGAGTAGGTGGGATGGTTAGGCTTCTCTTTCGTCCTTGGTTTCTCCAAGACATGGTGTTCTCAGAGCAGCTCTTCCAGAGGGGAAGTGCAGAAGCTACAAAGTCCGTTGGAGCTGAGGCTTCCACAGTGTCACTTCCACCACATCCTACTGAAGTATCAAAGCAACTCACGGGCTAGTCCAAACCCAAGAGATGAGGAAGTTTCTTTTATTTTTTTGAAGTTTATTTATTTACCTTGAGAGAGAGAGTGAGGGAGGGCAGAGGAGGGGCAAAGAGGGAGGGAAAGAGAGAATCCCAAGCTGTCTCCATGCTTTCAGCCCGAGGCGGGGCCCCATCTCGGGAACTATGAGATCAAGACCTGAGCAGAAATCAAGAGTCAAACTGACTGAGCCACCCAGGGCCCCCCCCCTCCCCAACCAAGAGATGAGGAAGTTGAGTCCGCCTATTTATGGAAGGAAGGGTAAAGTGAGGTTGCACGGGGATATGCAGGCTGGAAGAAATTGTTGAGGCTTTGAATGTTTGCAAAGTTGTGTCATCTGGCCAAAATAATTTGCATCCCTTCCAAATGCAGATATACTCACACCCTCCCCTAAAAGTCCCACTTCAATTTTCAGCATCAAACTCTGAGGCCATGATCCCATGGTTTTCTTCAAATCCAGACATGAGACAAGGCTTCTCTGGTGCCGTGCCTTGGGAGGAGCAGCTCTTGATCTGGACATCTGTGAATTAAATGTCAAGTTATCTGCCCCAATACAACCCACATACCACGGCATGAATAACTGCAATACGCTCACCTATTCAAGAGCGGGAAGAACATGGGGAAGACAAGCACATAGCAGTCACTGGCACAGAGCAGTTTTGAAATCCGGCTGGGTCATCTTAACAGTTCCCTCTACTTCAGGGGTAGAGAATGTTCCTTAATTAGAGCTTGTTTCTGCTCCTTTGAAGTGTTTTCCTGGTTTATTATTCTCCTAGACTCTTAGCTGTGCCCTGTGGGCTGTTGGTTCTCGCCTCTGAAGCATCTTTCCTTTTCCTTAAGAAATGACCAATGTTTGCTGCTGAGTAGTTTTCTGAGCCTACTTCTTTTGGCTGAGCATTGGAGAGACCAAGAATAGGAAATAGTTATATTTTCCGTATGACACGTTCTGGGCCTTTTACCTCTCCCCTGAAGTTTTTGCTTGCTGAGTTGAGTTCATCTGTCCTTTGACATAATTTATCGTACATAGCCGAAGTGTGCCAATTGACACTCGGAACCTACTGCCCTAGCTACAAGTTCCTTAGGTATGTTTTCTGTGCTCTGCCTTACCTCAGAAAACGTCTTAGGAATGTTCCATCCCTCCATAACACGAATTGCCATCCCCCGGCCTTTAATAGCAATTCCTTTCTGCTCTCCGAGCCTTTACTAACAGCCTTTTCACTGCCTTTCAGTCTTCACCTGCAAACTAGGACTAAAACCAGTGCCACATTGTGATATTGCGATTTATAAGAAGGAATATATATTTGGTCTTTGTCCGCGTGTCTGGCACAGAGCTTTCAAAACCCTTGGAATTTCCTACATGATGAGCGCGGAAGGGAAGGGTGTCTTTGTTATGTTAATGAGGTGACTTTTGGACCGTGCCTAAAGGTGGGGGCTGGTTGCCAGGAGCACCATCCCTGGGAGTAGAATAGAAAGTTAGAGCTTCCAGTCCCCCCCTCCTGACCTCAGGGAAGAAGCGTTAGTTTGAAACTTGGAGGGCTTCCTGGGTGAAATCTGAAACCAGCAGGATATGCAGAGGGCCTAGAGAGACCACTACAGATTGGTAGGTGGCAAGTTTCAAAAACTAGGAAACTTACACAGGAGGCTTGTCCTGGGTGGCCACAGGATGAGTAGATCTCCGTACCTGCCTGCCACATCTTAAGAGTTTATAGAGAGGTTTTAACTCGATTTGATCATGTATACCATTTAGACGGTCTTAACACCACATCAATATCTCAAAGCTGTGTCCTTGGGGCAGCTTCTGGGAGCCAAGACGGCAAGCAAAATGTACATTCCAAGGATGGGGAGGGGGTGAGGAACCTCTGATCACATGGGTCCAGCTCAAGGGTCATCTGGCAGTCATGTCCTCTGGATGATCTTTCCGAAGAGGGAGAGGGACTGGAGGTCAAATCAATCACCAAAGGTCAGTGATTTAATCAACCGTGCCTATGTAATGGAAGCTTCCATAAAAATCCAAAAGGAAGGGGTTTGGAGAGCTTCCTGGTTGGTGAACATGTGGACATTTGGGGGGAGGGACATCCTCCAAGAGAGCATGGAAGCTCCATGCCTTGCCCCCATACCTCACCCGGGGCATTTCTTCCATGCGGCTGTGCCTCTGTTGTATCTTCCTATACTAAACCAGTTATCCAGTAACTAAAGTGTTTCTCTGCATTCTGCGAGCTGCTGTAGCAAATTAATCCATTCCAAGGAGAGAGTCACTGGAACCCCCAACCTATAAGCTGGTTACTCAAAAGCACAGATGCCAGCTGGGCTTGGGACTGGCATCTGAAGGGCAAGGGTGGGCCGTCCTGGGAAACTGAGCTCTTCCCCCATGGGATCTGCCACCAGCTCCAGGTAGACAGTGTTGAACTGAGTTGAATTCTAGGACACCGGGCTCGTGGTGGAGAATTGCTCATGGTGAGGACCTCTCCAGCCCTTGTGACACGAGCTGGAACAGGATGCAGAAGCTTACATGTTTCCAGTGTTTGTTACAGCAGAGCTCCGCTTCCAGGTATCGATTTGGGTCTGCCATCTATTATCTGGTGGGAAACTGTACCGAAATTTAGTTCCTTAAACCAATAGTGATTTATTATTTCTCATGATTCTTTGGCCTGAGTGGATGATTCTTTGCTGGTTTTGCCTGAGTTCACTCATGTGGTTGCATTTGGTTGTAGGGTCAGCTGTGACTTAGGCTCTGCTGGAACAGTTGGGGAGCTGGGCCCCTGTCTCCAAGTAGTTAGCCTTTAACCTTGGGCTTCCCTACAGTATGGTGGTCACAGGATCCCAAGGCACAAAGCGCCAAAGCTGTAAGGTGTCCTCATGGACACTGGAAGTCATGTTATTCATCAAAGTAAGTCACATGACCAGCCTGGTTTGAAGAGGGGCAAAAAGAAACTCCATCTCTGGATGAAGGGTCAGCATAGTCACGTTACAGAGAGAAACGTCTCCTAAAATGGGAGGAATTTGTGACCATTTAACAATGTACCACAGAAGCCAAGTCCTGTTAATTTTTATATTCCTTACAGCACCAAGCACATCATATAACATAAATAAATGCTATAATAGATATTTGTGGAAGTGAAGGAGGAAGAATTTAGGTCAGTAATTCCAAATCTGATGTTCTATTTAAAATAGACTTGGCATTCAGATACCTTCAAAGGCATTTTCTTCTGTTGATTTGGGAGGATTTCAGTCCACATAATAAATGGTGGCCAGGAAGATGCTGATTTTATCTTATAATCCTTGAAACCCTAAAAACATTGTTCAGTTAAAAGATTTTAGATTTGACAGCTCTCATGAATACAATATTCAGGTTATTGTTAAAAGTGAGCTGAAATAGATCTCCATATATTAAAGGCAAGAAAAACTCACACACATAAGTATATCTCACTGTATTTGGCTGTATAAATGAAACTGTTAAGAAATGTAGAGAACATGAGAGAATTCAGAATGAGCATTTTAAGGAGTATAGCCAATTTTTTCTCTTTAGTTAAAAAAAAAACAGGGGGTGGGGAAAGCTTTGTTTTTATAAGTTGCAGGAAATTTTTGTCTTGAAATAATCTAAGTAGCTTTAAATCCCAACAATTTGAAATATGGTCAGTATGAGTATAAACCTGTAGATATCAGTACAGTTAGCATTCTGGTTGTCCCAATAACATTCTATTATTTAAAATCCTGAAGTTCATTTTATATTTCTACTTATTAATGGATAGAACAGTGAACAGAGAATCACTAACCATTTTTAGCACTCTTATTTGTATGTAAATATTTTTTTTTCCTCCTAAATAAGCTCTTTATAGTCAAAGACCATATATTATTCACTTTCTCATGTCTGGCTCCAAGCGTTTCATTCAGTCTGCCTACAATATTTGCTGAATTAAATCAAATTGGACTTGTAGTTCCAATTCCAACAATGACGTAATTGTTTCAACTTTTCTGCATGATTTTATAGCTATATGCACATTGGAAGTAAATATTTTTCAGGTACTTTCAAAGGCATTTTTCGCTTTCTCATCATTTAAAGTGGTGTCACAACACACTGGGACCATTGACTCACACCTGAGGATCCTCGCTCCTGTGTCTGGATACGATTCAGGGGTCTCCCCCCAGCTATTAGCACTTAGAACCACGTTAATTAGTGGCATGGGATTCTCCATCTTTAAGCAACACGCTGTGCAGTAGCTAACCAGCCCTGTCTCGAGCCGTCTGCACGGATTCAGTCGTATCCACCATGTGCCTGGCACTATGATCCTGAGGAGGGAAAAGGACAAAGTCGCTGCGGTCGAGATATGCGTTGTTTAGCTGAGAAAATAATATTTATGTAAACAATGATAATCTTGGTAATAATAATAGCAGCTACCGTGTCTTGCACACCTACTCTTTGACAAGTACTTCACGTGCATTGTCTCTATTCTTCCAAGAACATTGCGAGTTGGACAATTATTATGCCCAATTTGTAGGGAAACAGGCTCAGGGAGTTTTGTAAACCTGCCCGATACCACAGCTGTGGTAAGTGGTAAAGCAGAAATTCCAACTCAAATTCAACTCAAATTCAACGCTCTTGTGTTGTCTTGTGGTCCAGGGAAGACTGGATCAAGACACATGCAGAACAACCTGTAAGTGCCCCAAATGAGGGTGTGGGACCCCAGCTAAGGGCGAAGAAGAGAGAGACATTACTGTTGTCTTTCCTAATAGGGCACGTTTTGTGGCTGAGGCAGAGGTGAAGCTTGAATTGGAAGGTGAGGGTTCTCTTAGACACCCAGGATGGGCGGGATTAGCAGGCTAGATCTGGTCAAGGTGGGCGGGGGGGCTCTATCTCTTCAGCATTACTTGTTTGCTATCCTGTTTGACTTTGTCCTGGCCAATCTTAACTCTTTTTATCACCTCCCTTATCTTCATCCAAGAACTGTCTGTTCTTTCTTCATTCAATGCATCACACAAATCTGTTACTTCCATAAAGCCTCCTTCCCCTTCCGACTGCAAATTCCCTGAAACCTCAGAAATTCTCCAGCATGTGTCATTTCTACTCTGCCCTGGATGGGATTTCTATGTGTTTCTCATTTGTGTATTCATGTTTTCCCACTTATGCTGGTTGTCTCTCAGCAGGAGGTAAATCTCCTGGAAACCAAGATTTATTTGTCTTTTGTTCTTAACTCCCTCCTTGACCTGCAGTCTGCTTATGCTGGACATTTGTAAATGTTACAGACTGAATAACTCAGAGGCACATTGTGAGGAATAAATTAAGGCAATAAAATTAATGAATGACAATCCACGAAGGTTCTGCAGAATGGTGCACTGGGTCTAAAATGAAATTTTTATTATTATGTCTGCAAGTTGGACCTATGCATTCTTCGCCTTTTTATTTGTCTTTATTTTTATCAAAACAATTTTTGTCCCTTCCTTTTGATGTTTCTATACTCACATTTATTTTTCCCCAGTATTTCCTTTTAAGGATCTCCTTTGTTTTAATTTAATTTTTTATCAGACAATGCAAATAGTTTCAAAAGTCAAATTATAGTAGCCTTTGGACAGTAGGTATCATCTTTCTACCTTTTTATCTCTCCCTCTAATTCCCACATGTAAATTTTAGTTTTGGCTACTATTTAGTAATTCTACTGTGGAACTTTAACCCCACCTCACACAGAAATTTCCCCTCTTCCAAACATCCCAAAATAGTTCAAACACAATTTGGGGCTAAATCAATATTTAATATCTATATTACTATATCTATATAAATATTATTCATAGCTGGACACATAAAAAGCTGATTAATATTTTAAATGCTTTTTTAGTAAAAATCTTTGATGACATTTCCTTCCTTATATAGCATTTCCTATCCCTTAGGTTAGTAATTGCTTTCAATCTTTTTTAACGTTTCTTTATTTTTGAGAGAAAGAGAGAGACAGACAGAGCACCAGTGGAGGAGGGGCAGAGAGAGAGACACACACAGAATCCAAAGCAGGCTTCAGGCTCCATGTTGTCAGCACAGAGCCCGACGTGGGGCTCGATCCCACGAACTGTGAGATCATGACCTGAGCTGAAGCTGGACACTCAACCTACCGAGCCAGCCAGGTGCTCCTAGTAATTGCTTTTATAAGAGTTTACTTGACATACTATGCATCTGGTACTACGCTTAGACCCAGGCCAAACGGCCCTTTGCCCTGGGCCATGACCTTTAGACTCTGGCCTTCCCCCATCCTCACCCTTCCGTGGCAAGGGATCCACGGAAGCTGAGGGAATGGGGACATGCCCACCTAGAGCCTGGGCCACTCTGTCCTCCTAGACTATGCTTCTGAGACTCAGACTCCAGGAGTTCCTGCCCAGATGGTCCCGGTGCCCTTTTCAGGTCCTTTTTGGTAAAGACAGGAGGTGCTGCTGTGTGCACACTCCAAGGCCAAGGACTGCTTCTAAGGGTCAGCTCTTATAAGCAATGTCCACAGGCTTGTGCAAAACCCCTCATGGTGGAGGAAGGAGCCAGGGCAGGAGGCAGCAGGTGGGCTGTGGGCGGAAGCCTGCAAATGTGAGGGGCCAGTGCATGTGCACCCGTCAGTAGCTCACCCCCAGCAGGTGATGGGACTAAATCTCTCGGTTCCTCCCAACACAACTGCTAACATCTCTGTTCTGTTTTGTTAGAGGAGTCCCTCCCTTCACAGTTGTCCAAGCCCACCGGCCTGCTGGGCTGCAGCTGCCCATCCCCTCCCTTCTCCATCCTTTCTAAAACCCTTTTGCTTCTCCTCTGTCATGTCTCTGCTGTTTTCTGGACCCCATGTCTTTTTCTCTCTTGGATTTATTTCAAAGCTTTTTGAGGATGCACGGAAGATACACTGTCGATCGAAAAATATTTTACTTCATCCTTATGCTAAGCTTGGTATCGAATTTGTAGGCTGGATATTGTTTTCCTTCAGAATTTGGAAGGTATTGCTTTATTGTCTTCAAGCTTCCGATATTGTTGTGAAATCCAATCATAATTAAATCCTGGGTCTTTCCATTGCTTGTCTCCTGGAGTCTATCTCAGGAAACTTGTCCTGGTGTTCCATGATTCTGTACTGATGCGTGTGGCCCGGTCTTTTTCATTTATGCAGCTGAATACTCTGTGAGCTCATTCAGTCTGAGAATTTGTGTGTTTCAATCCACGGAAAGTTTCTTACCCTATTATTGTTTTTTGTGGCTGAATCCCCTCCTTGATCTCCCCTGATTTTTATTTCTGTAATTCCTGTTCATTGAATATTTGCTTTGTAGGAGTTAACTTAGAATTTTTTTTTTTTTTACTCTTTTCTTCCACTTTTTGAGTTTGTCTTTTTGTTCAATTTTCATTTTTATTTTTCAGGTTCCCTTGTTGTGACCTTCTCTTCCTTTTCTGCATTTTCCATGCAGGGGTGTCATACTTTCCTACGAGTACTTGGTTGTTGTTGTTAATGGCATCTTATGCTTTTTCTCCCCCCAGAGATGTGGTGTTTTTATTATCTCTCTGAGGATGTTAATTATAATTCTCCTTTTTGCATTTTCTCATTTTCTTCAAGTTAATCATTTCTTCATTTATCCTTGATTCTTGGCCAAGTTATCCTTCTAAGTGGGAGCGCTAAGGACCCATTTGGAACTTCTGCACGCATGGGAGGGGCCTGCACCTTAGATGAGCTCCACGGTGGCAGGACAGAGTGGCAAGCT
This sequence comes from Acinonyx jubatus, assembly GCF_027475565.1. Taxonomy (NCBI): domain Eukaryota; kingdom Metazoa; phylum Chordata; class Mammalia; order Carnivora; family Felidae; genus Acinonyx; species Acinonyx jubatus. The sequence goes on along the minus strand of NC_069394.1, from coordinate 69,942,216 downwards.
GTCTTTTTCTGTGGAGGACCCCCAAATGTCAGTGTCTGTAGGTCTTTCTTCCTTAGCAGATCTGTCCTTTCAGTCTCCTGCCCAAGGCTGAGGGGGGCTGCCCGCTCTCAGGAAGCTGAGAGGGGAAGGAGAGCTGGTGGTTTTGCAGCCTCAAAAATAGACTTTAGCTTCCCCTCCTATTTGGCCCTTGACCTAAGCCTCTCTCTGTTCCAACCCCATGACAGTAAACGGTCCCTCTTATGCTGAATGGGCATCTAGGTATCTAACTGTGCCTTTAAACGCATTCTGCAGACTCCCCTGGTTTTAGCCACCTGTCCCTGCCTTTAGAGACTATATCTCCTGAGCACTTCAGGAGTTTGTGGTGCATGTTGACTTGCTTCTTACTGGCTTCCTTTCTCTGGTCTATTAGGTCAATAGCTACTTGTCCATCTTCTTGCCGACTTCCAAAATTTGTTGACATTTCTCCATACGTTCTTTTTGTTCCCTAGGTTTATGCATTAAAAAAAATTCCTTTACTTTTATGTAAATGGAGTTTTAAATGGAGAAGAAATAAACTATGTCCAATCTGCCATGTTTAACCGGAAGCTCTACAACATGTTGGCTTTGTTCATTTTTTTTATGCTCTTCTGTGAATCTATTATGAATGATGTGAGTTAGCATGTAAAAGACCTATGAATTGTCTTTAATGTCATTAAAGTTTTTGAGTGCTTTCTTTTCTTTTCTTTCTTTCTTTCTTTTTAATATAATTTATTGCCATTGAGTGCTTTATTTTCATATGCATTTACTGATTATGGGGTTTTTTTTTTTTGTTACATTGCTTAGGAAGCAGGAAGAGTTTCAAAATACCCTTTAAATTAGGGCAAGAATAATGTATGGGAAAATTTGAAAGTTTAATAAAGAATCTACATATCCCATGATACATAGGTAAACATCAGAGTAAGAAGTAATTATAATCAGAAAATTTATTTAAAAATCTAAGCCCCATCATCTAATTGTGACACCTGACAGAATCCTATAAAGATCTCAAGGGGAAGAGAGGATACTGACTTAAGGGTTCATGACTAACTGAAGCCTGCCAGAAAAATAACATAGAAAGGAAACTTAGGGATTAATGATTAATTAGAAATGCTGAGTTTCAAAGCTGACAAAACCAACAACAGTTTAAAATTTTTCCAAGACCCACTGTGCAAGAGCATATTGTCAAATAAAAAACGAATCTGGACTTAAGAAGGAGTGACTTTATTCAAAAAGATCATTGCAAGGGGAGAAAAAAAATTTTTTTTTTTTTTACAATTCAAGATTTATATGAGTTTAAGCCACTTATCTGACATTGCCAAATGCTGAAGCCAGTCCAAAGGAATTCAAACACATGCCACTGCAAGGCGATTCAGTGAGTTGCTTTTTAAAAACAAATTTGTACAGCAAAAATAATCAATCACCCAATCAACTAATTAATTTTAAAATGCCAACTCACAATTTAGACCATACAATCACCCCGTCCAGTATGCAGGAAGCCACGGGCACTCTGGCAAGAGCTGGGATGGGTGGCTTTCCTCTGCAGGAGTACCCTTCCCTTACAGATGACATGGGGTGTGGAACAATCTTGAGTCTCCTGTTGCAGGAGGGGGAAAGGAACTAGCTCAATAAGAACACTCTGAACATAAATCTGCAAGCATCTCAAGGGTTAGGCAAAGAGGGGTTTTCTTTCATAAGGAAGAGCATGCAAGGCCAGGAAGAGCAAGGTGTGGGGAAGTAGGATTAAAGTCTGCCAGATCAATAATAGATCAGAGAAGGTTTACCCTGAGACCAGGTGAGGATGACCCAAAGTTCAAAGCCTAGGGAAGGAAGGAATCGTAACCAAATTAGGTTAGCAAGCATTTTGTTCCATTGATCATTGGGGACGAGTGGTTCAACTAATTTATGAGGCAAAGAATGGGAAGCTGGTGGGTCAGTGCCTGCCTTGTCACAGGTAAACAGGGGGTGAGCATCTGTGTGAATCCCACCTAAGTCTTAAGGGAAGGGTGGTTCTTTGCTGTCTGCCCGTGTTTCCTGGATCACAAAGGATGGGAAGATTCCATAACCTTTGCTGTTTGCCAGGATCACAGAAAGTGGGTAAATTTTAACGTCAACATGAATAAGCAAGATGGCTACCCCCGGAAAACGAAGTGGCTACTGAGAGCGATATCTGAGCAAAGTATTTCCACACACAATGTAGTAAGTGCTGTGATAAATAAATATGCAGGTTGCCATGGCAACACAGTGGCGCTGCACCTCACATCGGGGGAGGGGCAGGCGGTGAGAGCTACACAAGGTCTTAATGGATGGCCGGAATCTCTCCATGGGGACAGGTGAGCATCAGCGCTACACCAGGGCATATCGGCCAAGACCATGAAGGTGACTGTGCTTTGTAAACTCTGTGCAGCAGAGCCTGTGTTCAAGTGGACCAGCGGAAAAGAGTCTTTTTTGGCTGAGAGATTTTTCTACTCCTTAGGGCTGTTATACCAATTTTCTTCAGAGTAGGAGTCTATTTGTAAATGTGTAATAGAAAGCTAGGCAATACATGTGAATTTATCTAGAGTTTATTTTCTAACTTGAGGCTTTTGTTGTCTTTTGGCATCAAACATCACATTCTAAAAAGTGTCAAACTCCAACTTTACTCCTTTTGAGAAACAGACTGCAGCAAAACAGATTCCTTCTCTTGCACTCCAGACACAGAGCAGAGCCATTAGGGGGCAGGTAGCAAAGGGTCCAGGGACAGCACACCTCTCCCTTGACTTTGTATTTATGTCTGACTGACTCGCTGGAAGGAGATCCGTCTGGGTGTCAGAACTCAACCAGAAGGCACACCAAGTACGGAGGGTGAGGGACTCTTCTGGGGGGCTAAGGGGTGAAGGACCAGGGTCAGAGCACAGATGGACACTGTCTGAGAGGAGAGGCACGGTGTCCCTCAGCGGGGTTCAGTGAGCAGGATTCACTGAGGAAATCAAGAGGTGGGCTCAGGCTTGTATACACCCGCTGGACCCTCCTTCCCACAGTGAGCTGCCAGCCTGGGCTGGGGACTTGCAGCAGACCCAGAGCTGCCCCCAGCAGTTGTTATGACATCTGTCAAGCTTCCCTTCAGAGCATAAAGTCTCGCCATACATCCATCCTGGAGAATTTCCAGGATTTACCCCAATTTGAGACTCACATTTTCCTCTAGGAGTGATAAAGATCTGTTTTGTTATTTTTTGATCTCTGTAGCTCCTTCTGTAACTTCCAAAATGGTAGGGCATTTGTGACAAGAGGAAAACAAATAAGGTTTTACAAACACCAGGAGAGTCAAACACAACGTGTCCTAAATTTAGAGGCAGTGGCTAGGCATGAATGTTTCATTGGCTTCAGGTCTGGCATCATGACTTTCTGCAGGAGGGAGGGGTCCTCACCACTCTGGGTCAGGTGGCCTGGAAGTAACCACAACTCTCAGTGTCCTGGCACGTTGGTCTCCGTGGGAGGAAAGGTGTGTAGCAAAGGAGGGGGCGAACAAAACAGAAAAAGGAGATTTAGGGGAGTGAAAAGTTAATAATAATAGTGATAATCCTGATCCAATAGAATGAGAAAGGAGCTAAACACCTAAAAATCAATAACAGGGCCTAGAAAAAAATAAGGTGGGAAATAGGACGGCAGATCCATGAACCTGAAGTTCATAAAGACTGACAGAGGTAGGTAGTGCAACATGCAGGCATCTAAGGAAGGGTAAAAATGAATGTGATCTACTGGTAATGAATAAAAAAGGAAATGTAAACCAAAAATAAAATAAACTTCTCTAACCAAAAATACAGAAGGATGGATCAATCAGCAGGAAGAACGAACCGGGAAACACAAGGTGGATTCAGCATTGGGCTTAGTTGGTAATTAATTCAGTGTTCCAGGGTAAAGATCATGTGGCTTTCTTAGCTTCCATTTCTCGAACTGTGAACTCAGTTCGTAATTCAGATGTGGGTACCTGACTACAATAACTACCAAAGGTGATTATCTATATCACCCAGATGTCCATGTTGACTACAAGGAAACCAGGGGATCAGAACTAGTGGCTCTTAATCCTTGTCTACTCCCCAAACTGTTTCCAGCCCAAGGCAGTGAGTGCTTTTAAACAGCAGATTTGGCTTTACCTGTGTCCTAGGGCAATCCCAAGCAAGTCTGTGTATTTCAGGAATCTCATGCCACAAGTGGGTGAGTTATGGAATGTTTGCCCTTGTGATGGGACCCTTGCCCTACAACTAGTTATTTGCCCTACAACTGCCAGCTAGTCTTGGAGTCTGGGTCCTGATTGGGGCTCTCATGTTGCCGAGTCCTGGCCAGCCCCTCCTCCTCTGACTGGAGCGATTGCCGGATGGCCTGCTTCAAATGTGCTGCCCTCTTCACACTCCCTGCCGTTCCAGAAACACAACCAAGACACCTGCCATATTTTAGAGATTTCTGTCGCTGTGGCCTGCCTTGCAGATGGGCCCCCATCCGATGTGACCAGCTGTGATATTGTGATCTGTGGTGTGGGCTGCTACCTAAGTGTTTTTACCTACAGCCATTTAATCTGCAAAACAGATGCGTGAAGTGGGCTGCCGTAGATTTTATTTTCAAGATGAAGCAACTCAAGTCCAGAGTCGTTACATAACTTGCCCGAGTTCGTACAGCTAAGGACGGGGCAGGCTGGGATCTAGATCCTGGTCTGGGTGACATCGAGAGCTTGCATGTTCTTGTTTGTTTGTTTGTCTTTCAATGGTTATTTATTTATTTTTGAGACAGAGAGAGAGCGTGAGAGTGTGAGAGGCAGAGAGTGAGCGAGACAGAGAATCCCAAGCAGGCTCCACACTGTTAGCACCAAGCCTGATGCGGGGCTTGAACTAACCAGTTGTGAGATCATGACCTGAGCGGAAACCAAGAGTGGGACGCTTAACCAACTGAGCCCCCCAGGCACCCTAGAGCTCACTTGTTCTGTCACCTTATACAGATGACTAGAGAATATTTATCCTAACGGTCTCATTTTAAAAATGATGAGGAAAGCAAAGAACGTCAAAATTGATTTGCCTCGTGTTGCACAGTGGTTAATGGCAGAAGTGGCTTTAAAAAAAGTCTCCCTTGGGGCACCTGGGTGGCTCAGTCAGTTGAGCATCCAACTTTGGCTCAGCTCATGATCTCACGGCTCTTGGATTTGAGCCCCGTGTCGGGCTCTGTGCTCACAGCTGGGAGCCTGGAGCCTGCTTCAGATTCTGTGTCTCCCTCTCTCTCTGCCCCTCCCCTGCTCACACTCTGTTTCTCTCTCTCTCTCAAGAATAAATGAACATTGAAAAAATTTAAAAGAAACAAAATCTCCTCCCTCCCAGACAGGTAACCAACCTACAGCAAGAGACCTTGAGACGTGGCACTATAAAATGGGCAGTCTCCATGATTTTCAGTCTCTCTGTGTTTCTTCAGGAAAAAGTCCAGGCCACTAGTTAGCGTGAGCATGCAACTCACATTCTGTCACTTCACTTTGTGTCCCTGCAACGCCAGGCACAGAGCCTCCACTGTGCAAATATTTCAATTGAATTGATTTGTTAGGACCGTATACGTCTTCATTTCTGGACGGGGAAATGGAAATTAAGGTTATTATTTGCTAAGTATTTACCATTCCAGACACTGTAATAGGCACTTTAAAAATTTTTTTAAACGTTTATTTTTGTGAGAGACACAGAACGTGAGCAGGGGAGGGGCAGAGAGAGGGAGACACAGAATCCCAAGCAGGTTCCAGGCCCTGAGCTATCAGCACAGAGCCTGACAAGGGCCCTGAACCCACGACTGTGAGATCATGACCTGAGCCGAAGTTGGATGCTTAACCGACTGAGTCACCCAGGCGCCCTGTAATAGGCACTTCTAAATCGATCAGTGGTTCTCAAACTTGGGGGTACATCAGGATCACCCGGATGGCTTGCAAAAAACAAAGATTGCTGGTCCCCCCTCCCTTTCCCCCTTAGCGTTTCTGGCTCAGTAGACCTAGGGTCTGGTCTGAAATTTTGCATTTCTTTTTTTAAAGTTTATTTATTTATTTGAGAGAGAGAGAGAGAGAGAGAGAGAGAGAGAGAGAGAGAGAATGTAGGGGAGGGGCAGAGAGAGAGGGAGAGAGAGAGAATCCCAAGCAGGCTCCACACTGTCAGCAGACACTGTTGTGGGGCTCAATCCCACGAACCATGAGAAACTGAGCGGAAATCAAGAGTTGGACACTTAACTGACTGAGCCCCCAGGCACCTGAAAATTTGCACTTCTAATAAATTTCTAGATGGTGCTGATTCTGCTGGTCCAGGGACAACACTTTGAGGATCACTGGTATAGTGTTATATGTATCTCAGTCCTCTCAACTCACTAGGATGCTATTATCTTATTCCTTTTATAAAAGAGGAAAGTGTGGCTCAGAAATGTTAGGTAAATTCCTAAGATTACCCAGCTAAATAAGGGTGAAGCATCCTAGCACAGAACTTTCTGGTTCCCAAACTGGGTCTTTGTTCTTCCAAAAGTCATCTCCCTCCCTAACATGCAGCAGAATTTCCAAGAAGCATCTGAATTGATGCCTCTCCTTCCTGGTGTAGGAGCTGTGCACGAATCTCCTGAGCTGAGCCCCGGGTGTGGGGAACTCGCACAGGGACCTCTGCTCTGGTTTGATGCTCAGTGGCAAAGCACAGATCAGTCAGGTGTAGTGTAGAGCCAGCTCACCCTTCCTGGTTTCCCAGGTCAGCGGGCATGGTAATAAAGGGGGTATTTTGTTCATGTATGTGGATTTATTTTGAGGGCCTGAGGATGCTTTGAAGATGAGGGAAAAGAGAGGGATGGAGAGGCCCCCTCAGGCATGACCCTTAGAGGACCTCCTCTACTATCCCCTCGGGGCCATGGTGATGCAGGGAAAATGCGCACCAGAGTTCTCTCCCCGGTAGCAATCTGAGCAGTTTGCAGAGTGAACACAGCCGAATAGACAGAACAGAAAGGACCCTAAGGCATTAGGAATTTTGCTTAGGATGCAAGAGATCTTTATTTTCGAGCAGTTAAGCAACAGGAGAGCGCCTGACCACCTATGGGCATTTATGAGCCCTGAGTGAGATATTGAAGGGTCCCAGTCAGAGCCAGACCTGTGACCTTGTCCTGTGTCCCAGGAAGGTCACTGTGCCTGTGAGAACAGGGTTTCAACTAAGAGACCCAGAACCCCCAGATATATAAGAGGTATCACACCAAATTGAAATATTTGACTTGTATCTAATCAGCAAACAGGTATTCAGGGGAGTTATACCTCAGGCAAGCTGATGGACTATTTAAAAGGAAAAAAAAAAAGAAAGGGAAGGGGAGGGGGGGGCAGGAGAGGAGAGGAGAGGAGAATAGAGGAGAGGAGAGGAAGGGAAGGGAAGGGAAGGGAAGGGAAGGGAAGGGAAGGGAAGGGAAGGGAGGAAGGAAGGAAGGGAGGAAAGGAGGCAAGAAGGAAAAAAAGAGAAGGAAAGAAAGAACAAATGTCTTTTGCTGGGTACATTTCTAATTTGAATCGATTTCAATATCATATTGTTGAAAGAAGGCAGAAATCCTATTTATGAATCTCTTTTTAAAAAATGATTCAATAATTTTAAAATGCTGGGATAGAATTTCAGGTTGGAAGCTTGGAGAATGTGTATTTCCTGGTTTCCGCTTTGTTTTGTTTGGTAAACGAGGTGTCCACATGTCAACTCAGCTCAGGCAGGACATAGGCACTGATGATAACACTCCTCTCTTAAAAGTGTTGTTGATAAAAACATATACCTTTCAAATGCACTGAAAAGAATAAATTATGCCTAGTCGGTAAATAATAGAAAACATTTCCTTTTCAGCTTCTTGATGGTTTCAGTGTTTGTCGTTTCTACTCACCACAATGAATGAATTCTGTTCCACATGTTGATAAGTCCATCATTCTGTTTAGAGGGAATCGGGTCTGAAAATTGCACTGGGACTGAAATTGGATGGAAGCGCAAAGCTGTTAAAGATAATAGATCTGTGTTGAAACCCGAAAATGAAGGAGCAGTCCTCTGGCCCCGCACTCATTGTCCTCCGTGCGCCATTTTCCACACATACAATGTGTTCACAGCTGGCTCTCCATTTGGGGCATTCGTGAATATGCATGCCCCAAATCAGCGTCCTGGCTTCCAGGCTGGGAACTCACGTTCATGCCCATTTCCTCCGGCATCTATCTGGAGGACCCCTAGCCAATTGTGCGCCCACCATCTGGGGTGATTGTTGGGGCCCGGCTCTTCCAGGGACTGCACGCCGGCACCAATGGCAATCCAGGCTCATCTGGTTTGAGCGTCACTAAGAGCGACTCTTCCCCAGGGTTCAGAATTTTGTCCCAGGGGGAAGAAAATGTATCCACAGGAGACAGTCTGGCAGTATTTTCTACCTTTTAAGGCTGTAGTTGTGCTAGCACATTGGGATAGAGCTACCAGACTCTTACCCAGTGGCTTTGAAGGGGGTTTGCAGAAGCCTAGGGTGTGAACATCCCTGAGTGAAAACAGCTGCTGTCTCTTCTCTTTGAATGGATGCCGAACTCCCTGCCACTTCCTGGAGGGCTTTGAGGGCTTTTAGTGCTTGGTATCTTGAGTGGCAGAATCAAAAAGCCATGAGAAGCTGCTAGTTGGCTGTCCAATAGAAACCGGTAGAATTTCCAACCTTCAGTCTTGAGCACCCCACATTCCTGAGAGGTGTTTGCAAGGAACACGCCAGCTAGGGGTGGTTTGCCCCAAATCTCCAGTAGCCCCAAGTGTGGTGAACCGGCTTTGCTTCCTCTTCTCTCCGTGGAGCATTCAGCCTAGGGTCCCCTCTGCCCCTTGCCCAGGTCCCACCCTGCCTCCGTTCTGCCCCCTGCAGGAGGGAAAGAATTCTCTGCCCCAACCACAGGGGGCTTAGGGCCCTTCTGGTTGCATCACTGGCCTGGTGGAAGGCGAGAGAAAAGAGAGCTGAGCCCTGCTAAGAACAAAGGGGTGATGGGTGGGGAGATCTCCTACCCCATGGGGAGGTCTTAGTAGCTCGGTGGCTTTGCCAGTGAAGTCGGATGTGAGCATTTATTGCCTATATCCATTCTACATGTAACTCTCAGAGGAGAACTTCCTGGGCTGCCTTGTGGCCGCCCTGTTCGCTGGTGCATTGATCCCATGGGCTGGACTGCTGGGTTTTCTTCGCCGTCTCCCCCTGACGGGTAAGCTTGGGAACAGAAGCTGTGCTTCCTTTGCTTCTGTTTTGCCTGCATCTGGCGCAGCGCATGGCACAGAGCTCAGTTAACCCTTGCAGCAACGCCGAGTGATATTTATTACATCTTGTCAAAGTTCAATTATAACAAGTTGTATTTACGTGGTGGTTTAGGAAAGCAGCTCCGTGTGTCAAATGGAGCCAGTTAGGAAGGTACTCTGGTGTCCCAGAGCAGCAGATACTGACAAGGGACTTCCTGAGGCTTCCAGGAGATCAGTGTGTATACCGAGCAGATTTTTCAAACCACTACCCAATTGTAATATGTTATTATTAACCTTTGAAAAGATAAAACAAAGTCCAAAAAAAGCAATGTGTTGGGCACAGAAATGATCAAAGGAAATCATGGTTGGGAGAAGAATGAAAAGTAGCAGGAAAATGTACAGGCACAATATTTTTAAAATCCTGTTTTTTTAAATGTCCATCTGCTTTCAGGTATTAACACCTTAGGTTCTCTATACTAGAGCAAGACAGAGACCTCATTGTTCCACCCAATTTAATGAAACTAATTGAAAGTATCTTTGGTTATATTTTATTTAGCATTACCTGGTACAACGCAATTCCCTTAAAATACATAAAGTGCTTTCTTCAGATTTGCTGATGATCTTTGGATTTACAGCAAAGCTTGTTTTTCCCAAGAGATGAACATATATGGGGATGTTTTATTGGCTGCAGTTGCAACTAACTTTTAGAATGCAGATTTTACTGTAGCTCCTGGTGGCTAGTCTTAAGGTAGACCCATTTAAAAACCATTTTTTTTTCATTTATTTGTTTTTGAGAGACAGAGAGAAACAGAGCACAAGTGTGGGAGGGGCAGAGAGAGAGGGAGACACAGAATCGGAAGCAGGTTCCAGGCTCCAAGCTGTCAGCACAGAGCCCGACGCGGGGCTCAAACTCACAAACTGCGAGATCATGACCTGAGCCGAAGTCGGACGCTTAACCAACTGAGCCACCCAGGAGTCCCATGGTAGACCCATTTTTAGAATGAGTGTAAAATAGGGAGAGGAGATCATTGCACATTGACAGGACAGCTATTTAAGACCTGATAGAGACACTGCTCTGTGTGCTGATACTGCCCGACTCTTAGTGTGGTTGCCCAGCATTTTCAAAGCAGCGTTTCTATAATTGAAGACAACGCACCTGGAGTGCCTGGGTGGCTCAGTCACTTGAGCGTCCGATTCTTGGTTTTGGCTCAGGTCACGATCTCGAAGTTTGTGCGTTCGAGCCCCACGTTAAGCTCTGCACTGGTGGCATGGAACCTGCTTGGGATTCTCTTTCTCTTTGCTCCCCCGCTGCCTGTGCTCTCTCTCTGTCTCTCTCTCCATCTCTCAAAAAATAAACAAGTAAACATTTAAAGACAATGCACCTGGACTAAATACTTCAGATCAGTATCAAGTTTTCATTGTTTTTGTTTTAGTAAGTCTGAGTAATAATAAGTAGCATCCACAAATGAAGAGGAGGATTACAAACCTAAGACCCAGAAATGTGGACCTAAACAGTCTGAGCAAACTGTAAGCAAACTGGGGCAACACGGGGTCTCAGGGCCAGTTGCAAAATTTATGTCAAATAAAGAGTCTCTCAACTCCTTCTGAATTCAATTCCTCTGATTCTCCCAAGCGAAATCCTGGGGATATCTCTTACAGATACAATTTTTCAATTGGGTGATAGGTTTGAAAAATATGATATTGTCCTAGAAAGAAACTGCTGTATAAAATAAAATTAAGCTTTCTGTAATTATCAGCCTCAATTCACTTCAAACCTTAATGCTAGGAGCTAGGAAGTGTAAAGAAAGCTCAGACCCATTTCCTCTCTTGAGAGGGCTTATTGAACATGATATATACACACGCACACACATACATATTAATATAAATCAGAATAAAATAATATGACAAGGGATCAGTATGTGCATAGTAGTTGCCAATGTTCATTGTTCACTTACTTCTAAGCCCTGTTTTCAGTTCTTTTTTTTAAAAAAATTTTTTTAACGTGTATTTATTTTTGAGACAGAGAGAGACACAGCATGAACGGGGGAGGGATAGAGAGAGAGGGAGACACAGAGTCGGAAGCAAGCTCCAGGCTCTGAGCCATCAGCCCAGAGCCCGACGCGGGGCTCGAACTCGCAGACCATGAGATCGTGACCTGAGCCGAAGTCGGACGCTTAACTGACTGAGCCACCCAGGCGCCCCTCAGTTCTTTAAATGTATTAATTCTTTCATAAAAATCCTTTGGGTTTGGTACTATCATTTTGATTATACAGATGAGGGACTTTGATTGTACGGGGAAATTAAAAACAACAAGCTTGATCAAGTCAAAGTGATAGATTCAGATACAACATTCGACCTCGCTGTCTGGCTACAGCGTGTTCACCCTTAACCACTGTGCCACATGGCCCAAGGACTGTCAAGAGAGCAGCGCAAGGTTAATCTCTCCTTAATTCAGTAGGACGAGGCCAGGCTTGGTGCTCAGCACATTATTGTAGGGTTAGATATCCCCAGGAAATGGAGCGATCTAGTTGGGCTGGATAACCTCCACCTCCTCCATGACCCCACAGCAATCTGCTCACCTCTCGATTTTGGCATCTTGCAGCATAAACTGGAATTTGTGCAGCTGTCCTTCTATCTGAGCTGTTCCAGCATGGAGCATATGGCTGGTACATCACGAGCACTTCATAAATAAATGAATGAATGAATATCCAACTAGGATCTGATCTGAGATACTTTTTCCCTTGTTGAAGGAACCAGCTCTGGGTTGTTGTTGGTTTGTTTTTTGGTTTTTGGTTTTGTTTGTTTGTTTGTTTGTTTGTTTGTTTTTGTTCTTTCCCCATTGGTTCTAACACTTAACTTGACTTTTTAGCCATGAGATACGACTTTTGGTAAGCACTGGTTTTCCGCCCTTCTTAAATTGAGGTTTTGCAAAAGGTATACTATTTGGGGACTGAGCTACCCAGGAAAAAAAACACTATTTCAGAAAGAATAAAAAGTACCATATAGAACGGATGATATGAAAAATTGTATCCATGTGACCCACTGTGTTACCAAAAAGCAAAGGTATTTTGTTTGCTCAGATTGGCTTATCTGTTGTTTCTCCTCTCTCCTAGTGTCATTTTCGTGGTAGTTTTCTAAACCATCCTCATATGCAAAGTTTTTAATAAAAATAAATCCTTGTGTTAACCTATTAAAGAGTGCATGGCTACTCTTTAATAGCAATGGCACCTAACAACATATGTGTGAGAGCTGAGATAAAGCAAGGTCAACTTTCTTTCTCATGGCTATGTGCCCAAACACTTGCCAACCACATTTTCTTTATTATAATTCTTTTAATTATATTTTTCCATTATTGACCATAATCCTTATGACTATTAGTTACAAAATCACATTTTCATTTTAAAATTTTTTATTTTCAGAACATAGTAGGCTGGTGTTTGAAATATTCCTTCATGTGAGTGCATCACATGGCACATCACATTAGCTGGGGGCGGGGGACAGATGGTGGCAACAGGTGTCTGAGCAGGTGAGAAATTGGGCCTGGAGGTTGGCAGTGTCACTTTGAGGGGGCCAGGGAGCCCCCCACCCCCAGCTTGGGTTGTAGGGCAGGCATTTCAGGAAACTCAGTCAAAATCAGCTCAAATGACTCCACTACTCTGAGGCCATATCCATTCTCGGTTATTTTAGACAATGAAGAGAGAGTACATTTAACTCCATGGTGAAACATTTTTTAAGGAAGCGTGTTGCTTCAATGGCCTAAGGTAAGATTGTGTCCATCACATCCTAAAGAAAATTTATTAAAAAATGAAGGAACTTCTAATTTCCCTACAATAAGGCATTACACTGAAGAGGTATTCACGTCTGGAATGGGGTCTCATCATATTTCTTATCCCAGGTTGCCGGGACTTGCCCCAAAATGATTACATCAGAATCTCTGAGAGTGGGGCAAGGCTGTCAGTATTTTGGAAGAACTCTTCAGATGTGAAGCCAGAGCTAAAACCCTGCCCTAAGCAGCCTTCACATAGAAAAGTAGAGGTCATGGATGAGGAAAGTAAAGAAAAATTGAAGGATGGGAGTTTTTCAGAGACCCTTAGCCTTTGTATATGTTTGTGCTCACTAAAAAGAGAATAAGGACTCCTACCAAACACTAATGATAACTTCTTACGTGTCTCCAATGTAGTTAAAAGGCACCATGCAATTGATTTCCATTTGTCATCACTTTCTCACCAGCAGACCCTCAAGATTGTGCCCCCCTGAGGTTTCTTTGTGAACAGTTTCTGACTTCTTTTTCCCCCAGATAATTTATTCATCTGACAAAATCTTGAGCTCCTATAAGACACAGAGCCAGGAGCATGGCAGATGGCAGTCCCACACTCATGGGACTCATGCCTCTCTTCTAATGGCAGAGACAGTTGTAAAACAATTCACCGCACAAATAATGTCTCAGTTAATTTTTAAAGCACAAGTGTGATAGGAGTTCAGAGGAGAAGAACAGGATGGTCAGGAGTAGAAAGCAGGATCCCCGATCTTCTCTGGGGCAGATATCTAAGAGGAGACCTGAGAGAGCCAGAGTTAGCATCCCAGGCAATGGAACAGTCTGTGCAAATGTCCTCAGGGGGTAAAAGTATATTCAGGAAACTTAAGGAGGCTAATGAGACTGAAGAGTTAGAGTTTGAGTAATTAGAGTTTGGTGCCCCCCACTCTTGTTAAATGTACGCACAGTTGAGGCTGCTAAATAGCCAAGTCCAGGGCGGCATAGATCACAAGAGAGGGCTATGGCAGCACCAAGAATGCACACTGAGTTGCGTGAAAAGGCATTGAGAAGGAATGAGACAAAGCCATGCAGAGCCTGGTGGCCATCCGAAGAAAGGGCAGGAGGAGGCCATTGAAGGTTGTAAGGAAAGGAACAATAGAATCAGTTTTGTCTCTTGAAAACTTACCTCTGCCTGTTGGGCTGAGATGGATTAGGGGATTGTAAGAGTGCACACAGCAGAGACCAGTCCCAAGTCTACTTCCTACGGAGACGGAGAGGAAGGTGACAGTAGGAGCGAGGCAGTGGTGAGGTAACGTAACCTGGGCAGATGGAACAGCTCTCAGGAGATGAAACCAGCCGGGTTTGGTGGCTGACTGGATGCAGTCAGAGGAAGGGGATAGGGAATGAGGACGAGGATACCTTTCAGATTTCTGCAGGAGAACCCATGTTTGGGGGAGTGCCATCCCTTGAGATGGGGAGCCAGGGGAGGACCAGATTTGGGTTGTCAGATGGCTCAGCGTGCATAGCAAGTAGTTTTTTGTTTTTTTTCTTTTTCTTTTTGATCCCCCATCTGAATGCTCAGAACCTTCTTGATTTACCACCCGGAGTCAGTAGGAAACTATTTGAAATGATTTGCAATTCTAGTGTACTTGATTCCAAATTCCCAAACTCTCCAGGTTTAAAAATTCCAAAGAGAAAAAAATATAAATTCCAAAGAAGCCTACATAAATTAAAGTTTCATAAGGAAGGGGTCACCAATTGGTGAAGAACCACTCTAAGCAGTCACGTCAAGCACGTCTGGGCTCTCTAGCATTTTCCAAACATGACATAGGTGTGCACTATACTATGTGCATCTTTCAAGCCCTGTCTGAAAAATCTCAACTGCATCACCGAGGCACGTGCTCTCTTTGCCTTGTCATAATTTTTTTCAGAAAGCTTTAATTTTTTCTCCTGCATAGGCTAATAAGTCTGTGGGGGTATTATAGTAACTAAAACACATTGAACTGTGGCTCCTTTCTACTCAACCTCCTGCGGAGTGTTTTTGACCACTGAAGAAAATCCAGTGTCCCATATGGGTCGTTGTTTACTTCGCTTACCAGAGGTCTAGTTAGCATCTCTCACTCAATACATTTTCTTCACTTCTATTTCCCAAGTGAGCTATTTCTCTTGCAAGTCTGTGTATTTGGCATTATCTTATGTTGTATTGGAACGTACTTTTCTCTTTATCGTCAAGTGCGGTGATAATACGTTGCAAGAGGGAACCATTTCAATAAACCGCTAGAAGATTTTTGGTTCCTGAATGGTAGTTTTTATTACTCTGAAGATAAGCTAGTGGCATAATCTGCCATCTTGTTAACTGTACATACACATTTAAACAATTGTCAGACTCCAGGCGGCTTAGAAAATGCATGTTCTCTTTTACCCTTCTTATATCATTATGTTTTTGTTCATGTTCACTGAAATCAAAGGTAAAGCAAAAATGAGCAAGGCAATTACCATGTTGAGTAGAGGGAATGCAGCTGAATGGAAGCCTTTAGTTACCTGTGTGATTCCCAATCATCCATGTGGTGGTGATGGTAGCAGAGAGCTGCAGGGGTGTCTGGCCCATTTCTGTGAAGCCTTTCTCACCTCTCTCTTGCTGTAGAGTTGAGTGGAAATGGCATACTGCCTGCCTTGTGGGCATGGTGTGCTGATGGAAATTTCTAGAAAAGTTTAGGTTGCATGAGGGGGTTGGTGGGGAATGGAGGCATGGCTTCATCTGTTCTAGAAAGATGTGTTTGGCCCTATAGTTGGTCCTTGTAAGCTATTTTGTGCAGTACACCCTGCATCTGGTCCTTCCTCTCTACTTGCTCAGGTCTGGACTCCTCTGAGGAATCCCACGTTGTCAGGAGTACTCCAGGAATAGGGTCTTCTCCATGAGGCCTTCGCTCCATTTTGAGCAATCTCTCTTCCCCATGAGGGGTTATGGTGAACTATTCTAGGCTCATAAAGAAGTTCTGGGGCTATAGGGTGTGCTCAGGCTACTTTAGGTCTAGTCCAACTATTTTATTCACACAGATGTTTATTGAGTGGCTTCTCTATGCCACACACAGATGCTGCCCCTGTAGAACTTCTATTCAAGCAGCTACTAAGTTCAGGGTTCTAACAAATCCACAACCCCTGAGGCTGTGGTTTTCATGGGTGGGAAGGATCAAGAGAAGCCAGGAGCCCTGCTGAGCCTTTCTGAGTCTGGGCGTAGCTGGTGTGGCTGTGCAGCAGGCTGCAGAGATGAGGCCACTCTGAGAGCAGGGCTTGGCTCTTTTTATCACGGTCTCCTTTGATACACATATGAAAGCTCCAGGATACAGAGAAAAGCAAATGCACACAAAGGCACAAAATCCAACCTCAGATTATGAACCCCTGCTCTGGAAACAGAAAGCCTTAAAAAGCAGTCTCTTCTGACTTCCTCTCCAGACAAGACAACATAGATGGGCTTTTCTTTGCTCCTCCACACTAACCACCACTGTCATGTCTGGAAATAGCTCCAGAGACAACCAAAGGAGTACCCGGAAAAGTGACAAGAGGAAGGTAAACTGATTAAGACTCCAGGACCGGAAAATGGCACAGCGACAAAGCCTCTTATATCCTCACCCATGGGAGAAAGGGAAAGGGACCCAGGCCTGTTGTTTCCTGACACCTGCCCTGGCCACAGAAAAAAAATCCCAGGTGGGCTCATTCCTCTCCATGGGATCTGACAGTAATCTCCCCAGCAACATGAGGAGAGCCATGCACCATGAAAAAATAGAAAATCTCCACAAAGGAATAGAAGTTATAAAAAAGAACCAAGTGGAAATTATGGAAGTGAAAAAGAAAAGAAAAGAAAAACCTTGCTGGATAGTCTCAATAGTAGAATGAAGAAAAAAGATAGTAAACTTGAGGACAGAGCAATAGAATTTACCCAAACTCAATAAATAGAAAACAGACTGAAAAAAAAAAAAATTGAACAGGGACTCAGGGATCTGTGAGGCAATATTACAAGATTGTATATTCGGGAGCACCTGGGTGGCTCAGTCGGTTGAGGTCTGACTTCGGCTCAGGTCATGATCTCACGTCTCATGAATTTGAGCTCCACATCAGGCCCTGTGCTGACAACTCTGAGCCTGGAGCCTGCTTCAGATTCTGTCTCCCTCTCTCTCTTTCTGCCCCTCCCCCACTCATGCTCTGTCTCTCAAAGATAAACATGGAAAAAAATTTAAAAATAGAGTGTATATTCACATGATTGGATTTCCAGAGGGAGAGAAGAAAGCGTGCTGATAGAGTACCCGCACACCCCTGTTTTATTGCGTCTCACTTTATTGCACTTCACAGATCCTGCGTTTTTTACAAATTGAAGATCTAAGACTTCAGTGGAAGAAGTAACTGCAGATGTGGTGAAAATAGCAAGAGAACCAGAATTAGAAGTGGAGCCTGAAGACGTGACTGAATTGCTTCAGTCTCATGATGAAACTTTAACGGATGAGGAGTTACTTTTTATGGATGAGCAAACAAAGTGGTTTCTTGAGATGGAATCTATTCCTGGTGAAGATTGTTGAAATGACAACAAAGGATTTAGAATATCACATAAACTTAGTTGCAATACAGTGGTGAGGTTTGAAAAGATTGACTCCAATTTTGAAAGAAGTTCTACTGTGGGTAAAATGTTATGAGACAACATCTCCTAGAGAAATCGTGCAAGGAAGAGTCAATCGGTGCAGCAAGCTTCATTGTTGTCTGATTTTAAGAAATAGCCACAGCCATCCCATCCTTTAAGAACTACCCTCTCATTGGTCAGCAGCCAGCAACATGGAGGCAAGGCCCTCCACCAGCAAAAAGACTATGACCCACTGAAAACTCAGATGATGATTAGCATTTTTTGGCAAGAAAGCATCTTAAAATTAACATATGTATGTTGGGTTTTAGACGATGTCATTGAACACTTAATAGACTACAGTGTTGTGTAGTCATAACTTTTATATGCATTGGGAATTTTAAAAAATTATTTGACTCACTTAATTGCAATATTCGCTTTAACTGAACCCATAAGATCTCTGAGGCATGTTGGTATTTGAAGAAATGGTGCCTGAAAACTTCCCAAATTTGGTGAAAACCACAAATCTACAGATCTAACAAGCTGAATAAATTCTAAACAGGATAAAGCAAATTAAGACAACAAAATTAAACAAAATTAAGACAAAAATCTTGAAAGTAACCAGAAACATCAATTCAAATGATGGTGGGCTTTTTATCTGAAACCATGTAGGTTGGAGGAATAAACACATTTTTCCAGTGGCAAAAGAAAAGACTTGTTAACTGTGAATGTCACATCTAGTGAAACTACTCTTCAGTAATGAAGAAGAAATAAAAATATTCTCAAAGAAAAGCTAAAAGAGTTTGTCCCTAGGAGAGCTATCAGGAAAAACCAGCTATTGACATTTCTACAGACAGAAAGTCAAAGATAAAAGAATCTTGGAGCATCAGGAAGAAGGAACATGAAGAAGAGCAAAAACATCAGTACATGTAACAGACTATTCTTTTCCTCAGAAGTTTTAGAAATCATATGTGATAATTGAAGCATCAACTCCGACATCTGATACTGAAGGCAACGATATTTAAAAAGTGAAGTAAGTAAAGGGAGCTAAATAAACGAGAGGTTGTCATACTTTATTGGAAATAGTACAATGTTAATACCGTAATTGTTCGTTACATATGCACATTGTAATACCTACAGCAACTACTCTGAAAACTCTATAAAGAAATATACTAAAGACACTATGAATAAATTAAGATGGAATTACAAAAAATTATTAAAGCAACCCATAGGAAGATAAGAGAAACAGAAGAATGATAATCAGAGAAAAGAAAAAGAAAGCAATCAATAAATGGTAGACTTAAGCACTAACATTAATAATTATGTTCAATGTAAGTGGTGTACATACACCAATTAAAAGACAGGGATTGACACTAGATATTAAAAAACCAAAAAACAAAAAACAAAAACTCGGGGCACCCGGTGGCTCAGTCAATTAAACGTCCAACTTCGGCACTTGTCATGATCTCACAGTCCATGAGTTCGAGCCCCGCGTCCGGCTCTGTGCTGACCGCTCAGAGCCTGGAGCCTGCTTCGGATTCTGTGTCTCCCTCTCTCTATCTTCCCCTCCCCTACTTGTGCTGTGTCTGTCTCTCCAAAAACAAATAAATGTTTAAAAAAAACAAAAGCTCCAGCAATATTTTCTTTACAAGAAAATCACTTCAAATTCAGTAACATGGGTAGGTTGAAAGATATGTGTGTGTGTGTGTATATATATATATATATATATATATATATATATATATTATCACACATGTGCAAAGTTGAACATAGGAAATAGACATAGCAATACTAAGATAAGACAGACTTCAGGGGAAAGGATATTACTAAGATTATTATCATTATATAATGAAAAAAGGATCAACCCACCAGGAGACATAAAGATACTAAGTGCATGGAGTCTTAAAATACATGAAGAAAAGACCAAAAGAGCTGAAAGGAGAAATAGATAAATCTACAATTATCATTGGGGACTTCAATACTCCCTCTCACCAACTGATGGAACTCGTAGACAAAAAATCAGCAAGAACATAGAAAATCCGAACAAGACAATCAACCAACAGAATCTAACTAATATTTAGAGAACACTCTACACAACAACAGCAGAATACATATTTTTTGAAATACCCTTGGAACATCGATCAAGATAGATAGTAAAGTAAACCACAACAAATTAAAATGTAAAATAATATAGGGTGTTCTCTGACAATAATGGAATCAAACTAAAAATCAAAAACAGAAATGCAATAGGAACATCTTCAAAGATACAGAAATTAAACAACACACTTCTAAATCATCTATGGGTCAAAGAAGACTTTAAAACATTTTTTTTTTAATGTTTATTTATTTTTGAGACGATGCGAGAGACAGAGTGCAAGCAGCGGAGGGGCAGACAGAGGGAGACACAGAATCTGAAGCGGGCTTCAGGCTCTGAGATGTCAGCCCAGAGCCTGACGCGGGACTCAAACTCATGAACCGTGAGATCATGACCTGAGCTGAAGTCGGACGCTTGACCGACTGAGCCACTCAGGCGCCCCTCAAAGAGAAAGTTTTAAAGGAAATTTTTAAAATTACATGCAACCAGGGGCACCTGGTGGCTCAGTTGGTTAAGCAGCCGGCTTTTGGTTTCAGCTCAGGTCATTATTTCATGGTTCACGGTTTCAAGCCCCGCATTGGGCTCTGCGCTGACAGTGCGGACTCTACTTGGAATTCTCTCTCTCCCCTTCTCTTTCTGCCCCTCCTGCTCGCTCACTCTCTCTAAATAAATGATGTCATTTTCATTTAAAAATAATAAAAATTACATGCAACTAAATGAAAATATAAAGAAAAAACATCGATACATGTGGAATGTAGATAAAATAGTGCTGAGAAGTTTAACTTAGAGCATGGGAAGTTGCTATTAGAAATTATTGGGAAAGATCTCAAATCAAAAACCTAAACTCCAACCTCAACAAACAAGAAAAGAGAAAGTCAAAATAAACCCACAGCAACTAGAAGAAGGCAATAGTAAATAAAATAAATCAATGAAGTTGAAAGTAGGGAAACAAAGAAAATCAATGCGAAAAAAGCTGATGCTTCAAAAAAAAATCAAGAAGAATGATAAACCTGTAGCAAGACTGACAAAATAAGAAGAGAAGACACAAATCACCAATATCAGCAATGAAATGGTGGTATCACTACAGATTCTACAGCCATGAAAAAGAAAATGAAGGAATACTTCCATAATTTGACCCTTATAAATTCAACAACTTAGAAAAAAATGGAACAATTCCTCAAAACCCACAAAGTAACAAAACTCAGTCAATATGAGATAGATAATCTGAATAGCCCTATAACCGTTAAAGTAATTGAACTAGTAATTTAAAACCTCCTGAAAAAGAATCCCCTAGGTCCAGTTGGTTCCACTGGAGACTTTTACCAAACATTTAAAGAATTAACACCAAGTTTATATAATCACTTCCCAGAAAAAAGAAAAGAAGGGAACATTCCCCAATTAATTTTAGGAGGTCCATATTATCCTGAGGAAAAACCAGACAGTAGAGAAAAGAAAAACTACTCACAAATGCCTTTTATGAACTTAGACTAAAAAACCATCAAAGAGTATTAGCACATGGAAACCCATGAGTAAAGAAAGAATTATACATAATGACCAAATGGGATTTATTCTGAATATGCAAGGCTAGTTCAGCATTCAAAATTCAAGCAACATAATTCACCACATCAACAAGCTAAAGAAGAAAACTCATATGATTATATCAATTGACACAGAAAAAGCTATGACTAGATTCAATACTGTTTATGATTAGAAAACAAGAGGTCAGCAAGTTAAGAATAGAGGGGAATCACCTCAACTTGGTAAAGGGAATCTACAGAAAACCTAAGCTAATTATACTTAAGGGTAAAAGACTGAATGTTTTCTCCCTAAGATTGGAAATAAGGCAATACTGTTCATTCTCACTCTTTTTATTTAACATAGTACTGGAAGTTCTAGCCACTACAGTAAGTCAAGAAAAAGAAATAAAAGGAATACAAATTGGAAAGGAAGAAATAAAACTGCCTCTATTTGTAGATTACATGTTGTTTCAGGTTGAAAATTTCAAAGAACTTACAAATACTCTTATAATTAATAAGTGAGTTCAGCAACCTTATAGGATAGAAGATCAACACATAAAATTGAATTGTATATGACCAATGAGTTCTCGGAAACCAAAATTAAAAGTACAGTATCATTTTACAATAGCTCCAAAGAAAATATGATATGTAGGTATATATTTTACAAAACATGTACAGGATCTGAATCCTGAAAACTGCAAAATGTTGATGTAATAAACCGAAGAAATCCAAAACAAATGGAGAAGTATTCCACATTTTTGGATTAGGAATATTCAACCTGGTAAAGTTCTCAACTTAACATACACACCTCATGTACTACCTATCAAAATTTCAGTAAGTTTTTCTGTAGACATATACAAGCTTACTCTAAAATTTACATAGAAAGGCACAAAATCTAGAATAGTTAAGACAATTTTGACAAACAGGAATAAAGTGAGGAATCAGTCAGCACCCAATATGAAGTATTACTATATAGCTACAGTGTGGCATTGATGGAGGGACAGACACGTAAATCAATGGAACACAAAAGAGAACTCAGAAATAGACCCATACAAATATGCCAAAAGATTTTTGGCAAAGGTGCAAAAGCAATTCAGTGGAAGAAGGACAGCCTTTTTAACAAATAATGCAGATATAACTGGACATAGATTTTTTAAAAAAGTCAATTTAAACCTCACATCTTGCATAAAAGTTAATGCAAAATAGATCATAATTTCAAATGTAAAACAAAAACCTATAAAATTCTTTGAGAAGAAAATAGGAGAAAATCTCTAGGATAGGCAAAGTGTTCTCAGAGTTGCATCAAAGTCACGAACCATAAAAGGGACAGCAATGGTATACAGGGCATCTTCAAGATTAAAAACTTTTTTTCTGCAAAAGCCTAGGTGAAAGGGCTGAGAATACAAGATACAGACTGGGAGAAAACATTCATAAACCAATTTAAGAAGAACAAATTAAATGGCATAAAAAGAAAACAAAAGTGTAGAACATTCTACAGGATGGTAACATGTAAATCATAAAAAAATTATATGAAAATTTTAATTTTGCAGGACATCTTTTTTTTTAATTTTTTTAAATGTTTATTTATTTTTGAGAGAGAGAGAGAGAGACAGAGCGTGAGTGTGGGAGGAGCAGAGAAAAGGGGAGACACAGAATCTGAAGCAGGCTCCAGGCTCTGAGCTGTCAGCACAGAGCCCGACGCAGGGCTTGAAATCACAGACCGTGAGATCATGACCTGAGCTGAAGCTGGACGCCTACCTGACTAAGCCACCCAGGCACCCTGTGCCAGGACATTTTCTTAACGAAAAGTTGGTGGAAAACAAATCCTGCTGGCTGTCTAGGGATTGGATGATCTTTAGGTCCCTTCCCTCTGTGATATTCAGACACTGAAGTTCAAATGTTGGCTCCGATATTTATTAACTGTATCCTGCAGGCCTCATTTCTTCCTCATGTATAAAGATGAAGGCTTTGGAACAGATCTAAAATTCTATAATGTCTTAAGGTCACTAGAAATTGATTGTAAATCTCTCAGTAATCTGTTCACATCGTGAGCAATCGTCACTGCCAGCACATTTTTCTTCCAACCTGAATCTTCCAAACAGTAATCTAAGAACTTTCTTTCTTTTTCTAGATGCAATAAATAGAGAAGGAAGAAGAGAAAGTCATCTCCAAACATTTGAAAAATGTTCTTTGCCCCTTATTTATGTCCTTTCCTAACCAGCCATTTCCAGCAAGTCAAATCAATATATAATTATATTGTATACTGTGTGCAGGCCTCTTTCGCCTTTCCAGTATCAATATTTAGTCATTTTTTACTTTCTTTTATACCTTTCTCAAGGCCTGTCAGTCCAAAGTCTAACTAATTTGCTCAGATCACTCCGAACTGCCTGACCAGTATGTCTGATCCAAGGATAGGTTCCAAATTTGGTCAGAATTCCGGACATGGCACCATCGTTCCTCTTCTAAGGTATAAAGCTGGACGTGATTGCAAAGATTTATGTCAACAGTGTGTTTCCTGTTAATGCAAAGCCCAGCTTTGGGAGCAGAGAACTGAAAACCTATCTCCACCATTAAGGTCTGAGTATCCTCAGGACAGAGGCTGCCCAAGTAGATTACTGGAGTAAGAACAGGGTAGAAGTGATCACAAATCTATGAAGCTGGGGTACATCAGACACATTGAGGATTTTAAGTTTTTCATCATAACAAGTAGAAGACCTTATGAGGCCTTTCTCTTTTGTGGTTGTGCTCAATAAAATATACATTTTAATTTTTTAAACATTTTTTTTTTACAGTAGTGTTAGGTTCACAGCAAAGTCGAGAGGAAGGTACAGAGATTTTCCCATATACTCCCTGCCCCCTCACATGAATAGTCTCCCCACTTGTCACATCCCCCATGAGAGAGGTACACTTGTAATAACTGATGAACCTTCACTGACACACCGTAATCACTCAAAGTCCACAGTTTACATTACAGTTCACTCTTGTACATTCTGTGGGTTTGGAAAAATGCATTATGGCCAGTATCTGTCATGATTGTATCGTAGAATATTTTCACTGCCCTAAAATTCCTCTGTATTCCACCTACTCCTCCCTCTCCCAATGACCACCACTAGCAGCCATCACTCTTTTTACTGTTTCCATTGTTTTTCTTTTTTTCAGAATGTCTTATAGTTGGAATCATACAATATGTAGCCTTTTCAGATTGGCTTCTTTCACTCAGCAATAAGCGAACACATAAAAATAAGTGAAACATTCTGCTGTCTTGAAGTTCAACAGTTTAGCCATTCACCTACTGAGGGGCATCTTGGCTGATTGCATGTTTTGGCAATTATAAATGAAGCTGCTTTCAATATCCGTCTGTAGATTTTTGGGTAGGCATCCATTTTCAACTCCTTTGGGCCAACACCAAGAACGATTGCTGGATCATACGAGAGTATGTTTAGTTTTGTACGCGACCACCAAACTGTCTTCCAAAGTAGCTGCACCACTTTGCATTCCCACCAACAATGAATGCAAGTTCCTTCTGTTCCACATCCTCACCAGCATTTGGAGGTACCAGTATTTCAGATTTTGGCCATTGTAATGCATATGCTTTTTATTTTATTATTATTATTATTATTATTATTATTATTATTATTTTAGTTATGTGTATGTTATCTAAGTATTTCCTCAAGCAATCTTGAATATTTATAGTATTATTATTTAAAAGTTTACAGGGCACCTGGGTGGGTGGCTCAGTTGGTTGAGCATCCAACTTTGGCTCAGGTTCATGGGTTTGAGGCCTGAGTCAGGCTCTGTGCTGACAGCTCAGAGCCTGGAGTCTGCTTCAGATTCTGTCTCCCTCTCTCTCTGCTCCTCCCCCATTCATGCTCTGTTTCTCTCTGTCTCTCAAAAATAAATAAAAGTTAAAAAAATTTTTTTAAGTTGTTATTTATATTCTTTACTATAGACATATTTTCAACAGTTTTCTTTTTGCCCCAAGTTGTCTTGTTGATATAAAGGAAATGGCTCTTAAGCTTTGGTTTAAGAAACATTTTCAGTTGCTTATAATGGTTTATGATGACTGTTATTCCAAAATCAAGTCCTCGTCATTTAAAGGACTAAATTACCAACCACTGTACCACAGAGAGAATATTAGGTTCTTGTAAGTTTATTATGTCTGTAGCATATGACCAAGTTTATAGACCCTGTAAAGTTGGTATGTGTTAAAAAATTGAAGAGGGAGAGATTGCTTATTTCTATGATATAAATATAAAGGTGTATCTCTGTTTAATGATGCTAAAAAAGACTGCTAGAATCAATTTAGATGTAAGAACTCTGGATCCACTGTGCAAGGCACTTCATTTTACTAGTGGTCAACTTGAACCTTGAAGAAATAACGTAATTTATTTCAGTATATATACTTAGCCAATGGCAACACCTGGTTTCCTTATTTCCAACTCAGTGTTTGGAAAACACAGGCACAGCCTAGACCAGTGGTAACAAACTGGTGGTCAACAAGCATTTGCATGGCCCACTCAATGTTTTTCAAATTTTTGAGTAAGCTGGCCATGGTACTGTCCTTAGAACTTGGCAGCAATGGGCTCCTGGATCTCACATTTTAGGGGAACTTCCTCTGTTCCTAAAGTTGTGCTCCTTTTCAAGAAGGTTAGAAGCTTGTAGGACCAGGAGAAGTGCCCAACTGGAGTCCATACCCTCTCCTTCTAGACTGTGCTCTGGAATCTACAAGCCCAGAGTTCTCTGCCCAAATGATCCCAAACCCACTTCCAAGGTCTGTGTGGATCTCTTCTCCAGATGTGACTTCCCCCAGAGTGTGCAAATGTGCATCTCCAGGCTTGAGACATAACCAAAGAATACTGACTGTAGAAAATATGTCTGGAGCTTAGATACATGAACTGGGCTGTCGATCTCCCTGCATGCGAGGCCCAGCCTACATCAGATGGAGCCAGGGGTGAAAAGAGCAGTGAGTAGGTGCACTCAGGCACTGGGGCTGGCTTTCTCAGTAGTACTACAGTTGGGCATGGAATTCAAAAGATCCCCCAAATTCTAAATTAGAACCTGGCCTTCCGGGTCATCATGCAGGTATATCTGTTAGAGGAGGGGTTAGCACATATTTTATTTAACAATCTGTTGACTTAGTTTCTAATCTTGAAATATTTAGACAGATGGTATATGGACCCCCATTTGTACTCTTTTCCCAGGCTTCCCAAATGGTAGAAGCAGACCTGTTGGTCAATGAGATTCACATTAGAAATCTCAATTTCTAACTGCTCTTGGTGCCGACTGGTGGCTTCCCCATGGTCACATCCTGCCGGTGGGGCTGCATCCCCCAACCTGCTTCCTTCATTCACAAGTCCTGCCTGGCCATCACAGGCATCTGGGCTGTGGGCTGCTGTACCCTATCTCTAGAGCTGAATTTGAATCTCCCTTATTCTTCTAGCTTACATGGTACTAGTTATGAGCACCGTCCTGTACTGAACCCTGAAGATGATACACATCTCAGCCCCCAAAACCACTTGCAATTTTGGAAAGCCATTCTAGGCAGGCTGGATGGGAGTTCGGGAAGGAGTAGATTTGTGCAGAGATGGACAGGGATCTGTGTGTTGAGATCTGGGGGGAAAGTCTGGGAAGGGACCACTTAATCATGGTTTTTAGCCAGAAGGAGTAGCTTTCTTGTTGCTTTAATAGGCCTTCCTAGTTTCTGCGTAGGAATGGAGAGAAGATGTTTTTTAATTACCTTTAAAAAAAACTTAAATAGAGTTTTATTTGGGGTGTAGGTGATTCTGGAACCCTTCTTTCTCCATTCCTACCCTGAAAATTCTTTAACTGTAGGAAGCATCCCACAGTCAGAGACACAAATCTTTAAAAAACCTGGCTGAACAAGCATTTTGCGTGTGTGCTTTTAAAGCAGAATTACCAGTCAGTCAATCACAGAACGTAACCAACTCTCAATCCTATGCAGTCTGCATTGCAGCGGAGGAAGGACAGGACAGAGGATTTGAACTCAACTCCAAATACAACAGGGGCAAGTGGGAACCTGGAGAATTGGGAGGTTTGGGAGCCACGGGGATGCCAAAAGTATGGCCTGGGTGGATGTTGTTCACTCCCAGACATTTGGGGCTAAGGGAAGCTTCTAGAACAGGCATTTCTCCAGGCAGCTGCAAACAGGTTTTTCTCTTTACCTTATTTATGAAGATATTTTGAGCGTCAAGACCTATTTTTGAAGGGAATGTTTGGGTCAGATCCACATACCTTGCTCATGGTTCCTTGAGAACAAGCTGTGGACCATGCCATTGGACACCTGGGTTCTAATCTCTGCTCATCATTTTGCTGTGTGGCTATCGGTGACCTCAGCAAGGCACAGTGTCTGCACTTGTGTGCACTAATGCCCACTTCATAGGATTGTTGTGAGGGTACTGAGCTTGTGTATGTGGAATTGTGGCACATGAC
This sequence comes from Acinonyx jubatus, assembly GCF_027475565.1. NCBI lineage: Eukaryota > Metazoa > Chordata > Mammalia > Carnivora > Felidae > Acinonyx > Acinonyx jubatus. The sequence continues at coordinate 69,914,552 of NC_069394.1, read as the reverse complement.
ACGTGGCACTTGGTACTTGTTGGTGACCCTTAAATGTCAGCTCCACTCCTTTCTTCTGAGATTAGCCAAAATGAAAATCAGCCAGACCAAAACTGTGTCTTTGGCTTACTGAATCTCACAGTAAGCGCTATGCCCCTCTGAGATGACTCTGTCCAAATTACCAGAGTCAGATAAATGGAGAAGTTACTCTTTATGAAGTTTCAAGATTAGTATGGAGGGGGAAAAAAAAAGGTAAACCTTGTTTTCCTTGACAACTTCACATTAGGCTAATTAAAGAATATGTGAGTTGTCATTGCACAGTATCTGGGGCGGAATAACAAACAGATGCTCTCCTACGGATTCTTGAGGAATTTGTGTCTTCTTGCTTAAATAATAAGTAACAAATACCAGAGTGGACTTTTCTAATGGATTTCTTCAGTCTCTCAACAATGACAAATGTGTCCATGAAGAATGCATGAATCAGTAAAAAGAATGTGTCCATTCAGTATGGAATAATAACCAGAAAGGTCTGTTCTACTTGAGAGTATCCTAGCCCTTCATTTTGTCCATGTAACCCCCCAGGTACCAGATTGTCTCTTTTGCAAATTGAATACCCCCAAGGATATTCTCCAAGCCTCAAAGTGTTCTACCTTTTCCTGGCCCATGGATTAGCACAACGGGCTGCCTTGGCTGCAGAGAAGGCTCATTCGCACAAATGGACCGAATGGTTGTCCCAGCACCTGTCCCTGGGAGCACAGGAGAGCTCTTCAGGGTCAGATTCTTCATTGCAGTCATTCTGGGTTCCTTTAGCTCATCCACCAGGCTTTTTTCCCCATGTGGGGATATCTATCTAGATAGCTTCTATCAGGAATTCATCCATTTGGCATGTATGTATTGACACTATAAGAGAAAGATTATTCACTGGAACTTGTTAATAATAACAAATAATATTTTTTTCAAGACTATTAAAACAGGGGTCAAGACTATTGTAATAGGAAAGAGAGTTTGAACTCAACTCGGAAAACAACAGGGGCAAGTGGGGATTTACAGCCAACAGGCAGGGCAAGGTAGTGGATGGAACATTACCAAGAGAAACTTGGTTACATGTCAGGGATGGGTGGTACAGAGAGGAGTTTGACTAGATCTCAAGGCTGGAGAGATTCTCAGTTAACTGGCTTAGCAGGGTTATTTACTGTAACTGGGTTCTGTAGGCTGAGGATGTGGACCAAGCATGAGGCCCAGGTAAAAAGGGCTGAGAGGAGCCTGACTAAAGTTTGGTCAAGGTGGGACCTTGACAATTCTTGGCAATCCTTGTCAATACTTTGCTACTTCCTGTGGTAGGAAAGTCACTCGGAGAAAGTAGTATTTGACTTACGGCTTAAAGAATGAGAAAGAGTTGGCCTGGTGAAGGGAAGGGAAAGAACAGTCGAGGCACAGAGGAAGAAAGTGCAATAGAGAAACAGCAGGAGATATTCTTGGTTCCATACACTGCCCAGCTTCCCATTCGAGTTAGTATTTCTTCCTTTGAATGTTCTGTGAGTCTCAGGGATATAGCAGGCACACTGGACCCAAGAGTCAGGAACCTAGTTATTGCTGTGCAACTAACTGCTGATGTAGTTTCTCTGATCTTCTCTGGCTCTGAACCTCATTATTTAAGATAAAAAAAAATGCAGGCATTTGGGATGGGCTCTAATTCTGGGGCTTGTACTGCACGTTGCAGGATATTTAGCACCATTGGCCTTGGCCCAATAAATGCTGGTAGCAGTATCCAAATAATGTGGAAATCAGCAATTCCTCCCCCCCACACATTACCAGACATCCCCCAAGTGGGAGGAAGTGATCTTACCTTTAAATGAGGATCACCACGTAATCACAAAGATTGCTACTCACGGCCAGTTGCCTTATTTGAAGTGTAAATCCATTCTGGAAGAACCAGTCTCCATCTTAATCCACTCTCCTTCCAAGCTTTCCCAGTACTCTGGCCTGCTGTGGTCAGCAATTACTTGTACATAGCAAGTACATGTAAGCAGTGCTGACGTGTTGCTTCAGGATCTAGAGAATTATGTAGGTGCGTAAGTACCATCACCAATTCCTGAATGTGGGTCAAGCAGACAGGAAGTTTCAGTTCCTTCTGGGAACGTTATGAACCAGAATGAGGAAAACCCTCCTTGTGCCTTGTTTAATAAATAGAATAGGGATGGATAATAGCCCATCAGTTTATAGCAGGCAAGGATTAAAGCCAGAGAATAAACTTGAGATAGAACCTTCCAGAGCCTGAGCATTTGAATTTTTTCCTCTTTTCCTCTTTGGAAATTAAACTGCTAATCTTTCCAAGTAGTCCCTTACAGTCTCTGAGATTTTGTTAGAATAAATATAGGCACTGAAATCCTCCTACAATAAAGAGGAACAAAATCCCAAGTCCCAAAATGTTGTATTTTCTCTTTGTGTGAATATTTAAATATATAAGTTATGTGTCTGTATACATATGTAACACATTTTCCAAATTCTGTTCTGCTATTCAGAGTAGGATATTTTGGACCTATGTTGAAGAGAAATGTATGTTGATGTTTTACAGTATCCCCTGCAGTGTAGCTCCTAAGTGGCAGCAATAAATAATAACTGCTGGCTCTAATTGCTTAGAGAATTGCCAAGTGATAATCTGTGATGTAATTAAGTAAAAGAAACTAATGTTGTCTTTAACCAGCTCCATAAAATAATTCCCCAGAGTTTCCCTGTGTCAAGTCACCTTGTGGGGCAAAATCCTCTCCAAGCACACTCTACCTCAGGTAGGAAAAGTCAGCCAATTCTTTGGGGGGTTTTTGTTTTGTTTTATTTTATTTTGTATTGTATTTTTTTAATGTTTATTTATTTTTGAGAGAGAGAATGAGCAGGGGAGGGGCAGAGAGAGAGGGAGACACAGAATCCAAAGGAGGCTTCAGGCTCTGAGCCGTCAGCACAGAGCCCGACACGGGGCTCAAACTCATGGCCTGTGAGATCATGACCTGAGCCGAAGTCAGATGCTTAACCAACTGAGCCACCCAGGCGCCCTGTACTTTGTATTGTATTATTACATCAGCTATGATGAGCCTATGTTTATTCTTTTATAAACATATTACATGTTACCTTTGTTTCACTTCCGATTCCTAGAATTAAGCAGAGTGGAAATAAGGAGTTCTGGCTGGGGCTCCGTAAGTGCGTCCATCAGAGCTCCCAACTCACTGGTTTACAGAGTCCAGGGAGAAGGATTATCACCCTTCAGTGTCCATTACGTGCCTGATTCGGGCTGGGTGGAGTGTGTGTGTGGGCGCATGTGGATCTTTCTCAAGGAGAATTCTAGAAACTCCCGTATCTCTATTCTGACACGTCTTGTCTTGCCAATTCTCTATTATAAAGTCACAGGACTCTAGGCTCCAGCTGTCATCTGAAACGTCCAAAAGGTTGTTTTTTGTTTTTCTGCTGAAGTTAACCACATGTCCGGTTGCAGAAGCAGTATAGGGGGTATTTGCAAAAACCTTTTTCTCTCCAGGCCATGGGAATATATTTATCCTGGTTTCAGAAGCATGTTTAATCCTCTTATCATTATTATGATTTGTGAACCATCACTAAGCATTTTAGGAGTTGATCAAGACCCAAATTCTCCTCATGAGGCTTGCCGTACTGGTGTTCAAACTCAGAAACAGTATAGATGGTGTTAAGGGTCTCTCTGAACCTGATAGCTTTGAAGGCACAGCCACCTTCTATCCTTCTCTCTCCAAGAATCCAATAACCTTAAAGTGTCTTAAGAAAGATAAAATAGTTGAAGGCTGATAGCCAGGTAGAAGAATGTGTACCCAAAAATGAGCCAACAAGTTACATTTCTGTCAGGGTAGATAATAAATATATAAAAATACACCATCTCCGAAAATAAGATTTTTCTTTCTATTACATAATGATTTCCTGTGGCTCTTTCCTTTTCATCTTTCATGAATTTGATTGCTTGCTGCTGTTTCAGTAGCTTATGATTAAGAGGGCTAGAATTTTTAAAAGGGGAAAGGATAAACCAACTTTGAAAACTTCAATCAGACTGCAGACTCTCCAAATCCAGTGTCTATTAAATATTCTGATGTGAATTATCCATATTTTTCAGGGTTGAGACTCCTACTTCCAGACAACTAATTTTAGAGCCTTGGGACTTCTTGGTTTTAAGATATTGTTAACCTCTTTATTAAGCACAGAGATTTGGAATTTTCATCGGAGTAGGCAATTTTCTGAATTAATTAAAATTATAAGATGTTGTGTACTTCCAACTCAAGTCACAGGTGTGCTTTCCATGAAATGCAACATCTATAGGGTTGTTTTGCTAATGTACTATTTAATTCAAGTTGTCTTGCGCACTATATTATCTTGCGCACTATTGTAATTTGGGAAAGGATACTCTTGATTGCAAGAGTGACAGCAGCATACGAAAGGGAAGATGCTCAGGAGGCAAAATCATTCAAAGCAATGCACTGTTATGGGATGGTTGTTTTTCTAAAATACCTTCTCACCTTACTGTCCAGTGTATTATCCTGAAAGCAATTTTGTTGAAATAAGAGCCAGACAGACTCATAGGAAAGAATATTCTAGTTCACGTGGTGACTAGTCCATAACCATGAACCCTGTGCAAAATCTATAAATGTCACTTGAACTCCGTTGGAAGTAAGAGTAATGTGACCATCCACCTTAACTCCCTCACATCAAGGGGGATCTTGCTCTTTGTGACCTCAGTTAGGCTGATATGATCCTAACTCTGTGCATAGTATTAAATACGCGGTACTAATTATTTGCAATCTTGAGACTCTTCCTAGTTTTTACTCTTCTGCAGCTTCTCAGCCAGGGGAGTTAGCAGAAGAGAGAAGCATGAAATTAATTTTTCATAGTCATTTAGTAATGGATGGAATGCTCATAATTCATTTCCATTATAGGGTGGTTTTTTAATTCTTCTTCTGTGGCTCCCTATAGACTTTGGATCAATCCCTATCTGGAGAGCTGGATGAAATAAACCTTTTCCTCACTTGCATGTCAGGCTGTCTTTAAGTGGTATTTGGGGATGAGTTTTTTCCCAGTGGGCTAAGAATCTTATGGTATACCAGACTTCCTATCTAGAAACATCCCCATCTAGCATTTATTATTAACTCTTCTAGACTGTCATTTTCTTGGTCTTAATTAATGCCATTACTAACCTTATGTGAAAGCATGCATGGTCTTTTCCTAAGCCAAAATCTAATCATAAAGCCTAGTTTCCTTTCCCCCTCTTGGATACATGGTGCTTAGTAGCACATTGTTCTATAAATGCGAGCCATAATGGCGAAAGTGCTTAAGGACACGCATCTGACACCACTACCTCTAGCAATGAGCATAAGAGACATTGACACAGAGGAAAATTTACCCACTGGTGTTCTCAAAGTGGCTTTTGTGTATTTTCACTGTTTCGAAGCATCTAACAGGTTGGTTTAGCCTACCTGCCTTTCTTCCTTCACCGAGCACCATTTGTTCAGTATCCACTATGTGTAGGTACTGGTGATTGCCAGGGATTCAAAGACAAATAATACACTCTCAGCTCTGGTGAGCTCATAGTCTAGTCTATAGAGGCAAGTGGTCTTTTATAAATAGAACAGGAAATATTCTTGTCTGCAGACATGGCATCTATTTAAAGTGGTATTTCATCACCTGTGTGGCAGGAATTCAGACTCCAAACAACCATGTACTTCCAGGCACCCTCTTGACAGCTTTGGTGTCAAATCATATTAATATGAATATCAACACTGTATGCTGTCCTGGGTGCTGATTATTGCTATGTCAGAACCTCTGTAAGATACAACTGCAGCGCCTGTGACTCACTTCTTACCTGACATTTGTCCTATTAAGTAGCCCTGTCTTTCCTCTCTTCACACCTACATCTAATCTGTAACTAAGTCCTAAGTACTGTCTTTCCCAGTTCTTCTCACATCTCTACAATTTCCATTCAGTTCTCACCTAATGTATTGCTGTCACCTCCTCCTAATTGGGCTGTGTGACTCCAGTCTCCTGACTCCAATTTACAGTCCCTGTTGCCAGTCCAAATCTTCCTAAAACATGACTACCGTTGCTTCCCCCTACTGCATAAACACTCAGTAGTTCTCCCATTGAGCGGAATGAAGAAGGCACAACCCCATTTCTGACCATATTTCTACATTCTGTTCTCTTTGTTCCATGGCATAGGCAAGCATGCCCTGGCTCCCAATACTTGGTCTCTGTGCTCTCAACTCTTACTGGTGTTTGTATGGCTCCTTCTTCCTTTCCCTTCTCTGTCCAGTGTCCAAACCTTCCAATTCTTCACAGCCCAGCTGAAGATGTCCCAAGTCCCCCAGCCATAAGTGATCTTTTCTCAGTACTGTGGGCGAGTTGCTATGATCCTTCTTCTGCAGATGAGAAAACGAAACCACAGAGAGATAAATAGCTTACGAAGCTCACATGGCCAGGAATGGCCAGGATTTGAATCAGAGTCTGCCCAACTCCAAATCTCATTGCTTTTAATGATTCTGCTTCATTTGCCTCCCATATACATATTTTTTAATGTCTCTTACCAGTTCCCATGTACTTGCAGAAAAGGAAAAAAAAATCCTCTTATCTTATGTGTTTTCCATAAAGTTGAACTTTTGTTAAATCTTTGAATGAATGCCTCCTGACTCCTTATCCAGTTCCAGGTACTTCAGAAATTTAAAAGAAGACATTAATTCATGAGAATTTATATTATCTGTTTAAGTGAGCAGATAGATACACTTGGTGTTAATTTAATTATTTTTAATTTGGGGGAGACTTTAGAAGCATTTGGATCAAATGTGATGAAAACATAGGTTTTATTTATTCAAACTATTTCTTGATTTAAACAAAAACATAACTGAACGGGATGGAAGACAAGTTCTAGGAGAATTAACTCTAAACGGTGAGTTATTATAGGTGCACACGCACACGATTTGTACCCTTATTTGCCACAGAAACACAAAAAAGGAAGGACGCTGGCCGACTGGAATTGTGAGCTTTAGTTCCAGTACCATTTTGAATATTGAGTATGAATACTTGACATTCTTGTGTCTGTATCTCGAGATGTAGGCCTGTCGGGATTGGTCTACAGAAACACGGCCTCTTATCTTCAAGCTTTACGTGAGTGACAAAACACTGTTTTCACCATTTTTATCTCTGTTTTCTCTACATGAGTTCTAAGTGAGGGTCCCGTTCTTAGACAAGATTATTACCCTTTTGTGCTCTGTCCTCTGTAAGCAAATTGTTGGGGAAGAGGTGAGCTTGGACCAGAGATGACAGCCCCATCCTCTTTCCATGGATTGTTGCCATACTTGGTAGAACTAGACAAACATCTGAAAGGGTTGTACTTGTTTGTATAAACTACACTCCATTTAGCTTGAGAATCTGTCACCCGGACTGCACTAAAAATTCCGAAAGCAGATGATATGCTATAGCTCGCCCCCTTATCTAAAACTCCACACACAGGAAGGGCCGCATATGTTATGTTTGAATGGTATCGAATACATTATTCCTTTTATCTGATGCAGAGGCTTTGAGAACCAGATATTCCCATACTGCAACTAATCACAAATCAATAGGCAACTCATTATTCTGGTGTTACAAGGAATCGTATTCTTATGTTAACATAAGTCCTATTCACTGACCAGAATAGGATGAAATTAATAGATGATAAGTTAATTGCAAGATGTTCCCTCTTCCTTTTTTTCACTCATTCTTTCTCTTTTCTTCCCTCATCTCTTTTTCCCTTTCTCCCTTTCTCTCTCCTCTTGAGAGCATGAGCCTCATCAAATCATGTGAGGCAGAATTAAATCCAGGCTTCTGTTCCCTCAGTGATCATCCCTGCTGAGAAAAGTAATTGTCTAATTTACTTTCCAGCTAACATTTAGGAAAATAAATTGAATAGTAAGCACCTGCAAATATTAAGTCTATTACAGCAAAGCTAAACGTTTTTGTTAGTATCTTCCTTGCACCTAATGTTTTCAAAACACATTTTTTTTCACTTTTCCTTGATTTCCTCATTGAGAAATATGGGTTCATTTTCCTCAATGCACAATGACACACACACACTGTTCAGCTAAGCCTTGATTCATGTAGGAATTATTAGAAGTCATTTAGGAAAATATATCACCAGAATTCCCATCTCAGACCATGTTTTGAAAACCCTCAGTTTTAGAAGAGGAGAAAATAGGTTCCTCTGGATAGAACACGATTCAATTTGTACATTTCTTATTGTCCTGTTATCATCACCTCCATGAAATCAGTGGGACCAAAAAGGTTATCCCTGTAATTCACGCAAGTACCAATACTGCCTCCTATTGGGATGTGCTTCACAAAGCTTCTTCACACATCATTTTGCATAATTCTTGCAACAACCCTCTCATGGAGGAGCAGGAAATTACCCCTTACTGAACTCCAGACTCCTATGAGTGTGGTCACATATTTGGTGTGTGGCACAGCCGGGATGTCAAGCCTTGAAGTACAAGTCCTTTGGTCCCTTTACTAAAATAGAGTTCTTCCCTTGTCCAGAGACGAAAATGCATCAGAGGAGCAATGGATGGAGCACGTGTTCCTCTCCACCTCGGCCAGGGCATCCTTACCAGATAAGGGGCAAAGTGTAGTTAGTAACTGTGAAAGCCATGCCATGGTTATTTTGATAATTAACATTGAAAGAAGCTTCAAAGGGGTGAAGACATAAAGAAGCCTGCTCAGCTACACCGTTTCTGCATCTGTGAATAGAACATAGATATTTGGTAGCCATTTGCTTAGCTACCATTAGCCATTAGCCATTTGCAAAAGCATTTTGTGGTTTAAGGAGGACTTTAAAAACTTCCCAAGAAAAAAACCAAACACTTGATGACATTGAGTGTGAAGTTAAGAGATTTTGAGATAGAACTGGCCAAAAAGCTTTAACTACAAATATTAAGAGACTTCTTGCTGCAGTAGGAAAGTTAGAATAGGAATATACACTGTGACTTCAGAATGATTAAGAGGCTTCTCACTGCTCTTCCTAAGAACTGGTGTCACTGGCAACCCTATCATATCTTACCCTATCATGCTACATGGTTATTTGATCACATGTAGCAGGGTTTTTTTTCCTTATGGGAGTCTAGGATCTAGGTTCTAAGTTCTAGAATCTCCACTGAAATTTCAAAGCACAAAAGAATCACTTCTTGAGGCTTAAGTGTCTTCTCATTGATAAAAGGCTTACGATCTCCACTATTTTGCGTCCCATTTGTAGTATGCTCTTGCTAAATTGTAAAGCCTCGGGTAACAATACTGGGTGCTCAGCTCATAAAAACAATAGGACCTAAAAATGAGTCACTACTTGTAATCTCTAAGTGCTCACAGTATAATAATAAAAACTCTTAGATAAACCATGACTATGTCCTAATCAATATAGATATTAATGTAAATATATTATCCTTTTTGGGGGGAGGTTTCTATTGGTTAGTAATATAGTTCTTTACATTCCATTGGCAATTTGTAGTTCATATAGTGCTTTCACATATATTATCACACTTGTGCTTTTAATTGTCAATTGAAAACTGATACAATCCACAACTGACTTCTGTTCTCATTTCTACAATTTACTTAAAGTAGCTGAATTGTTCATGACCATTTTGGTTTGCTTAGAAACCTTGTTAGAAGATTCATGGAAACTTACCACAACAGATTATAAACTCTAATAAAAACTTTAAAAAAAAATAAACTTCTTGTTTAGAGCAATTTTAGATTTACACAATTTTTATGAAGAGAGCACAGTTTCCCCTGTGCCCTGCCTTCAGTTACCCCTATTATTAACATCTTACATTAGTATAGTGTAGTTATTATGTCTAATAAACTGATATGACACATTTTTATTTACTAAGTCCATAATTTATTCAGATTTCCTTAGTTTCTACCTGGTATCTTTTTTTCTGTCGCAGGATCCCATCCAAGATACCACATTACATTCAGTCTTCATGTCTTCTTAGGCTCCTCTTGGTTGTGATGGTTTCTCAGACTTTCCTTGCCTTTTAATGAACTTGACAATTTTGAGGCATGCTGGTCAAGCATTTTGTAGAATGTCCCTCAATTGGAATTTGTCTAATGTTTTCCTCTTGATTTACTTGGAATTATGGCTTTTTTGGAAGAAGATCACAGGGGTAAAGTACCTTTTTCATCACCATATCAAAGGATAATACTATCAACATGAGTTGTCTCTGTGCCACAAATGTGAGCAATAATAAATGATTACGTTCTTCAGCCACTGAGTTTGGGGACCCTAGTCACCTGGCCAAGGTAGGGCTTGGAGGTTTCTCCAGCTTATACTTACTCTTGTTTCCCTTTCCGTACTGTACTCTTTGGAAGGAAGTCACCACACTCAGCCCACACACTTGGGGATTTATGCCTCACCTCCTTGAGGGCAGAGTATCTGCATAAAGTATTTGGTCTGAGAGGTATTTTTAAATTATAAAAACCTGGGAGGATTTCACAAGTCAACAGTGTTGTAAGGAGGAATGAGGAAAAAGATGAGGAACTCCATAGGAGGAAGGCAAGAAGTAAGGAATTCAAGATAATCATCACAACTAAGGCATGAGGTGAGGTTGTATGCCTCACCGGGGGTTAAACGTTATGACCTGAAACATAATCCATTCAACTTTTTCCTGCTCATCCAGTTCCTCTGTTAAAGTGAAGCATTTGAACATTGGGGAACTATAATGAAGTCCAGAATCCCTTCACTTTTCTCCTGAGATCATCCCATGGATACAATACTTCATGCATTGACAATGCCTATCCTTCAGTAAGGTTCTGGTGTTGAAAATGCATGAAATGGTTTCCCCATTTCCAGAGTTCGATACCTTTTCTTGAGAGTGGATTCAAGTGGATACGTGATGAGAAGAGGTGTTATCTCTCAAATTATACCGTTGCATTTGACTTAGTTAACTACTGATATTGGACAGCGGTTGCTGTATAACAAACCATCCCCAAACTCAGTGGCTGAAGAAAGTAATCATTTATTATTGCTCACATTTGTAGGACAGCTAGAGTTTATCTAGCCTCGGTTCAGCTAGGTAGTTCTGGTTCTCATGAAGATCTGTTAGTTGGCTGGGGAGTCACTGATCTGTGTTCCTCACCCTTTTCTTCAATTCAGCATGCTAGCTGTAGCATGTTTTAATCATAGCAACGTCAAAAGGCAAAGGAAGAAGTAGAAATATTTGCAATCTATCATACCCTTATTTCTCGAAACACTCTTTTTTTTTTCTTGTAACTCAGGACTATCTCCATCCTCTTATCTTTTATTTCCTTAATTCTTCTTCCTTCAACTCAGTACTGTAAATAGGCTCTACCTAAGGTTTTGCCTTTTAGTCCTAACCTTCTCCATGTGTGTGCTCTTCTTAAGAAGGCTTATCCTGGGTCAGATTTTCTAATTCCCTAGTGGTAGTTTCCAGTTTACTATTAGGCACTTCCATATTTTCATAATCTTTAGTCCCATGCTCCCCTTAAAGCAATGTTTCTCCTGAATACAAAGCTGTATGTTTTTTTAAAGATTTTATTTTTAACTACTCTCTACACCCAACATGGGGCTCAAACTCACGACCCCAAGATCAAGAGGCACGTGCTCTACTGACTGAACCAACCACATGTCCCTAAAGCTGTATGTCTGCAAAGGACTTTGGTCTTCATTTAATGTTTGATGTGGATGCAAAAACAAAAAGTCCTGATGAAAACCTATCCTACATTAATAGGAATCTGACAGCTCTTAACGTTAAAAGAGAACACATCTGAAAGAAAACAATAATGATGAGGGGAGTATTAAACACCATTTCCTATGAGAAACGGTTAAAGTTACTAATATTTTTTTTAATCTAGAGATTACATGGGGCATCATGATCATCATGTTTGCAGAGTTGAAGGTATGCAATATGGAAGACCTGAGCTGTTTTCTTTTGTAGCAGAACTACACCCAATAGGTAGATTTGGGGAAGAAAAATTTTAGCTTGATGTAAGAAAGAAATTTTTAGTAAAAGAACTGTATGGAAACAGAATGGGCTATATGTATATCTTCATTTTTCAATTATTGTCACCCATCTTTCCTGAAATGTCTCGCTTCCCTTTCTCTCTATCATCATCAAAATCCTATCCATCCTTTAAGATTAATCCCAAGCCTTCATCTCTCCACGAACTCTTCCCTGACGACTCAAATTTTATTGATCCTTTTAACTCATGTCCATAATTTCCTAGCCCACCCCAGCTAAATTAAGTGCTCTTTGAAAATAGAAATACAACATATAACTTTATAATCTTAAGTATGAAACACAATGTTGAGCTTCTAATAGACATTCAGTAAATTCTCACTGATTTACTGTTAGAAATCTTCCTGATTTCTCATCCGGAATCATTAGGCTTGGTTAGAATTTGAACCAGGTTGAAATGCCCAAGAGTCTGATCATTTCATACTTCTTTCACAAAAGGAGATGCCTTCTGATTTTAATAGTAGCCTGAAGGAAATACGGAATTTTGCCATCACTTGCCATCCAAGCTTACATTTTCCTACTTAACAAAAAAGGCACTGAATTCACAGGTTCTCTAAGATTTTTGATTTATAGCTCAGATAATTTGTTGGAAGAATTAGCAGAAGGAAATTGCCATCAACTTCCTCATGTCTGCAAATCATCTCACACAAAAATCATCTGGTGAATGGGAATATATGGCGTGGAGGAACACATACAACACTGGAGAAACGTCGCTCTCGTTGGCATTCCGGTCTGCCTGTTGTCATAGTTACCGATGTACTCCGAGCGGTTTCCCTCCTGAATCATACTCTGCAAACCCTCAATGAAAATAAGCTATGCTTCCTGCTTTATTTTTCTCTAACCAAGAACCGAAGCTAGAAAATAGCCTCAATTGCATGGGTATTTTTATACTTAAAGCAAGATTTTAAGCATACAAAAACAATGAGGAATTTAATCAAAATAAGTGCCTCTGATTGCAGTTTTTACTTTATTTGTTCAGCGATGATTCACTGAGGAGCTAGGTGTCGAGGACACAACTAAGATTATGGCCCAGTCCTCGCCCTAGAAGCTGACAGAGCTCTGCGAGGGAGAGAGACGGGTAAGGGATGCATTTCGGGGAAATGCAATCAGTTTTGTGCCGGAAACAGAGTATGGAAACCAATGGAAACGCTAAAGAGAAATAACTTTAAAGTTCGGGGTGCTGATGCAGTTGTATCAGAGGGAGGCTCCCGTCCTGTGACTCTTGCCGCGTTGTTCCTGTGAAGTTTAGCAAACGTATTTTTGGTCACTTTGGATACAGGACACCTGCATCCCCCTGCAGGTTGGGCTTATGGAGCAGCGGCATGAGGCGACCAGCCCTCTACTCACAACATGCTATCGCCTGCTGATACTCACACACAGTCTCCCCTTTGTGCTTTGGCTCCAGGAACTCCTTCACAGACATCCTCCGTGCCATCCTGCTGTCCCTGGAAGTCCTTATCGAAGATCCAGAGCTGCAGATAAATGGCTTCATTTTAATCATAGACTGGAGTAATTTTTCCTTCAAACAAGCCTCCAAACTGACACCTTCAATCCTCAAACTGGCTATCGAAGGGCTGCAGGTATGTTCACCCAACGTACAGTACGGGACCGTGTGACAGTGTACTTTTTTCTTATTCCAACCCAAGTAATATTTGTCCTTTGGAATAGGAAAGGAAAACTTAGATGCAGTTCACCTGTGACTCCTCCATATTTTCACTCCAGCCTGAGTTAGACTTTTTTTTAAAGTCAGTCTTCGTTTTCATTAACAACTCTAAAGTACTGTTACCACAGGCATAAATGACCTACTGTAGCAATTATGAATAAAGCTCAGAGATGTTTAGCCTCATCCATCTGAGAGTTCACAAAAATTAAAACTAGAAAACATCTGCTCTATGAGCATGCCCTATGTAGAGGTGGCATGGGGGCCTTCCACTCTTTCTAGAAACAGTGTTGCACTGTGGAAACGCACCCCGTGGACCCTCATTTCCCAGAATGCACTGTGCTTGAGTGCCTGTACTAAAGTAAACCACGTCAGCGCAGGCAAAGGAAGCAGACAAAACTCTACTTACTGTTTGACCAGTTGTCAGGACTTTGGGGAAGGGGGTTTTGTGCTGCACGGAAGTCGGGATAGTCAGTCTTGGGGTTCCTTCTACCTTTAAAAGCCAGTGATTCTGTGAAAAGTAACAAACTCAAAGGGCATTGCTGGGTAGCTTTCTGGTGACAACACTATTACAGTACAAAGTAAAGGCACAGTTCGGGAAGGTTCAGAATCAGCACAGATAAAACCCATGTCCCTTCTTAATTTTGAAGGAAGAATGACTCAGTGTGGTGACCCTCCCCAAAGATGGCAGTGACATGAAGCTATGTGGAAAAATAAATATTTGCTAATTCTCAGATCAGCAGCCATTACCCTTGCTCTTCAAAGTGCAAAAGTAGGAGACCCATTTCCTCCACTCATCATCATCTCGTGTGATGGGTGGTTGATGGGTCTGTTTCTTGAACTGTGGCTTATTCGTATCGGGCCTCCTACAGATCTCTAGCACCTCGTAGGCCTCTGATAAACAGGTTTGTTGAATGGATCTTATTTTATTGAAATGGTTTCCTATTTCAAGGGTAGGAGAAATAGAACGGGCATTTCAGAAGAGGAGGAGCAAATACACCCTCTTCCACTAATGCCACGTTATCCTGGGGGGCTGTATCATGCAGTGTACTGGGGACACGTTTTGGAAGTTGCTTTCGCATTTCTAGACTACAGGCAGTGTCCTGCCTTACCTTAACCAACCCGATCACGGACTGGTCTGCCCTATACTATCGATCCCTTTCCCTCAGCTTTAACTCCTTTTCTCCAGACTCCTCTTATCCAAATCACTGAACCTCTGATCTCTCTCTCCTTACAGCTTTTATCAAAAAGAGTTTGAAAGGAAGCTGCAAAGTTTATTTCATGCTCTATAATTATGCTGACCATATTTCCAGGGTTTTCTGTGGTAGTACAAGCTTCATTTAATTTTATCCATTTTAAAAAAGATAATCCAATACATGTGTAAGTAGCTGTGATTCTAGCTCTATGTATTTATAAGATTTTTTTTTCATAAATCAGGAAAGAAATGTCCTTTATCCAACCTTGTATTCCAGTTTTTCTTTCTTAAAACGTGTGAACTATATAATATGTCCCTTGCCAACTCCACTGGGCTGATGTGGGTCTTACTGAATTAATGCACGTGATGTGTTTTAAAAGGTAAGGCTACACATAAGCTTGTAAGATGTTTTTGTGAGAAATAGTAGGTGAACTTTTGTGGGCAAGGTGAGTCCCATCTGGGCCTTTACTTGTACCAGGGCCTGGGATGAATTTCACAACATCCTTCTTACAGCTCTGGTTAAGGAGTAACTTCTACTGAGAGAAGGGAGATGCATGAGGTCAAGGTCAGAGTGGAGTAAAAGTACTTCCTCCCATCATCTCACAGAACAATGACCTGAATCCCTTTACTCCTCTCCCTTTATGTAAAGCAAGGTAAACTCCTTTGAGGGTGGGTAAGTATCAGGCCAGTCTGGAGTCAGGCAATCTGGATTGGAATGCAGATTTTTCTGGGAATTCTGCCTGCCCAGGCCCTGAATCCCTGGGAACCCTTAGGAAGGTGCAGTCTCTCCTGCTAGGAGAAGGAAGCCAATGGTCCCAGGGGAAGCTAAGCATGGGTATAGCTCCTCCATTTTGGATACAGGCTCCCTGGACCATCTAGCTGTTGTCTGGGCCACTGTGAAAACTCCCTCAGGGCCACTGCAGATAGGTGCTGCTTTTGTTCCACAGAGGGCAGTCAGATATGGCCATTCACTGGCAACTTCTCACTCCAGGCGATTATCTCTGAGGCTCATTCCAGGCTTTTCTCTGAGGGGACATTCAGACACCATGGTCACCCCTCTACTGGCTCTCTCAGTGATCTTTCTTCATTGCAGGGATTGTTTTTATCCACAATGTAGGCATTAGCTCCTTTGACATTTCAAAAAAGTCAGAACTTGTACTGAGGAGAATTCATGCCTTTGGTATTATGCTAAGTGAAATAAGTCAGTCAGAGAAAGACAGATATCATATGATTTCACTCGTGTGTGGAATTTGAGGAACTTAACAGAAGACCATGGGGGAAGGGAAAGAAAAGTAAGATGCAAACAGAGAGGGATGCAAACCATAAGAGACTCACAAATACAAAGAACAAACTGAGGGATAATGGGATGGGGAAAATGGGTGATGGGCACTGACAAGGGCACTTGTTGGGATGAGCACTGGGTGTTGTATGTAAGTGAGGAATCATGGGAATCTGTTCCTGAAGCCAAGACTACACTGTATGTTAGCTAACTTGACCAAAAACGAAGAAAAGCATTCATACCCGTGTGGTCACACTTGTTGTAAAAGGAGGATCTCATACAGGTCTCCATTCACCAGCCACGAAGATTCGAGATTAATTCTACAATACTGCTGACATGGGCAAAGACATAGACTGTTGTGGAGAAAGGGAACTCGAGGTAAGGCCAGTCAGCAAAAGAAGAGAAGCCCCTGTTCTTCTTCCTGTGCACCCTCTGAGAGGTCTGAAGAGGTTAGAGTATCTGCTAGACATGCGGGAAATTGCAGGGGACGGAGATCCTGTGTTCCAGTGAGGAGACCTTGCTCTCTCTGCTGTTCTGCCTTTGTAGGGTAGATGTGAGACAGCAGCCTTGTCAGAAGGAATCATCAGACCACTTTCGTGCTAGGCCATCTGGTTTAGGGTTTTAGCTATTTATAGGAACTGTCTCAGATTACCTGCTGCTCAAACCCTAGATAATTTGGGGCCCTGGGGCATTACCACCCATAGGTAATACAACACCTACCGCAGGGAGGAGGGGGTGGGGGCTCACTGCTCAGGCAGTGAGAATTTAGAATCGTTTTTGGTCATCCCACACCTTGCGTAACACACTAGTCCCCAAACCCTGAGTTTTAGCCCTATTACCTCCATTCTTAGTTCTCTGTAAAGACAGTTGTTCAGCGCAACCTTCCGTTACTAATTGTTGTGCATTGAGTTCCTTGAGGAGCAGACTCTGCCAGAGATTAGCATGAGGTTCATCAGGGAGTGCTCTTGGGATCAACTCCTGTAGAAGGGAAGCTATGGAAGAATGTTTGCCAGCAGAAGTCAAGCTAGGATTCTGGCATTTCCCGTGAAAGCCTCGGGTGTTGCTACTGAGATGACCCTTCAGATTTCTCCCTGACTGGGGCCAAGGGGTTGGACTTTGATATTCCCACACTGTTCAGTCATTGGGTACAGGCTGCTCTGGGAAATGGTTGTGAGTTTGGGCGAAGTGACTCTCTTCAGCCGAAGCCCCAGAGAGCACTGTTATCTGCCAGCTTTCTGCTAGCAACATCCCCGAACAACTGGGGAATAACTCCGCAGTCCTGAATGAGGCCTGGCAGTATATCAGAATTTCTACCAT
This sequence comes from Acinonyx jubatus, assembly GCF_027475565.1. NCBI lineage: Eukaryota > Metazoa > Chordata > Mammalia > Carnivora > Felidae > Acinonyx > Acinonyx jubatus. The sequence continues at coordinate 69,897,063 of NC_069394.1, read as the reverse complement.
AATACGAAGCAAAAGATATTTGGAATATTCTGTAATGGAATGTCAAGGAGCTTCCTTTATTTTGAATCTAGGTGTTGAACCGCTTTTTTTTTCTTGGTTACATAAAGTCCTCAATTCTACCCAAAGTGGAAGAAATACCCAGTAATACTGAGGTGATGGGCACTGGGCAGGGAAATCAGTGGCCTACCAGTTGTATTTCTGTGCCTCAAAAGGCAATTATATATATTCAACTGATCCTTGATAAAGGAGAAAAGGCAGCACAATGGAACTGAGATAGTCTTTTCAACAAATTGTGCTAGAACGGGACATGTCATGTGCAAAAAACTGAATCTAGATAGAGACGTTACACTCTTCACAAAAACTAACTCAGAATGGATCACAGACCTAAGTGTAAAATTGAAAGCTATATAAATCTAATAAGATAACAAGGAGAAAACCTTTGTGACCTTGGTTATGGCAATGACTTATTAGATAAACCACCAAAGGCACAATCCATGAAAGAAATAATTGATAAGCTGGACTTCATTAAAATTAAAGACTTCTGCTCTGCAAAAGACCGTGTCAAGAGGATAAGAAGAAAAGTCAGACTGGGAGAAAATATTTGCAAAGATACACGTGATAAAGAACTGTTATCCAAAATATACAAAGAACACTTCAAACTCAACGATAAGAAAGTGAACAATCCAATTAAAAAATTGGCCAGAGACCTGAATAAACACGCCACCAAAGAAAACATATAGATGGCAAATAAAATAAAAAAGAATGCTCCACATCACATTCATCAGAGAAATGCACATTAAAACAGCAATGAGATACCACTGTCCACCTAAGTAGAAAGGCTAATATCTGGAACACCAATAACACTAAAGCCTTTCAAGGATGTGGAGCCACAGAAACTCTCATTCAATCCTGGTAGGAGCACAAAATGGTGCAGCCACTTTGGAAGACAGTTTGGTCGCTTCTTACAAAATTAGACGTATTCTTACCATACGATTCAGTAATCAAGCTCCTTGGTATTTACCAAAGGAATCAAAAACTTATATGTACACAGATGTTTTCAGCAATTTTATTCGTAATTGCCCAAATTTGGAAGCCACCAAGATAGTCAGTAGGATATGGATAAATAAACTGTGATACAAAACAATGAAATATTATTTAGTGCTAAAAAGAATTGAGCTGTCAAACCATGAAAAGACATGGAGGAAACTTAAATGCATATTATGAGGTGGAAGAAGTCAATCTGAAAAGGCTACGTACTGCATGATTCCAACTATACGACATTCTGGAAAAGGCAAAGCTATAGAGACAGTAAAAAGATCAGTTGTACCCAGGAGTTGTGGGTGGGAGTGGGGGGTGGGGCCGGATGAACAGGCTGGGCACAAAGGCTGTGTGATGCTATAATGATAGATACTTGTCATACATCTGTCCAAATTCATAGAACAGGCAATACCAAGGGTGAACTGTAATGTAAACTATGGACTTTGGATTATAATGATACGTCACTGTAGGTTCATCAATTGTAATAAATGCACCACTCTGGGGGGGCGGGTGCTGATAATGGGGGAAGCTACATATGTGTGTGAGCAGGGGATATATGGGATTTCCCATATCTGTGCCTTTCCTTCAATTTTGCTATGAACTTAAAACTGCTCTACAAAGTAAAACCTTAATGAAAAAAAAGGTAATTATATTGCCTCTAACAACAATTATCCAAAGAATTGTCTGTGCATAGAACTTTGGTTATGTGCTTCATAGGCTGAATTAGTGAGTTATAATAATAATTCTATAGAAGACTGCTCTTTAAGGGATCATCAGATTTCTAGATCAAAAGTTACTCTGTATCAGCCAGTCATGAAATTCTAATAGTGTATGTATTATACATTCCTCCTTTCACAGCAATGCTTTGAGGAAATGTCATTGTTTAGAATGTTAAGTTGTCCCAGTTACATAAATATTCTATGAATATTAGTTCAAAGAACTTCAGTTAAAATACTAATTTTGAGAATGCCTGGAAGTCATTTTCTCTCACTCAGTTGTTTGATCTCTTAAATGCGGTCAATAATGTCTAAAAGAGCCATGTATCTGTTCATTACAACTTGTTTAAATTTTAATCAAACTTAAAGTAATATTTATGCCACCATTTTAATACAGCTCAGTGTTACTCTCAATTCTGCTGGGAAATTCTGGCAGAATGAGCAACATGCTGAAATCCTGTTCTTGAGTTTTGTGATGTCTCCAAAATCAATTTTTGGAATTATTTCTTGTAAATCATTGTGGCCCAGCCATTACAATCAACACACGGCATTTATCAATGTTCAGCCAACCCAGATACTTATAAAGAGCTTACTGGGCTGAAGTGTTTTACTTGGGAAGAGCTGTAGCCTTGTGTCCCGCAGGCTATTTACAAAATGTTTGATTCCCTTAAAGACCCAGGCATTTGTTAAGGGTTTAAAGAAGCTTACTTTTCATTCACTGGAGGAGAGCCAGGCATCATTCATTCTTTCTTCTCTTTTCCCCTCATTTCTGGGCTTAGGTCGTTTTCCTCTGGCCAATCAGACACTTTTTCTATTCATTCACTCTTCATTCAAGGCTTACTGTGTGACTGTTTTGTTGTGGTTAAGGATGGTATTGTAATATTTACATGGTAAATACTATAAATATTTGACTTATACTGTTATAAATATTTGATTTACACTGACTTTGCCCCAGGCACTTTTCACATACCATTTAATTTCTACCGTAAACCTATGAGGTAATACTGTTATGACACCACATTTTACAGGGGACAAAACTAAAATCTAGAGAGATCAATGGCTTGCCTGAGGTCTTTAAATGGCAGAACCAGGATCCAAGCCTGAATAGTTGGACTCTGCTCTCACCTACATCAAAGCGTGGTTGTACCGCAGCAGCTGCAACACCTGGGAACATTTTTGAACGTTCAGAATGTTCAAATGTTTTCTATAGAGTTATCTCCCTTCCTCCACCTCCCTCCTCAAACTCCCAAAGCTTTGAGCCAGTGTACTGCAAAAGGAGGTCCGCTGCTTTTCAAACTCTTAGCCCAAAAGTGAGAATGGATTTGGAGCAATGCTCAGAGGCTCGGCCAGCTGCAAATCATCTCTCTCCTGGGTGTCCCTTTTTGTTACACTGCTTCCCACCTTTGTCCAGTCTCTCTACCCGCTTCCCACATCCTACTTTTTCACACCTTTTCTAAAACATATGACACGCTCACTTGCCTTTAGAGTATCCCAAGTGCCCTATTCGCCTAAAAGACTAGAACAGTAAAAAGTCTGTCCAGTCAATGGGCAACCTGAAAGTTCTCTGGGGCAAATGAATGGATAGTGTGGTTAGAAATTTGGAAAGGCAGGTTGGGCAAGTGCACTTCAAGTTAGCAGTAGATTCGCACCGTATCAAGCATCAATGACGCAGACATGCAGATACAGTGACTCCCGGTGTATTCATTCCACATAGAATGTGGGTCAGGTACTCTCTAACTAAACAGGATTTACAGCAGAGAACTGAGCTGGCCAGGCTTACTGAAGCTTACTTGCTAGGGCTTTATTATGCAAAGTGTAGTCCACAAGTCGGCAATATCAGCATCACCAGGAGCTGGTTAAAAATGCAGAAACTCAGGCCACTGAATCAGGATCTGCATTTCAAGTTCTTTAATGTGTAAGTGGTCTGCATGCACATTAAAGTTGGAGAAACACTACTGTAACAGATGGCATTACAGTATAATAGGATCTCTGCGTCAAGTGCGTCAGACTTCCCTGGGGGGCTCGGTACAAACCCCACCGACTGTATCTCATCCCCAGTGTTTCTGAGTCCATAGATCTGGAGCAGAGTTCACGAATTGACCTTTCAAAAACATTCCCAGGGAAGCTGTTGCTGGTACAATCACACTTTGATGTAGTTGGGCATCGACTCTAACTATTTGGGCTTCAGTCCTGGTTCTGCCACCTAAAGACCTCAGGCATGTCATTGATCATTCTAGATTTTAATTTCATCATCTGCAAAATGTGGTGTCATAACAGTACTACCTCAAAGGGTTATGGTAAAAAGTGGATTGTACGTGAAAGTTGCCTGGGACTAAGCGTCACAGACAGTGCTCGCCGAATGATAGAGTGTTATGGAAAGAACGAAGAGACCAGCCCTTATCCATGGGCTCCTGTGCCTCTAACGTATGGATTTAAATGAGTATGCTCTCCATTGTCCCAGGTCTGCCAGTGTGGATCCCGGAAAATGCGATCTCATCAACCTATTCCCTGGCCCTGAACAGGGAGCTCCCTCTCCTCGCTCGCCTTAGTTAATGACTTAGGTCCAGATTGTTGTCACCTGTCCAGGCTGTGGTACTTGAGATGCTGTATCTTTCTATTCATGTGGTGTGATCCTTTTCATTATCACCAAACGGTCAACTGTGCACGCTTTTGCAGTTGGGTGATTAATGGGGTCAAAATCACCTCTTTCATCTGGCAGGACTCTTTAGCGATAGCATTTATGGTGTCTTTTATTGATCCTTGCAGTTGTCATGTATTAAAGAATATTAGATAGAAACAGATTGAAGGAAAAGGATATTTCTACTTTGCCAAGAGGTTTCTTAATTTATGTTTCCTGAACACTCCTGGTATATTTGAAGAACACTTTCCCTCCAAACTATTTTTTACCTTCTCAGCCACAAAGCTGTAATTCTGAATTTGCAATGGTGCAATATGTTACTATGGAAATATTAGAAGAATAAGATATCTCCTTTAATGCACTACCTTGTTAAGTATCAATTAAACTCGGGAAGATAATTAGAGCTAATGAGACTCTGGTGATCCTGATGGCAAACAGCATGGCCTATTTAAAACAGTTCCAATTAAATAGGTGTATCTCTAGCATATTTTTGATAAATAGTTTTTCTGGACTTTCATGCATTGTAGATCTAGCCAACGCTCTGATTCACCCGTTTAAGAAACAGGTACTAAGTCTTTACTTTGTGCCAGTCACAAAAGTAAACAGATGCAGTCCCTGCTCTCAAGGTGTCATGGGTCAAAGCAGAGGCAGACCCATGAACAAATGATGAAACAATGAGCACGCGCAGAAAGGGGATATGCACCAGGTTCATAAAATCCCACCGCACGCCAGAGGTGTTAGAAATGGCATCCTGGGAGGGGCACACATCAGCTGATTCTTAGCAGCTGAGTGCAGAATAGCCAAGAGAAGGCAGGGTGGGAGAATTTCAGGCGTGGGGGATAATACAGGCAAAGACATACAGGCAAATATACTCAATAGGAGAGGGAAATGGAATTAATTTTGTATTCCTGGAGTGCACCAAGGACCAGGCAAGGAGCTTGTGTGCCCTGCAGACATTGAGGGCCACTGAATATATTGAAGCAGAATGGCCACACAAACTTATATTCACGTGGGATCAATTTGGTGGGTATGAGCAGGGAAGATTCAAAGGCAGGAGAATAATTAAAAGACAAGTGCAGTAATTCAAATAAGAAATAATAAGACTAAGTAGGGGTGGTGGAAGGGATTTGATAACTACACAGGAAGTAAACTAAGGCAGCGTTTGGTGGTTAGATGCTTGAGAATGGGACGTGGTGGAGGAGTCAAGGCAAAAGCTGAGGTGTGCAGCCAGGGTGAAGGATGGCCTGTGGTGCCAACCAATGAGATCATGCAGACAGGAATGGCAGGTGTGGGGAGATAATGAGCATTATTGGAATGTTGGACATGGTGAGTTTAGGATCCCAGGAAATATTTGAAAGGTTTATATGAAGTCTGAGCTGAGGGGAAAGGTCTAGAGTGGATCTATAGAGTTGGTGGTGTCTGAAATCATGGGAAAGGAAAAGATCATTCAGAGAAAAACTAGAGTGATGAACAATGACCGAGAAAAGAACCCAAGTGATGAGCAATGTAAATGAACAAGTTGGACGAAGAGGAGTCCTCCAAAGAGAAAGGGGAGGTAGAGATGGGGAGACGTGAGAAGAATCCTGAGCTCATCTCCCCACAGGAACTAAGGGACTGGGGCTTCAAGGAGGGAAACCATTTGAGGGTAATGGTGGGAGGAGCATCTAGAGAGCCCTGGTTTGAGGGCGAGGACGGTGGAAAAATATCTATCAAGAAACTCTATCAAGAAATACGTCCCGGAGACCACAGCAGGTGGTGGAGAGAGGAAACTGGAGGAGAGGGAGCAAGAAGACGGTAGTGGAAGAGGTTTTGCATCTCACTCTTCCATTGGACAGGACTTTCAGCAGCAGAATATATTAAGGGCCTTCACACAGCCGTGTCACACACACAATCAGTCTTGACAAAAGATTGGCCCTTGTGAATTATTTAGGTCCAGGTTAATATTTCTCAATGCACCAATGTAGAGATCTCTGCCTTCATTATTATGAAACGAGTAGTGACATGGCTATCCAGGGACTCTGCTGAATATATTATATATTTGCAAAAATATGGGCTACCTCTGAGTTTCTAGTCCTGTCAGTGTCCTAGGGGACATAGTGGCACAGAGTTAATCAGTATTCAGCTGTCTTGAAGTTCAGCTGTTGAAAGAACCTGTGTGGAAAACCTTGCCCTGGCATCCACATTCTCTGGTGATTAAACTGTAGGCATTAAAATAATACTACATTTCCAAAAAAAAATCAATCAGAGCCCCTTTGTTTCCTGAAATGAAACAGCAACTCAAATCTGGCTCAAACAAAAGAAAAATGCAGGCGTGGGACACGTACAGAACAGGCAAGTTCCTGGCTACTCTATCTTCCATATTTGGCTAGTCCTGGAGGCAAAGTTGCAACAATACTCTAAGAGCTCAGCCTTTCCTTCTCTGACTGTCTCTTAGTTACACTTTTCTCTGTAGTGTGCTTATTCGCAGACAGGCTTTCTCCTGAGAGTGACAAGGAAGTCTTCAACAGTTCCAGATACAGGTGACCTCTTGTGTCTGCACTCTTGGCAGGAGTGAGGGGGTTGGCCAGACCGGTTTATGAGCCCTCTCAGGATGCTACACATGAACTGCATAGACTCAGAATGTTGGAGGAGTGGCACCCAAAAGATGCTGAGAAATGACAAAAGTTTTGCTTAGAAATTTAAGGTCGAAGATTAGAAGTTTTATTCAAATTCTTTACTTGCTATACAACATAGCTACTAGGAGTTTGTTTCTGTTTGGCAACTAATTCCATGGATAACCTTGGGAAAATGGTTTAACATCTGTACACCTAAGGTTCTTTATCAGCAAAAAAACAATAGGATTGGACTAGAGTAGTGGTTCTTACACTTTATCACCCACAAAAATCACCGGAGGGCTTATTAAGGCTCTGATTACAGAGTCTTGACCTTGGAATGTCTGATTCAGTAGGTTGGCGGGAGTGGGTGAGTGAGAAAGCATTTCCAACAAGTTCTCAGGTCATCTTGATTTGCTAGTCCAGGAATTACACTTGACAACACTAGACTAGATAATTCCTTACAACCCTTTTTATCACCTAATGCTACAAACCTGTAATTTTACCTCCATGGAATAGCTTTAAAGCTGACGTTAGGGAAGAGAAATAGGCTTTCCCCACATAACAAATCTAAATACAGTTGACCCTTGAACAACACAAGTTTTGAACTGTGTGGGTCCACTTACACGTGGATTTTTTTTTCCAATAAATACACTGCATACTATAAATGTATTTTCTCTCCCTTATGAGCTTCTTTTTTTTAAAAGTTTATTTAATTATTTTGAGAGAGAGAGAGGACAGAGTGGATGAGTGGGGGAGGGGCAGAGAAAAATGGGAGAGAATTCCAAGCAGGCTCCTTGTGGGCAGTGCAGAGGCTGATGCAGGGCACAACGCCGTGAATCCTGAGATCATGACCTGAGCAGAAACCAAGCACCAGACACTTAGACTGAGCCACCCAGGCGCCCCCTTATGAGCTTCTAGATAACATTTTCTTCTCTCCAGCTTACTTTATTGTAAGAATACGGTGCATAATCCATATAACACACAAAATATGTATTTATCAACTCCACGTTATCAGCAAGGCTTCCGGTCAACAGTAGGCTATTAGTAGTTACATTTGGGGGAAGCTGAAAGTTATATGCAGATTTTCACCTGTGCCCCTAACCCCCGTGTTGTTCAAGGGTCAAGTGTAATTAGGTTGCAGTGCAAAGAAGAATTTTGAGGCAAGCTCCATGAATGCTAGCATTTATTTGAGACGTCTGCCTTCATTAGAGATAATAAAGGGGCAAGCCTGCCATATACACTGACTCAAATATTCTCACTAACCTGTTCAGGGGACAGTTCAGTGTTCATGGTACAAGAAATAAGGAGCATAACCATAGGGGGAGACAAACATCTCAAGAAGCTCATATTTTCTAGTCTAGGTTGGAAATAAGCACACTTGATGCTGATGGAGATAATAGTGATGGTGGTGGTGATGGTACCCATTCTTCGTCTGGCGCTTAATGTACTTTCACCCCGGGGCGCCTGGGTGGCTCAGTCGGTTAAGTGTCCAACCTGATTTCAGCTCAGGTCATGATCTCACAGTTCATGAGTTCAAGCCCCACATCAGGCTCTGTGCTGACAGCGTGGAGCCTGCTTGGGATTCTTTCTCTCCCTTTCTCTTTGCCCTCCACTGCTTGCTCTCTCTCTCTCTCTCTCTCTCTCTCTCAAAATAAATACATTAAAAAAAAACAATAAAAATAAAGTACTTTCACACAATGTCTTATTTGATTTTCCCAACAGTCCTGTGTAATTAGCAGTGCAAGAGAATAACAAATCATCACTTCAAAATAAAAACATGAAAAAGACTGATTGGAACAATCAGTGAGATATCAATTCTGCATAAGGTCATAGTTGCCTTGGAGGCCAACTAAAGACCCCAGACATTGTGTCGTGTCCCACCATGAGAGAAGCTGGACTTTGTGAGGATAAATAGGTGATAACTTTCACCAAAGGAAAGCATTTGTTGCTAAGAAACCATTAAGGATTTTTAACCCCTTTTAGCCCAAAGACAAAATTTCGAAGTGCAGTTTCTTATTGTTATATTTAGAAGGACCTAATTTTTGTGTAATAGAATATTGGTGTGCAGTACACAGAGAACTACTGAAATTGTAAGTGAATGCTGAGAAATGACAAAAAATTTTGCTTAGAAATTTTAGACGGAGCGCCTGGGTGGTGCAGTCGGTTAAGCGTCTGCCTCTTGATCTCAGCTGGGGTCATGATCTCACGGTTTGTGAGTTCTAGCCCCACATCAGGCTCTGTGCTGATGGCGTGGAGGCTGCTTGGGATTCTGTCTCTCCCTCTCTCTGCCCCTCCCCCACTTGTGCCCCCCCCCCAAAATAAATAAATAAACTTAAAAAAAAAAGAAATTTAAGGTAGAAAGTGAATTTTTCAGAAAATGAAAGCATTTAAATGACTCAACACAGATCAGGAAAAAGACCACTAACACTTACCCTGAGGTCCCTCTTTTCTCCTCCCAGTAACAGACTCCCAAAGGTAGCTACTTCCTGACAGTCGACATTGTAGTTTTACCAGAGTAGAGTCTGATTTCCAGAAAGAAATGACACCTCCTGTGTCCAGGTGTTCCTGAGATCAATCATTCTTTTGTGTTACAACCATCATTGTGTACTACCTGTTTGTACTTTTTTCGTCAAAGATCTCAAACTATAGACGGAATTTAAAAATAAAATTATTCTTGAAAAATATTAAGGCTTAAGAAATGCAGTAGCACATTTTCTTTGTGGAATTTACTCAGACAGCAACCACATCTCATAGAATATAGAATATGCAGCAACAAATAAATGTCACAAGAAATGGCTGTATTTAATGCATACACTTCATTTTTAAGAGATTCTCTCAAACTTTCCCCCTCGAGCCTATTTATTCTCATTTTACACGTGATTCTCGTTGATTTGGTTGTGTTGTTTCCAACCTCACCGTGTGTTAAAGCCTCTAATAAGAATTTGGTTGAGGGGGTTAATCCACATTAGCATATAGACTATATCAGGAAACAGCAGCTGTCAGCCGGGGAAGAAACACAAATAACATAAAATTTTACTAATGAAACTAGAAACACCACGACTGAGGCCATTTAGCATAGAAGTTCATGCACCCTGGAGGGCATCAGCATACCAGAGAGACGTATATGATGTACACATCCGTGATCCTGAGCTGTCTGGAATAGTCTCACTCGCATTCAGTAAGCTTTACGGAAGACACTGAAGATGTGTAAAATTGTAGAGAGATTTCATCCAAGATATTTATGTGATATAGAAAATGTTATAGCATAAGAGACAGATTCTTAGCCACTTATATAACTATACAGTCACTTACAGTGACTAGTGTATGTCACTTAGTCACTTATATAACTTAGGAATCCCAGAAATTATTCATTTTTCTAGAGTTCTAGAAAAGTTTCATTATATAGTGAAAACAGTTGCCTCGTTGCCAAGACGCATCCCTTTGAAGGTGTGTCTTTTAAATTCCCCGAAACGGAAGAACAGTGCTATTAGCTGTTGAAATCTGCAACATTCTCTAAGCTAAACTTCCACTCCCCAAACTCCCAAACCCCACTCTTGTGGGTTCATTATACATGGTCAGATACAGAATTTTTTTAATACTGGCAATATTGGTCAATAAAAATAAGAAAATGCAAATTGCACACAACTTTACTCATCTTAAACCCAGGCATAGTATACAGTGAACAGTATTCTAGTTCTTTAAATATTGTACCTCAACATCATTTATAATGATGACATAGTATTTTATTATTTAATTATACGATAATGTATTAACCAATTCCCAGCTTTTGAATGTCTAGATTGTTCTCATTTTTTTCAGCAGTATGTTACAATGCTGACATGAATGTCTCTTTAGCTAAATTTTTGACCACATAAATTACTTCCTTAGAATTAATGTCTAGAGGTAAAATGTATCTTGAAGATGCTCTAGAGAAGGGTTTTGTAGTATTCACCAGTAACGTATGAGAAGGTCTGCTTCTGAACCCAAACCCTCGTTGTTAAAAATAAATCTCGGTGTATTTGTAACCTTCCCATGATGGCTGCACCATAAGGCCCCTTTTTGTTTTAATTTGCTTTGATTACTTTGATTACTTGTGAGACAGAACATTTCTCTGTATGTTTATTAGACATTATAGTCTCTTTTCTGTGTACTGCCTGTTAATGTATTTCATCCATTTTTCAGTTGATGTTTTTAAATCTTGTTTTACTGCCAAATTGTAAGAGATTTTTATTACTTAAGGAAATATGCCTTTTATCATACTGAACATTTTTTTCACAATTTTCATCTAGAATGAATACTATTTATTTTTGCTATTCTTATCTAAAGCAGTTTAAAAAGTTTATATGATCACGTCTGTTAAGGTGCCTTTCATAGGACTCAGAAGGTCTCTTTTTTCCCCCCAAAATTGTAGCAAAGTCACTAGTGTTTCCTTCTAGACTTAGATATTTTAATTTAGCTTTTTTTATCTATCAGAATTTGCATTTGAAAGATGTGAGGAAGAGATCTACCTTCATTTTTTTCTCCATGTATTGTGCTTAGTCCTAATACTAGTTATTGGACAATGCATCCTGAAATGCATTTTAGAAGGTGGATAAATCAATGCTTAGGGAATATTGACAAGGAGAGGAATGAGAGAGGTGGTTATTCATTGCATGCTCTCTGTAAGAAATTTGAGGCAATTTTTCATAAGTATGAGTAATGTGAATTGACAAAGAATGGAGAGATGAGACTCACTTCACTTTAGCAACTATTTACTCAACTTACTATGCCAGAATTCCAAGCAGGCATAGATGGAGGGACCAGCTGGTCATGCCCCCAGGACGGAGCAAAGATTAGCTTGGTGTTTCTCTGGAGCCATATGGGAGAAAAGGAAAAGCGAGATGGCTTAGCCAGGTAGAGGGCAGTCATTGTTGGGCCCAAAAGCTGGAGAACTTGGAAAATATCTTTCACTGCTAAGGAATAAATACGCATAATGAAGATCTCTCCTGTTTCAGTAGTATCAGAGTGGAGTTTAGTAAGTTAAAGATGTTTAATGGAGAGTATTAACACTGTGAAAAATCTTAAAAGATTAAGCTAATGCCAGCTCAATTGGAATGTCATTAATTGAGAGGAGTAATCCCTAATGCCTTAATCTGTAGACTCATTAAGGATTTGAAAGAAATTATGAATAACTTGTTCCATTAACTGAATGAAGTTTTAATTAAGATATTCTTGGAAAAATAAGAGTACAGGGCAACACTAAAGAGGATTTTATGACTTTGGAAGGGGAGGTCTAGAGATCTAGGTCTCCATCTCTCCCTCCGTCCCTCCCCTGCTTGTGCTCTCTCTCTGTCTTTCTCAAAATAAATAAATAAACTTAAAAATTAACTGAGAAAGATTGCTGAACTCATCCTCAGCGTTTTTGATTTCCATAGGCCTAAGCGACCCAAGAGACCATCTACATCACTCAGAATAGCTCACAAGGGTTGTTCCCCAAAGGCTAAGTGGTTGGTAGAAAACTCCAGAGAATATTTGGTTGGCCCTAACATATGAAGAATACCCAGCACCATGTCTAGAACATGTCTAGACATGCAATAGATATTTATCCCTCGTTCTAAAACCTGACTTATTATCTGTAATTTCACCTCATTAATAAAGGACATATGTTTGAGAAGGAAATGCATTTTCTAACAAAAGATTTAAGTCTCATTAAAAAGCACAGATATTATTTGTAGTCTTAAATATAACTAATTATGTCTGTAGGATGATTAATATTAATATTGTAAATGTAGCCTTATGCTTAGGACTGACTAAACCAACACATCAGTAAACTCTAGTTGTTTGCGCAACTTAAAAATCTATTTTTATAGTATTTGAAACTGGAATAAAGTACTTAAAGAAATACTGCATTGCTCATGACAAAGAATTTTGTGCAATTTATTTTAAAATCAGTTATGAGAGGAAAAATTGATTCAGTTTAATATGAGTACCATTGATTCTCAAGAAAGAAATTATATGTATAACAGATAGGTCTGATAGTCAAATAGCCTTTTAAATTAAATAAATCTTTTAATGCATATTAGGCCTTTCCTAACAAATACTAAAATTATAAAAGAAAGTTGGGGTTTTTTATTCAAAATTTCAGAAATCTCAGTAATTATTTTAAGTAGTTATTTTAAGTATGATAAGAGAGTGATCACTGAATAAGTGTCAAGCCAGAGTCTTTTCTTTGCCAGACTGAGTGTTGTAAAAGGCAATGTCCATGTCTAATGGACAGTTTGCTTGAATTTATTCATTCACTGAATGAGTTTTGTTAAATGTTTTTCATATGCTAGGTTTTGTGTACCCGATCAGACATGGACCTTAATTCCCATTTATTCATACAACAGATATTTTTTGAGGTCTTCTAATGGGCCAGACACCGATCTAGGCACCGAGAATACATCGGAGGGTAAGACAGACCAGGTCCCTGCTCTTCTGTAGTCTGTAATCTATTGGGTGGTAGAGAGAAGAGGGATAATAAATGATAAATAAGTAAAATACGCCAACTAGCAAGTTCGTACATGCATCATTTTTGTACAATTGTACAATTATAACTTCAAGATATATTCCCAGAAGTAGGATTTTCTAAAATTAGAAATTATCCATTTGTAATTTGGGTAAATATTCAGAAATAGCTCTCCACGCACTACTACAATATCCACCATCAGTAATATATGAGAACACATATTGTTCAAGGCCTTGCTCAAACTTTTAGATTTTGACAGCCTGATAGAATGAAAAATGTTGTGTCTGTGAATTTTTAATTTGCATTTCCCTAATTATAATTGAGGTGGAGCATCTTTTCCTATGTTTACGTGGAATTTGTATCTCCCTTTTTTTTTAATTTCCTGTTCTCATGTTTCCCCCATCTTCTTTATTGCATTATTGGTCTTATCAATTCATGGTAAGAAAATTAGCTTTTTGATATGAATTGCAAATATTTCTCATAGTTTTCTTTTTATTTTCCTTACAGGATTTTTTTTGGGGGGGGGGGCTCTGTTTTGTTTTTGCTAGCTAAGAGGATTTTTTAATATAGTGTTTGCCAATTTTGTATGGCTTCTGGAATGTCTTCTAAAGTTTTATGGTTTCTTTTTATTTTATGTTTAAGTTTTTCATCTGTTTGTAGTTTATGCTAGTGTACAGTGTGACGGTTTTGGCTTTTGTGTTTCCTAGAAGGCTGCCTGGTTGCTCCAACACAATTTATGGAAACTTTTATTTCCCCGCTTCTGACTATACTTGCTATCTTTATCACGTGCCATAGATACTTGGGTCTCTTTATGCAAAGATACCCATACTGTTCTAACTATTGAGGCTGAAAAAGAAGTTTTAATATCCAGTGAATCCTCCTTTGAATAATTCTACGCAATAGAAATTCATTGGCTGTGAAAATAAACAGAATAATAGAATAATGTATGACAGTAATAAAATAAAATAAAAAATGAGAGGCAAAGAAAATAAATAAATCTGGGTTCCTGCCCCAAAGTGGTTCACACTTTGTGAAAGTGGCAGACATATAAACTACAGGTCGCAGAGAAAAGGGAGAAGTATGAAAACAAATGCGTGCCCAAGATGCTATGAGGTTCTGAGAAAGAAATGCATCACACTGGGAGTTCTGCCATCAGCCCCGTGGCTGAGATCAGATCTGCAGGGAACTTTGAACAATTCATCGGTTATAAAAGTCTCAGAGGAAAGACAGGGCATTCAAGCCTCATTTGGAATTTACCAGAAACTCCCCCCCTCCTCCCACATATTTTCCATTCTTGTTTTCTCTCTACTAGCAGTGGGGCTGGGATAGTTTTATGACACAACCTGGGGACAGAATGAGGTGTCTTTAATGGAAACATGACCTTGACTTGCCAGGTCTCACACTTGTTTTCCCAGAGACAGAAAAATGGCCTCGTCCTTAGCTGGAACTGCGGGTGGGGTCTGAGGCTTCCGGACTGGTACAAGGAGCCTGCTCTGACCTTCTTCACTATTTCCAGCATGTAATACACTGAGGGAAGCTGTGGGGGAAAGAGAAATCTACAGAGAAAGAGAAACACCTCCGCGGGCCTGAGAGATATCATGACTAAAACAAACCCTCTATGTGAGGAAAACTCTGGCTGACCCTGTCAGGCAGGCCACTTCCCCCCAGGCCAGTCAGATGAGGTGTCAAATACAGCTTGTCCTCGCAGCACCTGCCTCTGCTTTAGGTCTCCAGCTGGGAAAACCCACCTGCTTATCAAGCAATTTATTAACATATGTTATAGATTCACAAGGCTTCACTTACTCTCTGCACCCCCTTGTCAGCCACAGAGGGAGGCAGCGATCAGGCGCCATCTGGGGATTGGTAAATGAAAAGAGTCAACCAAAGTTCCCCACTCCAATCAAACAGGAGATGGGAGTGAGTGCTTCCCTGGGTGAGGGCCCAAGGCTTCGGCCTTAATTATCCTCCCTGGCTCCTGCCTCATCTGCATTCAAGGCCTTTCCCCCCACAACCACTTCTCTGCACTTCTCTGTTCTCATAGGCTTTGTCACTTTACATCAGGCCAATTTTTTACATGATTCAGTTTGGCCTGTTAACACTGTCCTGGGGGTGGGAACAAAAGAAGTGGCCTCCCAAGTGGAGGTGCACACCGGAAACCAGGACACCTGGCCCTGGACGCTCATTGTTAGGGCTGCACTGCCATCAGCCTCCTGATCTCTATTTCACAGTCCTAAACTAGGGCTAGAACATTTTCTAGTTAAAAAAAAAAAAAAAAAGGTAAAATCTATAATAAGAAAAAAATGGTCTCTAGGAGGTTCTTAATCGTCTTTCAAATGGTGATGGCTAAGGTCAGCTCAAGATATAGAACTTTACTCAAAACATCAAAATAATCAGCAGTCCAATAGATTCCCCCCACCCCCGCCCCGTTCATCCAAAATACCTGGGCAACAATTAATAGGAGGGCTGCAGAGCTTCTGGAATGGCAGCGGAACTGTGGGAATCAAGGGACTTTAAAGGAACACTGGCTCTCACAGTAGCTTTCAAGAGGGTCAACGCATGCTCCCCGCTGTTTGTCCAGACGTGTAAAGAATTCCCGATGAGTGGCCACCTCCTCTTTCCTTGAGGAGATGAATCCCACATGTTGTAATTAAGTACGTGATGGACTAGTGGTCCCCAGACGGTACACAAGATGATCTATAGGAAGAAAATTTTCTGTTTTCTATTTTCATTGATTTTATCCATGCATTCAATTTATACATAACTATACACTATTGAAAAGTTTGGAAACCCCTGAGCTTGACCCTGACCAGCAGGAAACAAAGCCTGGTGAATTACTTGCACCATGTGGATTCAGTGGATGTTCTTAGACAACACTTGCACGAGAGCTAAGCGGAACCCTGCAATTCTGAAGATATGGAGATGTGCCCTTGGATAACAAGGTTATGGAAATCATGACGAGAGAAAATAAGAAATAACAATCTTCTAATTTTGCGTAATTTCTGGGATTAACAATTATTATTCTGGAGCTACCTTCAGATATGGAATTTGAGAATTCTACATTTATTTAAAATGGTGACACAAATCAAAACCACAATGAGATACCACCTCACACCTGTCAGAATGGCTGACATTAACAACTCAGGCAACAACAGATGTTGGCAAGGATGCGGAGAAAGAGGATCCCTTTTGCATTGTTGGTGGGAATGCAAGCTGGTGCAGCCACTCTGGAAAACAGTGTGGAGGTTCCTCAAAAAATTAAAAATAGAACTATCCTATGACCCAGCAATTGCACTACTAGGTATTTATCCAAGGGATACAGGTGTGCTGTTTCAAAGGGACACATGCACCCCAATGTTTATAGCAGCACTGTTGACAATAGTCAAAGTATGGAAAGAGCCCAAATGTCCATCGATGGATGAATGGATAATGAAGATGTGATATGTGTTGTGTATACACACACACACACACACACACACACACACACACACGATGGAGTATTATTCGGCAATCAAAAGGAATGAGATCTTACCATCTGCAGCTATGTGGATGGAACTAGAAGGTATTATACTAAGTGAAATTAGTCAGAGAAAGACAAATACTTCACTCATATGAGGACTTCAAGACACAAAACAGATGAACATAAGGGAAGGGAAGCAAAAATAATATAAAAACAGGGAGGGGGACAAAACATAAGAGACTCTTAAACATGGAGAACAAACAGAGGGTTACTGGAGGGGTTGAGGGAGGGGGGATGGGCTACATGGGTAAGGGGCACTAAGGAATCTACTCCTGAAATCATTGTTGCACTGTATGCTAACTACCTTGGATGTAAATTAAAAAATAAACTATTAAAAAAAAAATAAAATGGGGATACTGTCATTTTTCTCTTCTGAATTTCATCCCTGGTTTCCTAAAAAGATCTACTTGAGCAAGATATAGACAGATGATGACCATGATCATGACCAAGATGAAGATAGATAGTGGGGCACCCGGGTGGCTCAGTTAGTTGAACATCTGACCCTTGATTTTGGCTCAGTTCATGATCTCATGATTCGTGAAATCAAGCCCTGTGTGGGGCTTTCCACTGACAATGCTGAGCCTGCTTAAGATTCTCTCTGTCCCTCTTTCTCTGCCCCTTCCACACTCATGTTTCTCTCTCTCTCTCTCAAAATAAATACATAAACTTAAAAAAAAAGATGAAAGTAGATACATACATAAAATGCAGCATGTAGAATAAATATTAGAAACAATAGGTGGAAAAATACTGAATTTCGCATTGGTTCATCCCAAGATAATCTGTCACTTGTGTTAAAGGTCTTGATTCCTACTTTTGCTATTTCACAAAATATGAAATATTGATGTGAAATACACTATGCTGAGCCCTCATCTCTGCATCTACCTCCTTCAAAAGAGTGGACCACAAACAGGAAACCAACGGATAGAGCTTCCATCTAAGAACGCAAGAATGGAAAAGCAGCAACTCAGTCATGGGAACCTTCCTTGATGCAGACGCCATTTTTTTTTCAATTATTTGCCATGATCTACTAGATTATCATTCCATACATTGGGGGGTAAGGTGAAATTCAGTCTTATGGGGCGGAATGTTCTATCAGCCAGAATTCTGAGGAGTTTGGGATGGGCGGATGGAGAATCCGAAGAGCAGGATGGGGTTGATTGGTAACAGAATAGCAGCTAAAGTGGTTGCTCTTCCCCCACTGTGTGGCAGGAAAAGCTATTTGTCAGGAGGCAAGGGAAAGGGGAAATAATCCAGAGGCACGCCTGGTCGAAGGAGATCGGGAATGGGGAGAGAGACTGAAAAGCCAGCACAAGGAGTGAGATGAAGAGTAAGAGTGAAGTCTAAACACAAAACAAAGAAGTGTAATGCTTGTCAGTAAAGTAGCCCCCACTCTGTCTGCCACCCCCCCCGCCCCGCCCCTGTCTTTATGCCTGTGCATGGATGTTGTAACACTCTCTATATCTGAATTCTTTAGGCCTTGTTTTTCCACCAGACTTTTGTTTCTTTAAATGTGGTGCTAAGCAGAAACTGGACCATACAAAGTCCTTGGTTTTAAGTTTGGCTTTACGTGTTCAACCTTACGGTTTTCTGGCAGCCTGCATCAAAGGCCAGAATTCTGCTGGTTGCTCACTTGCTCATTTCCAGGTGCTCTTAATTTTTTCATCACTACGGGTTATCACCACTATAATATCTCTCCTCTTTTTCAAGACTCTTCCATGGGAGAGGTGAGGGCCTTCTAGTATGTAAATTAATTTTCACCAGCATCAGATGTTAAAAACTATACTCAAAACAGAGAAGCAGGTAGAAAAACATCCTAAGCATTTCCCAATTGAGTACTCACAGCCCACACAATTGTGCATACCTACGAATTACAGTCAACCTTAACCACTTCCTTAAGAGTGGTTTGTTGATATCTGGAGGCTATAAGAGGGTCTCTGGACTTGGGAGAAGAAGTTATGAAGAACTTGGTGTAGTCAATCCGGTGTCTGACATCACACCCAGAGCCAACTGGTCTACTATTGATCCCTTTAGTCAAACTGTCTCATCCCCTCATACCAGAGACTTTTCTTTTGCTTTTGTACAATGCCCCAAATCCCCAAATCCTAACAAGTGGTGATGTGTTTGTTCTGTGGAAAAGAAACAGCTGCTGTGGGTAGAAATCCCACTGTCCTCTCAAGCAGAAGGTTTGGAATAAAGCCTGGCTCTGTTTATTTCTGGCCCTATCATCTGAGGAAGACCTTGCTTTCCCTCACATCCAACTTCTTCACTCATAAAAAATGAAGAATTGCTAATCTCAACCTCATAGTATCATTTATTTTTCTGTTTGTTTCTTAAGTGTAAAAATTGTTGATACTTTTCAAACTACAAAACTGATGCATGCTTATTTTACTTGATGAAACAGGTACTAACAAAACAAAACTGTATAAAAGCAGGATGATTTCTCCTTGTATCCCTTCCCTCCCACCCTCCTGATATTGGCAATGCACATGGCCCAATGTGTATCCTTCCATTGCCTTCTCCTGGTTCATACAAACACATATAAATAATGAGGAATTTTGTTTGTACCTAAATTTATATGTAATATTATATTCTGCAACTAGAGTTTCCCCCATTCAATATATTGTTGTTTTGAGAAGCAAATGAAATGAGATTCATGACAGAGCTTGGTAAACTATAGTCACCACTCAGCCTCCTGCTTTCTTACGTAAGTGACTGAGTGAAGGCAGAGGTGACTTTATTGAACAGAAATGAAGTCAGTAACTTTGCTGCATAGAATGCAGAGTTGTCTTAGAATGCAGACTTGCCAGGCCTAGATAGAGTGGGGGCGATTTAAGGGCCCAGTGGCTGAGCAGGAGGAACACCAGGGCCACCAACTCCACGTTTGTCCCCCAAGACCAAGCCTAGTACAGAGTAGCTGACCAGTAAATAAGGGAGGAGATGGGAAAGATAATCAGAAGTATTAATGAACAGACCGATGAATTTAAGAAGGAGCTGCAAATGAGGACCATTTGTTTAAGAAGTGTTGCAGTAAAAATAAAGAAGAAAATAATGAGGGGAAATAGGGAATTTTCTCTAAGAGATTTAGGGATTGTATTTGAATGAGCAACGAAAAAAAAATTGCTGACACGCTGAAGGCTGATGGCAAGGGACCTGTAATTGTTTCACCAGCCAAGGGAACTCCAAAGCTGAACTGGAGATCAGGCTTCTCTTTTACCCTCTTAAATTAATACAGTTTAACATAATTCTTTGGAACTTCCTCGGGGAATACTGCCTCTGGAAGCAGCTGACTCACAGAACTGGATGCCTTAGTTATACACTTTATCTTTCTTAATGTCTCCATAGGCTCTCAGGCTTTGGGGGCATAATTTCCTGATTCTAGAAGCTTCTAGACTTTGCATGAACTTAACTGCTTAGTGCAAACCACTAGTTAAAGATGTAATGTCCAAAGGGGCTTCTAGAGTTTCTAAGAATAATTGCCTAACCTCTTGATACTTGCTACTTCCCCATTAGTCATGCTAAATAAGTTTGCTAAGGCTGCTGGCTCAGTAAGGTAACAGGCGAGTAACCTAACCATTATTTACTCAGGTCTGGAACCTTCGAATCTGGTTATTTCTAATATAACTAATATATTTATTTTTTAATGTTTATTTTGAGAGAGAGAGAGAGAGAGAGAGAGAGAGAGAGAGAATGCAAACAGGGGAGGGGCAAAGAGAGAGGGAGAGAGAAAATCCCAAGCAGGCTCCGTGCTGTCAGCACAGAGCCCAACACGGAGCTTGATCCTACAAAACGTGAGATCATGAGCTGAACCAAAATCAAGAGTCAGATGCTTAACCATTTGAGCCATCCAGGTACCCCTAATCTATTTCTAATACATATCTAATATATTTCAATAACTTTCCTCCCTTTTATTTCATGGAATTCATATTCAGTATAAGAACTCTGTAGTCAAATTGCCTGGATTCAGATTCTGAATCCAGCGTGTATTAGTGGTAGGTCATGGGGTAAGTTAGTTAACGTCTCTGGACTTTGACTTTCTCATCCCTAAAACGGAACCAATAATATTGTCTTTTATAAGATTATTATGAGATTTAACCGATAAGCTTGCAAAAAGCATGCAGCAGGGAAACTGGTACATGGTAAAAACCCAATAAAGGTCTGGGGAAAAAACTTTTAAAAATCACTGTTATTAGTGTAGGAATTAGGTGTATCAATCATTTATTTGTCTCGAAGACGAATCCTAAATATCATCTGCAACAGAGTATACAAGCTAAGAAAAAGAGAAGTCAAAACTAGCATCAAATATAGGGTTGGTTTTGCTTTTTTGTTTGAGGTCGTTGGCATTTTGGTTGGGATGCAAATCCCATTCTGAGGCAGACTCTTTGAAATATGAGAAACGGCTGGCAGGACCTCTAAAACCCACCCCCTCAAGAGAGCCAATGGGACGGCCCTGCTCGGTTGTAGCCAAGAACATGAGTGTGGCTGTGCCACTGAGAACATCGCTCTCTGTTTAACATCCAGGAAATGGCAGTTTCGGCAAGGTAGGCGTGGGGAGGGCTGGTAGAAAGCGACACTCCATATAACAAAGCCCATCCTATGCCAGAGCTGAGAGTCTGCTTTAGGTTTTCTCAGAGTTAGCAGGAGGTTTTTGGGGTGGTTCTCCCAGGGACAGAGCCATCCTCCAACCCCCAGGAGAGCCCATAGCTGGCTGATTCTGATGACAGCAATTCTAACTCTGCCGAGTTGAAGTGGGGGTGGCTCTGGGTTGAGCTAATTCTAACACCCTTGGACTATCAAAAGGCCTAAGGTTTCTCAACCTCCGATTACCAAGCTGTGACCGCTCCCAGGCGCTCAGCAGGTAAGCCCAGCGCTGGTTGGTGGAGCATCCAGTAGAACAAGCTGCCAAGTGTTCCCACCCATTACAGGACCAGTTCCGCAGCTCTCAGACAGTTTCTGTTTCTTTCTCTGGAAACAAAACAGCGGGAGATGTTATTGCTGGCTCTTCGTGGCAAAAGGACATGTTTGCAGTTAAATGGGAAGAAGACAACCAAATGTTATTTTATTCCTCTGTGGTCACGCTAGGATGCCTTTGTTCTGGAATGAGATGGAAGCGTGCAGCTAAGGTAGACTCCATCATGGGGCGAGGATCTCACAGTGATGCCTCCTGCTGTGAACACACAGATTGAAACACCAGACCCATGAATAAAAATGTTGTGCCTTAGTCAAGAAGCGGGGTTCGAATAATGAAAGAGGATTTTCTTGCTTGGGAAATAGTGTGAACTGGATGATTCTACTCCAGTGCTCAGTGTGTGATTCACTTTCATCAGCTTAATTTTTTTTTTCTTCTGAAGAGAATTTCCAGGTAGCCATAGACATAGTGTAGATTATGTTCAAATTTCTGATTTGAAGTAAGGAATAAAAGGCCTCAAGGATTTTTAATCACCTAAGTAAAGTCAATGGAAATACACAGATATATAGAAACTGAAGATTACATATCTGCTACCATACCATCAATTCATTCACTCAGTAGCTACTTACCAAGCCCCTTTCACACGCCAGACGCTGAGTATTGGGTGCTGGCTTTGCAGTGTGCAGAGCAAATGTGGTCACCGAGTCACAGGGACTGAGGCCCTGAGGAGAAGAAAACATAGGACAAATAAGTATGTAACTAAAGATGACATTCAGTGCTATGAAGAAGAGAAAAACACATAAATGTGATTTGTGTGGTAAAAAAAAAAATTCTCCTCAGCTAAGCTTTCTTGCTATTTGTCTTAGTGGTTTTGCTAATTGCTTCAACTTTTTCGTGTTTAAAACAAAATATATATCCAGTACCTACTTTTCAAATTGCTGAAGTTCCAATTAGGAACTGTCTTTAACTTGAAGTGGGGGTACCTAGAAGATAGAGGAAAATGAGGGATAGGGTAAAAATAAAACAACAATCATGGTGAATCTTCATAAAGGAAAAGCATCTTTAAAACCCATCATCAGCTATGTGTGCTCTGGAAGACTAAAAGAATAAAAGCTACGGAAATGTGCTTATCAACAGTACTTCTTAGTCTGCTCATGAGTTAGTTGAAACAACAGGAGGAATTTAAAGAACGAAAAGAGGCTTATTTACAGAGGGCAGAGGTCAAAGAAGACAGAGGTAGAGTAGCTGCAACCACCCCTCACCCTGTCCTTCAGACCTGTCCCAGGTGGGCCGTCCCCCAGCTGGCAATGGATGCGTGATCAAGAGTGAGCCTTCTTGGATGATGAACTAGCCCCCAGTATTCATTGATTGGTTTTAAGTTTATTTATTTTGAGAGAGACAGAGAGAGTGAGAGCGGGGGAGGGGCAGAGAAAGAGGGAGAATCTCAAGCAGGCTCCGCGCTGCCAGTCTGTCAGTCATGTGGGGCTTGAACTCATGAAACCATGAGACTGTGACCTGAGCCGAAGTCAGGAGTCGGGCGCTTAACCGACTGAGCCACCTAGATGCCCCTCCATTGATTTGTTCTTAATGGAAACTAGGTGGGTCAAAGTGAATCTTAAAGGTTTACCAGAGTAAGCAACGTGTGCCCTGCACGGCGGATTTTCCTCCTTCTCTGGCTCTGCCCTGCAGATGAGGCCACCTGCCCTGGTCTGCTCCCCTTCGTCCCCCTCTCCCAGGCGGTGGCATCAGAACCAGGCACTTATTTCTTCATTAGCTCATGTAATCCTAAAACTCATGTGAGTAAATGTGTAACTGTTTAACTTTAGCAGAATTTAGTAATACTAAAAATGAAAATACTCTCGAAGCGAGGCCATATAGAAAACGATCGAATTCACAGAACATGTTAAACTAATGATGCTCATTAGCTTTACTCAAAACAAATGCGTTATGACTTTTACATCGTTTCTAGGGCAGGACAAGCACAGGAAATATACTGTAGGGATTTCTCCCTCCAAGGGGCACCTGTTCTCCTTTCTCACCTAATTATAAATATCCTCCAAAATGTAATCTGTGTGGTGTTATAGAATTGAAGCCTAAAAACGTTTTTCAATAAGAGAATGACTGGTAGTGAGGAATGTGTCCTAAATCTGACCAAAGATAAGTATACAATTTGTAAACCTGTATAGGAAAAGTTGACAACATATCTATGCTCCCAGTTCTACAGAAGGAGCATATATGTGCTGCCCACAGAGATTTCATACGGGTTCTTAGTGTTCTGTAAAGTCTATTTATTGGCCACTAAAATGCATACACACAAGCAAAACCTCGTATCTAATAATCCAATGGGTAACAGCCAGTTTCCTTGCCTAATTGAATTTAATGGAATTTCCTTTTTGCTGTCCCTTTCTTTTTTCTTTTAAGAATGATTTGTCTTTTCTGGGTTCCCTTAAAATGCTCTTCAGGGAGGTTTCAACTAGCATGCCCTCTCTTACTCTTGCTTCTTACCAGCAGCTGGTAGAGGGATTCCAAATAATTGTACACAGCTGCGTCTTCCAAAAATGACCAGAATATTCCCTTCCTACTGTTTAATCGTAAACCACGTTTGACCAAAGTGTCTCTCAAGTAAGAGTGGACTGAACCGAGATGGAAATGTTACTGGAGCAACATCAAAAGATTAGAATGGTTAATTTACAAATATGAGAACACTGATTTTTCCTATGTAGCAAAGGTGTCTAATTTACAAATTGAGAATAATCTTCAGAGACTTGGAAACATTTATCAGTGATTTATAAGATTATTTTGTGACACTACAGAATGCAGACCAACACCATCCGTGCTCATCTCTCCTCCTGTGTGTGTGTGTGTGTGTGTGTGTGCGCACGCGCGTGTGGACACACACACACACACACACATACACACACTATAAAGCCTGCACTATACACAAATACTCTATATCACAGCTATATCACAGAGAACTAATTAGCAAATTCATTAATTAGTTCATGTTTTTCCCCTAAGTTGTCAGCTATAATAACTCATTTGTTTTCCCAAATTGTCTGCCATTATTATCATCATTAGTGCCTCTTAGTGAAAACTTGAACCTCACAAAAGTTTTAGTCTTCCTGCAGAGCAAAGCCTCTAGTACACCAAGAGTTGTGGGCAAAGCATACAATGTCCTGAACAAATGGCTGCTTTTTGGCGTAGGGAACTAAAACAAAAGACTCATTCCTAGTTTGTTTGTTCTAAGTCACCAGCAGCAAAGAACCACAGACACAAACGTACACCAAAGTAGTATGGACTATAACTTCCATAGCCAAGATAATTAATTAGCAGATCATTCATTTATTGTTGCATAGCAGTAGAAGCTTTGTTAACCAAGTAGTAGTCTATGTAGACTTGTCTTTAATTATTTACAAAAGTGTCCATGTTTTCCTGCATCTACTAGTAACCAGATATCACAATTATATCTACCATTGCTTGAGTTATTTGTTTCCTTGTGTCTTTCCCCTCCCAAACTGTGTCTCTCTCTCGGAAGGCTACCCAGTCATTTCATCTTTTTATCTCTAATACCTCCACCCTGACACAGTGGATCTCATTACAGAATTGGTGGCTAAGAGCTTGAAGTACATATGAGTTACTCTGCAAAATTTGGGTTCTTCCACTGGGACTGTTCACGTAAAGGAAATGCACATAGAACGTGTCCTGAAGAATATACCCCTACATTTTATGCAGTTCAACTGTATTTATTTCTTTCTCCTTGCTGTGAGCTCTTTATCTAGATGGACATTAAAAATATAGTTTGCAAATGACTACTTATATCTGGGTAAAGGGCTCCAGCCATGTTGATCCTCTCTCTGCATCCAATTCAACTCTCCAAACATCCAATATGCTGGTACGTAACACAGCAGTCAACATTAGCTTCTACGTACCGTCTAGCTCTTGATGCCCAGCTACACAAGCTGCTTATCATCAGCTGGGATTCCCCTTCCCTCCCTTATCATCAGCTGGGATTCCCCTTCCCTCCCTTCAGGAGGGAAGTCTTGGTTACAAAATGGCATTAATATTTCAGAACGGTTGAAGGGTTGAACCACCTTTTGGAGTAAGCCAATTCTCCTAATTTCTTCCCCAATTATGACAGCAGTTACAAAAAGTTAGTAAGCAGAACTTGCCAGGCCTCTCTTTGCCCCTTTTGATGACATTCTTTGTCACCTTCGCAAGGCTGCGCTCTCTTTAACTGAGTCCCTTGGTTGTTCATCCTCAGGGGAGGAATAGCTATGTGATATATTTTATTTCACCCAATGTTTCCAAAACAGTGTCATTTCAACATGTAACATAGATTTTAAAATATTTTTAAAAAAGTAGATTTTAGATTCTTTACATTTGGTGGGTACTTTATGGTGACAGCACATCCCAATTTGGACAAAATACATTTCAAATGTTAATAACCTTGTATGTCTAGGGGTGCCTATACCTGACAGCTCAGGGCTTTGAGAATTGATAACTACAGTCTGTTGAAGCTTACTGTGGATTCCAGACGGAGAACCAATGATAGTTCTGGGCCATAAGTGCTAGAAAAAAGTCCCTATATCTAGGAAAGGATTTCCATTTTTGTGTTTATGAGAGCATCAGGACTTGTGGTCAAGATGGACCCAATTCTGTTTGAGCTCTGTCCCAGTTTTCATCTGAGAGAGCCGGGATCTGTACAGCCCAGGATATAGTATAGTCAGGTGGTCTTAGAGAATTTCAAACCTTTCTAGTGTTCAATGATTCAGCCCAGTGATGAGACAGCTCTTGAGGACCTTAGAAAAATATTGCTACTCAGATTTCTTAATAAATGTGTGTTGGATGGAATGGCCAGATGAATCAACAGGCAAGCTACCAATTCTCTGATACACAAGCAAAATATTTGGGGCTCCAGGTTAATGCTGGTCTTCTATTTAAAGTGGTTTCATATTTCAAATGAATAATTTTTTCTCTATTGTAAGGTCATAATTTCCACTGGGTTATAATGTAAATTTCCTCATTTTCAAGAATAAGACTAATTTATTACACCATGCACAATGAGCTGTATTTGGATTCTAGAATTATAAAGTATCTCATTAAGACTGAATCTCAGCTGTGTTTTTAAAAAATCATTTATTGAAATATAATGCACATACCACAAAATTCACCCTTTTAAAACGCATAATTCAGTGAGTTGTATTCAGAGAGTTGTGCAACCATCACCACTATTTAATTTCAGAACATTTTCATCATCCCAAATAGAAACTTAATACCCATTAGCAGTCACTCCCCAGTCCTCCTGCCTGCGGAGCCCATGTAGCTCCATTTCAATGGGGAAAAATCACCTTAAAGACTGCGTGTAAAGTTTTCATAATCAGAATAGGTAGTGGACTTTTTTGGTGTGGTAGTTTATGCACCCCTGCCATTCTCTTATTCATTTGGTCTACACATATTTACTGAATAGTGGCTAGGGTATAACGATGGAAGAGAGTAAATAGGTCAGCCTATTAGAAGTGGTTCTTTTTGAGAGAAGCCCAGAGTGCACAGACTGGATCTCGTTTCTGTGCTTGATTGCTGTAGGGTCAGATACAACGTTATTTTATATGAAGTGAGAATTTTAAGTTGCTGGAATGCCATCATTTGGTGTCTCTGGCTCTGCAGGGCTGTGAATACATTTTTACAAGTTCGTTTAGAGTTAGCCCGTGGCTCTGATCCAGAGACCACGTGGCGTGTAAGTGACGAAGTCTGGCTTGCTTCCATCACACACTCTGCTTCTATCCCCTTCTTTCAGGGGAAACCCAGTGAGGGTTAGTCCATAAACTCCAATCTGTCGTTCCTACACATGTGTCATTCTCACACTCGCCTCTTCTACCGGGGGGTCTATGGTGTCACCTTAGTGTACTCAAAACAGTCTCATGGGCATTTACTTCTGTGGCATGGATTCGTTGAAGTAGGAGAAGCTTACCTGACAGACAATTCCCACAATACACAATCACGTCTAGCTCATGATCTTATGCTTCATTGTATATGGACATATTATTTGTTATTTGTATTCTGTATTTGTCTTATCTTCACAAATGGAATAAGGTTGCCTTGAGAATAGAGAGCAGGGTGTCCCTGTCCGACCCTAGCCCTGTGACAGGGTAGTATGTCCTCATGCCATTAATACATGACAATTGATGGAATTGGCTTAGCTATTACGTGGAAAGCCATAGATTGAACCACCTTTTCTCCTGGCTCCTATTTTGTAATAGAGAGTCGGACCCCTGCTAACCGGTGTTGCTGGGTCCCCGCATTTGGTTTGCAGACCCGGCAAATTCCATTACTGGGTTTACCTCATATTTGAACACCTGCTATGTGCCTCGCTCTGTGCTAGGTGTTTGAAAGCAACACCCCTCCTCTCTGCTCACCTTGTATCCTCACTCTTATCCTGACGTTTGTTCTGCAGTGTAATGGCTGTATTGTTTGCTGCCTCTCTCCCTAAACTGTGAGCTCATCAGGGATGGAATGGAGTTTTACACAGAGGCTGGTACACCGCAGGCTCTCACTCGATGTTTTTCATGTGAATACATAAATAAAAAGGCAATTGTCAGTAGCATTCTGCCTGTCTGAAAGACAACACACAGACATGGGAAATGATGGGAGAAAAAGGTAGTATCATTTAAGGTGCTAATTATCCACAGCAGACAACACGTAAACCAAACAAACTTCAGCTACCCATGCAGTGTGGAATAAGTAAAACATTCTTTTAAGTACAACCCCTTAACTTCTTTTCTAGAAGTGGGTGGAGATGAGGGGGCCGGCAAAGAGGATTTATATGGATGAAGACTAGGAATACTCCAACAGTAATTTTTGTCCTTGTCATGAGTGCAATAAGATTATGAAATGGAGAGAAACTGCCAGTGTTGCCAAAGAATCTTCCTGTCCATTTGGGGGCATGCCACTAGATGTTGTGATGCAAACAGCAGCAAGCACACAGAAGTTGTTTGTGACCACTTAACCTGGACTCGATGGGATATCTCATGCCCTCGCCTAACACAGAATAGTAATCGCATATCTTAAGAAAAGCGTCCTGTGCTCTCCTCCTTGCTGGGATACGGCATTCCTGGTCACCAAGTTTCTTACTGGTCCTTCCTTCAGAACTTTTGGCTCCCCATTTCAATTCAATCTGTGGCCAAGGTTAACAGGGGTCCTACTGTGTCTTCTGTGCCTATGTGTACAGCTATATTCACCAGTCTCCTTAAGTCAACTTGGCCCTGTGATGGTCCAAATCCTTTTACCTGATGAATCTGAGGACCCACTGCTTTGAAACTCTGTAGTGTGTTTCCAGCTCAGAGGATAAAATTTTAGTAATGTCGATAACACAGCATCTGTGGACCAGTCAGGGTCCAACCAGGAAGAGAAACCACCATAAGTAGTTAAAACAAGGGTAACTTAATTTAACATAAGGAATTGGCTACCCCATGCAGGAGATGGAAAATCTGAGAAGCCAGAGATGATGAAGCAAGCTAGAGATTAGCAGGAATAGGGAGCAGAGACTTATCTGAGGCTGAGAGTGAAAGGGTTAGCAGAAAGGGACCCTGACTTGAGGGAGCAGGAGCCCTGGGATGGGTCGGTGGGGGGCACCCAAGGTAGAACAACCTGATAGAAATGTCCCGGTTTCTCTCCTTGCTTCACCCACCTCAGAGTTTCTACCAATAGTTCCTATTGACTGAAAAGGAACATGGAACATGAGGCCAGGAGCAGGGTCAGAAGCCTGTATTATAGCCCAGATCAGAGGAGGCATAGTGATGGAGGCACCTTGGGGTAAATCAACCCAGGATGTGCACAATCATGAAAAACATGACTGAAAAACCTGGAAAATAGAAGGATATGAATGAAAGACAGATATGGTGGCACAGAAATGGCCTGGCCATGTGGGCATGCCCAAAAGCACTATCACCGAGAGTGGGAACAGTGGGTAAAGGCTCAAAAGAGGGCCATGCAGGGAACATTCCAGTTGCCAGATGCTGTGGATTACATACACTGATCCACTGAAGCCTCACAATTGCTTGCAGAATTTTGCCAGAAGCAGACTGAGCCCAGAGAGATTAAGTAACTTGCCTAAAGGCACACTATAGGTGGCTTTGGAACCTCAAATCACTGACCGCCAAGTTTCCACTGACTGCCAAGTTTCCATTGACCGCATTGCACCTGAAATACAGCACTGCATTCCCAAAGGTGTGCATTCATATGTCCCTTTGGTAAGACCATTAGAGAGACAGAGTTAGTACCGGTGCAGGGACACTTTGCAGTCCATGTTTTTCTATCTTTCATGCCAGGCTCCCTCCTCAGCCCTACAAATATCCTCTTGCCACCAACACTCACATTCCTCCCCCACGACCAGCACAAAATTTGTGCCAATAACTGCTCCGAATCCGCTCCCAGGAAATAATGAGAGAAAAATAACTGAGGTGTTACCCCCACAGTGATGCCTTTAATCGACCAGGAGATTCAGCTGTGGGGCAAAGGGATGATTCTTTCATGATGGATCTGTCAGTTCTAGAAGGGGTGCTGGTTTGTTCCAGCCCTTCAGTGAGCACCCCATAAGTCACAGCTGGCTCACCTGCTGAGAAATCCAACTTTTGAGTCATTTTTATTTGTAAATTTGAAGGCGTTGAACCCTAAATTTAAGAGGCCTTGCCAATGAGAAAAGAAGGGGGAAAAAAAACCAAAATAGGTATATATCAACTGTGTGCTGGGGTGTGTGGCACATGATGTGTGCGTGTGTGTTGTGAGTGTGTGTGTAAGAGGGGGAGAAAGGAAAGAATAAAATAAAAACTTTTATCCTGAGTGAATGTAGGTAAGGCATAATATGGTAACATAAAATTAAGTAAGAAGGAGGGTAACATTATAATATCCTGAATAAAATCCCTGGAAATCTTAGATACCCTTCGAGAGTCTTTTCCCTCAAGTAGTGGATTTCTCATTGCTTAAGTAAGAACTCCGCGTAAGACATGTAGCCAGGACAGCAGATCTGAACTGAGCTTATGTAAAAAGACATTCTTCCCCTTGGAGCCGATTGAGATACTCCCTGATCATTACGAATCCCTGATCCTGATCCCTGGTGATGTTACCCTGTGTGTGTGTGTGTGTGTGTGTGTGTGTGTGTGTGTGTGTGTCATATCATTATATCTAAAAGCATTTTCTTGATGATATAAGCTAATTCTGGAAGGTTTTAATCTGAAATCTTTCAATAAGAATAGTGTTTCTTGGTAGTATAAAATAAAATACTTATAAGAATTTGCGTTAGTAATAAAAAGCAGAAAAATCATTTTTCCCAAGGTATATTATAATGGTGGTGGTACATTTTGTCTAATAGGAAATATCTGATTTTATTAGTAATAATATTCTTTTACTTGGCTGTTATAGTCTCAGAGTTTCTCACGGCTGAGTTAAAAGCACCAACAGTAGAATTTAAAACTTAACAGGTCTTACTGGTAAGCTGTTATTTTTTTGGGGATCATTTCTATCATTTATTAAAACTATCAGTGTAAGTGTCTGTCCATGAAAAAATTACTCAAATATTTATAATGGTCAATATTTATTAAGGAGCCTATTGTGGTTTGTAAGTTGTGCCCTTAAAATAGCACTTATTATTAGACCAATGCAATATATAAATAAGTGTATAAAGAGTGTTGTAAAGTCTGCACATTTGTCAAAACTCTTTTGCAGATGCCGTTATGAATCATAAGTATATTAATGCATCAGATCTCTAGAGGTGCTTACATCAAACATTAAATTTCACGAAACGATTTGGATCGTTGCGGTGCGATTTAGTGAGAATCTTATTTGAATTGTGGAATTAAGTGGTTACAAGTCAATAGAAGCCCCATTCAGCATATGAGACAGATAATCAAAAAGAAGAGGTATATGAGATAGTTTTTCAATGCAAGAAAAATAAAATTTCCCCTCAAGGTCACTTTCTTGCCCTCTCAGTTTAAATCATGTTTTTATTTTTTAGTTTTGCACTCAGCAAAGCAGCAAACTCATATTTCAGCGTGAGAGGCAATATTTCCTACATGTGCAAAATGGGTCTTGGACCCAATAGGAGGCTCTGTTCAGGCCCAGCCTGGGTCTTCTCCAGGCTCCCAGGTCACAGTGACCTGCCAGTCCTCTCTATGGCTCTGTGTCCTCAAGGTGACACCAAATCTGTGCTCAATATGTTCCCATTTGAAGGAAAGATTACACTCTATCAGACAGGCTCGATGCCATTTAAACTCTAATGGAGAGTGCAGCTTTTTCCTAAGGCCGGAGATCACAGAATTGGAGTGAAACAAATAGCTTCCTCAGGAGAAGATCCCGTTCCCTGGTCTTACTTGGTTAGAGCCAGAAATCAGCGGGTCTCTCTTTCTAAAGGCCGGCCACAAGCTGGGTGAAATGGGAATAACACAGAATTCAAATGACTAAAACACATTTCTAACTTTAAAAAGAGACAAAATACCTTCTTAAAATCACCTACTTGTTCCCTGTAACTATATGACTTTCATAATAGATTTGTTTAAAATAGTATCTGACAATATTTAAACTGTCACACTGCTGACCCAAACCTGACAGATGTGATACCCCAAGTACACGGTTTTCTAACTTACCGAGAGGTTAAGTCCAGAATTTCCCTTGCACATTTTCCAGAATATTAGTTTGGTTAATAAACTCCCCCAAAAAGGTCCTGTGGCTCAAATCCCATGGGAAACAATGAATCAAGGAGAGTTCAGTTGGTTTCTTTGTTACCAGACTTTTTTTAAAGGCTTTAATTAAATAGACAAATGTGTCCTTTAACTTCCAAAGGGAAGGCTGAGTGTGCAGTGTTTAATTTGGAATCCTCTTTTGTACGGAGAGACCCTTCGGGATTAATATTCTGCAGTGCTTTCTTTGGGAAATGCTGGTTTAGTTGATTCCTTTCTTTAGACGTGGTGGAAATGCTCCCACCTCTGGATTTTTACACCGCTTCCCTTTGCCGAAATACCAGCCCTAGGCAACCACACAGCCAGCTTACTCAAAGCAAGGGTTGGTTTCTCAGTAGGCTTTTTCTGACCAGCTATTTATTTATTTATTTATTTATAAATATGAAATTTATTGTCAAATTGGTTTCCATACAACATCCAGTACTCATTCCAACAGGTGCCCTCTTTAATACCCATCACCCACCCTCCCCTCCCTCCCACACCCCATCAACCCTCAGTTTGTCCTCAGTTTTTAAGAGTCTCATGTTTTGGCTCCCTCCCTCTCTAACCTTTTTTTTTTTTTCCTTCCTCTCCCCCATGGTCTTCTCGGGTCTCTCAAGTTTCTCAGGATCCACCTAAGAGTGAAAATATATGGTATCTTGTCTTTCTCTGTATGGCTTATTTCACTTAGCATCACACTCTCCAGTTCCATCCATGTTGCTACAAAGGGCCATATTTCATTCTTTCTCATTGCCACGTAGTACTCCATTGTGTATATAAACCACAATTTCTTTATCCATTCATCAGTTGATGGACATTTAGGCTCTTTCCATAATTTGGCTATTGTTGAGAGTGCTGCTATAAACATTGGGGTGCAAGTGCCCCTATGCATCAGCACTCCTGTATCCCTTGGGTAAATTTCTAGCAGTGCTACTGCTGGGTCATAGGGTAGGTCTATTTTTAATTTTGTGAGGAACCTCCCACTGTTGTCCAGAGTGGCTGCACCAATTTGCATTCCCACCAACAGTGCAAGAGGGTTCCCGTTTCTCCACATCCTTGCCAGCATCTATAGTCTCCTGATTTGTTCATTTTGGCCACTCTGACTGGCGTGAGGTGATATCTGAGTGTGGTTTTGATTTGTATTTCCCTGATGAGGAGCAACGTAGAGCATCTTTTCATGTGCCTGTTCGCCATCTGGATGTCTTCTTTACAGAAGTGTCTCTTCATGTTTTCTGCCCATTTTTTCACTGGATTATTTGTTTTTCGGGTGTGGAGTTTGGTGAGCTCTTTATAGATTTTGGATACTAGCCCTTTGTCTGATATGTCATTTGCAAATATCTCTTCCCATTCCGTTGGTTGCCTTTTAGCTTTGTTGGTTGTTTCCTTTGCTGTGCAGAAGCTTTTTATCTTCATGAGGTCCCAATAGTTCATTTTTGCTTTTAATTCCCTTGCCTTTGGGGATGTGTCAAGTAAGAAATTGCTGCAGCTGAAGTCAGAGAGTTTTTTTCCTGCTTTCTCCTCTAGGGTTTTGATGGTTTCCTGTCTCACATTCAGGTCCTTTATCCATTTTGAGTTTATTTTTGTGAATGGTGTGAGAAAGTGGTCTAGTTTCAACCTTCTGCATGTTGCTGTCCAGTTCTCCCAGCACCATTTGTTAAAGAGACTGTCTTTTTTCCATTGGGTATTCTTTCCTGCTTTGTCAAAGATTAGTTGGCCATACTTTTGTGGGTCTAATTCTGGGGTTTCTATTCTATTCCATTGGTCTATGTGTCTATTTTGTGCCAATACCATGCTGTCTTGATGATGACAGCTTTGTAGTAGAGGCTAAAGTCTGGGATTGTGATGCCTCCCACTTTGGTCTTCTTCTTCAAAATTACTTTGGCTATTCGGGGTCTTTTGTGGTTCCATACAAATTTTAGGATTGCTTGTTCTAGCTTCAAGAAGAATGCTGGTGGAATTTTGATTGGGACTGCATTGAATGTGTAGATAGCTTTGGGTAGTATTGACATTTTAACAATATTTTTTCTTCCAATCCATGAGCATGGAATGTTTTTCCATTTCTTTATATCTTCTTCAATTACCTTCATAAGCTTTCTATAGTTTTTAGCATACAGACTTTACATCTTTGGTTAGGTTTATTCCTAGGTATTTTATGCTTCTTGGTGCAGTGTGCTTTTTAAAATTCAGGTACTTTCCTCAACATTCTGCAGCTTTCTCCCCTGTTTACTTTCCAGTGTAGCACCTTCTAGCTTTTATTGTTGTTGTTTATTATCTCTCTTTCCCTCCCAGCTGGAAGAGAAGCCCTTCAAAGGCGGGGACCTTCACCTGGCTACATTCGAGGGCCATTTCTCAGCTTTCATATTTTGTCAGCCTCAGAAGAATTTGACCCCTCTGAATGCTCTCTCGATTGGGAAAATACTGAGATAGTCTGAAAATGCTCCTTGGCCTCCAGGACATGGCCCTCTTTCCTGCCTGACGGGCCACCTTCCGACAACCATCCTAGATTCTTCTCCTGTTTCTGCCTTTCAAACTTAGCGATGCTGAGGACTCAGTCTCTACTCTGGCTTCATTCACTTCCTGGGTCACCGCACAAAACTCACGGTTTGAAGTATCATCTGCAAGATGGTAACCCCCACGTCGTGTCCATAGCCCAGATGCCCCCTACCATTCACTGTTAATGTCTGCGCGCATCAGGACAGGATAAGTTATGCTGTGTTTGACTTTTCTCGCTCCCACAAATCCTCTCCTGCTGTTCCTGGCGAGGCAGTTCTATGGTCTCCAACAAGTGGCTCATAGTGGCTCCATAGTGGCTCCCTGCATTCTGGGCCTCCCCTATCTTCTAAGGCCTCCGAGTTGTTCACTTCCAGCCACATGGAGAAGAAAGAGAGAGCATAGAAGAGTCATATCTATTTGACGTTTGGGTCTGGATGTGGTGATCTTACTTCTAACCACATTTCATTCTCCAGAACATAGTCCCATGTGTCACTTTGTAACGGGGACAGGGAAATGTAGTTTAGCCATGCTCCCAGGAAGATGAGGCCAAGGTTTTAATGAGTTCTACCAACTCCATTACAAGGAGGAAGAAGCAGTACTGCTAATACATTTTGTAAATTGTCTAAGCCTGTCCTGACAGAACCCTCCCTACTATTTGTTTGGGGGATATTTTATTGATAGTTTTTTTTTTAATTTAGTTTCATTTTACTTTTAATTCCAGTACAGTTAACATACAGTGTTATATTAGTTTCAGGTGTACAATATAGTGATTCGACACTTCCATATGACACCCAGTGCTCATCATGACAAGTGCCCTCCTTAAGCCCCATCACCTATTTCTCCCATCCCCCCACCCACCTCCTCTCTGGTAACTATCAGTTTGTTCTCTATAGTTAAGAGCCTGTTTCTTGGCTTGCCTCTTTATGTCTCTCTCTGTCTCTCTTTTTCCCTTTGCTTGTTTGTTTTGTTTCTTAAATTCCACATATGAGTGAAATCGTATGGTACTTATCTTTTTCTGACTGACTTATTTCACTTAGCCATATATTCTGTAGCTCCATCCATATCATTGTAAATGGCAAGATTTCATTCTTTTATATGGCTGAATAATATTCCATTATATATATATATATATATATATATATATATATATATATATATACACACATATATATATATATATTTTTTTTTACATCTTTTTTATCCATTCATCTATTGATGGATACTTGGGCTGCTTCCATAATTTGACTATCATAAATAATGCTGCTATAAACATAAGGGTGAATATGAATCCTTTTGAAATAGAGCTTTTGTATTTTTTGGTAAATAGCCAACAGTGTGATTACTGGATCATAGGGTAGTTCTCTTTTTAACTTTTTGAGGAGCCTCCATACTAGTTTCTACAGTTTGTATTCCCATCAGTAGTGCAAGAGGGTTCCTTTTCTCCACATCTTCACCAACACTTGTTGTTTCTTGTGTGGGTTTTTTTTTTTTTAATGTTTATTTATTACTTTTAAGAGACAGAAAGAGACAGAGCGAGAGCAGGGGAGGGGCAGAGAGAGAGGGAGACAAAATTGGAAGCAGGTTCCAGGCTCTGAGCTGTCAGCACAGAGCCCAACGTGGGGCTCGAACCCACGAACCATGCGACTATGGCCTGAGCTAAAGTTGGACACTTAACCGACTGAGGCACTCAGGCGCCCCATCTTGTGTTTTCAATTTTCGCTATTCTGACAGGTGTTATTGGTAGTTTTTCACATGGAGAAATGATGTGTATTTAGAGATTAGAAAATGAAATGTGCTTCAATACAAGAAAATTTTTGGCTGACTTAGATCTCCTGCAAAATAAGGCCATGTTAAAATAAATATATCTATGCTATAAAAAGTACAATGTTCCCCAATAAGGCACGACCAATATGTGGATATTCAGGTTCACCTTTAAAACTTCTGTAGTCTGTATTAAGAATAGTTGTCCATTCTATTCTAATAATAACAGAATTAATCTTACTGATCTGATTAATCTTACCTGAGTTAGTAAGTTTATGCATCCTTAAAACCCACATGAAGATAGTCAACAGTCAAAATTTTGCTGATATAAAGAGCTTAAATAAGAGGAGTAAAAGCTTCAACTATAAGAACAGACAGATCTGTATTAAAATTCATTCGATCTCTTCTTGATGTGTAAATTTGGACAAGTATTTAACTACCCTAAGTAAGACTAGGCTTCCTCACTTGTTAAACTGGTATACTTTAATAGGTAATACACTACATATATAATATCTATGTAATATTGTCATGAGTGTTATATGGATTAACACATATAAAAGCTCCTGCTAGATACTGAATGCCCAATTCTTAGCTATTGAGTTACCTTTATTGATTTTAATATTTTTTCTTAAATTGTATTTATTAAGACTTTACCATTTTAGTATCCTTGCTTGTTACAGCCTTAGCTACAAACCAAAGACATTTGGGTGGTTAAAGGCTTACCATTGGCTGAAAACTTTGCTTTGAGTGATTTCTGTGTCTTTTCCACCATGCTTCTTTCTCTCAGAGACACCATGATTCTGTGAGTTTAAGCACTAAATTGCAGGTTGAATTATATGAATGATACTGCATCTTCTGGCATTGATTTCCTGTGCAAATCAATGATTCAAGCAACCTGGGTTTCTCCATGAATTGGCTTTTAAATAATGAACAACAATCATCTGTTTACTAGTTAGGGACCCCGAGGGAAACCTGAAAATGAAATATTATGTCCTTACCATAATGTATTTGCTATTTAATAGTCAGATATGAGGTCACCGTGGTTAGAGAAGCTGGAAGTGATTTTTATGGCAAATTAAGTTTCCATTGCTTGAGCTCACCTCTGCAGACTCAGAGTGATCATGCTGGATGGGCTTGTATTTTGTTCCTTCTCTCCTGGTAGCAGTCATGGTCACCTTTTTGCTCATCCCACTTGAGCAGCAGTGAGATTGCCAGAGTCAAGGAAGGATGCAATTCTCCTATATGGAGCTCTATTAAGTAGGAAGTTAAAAGGACCATTGGGGTTGTCTCGGTTTTCTTGTCACTAAAGCCTTTCCTACCAGACACGAGGTGATACCAGTGTGATCAACATATTCTTTTTTTTTTAAGTTTTATTTATTTATTTTTGAGAGAGAGAGAGAGAGAGAGAGAGAGAGAACAAGTGGGGGTGGGGCAGAGGATCCCAAGCAGGCTCCAAGGTGTAAGTGCAGAACCCAAGGTGGGACTCAAATCCAGGAACCATGAAATCATGTCCTGAGCTGAAGTCGGACGTTTAACTGACTGAGCCACCCACGCGCCCCAAGATATTCTTTAAATTTATAGTCATATTTTCCATTATCTTGGCAAAAATTTGATGTGTATGCACCACAAGATGATTTTTGAGCTATTTCCCTTCCTTCCTTCCTTCCTTCCTTCCTTCCTTCCTTCCTTCCTTCCTTCTCTTATGTTTTTATGTTTTAAAATAGAGATCATTTGAAACTTATTCTTATAAAATAGTGGTGCTAAGTACTAAACTCTTGAAGCAAAGAGGTGCTAAGCAAATGAACTCTTGAAGACTCTCAAACACAGTCACATACATTTTCTGTTAGCTCTTCATATAAGGCATTTTTATTTGGCCCTGCAGGACATCCAACCTTCCCTTGATCTTCACCTCTGGCTATCTGAGCTGTTTATTGGCTCTGCTTTAAGGAACTACCATAAAACACAGAACCTAAACTCTGAATTCAGTGTCTTCCCCTCAAAGCATCGTCATTTCCCTATCTCTCCCACTGGACAATGAACTGGTTGAAGCCAGAGAGTATGTTTCGTAGGTCCGTGCACCCCTGCATTTTCCTCATAACAGGGGCCTGATACCTGCTTGCTGAACTGGTGAACAGAAATGGACACGAAAGAGATGGTCAAGGAATGTCGTTTAGGAATGTTGAAACCGGGGAGGGTTCTGAACTTAATCTGCTGGTCAGGTCAGTTTGACAGAAGGCAAGCTTTGCTTACTATGGTTAGGAGCACGGCCAATCTGTTCCAGGATCTGCAGATAAAACTTTTACCCCCTAGCCTGTCCTGATCTAAAACTTGCACTAAAAAAAGAAAACCCAGCCCTTCCTAACCTCAAGAGAACACCAGGTCAATACAGCTTCTTAGAAGTCAACAATGACTTCTAGGAGCAGGTACTGGAAGAAAATCCATAGCCTGTAATCAGTGGAAGCCATTGACCAGCTGCCTTGCTAATCAGCATGTTCTCTCCTCTTTCATGCTTGCTACTGATATATATATATATATATATATATATATATATATATATATATATATATATATCGCATTTGGTGTGCAACTGCTATGGCATGAGCTCTCCATTTCCTTGCAAATAGGTGGATATGTGACTTTCACGCTAATGACTACCACGTGGTATAATAAAAACCCATCAGCATGAAATACAGCATTTTTAGAAGGCTCTCTTGCATCAGTGAAGCCCATTTATGCTGCCGAAAATGTTTTTATCTGTCCGCTCTGATGTGGGAAATGGGTGTCATTAGTAGGACACGCATAAACTGAATAGATAAAGCTGGACTCCATGCATGTGTCTTTATGCTGCCTGCAGACCTCCATACGTGCTGTTATGTGAATGAATGGATGCCATCTGCCAAGGCCCTGAAGAAAACTCAGAGCTGCTAAAGGGAAGGAGGCAGCAAGTCTGAGAGACAGCTCTTGTGCTCATCCGTTCCTTTTTCTTCTTTGCATTTGGTTTTCGGAGGAATCTTAATAGGTGGGGTGGGGGGAGGGAGTTCATATATTTGGGGATTTGCCTGGTCCTGTTCTACTTTTCAAATAAGGGCAGTGGAAGAGGTGGGAAAGGCTGGGAGTTGGAGAAGGCAGTTGTGAGCAAAGTTCCCCAGGCTTCACAGGGCAATGTGATTTTGAGGTCAGACGTGTTTTGAGCCCCATTGTGAAATATAATTCGCCTGCAGGCATTACAAATCTTAGCAAATGGCGCTAGTAAGAGCTTCATTAGCCAGCAGGAAACCCAACCAACTGCCACCAGTAACATCTGTATCTGATTGTCAAAGAAAGAGAGAGGAAATAGTTTTGCCTCTGTCACGTTGCTCCTAAATCCCAATCAAACACAAGGAAAAGCAGCCAAGTGATGCTTGAATAGAGCCAGTGTGAAAATGAAGTGCAGACGAAGTGCCTAGTAAAAAATAAAGTACATTTCCAATGGATTGCTGGAATCACTGAACACTGGCCAAAACTCCCAAAGAAAATGCAGAAGAGCAGCTTAGAATGCCCTGCGATGTATCTTGTGCCTTATGATTTACTTCGGCATTTTTTGTCGAACATTCCATGTAAGACAGAAAAGATCATCTGTAGAAATGCTTCCGTTATACTGTAGAGATGGCTGCTTCCACTTTGGAGACTTTTGGAATATTCACAATAGTCATATCCTTTCATTTTTATTTTGAGATAATGTAGATTCGCATGCAGTTGTAAGGGATAATGCAGAGACATCCCGTATAGCCTTTATTTCGTTTGCCCCACTGGAAACGTCTTGCAAAACTATAAGCAATATCACAACCAGGATACTGACATTGATACAGTCAAGATACAGAACATTTTCATCACCACAAGGATTGCTCCTGTACCCGTTTAAAGCCACACCCACTTCCCTCCACCTTCACCCACTCTTTAACCCCTGGTAACCACTAAGCTGTTGTTTCTATAATTTCGTCATTTCAAGAATGTCATATGAATGGAATCATACAGTATGTAACTTTTGGGGATGGGGTTTTTTGACTTAGCACAATTCTCTCTCCAGAGATTTTTCTGGATTGTTGTGTATATCAGTAATTGTTCCTTTTAATTGTTCCTTTTAGTGTTGCACGGTGTGAATGTACCAATATGCTTAACCATTCACTCACTGAAGGACATCTAGGCTATTTCCAGTTTGGGACTATTACAAATAAATCTGCTATAAACACCCTAGCACCAGATTTTGTGTCGACATAAGTTATTGTTTTTCTGGATGAATGCTCTGGAGTGTAACTCTTAGGTCATATGGTAGTTGGATATTTAGTGTTTCAGAAAACTGCCAAAATGTTTTCCAGAGTGACTGTACTATTTTACGTTCCCACCAGCAATGTAGGAATGATCTAGTTTCTCCATATCTTCACCAGAATTTGGTGTTTTCATTTTTTTAAGACATTCTAATAGGTTTATAGTATAATATCTCATCGAGTTTAATTTGCGTTTCAGTAATGGTTAATGATATGGAACATCTTTTCATGTGCTTATTTGACATCTGTATACTTCCTTGGGTAAAATGTCTCTTCATGTCTCTTGTCCATGTTCTAACTGGACTGCTTGCCTTTTTGCTGTTGAGATTGAAGTGTATTATGTATCCTACATATTACTCCTTTGTGAGATAAGCGGTTTGCAAATATTTTATCCCACCCTGTATCTTCTTAATGTTGCCAATATCCAATTTATTATTCTTTTCATTTTATGGATCATGCTTTTGGAGTCAAGTCTAAAAACTGTCTACTCCGAGATCCTAGAGATCGTCTCCAACACTTTTTCTAAGTCTGTATAGTTTTACATTTAAGTCCATGATCCATTTTGAGTCAATTTTTGTATGAGGTGTGTAGTTGAAGACAGGTTTACATTTATTTATGTATATATTTATTTATGCTTATGGAAGTCCAGCTGCTCCAGTACTATGTGTTGAAAAGCTTTCTTCCTTCAATGAAATGTTTTTGTACTTTAGTAAAAAATCAGTTGAACATATTTGTGTGGATCTATTTCTGAGTTCTCTCTTCTGCTTCATTGACCCACGGATTTCCCCCTCCCCTAATACCACACAGTCTTGATTATTGCAGCTATAATAAGCTTTGGTTTTGGTAAAATAATTTCTTCCACTTTATTCTTTTCAAAATTGTTTTCACTATTCTAGGGTCTATGCCTTTCCATATAAATTTTAGAATATCCCTATTGATGTCTACAGAAAAAATCTCACTTGGCTTTTGATAGGTTTGTCTATCAGTTTGAGAGGAATTGACATATTTAGTATGTTCTCTTTTGATTCACAACATAATATGTCTCTTCATTTATTTAAACCTTCTTTGATTTCTTTCCTCAGCATTGTGTAGTTTTCAGCATACAAATGCTGGATATGTTTTGTTATGCATTTTTAAATTTTGATGGCTTTGTGTTGATTCTTTGTATGTTTATTTTCCATTCTGCAATGTTAATGAACTCAGTTATAGAAAGCTTGTTTTTTTCTTTTTTGGTGTCTGGTTTTTTTTTTTAATAGATTCCTTGGGATTTTCTATATAGATAATCATGTTATTCCCAAATAGAGTCCCATTTTTCCGAAAGTTTTTTTTTTTTTTAATCACAAATGGGTGTTGAATTTTGTTAAATTCTTTTTCTACATCACTTGATATGATCGAGTAATTTTTTCCTCTTTGGCCTGTTCAAACAATGGATTACTATTGTAAAGGCACCTGGGTTTTGTTTTAATCAGGTATGGTGAGACACACAGACATGGAAATGACTGTCATGAAGGAAGAAATTTGTTCTTTTTCCAGATCCCTAGAAACTGGGTCAAGGCACGCCATGATGGGAGGGGCACAAGAAGAAGCCCTGCAGTTTGTCAGGAGGCAGAGAGAGTGAGGAGAAAACTTGGGCAAGAGTCTTCATTGTGATTTAATGGGAAGAAATGAACAAGGCA
This sequence comes from Acinonyx jubatus, assembly GCF_027475565.1. NCBI lineage: Eukaryota > Metazoa > Chordata > Mammalia > Carnivora > Felidae > Acinonyx > Acinonyx jubatus. The sequence goes on along the minus strand of NC_069394.1, from coordinate 69,854,227 downwards.
GGGGAAAGAGGCTAAGCAGGATTAGGATTTAGGCTAGTTGGAATAATTTCAGTGGGCTCCTGGGTATAGGAGCTGCCCCTGGTTCCAGGGGTGATTGGGGCAGAGGAATAGTGGCCCAGAGTGTAAGAGTCCAATAAAGGAAGCAGTTGGGGTATGGGTGCTGGATTGGTTAATCTGCATATAAAAGGAGTTCTCTCTTGCTCTCTCTAAGAATCAGCTAAGGGACAGTTCCTTCCTCATCAACAAGTCCTCAGATGGCAAGGCATCAAATATAGAAACTAGAAAATATGGTTAATCATTCAGTTAATTGATTTTTAAATATTGAGCCAGCCCTGCATCCCTGGATAAACCCCACTTGAACATAGTGTATAATTCTTTTTGTATATTGCTGAATTCTGCTTGCTAATATTTTAAGGATTTTTACAACCATATTAATGAAGGATATTGATCTGTAATTTTATTTTGTGGTACTGTTTTTGTTTCACTTTGGTATTTGGGAGATACTAGCTTCATAAATGAATCAGAAAGTGTTTCCTTCTCTTCCACTTTCTGGAAGAAATTATGTAGAATAGATGCTAACTCTTCTTTGAAAGTTCAGTAGAATCTTCCAGTGAAACTGAGCCCAGCTTGGTTAACTTTTAAAATTACAAATGTAATAATGTTCTTAATAGTTAAGGGCTATTTTAAGTACCTATTTCATACTGGGTGAGTAGTGGTACCTTCTTTCTGAGGAATTAGTCCATTTCTTCTCAGCTGTCACATATATGTGTGTATAATTGCTTATAGTATTCCTTGATTATCCTTTGGGTGTCTGCAACGTCTGTAGCAATATCTGCACGTTCGTTCCTGATTTTGGTAATTTGTGACATCTCCCTTTGTTTCTTTGTCAACCTTGCTAAATGTTTATTTTATTGACCTTTTCAAAGAATCAACTCTTAGTTTTATTGAATTTCTTTATTGTTTTTTCTATTTTCAATGTCATTATTTCTGCTCTTTATTATTTTCTCTTTTTTTAACGTTTATTTATTTTGAGAGAGAGAGCATGCGTACAAGTGGGAGAGGGGCAGAGAGAGATGGAAAGAGAGAGAATTCCAAGCAGGCTCCACACTGTCAGTTGCAGAGCCAGATAGGGGCTCGAACCCACAGACCATGAGATCATGACCTGTGAGGAAGTCGGACACTTAACCAACTGAACCACCCAGGCAACTCTCCCGCTACATTCTTAAAGTGGGGACTTTAATTATTGATTCAAGACCTTTCCTCTTTTTGCATATATGTATTTAGTGCTATAAATTTCCCTGTCAGCGCTGCTTTAGCTATGTTTCACAAACTTTGATACATTGTATTTTCATTTCCCTTCAGTTCCGTGTATTTGTTTCCCTTGAGACTTCTTTGACGTATCCATGAATTATTTAAACATATGTTCTTTAGTTTCAAAGTGCTTGGAAATTTTCCTGTTACCTTTCTGTTAAATTTCCGGTTTGATTCCATCATGGACAGAGAATATACTCTGTATGATTTCACTTCTTTTAAGATTGTTGAGGGTTTTTTTATGTCCCAGATATGGTTGGTCTGTCTTGATATATGTTCTCTGGGCACTTAATTTTTTTTTAATGTTTATTTATTTTTGAGACAGAGAAAGACACAGCGCTAGCAGGGGAGGGAGAGAGAGAGGGAGACACAGAATCTGAAGCAGGCTCCAGGCTCTGAGCTGTCAGAACTGAGCCCGAGGGAAGGCTCAAACCTAAAAACCACAAGATCGTGACCTGAGCTGATGTACGACACTTAACTGACTGAACCGCCCAGGCACCCTGTGGGCACCTAAAAAGAGAATGTATTCTGCTGCTTTGCATGGAATATTTTACACATATCAAAAGGATACTTGTTTAAAATATGAAACATGAAATAAGAAAGTGAAATATTGTCTTTTTGGGGGTGCCTAGGTGACTCAGTGTTAATGTCCAGCTTCAGTTCAAGTCATGATCTCAAGGTTCATGGGTTCGAGACCTGTGTCGGGCTCTGTGCTGACAGCTCAGAACATGGAGCCTGTTTCAGATTCTGTGTCCTCCTCTCTGTCTCTCTCTCTCCCCCTCTGCTGCTTGTGCTCTCTCTCTCTCTCTCTCTCAAACATAAATAAATGAACATTAAAAAAATAAAATAAAATGAAAATTATTTTTCCTGTTTGTTCAGACCTATTCCTTACTATCCCATCAGTTTATTGGTCACTGGCTTCTCCTCCATTTATCTTAAGTCAGTGTTATTCTACTTTTCACACTCTGATATCAGATCCTTATCTTAATAACATTGAGATACTTTAATAGTTATGCCATATGGGAAACCATAGCACATAGATGAGAACAGCCTTATTCTGCATATTCAGAGAGCAAAGGGGGCATCCTGGACATGAGTGATTGGAGCTTAGATCTGTAGGTCAGTTGTTGAGCCAGTATTCCAGGTAGTAGAGATTTAAAGGTAGCACTCTTTGAATGTGGAGTTAGAATGCTTTGAGGACTAGTTTGGAGGATGTGTTTGCCCTCATAAATATGTGCTGAACTGAAGAGGTGCAAGGTATGCACTGATGTTTTAGTGAAGAATTAAAGATGCTAAACAAATCATTACTTGATTGCCATTGTCTGTGTCCCCACTACCCCGTGAATGCTATATTTGTATTATTCAGTACTGTATCACCAACATCAAGCAGGCCATCAATGAATAGTTATTAAGTCCAATTTCAAAAACATAATCCCACTAGGAAAGGAGAGAAGGAAGAAAAGAAGGAATTGAAGGGAAGGGAAAGGAAGGGAAGAAGGAAGCAGAGCTTGGGTAACCTTTGTGCTCTCTACCTGCAATTTTAGTCTTTCCCTTCCTAGGCACATGGTTGCATCCCACTTCCTGACCCCTTGGAAGTCGGGAGCGTGTTTGGCTTCTAACGTATGACAGATGAAGCATGTCACTTTCTGGTGGCCAAACCTAAGATCTAAGGTGTGATTCTTTCGGCTCTGGCAAGCAGCACTATTCCAGATGGGGAAGGCAGCATCCGTGGCTGAGAGCAAATCAAGCATGGCTCCCTGCCAGCCCAGCAAGGACATTCTATTCTGCGTGAGCAAAAAATAAATCTTTATAGTTTTAAATGATAAAAAGCAGGGGCTGTGTGTTATTATAATACAACAGAGCCTTTCCTAAATGATAGAAAACAGCAAGAGTATGTCTTCAGCAGTGAGAATATACATGAATTTTCTTTTCTTCTTTCTTGTCTTTCTCTGTTTTCTAGTTTTTCAAAAAATTTTTAAATCTATTTTTGACATTTCTAGAATGGGTATTATTTTTGTCTTAAGGAAATAAATTCATTTAAAATAAACTGAGGGACAAAATTTATGATTTGTATATGCTTATAATTTGAGATGATGTTATATTTTTACTGAGAGATGCATGAAATGTAGAGAAATTGACACCATTTTCTTGAACCTAGGGTATGTTTTAGCACATATTCACTCTGACAACGTGTTACACTGTCATTGAATCCTGGCCTGTCATCTTGAGACAGATCTGTTCCAGACCCTAAGAAATGCAACTCAGTATGGATAGTGGACTACTGAGGTCTTTGGAGACATTTTCCCTTTATCTGTGGTTTGCTTCCCTCTATCTGTGGTTTGCTAATGAGACCAGGAAACACCACCAACAAGATAGTCATTGCTTCTAAGAGGGTTGTGTTGGCTAGCTTTTCCTTCCCTCATCTTTCCCTGGCACAACACACACACACACACACACACACACACACACACACACACTTCATTATTAATAACGTGGTCAGGCTCATTTGAGAATACCAGAACATTTGCACATTGTCTTTATTAGGTAAGAGGCAGTTTCATTTGAATCTTTTAGAGAGACCTGAAGTGAAGTGATCCTGTTTCCACTTTGCCCCAAACCTAAGACCTCTGAGGCATAGGATTTTTACGTGCATGTATCTGCACATAGTTGCTGGCTGACCTGGATAAGATCGATAAAATTCCATGCCTTCAAGCTGGCAGACTTGAAGCCAGGGCCAACCTAGAGAGAACTGACTGGGTCTCAGCCCTGTGGTTTTTTTTTTTTTTTTTCAACCTTCTCTGACACAAACCGAAGAGAGTTTTGATGTCTTTGATGATTGAGTTTCCATGGACTAAAACTAAGAGTCTCTAGATATTTTAAAAAAGTCTAATGTTTTCTTTAAGATTTTGCCCACTGCCTCTAGAGTATTATTTACAGAGTTTTCTTCCACTTTACTAACGTAAAAATGTGTAACACAATAGATTCTCAATAGAAATAAAAGCCCTGTTGTTGGTCCTCTTAGAAAAAGATGGTAAAGCCCTGGTTTTATAGATAAACCCTTTGTAGTACTCTCCTCATCTTCTATAGTCCTTCAGAACCCATGCTCCGTATGGGATAATGAGTTTTATTTCTGAATAACAAGTTCAAAAGGACCAAAAAGAGTAAGGTTAGTATTTAGCACTTTTTGTTAAGGGAAAACTCTGGGAAATAATCTTTTTTGAAGGCACCAAAGAACTTTTAGATCCCAAACTACCCTAACAGAGAAAAGACAGCCTTATTAAAATCTTTTACATATCTAAAATTAGATTTGGAATAATGAGAGATTATGACACATGTACAAATTAATAAAAAAAAAAACAGCCTCGCCACCCTTACTTGGTGGTTTCATTAAGTTTTTAAAAATAAAATAAATTAAAAAATATATACCGTCCCACACAAAGACTTTTAATCAAATTGTCTGGTTTATCTTCAAAATATGCAATTCCTTTGTACTCTGTAAAACATCTAGATAGAGGCAAAAATTATTTTTAAGTTTTTAAAATGTCAACCCTTACGTACAGTTCGTGTACTTACATTGGGAACTAGGTCTCGGTGTGGAAGATTCCCAGCGATCTTGCAGACTCACAGGGCTCTGAAGAAAAGTTAATAACCCTCTTGCCTTGTTACTAAAAAAGACTCAGGCAAGGCATTTCATACACCCTCAGGGATCAACTTGCTGCCTGAACTGTTAGCTCAGGCGGCCAGGCTCCTTCCGCTTTCCTCTCTTCTTGCTTACATTTTACAAAGATGCTTGTTGCGATGAAATTGATTGGCAGCACACTTAGCAATTCAAATTGCTTCAGGTGTTCCTTCTTTTTTTTTATTCCATTAACCAAGATGAATGCAGTGTAATCTGTGGAAGCTCTGCATCGGGAACTCGGGTCCTGGTACCGTGGGACTAGCTCAGACTTCATGGTCAAGGCCCCTTATTTTGTGGGTCTAATTAGGATGGAGAATAGCTTCTCGGTTTTTCTAAAAGATGAGGCTGTGCCCTGAGCTGTAATCTAACATTAGAAGCATTTAAAAGATGTTCTCATTTCCTAATGTATACAAAGTATATTGATGTGCAGAAGCGGAGGCCCATATTTCCTCAGTTAGGGGAATCAACTAGTCCATCAGTCCACAAGTGTCTTCTCCCTGGGCGCTCCCATGTGGGTCCTGGGATGAAAGAAGGAACTAGCTCTGGAATCTGTGGAATAGTTGCCAGCAAATGCTGTCATACATTGGTGTGACATTTCTGGAGCATTCCAGAAAGCTCCTTCTCTTCAGCTCCTTTGAAATCCTTTTCCAATCCCTTCCTACTCCCAGGGAGTTCACCTGCTGTCATGATAATGCCACTGGAAACGGGGGGGGGGGGCACGAGAATGAGGGTAGAGGAGTGAGTATATACTCAGAGCTTGTCTGACATGTGGAAGAATCCCAACTCCCTCACTACCTGGTTCACACATGCTCCTGTGCCACGTCAGAGGTCCTATCACTGCGACTTGGGGAAGACAGGGCTGTCACGGAGGCACAATTTTTAAGTTTTGGAGTCAGAGGGGAGGAAGGAGGCAAGGGGAATAGAGGAGATGTTACCAGCTAGGAAGTGTGTGTGCTTTCTTTCTTTACTACCACTAGCTGGTGCTTCAGTCAGAGAGAAGTAGGTTACTCCCCGGGCTGTGGTCCTGCGGGCCCAATCCAATCTGGAATGTGTGCTAACTGGTGTGCATTTCTCTCTTTCCGCCCCAGGACAGCTTTCCTGCCCGCTTCGGAGGAGTCCATTTCGTCAACCAGCCCTGGTACATTCATGCCCTGTACACGCTCATCAAGCCATTCCTTAAAGACAAGACCAGGAAGCGGGTAATGCAAACAAACACCCAATGGGGGGTGCAGAGGGACAGTGACCGGACCCTCCTTTCGATCTCTCTGCTTCCCTTCTCTCTTTCTCTCTCTGTCTCTCCTAAGTTTTCACTGTGGGTCTTCTGCTTTTCTGCACTCCCTGAGCCTTCGAGCCTCAGCTGGAGTTTGCAAATGGCCTGGATTTAATCAATAATTTAGTAGAACTGGGTTATTTTCAGAGTCCCAGCGACCAACCAAAGGAAACTTTGAAGGCATGCAAATACCAGATGCCCATTTTACTGTAAGTGCTCGAGGGAGATAACGGGGTCAAGCAGCTTCCCGTTCATGGAATATTTTAATAGCTAGCGTTTTGTCCTGCAAATGTATTATCCTGATGAAGAATGTTTACCATTTGTTTTTCTCCCCCATGGCTCTTGGGTTATAGCTGCCAGCTCCGTCACCTTTGAGGCTGGGAAAGCATTCTTCACGAGAAATAATAATGCTCTGAGGAGGAAGGCTTTTAAAGTCTTAATTGCATCGGCTGATGACATTTGGGAGGCCAGCACCTTCGATCAGGGCTGCGGCTTTTCATGGCATTCTGATTAGCTGAGAGACTGAACATTGTTTCTGCACTCCCTCTGAATCTCAGTTTCCTCATTTATAAGACAGAGAAACAAACACCCATATCACAGAGCTATTGGGTAGTTGGGTAATTCAATGAAGCAGCATATGAAAGCAGGTAGCATAAGGCCACCGATGTGGTAGAGACTCAGTGACTTTCATTCTCTTCATCATTTAGCTCCCGTTCTTTTAAACTTTTTGATTTCAGCTACCTCCTGGGTCACCACCTCTCAAGGGAATCTGGCCAGGGTCAGTCTTATGGCACCTTACGTATGCCCCTATACCCAGGGGAACCCGTTCTGGGGAAGAGCCTGAGTATTCAGGGGGAACGATCATGTGAGGAACCCTCCTACATACACACCCACATACACACTCTGTGTTATCCCCAACTCCTAGACCTCAGCTGCTTCCAGATCCTTAGGAAATAGTACAGCAGGGAGGGGTAATTCTCCTGTCCCCAAATAAGCGTGGAACTAAGAACTAGAACTCACCAGCCTAAGGAGACATGGACGTTTGGAAGCTTTTTGCTAACTAGGGCTCAGGGCATAGAAGGGAGTTTCTGGAACTCTGGGCACAGAACAGAATCTGACAGGTGAAGAATCCAGCCTCCTATCTGCTGAGTTCTTCCATCCCATAGCACTGCAGGAGAGACGGCCAGTTTCCACAGCACTCATTTGTCCTTTCAGAACTAGAGGTGTTGGCTATCGGTGGGAAAGCAAACTGGTGTGGCCACTCTGGGAAACAGTATGGAGGTTCCTCAAAAAGTTAAGAAGAGAACTACGATATAGCAATTGCACTGCTAGGTATTTACCCAAAGGATACAAAAATACCGATTCGAAGGGACTCGTGCACCCTGATGTTTATAGCAGCAGTATCAACAATAGCCAAATTATGGGAAGAGCCCAAATGTCCATCGATTAATGAATGGATACAGGAGTTGTGGTATATATATACAATAGAATATTTCTCAGCCGTAAAAAGAATGGAATCTTGCCATTTGCAATGATGTGAATGCAGCTAGAGTGTATAACGCTACGCTAAATAAGTCAGTCAGGAGAAGGACAAATACCATACGATTTCACTTGGATGTGGAATTTAAGAAATAAAACAGATGAGGATGGGGGAAAGGAGTGAGAGGAAAACTATAAAACAGACTCCTTTTTTAAATGTTTGTTTATTTATTTTGAGAGATAGAGTGCACGCGTACACAGGGGAGGGGCAGAGACAGAGGGACAGAGGATCCCAGGCAGGCTTTGCTCTGTCAACACAGAGCCCGACTCAGGGCTCCGTCTCATGAACTGTGAGATCATGACCTGAGCCCAAATCAAGAGTCGGACGCTTAACCAACTGAGCCACCCAGGCACCCCAACAGACTTTTAACTGTAGAGAACAAACGCTAGGGTTACTGGAGGGGAGGTGGGTGAGGGAGGGGCTAAATGGGTGTGGGTATTAAGGAGGGCACTTGTGATAAGCTCTGAGGGTTGAATGTAAGTGATGAGTCGCTAAATTCTACTCCTGAAACTAATACTACACTATATGATAACTAACTGGAATTTAATTTTAAAAACTTGAAACAAACAAATGAATATCACAAATAAAATTGAAAGTATAAAGAATTCAAAAACAAACAAACAAAAGAACTGGAGGTGTTAGGTGGGTGGGTACAAATATTTGCTCTAAAAACTGGAGCTAATATTTAGCTCTGCTTTTCCATGCTTCAGATACTTTAGCTCCTCCTGAAAAGTGTTTTGCAAAAGCCAGAACATGGGAATTTCTTCAAAAAACCATCATTCTTATTAAAATTGAAATCCACTGTCCGAAAATATATATTGTTTTCTGAAGTGCTACCATATTCTTCTGAAGAATCTTAGCACTTAGCTTCTTGTCCCTTTCCTTTCTAAATGATGCCATTATATCATAAATTGAAGTCAATGTAACAGAGCAAGGTAGTAAGTGTATGTGTCCGTTACGTGGTATATTTTAATATAGTATATGGCATAATTGATAATACTTTTATGGTATATTATGCTATATTTAAATATTTAAAAAAAATTTTTTTAACGTTTATTTATTTTTGAGACAGAGAGAAACAGAGCATGAATGGGGGAGGGTCAGAGAGAGGGAGACACAGAATCTGAAACAGGCTCCAGGCTCTGAGCCATCAGCACAGAGCCTGACGCAGGGCTTGAACTCACGAACCGCGACATCATGACCTGAGCCGAAGTCGGCCGCTTAACCCACTGAGCCACCCAGGCGCCCCTATATTTAAATATTTTAAAAGTCACCTTTATATTACAGAAAGGCTAACTGGTATGCATGCGTACACCTATGTGAATATAATCAGTGGTCCTACACTTGCCTAACTCAGGTGCATTGAGTTTGCAACACGAAGTGTGGGAACCGAGATCACTCCACAGGTGCGCTTTGAGTAGACTTTCGGGAGTCAATTCCTAAATTGTAGGAAATGGTAATTATCAACTAGTGGCTTATCCACTTTGTGGATTTGTCTGAAAATAATTGTGATCTGGGGATGTTTTCTCCCCTGCTCCGCCAGTTTCCATCACCATCCACTATATGTTCAGAAGATGCAAATTTATGTGCGTGTCAGCCCTCAATCCACACACAAATGGAAGATGGCTGCAAAAATACCCATAAGTTCTCAGGCCACAGTTTTCAGTTCCACTGCCTAAGAATTGATAAGGCTTTTACCTCGTGTCCACACCACCCCGGGAGCTAGGAACGTATTAATAGAGTAAGAAAACATCACCCCTTTTCCCGAGGATTCTTCTCTTCCTGTGGGGAAGCAAGACATAAATGAACAGATCAGAGAAAATAGGAGTCAGCAGATACTAGTTAATTGGGGGAAGCGAGGAGGAGAACCAGAGTGTGCGGGTGCCTCTGGGACAGAATGAAGAAGAGGCTGCCACTTGGTGAAGGTTTGGGAAGGATGGTGAGATGGGGGCGGGGTACAGAGGGCAGAAAGCACTGTGGGGGGGGGAGTGGAAGGAAGAGAACAATGTGGGGATGCATGTGAAGCATGATTGGGGGTTTGCGTGGTCTACATCATAGCCTTTGTATCAGCAGGGATAATTAGGAGATTACTGTATGTGTAAATTTGGGCCATGGCCAAATAAGACCCAATTTGTTCATAAACTTCATTTTTTAAGGACTATTAATTCAGCCCCTTTTCTGAGCAATAAATTAACATTTTACGAAGATTAAGCTGCAGACACAAAATGGAATGCCTCTTTAAACACCATGATCACCAGCAGCGCATCCAATTTGTCATCGCTAAATTGTGTTTTAGGCTAAATAGTGGCTCGTAGGTTTGGGGTTTTTTTTGTTGATACTTGTTTTTTCCTTTGCAGATTTTCCTGCATGGAAATAATTTAAACAGCCTTCACCAGCTAATCCACCCTGAATTTTTGCCCTCTGAATTTGGAGGAACCCTTCCTCCTTATGACATGGGAACGTGGGCCCGGACGTTACTTGGTCCAGACTACAGTGATGAAAATGACTATACTCACACTTCCTACAATGCAATGCATGTGAAACACACATCCTCCAATCTGGAGAGAGAATGTTCGCCCAAGCCGATGAAGAGGTAAGACCTGCATTATCAGAGCCTCCAAGTCAGAGGTCAATAAGCATTTTTGATTTGGCCCTATTGTGGGTTAAGTAATTGCAGACCTTTATGGGCACAGAGCTTGAATAAAATAAATTGCAATACATTCTCAGCTGATTTCACTAGAATTGAAAGCAAATGGGGCTTGGCTGGCGCAGAAATCTAGTTATCCCTGTTGTATTAAAGAAACAGTTAAAGGCTGGACCTCGCTCATGTCATGTTTGCAGTGTTAGTCTCTAGAGAGTCTGTTAACACACACAGAATGAAATGCTGTGCCTTTGGGATACCCTGGATTGAAAAAACAACCTGCCAGAAAACATTCCTATCATCTGTGAATTTAGAACCATTTATTGAGCATTTGCCTATAAGCACTGATAGGTGCTGCGAACACACGAATAAGAACAGAGAAGTATAGCTCTGGAAAATCTGATGAGTAAGCCTTTTGTTGACATATTTATAAAGTGGGTGACATTGGAGCTAGGTTCTGAAGGGTGAAAATAAGCCACCCAGGCTTAAAAAGGTAGAGAAGGCATTCTAGGCAGATGGGATAGAAAGAGGCACAGAGGCTTCAGAGGGATGGGATAGTCTGGTGTGGCAAACAGGTGTGCGAGGGGTGGGGGATGGGAGTGGGCATGGAAGGAAATTCTAAAGACTGTTGCATCTAGGGTGTGAAATATATTGCATACTGTATTTAATGGAGTGCCGTGAAAGAGGGTTTTTTTTAACTGATGTACAAATAATATATGAGTGCTTTCTCATTGTAAAAATTAAAACCTTATTTTTAAGGCTACAATCTTTTTAACCACTACTCCCAATCTCAATCCCAACTTTTCCCAAAGGTAACCATTGTTATCAGAGTAGGGTGGACCCTTTTCCATTCTATTTTCTAGATATTACCCATATCTATCCATACCCATAGAAAATATCTAATATTATGTATTAGTTTGCTAATCCAACTCCTGCAACAACAAACCACAAACTGGGTGGCTTAAGCAATAGAAATGTGTTTTCTCATAATTCTGGAAGCTAGAAATCCAGAATCAAGGTATTGGCAGGGTTGGTGTCTTATGAGACCTCTCTCCTTGTCTTGTAGATGCCTGCATTCTCCCTGTTATCTTCACATGGACTTCCCTTTGTGTGTCTGTGTCTTAATCTCTTTTTACAAGATACCAGTCATATTGGATTAGGACTTACCCTAAAGACCTTGTTTTACCTTAATTACATCTTTTAAAGGCCCCATCTCCAAATACAGTCTCATTCTGAGGTGCTAGCAGTTGGATCTTCAACAGTCCAATTTGGGGGGCAGGGCATGGTTTATCCCATAACATACTGTAACATCTTTCTATACCAGTAAATCTAGAGACATCTCATGTTTTTCATGCTGCATAGTATTCCAGTACATAGTATTCCAGTATTCCAGAATATGTCACAGTTTAGCCATTTCCCTATTGATGAACATTTAGCTCCTCTGAGTTTTTTCTCTATTCCAAAGGACGAGACTCAAGAAAGTCCTTGATATGCCTCCTCCATTCTCACAGGAAGTCCCTCAGGTAAACTTGGAGCCTTGTAGTTGCTGGGTCAGAGAGTATGTGTATTTTCAATAGCCCACACTGCCCAGTGGCCTTCCTAAATGACGGTACTAATGGATAGTCCCAGCAGCATGTGTGAAAATGTCCTTTCCCCAGACTCTACCTTTTGTACTTGATATTATCAGAATTCAATTCTAATCATTATCCTGATGGCAGGTCAATTCTATGCCGTTTTTGTTTTCATCTGTATCTCCTCACCGGACACAGTTGAGCAGAGAAATGACACAATGACAAAGTAAGTCTGGGTTTTATGAGGATCGTGGAATTCGCAGGGAAATATGGACTAAATGCCATCAGAAGGCTGATGCAGGGACTCAGGTCCAGGGATGAGGGCCATAACTAACACCGAACCAATGAAGACTGGCTGTAGTCTTGAGGTGTTTGGGGACGGAGGGATGTCACTGTGAGAGTCTTCTTTGGATAACTAGGCTTACACTGAGGCAAGAGAGAATGTCCAGGAGGAGGACCTCCACATTTTCTGCTCCATTGGGAATATTACATGCAAGTGTCTGGTGAAGCCTTTCTGCCGAGACTGGAAGGATCTGGAAATTCATTTACTCCCCGGGTTAACAGCTGACATTCTCTGGGAAGTGTTGGTCATGGGAGCTGAGAACCTGGCTTTGTGTCTCCACAGTGAAGAGGCTGACCTAACTGGTAGAGGTGAGATTGTCCCGCCCAGATTCTGAGCTGCTCTCAGGCCAGGCTACAGCACAGTCATCATAATAATGTAACAACTCACACTATTGACACCATTCTGAATGCTTTACCTGCATTAACTCTCTAAATCCTCACCATAACTGTATGAGAAAGGTATTATCACTATTCCTATTTCACAAGTGAGGAAACAGACACAGAAAGGTTAAGCAACTGTCCAAGGTCACACAGCTAGTAAACGGCCAAGCTGGGATTCCGAGCTGGGCAGCTTGGCTCCACACTCTGTGTTTGTGTCCTCTGTAAGATAAAAGCACACTGTCTGCTTTTCCTCATACTTTCTACCCACACCTCTAGTGCCAGCCTTCTCTCTCCAATCCCTCCATGGGCTGGGACAATGACACTTCCTGTGGTTTGTCCTTACCTTATTTCTATAGACTTAGATAAAGTCAGCATACCCTCAGACTTGTTGGAATGTCCGAAGTCAAGTGGAATAAAATAGCAATTTGCCACTCTTTCTCCAGGTGATCAGTTATAGAGTTACATCTCTTTCGGGTGACCAGCCATGTCCTGATTCCAAGTTCTGCTTCTGAGTTGATGTTGAGGATCAGAGAAGGTGACGGCCTCCATTATTAGATGGTGGGTTCTAGAGGGTAAAGTCTTTGTATAACATTTGTTCACCTTATGCCCTCCTCAAGAATCCAAGTCAATGTCCAACACACAATCGACACACATCAGACACCCTGTACATGCCTGCTGCTTATGAATGAATTGGCGTTGAATGAAAGCTGCTACTTTCAAAACCCATCCTTGGGGCAGTTGTCCAATTGCTTCAGCCAAACTGTCAGCTCCTATGGAGAGAGAACTAATTTCTTCTGGATTTCGTGGATCCTGGTTATAGGGCCTTACGGCCTAGTAGGGGAGATAAGATCTGCCCACAAATAACTATAATATAATGCAGAGTGGAAGAGGTACTAGACAAGAGATGTAAGAACCTGCTGAAATGTTCTTTCAACCAGGAAGACTCTTAGAGAAGTCTTCATGGACAAAGGCATAGCTGACCCAGGTTTTGGAGAAGGGAAGATATCAGAGTCAAGCTCCAAGACTATGCCAGAGGAGCTAGTAATTGTGTACACATTTCATCACCCCACCATGGCCATCAAGGTGTCCTGCCCACTCCTGCTCTCACAAGTGGTGACATCTTTGATCCTTTGCTTGGGGATTTTAGACAGCAGCAGGATGGGCAGTGAGGAGACTGGTACCAGCAGTGACGCAGCGAGGAGGGACCACCTGTGGAACCGTGCCTGGTGTCAGGTGCTTCACTGATGGAGGTCTGTGCTGACTGAGAAAATTATAGGGACAGAACAGCCACCACTCATAACCTCTCTGAGTCCTCAGAGCTCAAAAGGACATGGGGAAATTGAAAACAGAATTGGAGATCTTAAAGGTCCAGCTTCCCACCTGATATGGTATCTGTTCTCCAGCCCAGGCTGTCAGCCAGCCTCAGTTTGCATTGCCCAGAGATGGGCAGGCAGCTAACGGGGCAGCATACTCCCAGTAGCATAGTTTTAAGAAGTACTTCCTTGGTCCGAGCCAGATGACCTGGGTCTGTTCTGCGGGATAACGTTTCACCTTCTAATGGGTAGACGCTGTGTCCCAATCCCTGCCACCACAGTTCCCATTTGGGGTCAAATGGGCTTCTGTGAACTTTCATTGGAACCTAGTCACTATTTATAATGTGGCCTCTGAGTTCCTAGTGGCTCAGAACAATGCTTTCTGGCATATGTAGGGTAAAATCTAAAATGTGTAAAATTCTCAGTGAATTAGTGGTTCTAACTAGCTCTTTTCTTTTTCCAGATAAGTTTGATTCAACCCTTAAGCAGAAAAACTTAAAAAGAATTGTTGGTTTAGATGGAAAATTTTCCAAGCAGATTCTTTCAATATTGATCTTTTAAGAAAATGATGCTTTTATAGGCTTTTGAGTGTGTGGCATTCTCTGCTCTGACACACTTTTGCATTTTTAACTTCTGTTTCTGCTCTTCATTTTACAATTTAGTCTATTTCCTTGCTTCCAGGCCATCAGCTGTCACTTTCTGTTTTTGGAACCACGTATATAAGAAGCACTCTGTTTCCTCCTATCTAATTTACTACTGGAATACGTTTTAGGTTTGGAAGTAGGGAGCCCAGCTTAATAAAACTGTCCAGCACATAACAGTAAATCGGCGTTGTCATACTTATGATTATTTTGGCTGCAAATAAGATACAACTCTGGTTGGACTGCTTTAAAGGGTATGGAAAATTTATTATTTCATATAATGAGAAGTTGCAAAGTGAGGTGACCATAGATCTGTGTGTTCCAGAACCTCGGCGGTGGTACCTATGACCCAGGCTCCTGCCCCTGTGTCCCACGTGATGAAGACTTCCCAGGCGGGAGTGCTCCCTGATTCATGCAGGAGGATAGGTCCCAGCCAGAGGGGCTTTTTTCCCCTTTAGGAAGGAGGAGGGATGGCTTGTGGTGGGGACCCGGCAGCCTTGCTTCAGGTTCGGGATTGCAGGCCTGACGTTTCTGCTTCAGGAAGCAAGTGCGTGGTCTTTTCATCAGTGCGTCGATTTTGTGGTATCTCTTTCACTTATTAGGCATTGCTTATTAATTGCTTTCTGGTTGTAGCCTTTATCTCCGATAAAGTAATTAAAATGGTTATAGATATTATTTAAAAGGCACACACACACACACACACACACACACACACACACACACAGAAATGCACTGTCTTGAGCTACTGGTGGATGATTAGTCATTTTTGGAGAAGTTATACTTAAAAATATATATATGTATGTATTATATATGTGTACATATGCTCGGACATACATATACTATATGTTGTGTATGTATGGACATATAAACCTGTATGCACATGTATGTATTGAAATATATACAGGTATGTTTTGTTTTTTAACGATTCCTGGTAATAAACCTTATGTAAAGTTTATCCTAAGACCTGGATTCTGAGTAGGGAACTGGGGCCTTTCCCCGGAGCCAGAGCCTACAGCTAGGGTGGTTCAGAAGAGGGCTGCTCAGACCCAGCGCTCAGAAGGCCCCCGTAGGACCCACCTCCTGAGCCCACTAGGTGTCACAAGTGGCCCAGGATGCCTTGCCTCATTCCTCTGCTGGCTGGTCTCTCCTAAGGCCCTGAGAGCCACTGTGGACAATGGAGCTGCTGATCTCAAAGAAATACAAGGCAGTTTCCTGGCATTTCTGGGCAAAAGTAAAAGCAAGCGCTCTGGAAAGCCAGGTTCTGTGCCTTCTGAAGCCACCACCACGGCCAGCAAAGGAAGCATCTGGTTTTCCAGGCCTGGGGTGTGTGCTTTCGCTCTGGTGGAGGGGCTGGGTGCTATTCTGGACCAAACAGGACTGGCACAGAAAGGAGAAAGGAAACAGACCAGATCAGAACTGCTGTGTCCCTGCCAGAGCCGGAAAGCAGGTGGCCTCTTCCGGGGCAGGCAGGGAGAGAAAGCTTATATTTTACACCATCCTCTCGTTGCTTTTGAGGAGGCTCCTCTGGGCTGTACCAGTGCAGGCAGCTTCTGTCTGCAGGACAAACAGCCTCCACAAAAATTGTATATAAAATATTACAGTTATATATAAACATACATTCTATTATTCCCCTTATTATCAGGACTTGGGAAATTTTAGAACCAGGGAGATCCTTAGAAGTCACCTAGGGGTCAACAGCCTTTCTGCTACCAAGGACCTCTTCTTTTGCCCCCCGCCCTCCACATGGTATGTATATAGGTTCTTGAGAGAATATCGCATTTATTAGGAAATTACAAGCTCATTTTGCCATAATGTAATTCGTGTTATTTCACAGAATTATCCTAAGATCTTTAATTTTAATAAAAGCAAAGCTACTTACGATTTAATTTAAATTTTAGTCTCATAGATGGTAAGATCTCTTAAGTTTTGTGGCTTCTAAACAATGATGTAAAAACATCTGCCTATCCCCGTGCCCATTCCTGCTTAGGTGACGTAGCAAGCTTCAATAGAGCTCAAGCCTCCAGACTTAGGGGATTAGTCTGGGGATTTTCTGGACAGCCATGTAGCCAGCTTCTTCTGAAAGCAAGATGTCTTGCACAGGGTAGGTACTCCATACGTATTTGATATTTTGTCACTTGAAAAGTAGAAGTAAATGGTATACATATGTACCCTTGTTTTCCATTGGTGCTTGGATTTAAAAAATATTTTCCTTCTTCTAATTATTATAGTCAAGGTCCTGAGAAGCCTCACAGGGTAACAGACTGTGTCACCAAAGCTATTTTATCGTAGGAATCTTTCTGGTCCCTTGTCTCCTGGAGACTAGGGTAGGTAAACACTGTGCCAGAGTTTGAAATGGAAAATCAGGAAACTGATTTAAGTTCATGGAGACCCAACTGGTCTGAACCATGGCTGACAATTTTCATCCTCATTGTTTTCTGGAGGGCCCCTCACATGTGCTCAGATGTACCAATCTGCATTTTGATCTGGGCTCAATCTGCCATTCAAGGAAAAGGAATATTGTCATTTTTAAGGTCTTAGATTGAAGTCTCCTTAAATTTTTTTCAGTTTATTTATTTTGAGAGAGAGAGAGAGAGAGCGTGCACAGGGGAAGGGCAGAGAGAGAGAGGGAGAGAGAGAATCCCAAGCAGGATCCACACTGTCAGCCCGGACCCCGACACAAGGCTCGAACTCATGAACCGTGAGATCATGCCCTGAGCCGAAATCAAGAGTCGGACACTTAACCGACTAAGCCACCCAGGTGCCCCTTGTATTGCAGTCTCCTTGGCTCATTAATTTCCCAAAAGATATTCATGTCTCAGGACTGAAAGAGAAACTCCAAGCCCAATGGTAGTGGAACAATGGCTCCTTCTCAGAAGCTCAGAAGCTGCCATGAGCAGAAAAGCACATTGTATTTCCCTTGTGTAGCAGGTACACTGCATGGAGTTATCTCTACAGTCAGCCACCTGGAGCAACACAGTCAATGTGAGGAAAAGCAGAGCCAGAGTGGCCTTGAAGATACACAGACACGGGTTCTAACCTGCAGAGTCCAGGGCAGGCAGCAATGGCCACGCCTACCCTGGCCATGTCTATCCAGCAGGTACTTACTGAGTGCCTCCTCTGTGCTGACCACAGGCTTTAATGGAATCCAAAGACCAGGGTCAGCATAGCACCCCAGTGCAAAAAGTAGCAACACTGCAGCATTCATGCACATGAGCACAATCATAACATTTTGGTTATTAATTCTGTACCAGCGTGCTAAAGTTGGCCTGACATAGCAAAGATTCAGATGCCTTCACTATGTATTTACATTTAAAGATGTTTGTCTCTAGGTTTTTGTTTCAAATATTTATGTATTTATTTTGAGGGGGGGTGCAGAAAGAGAGACAGAAAATCCCAATCAGGTTTCACCCTCCCAGGGCAGAGCCTGATGTGGGGCCGATCCCACAACAGTGAGATCCTGACCCCAGCCAAAATCAAGCGTCAGGTGATCAACAGACTAAGCCACCCAGGGCCCCTCCAGGTTTTTGGTTTTTGTTTTTTAGCTATGTGGTAACAGCATTCATAGAGTCAAAACAGTCAATTCTTGAAATATCCAGGAATGCCTGAGTTCGTATTTGGTACAGCCTGATCATAAACAAGGCTTGGCTGAGTATATGCAATAACTCCCACTTTGTTTATTTATTAAAACCTCAGCACTTCTCGGGGATGCAGACAAGTATTTATAGAGGAAGAAATCTAGACAACCCAAGCCGCATCTCCACTCATACCAGTGAAGAATGACCCCAACCTTCAGAGAAATGATCCACTCTAGTCTACACTGTATGCTACACAACTGGAGGGGCCAATGCTTTGGGGTCTTGGCCAGCTGTACCGTATGGTAGACTTATTTCTGATCCTTTTGACCAAATGCCTCCATCTTTGTTTCCTAAACACCCTTCCCTCCTAGAGGAAGTGAGGAAGATGTGAGCCACCTGATTTGGGAGAAAGGGAGAATCTGGGAGAATGCCTGGGTCTAGTTCAGATTTCTGAGCCAGAGGGAAATTTTGTCTTCTGCCTGGGTGGTATAAGTCAGTTTAACTGTTTTCAGCTGTCCGTAGAATTGGCCATGACCTTGGCGATCTTCCAGCATGAGGTCTTCTTTTTATAGGGTGAAGGTATGCATTGGCTGGATAACTACTCACTTCCGGCAGAGTAATACATCATCAAGAAATACAACCCATAGGAAAAGAATGAGGGGTGGCAGTATGGAACAGGAGGACCCTTGTCTTCCAAGCAGTCAGGGCAAAAAGGGTGCATTTTACTGTGTGGCCCGGGAACAGATGTTCCATCTGGATGCCACGTTCAATAAAGTCACAGAATGCATCATTTCTTAATGAATGACCCACATTCGCTACTGCCCTCTAAGTTGTCTTGTGACTAGTTTCCAATCCAAAAAAATTGAACGTCTTAGTTTCAGGCTGTCACTCACTCCTACTCAGGCAGCTAATGTCTGAGATGTCACCACTTCTAGAAGCAAAGACCTCGCGGGCAAGCCATGAATGCCCAGCATTTTATGTTGGTTTTCGGATACTGCTGTGTTTCATGGTTACCAACAAGAATTCGTTAACATTTCTTAAGGAACATAGAAGAATGGCTGCAGAGCCTCATCACTATTGTGTGTCTGGCTGAGATGGATTTCCCGCTTTTCTAGGGCTTTCTTTCTGTGGCAGAACTGAAGGGGGGGCGTCTCCTTGCCAGCACATCCTATATAGCCATGTAACATCAGAGAGAAAGAAAATCTATGCAATGGATTTGGTCAACAAGAGAATGAATGGGGCTGGATAAAATGTTGTATTCAGGGGCATGTTTTCTCTTCTTTTTTTAAAGAATGACATGAAAAATTAGGAGATAAAGAGTTCGAAGCTCCTGGCAAAGCAATGAAGTAGGGTTGATTTCGAGAGAAACCAACACATGCGGCTGAACTGGCCGCGTAGTCTCAAATACAAACTGTTTGATTGCTCTCGAAGTGTGTTCTTGAAACGATTCTTATTTACTGAAGCGCCACGGTCAGATGCAACTAGTTGGAAAGGGAGATGTAGTCTGGGCAAGAAAAACAAAGAACACTTCTTTCTTGTGAACATATTGCTATTGGTAAACCAACATTTTGCCTGATTTCATTAAGCCAATGCTGTTTGGGCCCAACAGCTAGCCCACGATTTGTCTGGCTTATAAGCTTTAATGATCATATGGATGAAAACAAATATTTGACATAAGATGTCATCAAAATCTCTTTGCAGTGTCGTTCTTAAAAATGATGTGCTGCTTGCATACAGAATTACGGTGCCTGTTTAGGAACCTAAGGGGAACTTTGTTGTACATATCATTTGGGCTTCAGGTGTGCAAACTGTAGCACTGGAGGTTTTATGTTGAGGCCGCAGAGGAGCGTTTTTGAGCTTCCAGTATCTCGTTGGAAACTTTGTCAAGGCCCCACTTCAGATGGGTTCCTGTTGGTATGGGTGATCAGCCCCAGGGAGCCCGCTTCAGGCTTGCTTAACGTTGTTCTGCTACTCTCGAGATGGGCCTCAGGGTGCTATGTACGGCATCCTGAGTGGGGCCTCCTTGCTTCAGCTTTGTAACTTTGTGACTTTTGTGGGTTTGCATTTCTTTGTCTATTTGTCTTTTCTTCTCAATCTTACCTTATCAGAGTAGACACGGGTTCCGATCACATTCTTCCTCTGATTTTTTTCTGGTTGTATGACCTTGAGTAATTCATTTAACCTCACTCAGTCTTGGCTTCCTCAAGTATAAAGTGGCTGTAACGTCAGGGGATCATTGTCAGGGTCAAAAGGCAGCAGGATGAGAAGTCTGCAGAGCACTAAAGGAAAGCAGCACAGTAAATAAGCACTTTCCTTTCGCCCCCAGCCTGTTCATAAGGATTTCCAGGGGCGCCTGGGTGGCTCAGTCGGTTAAGCGTCTGACTTCGGCTTAGGTCATGATCTCCGGTCTGTGGGTTTGAGCCCCTCATCGGGCTCTGTGCTGACAGCTCAGAGCCTGGAGTCTGCTTTGCATTCTGTGTCTCCCTCTCTCTCTGCCCCTCCTCGGCTTGCTCTCTCTCTCTCAAAAACAAATAAACATTAAAAAAATAAAAAATAAAAATTCATAAGGATTTCCATGTTGTTAGAGTTTGGATTTATTTTCCAATGGAAGTTTCTCACTAACAATGAAAATTCCCAACCCCCTAATAGGCAAGCAGCAGTTAGTTGTATGGGCTAATGGAGGGGGGAGACCTTGATTGAAAGTCGGACTGACATTGGTTGTTTCCTTCCTCTTTGCCTTAATTTATGCATGAGGCCAGTATTGGGCCCTTCTGTACCCTTGGAGCCCTGCACCCAGAAGATGCCCAGGCCCAGTGAGTGCAGGGCACAGAAGGCAAAACCAAGGAGAGGGGGGAATTAGCAATACAGACACCCCTGCCTCTTCCTCCCTGTCTGCCAAGAGGACCTCACCTTCGTACAGCCCTGATTTCCCACTCTCCACCCCAGGCAATCTCTCTGCCTGCCCTCTCTGTCTTTGTACACCTTTATTGGTCTTTGCTAACATTCCCCTCCTCTCCGTCCCTCTAATCTTAATTGTTATCCATCCAGTATTGAGTGTAATCTTTAAAAATGGTAATGATGCCACTCTTTTGCCCAAGAGCCTCCCAACACCTCCCCTTGGTCTTCTGCATGTCATAAAGGCTGTCCTCGCTTGTCACAGGCCTGGCCACCCTGACTTCTGTCACCCACTCAGTGTGCCAGGCTGTGTCCTGCTCCTGGGCCTCCCCTGCCCTGGGATACTCTTCCACTCACTTGTGGCTAACTCCTCATTCATCAGGTCTGACTTCTCCAATTACTCCTCTGAAGGGAGTTCTTCACCCTTCCCATCCTGCTATTCTCTATCACCCTGTGGTCTTAACAGGGATCACAATTCCATAATCACATATTTGCTGGTTTTACTTATGTATGAAATCTCCCTTCTGTACATTGTTTACTCTCTGAGTGCAGGGATGGTGCTGTTCCATTCACAATATGTATCCTGTGTGCCACATATCCCCTAGGATGTAATAGACGCTCAGTGAATATTTTGTGAGGAAGCAAGGAAGGGGAAAGAGAGAGAGGAAGAAAGAAAATCGAAGAAGGAAAATAGGAAAGAAGGAGGGTAAAAAACACAGGAAGGAAGGCAGGGAGGGAAGGAGGAAGGAAGAAAGGAAGGGATTCCATGACAGTAAGTGCTGTTAAGAATAGGGTACTTTGTAGAGTGGCGAGGAAATTGTTGCCAACCATCCGGATAGAATAAGACGATGCCATGGACTTTGCGATCAATGTTTGATTAGAATTTGAAATGGTTTCTGAGTTTATCAATAACTGCCTCCTTAGTCTTATTATTTCTCCTAATTTCTAGATTTCCATTAATAATTAATACTTACAATACTTCTTGTCTTTTTGAAGACTTTTTTATTCATTCAACAAATATTTACCGAGTACCTACTAGGCATCAAGATATAGTATAGGATAAAAGTGGTTAAAAGACCAGAACCTGAAATCAGATTCTAGGAGTTCAAATTAGTAGTCGTGTGGCCTGAGGAGTATCTCTCTATGGCCTTGTTTTCCTGTCTCTAAGAGGGCTAGTAATAGAAGTGCCTTATTATTGTGCTGTGACGATTACATGAAGCAAGGATAAATGTTAGCTGCTGACGATAGCATGGTTATCTCCTGGTCTGAGTCCATAATCCGTAAGGGGGGGACAGACTTTAAACACATTACTATACAAAAGGCTGTTTCATTAACACCATGACAAGTGTTTTGAAAAACTAGAGTGTAGCATGAGGGTGCATAACGGGGTCCCAACCTGTAGTGGGACCATAGTGGGCGTCAGAAAGGGCTTCCCTGAGGAGGTAACACATAAGCTGAGAGTTGAAGGATGAGAGAAAGAGTTTCCTGGCAAAAGAAAGACTGATGTGGTAGCAAAAACCCCCCCTGTTTAGGAGGGGCAGGGCCAGTTGCAGGAACGACTGTTTTTTAACAATTGTAAATAAGATTCTTTTTTTTTTAACATTAAAAATTCCCATCGGTACCTGGGTAGCTCAGTTGGTTATGCATCTGACTCTTGATATCGGCTCAGGTCACGATCTCACAGTTGTGAGATTGAGCCCCGCATTGGGCTCTGCGCTGACAGTGTGGAGCCTGCTTGGGATTCTCTCTCCCTCTCTCTCTCTCTGCCCCTCCCTTTTCTGCCTCTCTGTCTCTTTGTCTCTCTCTCCAAATAAATAAATAAGCTTTTTTTTAAATTCTAGAAATCAAGACATGTTCTATTAATGACCTCTCAGACTCAATGAAATACAGAATTTAAAAAATAAACCAAAACATCATGGTTGGACAGCAGAAAGTAAGAAGAAGGATGGCCGGGGACATGTGCAAGGCCTGCTGTGTAGGGCCGCATAGGTCTTAAAAAGGATATTGGACTTATGAGCAGTGGAGAGGTATAGAAAGATTTTAAGCAGAGAAGAGATATGAATATGTCGAGCTTATTAAAAATCTCACTCTGTTGTGAGAAGATTGAACTGAAGTGGGAGAAAGTAAGAGTGAGAAGACCATCTGGGGCTCCTGAGACAGCGTAGGTAAGAGATAATGGACACTTGGACTACAGTGGTGGGACAGGGACAGAGGGAAGAAGACAGACTCAAAAACATTTGGAGGGTAGAATAAGACCTGACAATCAAGTGCTTATGGGAAATAAATAAAAGAGTTTTCAGGAATGACTGGAGGTCCCTGGCACGTGAACCTCGATGGAGAGCAATTCCATCTGCCAAGATGGGCAACTCTGGAGGAGGGGCTGGGGAGAGCACCTCCCTTCTCTGGGGGAGAAGGTTATGAGTTCAGGTTTTGGTATGGTTGGTGTGAAGAGTTATGTGACACCCGGTTGCAGTGGGTCACGTAGGCAGTTGCGCATATGGTTCTAAAGCTCAGAAAAGGATTCTGGAATGAACATAAATTAGGGACTCAAAGGCATAAAGAAAGGAATGCATGCCAGGGGAATGGAGAACTCCGGAGTGAGCATCCAAAGTGGTAGGAGGTAAACCAGATGCATGGCGTCCCTGAAGCCAAGGGGACAGAGTGAAGTCTCAAGGACTGTGGAGGGTCAGCTCAATTGACTGCTGCCAGTGACCAAGCAAGATGAGGACTGAGAGGTGTCTGCTGGGCCTCATGACTTGAAGGCCATTGGTAGCCTTAGCAAGCGTGAAGGTGACACTGCAGCGGGCTCAGATGCAGATGGGAGGTGAGGCTCAGAGACTGAGAATAGAAACAATTAGCATGGAGGGTTTGTCTGTGAAGGTGGAGGAGATCTTTGTATCTGGAGCCGTATGTGTTTTTACTGTAGCTTTTGTTTTATTTTGCTTTTCTTCATCGTTGTCTTCCTCTGCTCTTTATCCTTTTCTTCATCGTCTTCCTCTTTTATTGGAAAATGAGGAAAGGGGGATCTTTCAAGACTAATAGCACAGATCCAGTAAAGAGGGCGAATTTGAAGACATAGAAATGGGAATAAATAGTAACCTAATTAGTAACCTAACCAAGCAGGTGCGATGGGTTAGGACCCAGCACCGGAGTGGAGGAGGTTTCTGACTTGCTGAGGAAGCTCCCTCAGCAGTAACCAGACAACTGAATGCGGTTGTGGTGGCCTGGAGCTAGGGGGGCTCGGCTCACATGGGTCTGTTGGCTACCATTTTCCCCAGGAAGTAGGCAAGTCCTACCAGTGAGATCAAAGTGGTGTTCAGCGGGTGGTTTGGATAAGGTGACATGGAGGTGTGTGGATTAAAATTTGTGGAAAGTTGGGGAGGGTTTGAAATTGCTTTGGGGGGAACCATAGGTGTGAGACAGTATTGAGAGGAGAGGCAGGAGAGGGGCTAAGGTGCTAAGGAGTATACAGTGACCTCCATGCTACCGGGTAGCGTGAGCTGCATTTCTCATTGGCTACCAGGCTGACCCGGACGAGCCATATTGTTGGGCCCAACTAAGGCTGGGATTTGTTGGATTTTATTAGGTAGTTCAGCGTATGGCCAAGAGAAAGATTAAGGGCTTAGCCATGTAATCTCAGTCTGCAGGGAGGGAAATGGAGCTGAGAGGGGCCTCGTGCACAAGGAGGTATGGGTGTTGGCCAGAGACGGCTGTAAGGAGACAAAGACATCCAGTCACTGACCAAAATGCTCAGGAGTCATCGCCCTGCGTCCTTGCCCTGTCACTGGACATAGAAGAAAGAGGATGAGTGGTGGCACAACACCTCGGAGAATGCCAGAAGGGACAGGAACGAGACTGCAGGTGGCGGTGTAGCTTTGCAAACGGGTACTCAGTGGGGCAGGTAGCATGCTTGCGGTTTACATTCTCAGGGCCTCGCTCAGAGGCAGGCCAAAGATAAATGTCCAGCGCGCACTCCCTGAATGAAGAATGAATGAAAGAACAGGGCTCAAAATTAATGGAAATATTTTCGTAAGAATGCACCTACCTCAGGCGGTTATTCTTCTGGTGAGGCTTTGATGTTTGACTAAAATCATAGTTCCGCCTCTGGATGCGTTATTGTAAAGTCTGACTTTTGTGTTATTTTGAAAGTCAGTCAGGGGCCTTTCATTTGAACCAAAGTAAAGCAATAATCCAAGTGAAAGCCCAGTAACCCTTTATGTGGCTTGAACTATAGACAGACATAAAGCATCATCCAAGTTGAAAAGTGAATTGAGGGGCACCTGGGTGTCTCAGTTGGTTAAGCGTCCGACTTCGGCTCAGGTCATGATCTCACACTCTGTGAGTTTGAGCCCCGCATCGGGCTCTGTGCTGACAGCTCAGAGCCTGGAGCCTGCTTCGGATTCCGTGTCTGCCCCTCCCCTGCTCATGCTCTGTCTCGAAAATAAATAAAAACATCAAAACAAAATTAAAAAAAAAAACAAGAAAAATGAATTGAATGAATTGCAGTGTTGCAAATGGAGGAACGGGGAAGGTGTCTGTGGGTTGGTTCTAGGAAGGGAACACTGCTTTCTTGCAGGTATACTTTAGGATACCTGCTGTGTATTCTACCCTTGTGGAGGGTAGAATGAGGCGGGATAGCTGGTTCCCACCAGAGATGCACAAAGTTGCTGGAGGAGCATTCTTACTAAGCAGCATATCTCCTTTCCCCGGGGCTTCTTCGTCACCTGCTTCCCAGCACTTCTCAACTTCCAGAGTTTCCCATTTGCTTCTGTTGCGTTGTCTGTGTCAGCCCCCACCACCTCTGCAATCAAGGATCCTCTGACTGGGTCAGTCCTGTGGCCCAACACCTAGACTGATCCCCAGCTTCGAGAAGGCATAATTCTAATTTGACTACTGAGCCTTGGCATCCCCTCTCCAATGTATGAACAGCTCCAGAGGTGACAGACAGAGGTCGTGATAGTAACTTCCTTCTCTTTCATGTAAGTGCCTTGAAGCCAGAGATTTTTTTCTTTCTCAGCATACAGCGTGCGCTCGAACCTTGTGACAGAACGTATCGTATGACATAGACGCTGAAAAATGTGAAGTGGAAAAGCAGGATGGCCTCAGTTCCCCAACTTGGAATTTCTGAAATGTTTTCCTGTCCCCCCCCCGCCCCGATCATTTTTCAGGGACGAAGACAGATATTCCTAAACTGAAAGCTATTCTCTATTAAGCACTATTATTCTCTCATACGTAAGACACTTCATGAACTCTTTTAAACCTTTAAGATATTGAGTGAACTAGGGAACAGAATCAGGAATGTGGTTGGAAATGAGCCGCACCTGAAAAATGCTTACAGCTCGTCTTGACGTAGACAGAAGCAGGTTTCCGCAGTGTTGGGTTTGGAGCAATGCTTTCTTTCTTAAAAAATAAAATTAATGTTTATTTATTTTTGAGAGAGAGAGAGACAGAGACAGAGCTTGAGTGGGGAGGGGCAGAGAGAGAGGGAGATACAGAATCCAAAGCAGGCTCTAGGCTCTGAGCTGTCAGCACAGAGCCCGATGCGGGTCTTGAACCCACGGACCTCGAGATCGTGACCTGAACCTCCAGATGCCCCTGGAGCAATGCTTTCAAATTTTAACTTGTGCACAAAGCAGCAGGATCTTGTTAAAATGCAGCTTCTGATTCCATAGGTCTGGGGTGAGCCTGAGACTCTGCATTTCTAACCAGCTCTCAGGTGGTGTCCATAGGGCTGGTCTGACGACCACGCTTTAAATGGCAAGGCCCTGCACTGTAGGATTTTTCCCACAAGCCAGAGCGGATACGGATGTTTTTGGATTTGTCCCGAGCCTTCTTGAAAAACGAACCTTTCAGGTGTTTGGGATTTAAAAAATATATAGATTTTTAAAAATAGATGCCTTTTAAAAATAGATTTAAAAATAGATCAGAATAGATTATTCTGCCCACGTTATAAATAAAGTGACTCAAGTATGCAGAGATTAAATGACTTAGGCCAGATTACAGAGCTAGTAGGTGGAAAAGTGTTTTAATTCTTTCCAAGTTAAATGCTCTGTCTCCTTGATCACGACTGTTCTCATGTTACTTGTGTGTTCATTCCTTCATTCATTCCACAAAGGTTATCAAGCACCTTTTGGGGGGCGGGATTTGCCTTTGCTCGAGCTGCTGCAGCTGTCGTGGATATCTGTCCCCATTTCTGCCAGCCCCGATTTCTACCCTGTCTTTAAGATACAGTGGAAAAGCAACTTACTCCCTCCCGCTTGCCATGCACTGTGCTGTCCCCAAACCCCACTGTGAGTGGGGAAGATACAGACGTTCGGGAATTCAGGCTCATACAGTAATATCAAAGGAGATCCATGAATATACTGTCATTTAGATCCGTGAACATGCTGTCATTTGACTCAAAAAATAGACTTTTATGAAGAGGTAGTTTTCTATCGAGAACGCTAGCCATCCTTTTCAAACTCAGCGCGAATGAGTCATCCTCATTGTCTTAGTTCTTGACAGCTTTTGGCATTTCTCTACCCGCTTCAGGACATTATATCCTAGTTCTACCAAAGCAGCTCCTCTGAGGGTGGGCACCACCAATTTCAGAGGGAGGAGAATAATTAGGAACAAGTAGGAATGCTTTGACACTGGCAGCTCTTTGTGCCGGTCTAATTCTAACGAAAGGTGACTCCATCCAAAGCAGGTGATGCACGCACCTGCAGCCATTTGCAGCGATGCTGTTTTAAGTTATGATTGGGAGCAGAAGAAAACCTCTCCAGAAATATCTGCATGTGAAGAACATATTCTTTTAATGCTCCCGTGACCATCTCAGAACCCCTGAATCATGCCACTCCTCAAAATTTGGTAAACCGACACACACAGAATCTGGAACGACTGTAAGAACAGCTGACTGGTTCGGGTATAGATTGGGTCCTAAGACATCTCTAGACCTCACTCTGACGCTTGGGGTTCCTATGCAGGACTTGGGCCCAACAACACTACTTATGACCTTGTAGGTGCCCCAGGGTGGCTCTGCTTATAGGAATTCTTTAGTAAATTGCTCGGTAAAGTTAAAATTCTTTTTTCACGTCGACCGTCTGCTCCGTATCTATTTTCTAAATTTGCAGTCTTTGGCTTCCTTCAAAGCCCACTCGGGCTCTCTCTGTCATCAGACAAGTCAGAAGATCATACTCAGGGAAGTGTCAGTGAAACGATAAACCCTTCCAATTTACATCGTCTCTCCTTGAAAGAGCTCTGAGCACTTTATTATATCTCTTATCTCTCATAGCGCTGTGCAGAAAACGGTAATACGATCTCATTTTACAGCTGAGAAACTTGGAGTTACTCTAACAGGAACGCATAGCTTCCTAAAGAGCGATAAGCCCCTTTGTAAATAAACTAAGCGGATGTCCATTCGCAGCCGCCAGTTTCCAGCGCGGGGTTCCTTGGCTCCCTTCTGTCCCTTCCTCCCCACACCCCTTCCTTGGCTCGTCTTTTGGTGGCTGAGCTGTGTTCTCAGCGAAATCTAATCGGCTCCCTTGCTTCACCCTACTGGACTTGCCCTATCGACCAACTGCGCGTCTGTATAGGCGTTCCCAGCTATTTGCACAAATGCTGTGCATTTAGAAAAATTATGAAGTATGATTAAATATGCCACTGGTCATTATCGATGAAGATATAACCACATAACCTATAATTCTTAGAACGCTTTCTTTCCTGAATGAAGTTCTATTTTCTTTTCTGATTTCATTCGCTTGCCTAAAAATCACTTTTTTAAAAAATAAATAATGATTGGTGATATTTGGGTTCAGATTCTAGTTGCACAACGAACTAGGAAAATCTTGAGCAAATTAATCAACTTCTCCGAGGCCCAGTTTCTTGATCTGCAAGATGGGATTCATAATACCCACCTCGGAAGGTTATTGTAAGGATTAAACAGAGATAATGCAGGCTGAATACTACTCAGTGCCAAACCTGGCCTGCACGAAGCGTTCGGTCAGTGGTTGCGGTGGCGGCCAATGACGGTGACTGTGGTGACAATAATTATAACCAGCTGTGGAGATGGGAGACTCTCCTGTAGGTGATGATTCTAAAAATATCCAAATAAAGCGTGTGTTGAAAACTTCTTCAAAACCTCCTCAGACAGATTTCAGATGTGGCCAACAAGGTTTACTGAACGCCGAGTGGGATTTTTGTGCAAACTAGAACAGCCTTGGTGGCTACAGACTGGGCAGTAGCATCCTCTGCAGCGTGAAACTACTCTCTGAGCACAGATCATGTGCAGCGATAAGACATTTTAAATAAACTAAAACAGCCAACAATGACACAGGAAAATAGTTATTATGTAGCACCTGGCAGATCTGAATGCACCATTTGGAAACTTGCAGAAGTACAGGGGCTCCCGAGTGGCTCAGTGGGTTGAGCATCTGACTTCGGCTCAGGTCATGAACTCATGGATCCTGAGTTCGAGTCCCACGTCAGGCTCTGTGCTGACAGGTCAGAGCCTGGAACCTGCTTTGGATCCTGTGTTTCCTTCTCTCTCTGCACCTCCCCCGCTTGCTTGCTTGCTCTCTCTCTCTCTCTCTCTCTCTCAAAAATAAAGATGAAAAATTTTTTAAAAAGAAGAAACTTACAGAAGTATAAAATATTTTCAAAAGATAACTCTTTTTGACTCTCAAGATCTAAAGGTGTTGGTCACATACTAACTTCAGGAAAGGCATTCCATACCTGGCCAGCTGTTGTCATTTGTAGTATTTTTATGCTTTTCTAGAAGGAGGTAAAAACCAATGATGAGGCAGAGAGGGACTTAGACTATGTGAGTCAATTTAGCTTTACATCTGAATTGCAGAACTGTGAAAAGTGCTTTTCAAGATTTAATGGTTTTTCAGAACAAATGGTGATTGTAACTCAGTCTGGTGGAGTTCATGGAATCTTGGGGCTGAATATATCACCCCATCCACAGTGATTATTTTACAGGTGAATAATGTGAGGCCAGAGAAGCTGAGTGAGGTACTCCATAGCGGCCACCACGAGTCGGTGAGGCAGTGATGAGAAGAAGGACTTAATCCGTAGCCTAGCCTTCTTCTTCCAGCTTACTTCTCCCAGGCCCCTTACAAGGAACGGCAAAAACCATCTGTAGTCATAACGTCAGTATTAACCAAGTTAGTAGTAATTTTGCTCTATGTGCTGAAAGAACTTATTTCTTTTTCATCAGGTAGTTACAATTTCTAAAGTTTTTAAAATATCATTTATTCATTTAGGGACAAAGTAAAGGTATATGTTAACCTTCCTCTAAATGATAGCAAATTAATGGAGTCTAAACTAATGAAGTTTCTTTCTAGTTAGGATTCAAGCAACAACAGTGGTACTCAGTAAACAGCTCTCAGGTCACATGGGACCTTGTGTGTGTCAAAGGGAAGATTAAATCAATCAACGCGTGGAATGAGCTTAGAACAATGAATATTGGCAATGGCAGACAGTAATGTTGCTGAAGTCCTTTGAGATGGCTATAAATTTCTTTTTCTTTCTTCCTTTTTTTTTCTTTTTACGGTTCATTTATTTATTTTGAGAGAGAGAGAGAACATGAGTCGGGGAGAGGCAGAGAGAGAGAGAGGGAGAGAGAGAATCCCAAGCAGGCTCCGTGCTGTCAGCATGGGGCTCAATCCCACAA
Organism: Acinonyx jubatus; assembly: GCF_027475565.1. Classification (NCBI taxonomy): domain Eukaryota; kingdom Metazoa; phylum Chordata; class Mammalia; order Carnivora; family Felidae; genus Acinonyx; species Acinonyx jubatus. The sequence goes on along the minus strand of NC_069394.1, from coordinate 69,823,413 downwards.
ACCATGAGATCATGACCTGAGCTAAAACCAAGAGTTGGACGCTTAACAATCTGAGCCACCCAGGCACCCCTAAGATGGCTGTGATTTTTCAACGAGGATTAGAGTATTATTCTAGACTCAGCCATAGGCATGATGGAGTATATGAAGCGCTAGACCAATGTTGCCCAACAGAAATACAATGGGAGCCACATACGTTAAACTGTTTGAGTTGTCTTGTAGCCACATTCCAAAAATAAATAAGTGTAATTAATTTTAGTGATGTTTTTATCTAACCCAATATATACAAAAATTATGATTCCAATATGTAATTTTGAAAAGTATTGAGATACTTTATTCTTTTTCTAATACTGTCTTCAAAATCCAGCCGATCTCAATTCAGACTGGCCCAATCTCAGGTCCTCAAGAGTCACGTGCGGTTAGGGCTCTGTATTGGACAGTGTTGCTCTACTCCTATTGTGAGGCTAATTTCACAAAAGCAACGGCCTCCAGCCTTTCTGAAGGTGTGTGTAGTTTTTCTTGGCTCTTTCTTCCTTGTTATAAGATCAGTAGTCAGTGCCCAAGCCCATCACAGCAAAATAGAAATACATTATACATTTAAATTGAGTTATAGTACATAAAAGGCAAAAACTAAGCTGAATGTTTAGCTCACTCTAAAAATAGTTCACTTCAAAAGTAATAGAATATTTTTCTTGGATCAGTTTCTTTCTATTTCCAGTTCAGTAAATTGTGGCAAATTGTATTGCCAGAGTAGAGGGAGGTTTATTTGTTATTTCTTCACTTTGATGGGGAAAAGGTTTGCTGCTTTATGCGAGAAATTCTTAGGCTTATCTTTTAAAAAATGATTTATTGATTTATCCTTCGTGATTTGTTTGGTTCAGTAAACAGTAATTGTTCCCAGTGAAAACAACTATAAATATGTTGCGCTGAAAGCTACAGAAATGATTGCTAATCAGATGGAAATTTGTGTTACTTCTAAAAATACAAGGTAAGGCAGTAAGGTTAGCATTCGTGAGCAATAATCTATTTTGAATTTTTTAAATGTTAGTCTTTCTCAATTTTGAAATGTTGGTTCTTCACAATGCATGAGTATACACAATTCTCTCTGGTAAACTTTACAATGAAGCAATTGGAACTTTGAGTTGCATCCATGCTTTGTGGCTACATTTCTGAAAGAATTCAGTGTTCCCAGACCTTGATTTTCTTATCTGCAAAAGGGGTAGAATAAGAAGAGCTAAAAACGAATGGGCATGTTTAGCTGAACACGTTATATGTCTCGTTCATCGAATCCTCTTTATTCCCACCTCGCATGGTATCATTTTACATACGAAGAGGTGGAATTTGCCCAAGATCAGAAAGCCAGTGGTGAAGCCATTATTCAGGCCCGGGCTGGAGCTCCCTGGCAAAATGTCCTTGATACTTGAAACTACAGGGAGAAAAGGAGGCTTCATGAAATTACTTAGAAGAATTCTTTAATGATACATTTAAAAAAAATATTCTTCCTGTTTAGAAGTCCTTACATAGGCTCATTAGAATATGAGGCAGTTCCATGCTATTCCACAAAACCAAGCCCATCCTTGACTTTAAGAAGTAAAACCAGGTAATGGAATACTTCCTGATGGAACGATGAGGTTGGTCCCTGGAAAACAGATGGTTAGGACCTGGGTTAAATGAGGGTTTGACTTAATTGCCTCTGAGCCTCCTTCTATCTCTGGCCTCCCGTGATGCCTGGTGAATGCCTACGGTTGAAGGGCAGAGTTCCGGTGTCCTCCTCACTTGGGGTCTGCATAGTCAAAGCCAGGCAATGGCAGTTCATTAGTAAGAACGCTATGTAGTGATGGCTTTTGAGATAAAGTAGCTAAACAAAGTTTTGGAAATAAACTTCTGAGAGCAGAAGTCTCAGTCCGATTATTGGTCAATGCAAAATGGACTGGCTCATGGTGAACATTTCCCACCTTTATCTTGTTCTTTCTGGAATTCAATTGCTTTCGTAATCAGTAAAATTCAACCATGGCTAAAGATCTTTGGTGGTACGGAGTGGGGAAAGCTCCAAGCGCTAGAGAAGTGAAAGGGAAGGTAGTGGGTAAAAAGAGAGAGGGAAGGGGAGGGAGAGAGGGAGAGAGTGAATATAATGGCGGGAAAACAGAATGTTGCTATCAAGGCTGGAATGAAGGCTTTGTTAGGGTAGTTGGCTACACCACTGAGATAACCATGGCGGGAATAGCTCAAATCCGTCCCCTGTCTGCCCTTGGGGTCAAGCTGGCTTCCGTGTCAGAAAGCGGACCCCAGAGAAAAGCCTGAAATGTTTATTTCTGTGAAAGTGTCAAGCTTCTTGTGAGGAGGCAAAGCCACTGAATGGAGAGATTACCACCGAGAATGATCTGGACAAGGAAGTCGCAAGGCGAGAGGCTCCTTAGTGGTTAATGCGCTAAATACACAATTTCTGAGCACTCTGTTTACCCGTGGTGGAGACACTTTTATCAGTGAGCACTTGATCTGTCTTCTTAGAGAGTACTTTGACTCTGCTGAGTGTCCAGAGGGAAACATTTAAGGGGGGTGTTTCTCTTGGGTTCTTTATTTATACCAGGTTTGTAAAAAAAAAGCAATGTTTGCTTTCTGTTTCCCCAGTGAATTTCAACTACTTCACAATGCAGCGTGTTCCTTATATTGAATGTCCATTGTGCGACCAGGCACATGGGATGATGTCATGCTGAGAGTAAAAAGGCTATGGTCATTGTCTCAATCAGGGGAAAGGCAGATAAAAAAGAAAACATTAAGTTCCGTTCCTCATGCTTGGCTCCTCCAAATTGATCAATTTTACCAAGACACACGGTGTATTGACTGAGGTAAAAAAGCCTGCATTGTGTCCCTGCTGTCAGTACAGGTATTGAAAGAAATCACACTGATCTAAATTTGACCCCAAGTGGAAGGAGGAAGAGTCACCCGAATGAGCACTGTGAATGATGTCATTGTGTGAACAATAGCCTTTTCCTTCCTTCTTGTCCTTCTAGAGCTAATGCCTCACCTCCTCCGAACACCCTGTCTTCTGGGTGCCTATCACAGTAATCTCATATCTGTGTGTGAGTCTAGCTTGGGGTAACTGAAGCAATATTTCCACAAGAAAACTAAGGTTCCTGAACATTTGCTCAGGAGACATCCTCAAACATTTCTCACTACGAGTGTAAATAAGTGATTTTTGTTTGAAAATTCAGTATTTGACATGTTGTGGATCTGTTCTTTTCTTTTTTTTAAGTTTACTTATTTATTTTGAGAGAGAGAGAGCACAAGCAAGGGAGGGGCAGAAAGAGGTGTACAGAGGATCCGAAGCAGGCTTCTCCCGGACAGCAGAGAGCCTGATGCAGGACTCGAACCCACGAACGGATAGATCATGACCTGAGCTGAAGTCAGACGCTTAACTGACTGAGCCACCCAGGCGCCCTGAATTTTTTTCCACAGTGGCCCCCAAAATAGGGAGGGGAAGTTTGGAAACTAATCTAATTCTCTTTAAAATCACAGACAATAATTTGGATGGATAACAAATTTCGAGATCCAAAAAGACAGAGATAGAGATATGAGCCAAATTTCAGAAGAAGAAATTGGATACTGAACCATGCACCTTCAAGATGGAAGAGGAATGGTTTACCAGCAGCCTATGCAAATATAGCTAAATTTTCCCTCAGCTGTGTTGAGTGAGTGCCAGAAAGGCTAATACAATTTTAGGTGCATTGTCTATGCTTCAACAGAAGCATAGAAAAAGAAAAAAAAAAAACCGAGAAGCAATAATTTCACTCTATTTTGGGGTGACACCCTGTGGGCAACCAGTTGATGAAGAGATTCAGGAGAACGTCCCAGCAGTAATTTTAGAAACCTTGGCACGAGAGGAATCTGGTTAGCCTTGGTGGTGGCAGGAAGAGAGGGCTGAAGGTGTAACCTGACCAACGGGAGGTAGCTCCTTGGTGAGTCACAGAGAGAAACTACACCAGGTGAACCATCACACAAAAGAAATTCTATTTGCGACAAATAAGGAGATCACAGGGAATAACTTCCAAAGTCATGACTTCCCGAGCAAGGGTGGTTAGGTTCCTTTGATTTGGGGTGAGGATAAATATTTAAAAAGAGGCTCCTTGTCACCATATGTGCAGGTGGGCGTAGGGTTGCACACGTGCCTATACATATTTTGTGTGTTATGTAAATGAGGCTTGTGTTCCCCCTGGGGCAGAGATTTTAGTGTTATAATGGGGTGAAGGTAATCGTTGGTAGTTCCAGAGGCCACTCCATGGTCCCGTGTAGGCGCAAGTCTCAAGCTGGTCTGGATGGCCTTGTCCGGCACTCGCTATCACCTGAGGGCCGGGGTCGGGTCTCATTTGCCAACCAGGTAAGCTGGAAAGGAGAGCTTAAGGAAAGATGGGGGAAAAGTGAGTGCAAGCAGGTGAGCACTGATGGTGAGATCTTGGGTTCTAGCTGGCGACAAGGGCACTAGATAAACACTTAGAGGGTGGTCATGTGAGGGCGTCCGGGTGGCTCAGTTGGTTGAGCCTCTGACTCGTGGTGTCAGCTCAGGTCACCATCTCATGGTTTGTGCATTTGAGCCCCACCTGGAGCTCCGCACTGGAGGTGCGGAGCCTGCTTGGGATTCTCTCTCTGCCTCTCTGCTCCTCTGCTGCTTGAGCCCATGTGCTCTCGCTCTCTCTCTCTCTCTCGCTCAAAATAAATAAATGAGCTTAAAAAAGGGGGGTGGTGGGGCGCCTGGGTGGCGCAGTCGGTTAAGCGTCCGACTTCAGCCAGGTCACCATCTCGCGGTCCGTGAGTTCGAGCCCCGCGTCAGGCTCTGGGCTGATGGCTCAGAGCCTGGAGCCTGTTTCCGATTCTGTCTCCCTCTCTCTCTGCCCCTCCCCCGTTCATGCTCTGTCTCTCTCTGTCCCAAAAATAAATAAACGTTAAAAAAAAAAAGGGGGGGGGGTGGTTATGTGGACCAGGCGGATTACATGTACACGGGTGGCTCTAGCAGACAGAACAAGAAACGGTATCTAGAAGTTGCAAAGACAGGTTTGAGTTCAATGTAAAGAAGTTTCTGGGAGAGTTGCCCCTCTAGAGCGGCATGGAGGACTGGGGTTCTCAATTTGGATTGATTCAAGAAGAGGCTGCACGGCCCCTTACTGAATACTCCCTGTTGGGTTCATCTCGAGGGGTCACTGCGGTGCCTTGTTACTCTGTGGTTGGGACCTCCCTTGCCACGTTGTAAACGAGAAGCAACCAGCTCGAAAGTAGGGAAGCGCAGTGCAAGGCTCCCGAAGTGGGCCAGCCAGCAGGATCTTCCGCACTCACCAGGGCCTGAGGACAAGGCAGTTAGGCAGCTGCCTGAGGGGCCACACTTCAGGAGGTGTTTTCTTCCTGCTTATGGCAATGCTTCGGCTCTCAGCTTTGCTATAAACCTATAAATCTATTGCCCCCCCCCCCCCCCCCATACACACACCGGACCCTTCATGAAAGCAGAGGGAAATGCATAGCAAATGTGTCAAACAGCTGAGCCACACTGCAAGCGGGGGCTTCCTCCGTCCTGTCCCGGGACCACATGAAGCCATCTCACTTTCAAAGCTTAGGCTTGGCACCCAAAGTGGGACTGTGCCTGGAGTCACAGTAGAGTTAGAGTAAAAATCTATTGTTTTGAGACAGTTGTACTAATTTGCTTCTTGATTTCTTTAAACTTTCTACAGTACGTGCATATCCTGAATGGACATAAGAATCTGGGGCCGGGCGGGGGGGGGGGGGGAGTTATTTTTACAGTGAGGTAAAACTAAGGAACACTAAATAGTTCAGATAAACAGCTCTGCAGCCCTAGGTATGCCCGGAACTGGCATGATGGTGACAACCCTGTCCTCTATTTGTGTTGCCTTTTCTATGTTACTTGTCCATCCCCCAGTTCCACCCCTCCCCCTCCCCCATCTATAAAATGGAGATAATAGCATCACTCCTCAGGGGTGTGAAAATGAAGTAAGCTAATACATCTAAAGAACTTACAACAATACCAGGTGCACACAAAACAAGTTGTTAGTGTAATTATATATTGTTCTGGGGGTCATTTCGACCACCCCCGGGTTTAATACGTTTCCAGGACACACAGGTCCCAGAAAAGCTGTTATACTCAGTTGTGGTTTGTTACAGCAAAAGAATACAGATTAAAATCAGCAAGGGAGAAAGGTGCATTGGGTGAGGTCCAGGTGCACAGGACCAGTCGCTGGCTTCCGGTTGTCCTGACAGAGTTTCATTCTCCCAGCAACATGTGACAACATGCACCAAGTGTGACCAATCAGGGAAACTCACCCACACCGTGGTGTCCAGGATTTCTACTGGCTGACAGGGGTCAGTCACACAGACCTGCAGTCTTCAATTCCTCCTTCCCTACCTGCCCCCACAAGAGGTCACACTGATACAGGGTGACTCCAAACCCAGACATACAGAAAAGGCATTCACAAGAAGTCACATTTTTAGCATCAACTATATGGCATGGCGCACAGTCTCAAGCATGCAGAGACATTTTATCAGGCAGGATACCCCAAGGGTTCAGAAGAGCCAGTCCAGGGATAGTCCTGAAGGTTTGGGCAACTCAGGCCTTCTGAGTTCACATTTTATTGCGTGTCGTATGTAAATTTTGCTTGTCTGGACAATCAAGTTCAACCATTTTAATGTTTTAAATATTTTTGTAATGTTTTTCTTTATTTTTGAGAGAGAGAGGGAGAGAGAGAGAGAGAGAGAGAGAGTGAGGGAATGGCAGAGAGAGAGGGAGACACAGAATCTGAGGTAGGCTCCAGGCTCTGAGCTGTCAGCACACAGCCCGACACGGGGCTCGAACTTGTGAACTGTGAGATCGTGACCTGAACCAAAGTCAGACACTTAGCTGACTGAGCCACCCAGGCACCCCTTAATTTTTTTTTTTTTTTTTAGCATGTGAACATTTATTGAATGTATATTGCACACCTATCTCTTATAACCTCTCTATATACTGGAAAATAACTTCAGTTCACATTGTAAACCCAAAATAGAAACTGTTATCATCTGATATGAGGGGGCTTATCAGAAACTACGGATTGCTATTACTGCACTATGGTGACAGAATGCTCTGAAAATTTTGATTGAAATTACACATCAAATGCTTTACAAATATGATTAGCTTTAGTCCTTATCAATAGCAGTGGGAAGTAGGTAATAGTTCTGTGTTACAGGTGACAGAATAAAGGTCCAGAGAGTTTTAAGAACCCCTCCAAGGCTCCTCAGGCAGTAAAGGGCAGAGTCTACATTTACCAATCCGATTCCAAACGTTGTGGTCTTAACATCATGCATGATAGTTTCCTATGATCTTGAGAAACATGGGCATTTATTAGTATGACCAGTTGGTGCTCAATGTCAAATAAAAAATATTTTAGTTGATAATGGGCAGAAAAAATATGATTTTATGTTTTAAGTATTTGGGAGAATTAACTAAAAAATTCAAAGAAAGGAGGTGATTCAACTAGCCGTAATCACCCTCCATGGATGTTATTACTAATCGTAACCATTTATTACATCTCTTTCTCAATGAATCTAGTGTTGTAATTTTTCTTTTCTACTGGTAGAGGAGAATAAGAGAAGTAATTTTTGTATTCCAGCCTTGAGTACTAAATACTAAAAAGTATTTGGGAACATTAAAAAAATCCGGTATTCATTCGACTTGATGCATCTCAAGATCCGTAGAATGTTTAGACACTGGGGCAGCCTTGTGGTAGAACACACATGTTGCTTTGACCACCAGAAAAGATCTTGGCAAAACACCATAAATATGTGGTGTAGAATGCAAAAAAGCCAGCATGAGAGAGATAGAAAAAAAGAGGGGGATTATATTGTTATTCTGAGTGTTTGGATTCATAAGGGGAACTTAAAATCTGAATGCCTTCCAAGGTTCCAAAATTGTTGCCTCCATGAATGGTCTGTAATTGCTTCTTTCTCCTTCCCCTATTATTAGATCTCAGTCTGTGGTAGAAGCTGGGACCCTGAAACATGAAGAGAAGGGAGAGAACGAGAACACTCAGCCACTCCTGGCTCTGGACTGAACCCCGGCTCACCCCACGCTCCCGCAGATCGCCAGCCCTCAGTGGTATCAGCCACCCGGGAAGCACAGGCGCAACTGACCCACACAGACACGTGCGTTCGCTTGACATGAGGCCCTCCACTCTGCCACCTAGTAATGACTGTCACCAGCCATCGGTCTGAGCAGCCAAAGTGAACAGACTTGAGAGATGGTTTTTTGTTGTTTTTTTTCAGTGAGGGGATTGGAGGTGAAGCAAGGCGGTATTCCCCTTTATTTACGGTATTCCCCTTCCCCTTTATTTACGGTATTCAACGAATTGAAAAAGGAAAAACTAAATTGATGCACACACTCCGTTAGGACAAGGATTTTTCTGAGGCACCGCAGATACCCTTTCCAGTTTTTGTGATTTAAGATTAAGCGCACTTCCAAGTAGATACACCAGAATTAAGCTGTGCAGACACAGTTGTCAAGCTCAATGTAAGTGCAAAGCCCCAAGACAGTAATCTCTCCAGTGATTTCCATTCTTATGGAATTATTTTCTTTGACCTCATCACCAGCATCGAATTGTTCAGCCTAAGGGCATGTTCTTGTAGGTCCGGCTATTTGCCGAGTTTGCTTATTTGGATATCCTGCAAGAATGATTTCGACGTCACACCTTTCTTTCAGGCCACCAGCTGATTACCACGATCTGACTTTAAAGGAAGACGCACACAACTTGAAATATGATTGTTTCATCTTAATAATGTGACTCGTCACAGGCAACATGTATCTGCGGGGGAGGGGGTGGGGTCTCATTGAAAACACATGTCAGTGATGAATGAATCCATTCAAATTGCCTCACTCGGGTCACTACAGCAAAGAAAAGTGCTACTGAAGCATTTAGCGCCCCCCATCCTCCTGCAACCAGTTCAAGGTGTGGAGAAGGGACCTGGCTGTTGCTGAGAGGGTACATATCAATCATGGAGGAAGACCCTTAAAGATGGCTAAATATGCAAATACTGAAAATAGATTAGGATTGCGGGATAAAATGCCAAAGATCATTTTATTTCTTTGTCTGTTCTCCTTAGAAATGGAGTCCCCAACTATCCAGTCAAAGGAAATGAAATAAAAGTGAATAGGATACGATATCCTTACTTGGGCCATGTTTCCCCAGATGAGTTGTATGTTTTTACATATATTTTATGCTCCCAGCCATCTGCATGACATGGGCATTTATTAGTATGACCAGTTGGTGCTCAATGTCAAATAAAAAATATTTGAGTTGATAATGGGCAGAAAAATATGATTTTATGTTTTAAGTGTTTGGGAGAATTAACTAAAAAATTCAAAGACAGGAGGTGATTCACCTGGCCATAATCACCCTCCATGGATGTTATTACTAATCGTAACCATTTATTACATCTCTTTCTCAATGAATCTAGTATTTTAGGTTTTTTTTCTACTGGTAGAGGGGAATAAGAAGTAATTTTTGTATTCCACCCTTGAAATAAAATTTAAATAGAATTAAAAATATTTCTCAACCAACTGTATCACAGTACAAGTAAAACCAATTCATTTTATGTAGACATTTCAAATAACAAAATAGTAACACTGAAAATCATTCTACCAATGCAGTGACCAAAATGCTTTCCTTATATTCCATGACAGAGGGAAGAAAGATAAAGAATTAAAGTGAATTAGAAAATCCATTTTATTACTTGTGTTTATAAAATAGTTGAGGGATCCAAGTGTTTAAAACGGTATCGGAGTCGATTATTGCCAACACTTTACAACAGTAAGGATAACTCTGGCTTTTCAATTGGCAACATTTAGAACCTACTGTAGTGACCTGATTTGAAATACCATATTATAATTATTAAGTCAAGAGCTAGTTTTTACTCTAGTCCGTGATTTCATTAAATGAACATAAGATGATGGTTTAACACTGACAACTCATACTTTAAATTTCTTTATGTGTATGCGGTATACATGTAAGAACCAAATTCAGTAAGTGACATGAATATTCTTACAGGAGCATTGGATTGTGTTGTCCTTTGTCAGTCATTTCTTCCGTTCAATAAATACTGAAGGACACAACACCTTTTTATTTTCAAGAGTTTGCTTTTTCTTCTGGACTTTGGTAATTTCGATACTTTCCTCATGTGCTTCTTCATCTATTTTAGTGGGATTGTTTTGGCAAAACAGACGGGAACAAAATATCTTGCAAACCCTTGCAAACACTGGAAGCTCACGTCAAGCCAAAAGGGTCCATTTCAACGTTAAAGAACTCTTTTTAAAAGACCTAAAGCATCCCTCTTTGTCCTTAAATGGAAAGGACGCACAAGTGTTTTTTTCTACCCGTGAATGAGATTTGGTAACTGCTGTGTCATTTCTTCAGCGTTTTTGTTCGTATTGGCTTAAAATTCAGGTACATGAATATCATTACATTCACATAGCTATCATTTCTAGTTTGGACTGGAAACATGCAATATTTAATGCATTAATACTCTTCTAAGTTTGATCATCTTTGGAATAAGGAGGGAGGCAAAACCATTTTTCAACTGTTATTTCTACGCCGTGCGTAACATTAAAGCTAAACTATGGACGATTGCTACTTCAAAGCTATATTTAAATGGCAGAAGTTTCTCAAGCCAGGGAAACACAAGAGTCTTCCAAACTCTGTCAAAGAGGAAGGCGATCTGGACATCCTAAACGCAGGACTAAGATCCTGGCATTCTTGAGGTCTTTCACTCTGCCATCCTTCATATTTTTACAAAATTGTGGTGGGGACCCACCTAAGGACCTCCTCACTCACGTGGATCTACAACAGGCAAGGAGACTCTGGGTTCCAGCCCTTTCTCAGACGGCAAAGAGGCCAAGGAGCCCGATGTCCTAGCAGCCCCCTCGCTATTTGATCCTGAGAGAACGTTTTTACTCCGAGAAATGTTACTTTTTCAAGTCCTAATTCTTGGCATTAAAAAAATTTTCATGTGGCACTTTCATACCTCGATATAAAATAATTCCATGTCTTCTTTCAGTGTGAAAAGTTCCTCTCAGAAAGACAGAGTCTCTACCATTTGCATGGTGAGGAGAGAAATTAAGACACCGTCTTTGAATGACGATTTGAAATAGCAAATGGACTCAGGTGGTAGGAAGCAGTACAGTCCGCAGACAGCACAATTACATCTTTCTCCTTTGTAGTAGGAAAATATAATTGCTTCTTTTATGAGTGTCTTTCACTAAAAATAATTAAAAGAGGGAAGTATGGGTTCACGGGGAAAGTTACCATTGAACAGCATTTACACAGCTCGTTATCAAAATCAACAAAAAAGTAGTGGTACGTGATGACAAAATTGCCTAGCTACCCTAGAAAAATATAATTGCATAGAAAGATTACAAGCTAAAGCGATCCATTCACAGTTTCTACATATCGTCTCATTGTACGCTGATTTCGGCCTCTTCTAAGTGGAGAAAGCATCTTTGGCTGACAAGGTAGAAGCTATCCCGTATTCACCTGAAAATGTGGCATCAGATGGGTGCCGTCATGGGAGGAAGTACAGCAGAGTACTTTCTACATGAACTGCAGCAAGGCAAATATTCCTTTTAGTGTCTTCTAATCCTAGGAGGAGCCTCAGAATTTTTCGGGCTGCAAGTCAAAGGAATCAAGGGCCTCAGACTTGGAACCTGTGTCCCTACACCCAAGGAGATGGAAGCGGAAAGGCAGCCTCTCTCCAGTGTGTCCCAAGCCTGTACAACATACTAAATCGCAGGAAGGCTCTGTCTCTGCTGGGGGGTCAGCTCTGGGTGCCACACGTCCACGATGAATATCAGCCGGAAAGACGCAGCGTCCTGCCATACCTCGTGCTCAAAAGAGTCATCAAAGATGAGCACCTTGCCTTCTTCCCACGTCCTGGAACAGAAAAACATGGGTTCAGATGTCTGAGAATCAACCCATGGCTATGTGCAGATGGGCACTTTCATGATAACCTTTGGGAGATGACCAGATAACTGGAACGCGAAGCCAGCATTTATTCTCTCCTTGGTGATTAAGAAAGAATTTAAGGATTCTTACCATGAATACAATTTTCGATGCTGAGCCCTGAACGTGAACACAGGGCAGGGGACTGGTGATAAGAGCATACGGACCTCACCACAGGCTTTGCAATTATTCTTGGAACAAGCCTAGGTGTGGCTTGTAGAGTCAGGCAAGCAGTGAAAGGCGTGCCCCGGTGGCTCAAGCCCACATGACTTCCTGGTCAATGACTGCATGCTGTCCTCCCTTGGCCTTTCAGAGACTGGTCTAGACCTATGGGCAGCACCTGGGTATCTTCATGCCCCGTAGGATACCTGGAAGGGCGCCAGTGCATCTCCAAATGATTTTCTCAACGCTTTCCGTTGGTTAAAGCTCCATTTCGTGGAAGAAGTCCCATTTTATGGAAAGGCAGATTGGGAATGGATTTTGTTTATATTTTTAATGTCATTTGCAATGCAAGTGGGCTATCCATGGAGTATTTTAAATCAATGCTGCAAAACATTCTTCAGGGCCTCCAACATTACTTCATAAAATATGTGTATAGAAGCTAAGACCTAAACATAGTACTAGTCTAAATAAAGCAATCAAGACAGAAATATGCAGGGGCAATTACACAATGCCTTTCAAATCCAAAGAAAGTTTATTAGTCATGCTAATGTTCTTCTTTTTTTAAAATAGGTATTTACTGCCAATTTATTACATGCTAAGTTACATTTTTAAAATGAAATTATTACTAGGAAATTTTCTTTAGTATTAAAGTTCCATGCAAGCATTTGATATTCTATATTGTGGATTAGCAAAAAATTAAAATCACAGGATAGAAAATGCTAGCTTGATTTCAAGATTTCAGATAACTTGGGGGCTGTCCTGTGCTCTGCATATGTTTGACAGCCTCTCTGGCCTCTACCCACTAGATGCCGGTAGCACTCTCCCACCAGTCATGAGATCCAAAAGTATCCCCAGTCATTGCCAAATGTCCCTGTGGAGTGGTGGTCGGGGTGGGGGGGTGGGTGGTGAGAGGCACATTCATCCCAGACACATTGTATTAATCAGACAATAACATTTCTACGTTAAAGTAAATGATAAACAAATGAATATTTGCCAGTTGAAAGTTCCTTGAAGTTGAGAATCGACCCCTACTTTCCCACTCATCCCCACCTTCCTACCCCATGTCACACGCTGTCTCACACACCTAGCCTAATTGCTTGCATTCAATAAACATGGGCTGCTTGACTCTTCACTATGATTCCTCTTATGGTTCAGAGTTCTACTGGAGTTCCATCCAAGTGAAACCAACAACAGAAATATACAGACACCAGAGCACAAGACAGAGTATATATTATTAAATATTATTAGACACATATTAAAACCAAACTTGAAAAGAAAGGCAAAGTTAAGAAAAGGACAAGAAAAAGGAAGTGGCATGGCCCATAGCTTATACAGTTTGGTGGTGATGTTCTAGGCCTTAGTGTTACTGGTGGGGCTATGCAATGTGTATGGGGGATCGCTGACAAGCCTAAATATAGGCAGCAGATAAGGGGGGCAGTGCACTGACGGGGGAGCGGCAGTACGCCCGTGTGCACAGCAGCATCGCCCATAGCAGCCAAAAGGCGGAAGCAACACAAGTGTCCACGGACCAATGAATGGGTACACAAAATGTGGAACATGCGTACAATGGAGTATCATTCAGCCTTCAATGGGAAGGAAATCCGGACCATGCTACAACATGCACATTATGCTCCGTGAAATAAAGCACTCACACAAGAACAAATATGGTGTGAGTCCACTTACAGGCGGTACCTAGAGCAAATTCACAAAGATGGTAAGAATGATGGGGGCGGGGGTTGTTCAGTGTGTTCAGTTTCACAAGATGAGGAGTCCTGTGGATGGACGGACGTTGGCGATGGCAGCACAGTAGGAACGTACACAGCGCCACTGAACTGTGTGGATATTTAGAAACGGGATGGTAAATTTTATGTTATGTGTTTCACCACTGTTAGAAAAGGAAAAAAAAAGGTGGGGGGAAGGGAAAGGGGAGCATGTGGTGGAAGAGAAAGAGGGAGAGAAACGGCACAGCACAATGGGCAGGTTACAGCCCTGAATGGAAGCAGATTTAAAACCAACTGGCCATTTACTACTGTGTGACCTGGGGGGGTCACTCAGCATACAGGAGCCTTTGTGTCTTTATCCGATGAAGGGTAGAGAATATAAAAGAGGAGGAAGGAAAATACAGAAAAAAAAATAGGGAAAAGAAAGATAGAGATGATAACATATGTAAGTGGTATAATGTTACCAAAAATAACCTTGGCTTCACGCCCTATGAATTGGCCCTCATTGAGAAGACAAAAATCTTCCAAGGGGGTGAGATACCAAAAATTTCAGAGACCTGCGAAATACACTTTGTGCTATCATGGCAAGGGTTCTCAAAGTTTTTTTTGAGTGGCAGAGGATCTGGAATCTACTTAAAATACTGGAAGTAATTCAAAGAATGGAACACAAAATTCTAGGTTGCACAATATGATATTTTTCACTCGATTCTGACGGGTGTAAGAAAGTCAAAGACTTAGGGATGCTTTACGGGAGAAAATTATTGAACATCTCATTCATTAACTTACATTCCCCATGAATTGGGAAAAGCTTTTAGTGTTGAAACACACTGGTTTATTCCAGGAACACCAGTGTCTTTAAGGGTGGAATTTGAGTGACCACTGTCTGTGGCTTTTCAGAAATCTTAAGTCAAGTATGGACCAGTGTAAACCATTGATGAAATTTTTTTTTTTTTTTTAACAAAAATCTGGGAGGTATTCTAAAGAGTTGGATTCCTTTAGGGCCCTAAAACTCACGGGGAAGTGTGTCCCATTATCTTCTCTTTGCCCTTCCATTTTCTTTTTTTTTTTTTTTAATTTTTTTTAACGTTTATTCATTTTTGGGACAGAGAGAGACAGAGCATGAATGGGGGAGGGGCAGAGAGAGGGAGACACAGAATCTGAAGCAGGCTCCAGGCTCTGAGCTGTCAGCACAGAGCCCGACGCGGGGCTTGAACTCACGGACCGCGAGATTGTGACCTGAGCTGAAGTCGGACGCTTAACCGACTGAGCCACCCAGGCACCCCAGCCCTTCCATTTTCTTTCAGACAGTTTTCCAGAAAAGCTGCCAAGATACCCAATTATTTAATGTAGATTCCTTGTGAATACTTCAAAACTGGCATGTTTCAATCCCTCATGAGAGCTAAAATGACAAAAAGTGTAGCCCTCATTAACCTGAAAGGGAAGAACAAAAAAATCCCATCCAAGCCACGTGCAGGCTGAGGGACTGAGGTTAACTTGAGATAAATGCCTTGCTTGGGAAAGGATGAGGTTTTCCAGAAAAAGCGACAGCTCTAAATCGGTCAAAGGTCTTCAGATCTCTTCTGAATAACAAAGACTCTCACTGCAAGGTGAAGAAAACAGTTTTCAGGCCGCTTGCTTTGTGAGCAAAGCTTCACCAAATATGATTAAGTTATACTCCAAGTATGACCTGAAAGGTGCCCTCTGGAGAAAAGATTTTCAGGGTTGCCCTTGAGTTTCCTGAGGGCGCACCCTGCCTTTCTCTCAGGGCTCAGGAGAGCAGGACCAGAGTGGGGGGCTGCACCCTCTCCCCAGATGGCTACCTCATCTGGCTTTGAGAATGCCTTAGCATCGAGAGAAGCACGCCTCTCCCTGGTTTGCAAAAGATACAAGAATACCTGGTCAAAGACAAAGTCATGTCACATAATTCTTCAGTGTCTCAAATTACTGTAATTATAATTAACGATACTGGTATAATGGTGGCAGTACTGTACCCAACAACCACACTGTGTCACAGAATTATCGTCAACACTAATCATGCTAAACAATGATACTAGGTGCTTATAGAGTCTGCCACCTAAACACTTTATTGATCACATCTCAGTGATCCTTGCTAAAATGTTGAGGTAGGCAAGAGACAGGGTTCTAATTTTCCAGCAGAGGAATCCTATGGAAGCAAGTTCAGATGTCTGCAGTGATACTGCGCGTCTGTGGAAAAAGCTTCATTAGAGCCCAGACCTTCAGCTAGAGATCACGGTACTACTAGGGGACATGCTTAGCGCCTGCGCTGCTGTGGGAGGTGGCCTGGAAGCCATTTAACAGGCTGAGTGGAATACAGAAAAAGGGTCAAAGAGCTCAGCAATAAGGCTACATAACACAGTACTTATTAATCCTGACCTACTGAAGTCCCTCAATTCTGACTGCATTAGAAATCCTGGCACATACTAGAATCGTAACGTAAAACTCTTTTCTCTCTCTCTACCTAATACACGAAGACAGAAATACACACGTGCACAAATGCACATTTTTTTCTATGTATATATGTATGTAGTATCTATCTATCTGTCTATCTATCTATCTATCTATCTATCGGGACAAAGCATTTTTCTGGAGGCTAGGACACCTGTGTTCTCGTTCTGACTGCCGCTAACTAGCCATGTGATAAAGCACTTCACCAAGGGGCCTCCATTTCCCCCTCGGTACAACGACAGAGATAGAAAGATGGCCTCTAAGGCTCCTTTCCACAGGAAAATTCCCTTAATTCTCTGAGCCGAGTTGCTGGTTAGGACTTCGGTCTTCACACTACATTTCACAGGGCACGCTTAAGCTTCCATCTGAGAAATGGAGAAATAGTATTTGCTGCTTTGTTTCAGGTCAACATATCAATTCCAATGAAAGACGGCTGACTTCACAAGGAAGCTCTCTTCCCGACAGATCGTGTGCATATGCACCCCTAGCACATCTCCCAGCCCCTCACAGAAGAGCCCGGCCCGGCTGCCACAGGGCCGCCCTCCCCTCCACACAGGCCCGGGGACTTCCCCTGTCTCTGTGCAAGCTCTGGACCTCCTCCTCTTGGCCCTGGGTCAACCAGCAGCCGAGAAAGCCAAAAGGGGGCCAAGGAAGAGAAAAGGCAGAGGAAGGCAGACTCATAAGACCCCAGATGGGATGCCGCTGCCCTGTCCCCACAGACCTCCAGTTCCAGGGTGGGGGCTCGGGGAGGAAAAGGGGAAATGTGGGAGCGGGGTGTGGAGCTCTCAGCTGGGCTCCTGCTGGTCCTCCTTTCTCCGGGATCGCTCCTGGCCCCACGCCTATCAGATCACAGTCCCCATCTGTATCTGTTCCATCCCTCCACACCCTTGGCCTCCTATCGTGCTCCCCTTTCCTAACTCCTTAAAGCCCCGCCTCCTCCAGGTCACAAGAACCATCTCCAGTGGTAGAGGGGTGCTTGGTCTCACTCCCTAGAAGGTAAGAGACAAAGGTCCCCATTTCTACCGCGATCCCACAAGAGGACAGTAAAAGATCAAACACACGGAGTGCTTTTACCACACAGCACTCTGTAAATACCGTCCGGACTGCATCTAGGTGGACTGCTTTCACACTCAAAACCACAGAAAGATACACTTTTGTTCTTCTCCCATCTCACAGGTGAGGAAATCGAGGCTTTGAGAGATTATGCAAGTTGTCTAAAGCTGGAGTGAAAAGCCTTGGAGGACTGGCCCAGGAACCTCCACATCATTTAATATTGCCATAGCAAAATGGATCCCAACTTTCCCATTTCTCGACCATCACTTCAACAAACGAAATGTTTGCGCACGAGTCGTACTGCATGTGGGAATCGCCATTCCCCGTGCAGGGATCGCTGCGTATCTGCGTGTACGAATGCTAACCAGAACAGCGGTTAAGAGACTTCACTGGACGTCTTTAATTCACCAAGTTGCTCAAGGAAAGGAAGAAAGGGGACAAAATGTTACTATTTAGTAACAAATACTCAGGGAACACATCCAGGTAAAATGCCATGTTCGACCTGCAATCCCAGGTGCGCAGGCTCGGATGGTGACTTATGGACGGGTAAGGTCACGTTACAGTTGGGCTGGAAGACGGTTACATTCTGTCAAAGAGAAGAGCTATGATATCCAAAGGAAAATTCTCAGACTTTAGCTTCCTGGACACTTTGTGAAAAAAGAAATGCTGTCTATGAACAATGCATGGTGACTTTAAAAAATTAAGTCTTTCTCTCACTGTTAACATGTTAGCAGGCTTTCCACATAATCTACCTAATTAAAAACTTGAGAGATTAATGGAAAGAGTATGCTACAAAAACACTGGAGGTATGCTGTGGTAGAGGGCCATTATTTCCACAGCAGCAGGAAGAGGCATCACAGGACGTCTTGCCAACTCATGTCTTCAGTGTGCTGCTGACGTGACACCCATGCACATTTTCCTGACGATCTGGTGGTCCTGTCCAATATTTTTGGCTGGTAAGTTGCAGGCAACAAGCCTGAGTCTCCAGGAGAGCCACACAGTCACTCTTCTTTCCTGCAGCCTGGTTCCAGCACGTCCTGAAGACTCAGTGGAAAGAATTCCCGTGTGCGATCGTCCGGAGCTCAAACAACTTGGCCGCTCCATGAGAGTAACGATGAGTTCTGCTTGCCAGTGGCACATTCATCCGCCGACTCAAGTTCATTCAGCTTTGGGTGGCGATCCTAAACGAGCTCACTTGACAGACCACAAAGCAGGGCTTGTCAGGGATGACACAAATGGCCCGGAAATGGAGATTCTCCAGCTCGCTGCTTGGCCGTGAAGACCAGCATTCACACTGATTGCCTTTCAAGTCCAAGATGATCTTAATTTTGTAGCCACCACCAACAAAACCCCAAAAGCCCAGAAATGTGTAGTTAGATGCCGTGGGGTTGAGGCGACACAGACTTTCAAACCAGACTGCTTGAGACCAAACCTTCGTTCTGATATTGTAGCGGGTTGAATGGTGGCCTCCCCAAAAAAGTATGTCCACCTGGAACCTGTGAATGTAAGCTTATTTGGAAAAAGAGTCTTTATGGTTGTAATGAAGTGGAAGATCTTGAGATAAGACCCTCCTGGATTAGGCTGGGCCCTAAATCCAATAGTAAGTGTGTTTATAAAGAGAAGGGGAGAAGATATAGGGGGAAGGTGGTGTTGTGTTGGCAGAGGGAGAGATTGGAGCCATGTGTCTACAAGCCGAGAGATACCAAGGAATGCCAGCAGCTACCACAAGCCAGGAGAAAGGCAGGGCACGGACTCTCCCTCAGGGCCTTTAGAAGAAGCCAACCCTCCTGACACCTGACTTTGGACTTCTGGACTCCAGAGCTACGGGACAATGAATTTTCTGTTGTTGAAAGTCATCCGGTTTGTGGTAATTTGTCATGGCAGCCTCAGGAAGCTGACACAAACATCAGTGTTTACTGAGCTGAGTGACCTTGTGGAAGTTACTTGGCATCTTTACACCTCAGTCTCCCCAGTTACAAAAGAGATTTCAATAATCCCTTAGGATTGTTGTGAGGATTAGTTAATAATATAGCGCCTGTGGCATGCTAAGAACTACTTCGTACAGCAAGCACGCTCTCGATCATTACTGTGTTCCTCCTCCTCCTCCTCATGGACACACACATGCGGTATGGAGAAGCATCTGGACAGTATCTTTGGGTATCAAGATCAAACATAATATTGACTTTTTTCTATTGTGCTTCTCTCTGTTTTACAAATTACGTACAAGGAATGTGCATCACATATCAGTTTTACAGTCAGAGGGCACTTATTAATGTTAAGTGATCATTTTTATTTGTAACAATAAAAGGCCATGTAGCTGCGAGCTCATCGTCAGATAAAAAGAGCGCGGCTGTTCGTCTGCAGTGACGGAATATTTAAACAAGACGCGTGCTAGCAGGACTCACACGGCGCTGGAGGCACAGCAGTGTGATTATTCATACCTGAGAACTACGATGCACGAATTGCTACGAGTAACCTCCTCTTTTGGGAGTCGAGAGGCTCTGAAAATTGCTTCCTGTTGCCTAGCGCAAAGGAGCCTGATTTCTTGGTCTATGTGTTTCTCTTTCCACACTAATAGTATTTCTACACTAATAGCATGACACTTCCAGGTTTCATATTTCAGTATTTCTGTCTTCAGAGTCTAGAAACTGCCTGTCTCCCATCCAGATACCCAGCTGTTTTCCCTATAGGCATCACACAGTACTTAAATGGCACCATTTCCCTTATGAAAAACATGAGTTTTGTAACGAGGTACTTGGCCTGACCCAACCGCTCTTGAGTGAAGGCTTACTGAGGATGAGAATGTAACACAACATAAAACTGAAGACAAGGGGCGCAGACAAGGCTGTTGACCAGCCATCATGAGGAGGTGGAAAGGCATCAATGCTGTAGGCTCTTCAGGGAGGAGAGAACAGGAAGCACTTCATCCTCTGCAAAATCGCCTCCCTGACCCAACAACAGGTAGGTGGGTGGGGAGCACTCTTAAATTTTTTTTTTTAAGTTTATTTATTATTTTGAGAGCGAGAGAGCGAGAGAGCGAGATTCCCAAGCAGGTTCCATGCTGACAGCACAGATCCCGATGTGCAGCTTGAAGTCACAAACCGTGAGATCATGACCTGAGCTGAAATCAAGAGTCGGACGCGAAACTGACTGAACCACCCAGGCGCCCCAAGGAAAGCACTTTTTACTAATCACTGCAAAATACACCATCTGCAAATTACTGTTTTCAACAGGTACTTACAGTCCGTGGAAATTGAGGGGCGGCCAAGTTAACGTTCTTACTCAAGCTTACCGAGGCTGGTGCAGGAGGGACACTACTTCCTGTAGGTGAAGACCATTAACCTAATCATGCTTTCAGCTTGAGGGGAGGGCCTGGCAGTCCCTTTCTTTGTCAAGCATGGTCATCAGGCGTTTGCTGGGAGCCTGGCGTGGGGAATGCACTGTGGTTGTGCCGCTGGGGCGGCTCTCCCAGTGCTGCTGCTGCAGTTTGAGCCCTGCTGGGCTTCTTGTTCAAGCTTCCGGCACTCTCTACCTGCTCCCCTTCCTCACTGCCTCACTCTTTCCAGCTGGGCTTCTTGCTGCCTCAGGCCTCGGATGACAAGGATCAGTTCATACGTGTCTTTCTCCCTACTGGTTCATAAGTGGACTTTTGTTTAGTGATTTTTCCCCCAGAGTATCTATAAGCAGGACAGACAAGAAAATTTAAAAAATAAACGGAAGGCAGGATGGAGGGAGGGAAGTAGATCCAGAGACAGGAATAACAAATGACAAACTTCTAACCACAGGCAGTACTCAGGAAACAGGCCTGGTGCTCTTCCCCGTCTTCACTGCCCACGGTTATTTGGTCTCTCGTTCCCCGGCATTCTCTCCATTTCCCTGGGTCCCCCATCACGTCCTCACCTTGTTTCCCTTTGGTGGAGAGCTTGCTTGTGTACACAGAGTCCCCAAAGGCTTGACAAGGTCCATTTCATCTTGGGAGAAACTTCTTCCTGTCCAGCTGTCTCTGATTCTCGTCCTGGTTCTTCCCACCTCTGCCCTTGGCCGCCCCACCTCCCTGGTGGTTCTCTTTCCTCCTTCGGTCTTCTAAATGTGGATGGGTTCATGGAGTCTCAAGTTTCCTCCAGAACCTGCTAAGTCTGCCTCTCCAACCTTTATGGCCAGACATGGCTTCTCTCCCAAGCTCCAGGCATCTCTATCCAGCTGACTCCTGGATGTTTCCATTACTGTCTTCCAGTAGCAACTTAAGTAAAATATATATAAACACTGAACTCATTACCCATTTCCCTGAACTTGCCTCACACCTCCCAAGTTCTCAGTATTCGCTAAAGCATCAACAGTCTCCTACTGACCCAAATGGACACAGGCCGAGGCATCTTGGACTCTCCCTCCCTTACACCACACGCTTGAGTCAACGCGCATAAGGTCTCCTGTACCTGCCCATTACTCTCCCTTTGCTTCCAGCATCCCGAGTCCAGCTCTTCTTGGGTGGGCCACCATGACAGGGTGCTAACTGTTCTTCCTGCCTTCCCGCATCCTCCCCGCCATGGCTTCCAGAGTAACTTCCTGACAAGAGTCTGATCCCACTATCAAATACTGATCAAAGCCTTCTATAATTGGGCTTCTATTCTGCTTTCATTTTCCAACCGTATTCTATATGCGCTGTTAAAATTTTTAGCCAAGAAGGCCGTTAGACGAGGGTGGCTTCCATGCCTTGGCAGCCTACAGCCTACGTAAGCAAACTGAAGTCTAAGCCAGAGTCAATGCACCTGAATCTGAGAAAGTGAAGCAGAAGAGCAACTGATCACAAACAGCCAACCGGGTTTTCCGAAGCAGGGCCAACTGCTTACGCGGTATCTAGTCAAATACTTCCTTTGCTTGGCTTCAGCATCTTCTCTCTGGAAACCCTGCCCTCCAGCTCCTGCCCTGGGGCACTCCTACCCACCTTTGCTTTGACACTACGCAGTGTGAATCGATGTATGCCCAAATGAACTCTCGAAAATTTTAATGTGCATCAGTTTACCTATACTGTTGTATACACTCGTGGTTGCTGACATCACTCCATATTCTCCCTATGTGCCCTCTCTCATTTTTGGCTTCTGTGCCTTCGCAGATCCTATTCTTTCAGCCTGAAATGCCTTCCCCCTCCCCCAGCTTTCAATGTCCAAACCCTTTCTGTCTTTAAGAGTCACCACTGTCAAGATTCTCAAAACCCCAGCAGCAAATGAGCTAGCTGCCCATTGTCCCATCTGTAGCATTTTTATCTGTACTGCTCTTATGACTCTGACATTTGAGCCTGTGGTATGTCCCTGATGAAGCACGTCTGGCAGAGGAAAGCCCTATCTGAACCTCCCACAGCACTCTGTGTCGCTATGCCACGTGCAGGACAGGCAGGTCTCTGCCAACAACCAAACGAACAACTCAAACTACCTCCCGAATAGGAGGTACCTCCCCGCCCCATTGGACCTCTACTGAGGACCCTGAGAAATGACTAAGAAGATAGCAACCTGGTTTCTGCCCTCCAGGAGCTTCTAGCTCACAGAGATTAGGCTAACATACGCCAACTGATAAAAAGCAATGGGAGATACAGAACAGGATTACTGAGAATCCATACTATACACACACTCAGAAGTCAGAAGAGAGGCTCCTTTGTATGAAACGACATTGGATCTTAGCAATAGGCTTATTTTGGATGAGTGTAAAAAAGGGCATTCTCGGTGGCCGGAGCAATAGGATTAGGACAGCAAAAGCCACGGGCAGAAGGGCCTAACATTCACCACATCCCACTCATGTTAGGACGTGGGCTCAGTGCCTTGTATGTGTTATTTCATTTGATCCTACAATAATCCTGCAGAGCAGACAGCATCATTGCCAATTTCGTAAGTGAGGAGGCTGAGGTTCGAAGGGATTAAGGAATGGGCCCGGGTTACACAGGATTAGGTGGCAGAGCTGGGGTTTGAAAAAGGCAGCCTGGGATTTGAAACACACAGCCTGTTTCTGTTGCCCCATGCTGCTTCCCCTAGAGCAACACACGTAAGTATCACTGGGCATTTTCTTCAGGAAGGGGGACCCTCTGCATCGATGAATAATTCAAGTTGTAGAGCAATAAACACAATGTGTAATCTGTATAGGGCTCAGCACAAGATGGTTGGTCCTGAGTGCAAGTCTGTCCATCTAGAAAGAGAAGCGAGAAGGCTCTTCACTGAGATGACAATGGTGTGGGGAGAAATGATTAGGGAGGGCGGCCCTAGACCCGAGGAGTCTCTCCAGACTCACGGAAAGCACAAGGAAGGGACACAGACTAGAGTGTGGATTAGTATCACCCACTCCAGCCTACTTCAGTTACAAAGGAAGAGAAATAACCCTACTGAACACAGACTGGTTGTAAGGAACACCCCTCTTCAGAGGTGATACGAGAGGAAACGATGGCAGGAAACATACTTGCTCTCGTTGGCACATCGGATCTTGCAGCCTTCCTTGGGAATCACCAAGCCCAGGTGCATCCGGAGCCGGCAGTTGGTGGGGCCCGTGTGCGGCCACACGTGGGTTCCCGGGTGCATGACGGAATACTTGATCTGCGCAGAAAAAGTAACACACCGGTCATCCATGCATCGAGGGGTGGAGGAAATGCTACATTAAAGTGACCGCAGAAAATCACTTGGGAAAGTAATTACTTCTTCCAAGAAGGAATTACTTGGGAAGACTGAGAATGTATATTCTCGTCTAGTTTCTTTGTGAAGGAACTGAAGATAAGGACTCTCATTTTCCACGAAGCGATAAACACTGAACATCTTCCACCCTCAGCTCTGCCATCGACCACACGGAATGGCGTTTTGTTAAAGAGAGAAGGAAAAAAGAGGCCTCTGTTTGGCCCAAAGCAATAACTGTCGCTTTATAAACATTAGCATTCCTTTATTCCTAATAACTGTGTTCTTCGGGTCACCAAAGACACGCTAGGTACTACCTGTCCTCTTCGGCATCCTGTTGTCTCGGGGAATTTATCGAGTAGAGAACAGGTTTTAGGAGCTCCTTTACAGGCATTTTCATTTTTTCTTCCTAGAAGAAGAAATGGTACAACCATCGTTAGAAACAAATCACAGTAAAATTTTAGCTCATCCTGTTTTGCCCATGGGCAATCTGTATCGTCACCCTCACTGGGAATGAGGAGGCTGAGCAAACACAAGAAGACAAAGCATAAAGTGTCTTCCACCAGCAGACGAGCAGGGCAATGACCAGAAATCTCCACTCAGCGTTGGACGACTTGACTAAGGATGCCTAATGGACAAGGTGAGTGCCAAATCCTATTTTTCTCCTGGTGACAGGCAGAATAATGCCCCTCTCCCAAGGGTGTCCATGTTGCAAGCAGGAACCTATGAATATGTTATGTTACATGGCAAGGGGAATAAAAGTTGCAGAAGACATTGAGATTTCTAATCAGCCGACCTGAAAATAAAGAGATTGTCCTGGATAAAGTGGATGGGTGTCATGTCATCAAAGAGTCCTTCAATGTGGAAGAGGGAGGCAGAATAGTGTCTCAGTGATACAGAAGGAGAAACACTTGACCGGCCACTGCTGGCTTTGAGGATGGACAGCAACCTCAAGTCAAGGAATGTGGGTAGACTCCAGGAGCTGGAGCCTCCAGAGGGAACATGGCCTTGAGGACACTCTGATTTTAGCCCAGGGAGACCACTGTAGACCTCCAGACCTGTGAAGATAATACATTTGTGTCATTTGAAAGCCACTAAATTTGTGGTAATTTGTTACAGCAGTCACAGGAGACTCCCTAAGGAAAAAACCAGCTTATGTTTCTAACCTAAAAATGCATTCCTAGGACTATAGCAAAGAGTTACCTGAACACTTTTCATGGGAATTCAATGTCATTTTCATTGTACAGATCATTCTTCATACGTTGATAAAGAAGAGGATGTAAATGAAGAGGGGAAGGCGTCTCTGAGAGATGATGTTTTTCTCTAAGTGACAGTGTCAGGAGCACAGATTTTGGGACATAGTCTTAAGCATCCTGAACTATATAAATTTCTTCACCATTGACAAAATAACTGTGTTTTAGAAAAGACGTGCTCAGAAATGTACACGGCATTATTTGCTCTCATGGAGAAAAATGATGGATTTTTTTTTTTTTTTACAGATAGAAAAACTGTAATTCCCTATTCAAGAGTCCTACAAGGGACTGCTACATCTAACTTTATTTAAAGTTTAACTTTATTTAATTTTTAGTTGTGTCCCAGGATAATCATATACCAAGAATAAAATGGGTTACAAGGAATGCAACTTAAAGGTATTCTCCTTGGGGTGCCTGGGTGGCTCAGTTGGTTAAACATCTGACTCTTGATTTTTGCTCAGGTCATGATCTTACAGTTCTGTGAGTTCGAGCCCCACATTGGGCTCTGTGCTGACAGTGTGGAGCCTGACTGGGATTCTATCTCCCTCTCTCTGCCCCACCCCTGCTCTCTCTCTCTCAAAAATAAATAAACTTAAGAAAAAAGTGTTTTCTTCAAATGGACCCCAATGTTCTAGAAAACAATTTCTATATGTACAGTAGCTTTTCCTAAGTAATCTTTTTGCCCCTTGAGTAAAGTATTATTTGTTATTTTTAGTGATTAATGGAGTTGAATGATAAATGGCAGTTTGACCAAACAGATTCCTGTATCATGTCATCATAAAGCATTTTTAAGCCTAGCTTCCCATGACTTCCCATATGCAGGATCTGGGGATGGCCTGGTAGAAAGCCCCGATTCTGGGTTCTGTGCTGTGCAGGCAGCAGTTAAGTGAAGTCTGGAGGCTTCAGGAACAGTCAGAAGTGGCTGGACTTTCCATGGGCGCGGTAGTGAGGACTGAGCAGGTGCCCCTTAGAGAACAGGTGTGTTGGACCTTAATGAAGGGTAACCTAATGGATTGGGTTTCACTAGGACTGCCACTTGGTCAGGGCTAAATATGAACATCTTTAGCCTTTGAAGACACATAAATCTTTTCTACTCTGTAAACACATATTCTCCATGTAGTAGATGCTTGGCATTCGTGGATTTCCATCGGCAGCTTTAAGTATTCGCACGTGATGGTGAGGATTTAGGAATGCAACCACAGTTCCATGGTGCTCACGGTGGGCCAGGAACCACCTGACATACTTAAAAGGACTCATCTGATGCCTACAACTCCTGGCGAGGGAGGTGCCGTCAGACCTGTGTTTTAGAGAAGAGGAACTGAGGCACAGAGAGGTGACCCAGCAGGAATTCAGCCAAACTGGACCCAGAGTCCATGTTCTTAACCATGACCCAAGTAATCATGACCTAAGACCGCCCCTCCCTTACTGTTATTATTATGTAACATACGGTTATTAGGTAATAAAAAGTAGTGCCACTCTCACTTAGTAGATAATTGTGTACCAGATCTTTCGAGAGCACTCACTGATTCTAGTAACAACCCCATACTTGAGGCACGGTTCTCATTGTCCTTTTTCGGATGAGGATCTGAGGCTCAGAGATTCAGGAACATGTCTGCATCGCACAACTAACGAATGGTGCAGCCAGGCCTCCAGTTTGGGGTTGCTGGTCTCCAAAACCTCTGCTTTCAGCATAATTTACAACTTGGTCACATCATGGGTTAGAAAGCAGCTGTGAAAAGCAGCTCCCTCCGCTGAGGAGAAGACTGTCCAGTGCCGGGATTCAGTGTGGCCTTACTGCTGTCTGATTATTTCTCACCGAGTTTAAACTAACTCTGAAGAAGCGATGGACTTGGGAGAAGATGGCCCTAGAAGGAGTTTTATCAATGCAGATTTGGAAGAATCAGTTGCATATTTCATTTACATGTGAAAATACTTTATAAGAAATATTCACGGAGGTGGGATGTTTAAAGGTCTTGGGTTTTGTCTTTCTTAAGTTTCAAGGCTCTGCTGGGATAACAACAGGTTCGTCTTGCACGACGAATCTGACCAACTGTCAGCGGCTCCCTAGAACACCGTGTTGAGAAGGACTTCAGCTTGAGCTTATCCAGAAAGGCTACTGAGACTGGTTAGCACTGTCTCCTATGGGCTCGGGAAGAAAAAGTGCACACATACGGTGTATTTGCCAACCACATATTTTACTGTTCACTGCTGGTGATAATTGATAAGTACGAGCAAAAGAAACATTCCATGACATTCACTTAGCAATTTGAAAACACATTTTTAGGGGAAAAAAGAACCATTATTTACATTTGTTGATTCTTTTCCTCCAAGTCCAAACAGTTGTCCCTTTAAATTTTTTTTTTAATGTTTATTATATTTGAGAGAGAGAGACAGAGCAAGCAAGGGAGGCGCAGAGAGAGAGGGAGACACAGAATCCGAAGCAGGCTCCAGGTTCCGAACTGTCAGCACAGAGCCCAATGCGGGGCTTGAACCCACAGACCGCGAGATCATGACCTGAGCCAAAGTCGGTCGTTCAACCGACTGAGCCGCCCAGGCGCCCCAACAGTTGTCTCTTTAAAAAGGAATAAATAGGGGCGCCTGGGTGGCGCAGTCGGTTGAGTGTCCGACTTCAACCAGGTCACGATCTCGCGGTCCGTGAGTTTGAGCCCCGCGTCGGGCTCTGGGCTGATGGCTCAGAGCCTGGAGCCTGTTTCCGATTCTGTGTCTCCCTCTCTCTCTGCCCCTCCCCCGTTCATGCTCTGTCTGTCTCTGTCCCAAAAATAAATAAACGTTGAAAAAAAAAATTTAAAAAAAAGGAATAAATATTCTTCAGCCTTGATGATGTTACCTGGAGACCCAGCACAAGACCCAGTACCATTTGGAGAAAAATGGAATTTCCAGCCATAGCTTTATGGCCTTCAACCATCTAGCAGCATCCTCTCCTGACTAGACTAGATGACCACTACGTCAACTAATTCAGATACTCAGCAGCCTCTTTGTGTGGACCTGAGCTCTCAGTGTGGCTGAGACTGCCCTGCTGCCTCTCTTCCTCATAGCTCCCTCCACCGCCCCCCCCCCCCCCCCCCCCACAGGATTCTCTCTCCAGTTTCTGCGCCACAGGGCCTGAGAGGGCACCTGGCTTCGAGGATTCCACCCTGCGTCTGTGCAAGCTATGGTACTGGTTGTCTTCGAAATTCTTTAAACTGTGAATGTGTTCGCAGAAACTGGCTCCTGGATTCCTCCCAGAATCCTGGAACCACAAACGAAAGGCCACAAAAAACCTTAACAAAACTTCCTAAAAGAGGAACCACGTGACTTCTATTCTCTTAGGACGCACACCCACAAAAATACAATTAGAAATTAATTTCTGTGTAATTAACTGCAACTAATTGGAAAACACATACTTATGATATCCACCACCCCGCCCCCCGCCCCCCCCCCCCTCCAATACACACACGGGTCAACTATTTTGAGTCAAAATGGAAATCAAGCTAGAAATGCAGTCACTCTCTGGAAATAATACAAGTGAAAAATATCATATATTACAGCTTAAGGAATACATTTTGTCACAATTCAATTTTTTTTAAATGCGGAAATTTGAGTCAAAATATTGCCTTCAACCAAATCTTGTCACCATTATTTTTTTCTTGCTTGCCTAAAAACATTTATTTATCTATCTATCTATCTATCTATCTATTTATTTATTATTTTTTAAGTAGGCTCCACACCCAACGTGGGGCTTGAACTCACAATCCTGAGACCAAGAGTTGCATGCTCCAGTGACTGAACGAGCCTGGCACCCCGCTTGATAACTTCTATCTGCCTATAATGCCCTGTCGATTTCAACTTTATCAAAGCACCTGTTTATAGCAGAGACTGTGGGTCTGGAAATTACTGCCAGGAGGCCTGCTGTACTGAAGCACTGTTCTAGGAGGGCATAAGGACGCTGGTGCAGAAGCGTATTAATGCCACCGAGGCATCAGATGCACTGGTGAATGCTTAAGGCCAACACAATTCATGCATTCTAGTGAGTTGCCAGCAGACGGATTTAGCATGTTGCTCACATAGTGACCCTGTCACTCCCTTAACAAAAAACCTTGTTGGCAAGAAAGCTGACAGTCTCTAACAATCATGTGATCTCTCTTCTGAGAGACTGTCTTTGAAAATGTTACTGAAGTAGCTCTTCTCTTCTGTGCAAACCATTCCGAGAGCACAAGGGAGGAAAATGTGCTTACTTGTCCTTCGATGGAAGCCCCACTGCCTGTCCTCTCGATGTATTTGGTGCAGCGGACTCTTCACCACGAATCTGTTTCTGGATGGCTGTTAACCCAGGTTGACTTGATTTCTCAAGAAGAGAATTGGAAAGAGCCTTACACATAAAATCCAATGCTCCTCATTTACAGGACAGATTGATATATTCACTCATTGAACACACACATATTGGAGTTCCGTGTATGTGCCTGAGCCCGGGTTCAGCCCAAGGAATGTTCGGTGGAATGTGACCCACTTCCTATTCTTGAGGAGCACAGACACTAGTCATTATCTCCTGTCACTCTGTCACACCTGTCACTCTGGACTGTTATCATCTCCGACCCATGGTGACTCCATCTTGGCACACGACATCATCTCTGTGCTACAGAGCAAATGAGGCTCAGGGTAGGTCCTTTCTAAGATAGTAATTAGCGCATGGTAGACTTTCAGTTAAGCCTACACAACAGGGCTAGTCTTTGTAACATATCATTTTTTAAAAATGTTTATTGATGTTAGAGAGAGAGAGAGAGAGATAGTGAGCAGCAGAGGGGCAGAGAGAGAAGGTCTGGGACAGGGGATCTGAAGCAGCCTCTGTGCTGACAGCAGAGAGCCTGATGTGGGGGCTCGAACTCATGAACCATGAGATCATGAGCTGAACCGAAGTCAGAGGCTTAACATACGAAACCACCCAGGTGCCCCTGTAACATGTCATTTAATGGGAAAGACCAGATGAATCAAAATACTATTTATATATTTATCCAAATACACATGTGAACACACGCACACACACACACACACACACACACACACACACACACACACCAGTAAATGTTCACATGTAGTTTAAAGAAACAATGATGGGTTTAGCTAACGTATTTTTTCATCTAGAAGTCAGGAGCTCACCTTGCTGCCATAGCGTAAACTGACTCCAGTCGCCTTTCTCCCTCAGGTTTTCATCCTCAGGCAGGAAGAGGCCTTTGGCTTTGTCCATCACTGCAAGGCCTTCATCGCGGATTAACTTCCAGTTTCTTTCTAAGGACTAGAAGGAAGATTGTGGTGTTACTGGACCGAAAACATCCCTGGGAGTCATTATAATGACTCTCAGCTTTTTGTTTGTTTATCTGATTCATACAGTAACGAAATTTGTGCTCTCAACTACTTGCTTATTTCAATTTCCTCTGGGACTTCCTGTCAAGGGCTTAAAAGAAGCCCTATCATTTTTGAGAACTGAATGCCTTTGCAGCATAAAAATTTCAATAACCCCTCAGACAACAGTCCCCTCCAAAACGTAAGTGTCTTGTTTTTTTAAGATCAGAAGCGAACAAGACCATTGCTCTTGCCGATCCTGGCACATGTGACCCTGCATGTCACACCCCGACGTCCAAAGTGGGTTGCAAATCACAGAGTTCATCTTCCAACAGAGGTCCTCGGGAAGATGCCATTCAACACCGTGAACGTTAATCACATTTTAAAGACATTGGAAACGTGTCCACTGGGACTTTTGATGAATTACAGAGTGAACAGCAAAACAAAGCAAATAAATGCCCTCGTGTTTAGAATTCAGCCAAACAAAACTATTTCTTTGACTTCTTATTTATAAGGGTGGTTAGCCCTGGTCAGAAAGTGGGCTTAGGACCAGCACAGCCTTGAGTGGCCAGGCAGATGCTGGCAGACCGGCGGAAGGAGCATTCTGGAGCTCTCGCCTCCTGGTAATCCTCACTACCACGCTGCGATGTTGACGAGGGCAGGACAGAGGGCAAAGTAGGCCGGAGTGAGCAGGTGGAGTGGCAAATGAGAACTACCCTCAGAAGAAAGAACAAAACCTGCTTTCCTACTGTACAATGAGACTAATCATACAGCTAAACCAGCATTTTGAAATGTTAACAATGCCCAACATTTCTAGGTTAAAAGGGAGGTGGATGGAATAGTTGAATATATGGGGACATGGATAGAGAGGAACACAGTACCTGATTTCAACAAGGATCAGGGCTCAAGAGCATGGAACCAGAACTAGTAAGTTACAAACAAAGAGAAAAATTTTGGCACACAAAAAATGCAAACAACAATTAGCGCTCCCCGAAAAGGGATTAAGGTACCTTGTAAAACATGGTTCTCTATCTTTTGAATCAATCAAGCGAAACTGGTTGACCGATTATTGGACAGAGCAAGGCATGAGATAATGTGTGAAGTGTTTTTACCAACCCGTGCTTTATGAATTCATGATTCAATGTAGGAAGAAAGATAAGGAGTCAGGAAGGCTGCATAGGCAGAGGGCCCTGAGAGACGGGTGCCCTCAGAGATTTGTATGAAAACATGGCGTGAACTTCGGCCAAACACTTGTTATATCATGTGACATTAAGATATTCTAGGGCAAGACCCAGATTTTAAGATTACTGATTTTCTACTTTTTTCCCCCCTCCATTTCTTTGAGTCTACTGGCTTATTTCTTTTTTAAATGTCAGCTTTGTTGAGGTATGACTGACACATAAAATTGTAGGATACTTAAAAGCGTACATTGTGGTGATCTGATGTAAAAATACATTGTGAAAGGATTTCTTCCACCTGGTTAATCAACACATTCATCACCTCACAAATTTATCTTTTATTTTTTAACTTTTAAATGTTTTGCTGAGAACATTTAAGTTCTCAGACCTTTCATCTTATGGATGAAAGTTGATACCCTTTACCAACCTCTCCCTATTTCCTTCACGCCCCCCCACCCCCCGCCCCACGCCACCCTAGCCCCTGGCAACCACTTTTCTACTCTCCTTGTCTAGGAGTTTGACTTCTTCTTTTTTAAAATTTAGGTCCCACATGTAAGTGATACCCTACATTATTTGTCTTTCTCTGTCTGGCTTATCTCACTTAGCATAATGCCCTCAAGGTCCATCCATGTTGTTGCAAATGGCAGGATTTCCTTCCTTCTTATGCTGAATAATATTCCAGTGTGTGTGTGTACATGTGTGTTTATGTGTACATATATCACATCTTCTTTATCCATCCGTTGATGGATACTGTGGTTGTTTCTCTGTTTTGGTTATTGTGGATAATGGTGCAACGAACGTGAGAATGCAAAAATCTCTTCAATATCTCACTTTGGATATATACCCAGAAGTAGGATTGCCAGATCATATGGTGGTTCTATTTTTAATTTTTTGAGGAACCTCCATATTGCTTTCCACGGTGGCTACACCAATTTACCCATTTTACGCTGCTATTTCTGTGAGACCCACCTATTGATTTGTGTCAAAATCCAAAGCTGTAGCTACCATCACACTGATTCACGCTGGTGCTGTTCATCAGTAATTCCAACGCTACTTCATCCCAAGTAGGTGATTCATAAATAGCAAGTCAAAGACAGAACTCCAATAAAAAGATACTCAAAAGCCCTCACTTTGGCATGATGGTCGTTTTCAAGAATCCCAAGATTATGGAAAAGAAAAAAAAATGCTCCCCATATATTCACATCTTCTTAAATGGACCAATCGCCAACACTCCTTGTGGCTATTGGAATTTGTTCAAGTTGATGGATAATTCGGTTAGACGCGTGTTAAACTAGCACGCATATGAGGGGAGAATGACCTTTCTAACACATGAAGTTACTTTTCAGATGAGGTTACGGGAGCCTTACACAGCAGGCTCTTCCCTTTTTCCCTCCTGGTATTTTAGAAGTTTCCTTCATTTCTTCTGAAAGCTGATGTTAGGGAAATCTTTGCAAACAGCTGATCTTTAGTTACTAAAACAGGGCCCTGAAGCCCTAAGGAGAATGTTAAAGGGAAAGCATCACTACACACAACTATCTTTTATTTATTTTTTACATTTGTACTAAATAAAATTTTTAAAATTTTACTTACAATCAGGCTGCCTTTTACCAAAGTAATGAGTGTACTTGTTTTTTTGTTTTTTTCAACTTTGGAAAGATATGGCACGGTCTCTTTTATCGGTGTCAGGGAGAAATTAGGGATGGGACGTGGGAATTTTATTTTTAGGCATAAATTGAGGAACCACATTGTATAAAATTCACATGATTACAGGGGACTAAACACCAAACCTAATTACGCAGTGTGTGTGTGTGTGTGTGTGTGTGTGTGTGTGTGTGTGTGTGCGTGTGTATGACAAAGAGAGAGAGAGAAAGGATATGAATTTCTCTATAGCAATACCACTCAGATGTCCAACAGGAACTTGAAGGCTCACACAGACCAGGCCATGCCTACCTTTTTAAAGGACTCATCTAAAATATTACTTCTTTGACCCTAAATACACCCATTTCATAAAACCGAGAAAAGACACTGACAGGGTTGATACTTGCGTTGGTTGCCGAGAAGATAACAGCTTGTAGTTCACGTTCCTTCTTGTGGCAACAGAGACTAGACAGCACAGAGATCGGACTGTTGTTACAACGCTACATGGCTTCATAAACCCATCACGGGCATGTGACTTTTGCTAAACCTCGCTTACGTTTGGCAGTCAAGTCATCTCGATGGGGCGTCCCCAGCTTTGAGCCTCACTGATCCCACGACATACTAAGGTTCTCCTGTTTCTCCTGAATCCAAACACCACCCCCAAGCAGTTCAGGGCATGGTCCTCACGTCCCAGATGTTCTGCTCATTCACCTGGATGGTATGCTTTTCTCTTCAACATCAAATTAGGTTAGGTCCATTTTTATTTTTAATTATTTTTAAAATTTTATGAAAACATTTTGCTTTAATGTTTATTTATTTTTGAGAGAGAGATAGAGCATGAGCAGGGGAGAGGCAGGGGGAGGGAGACACAATCCACAGCAGGCTCCAGGCTCTGAGCTGTCAGCACAGACCGAGAGATCATAAACTGAGCTGAGGTTGGATGCTTAACCGACTGAGCCACCCAGGTGCCTCAGATGAAGTCCATCTTTAAAGTCTTCTCCCAAGAAACGGGAACCCTCTTGCACTGTTGGTGGGAATGCAAATTGGGGCAGCTGCTCTGGAAAGCAGTGTGGAGGTTCCTCAGAAAATTAAAAATAGACCTACCCTATGACCCAGCAATAGCACTGCTAGGAATTTACCCAAGGGATACAGGAGTAGTGATGCATAGGGGGCACTTGTACCCCAATGTTTATAGCAGCACTCTCAACAATAGCCAAATTGTGGAAAGAGCCTAAATGTCCATCAACTGATGAATGGATAAAGAAATTGTGGTTTATATACACAATGGAATACTACATGGCAATGAGAAAGAATGAAATATGGCCCTTTGTAGCAACGTGGATGGAACTGGAGAGTGTGATGCTAAGTGAAATAAGCCATACAGAGAAAGACATACCGTACGTTCTCACTCATACGTGGATCCTGAGAAACTTAACAGAAACCCATGGGGGAGGGGAAGGAAAAAAAAAAAAAAGAGGTTAGAGTGGGAGAGAGCCAAAGCATAAGAGACTGTTAAAAACTGAGAACAAACGGAGGGTTGATGGGGGGTGGGAGGGAGGGTAGGGTGGGGGATGGGTATTGAGGAGGGCACCTTTTGGGATGAGCACTGGGTGTTGTATGGAAACCAATTTGACAATAAATTTCATATATTGAAAAAAAATAAAAAATAAATAAAATAAATAAAATAAAAAAATAAAGTCTTCTCCCAAAACAGATTTCTTGTACAACGTCTTTAAAGAAGCAAACTAAAGCCAAACTGATTCTTCTAGTTAAATAGTTAAATTTCTCTCCATATTTTTATTCTTAAAAACACACATCTGCGGGGCACCTGGGTGGCTCAGTCAGTTAAATGTCTGAGTTTGGCTCAGGTCATGATCTCATGGTTCGTGGGTTCGAGTTCCACGTGGGGCTCTTTGTTGTCAGCATAGAGTCTGCTTCAGATCCTCTGTCCCCCCTCTCTCTCTGCTCTTCCCCTACTTGCACTCTCTGTCTCTTAAAAATAAATAAACATTAAAAAAAATTAAAAGAATAGAATTAAACATTTTTAAAAGTCAAATAGCACTACGGGTCTTACAATAAAAGCAACAGTCTCTCACTCAATTCTTCCCCCATCCTGAGTCCAACCCCAGTTAATTCCTTTGAACGCTTCTACGAGTCTTTCGTACATCTGCGTAAATTCACCTTAAGGTTTTATACTGTTATCACAATGAGGGATCATTCACCCCTGAGTAGCACTGTAGTGACTACACTTCATTCCACATTTTTCCCCTTTTCCTTTGGCTTCATTCTGTAATGCGCTTAGAGAATTCTATAGCACTAAAAGGGTGATAGAAAATCTCTTGATACCATTCTACCCTTTACCAAACACATCATATAAGCCACTCCTTTCTTCCTCTCTTTTTCTGAGGATAACGGTGCAGTAGCCATCGGCCTTGCTTTGATCTGGACTGGCTGTTGTCTGGGCCTGCAGGGCAAGCATCAGCAGGGAACTTCGTCTGGCTCCTGCCAGGTACTGGCCTTCCTAATTATTGCATTCTAGCTGTTCCCAAGAACGTAGGGTACGGCGCAGGTAAAACTAAACTTCTGAAAATATCTGAAGCTATATTTACATCTGATTGAAGGCGGGGCGATGTACCGAATTCTAGGCAGTAAATACTTTCTCCTGAGAATTCTGAAAGCAATGCTACATTATATTATAATTTAGTGTTGCTGTTGGGAAATCTGAACTTTTAGGTGCCTTTTTTTGGGTCCCTTTTTTTGGGGGGGGTCCCTCAGAAAACTTTAAAGGAAGTCAGTACAGAATAGTAGGTATGGAGCTAGACTGCCTGCTTTGGAAATCTGACTCTCCCACTTACCAGCCATGTGATATTGAGCAATTTACTTGTCCACCGTGCCTTGAGAGTGAAATATTCCTACTTCCCTCAACAGTCTCTAAATTAAATGTGCTGAAAGTATCATTGCCTAAGTACAGCAATGATAATGAGGATCTTAAAATCTTCTCTTTGTTTCCAGCTTCTGGAAATTTCCTGGAACTATGCCTTAGTGTAAGTGCTGGTCATTTACCTGTCCCTTCAATATGGAAACTCACATTTTTCTGTTGTATTTCTTTAATAATTTCTTCTCCATTCCTTCCCTATTCTTTCTGGAACTTCTTTGGTTTGTTAAATTGAGCTTCTAGTTTTCCTAACTTCCCTGTTTGTTTATTTTTGAGACAGAGAGACAGAGCACCAGCCGGGGAGGGGCAGGGAGAGAGGGAGAATCTGAAGCAGGCTCCAGGCTCTGAGCTGTCAGCACAGAGCGCGACGTGGGGCTTGAACTCACATGCCGAGATCATAACCTGAGCTGAAGTTGGACGCTTAACTGACTGGGCCACGCAGCCGCCCCTAACTTCCCTCTTTTCAATCTGTTTTTTGTTTTCCCTGCTGGGAGATTTTCTTGACTTAGCTTCCAGTACTGTTATGAAATTCCTACTTTTGCAAATCATATTCCGTACATTTCTGAGACAGCACTATTTGGGTCTTGTTTCCTTTCCACAGTATCCTACCTATTCTTTTTTCCAGTCCCTCACAGCTCTGAGGCTCTTACAGATATTATTTGTGTTGGCATCTGCTTCCCGCGTTTTTATCCCCTGAGCTACAGCACTCCTTCTGTTTTGTTCTTTATCTTCTTTCACACTAGGTGTCCTGCAGGAACTGAGACAATGATCGGGAGGTGTGAAAGGGGAGGGTCTAGGGTTGGCAGGCCTCAGGCTGGGTGGGTGGTTGGGGGCACCATCAAGCCAGTTTTTTTCACTGAGCATCTGAAACGAAGGCAGAGAGAGGCCTGTTCTTGGAGGCCATGCAATTGCTGTAGTAGCAGCTACCTTCGATTCCTTCTCTTTGGAAGCCCCTCTGCCATCACTTGGGTTTGAGCTTTCTTGGGCTCGCCAAGTCAGATACTTCTCTCTTACATTTTCAGAAGACAAACAAAAAAACATGCTGACACTGTTCATCTGTTATTGTCTCTCTCCTGCTTTTTTTTTTAAAGTCATTTTTAAAAAATTATTTTATTATCATTTGAGAGATTTCATGTGGGAAGTATTAAATGTATCGCTCAGTTCTGCGTAATCTTTCTTCACTCATATATTCTACAGATCTCTAAATGTGGATTGTTATTTATTTACCTTCTTTTCTCATAGGCTAGAAGGGACTTGTGATACATAATCTGACCTTCCAGTAAAACTCAGAAACAAAATCTTATTAGCCTGCGAAACCCTTTATTAGTCCCCGGAATGCCTCTTCAAAACCTCACCAAACTCAAAGTGATGACGTTTCACAGGACAGAGACAGGCAGTAGAGAGAAGAAAAAGAAATTCTTGACATCATATTTCACATTTTAAATCCAACTCTGCTACTCCACATATTGATTGTCACCCTAATTTCTTTTCACCTCTTGGGTGGTGAATGCCCAATTCCACGATGTGGTCAGATGATGACAGAATCGATTATGATGCTTGAAGTCTGACATAAGATCACTTTAATTTCGTCTTAATCAAGCAGCATTCACCTAACTGAGCTTTAAATATTTTTTTCTATGTAGGAAAATAGAACTGCTCAGAGAAATGTTTTTGCTAAGGCAGTAAGTAAACACTGCAGATTGCTAAGTAAGGAGACTTTCTTCACTAATGGTATTAGCTTGCGTAGGCTGCCATAGCATATCAATACCGCAGACCGGTGAGTTAAACAATAGAAAGCTATTGTGTCACAGCTCTGGAGGCTGGAAGTCCAGGGTCAAGGTGTCACAGGGTTGGTTTCTTTTGCACTCTCTCTCCCTGGCTTGTAGAAGGTCATCTTCTAGCTGTGTCCTTACCTGGTTTTTCATCTATGGGTGCCCACATCCCTCTACACGTCCAAATTTCCCATTCTCGTAAGGACGCTAAGCATACTGGATTACAGCCCACCCCAATGGCTTCATTTTAACTTAACTACCTCTTTAATGACCTGTCTCTAAATACAGTCCCATTCTGAGATACTGGGGATCAGGGCTTGAATTTGGGGGAACACCGTCAACACAGAACGCAAATGTACATCCAAGTTAGAACTAGTTCCAACTAAGAGAGCAAATAACAGATGGAAGGGGATGAGGAATAAACTCACATCAACATGGAAAACTACATTTATAGGAACGAAATAAAACATAGTCATGAAAAAGGCAGGAAAAGCCACGCTTTCAACATGTGGACAAAACTTGACACGAGAACTCTTAGAGCTCAGAGTAACATAAAAAAGATTAGGTAGGTAACTGTATGATTAGCTGTTAGGAAAAAGGGAAGTGGCAAACGCAGAGAGAGGCAACTGAGAAGTCCCAGAGATATGTACGTACCTTGTAAGGTTCTGACTCTAAATTCAGAGATGGCATGTGCCCAATGACTGTGCTAGGCAGAGTTTGTGCATTGTTAACAACAGGACCTTAGAACAATATGTACCAAATGTTATCTAATTGGCTATGAACATGTTATAGTTAATCATTTGGGGAATTGCATATCTAATTTTTGGGGAGATAAAATTCAGCTTGAGTCTTAGCCCAAACATGTCTATACGTTACACCATGATCATGAAACAACGGGTAGCATATCCTAGGTAAGACATGAGTAGTGGACTTTGCCTTAGAGAGAACAGCCCAGGGTGGAGGGCATCTCTCTGAGCACTGAGCTGAAGTTACGCAATCGCAGAAAATGGCACAGTGAGTATAATGTTCTCACAGCAAACTGCCTTTACGAGAATTTTAATAAAATCTCTGGGGAAATTGGTAGCGTTTAAAAAAGCAATCTCTTGCTGGAACGAATGCATTTTAATGATTTCCTATTTTTCAAGTTTGAACAGAAAGGTAACAGGAAGTATCTGACATTTCTTATTGTGGCAATAAATGAGGACCAACTGAATGAGAAAAGCAAAGGCTATTTATTCACAGCATGCCATAGCAAGGGAGTCGGCCACCATCACTTGTTGTGGAAGAGAAGCAGGAAAGCTTAAAGGTAAAAAAAAAAAAAAAAAAAAAAGGAAAGGTTCCGGGGTACCCTGAGTGTAGGCTGCTGGAAGGTAACTAGAAGTGGGCATCCGATGTGATTGGTTAGGAGGGCATTTCTGGTTTTCTTGGGTTGGTTCTAAGTTGGAGGCAGGGATAAACATTAAGGCGGCTGTCAGTTATTAATCAAGTCCTGGCCACTTGGGGCCAATTGTTACAGAAGTTATTCTTTAGATTCCTGGATTGTCACTAGAGATTGTTATCTGGCCACTCTGGCTTCCTGCAAGTCTGATTTACAGCAGGCTGGCTTCCTGGGTTATTTATTACAGAAAAGGGAGTGGTTTCCTAGGCAGTTTGCTGCAGGTTGTGGGTCAAGGTTCTAGTTTTACGTGTGGTCTGGATGCTGTCTGTACATTCAGTCGCTCATTATCCTTACTGAAGAAAATCGGCAAGATGAGGCACCCAGCACGGGGCAAGAGAAGAGTCTTGGAGAATGGGATTTGGCTCTTTCTAGAAAGTGGCTGAGAAAGGGTGTCCACTACTGGGATAAAGGAGAAAAGACAGTCCAGGTTACCAGGGGAAACATTCAGCGTGAGGGCTTCAGGGAGCAAATGAGATGCATATTCCTCATATCATAGGCCAGACTGGCAGGCACTGGGCCAACATTTTTAGAGGAAATTAAAAGGGGACACAGGGACCGTCTCCCTTTCCTGTTCCGTCTACAGGGAACAGTGCACTGAGCTATGTCCTAGACAAGCAAAACCCCCCAAGTCCCTAATATCAAGAGACTAAGAGTGTGACAGGAAAATATCGAGGGGCTAGGATTCTGATGGGGAGTCTTTCTGTGCATATATACAATAAATCACTTACCTAACAGATAAACAGATATCTATAATATGTATGTACATACGTATATGTAAGACATTGACCTGTGTGGATGCGTACTAAGACACAGATCATGACCAACAGGATTCAAAATTTTGGCACAGCAAATAGAGTGCCATCCTACAGATACAGTTCACAATTTTTCTGAA
The DNA here is from genome assembly GCF_027475565.1 of Acinonyx jubatus. Lineage (NCBI taxonomy): Eukaryota > Metazoa > Chordata > Mammalia > Carnivora > Felidae > Acinonyx > Acinonyx jubatus. The sequence continues at coordinate 69,782,907 of NC_069394.1, read as the reverse complement.
ATATTAAACACTGCACTGTGAGTTCCCAAAGAGAGTCACAGATAAAGACCATTTTCAGACATTTTTTTTCACTGACAAATACTGAAAACATGCTGATTCCACCTGGAGAAGGAAAACAACCTTTCGGTTTGAAATAATTGAGAGAATGTAAAATATTTTATCCTTTCGCTGTGTTGCCAAAATCGTCATCATACGCCAGTCTAGAAGCTCAGCAGAGTGCTGACTCTTGTTAAGGGCTCCTGTGCAAACACACACAGGCACACCCAGCATGGAGGGTTTTCACTGGACTGTGTTTTGTTTTGTTTCATTTTTTTTTTAACGTTTATTTATTATTGAGAGACAGAGAGAGACAGAGCGTGAGCAGGGGAGAGGGAGACACAGAATCCGAAGCAGGCTCCAGGCTCTGAGCTGTCAGCACAGAGCCCGACGTGGGGCCCGAACTCATGGACCGCGAGATCATGACCCGAGCCAAAGTTGGACACTTAACCGACGGAGCCACCCAGGCACCCCATGTTTTCATTTTTGAGCCTCATTAAAACCTTGCAGAAGAGAAACTGATGTAATTATTTTGAATTTAGAGATTAAGAAACCGAGGCTCAGAGAGTGAAATGACCCTCCCGAGGGGTCAGAGCTGAGAAGAAAACTAACGTTTTCAACTGCGGAGCCCCCTTTAGAAGGTTCCCTTTGAGTCATACCCCCTTCTAACTCTCCAAGTTCTCTGGACCCTACTGACCTTGGGTTGTCATTTTTCTGTGTGTGTGAAACCATCACCGGAATCCCCAAAGTTTAAAGTTTGATTTAGAAAAATAGGATTAAACTATTATGTTAATCTTAAGGAACTGCTTTGAGCACTTCTTTATAGGACGATACCTACTTTCATAGAAAATTGCTTATCTTCTTAATTTACAGCTTAATGCCACTGTAAATCTGACACTCTTTCTTCTCTCTTAATCCATTTCATTTCAAAAGCAGTTCAGTGGAAACATTCAGATATTTAATTGCACAGACAGAAATGTTGAATAGACAGAAATGCTGAACCACTAACATATTACTGTCTAAGTCTTATTTTTGTCAGGTTGACGTGATTCTTACACAATGGGTTTCTTAATTAAAAGCCACAGTCTGAAGGAAAACGACACGGAGAGTAGCGTTGTAATCAATCATTCTTATGCACTGTGTCATGCCATCAGAAAAATATCACTGGGCACTCCTCCAACTAATATAACTACAATATGAGGAAGGGGAAACTTGTCTGTGATGCTATTTGCTTCAGAGCAGGTGCTCTGAATAACTCAGAAAAAGGATGCAAAACTTTTCCTTTGGCCCGTGATGAATGCAAAGAGGTGTCAGGAAACACAAATACAAAAGGTGTATTTTAAACTGTAGTTTTCAGTTGCTGTTCGCTGCTGTTGAGTTTTCAATGTTAGGACAGTGATTTCTATATTAGGAATGGAGTAATGCACATCAAAAAGCTAATCTCAAAAGGGAAGAGGAAAACTCTGACGGTATGGTGGCTTTTCTCTGGCCAGAAGAGATATTTTTTTCTATTTATAACCTAGCAAAGACTTTAATCCATTTGTTTCAATTGCTATGTGAAATACCCCTAAAGCATTTATAGCTTTGATATTTGCGATATGAGCAGCAACCTACATGCTTTTAATGAAAATACACCTAAAAGAGAAAACTCCATTGGGATATTTTTTCTCTAATTTTTTTTTTCAATCCGTTGCCATAGCCTCTTACCACCCCCAGTGCACCGAGTTGCCAAATTGCAAACTACAGAAGGAGGGGAAACAATGAACATTCAACAAAAGGAAAAAACACAGATAATGCATTGTCCCATGCCTTCAAGAAAACTGTAGAGTGAGAATAATTTAAATGGAAATATGCTATCCATGATAGTTAATTGTCATATAAGGGCCAAAAGGATCCTAAAAAGATTTTGGCCAAAAATGGGGTGTGTGAGTGGCTCAGTCGGTTAATTAAGCCTCTGCCTTCGGCTCAGGTCATGATCTCAGTTTGTGAGTTCGAGCCCCGCGTCGGGCACTGTGCTGACAGCCCAAAGCCTGGAGCCTGCTTCAGATCCTGTCTCCATCTCTCTCTCCCCCTCCCCTGCCCACGCTCTGTCTCTCTCTCTCTCTGAAAAATAAACGTTAAAAAAACACTTTTTTTTAATGTCAGCTACCTGATCTAGAAAGTTTCCACTTTAAGATGTTAATACCCAATCATGGATTGGGCATCTTTGCATGTTATGTAATTTGTACGTTATGAAACTAGACATTTTAGATAATGTGGCAACTCTAGAAATCCAAAATATATATAACTTGAAAGTGGAAGGAATATTGATGTGCAAGTGTTTGTCAACTAAATGGTCACTCGCCTGGATTTCCTTACACAGCAGGCTCTCTCTTGTCACAGTCATTATTGGCAGATGGTCACCTTGAAATTACTTTCTTATTTGAAAGTCATAACCAGACACAATATTAACATTTTTACAAGGAAAGACAGTTAGCAAGTAATGCACTGAGTTTCAAACACAAGATGTCACACACTCTAAGATTCTGTGCTGCTGGGGACCCTGCGATCGATGCACAGGTCCTGCTTTTCTTCTTAAATAAAGAAGAACTTAAAGCAGGCAGGGCTGAAATCAAGAAGTCTAGGTAAACTGGATTTTGAAATACAGGATTGACAAAAAGGAGGACTTGAAACTAAGAGCAGACGCCAGTAACTCTGAGGGCAGAGTGGGCTACAGCGAAGGTATGGACTTTGGGGACAAAGATTTTCCTTCAAATCCCAGCCCTGCCAGCATTAAATATGAAACCATGGACAAACCTCATTTCTCTACTCCCTCCTTTACTCATACATAAGTGGGCACAGACACACCTATCTTGGAGAGTTCTGTAAAGATTAGAAGTACTATATACAAAAGCGCTCAGTGCATTGACTGCAAACACATACACTACAGCTGTTACATTATTATTTTGATAATACGCAATATTACAAAATTGCCTTTCCAAGCATTTTGGAAACTAAGAAGTATTTTCTATGAAAACAAGGTAACTAATTAAAATCACAAGTAATAACTAATACTTACTGAGCACTTCCTAGTGACTTGTTAAATCTGAGCAGTCAGGGAACAAATCCCATTTCCACAGACACTGCGGATAATGAAATCAAAAGACACAGAGTGTTGCGCCATGTTACACAGCTAGCAAGGACTGGACCAAAATACCAGAAATAGGCAATGTGGCCACGGAGTCCTATGCTCTAAACTGCTTCACTCTGTGGTCTCACTGATGATTGTTAAGGTAGGTGTTTTTCATCAACCCCCCAGAAACCGATTTTTATTAAAAAAAAAAATTTTTTTTTTACTTTTTTTTTTTTTAACGTTTTATTTATTTTTGAGAGAGGGAGAGACAGAGCATGAACAGGGGAGGGTCAGAGAGAGGGAGACACAGAATCTGAAACAGGCTCTAGGCTCCGAGCTGTCAGCACAGAGCCCGATGCGGGGCTCGAACTCACGGACCGCGAGATCATGACCTGAGCCGAAGTCGGCCGCTTAACCGACTGAGCCACCCAGGCGCCCCTTAAAAAATTTTTTTTAATGTTTATTTATTTTTGACAGAGAGAGAGAGAGACAGAGCATGAGTGGGGGAGGGGCAGAGAGAGAGGGAGACACAGAATCCGAAGAAGGCTCCAGGCTCTGAGCTGTCAGCACAGAGCCCGACGCGGGGCACAAACTCACAAACCGTGAGATCATGACCTGAGCCCAAGTCAGACCCTTAACTGACTGAAACCCCCAGGCGCCCCAGAAACCTATTTATTTTTAACATACTTGAACTACAATATAATATCACGGTTTCCTTTGTTAAAAAACAGATTTATTGAGCTATAACTCACATACCAAAATTCATTTGACTTTTATAATACAGTGGTTTTTAATATATTCACAGAGTTGTGCAACCATCCACTTTATTTTAGAACCTTTTCATCATGCCAAAAGTAAGTGCTTACCCATTAGCTGTCACTCCCTCATCCCATCTCCTCAGTCCCTAGCAATCACCAATCTACTTTCTGTCTCCATGCATTTGCCTAATCTGGACAGTTCACATAAATAGAATCACGCAAAATAAGTGGTCTTTTGTGCCTGTTTTCTTCCACTCGGCGTAGTTTTTCAGGGTTCATCCATGTTGTATCACGCATCAATACGTCATTTTTTTTACTGCCATTGTGTAGTTATAACACATTTTGTTTCCTCATTCAATCACCATTTAGATTGCTTCTACTTTTTTGCTGTTATGAATAATGCTATTGCGAACATTCATGCACAGATTTTTGGACAAACGTCCAAAAATACCTAGGAGTGGAAGTGCTGGGCCATTATTACCCTGTTTAGCTTTTTTGAGGAACCGCCGTACTGTTTTCCGAAGTGGCTGCATTACTTGACATTCCCAGCAGCCTTGTTTGAGGGCTCCAATTTTTCCTTGTACTTGCTAACACTTGTTAATGTTCACCTTTTTTGTTACAGCCATCCTAGTGGGTGCTAAGAGGTGTCCTGTGGTTTTGATTTGCATTTCCCTAATGATGAATAACATTCAGCATCTTTTTTTGTGCTGCTTGGCCATTCATAGATCCTCTTTGAAGAAATGTCTATTCCAATCTTTTCCCATTTTAAAACCGAGTTGTCTCTATATTTTAGAGTTGAGAGAGTTCTTAATATATTCTAGATACAAGTCCTTGGCCAGATAATGACTTGCAAATATCACCTCTCATTCTGTGGATTTTATTTTCACTTTATTGCCTGTGTTCTTTGAAACACAAAAGTGTAGGTTTTAATGAAATCTGATTTCTCTATTTTGACTTCTGTCATTGTGCTTTTGGTGTCATATCTAAAAAAAAAAAAACAACACTGCCTAACTCAATGTTATGAAATTAATTTCTATGTTTTCTTCTGCAAGTTTTATAGTTTTCCTTCTTACATTTAGGTCTATTTCCATTTTTGGTGCAGAGTATGAGGTAGCTTCATTTTTTTGCAGATTGATATTCAGTTGTCCAACCTGTCCTTTTGTGAAAAGACAATTCTTTCCCTGTTGCACTGTCTTGGCACCCTTATCAAAAAAGCAACTGGTCACAAACGTAAGACTCTCAGTTCTATTTTATTGATCTATGTGTGCACCCTATGGCAGTTTTAAAAATCAGATGTAAGAAGAGTGACAAGGGAAAAAAATGTACTCTTTTATGTTTACCCATGGGGTTATCTTTTGGAATGCTCTTTTTTCTTCATGTGGATTTAAGTCATCATCTAGTGTTTTCATTTCAACTTGAACATTTGCCTTTTGTTGGGGAGCTGGTCCACCAGCACGAAACTCTCCCAGTTTTTATTTCTCTAGGAATGTCTTCATTTCTCCTTTATGTTTGAGATTATTTTGCTAGCTATGGAATTCTTTTTATTTTTCTTTCTGCATTTAAATGTCACCCCACTGCCTTCTGGACTCCGTGGTATCTAATGACCACTTAGCTAGTAATCATATTGAGGATCCCTTTTCCACAAGGAGTTCTCTTTCCCTCTGCACTTTCGAGAGACTCGCTGTGTTTTGGCTTCTGACAGCCCGAGAAGCGTCTAAGCATATTTTTTGAGTTTATCGTACCTGAAGCTCACTGAGCTTCTTGGATGTGTCACGTAAGCTCTTTCATCTAACTTGCTAGGCTTTTGGCCACTATTTCTTCCAATAATCTTTCTACCACCTCTCTTTCTTCTCTCTTTCTGAGGACCCCATTACACATACATCGTTACACTTGACGGTGCACAAGAGACTGTGTTCTTCATTCTCTTTTCTTTCTGTTCCTTAGTATGAATAATCTTAATCAACCCAACTTCAAGGTTGATGATTATTTCTCCTATTAGCTCAAATCTGCTGCTAAGCCTCTCTGGTCATTTTACACTCAAGGTGTTAGTACTCTAACGCTCCAGATTTCCCATTTGGTTCCTTTCTATATTTCTATGTCTTTATTAATATCCTTTATTAAATGAACTATCACTGTCATAATTTCCTTTAATTCTTTAGATATGGTTTCTTTCAGTTATTTGGGCACATTTATAACATTGATTTAAAGTCTTTGTCTAGTTAAGTTCAGCATCTAGGCCCCTCACGAACGGTTTCTATGGACTGTATTTTCCTGTAACATATATACTCTTCTGTTTCTTTGTGTGTTACGTAACTTTTGTTGAAACTAGACATTTTAGATAATGTGGCAACTCTAGAAATCAGATCTGCCCTCCTCCAACATTTGTTGTTGCTGATTTCCGTTGCTGTTGCTACTTGTTTGTTCGGTGGCTTTCTCGGATTAATTCTGTTAAGTCTGTCACTCTATTGTCATGCATGACCACTAAAGCCTCTTCTGGGTTAGTTTGATGGTCAGCAAATGCATGGCCACAGATTTCACTGATTGAATTGAACTAGTAACTCTCCCCTCTTTGTGGTGAGAGGCTCTGTGTGCGTTCTGGAGCATGCCTGCAATACCCAGGCAGTTTACAACTCTGCTTTATTCTTCACTTCTTGCCTCCGCGGAGCCTCAGTCAGCCAAAGGCAAAGGACTGTGATCCCCTTGATATTTCCCGGGCATGTACCCTAGAGTGTACACACACTGGAATATACATCCCCGGCAATACGTCAGAGCTTTTCAAAGCCCCTCATGGGCATCTTGTTCATCAGATTTTCCTTGTGAAGCATTTTTCTTTGCCTCAGTTGGTACAACTGCTTTGGGCAGCTGTGGTATTTAAAAAATGGCCACTGATTGTTTTGACTAACATCCTGGGACAAAGCTGTACTTAAGAGCGAGATCAAATAATAACACTGTCCTGAGCAGCACAAGATACGTCAAATAATGGTAGTGCTCTGGATACGAAACTTTGCAAAATGCCCCAAACCTCATCTGGTGACGGTAATGCCCACAAGGCTGTGGTCTTCACAGCTAGAGTTGTAAGACTGCCAGTTTTCAAGGCTATCTGGAGGTGGGGAGGAATGGATGAGAATAAGTCAAGTTACTATCCCACAAATCCTTCTGTTCTTACTGAGGTTGAGCAGATTTTCTTGAATAAATGTTCCTCAAATGGCTGCAACTCTTTGGTTAATGTACAGAGCTCTGCAGAAGTTGATTTCGATGTTTTTTCTCAGCGCTTTCATCACAGAGTTACAAAGATATTCCCTCGGTCATTCCAAAATCCTGTCCCATCCCCCAACAGTTTATACGAGTAATTAAATACTTGAAATTTCAACAGGAACTCTGAACACTCTAAATATCCTTACCTATCATACAGTGAAAGTTTCTAGAAAAGAATACCCTTGTCCCTTGTCCCTGAAATAGGGAGAGAAGATCTTTATCTTCTCCAGGCAGCCCTCTGAGTGCAGTGGCAGTATGAGACAATTTCCCCTACATTCAGGAAAGGCCAAAAAGGATGCTGTGCCAATTGCTCATACGTACGAAATAGAAGTGGTAGGATTTTTGTACCCCTGGGACTTCCGACACAACTATGAAACAACTTGAGAAAAGAAACTTTATTATAGAAACTTATACAACAAATCCCATTTGTGAGTACCTACCCTGTATCAGATACTGTGCTAACCACGCATGAATATGACGGACACAGACCTGCCATCTTAGGGCATATAGATCTCAGGGGGCTACAGGGAATTAAAGAGGCTGTTAGAATCCTGCATCAGTACTTAAAAAGGAGGTATAAGGTGCTTTTGGACACATGCAAGGAAGGACCTCTAACTTATCCTCCTAAAAGAAATGACCACTTCTCTAACATCTGAAGGATAAACAAAAATTGGCTGTAAAGGGGATAGAAAAGAAGGAGAAAACGAAGGGAGATAGGGGCGAGAGACTATCACATGGGATGGTCTGGGGGGAGGAGGAATTTTGGCTGAATTGAAAATAGTAAAGGGCAGTACTAAGAAATATGGACAGAGCAGTAAACCTGGGATTTTGGGAAAAGCTGAGTCCCTGACCAAAACCATATAGTTGGAAAGGAGTATTAACCATGGGATTACATGGTGAATTAACTTTCACATTGAATGTTAATGTCTCTAGGCAGCTGGAGATAGAATAAAATGAGTGAAAAACTCATTTGGGGAGCGCAGCTTTGGTTGTAACAAGAAACTTTCACGGCAGTTGAACCAAAGCGAGGAAGGTTTTTTTTAAGAAAATGAATGACAAGAAAGAGGAGAAAGCACAGAATAGTGTTTGAACCTGAGTGCATGTCCACAGTCAGCAAGGGCACTGAACACTGGAGGTCACTGGTCCAAACATCTGATGTGTCTCCTCCTCCTTCCTGACAGAACCCTGATTTAGTTCAGATGAGGGAAACAAAGGCAGAAGGAAATGGTAGGTAAAATTAAATTTCTTTATAACCTGAAGCCCATTGACAAATATTTGAGGTAAATACAGAGTGAAACATTCCTCCAGGGACTCCCTACTCTCTTAAGGTTAATGCTTCCCTAGAGGGAGAAAGGACTTCAGCTCAGCAATAGCAAGGCCCCCAGTATCTTGTGAGTCCGCTTTAGCATATGAAAGTCCTTTTGGAAACCTTCCTTTTTCCTTACCCTCTCCCAGCTCCCAGGTATATAATCAGTCACTCCTCACACCCCTGGCGCAGCTCTTCCTACCCACAACTCCTATCGCCCTGCTTTAATAAAACCACCTTTTTGAGTCAAAGGTGACTCGAATTCATTCTTGGCCATCAGCTCCGGACCTCCACCACCACTCCAAAATCATTTGGGTGTTCACTTCCTCTCAGATAATCCATTCAACGTAAGAGAAATCTGACCTCTCCCTGGCTTCAGGAGTTGATCTATTGGTTTAAAGATAATCTCACAGCCCCTTGCCAGTAATTCATCCAGAATGGAAATGTGACTTAACTAGCTCAATCAGACTGAAGGAAAATATTTTTGTTCCCTGGTTGATGGAGAGGTACACTCTTTCTCCAGCTGGAAGCTTGCTGTCCCAGCCTGCTGCCAGCTTCCTGGTCCCTCAGACTCCTTTGTAACTGTGAATGCCCATGTGACATGGTTATGACCACCAGGACAAGGTCTGCTAGGAGGTTTCTAGAATGCCATTTGGTGGCGTGGTGGTTCAACAACATTATGCAGCTCTCAAACACTTTCTAACCTTTTGTTTCAGGTGCTGCTGGCAGCCATCTTGACATAAGCCAGTACAAGGACGAAGCTAGCTGGGGAGGAAGCGAAGACGCAAGAAAACCTTCTGCCTGGGTGCACAACCTCTAAAGTCTGCCCTACTGCTAGGCTTCCTTCACCGGAGTCCATCAAATTCCTTGTTACATAAGCCAGGTTCCAGTTGCGTTTCTGTTACTTGAACTTGAAAGCATCCACAAAGCTATAGTTGGGAAATAAACTCACAACGAGACCAGGAGATGAAAGGTTAGATGGTAGAAAGAGAATCCGAAGAGCTCAGTGTGATACAATCTGCGACAGGATGAACTTTTACAATGGAAGGAACCGCTGACAGTGGTAAATGTGGTGGATTTATCCAGGAAGATGTTTGTCCTTTCCTATTTCTGCTTTGGATACAGAACCTCTTTATTTTTTTTATTTTTATTTTTTTTTTTACATTTATTTATCTCTGAGACAGAGAGAGACAGAGCAAGAACAGGGGAGGGGCAGAGAGAGAGGGAGACAAAGAATCGGAAGCAGGCTCCAGGCTCGGAGCCATCAGCCCAGAGCCCGACGCGGGGCTCGAACTCACGGACCGCGAGATCATGACCTGAGCTGAAGTCGGACGTTTAACCGACTGCGCCACCCAGGCGCCCCTATAGAACTTCTTTAAATCCAACTGTACTCACTGTCACCATACCACGGTTTTCTGGCTTATTAAATATTTAAAATCTAACTGATGGTGGCCTCTTTACAATTGGATTATGATGATTATAGTGTGCTTTTACAAAGAAATTCAGAATAAATATAGTCGAGTAATGCTTATTTAATGTAAGTAAACTGAAACCACCCTGAGCCTTTTTCTCCCCAAGTAGAAAAAAATTCATCAGTGAAGACTTAGAAATCTTGCCTATCTTGTTCAAGATGTTCTTTAACAAACAACAACAACAGCAACATGGAAAAATGTAAAACCTAAAAGTAGGGAGAACGGTATAAATTTCCATATATCTATGACTCAGAGTCCAAAGTGATCAATATTTTGTTATTCTTGCTTTTCCTCTCACCTCTCCCGGGAGTAGCTACACTGGCTGGTGGTCAGAACAGCCCTCTAGTTCTCACCTACTTGCTTTCCCCCATCTGCATGGGAGGGGCAGCTGTCTGTCAGACTAGCATCACTGCCTGCAGTCTAGGCCAGCACAATGGTCCAACTTAATGTGCTTTCCAAAAGTGGACATATTCTGAGTATAAATGAAGAGAAGGAGGAAAAGTAGCTGGGGGTAAGGGAAGGAACACATAGGTTCTGGAATGGAGGGAATGGAGGGAAAGCCAATATTGTATTAACGCCTCAAAAGAGGCTCAGGGCAAGAGATGATATTGTCTCTTAGCTCAATTATACCAGATGCCTGAAAAGGTGAAGCCATATATTTCTAGGGCCACTCATACTTTTGGAACCTGATGAGATCTAATGGAGGCCTGCCAACTTGAGCGGCCTTGCCCTGGGAGATATTTTCAAATGATATGATGATGAACTAGACTAATTATTAGTGACTGAATGGAACTCTAGTAATGTGCCAGTGTCTATTAACTGTTATGATCCTTTGTTATACAGGATGCATAAAAACAAAACAAAACAAAACAAAACAAAACAAAACAAAACAGGGGGTGACCTGTGGTATAATAGGATATATATTTGATCTTTGTCTCAGATTCCTGGCACTGAGCTCCTTAAAACCCTTAGGATTTCCTGAATTACAGGAGTGTCTTGTCATTTAAAGGAAGCCTTTTTGAGCAAAACTGAGTTTATGTTAATGAGGTGACTTAGAATGGGGCCCCTTGATAACCTCAGGATGGTCACCAAAAAGACCAAATGATTGAAGGGTTAGAACTTGTAGCCTCACCCACCAGCCCCCAGGACAGGGTAACAGGTATTGTCAATTAAGCTCTATAAAAACTTGAACAAGATTTGCTGAGCTTCTGTGTTGATGAAAGTGTCCACACACCAAGAGGCAGCAACATCCCAGTTCCATGGGGACACAAGTTCCTGCACTCAGAACCTTCTGGACCTCATCCTAGGTACCTCTTTATCTGGCTGTTCATCTGTATCCTTTATAACATCCCCTTCACAATAAATGGATAAACCCAAGCAACCATTTCTGAGTTCTGTGAGCCACTCTGGCAAAGCAATCCAACCCAAGGAGGGAGTCGTAGGAAACTCCAATTCATGGCCAATCAAAGCACAGGTGGCAGCCTGAACTTGCAGCTGGTGTCTGAATTGGGGGCAGTCTTGTGAGACTGAGCCCTTAACCTGTGGAACTTGATGCTCTCTCCAGGCAGACAGTGTCAGAACTGAGTTACATTTGTAGGACACTCAGTCAGTGTCCCCTGAGAACTGGAGAATTTCTTGACGGTGTTGGAAAACACGTATCGGAGATGTACAATCAGCTGACTGAGCAGCAGAATGTTATGTCTGAACGACGTCTATATGGCAGTTAGATTCTCAAGCTGGATGGAAGCCCATCTAACCTATAAGGTAGATGACATCTTCTACATTTGGAGTAGAAAACAACATTATTAAAACTATGAATTAATTTACCTCCCACTTTATTAATACAGGTAAGAAGAAGAAAGAGCTTACCAAAGCAACAGTAAACTTCTGACCAGCCTCTGCCAAAATCACAGACATTCTTACCGTTTGGATTTAATCTACCAAAACAAAAGCTTCCAATTTCTTTCTCTTTCTCTCTCTCTCTCTCTCTCTCCCTTCCTCCCTCTCTCTCTCTCTCTCTCTCTCTCTCTCTCTTTTGGCATTAAATTGTTAGAATCACTTAGTGATTCTCTATCCTACAAATCTGCCACAACATTTTCTAAAAATATTGCCTTTTTTTTTTAATAGACTCAGAAGTAGTTGTTCTCCAAATACAGCCCAGGGATGCCTAGGGTATTCCTTCCCCTAAAGGGGGTCTGTAAGATCAAAACCATTTCCTTAACAATACAAGGATGTTATTTGCCCTTTTCATACCCAAATCTTTCACAGTGTACAATGGAATTTTCCAGATGCTACCTGACATATGATAATAATACCACTCTAAATGACATATATGTGACGTAGATGTGAGAATCCTGTTTTGTATTAAGCCAGACATCAGAGATGTATACAAATATAAAACAATTCCACTCTTCGTACTGCATATTTTTGTTTAGAAGACAAAGTTACTTTTTAAGTTATTTATATTAGCATGTAATGAAATGTTTTATTATCTTTAAAGAATTCATAAATAGTACATTTCTTTTTAGTGTTAATCTTGAATAGTTAGACTGACAGACACAACCCCCCATATACAGGCTCCTTGGGGTGCTCCGTAAGTTTTAAGAGTGTCAAGGGTTCCTAAAGTCAAAATGTTTGAGAACTGTTCTTCTAGAAAAATTCCTTTCTTTCCCGTCTAAACTGACCCTTTTTGGGTAACAGGAGAAAAGATTCTTTTCCAATCTTTTTTTTTCTTTCAAGTTTATTTTTATTTATTTTGAGACAGTGAGATAGAGAGAGAGCAGAGGAGGGGCAGAGAGAGAGGGAGACAGAATCCCAAGCAGGCTCCATACGGTCAGCATACAGCCTGATGAGGGCCTCGAACCTACAAACTGTGAGATCATGACCTGAGCCGAGAGCACGAGTCAGACGCTTAACCACCTGAGCCACCCAGGCGCCCGTCTTTCACCAGTCTTTTTGCAAATGTCACTGGATATAAAATCAATCTCCTCTCTGACATTCCTCTACATGGTAGGCATTCTCTGATTCTGAGTAGGAAACAGACAACGATTCGTGGGCACTCACGTCAAGCACTCACCTTCACCAATTCTGTGTAGCCCGTTTCTTTTGGGGTCCACCATGGCTGGGCTTTCAGTCCATGTACGTTGTAGAGGGAGCGCTGCCACACAGATGCAAAATGTCCCCTCTTGTGCCCAAGCTCGTACCACTTATAGGCCTGAAAGGACAAAGAGACTGAACTACAAATGAAGCATTTTTATTAATTTAAAACTACAGTGTCATTTAAAAAAATTTTTTTTTATCGTTTTTTATTTATTTTTGAGACAGAGAGAGACAGAGCATGAACAGGGGAGGGTCAGAGAGAGGGAGACACAGAATCCGAAACAGGCTCCAGGCTCTGAGCTGTCAGCACACAGCCTGACGTGGGGCTCGAACTCACAGACCGCGAGATCGAGACCTGAGCTGAAGTCGGACGCTTAACCGACTGAGCCACCCAGGCGCCCCTGAAGTGTCATTTTTGTAACATGTAAATAAACAGCTGCTAGTCAGGGCCCAAATCTGTTAACACTGGCGAGAATACGATCATTTGAGTGGGTTTCTGCTCATGACCCATGACAAATGCATGTATGCATTTTAGTTTCACTCTGAGGCTGTATGCTCTTGCAACGCAGGGTTCATGCTGCGATAACTGTGGTCTTCCTTGGAGTGTCCAGCACAGAGTCTAGGACATATTTGTCAAGCAGATAAATAACATAAGAAACCACAGCAGATTGTATCTTTTGGCTTTCATTTCTCAAGTTCTAAGTTTCCCTTAAAAGGAAAGGGCTAGGGCTAGGATTTTAATAATTTCTTCAAAGACGTTTGCATTTACTGAATCGGATTGCTAAAAAGAAATGTTACGTCTTTTCCCATGCACTTTCTTTCCAAGTCCCCATTCCAGAAGCTGGCCCCGAGGTGGCGGAGCACAAACCCTCCATGAAATTAAGCAGACAGAAAGGAAGTATCATTCTCAGCTGGCCATAAATATGGAGGTAGCCCACAGTGGACTTTTTTAAGGGGGAAGTTTTGTTCCTTTTTTGGGTTTTCTGCCGCCATGAGGAATAACATTTGTGGCTTTCATCTAGTTGTAACATGAGGCAACTTGCCTCCAAGAAGACTAGCCTTTTCAGGGACAGCTGGCTGCAGGGTATGCTGCTCCATATGTCTCCTTTGAGTGACACCCTCACCATATGCTCCCCAGGGGCCCTCCCCATGGGACTGTTGCACCGCGCAGTCTCCACTGTCTTCGGGGTGGAAGGCCCCCCAAGGGCTGTACTTACTAGTACTGCCTTCATGACTGCAAGTCTGCACTAACGGTTGCTTTGGAAGAGGGCATTCGAATACAAATTCTGATCACTTAAACAGAGGCATTTAATGTCAGGTGGATGAAGAAGCTATGCAAAGAGAGTATCTTCATAAAACTCCAGATAGACTTAATTAAAAAAATATTTTTAAGCTTTATTGTTTTTAATTCATTTTGGAGAGCAAGAGAGAGAGAGAGAGTGCATGGGAGGGGTAGAGAAAGGGGGAGAGAGTCCCAAGCAGGCTCCACGCTGTCAGTGTGGAGCCCAACGTGGGGCTTGAACTGAGATCATGACCTAAGACGAGATCAAGAGTCGGACGCTCAACCGACTGAGCCATCCAGGCGCTCCAACTCCAGATATACTTTAATGTAAAGACTAGTACCTTTTAAAGGTCTTAAAATCCTTAGGTCAAAATTTCCTTCACTAGAAAAATCAACTGTGATAACAGTACCACGTCATATGTTCAGTAACACTTTTCAGGTTATTGCTCACTTTTACATGTGTAATTGCATCTGATCTCTTTAATAATCTCAAATATCTCCATTTTACAAATGTTGAAGCTAGTATTGAAAAAGGCTAAATATGTTGGGGCACCCGGGTGGCTCAGGTGGTGATCCCAGGGTTGTGGGACTGAGCCCTGTATCGGGCTCTGCACTGAGGGGGAGCCTGCTTAAGACTGTCTCTGTCTCTGTCTCTCTCTCTCTGCCCATCCCTCACTTGCACGCATGCTCTCTCTCTCTAAAATACAAAAAGGAATTAAAAGAAATTTTTAAGAAATCAGTAAGTATTTTGAACTATAAACCCAAGGCTCTAGCAACTTCATCCATCCATTCTCCTTCTATCTTCCTATCATTAAAAAAGAAAAAAAAAACCTATCAGAAGTGATATTCTTATTTATCTTTCTCCATAATGCCTCAAGTTAAGAATATATATACTCATCATTCTTATATGTCTTCCTTGAAATACATGTTAAGTTGTAGCCATAAAGTAGTTTTTTAAAAGCCCGAAACTTAAAGTGGCTAGTCATTGCGTGAATTTTGTTTTTGAATTTTGAATGGAATTTTGAATTTTGCGTTTTACTTTTGAAATCAATTTGACTATTTTAGTTATTTCTGTCCAATTTAAATTTAGGATCTCATTTCCTACACCGTTCAGTGTTAAAGTGAACAACAATATGAATTACCACAGTTGATTTTTTTTTTGAAATGCTTATTTTTGAATCAGGCAGTAATTCATTTTATGGGCCAGGCACAATGTCAGAAGGGAGAAAAAAAAAATCTTCTAGAGAAACCAAACCAGCAAAGCTCATAGCTCTAGTTCAGGAGTTAAAAGTCACAACGTAGTCCCAGACCTAACATTCACCCTGCCGGATGCCTGGGCAAGTCGCTTCACCCACAGTGTCAGGTTACCGCTATCGCCAAGGTCTCTTCTCACACTCAAAGCCAGTCCTACTGGACCCTTTTTGTGTACCCCTCTGCTACTTAACTTTTCAAGAAACAAAACTGTGACAGTGATGCGTCAGGAATTTTAAAAAATCATCTTCAATGAAGGTAAAATAATCTTCAATTATGTAGAGGGCCCAATGAATTCAGTCAGGCTGCTTTCTTACAATACAAATTGCTAGAAAATCAATGATCAAGTTAGAATCCTCTGAAAATTCTCTCTTTACTCTTTCCCTTTTATACCTCTAATCGAGGATATGAAAATAAACAGATCACCTGTGGATACCTTCTTACATGTGTTTTATATTAATGTCTCCTATACTTCAAATTCTTGCCAGGTATGGTTTACACACACACACACACACACACACACACACACACACACACACAACACCAAAACAGTATATCAAAAGATCCCCACTCTGAAAAGCCCAGGCCCTGTCTGGGGCACAGGCCTGTCAGGTGTGACCCCAGCTGGAGCCTGTGCCCCTGGAGCTCTGTGCACAGTGGGGCACATGAGCCACACTTGTGGTGAGGACGGCTGGCTGCGGCTGGACCGTGAAGGACTATCAATGCCATCACTTGGACATATGACTTTATTTATAATTTTACACCGTACGGTTTTTGAGCACACGATGTCCTGGAAGAAAGTAAGACAAAAGCAATAAACAACAGCCAGGCTTGTCCAGCCCTCTCCGAGGCTGACAACACTGACCGAGCAAGCGGGAAGGTGAGATGGGTGCCAGAGGCTGGGGAAGTGAACTTCCCCAAACGTGGCCCCGACTGCACAGGAGAGAAGTTGGCAGTATCATCAAATGAGAGATGGAGCCCAGGAAGAAAAACGGTTTAGAAGAAGACACATGAGCCGTCTCTGTGACCTTGCATGGTGACACCACACAGGCAGCAGACACAGGAATCCTGACTTTGAGTAGGAGACCAGCTACAATGTGGATTTGTGCAGTAATGGAAATACTGAGAACAGCTGCAGGTGAGCTGCTCTAAGACGATCATGGTTTAGGGGCGCCTGGGTGGCTCAGCTGGTTAAGTGTCCGACCCCTGATTTTGGCTCAGGTCATGATCTCATAGTTTGTGAGTTAGAAACAACCCTGTTAGAAAAACCTTCTTCAAAAACAATTTTATTGTCAGCCTCTGCAGCACAGAAGCTGTGAGTTTGCTCCTCTTTTGGTGCCTGAGCAGAGCCCCATGCATCGGAACATGAAGAATGGTTGCTTCCCCATCTGTAAACTCAGGGCATGACAGTCAATTCACAATACCTGATATCGAGAATATACTAATGCGGGTTTCCTATAGGCTTATTTTTGTTCTCCTGTAAGGATGAATCCCAGTGAATTTTTTAAATTCAAGAACTGTGGTGTTCTTTGCATCTTGATGGTAATTAAGCTGATAGAACAGTCCCATAGGTTCAAATCCCAAGCCCTTGACAAATGTTTAGTAGTGAATTCTTTGCCCTTGAAGTAAGGGCTGTTTTCATCTAAGATGAGAGAAAAAAAATCACAGACTTCTCTTATCTGTCTTTGCCCTGGACCCTAAGAAGTTCAAAGATAAATTAATTAGTGACAATTACATTTATAGCAATCAGACGTGAACATTTATCCAGTGTTAGATATTATAGCAAAATCTTTTTTATCCTTCTCATTCAAAAGAGGTACCAGGGATTTATATCTAAAACAAGGAACACAAAAACGAGAACTGATCAGCGAGTTATTTTCCTTTCTTCACGTCTAATGTCTCATTTTATTCCAGTTGACTGACTGGTAGGTTAGAGGAGAAAGGGACAGATGCATAGAAATGTATAAAGCAAACTGACAATCATCCAAATCTCTCTTACCGCAAATCAGTTCATGTCTCTAGCTGGCAATTACCCCATCACAAAACCCCCTGCTCTTATGAACCCTCAAGTGTCAAGATGCTTCCACGTTCTTATTAATTTTAGAAACCTGAAGCTCTGTTATCTTTTATTTTTATCCTTTAAGCCGACTGCATTTTACTACGTATATGGAATGCACTGGTTACAACGATTCAGTGTCTCGCTTCGCCCTTTTGCCCCTGACTGTAAGGAGAGCCCACTCTAGAGCCTTGTGATGATGTAAGATGGAAAAGGTAGGCTTCACTCTCCACCAACAGCCTGTAAATCATGGTGATTGTTGACAATTTGGTAACTTCAGTATATGATGTCATGATTAATAATCTAAAGTTATGTTTAAAGAAGCTGACACGGTACTCAGAAAAAAGCAGTAATCACAAAGAAAACACGTAATTTGGTTTAGCTACTACATTTTGTGTATCAGTACCTGTCATTACTCTAGCTATAGGTATTCATCTCAAACTTGGCATTAAATACCAGAAGGTAATTTACATAATTAACCACTGAGTTCAGTTGCTTAGGGATCAGTTGAATAAAGACTTCATTCTAAAAATAACTACTTTTTAAATACCCCAAATAAAATAAAAACAAATCTAGACATATTGTTAAAAGATATTTAAGCAATTTCAGATATCTCTTCGTTTCATAATTTTAAAAAATATTTTTTCAGGACAATGCTTATGCTTTATCCACACAGACACACACATGTGCACACACACACACACACACACACACATATACACGTACTAAATGAGAGGCTGGTCTCATGATTACTCAGCTAGTTTCTTAAAAGAGACTATAAGAGTCAAAAATCCCCAAAATTCTTTCTAGGCTTGCAGGAGTTGTTGGGTTGCTTTTTAAGAAAAGTTTAAATAGCTAAATAGTTTTGGCGTGCCTGGGTGGCTCAGTCAGTTAAGCATCCGACTCTTGACTTTGGCTCAGGTCACGATCTTGCAGTTTGTGAGTTCAAGCCCTGAGGCGAGCTCTGCACTGACAGTGTGGAGCCTGCTTTAGGTTCTGTCTCCTCTCTCCCTGCCCCGCCCACACTCATGCTCAGGCGCGCACGCGCGCGCTCTCTTTCTCTCTCTCTGTCTCTCTCTCTCAAAGATAAATAAACTTAAAAAAATAGCTAAATTGTTTCAATCACCACCTTCAAAAGTCGCTCTAAATATGTTTTCAGTTGTTAATTTCTCCTAGAATTACCCTCCCCGCCCCACCTAGTCTACCCTCTGTTAAGAGAACAAAAACTTCACAAACTCATTACCTCTTTGTCCCCAACCCTCTGCATGGCATCCCCCAGGTGGAAGTAAAACCTGCCATCGTCAGTGCCGGGGTCCCCAGATTCTATTCCTTCCTATAAAAAGGACAGTGTTAGCATTTAATGAAAAAATTAAATACCAGCTTTTAGTTCATTGATTTACTTAATCTTTATATACCATATAAAAACCTAAGGAGCAGAAAAATTCATCTCAATATTAAAGTTTGGCAATTAGGTTACTGGTCAACATTTACAGTGCAAACCCAAAAAGAGGTCATAAAGCTTAATTTAACAATACATTTGCCATAAATTAACAATCTCCTAGCCCATAAAATTAATATATGAATCATCTCTGTGGAAACTATCATATTTCAATATCCCAAAGAATTTCTTGACTGGGTATCTATCCCATTTATTTTGCTCTCCAAATCTGACCATATGTCATCTGGAGGCTTCTTATTCCTAAACCAAAATGTTTAGTTGCTCATAAAATGTTTGAAGTGATAGAGACCTAAATGCAAATAGTGTTTCATTCTACTCAAAACAAATGCGTCCTCACCTTTTAATGAAATCTTTTACAAAACTTACAGTTAGGATTAAAGCCAGCTAGAATCTTCGAAAATGTAGCTGTTATTAAACAAATCCTGTGCTAAAACATTTAGCTGATTTCTGCCCTGTCTCCCGCATAAGGACTGAATTGAGATGTGTATACACAACAATAACAATAACAAAAAAAAGAGAGTGAGAGAAAAAACATTAAAATAGAGTAAATTTAGAAAAGCAAAAGAAGGACAGAAGTAAAAAAATATTTAAATATCAAGAAATTTTTTCTAAAAATCTGCATTTTCAGGTCTCTTCATGAGAAACCCATTATCTTCACTAGGAAGAAATTTTACTTGCATAATGTTGGAAGGTAGCAGCGAGGAACAGAAGAATCACTCAGGAGAGGAGGAGAGCTGTGATCGGGGCTCTTGACTGGCAGGTTAACTAACAGACCCCACGCTCTGTTTCCCCATCTCTGAAGCAAGGAGGGTACTAATAGCCCCTTATTATGTCAAAGGAAATGTAAGGGGAACACTTTCAATCAGAGAAACCCACATGCCCAGAGGGTCCTGGCAGAGAATGTAAAGGTTTGCAGAGGCCTGGTGACGGCCAAGGGAGACTGGGGGGTGGCGGGCCACCTCAAGGGGACAACATTGCTCTTCTCCAATGCTGGGATGTGGGCCAGATGTGATCTTTCAAGAGAAATCAGAAATGTGCATGATTATATAAAACGCTCAGATTCTTAACTAAAGCAAGCAATTTAAAATTGTTTTTAATAGAACTGTGCTGGCCAAATAAAATATGCAAGTTATTTGCAATCAGTGGATTGCTATTTGAGAGCTCTGATTTAAGTCATGTGAAAAAGAGAGATCATGGAAGTGTGATACATACTGCTACTTAAAAAAAAAAAGTTCATAGGTATTCCACCAGCTACCTGTCTAATATGGTAGCTGCTAGCTACATGTTACTATTTAAATTAAAATGAAAGTTAAAAATTCAGTTCCTCAGTCACATCAGCCACATTTCAGTTGCCCAATAGCCACATGCGGCTAATGGCTATCATACCGGAACATACAAACAAAGAACATTCCCACTGTGACAGAAAGTCCTACTGAATAGCCCTTAGCTAGACCAAATGTGATTCTGCTGCATCTGCAAGGATTCAATTAGATATACAAGGGAAAAAAATGACAGCATATTTTAATCTGAGTATTAAACCTGAGCTCAGGTATTAAACCTGAGCTATCAGGGTTTTTAGGGTTTGACCTATTCAGGTGCCATTTGTTACCATACTTTATGTAGGTTGCCATGAGCCCTTGTTCAGCCTAGACTGAATGTATAATTGAATTGTAAAAGGAACATTTAATGCATTGCCCATATTCCAAAGTATTACATTAGTAATTTTGATCTACCTTTCCCATTTAAATAAAAACTAGTAACTACAGTTTTAGGAATTTCTTCATAACGTCTTTTCCAAATAATCTCTGCTCGTATGGTTGGCATTTCTACATCCAACACTCTCAATCACTGCCCATGAATGTCATGGTCAGAGGGTGTACATTCTGAAGATGAAAGTACTCCGCGGTGCAGGCCAATTAGTCGACAATGCATAATCAAGGGAATCCAAATGACTCAAAGGAATCAGAAGATGAAAAAAAGAGGAAAGGCAGGCATAGTTACCTTTAAGTAGGGAATGCTCTCAGCAATTTTGTTCTGCGCCTTCAGGATAAAGCCATAATGCACTTTAGCAAAGCCATCATTAGGCGTCACATTCAGAACCTAAACTCAAAGAAAATGGAAAGCTATTGTGACTGATACACATTCTACAAATGACTGTCAAAAGAAATTTTAATTAGCTTTGCTGTGCTTGGGTCCACATTATGATGTTACAGCCTAAAACGCTACAGTGTTTTGTCTCATTGCGATATTCGGCTTCAATACCCCCATTTCTTGTCAACTCAAAAAGTCTGTACATCTATCCACCAATTCTTAATGAATGAAGAAATCTGGGCGCCTGGGTGGCTCAGTTGATTTAAAGTCCAACTTTGGTTCAGGTCATGATGTCACAGTTCATGGGTTTGAGCCCCGCATCAGGCTCTGTGCTGACAGTTCTGTGTGCTTCAGATTCTGTGTCTCCCTCTCTCTCTCTCTGCCCCCCTCCCTCTCGCACTCTGTCTCTCTCTCAAAAATAAACATTAAAAAATTTTTTTTAAAGGAATGAAGACTACAATGAAAAGGCAATGACCATTAAAGCATCAATTGAACAATGCAAATCAGCAAAGTCTGTGTCAACTGATATGACCTGAATATTTTTTTTAGGGATCAGGGAAAAACTGCTTTAAATTTGCTGTATTTAAAGTCAACTCTGAGTGGTTATTATACCTTTCTTTATGTACGTGCTTTACACATTGCCTTAAATAAGAGACAATTTAGATTTTTACAATCTAAATTTCACAATCCATTTATTTAACACAAATTTCTTGAATGCCCAGACCGTTTTAAGGACTGAGGACAGGGGCGCCTGGATGGCTCAGTCGGTTGGGCGGCCGACGTCGGCTCAGGTCATGATCTCGCGGTCCGTGAGTTCGAGCCCCGTGTCGGGCACTGTGCTGACGGCTCAGAGCCTGGAGCCTGTTTTGGATTCTGTGTCTCC
The DNA here is from genome assembly GCF_027475565.1 of Acinonyx jubatus. Taxonomy (NCBI): domain Eukaryota; kingdom Metazoa; phylum Chordata; class Mammalia; order Carnivora; family Felidae; genus Acinonyx; species Acinonyx jubatus. The sequence continues at coordinate 69,760,847 of NC_069394.1, read as the reverse complement.
CTCTCTCTCTGACCTTCCCCCGTTCATGCTCTGTCTCTCTCTGTCTCAAAAATAAATAAACATTAAAAAAAAAATTAAAAAAAAAAAAGGACTGAGGACAAAGTGACAAGCAAATCCAATATTCTGTGATAAAACCCAAGTAAATATTTAATATACATAGAATCCCTATGATCATATGCATTTATTATGATTAAAGATAAATTATGCAGCATGCCTCCAAGTTAAATATTAGCAGGGAGAAAGCAAGACAACATCATTCCCCTTTGAGGCTGCCCAGACAAACTAATTCATGGAACAAAAGCGAAAGCCGACGGTTTGAGTGGAGTGCGCGTAAGACGAATGTCCTGAATATCCCGTAGCTTCTCTTCATCCTTCAGCCTGAGTGGGGAAAGGGAGTAGCAGCCAGCCTGGGCTCTGTACCCAGGACCAAGTGAGTAAGGGAGAGGGGACGCCCTGCCCTTCAAGAGTCCACAGTGCATACTGCTGATACTTTATAAATTTTCGGGTCCTGTCTGGTCCTGCACCTCCTCCACGCACAAATCCAGTCAGCACCACCTTCCCCATATGTTCAGAATCATGCCTCTGCCACTTCCTTCACCACTGCCACCCTGCTCTACGCCTTGTCACCTCTCCCTGTGTTCTCACACAAGACTCCTAACTGCTGACCTTCTGCACCACCAGCCTGCTCTCCTATAGCCCGTTCTCCACAGGGGCCCTGAAGGAGCTCACTGAATCCTATGTCAGACCTCATTCTTTTTCTGTTCAGAACCCAGATGGGTTCCATGCCACTCAGAGTAAAAGACTAAGTTCTAGGGAATGGTCTCCTGGGCCTCCCTTGAGCTGGGCCTCTCTACCTCTCTGCTTCCTCTCCTAAGCCCCTCCCACCAGCCAACCTAAGGCGCCTTGGACTCCTTGCTGCTGCACAGCAAGCCAAAGGCACCCCTGCCTCAGGACCTTTGCATGTGCAGCACTTCTTTGCCTCAAAAAGTCTTCTCCCAAACATGGAAATGGCTCACTCTTCACCTTGATGAAATCTGTGCTCAGAGGTCACCATCTTGGTGAAGCCAACCCCCAACCACCCCATATAAAACAGAACCAACCTCCCATTTACTAGTCACTCTCTTGACTTTTATTTCGCTGATTCTTTTCTTTACAGTGCTCGTCACCATTTGACTTATTATTCTTTTATTTTTCCCGCTAAGGCCTCAGCTGTACAGGGATTTTGTCTGCTGCACTCACTGCTGATCCCCGGGGCTTACAACGGTGCCCGGCAAATGGCAGGTCATCAAGAAAGCTGTGCTAACTGAATGGATGAGTGAGTGCCAGGCTTTCCTCCTAACCAGATTTCTGAAAGCACAGACTCTGTTTCTTCTTCACCTTCCAAGCACCTGTTACCGAGCAAAAGTGCAATAAATGTTGCTGGAACTTAACTGAGTTGAGGCCACTCACGTTTCTGCCAGCATAAGGGGACTGTTATATGAGGGGACTATTGTAACGATTGCAACCACACAGATGACATTTCTATCTATTCAGACCCACAGTCATCCTCTCAGGTAATTAACAAATGTATTCATTTGCCAGATATTTTAGAATATACAGAGTTCTTCTGGGCTCTGGACACATAAGCATAAATGAGATACACTCTTTTCTCAAGGGAAGTCTCAGTCAAGGGAGGAAGACAGATTCACAAGCAGACAGTGATAATCGACATGGTGATAGACACGAGGCATGCAGGGGGGTAAAGAGGAGGAGTACCTTGCTCGCTCTAGGATTGGTGTGGCAAAGGCAAGGTCTGAAAGGTGCTCAGGAGTTCACCAGGTGAAGGGAAGATGGCGGATGGCGGGGGAGGAGGCACTCAAGGCATAGGAGAAAGTGAGTGGAAAAGAATAATGGACCAGGAACGGCAAAAGGGAATGAGACTGGAAAAAAGGGGGCAGAAGGCAAATCACAAAAGGTCCTGTCCCTATTGTAGTTTACAAGTAGATGGAGAATGAACGTGTGGCTTATATTATCTAATGGCAATCAACAAAGCCTCATGATATGACAAGTGGCTTTATAAAGTTTCTGAGAAAATAAAATTGAGATTAATATTAATAATACTATATAGATTCTGTCTCTTTTTCTTTATACACACACACAACAGAGACAGTGACAAAAAACAAGTATAGTTGATATTTCTGCTTCCAGTATAAACTCTGCATGGCACAGTGCCAAGAAAAAAAAAAAAACCAAATCCTATAATTACAAACAGTATTGCATATACATATCATTAAAATATCAATTTGTTCTTTAGCACACAATCCAGTGATTTCACTACTGGGTACTACTGGGTATTTAACCCAAAGAAAACAAAAACACTAATTCAAAAAGATATAGGCACTCCTATGTTGATTGCAGCATTATTTACAATAGTCAAACTATGAAAGCAGCCCAGGTATCCATCGATAGAAGAATGGATAAAGAAGATGTGGTATATATACACAATGGAACGTTACTCAGCCATAAAAAAGAATGAGAAAGAATGAGATCTTGTCATTTGTAACAACACGGTTGGACCTAGAGGGCATAAGGCTGAGTGAAATTAGTCAGATAAAAGACAAATACCGTATGATTTCACTTCTCTGTTGAGTCTGAAAAACAAAACAAACAAAAAAAGCAGAGACGCACCTGGGTGGCTCAGTTGCTTAAGTGACCAACTTCTGCTCAGGTCATGATCTCGCGGTTTGTGAGTTTGAGCCCCGCGTCAGGCTCTGCGCTGATGGTGCGGAGCCTACTTGGGATTCTATCTCTCTGCCCTCCCCAACTCTCTTTCTCTCTCAAAAATAAATAAATAAAATTCAAAAAAAGAAAGCAGAAACCGACCCATAAATACAGAGAACAAAGTGTTGGTGGCTAGAGGGGACGGGGCTGTGGGGATGGGCAAAATGGGTGAAGGGGAGCGGGAGGTACGGCTTCTAGTTATAGAATAAATCACGAGGATGAAAGGGCAGCACAGGGAATAGAGTCAATGGTACTGTAATAGTGTTGTGTGGTGACAGATGGCAGTTACACTTGTGATGAGCTTAGCATAACGTATGAAGATGTTGAATCACTATGTTGTACATCTGAAACTAATGTAACATTGTGTGTCAACTATACTCCAATAAAAAAATACATAAAGATATATGTACCAATATGTTCACTGCAGCATTGTTTACTACAACAAAATAATTATAAATAACTTATCCAGGTTAAGAAACAATCTGTCAATCAGTTAAGCATCTGACTTCAGCTCAGAGCATGATCTCATGGTTCGTGGGTTTAAGCCCCGCGTCAGGCTCTATGCTGACAGTTCAGAGCCTGGAGCCTGCTTCAGATTCTTTGTCTCTCTCTCTCTCTGCCCTTCACCCATTCAGGCTCTGTCTCTGTCTCTCAAAAATGAAAAGATGTTAAAAAAAAATTAGAAATAACCTATCCAGCCAAGGCAGTTTAGTTAATGATGATATATCCCTAAGAAGGAACACTTGGTAGCTACTAAAAATGAGGTTCTAGAAGAATATTTATTCACTTATAAAAATTCCGGTGATAGTATGGTTAATACAAACCAATTTAATTAAAAAAGACAAGTGTATGTTCTGTGTATGGAAAAGAGACTAGAAGGACACATACCACACGTTTTCATGGTGGTCTGCATGTGACAATGAGGCTGCAAATGATTTCTGCCTTTTGTGCTTATCTGTTTCCCTTGTTGGTTGCATTAGGCTTCTCTTAAATTTTATCATTAGAAAAGAGAATAAAAAAAGTTTAAATAAAATAGAAAATTTTCAGTGACTAGATTTTTTTTTTTTTTGCAATTTAATGAAATTTAAGAGTATTTAGAAGACTTCGTCTCATCTTAAAACTTATTTGGGGGCATGCACCTTTCATGATGTACATTACTACCTAACATGTATCTTGTATGATTAAATAAACACCATACATAAATACTTAAGCATACAAATCGCACGTTTTTGCTTGAGCCTGCTTCACTGGAAGGCTATGCAACCAGGCATGTGGGAAGACCACTGCTGGGGGCAGTGCGAACCAATGAGGAGTTTGAAGCCAAGGGTGGGATGGTCTGATTTGTGTTTTGTGTTGATGAAGGCTGGAGGACGGCAAGCCTGGACAGGATAAATGTGCCTTAGTTTAGGCAAGAGGGGATGAGACCTTGGGTTAAAAAGAGAGTGGATTTGAAAGATATTCAGAGGGTAAATTAACGGAAGCTTAGGATTTGACATCAGGTTGAAAGTCCATGAACTCACACCATATGTTTGTTTCCTTAACTACCATTTCCCAAGCTGGCGTGTGTGAGTTTCAATCAACACGTGTGGGCTAAGTGAATGGAGGGAAAAATCGGGAAAATGCTAGACTCTAGAACACGGGTGGCTTGATTAACTGTTAATGCCAAGGTGAATGACGGTCATCTCTAAACTACAGCTGTCAGCAATCTACATCAAACCATTGTAAAGCAAAGCCTTGTTGAAACTGAAAAGCAACAAAGAAAAGAAAAAGAAAAGAAAAAGAAAATCCCAGAAAGGAAACCAACAATGACTTGATTTTTATAAATTTACTTAAAGACAAAAATCAACATGAAGAAAAGTAGAAAATTTCTTCTGAAAATGACCTTTGAGACACAGACATATCAGGATCAACTTTGGGTAGGGAAAGAGCATGCCTTAGACGTAGCTTATTAACTCAGAAGTGAGGGGCGGGAAGAAAAGGCAAACCTCACATATATTTTCAGTCTATTAATGCTTCTTTAAGAAGAAACCCACTCAATTGTGTAATATGGCCCTGTTTTAGACTTCCTGCATCTTGTTATGATTACTCAGATGAGATTATGATTTCAAACATACAAATGACAATAGAAAAACATTATTTTTCAAGATGCATTAAAATGTTTCACATATCTGGCATCTACTAACAGGTAAAAACAATGAATATATTCAAGGAAGGTTCTGAAAAGAAATCCATAGTGAGTGGGAGAATCTAGGATGCTTTCAGATCCTGCCCTAACCTCAAATCTGCTTGGCATGCAGTCAATATTTGCTCATGATTTTTGAAAGGAAGGAAGGAAGGAAAGGAGGAGAGAAAGAAGGAAATCTACAATTCCATCTCTAAGGCTTCTAGGATAGGCAGGATAATGGGTATATCTAGGTATTCTGATATAGGTGGAAACTTCTTATATTCATAAGGTCCTGAATTGTGAAATACATGATATGTCTCTTAAACAAAACTAACCATTAGGTTTTGGTCACTAGCAACTACAAACCCACATGGACTTCTTGTAGGACCTGGACCAGGTATTTTAGCGAATGGCACATATTTTCAATGCTGTAGGATCAATCTACTTTATGCAGATATTACACATGTTATAAAATGTGTAATATTATATTACAAATTCAAATATTACATATTAAAAATTCAGCAGCCTTCAGAAAATATAAAAATTATCAGAAGGAAGAAGAGAAAATTGTTCTGAAATTCAATGATTTTCAATTAAGCCTCAACCCCAATAAAAGGGAGAAAGCATCCCTTTGTGAATAGATCTAGTCCCTAGCCTGAGTATGAAATCACCATATTTTGACAGCATTTTTACAACAGAAGGAATTGGGGTGCCTGGGTGGCTCAGTTGGTTGAGCAGCCAACTCTTGATTTTGGCTCAGGTTGATCTCACAGTTCGTGAGTTCGAGCCCTGAGTCTGTCTCCATGTGGGCAGCATGGAGCCTGCTTGGGATTTTCTCCTTCCCTCTCTCTGCTCTCCCCCTCTTGCTCATGCATGTGCTCTCTCTTTTTTGTCTCTCTCTCTCTCTCAAAATAAATAAACTTAAAAAAAAAAACAATCAGGAGGAATCATATTGGATCACTGAGTAGTAGCACTTTGATGTAAAGCACACGAGCTTAAAACCCATGGACCAAAACACCTAAATTAAAGAATAACAGGTAAATGTGTTCCTTTTCTTTTATAGATGCATTAACTTTCTCCAGTGTCAAAGTTCATTTGGTATCCTATTTATACCAAATGAATTCCTTATTGCTTGAAGGAGTCACAGCTTCCTAGATTTATAGTTACTTGTGACTTGGAGGTTATCTATTAAAATAACCACTATAAGGTAAAAATCCCTTCAAAGGCGTCCCTGCTGGAGGATCAAAGAGTCACTGCCCTCCAAGAGGTGAGTAATTTACTCCACATGCCTGAAAGGCTCCTGGTCTGTAGTCTCTCTGTAGATCGGACTTTTTGTGAAAAAAGGAAAAGGCTATGTATTTTAACGTTCATGGAAAAATGGAGTTTCACTTCCTGTCACGAAGCACACTGTCAGAAAGGATGTCTGTGGACTGATAAATACAGTTTTAAAATGATCACAATTATAAGTTGAAGGTTTTGCTGTACCAAGTATGAATTAAAATTTACATTTTTCTGATTAAGGGAAAAAAGGGATGAAAACAAAGTTTCGAATATGTCAACATAATAATGCTTACATTCCACTTAACCTAATTTAAAACAAAGAAAACAGGAGATTGGGTGCAATAAATGCGATTTACAATAATATTAAAACTTCTTGCTCAAAACAATCTGATGTAGTTAACAGGAGACTGCTGTTTGCTTACCTCTTCATAAACCTTCTTGGCATTGTTATTATCTCCTATCAAGAGGTACCCCACTCCAAGGTCATTCTTTAAAGAAGTATCATCAGGAAATAGTTGAACTAACTTCTGTAGGGTAATCAGGGAACCCCTCATATGACCTGATTTGGTAGGAAGAAACAAACAAACCAACCAACATCAATAATATATCTTTGTATTGAGAGTGTGAATCACAAGAGACTACTCAATAGAGCCCCGAGACCAGCTTAAATCTGACCATACAGTTTTAATGATGGCCTCTTCAGCTTTCATCATGCAATTGCGATGATTATCAACAACTTCTATAAGTAGATAGTAAATGTAATACTGATTATACACATTTTAAAGACATTCTCATTTTCTAAATCCATCAACATTTTTCTTACGTCGAATTCCCTCTTTGAAAAGTTTTATCAATTCCTTGTAAAAAAATGTCTGACCGGTGTATCTTTGGTTTATCATGATTAACTTCAAGATTATGAATAGAGAACGAATAAAAAGTCTAACAGATTTCGAGTCTAGCACCTTGTATGGAACTTGAAAAGGCACTGAGGTACACCTCTGTAGCTGTTTCCAAATAAGACTGTCCTCATCTCTAGGTAACGAATAACCTAGTCATGGAGCGAAGGAGACATCATCTGGTATTATGGGACCCTCTGGTGGACGATAGGATACTATGCGCAACAGGCATCATGAAAACCCTAGTTCTGGTCGATTTTTAAGGCTATCGGATGGAAATTTAAAATTTCTGGGGCCAACTGTCACTACTTCTCCACACAGAAATAAACTGAATATGGGAAAATGTGCAAAAGACGGCTAGTATACATGACAAAATTAATTCCCTAAAGGGCTCAGTTGCCCACAAACGAAGTATTTATTAGCCAAGAGTATGATGGGATATCAGGCTAATGCAGTTGTACGTCCTGCTAACAGTTAACCTGTTCAGCCTAAAACATCACCAGTTTATCCCATGGCCTTGCCCCTCTACTGGCCAATCTTGAATGGATTTGCTGAGCTATTCATTCCCTCACTAACAAATCTGACTCCACTCTTCCCTTCCTCCCTACCTGCCCAATTTAGATTCGTATGTTTCTTCTGTTCCTACAGTTCCCCTGTTAACCGCTGCAAAGGCCCAGATGGAAAATCCCTTTGGCTACTATCTCTGTTCCTTCCACGCTGCATCACCCAACTGTGTTCTACTGTGAGTAAACTTCACCACCTTGTCACCTTCAACAACATCTTCTCCCTATAATCCTCTCCTCACAGAGCCTCCTCTCATGAACTTGCCTTATTCTCATTTGGGGAAAAAGACTATATTCAAGTATTGAAGGATGGCTGCAGAAGGGGGTTAGATTTATTTATAGTCAGTCTTTTTCCACTGGGGCCAGAAACAAGGTGAGGCAAGTGAGATACTCAAAGCAAAGTTGAAGAGGCTGCCAAAAATTCAGTAAACAAGATGAGCGATACTTTTATGCATTCTTTCTAAAAAAATCCACAATGAAAGAAATATCAACATTTTAAGGGCAGACTAAGTGAATAGTGCCTAACAAAGCCATATTGGAGACTGAGGCAAGAAAAACACTCAGTAATACTGATTTTATGCCTAAGGCAAGTGCCTCCAATGAGTGGCACCCTTGCCTTTTCCATCCTGTGTGGGTGCCATATGCTTATCTTCTTCTGGACTGGCTCTTCTGAATAGAAGTCTAATGGGCCTTCTAGTTTCTAATCATAACTTGGGTTCTGTTCCTATCTGATAACAGGGTCAGCTGGCTTCCAATATTACTTATAGGAGCCTCTCCTAGTGACATCAATAATTATTCATGTAACTTACCCAGCCACTAGCACCCACCTGAGCAGTTACACTTGGCCTAGATTCTTCCATCTGGTTTACTGATGACAAGTTAGGTGGGAGAGAATTACAAGCCAGATAATAACGAAGTTAGGTTAGAGCTAGTCTTATCTGCCTTTGGCATGGGAACCTGGGTCAGAGAGGATGCTTTATGCTGCTCTTTTCAAAGCATTTGCAAATTTACCTAGTGGTTTTAAGAAGTTGTTTTTTTTTTTTTTCTTCCTATCATTTTCCTTGGTATGGAGTCAAACTTTGCAGGCAAAATTTTTAGTGCCTGGAACTCCTAATATTCCCTCTATAAAAACTGTTGCACTTATAACTTCAACCTCCAGGAATCAATTTGTTATGGTTAAGAGAGAAGAGTCTGGCACCGCAGGAAGAGTTTTTGATTCCAGACCTATTAGTTTATTAGCTATGATTCTTTAGGCAAATTATCCAACCTCCGAGCATCCCATCTGCCTAGCTTTAAAATGGGGTGGGGGGGGTGGGTGGGGAAAAGGTGGTAAAATACCATCTGTATCTTTCTAAGTATTAAGGTTAGGACTGCCATTTCCGTCTGGGACACTTTCAGGTAAATTACGCGAAATCAGTTATGAAAGTCAGGTTCCCTTCCAGGTAACTACACTCTTCTAAGAATATACAGCATGGCATTTGCTGTTGAATTAACTCTTACTCCATCTTACCCAGAAATTGCTGTCGGTCTGAGCGCCGCTTCAAGGTCAGCTTCAGCAAGTCTGTGGGGACATCGGGCAGACTGGCCACCTCCTGGTAGGTTTCGATGGCCCCACGAAGCACCTCATTGCTCCTTCTTTTCTCGGCCAGATCGTCTTCACACTAGAGGAAGTCCCCACACTGGATAAATGTCCCATGACAAGATATATTTGTAATCACCCAAAATATGCATGCAAACTTAATTTCTGGACATGCATCAAAAGCAATCTGAGACACATTAAAATTTTCTCCTTTTCAAGCGATTCAAAAGCAAACCAAAAAAAGCAAGACAACATGCTATCTAAGTAACACGAAGACCGGTTAGCTCTCAAGCTGCAGAGGAGGAAAAATGCCATAAAAGCAAGAGGAATTAATATATGCTGGGCTGATGGAGATCTGTATCATGTTATATATTAACATTACACAGACAGAGCTCCAGTCCGTACTTCCTATTCTCTCAGTAGTTTGTGTGTTCACTCATTCATTCAACAGCTATTACCCGAGAGCCACTTGGCAGGCAAAATAAACAACACAAAGCCCTTTTCTCATTCTGCTTCATTATGAAGAAAAAGACAACATACAAATGAAAGTACCATGTGCCTGGCAGCCATAAATGCTGTGGGTCAAAAATGCAGCCGGCTCAGGAGTGCTGGCCCCGGTGTGGTTGGGAAAAGTTAGTTTAGGCAGGATGAGCAGGGATGGCCTGACAGAAGTGAGGGAGTGAGGCATGAGGATATCCGGAGGAAGAACATTCCAAGGCGGAGAAAACAGCAAAAGCAAGGCCCCGAGGGAGAAGTGACGGGTGGAGGAAAGGCGGGTGCAGGCGCGGGGCAAGGAGGAGACTAGTAGAAGGGTGATGGTCAGGCAGCGAAGAACCTGGCAAGCTATTGCCAATTCCACTACAGTACCTCCATGTGAGATGGAAAGGCACCAGGGTTTTGTTTTTTTTTTTTAATGTTTATTTATTTTAAGAGAGAGAGCGCGCACACATGAACAGGGGGAGAGGCAGAAAGAGAGAGAGAGAGAGAGGGAGAGAGAATCAATCTCAAGCCAGGCTCCACCCTGTCAGCACAGCCCAATGCAGGACTTGATCTCATGAACTGTGAGATCATGACCTGAGCCGCAATCAAGAGTTGGACGCTTAACCAACTGGGCCACCTAGGCGCCCCCACAACAGGGGTTTTTGACATGATCGAAAGGACCACACTGGCAGTGGTATGGAGAACAGACCGAAAGAGTGGCAGAGAAGCACAGAGGCCAGTGAGGATGCTCCAGTAGGAACCCAGACAAGGAGTGATGAAGACGGTTTGGATGAAGGTAGTAGGAGATAGCTGGATTACAGATACATTTTGAAGGTCAGAGCCAAAAGATGTGCAGATGGTCCGAATGTGGCAGAAAGGGAGGGAGAGAAGTCAAGGATGAACTCCAGGGTGTTGGCTGGAGCAAGTACCAGACAGAACTGCAGTCCTCTGAAAAAGGGAGGAGAGGGCAGGAACAGGTTGGTAGGCATTTGGAATCAGGAGTTCTGTTTTGGACCTATGGAACTCAACACTGATTAGACACCCAAGTGGAGATACTGGATAGAAAGGTACATATAGGAGTCTGGGATTCAGGAGAGAGGTTGGAAAGACAGGGAGGACCAGCAAAAAGCACAGAGAAAGAAAGGTAAGGAGAAAATAACAACAAAGAAGTGACAAAGTGATACAAGGTAACAAGAGGGAGCGATCAATCATGTTCGAAGTGGCCATCAGCTTGGGCATCTTGGTCATGATGCTGGATTGGGCACTGTGGCACTTCTGATGAGCCTGGTAAAAGCATTTTTTATGGGACAACTGGGGACCCGTAACAGAATGGAGCAGGATCAGAGGAAACCAGGAGGGAAGGAGGTGCACACAACCCTTACAGGGAAGCAGAGAAATGGGCCAGTAAGTGGAGAGGAAGGAATGTGGAGACCAGGGAGAGATTTTTTTTTTTTTAATAATGGCAAATATTACAGCATGTTTCTAAGCTGATGCAAAGGAGTTGGTAGAGAGGGAAAGTGTGATGATACAGGAAATGCAAAAATCAGAATGATGTCCTTCAGCAGGTGCAGAGGGTGGGAAAGGGGACCAGAACAATTCATCCATGCGAACAGGAGAGAAGGCGGAGCATATGGCAGGAGGGGAAGGGAGGCTGTTAGTGCTGTAGTGGGATCATGCAGAAGTTCTCTTTGGATACTTCCATTTTCTTAGTGAAATAAGCAAGAGTCTTCGCTGGAGATTGAGAGTGGGGAATGAAATATGAGAGGGATAAAGAGGAGAATGTGTAAAATGGTAGTTAAAATCCCATCAGATTTAGTACACTATAATTCAAAGATTACCATTTGAGGAAAAATGATACCAGTTAGAGGCTAAAAGTGGCGTATAAAGGGTTTTCTCAGAATATCCTATTTAACATGTTTACCTTTTCTAAATAAAGTGTGGGCTGCAGTCAATATATAGTTGCCTGAAGAACCAAAATGAAGCACAACTCCATAATTTGAAGGCGTGGTAAGAAAACGATCCACCCTCCCCTGTTCCAAATCAGAACTAGTAAGAATCGGCACAAATTGATAAAATATCTGTGGAGAACTTTTCAGAAAATATCACATCAAAGAATAACTTGTTCTGCGTACTGATTAGGTCAGTGTCCCAAGATGATGAGGACTAGAACTGAAGCAGTAGAGAGAGAGAGAGAACTGGACAGATTTATGATTTTTCTAGATGAAAATTTCCTGATGAAAAAGGGGCAGTTCATCCTAAGTTGATAGAAAGAGCTTCAGAATATACTACTATCCACCTGTTCATATCTGTAAGTGGTCTGTCTCCATTATAGACTTATCTACCAGGTGAGCAAGTCCAATGTCAATGACCCACACTGGTCATCCTGCCCCTATGGCCTTCGGTATATTCACATACTGGCTTTTCTGTTTAGGCATCAGTTTCCTCTGAGTTTGGCTATGGTGAGTTAACTCCCCAAAACATGATTATTCATAGATAACTTCCAGAATGACAGAGTCCTGGAGCTGAGAGAGCTCTTTTGAGACCATGCAGCCCAGTCTCTTCAAGCTACCAAACAGATCCTGGATCCGGAGGGTCTCTTCGAGGTTGGCGGAAGGAGAAATGTCTACCAAGATAATCCTTCTTTAGAGAAATTGAAATAAATATCTAACTAAAACTCAATCTGAAAAGACAGAAAGATGATAAAGTTTATATACCTTGTTCCCTCTCCTCCACCTATCCCAAGTTCCTTCATTTTAATGAGGTAAAAACTTCTTACAACTTCCAGAACTGGGAAAATATCAGTATTAAAATGGCGTATACTTCTTAAAATCTCTTGAATGAAACTAATAGACTGCTTTGAAAATCAAAATTGTACAGATTTATTGCTATCAGCTTAGCATCTGTACGTAAAATGGTTTGGGCAGGTACAGAACATTTGTTCTAGGATGTTAACATCACAAAGCCTTTTGTTGACTTGAAATAATTCAACCATCCAAACTTCCTAGGAAACGTGTCATTTTCTGCCTCAGAGGCATTAATGGTTTGTGTAAGATAATAAAGTGAACTGAATTTATAATTTAACATTTTGTATTGATGTTCAGGGAACTTGGTCAAAATTGATTTTCATGGTGATCCAAAGAATAACATAGTATCAGTGCTGCTTCAGAAATGATGGATATTATAGTTTCTACTTAACTTAACGTTGCTGAATTAAAAAAAAATTGTTGGGATATTCCCACAAAATTGTTTAATTTGCTAACAAAGAATGAAAAATTCATCATTTATTCCTCCCTATGGAATCCATCTTCTTTCAAATTCTTATTTTTAAAACTCCTAGACATTTAAAATTTCTTTTAAATTACTCTATTAAAATTTAATTTACCATGCCTAAGTTTTGCTTAATACCATATTAACATTAGTATCAATAACACCTTGTAGCAGAATAGTTTAGGGACAAAAAAATATCGCCTGAGGCCAAAATCTCAAATTCCTACTGTTAAATAAAGATACGAATCCAACAATCACATGTGCGAAAGTACTGAGTTTATTTAGACTCTGGCACCCACAATCGCCATCACGTAAAAAGAAAAATTCTAAACACAAAGAATTTTTGCCACAATTAAATTACCATGTGTATCCATCATTATTCCCTCTAGTTAATATGCTTTCTTAATCAAATGACTGTCAATACTGGTAACAAAGCCCATCACTTATTTGAACAGGCATCATCTTTTGGTAATGAACACATTCTGTCTTGCTTAACACCAATGAATTTAGCAATTTTGGAGGATGACTGACCAAATTAATTTACAAAAATGATATAATTGCTGTCTACTACCCCTGGTCTGTACCATGGACAGGGGGAACTTCTTTGCATTAATTTTTCACAAACTTAATTTATTAAAATTTAATGAGTGTTTAATAGAAAGATAAGAATTTGAGCAACTGGGTCTCAAATGGTGGCCGCCTTTAGTTCAAAGCAAAACCTGTTTGTTTTATCCACAGATGTGTCAGTTTCCATGTCAGTGCCATATACAAGTCACGGCACTGACTCCCTCCAAAGGGGTGATGTCAGGTTCTCCTTGGTCTGGAAAGTTTTGGTATTGTGTCCCAGTAGGGCTGAGAATCTCATCCCACCAGGCGGGACTGTGGGAGTTTTGCTGCTTGACACATTGTGTATCAGCCCTGGCTTTTATCCTGAACTCCAGACATCATAAATTCAATGTCTCCTTGCCATGTCCAGTTGAATGTCCGACAGGCATCACAAAGATTACAGGATGAAAAGTGAATTCTTGACTTCATTCCTACCTCCCCAATCTGTTCCTCTCCCAGCTTTCCCTGTGAGTAACCAGCACTCTCTTTCCTCACCTGGCTGAACCAAAAATCCAGGACTCAAGTCCTGTCTCCCTCTGACCTGTACACCTAAGCCAACATTAAGCCCTCCCCAGCCATTTCCCTGTCTCCACGCCACTGTCCCTTGAGTATACCTGGAATACTGTCCCATGCTTCTTTGCTCCTACTTTTGTTCCCTTAATCTATTCCCCAACTGGGAACCAAAACAATCTTTACGAAAAAACAAGATGCCCAAGTCCATGCATAAAGCTGGGGCACGGAAAATACCATCCGTGAGGCCCCGGCCTCACCTGTGCCGCCTCACCGTCTCTCAGCTTGCCCTTCTTGCCGTTCTGGAGCTTGTTCTGCCAACATCGCTTCCCTGTATCACAGCCTTTGGCCTAGCTGTTCCCTCGGCCCGCACAGCTCCCTCAGTAACCTTGTCACATTTCAGCCACTTGCCACCTTGCTAGAGTGGCCTTTTCTGATCAACTTATCTAAAGTGCTATCTGCCCTGTCGTCCTCAAATCACATCACCTGCAGCCAAGAAATCTTAATAGGTATGCTTTTCTTTTCTTTATGATATGTATTATATAAGATGATCTAATATAGTTATGCTTAATGCCTTATAATATGCTTAAATATATGTTTATTTATATAGTTACTCATGGCCTTGCTCAACTGTCACCTCCCGGGTAGACTTTTCCCTGACACCCTATCCAACATATCAACTCCCTCCCACATCGTATGCTGTGCGGTTTTTGGGGGTTTTTGTTGTTGTTGTTGTTGTTTAGGTTTTCCTTAGCCCTTACCACTAACAAGCATTATATCTTATCTTGTCCTAGGCTTCGCCATCACAATGACAAAACTCTGTATGTTTTGCCGAGGGGTTCATCTGCAGGGCCCAGAACAGGGCCTGGCACAGAGTGGGCTTTCTCTAAGTAATTTTTGACTAGGTAGCCTTCAAAATACCTTCCACGGGAATACAAGATCCACAAGGACAGAGACCTCTAGAATCCCAGGGTCTAAAAAGAGCATGTGGCATCTGGTGGGTGTATGCAATTACAGATGAATGTGGACACGCTTCACAAAACAAAGAGCTGGAAGATGTCAGAGAAGAGTCAGAGAAGAAAGGAGACGAGGGAATGGAGGTAGGTAGGGAAAAGGGAGCTGGTGAGAAAGGAGTCAGCGGAAAGAAACCACAGCGAAAACAAAGTACATTCCACTTTATATTTTCACGTCTTTCCTAAGCACACTTGCAGCCTCCAGTTACAAAACAGGTTCTTAAAGCTCCGAGGAGCCTTCAGTGAGCACTCTGAGGAATGGGGCACGACAGTGACGGGACATTGAGGACAATAGCATTCTTCTTGATCTTCTTTTGAAAACCAGAGAGAAGTCCGATGGAGGGAGGACAGGAAAATGTTGAATTCACCAGGCCACAATAGCAAGTTAATTGTCTCCTTTACAACAGTATTTTTTGCTTGACTTTACACATATGCATGAGAAATGGATTCTATACATAAGTTACAAGAGAAAAGACAAGTGCAAAATAGTGGGCAGTGAAAGAATGACACAGAATACAAACACCAAAAACATTTTCTACAGAGGACGGTTTTCGAATACCTGTGCCTTTCCGTATCTCGCCCGTGGACTCTCAGGGTATTTGCGAACCAGTTCTTGGAATGCACTCAATGCTTCCTCAATTTTTCCCTGTTAGGAAGAGGCAGTTACATAAAGACAGCAAGTTCAGATGCATAATGTTATTCAGTATGTGTGTGTGTGTGTGTGTGTGTGTGTGTGTGTTTTAAGAAGGCTCCACGCGCAGTGTGGGGCTTGAACTCACGACCCCAAACTCAAGGGTCAGATGCTCTACCGACTGAGTCACCCAATATGTTTTTTTTTAATATTCACCAGCTAATGTTGTCAAAACTGCCTGGACTCCATTTTGAGTCTAAAGACAGTTTTACCAAAGATTTTTAAAACATTAACAAGTATGGCAACCGTACAAGTAAAAATGAACATAAATGCACTTTATTTCTTTTAAAAACAGAAACCTGGCAAATGATGTACTATAAGTCTTTGTTTAAAAAGTTGCACCTTCCCTCTAGATGCACAGTTCCTGTGGGCATTAGTTCTTCATTTTCTTTTCAACAGAAGCATAGTTGACACCCAGTCTGCCATTGGCTTCAGATGTACAACACAGTGATTCAACAACTCTACGTTACGCTACGCTCAGCACAACTGTAGCTACCATCTGTCACCAAACACTACAAAATCCCTGACTATGCTCTTGAAGACAATATTTAGGTTTTAAGTTGGGGGAAGAATACTGCTGGCAGCTGGAATGTCCTGGGGTCTGCAAGGAGAAGTCTGAAGCACCTGTTGGGGTGGGGGTGAGGCCTGCAGGTTGAGAAGGCCACCTGGCATGGTACCTGTCACCCACTGGACATCAGGATTGATTTGGCTCCTCTCCAATCAATTTTGAGGGTTTTGACTGGGAAAACTCACCGACTCTGGGTCATGTGACCCCTCCCCGGAGCGCATGTGGGCCCTTAAGAAGATGGCCCAAGCACCTGTGATAAGTCTCTGACCACCACCACAGGAAAAGGAACAGAGGGTGAGGAACCCTCCCCCCACCACACTCCATCCACGGCCATTCCAGGGGGTAACACACGTCTCCTGGTTTCCAATGGACGGATGCAGGTCGAGGATGTTGGGAGCCATGGGATAGAGACAGATTTTTTGAGATGAACTTTGGGAGGCACTTCAGCTCCCTATACACTGGTAAACCCACTCATTCCTCATCTAAACGGAAGCGTGCTGTGGTTTGTATGTTTTGACGTTCACCGAGTGAGTTTTCACACAACAAAGTGTACCTCTCCAACGTGGCTGTGCACAGCAAACGGCACCTCCTACCCCGCTGTTGTTTACTCCCACTTCGGACAGACTTGACTAGAGGAAGGTCGGGCAGTGTTCATATTAAAGGTATGTAAGATCAGTTCTCTAGGCAGACGTTCTCGAAGAAAGAGGTTTTCACTTCCTCTCACGTGCCCGTAAGTGGTGCTGAGGGGCTGGTGGGAAATACATGCACAGTGGAGCGGCTACGAGGGCCGGTTCCGGAGCCAGACCGACTGATGTGAGTCTGCTCTCCACCACTTGGAAGGCGCATGACGCATGGCAAGTTACTTACGACTCTGCCTCAGGTGCCTGGCCTGTAAAACGGAGATGAGGGTACTCGACTCGGCTGTGGGGGTGCTGTTTCGGTTAAGTCTCCTAACAGTGACGAAGCTCTGGCAGACACTGCACGGAGCATGTGCTGTGTGGGGGATGTGCGTGCAGCACAAGATACTGGGGCCCAGCCCAGGGAGGCCTCGGACCCGAGAGGCAGGTTCATGCTGACAACGGGGACTTGGCTGTAGAGATCAATCGGGCCGGGAACACAGACTCCACATCACATTTAGTGTCAGAAAAGTCTGTATAGCTTTTTAAAATATGCTGCCCTCTCACGGTATTAATTTCTTTAAAGATTTTATTTCTTAAGAGCAGTTTTAGACTCATGGCACAATTGAGAGAAAGTATAGGTTTCTCATATATCTGCTACCTCCCCCATGATTAACATCCTGCACCACAGTGGTACATGTGTTACAACTGATGAACCTGCCATATCAAAATTGCCCAAAGTCTGTAGTTTACCTTAGGGTTCATATTGTATATTCTGTTGTATATTCTGTGCGTTTGGACAAATGTATACGGACTGTATCCACCATTATAGTATCAAACAGACGAGTTTCACCACCCTAAAAATCCTCATCCCTCCCCCCACCCACTTTTAAGGGATGAAGGGTTCATGTTAAATATCTTTTTCTGTGTGACTTTCTTGTAACTGCCCTGTATTATTATTAGAGGAAGAAGAAGAAGAAGAAGAAGAAGAAGAAGAAGAAGAAGAAGAAGAAGAAATAAAAGAAAGGAAGGAAGGAAAGAAGGAAGGAAGGAAGGGAGGGAGGGAGGAAGGAAGGGAGGGAGGGAGGAAGGAAGGAAGGAAGGAAGGAAGGAAGGAAGGAAGGAAGGAAGGAAGGAAAGGGAAGGAGGGAGGGATGGGGGAAGGAAGGAGGAAGGAAGGGAAGAAGGAAAGAAGGAAAGGAGGGAGGGAGGGAGAGAAGGAAGGAAGGAGGGAAGGAAGGAAAGGAGGAAGGCAGGAAGGCAGGAAGGAAGGAAAGGAAAGGGAGAGGGGGGAAAGGAAGGAAGGGGGGAAGGAAGGAAGGAGGGAAGGAAGGAAAGAATGGAGGGGGGAGGAAGGAAGGAAGGAAGGAAGGAAGGAGGAAGGAAGGAAGGAGGAAGAAAGGGAGGGAGGAAGGAAGGATGGAAGGGAGGAAGGAGGAGGGATGGGGAAGGAAGGAGGAAGGAAGGAAGAAGGAAAGAAGGAAAGGAGGGAGGGAGGAGAGAAGGAAGGAGGGAAGAAGGAAAGGGGAGGCAGGAAGGCAGGAAGGAAGGAAAGGAAGGGAGAGAGGGGAAGGAGGAGGAGGAAGGAAGGAAAGAATGGAGGGGGGAGGAAGGAGGAAGGAGGAAAGAAGGAAGGAAGGAAGGAAGGAAGGAAGAAGGAGGAAGGAGGAGGAGAAGGGAGGAGGAAGGAAGGAAGGAAGGGAGGGAGGGAAGGAGGAGGGATGGGGAAGGAAGGAGAAGGAAGGAGAAGGAAGAAGGAAGGAGGAGGGAGGAGAGAAGGAAGGAGGAGGGAAGGAGGAAGGAGGAAGGCAGGAAGCAGGAAGGAAGGAAGGAAGGAAGGAGGAAGGAAGGAAAGGAGGGAGGAGAGAGGGAGAGGGGGAAGGAAGGAAGGGGGAAGGAAGGAAGGAGGAAGGAAGGAAAGAATGGAGGGGGGGAAGGAAGGAAGGAGGAAGAAGGAAGGAAGGAAGGAAGGAAGGAAGGAAGGAAGGAAGGAAGGGAGGAATAGGAGGTGGAAGATAGAAGAAGAGAGGAAAGGAATCACTGATTCCAAGTAGCTTCAAAATGCAGGCAGGTAAATTCTTAGGTCTGAAGGTTTGGAGCTTGAGGCCCTGCCTTCTGAGTCCTTGGCTCTGGCTTCAGAGCCCTTGTCTCTGGCCTCTGGGTCCAAGACTCTGCCCTTGGAGTTATCTTTCCTTTCTATCAAAAGGGTGGTTAGTGTTATCAGCCTGGATCTTGCCTGTAGAATTTCAGGACTCTGCAGCCTTCTTTCAGTTTATCCTCTGTCCCTTTCAGGTCGAGGTGGTCCTCCTGGTATAAGATTCTCAAAAACCTTGTGGATCTTTTGTGTATGTCACAGGGATTCACACCATTAGACAAGAGTCACGGCCACAGACCTCTCCAGGATAATCCCATCTCTATTCCTGGCTTCTGCTGGATGGCTGAGTAGATCGAAGAGCCACACATCCACTCTCTTCAGGAAAAGGAGCCCTCGGCCTTCTCTCCAGACTACCCTTTCTTAACAATGAACTTCCTACTTGTAGCATCTTCTGCAATCTGGATAGACTAAGAAATCTCCCCGAACTGTCATGTCCTGGCTCTTTTTTCTCTAATGGTTTCTTCCTTAATTATCACTTTCCTCTCTTATTTTACGAGAAGCAGCAAAAAAAGAAATCAAGCCACATCCTCAACACTTGGCTTGGAAATCTCCTCAGCTAAATATCCAAGGTCATCGCTTACAAGTTTTGCTTTGCCCAGGCCAGTAAGATGTAATTCAGTTAAGCTTCCTGCTACTCTCTAGCAAGGACTGCCTTTCCTCCAGTTTCAGGGACCTGTTCCTCATTTCCTTCTGGGCTCTGGCCAGAAGTGCCTTTAACATCTCTGTCAACATGCTGTTTGCAACGATAATGTGCATTCTCGAAGATTATCAATAAACCTTTCTCTTCGGTGCTCCTCACTTCCTCTGAGAGCCCTCCCCAGAAGCAGCTTTCACATGCATATTTCTACCAACAGTCTGCTTCAGGCAATCCAGGCTTTTGCTCTCATACCTCTCAAAATTCTTTCAGCCTCTACTCCTAACCCAATTCTCCAAAGCCACTTTCACATGTTTAAGTATTTGTGACAGGAGCAACCCGCTGTCCAGCACCAAAATCTGGATTAGTTCTCTATAGCTGCTGTAACAAATTACCAGAAACTTGATGACTGAAACAACAGAAATTTATTCCTCAGTGCTGTGGGGAACCGAAGTCCAAAATTAGTTTCACTGGGCTGAAACTGAGATGTTGTTAGAGCCACGTTTCCTCCGGAGGCTCTGGGGGAGAATCTGTCCCTTGCCTCCCGACAGCCTTTCTTGACTGTGGATGCATTACTCCAGTCTTTACTTCGGTTTTCACACTGCCTTCTCCTTTCTGTCTCCTATGTCGTCTGTATTCAATTTCCCTCTGCCTCTCTCTTATAAAGACACATGTGGTTGCATTTGGGGCCCAACTGGATAACCCAGAATAATCTCCCCGGTTCAAGATCCTTAACTTACTCGTATCTGCAAAGACCCTTTCTGTAAATACAAGATCCAGGGATTAGGACGTGGGTATCTTTTGGGGGGACTATTTTTAGCTTTACCACATGCATTATGTAACTCAAATTGCAAATGTTGAGGCTATTTTTGTGAAAATCATGCTAAATGCACCATTACGCTTTAAAACAGAAATAACAATGGAAATAACAATCTTCGTAACAAATTTGCTAAAGTATTTTGTTCCTTCTAGACACTCCCTTAGTTGGTCATCAGGCTTGACCTAGGCATCCTTGCGATCCCCTTAAGACAGAGACCGTGTTGCTTTGCTAAGGGCTGACAAAGTAATTGTGTTTGCTTTTGGTCTGAAAGAATTTCCCTTCCCCAGAATCTCCTAACGCTATTATGCATTTCTTATTTAAAAACTCAAAAGCAAGATACAATGCTTGTGAAGAACTGCCTAAAAATCATCTCTTTCAACATAGCTTACATTTTCTCCCAGGACCAAAGCCAGTTCATTGGAGAGACACGTACTTGGGCCCCGCTGTGCTGGCATGAGGCCAATGGGCCATGCTGAAGGACATTAAGACCCCCCCCCCCCCCACAGATGTGTTGTAGAATCCGCTGGTGTGATGTTAGGGGGGAAGCTGTGCCATCCATCAGTGCACCCTTTATGAAGATCCACAGCAGAACGTTTCTCTCCGGACTTGGTAGAGGACAGCTACTCTGATGAACACCATTAATCTTACAGGACGATGCTATTCCCCGTGTCTTCTGCCTACACTGTACTTCACTCATCCCAAGCACCATTTAGAGCCTGGGATGTAAGCTTTCATGTGCTGGCCTTACTTACTCCGGCCTTATTACGTTTTCCATTTTCCCTCTCTTTTTTCACTTAAAATACAGTAACAGTAAGTGACTCCAGCAAATAAAAGAATCTTTCAGTATAGCACTTCAAATTCTTTTTTTCTAGGGATAAGGAAGAGTTTCAAGCAATACATACTTCTGAAAAATAGAGGTATTTTAAGCAATACTTTTGAAAAATAGATGATTGAAATATGATCTGATCTATGCACTTTGGATGGAAAAATAAAGTGACCTCATACTTTCATGTAGCACAGTACTCAAAGCTAGACTGGACCTCCTCCGTCTGGGACATACCTCAGCATGGGCTACTCCAGCACGTCCAGTCGCATCATTTGAAATATCAGCCATAAAAATAACCTTAAAAAATTACGCTGATAATGCAGCCAATAATATGGATCCCTGCTACTTCAGAAGCAAGAACTGTAGCTATTTCTTCCTCCTTTATTTAGTCTGTTAGAAATTCAGGGTGCTTCTGGAGGAATGAATGATAATTTCTCCAAATAAGCAAGAACCAGAGAATACCCCATGGACTGTTCCAGCACTTTTATGTCCCATTGATGTATCTGCCCCTTGGTAACTCTTTACCATTCATTAGAATTACATAAAAACCCTTCTCTAAAGTTGTTCTTTTGTCCTTTATCCCAAAAGTCACCTGTGAAATAGACACCCCACATTTTCACACCTGGCATTTAGCAAAGAGCAAGTGGAGGATGCCAAAGAAAGTGACAGAAAAAGAAGATTCCCACTTCATTTCTATTAAGAAATGCAAATTTCCTACAAATAGTAGAGGGCTTCCTCTTATAAAAGCCACACAAGACAGACTCAGAAATCATTCCAGCGGTTAAACTTAAGGGCAGTGAACAACAACCTGGCCGCGATATTCTTTGACGTGACTACATGTTTATCAGCTGCTAAGGAGGGTAAGCCCTCCTTGGCTTGGGAACCTTGTCTAATACTAGTTACAGAAGTCTCCGTGCTTACTGGTATGGTTCCGATAAACATGTGGGAAGCACATTCTTGTCCCACTTCAGTTCCTAACTTGGGTGCTTTTGTCGTTGCTTATTTACTTACAATCCCCCTGTCCTATCTTTGCCGCCAATGTCTACTTGATAAAAAAAAGCATTTACAGGAAAACTAATGATCATTACGCAAAGTCTAATTCATGTACAGAGTAGAGAAAGAGCAATTTCCACGGCAAACAAGTAGATGATTAAGTGAAGGTGTTATTAAATGCATTATTATAAGTGTTTGACATGATAATTAGATGAAGAATATGACTAAGAGAACAAGTAACTTCAATCTAGTGTCAACTTCTTTTTTTAACTGCAATATCCAGAAACAAATGCAAGTAGTATTTCAAATTAACGGGTAACAACACAAACCACATAACAGTCTCCCTGAAAACTGCAGGTGCATGGGATTAACCCCAAGGGAGAAGAATGTTAAACCCAGTGTCATTTCACTTAACAGTAACTACCCTGAGAGTACTGGACTAACTTACTTTCTTTTTGCATTGAGATGCTACCCAATCAAAAACTTTAGAAAGAGTACTTACTATTCTCATTTTTTTAAATAAGGAAACTGAGGCTCAGAATGGCCAAGTGTTCTGTCCAAAGCCACACAACTAGCAAGTGGTGGAGGGAGGCTGACCTCAGGTTAGCCGACCTCAATGTTAGTTCTACTTCTGTTTGGTCATCCAGCCATGATTCTTCCTTCTACTTGACTCATTTCACATGGAATGCTGATGTTCTTGGGGAAAAATCCACTCTATTCAAGGGCTGTTTCTATTGTTGTTGTTGTTGTTATTATTATTATTATTATTATTATTATTATTTTAACAATGCAAGAGTAATGCCTGAATTTATCTTCATTGCACATTTCTCCACCAGACAAAAACATCAACATACCCTTTTACGAAGTTTTTCTGCAGCGTCAAGTTCAGCTTTAATAGTCTTATCAAATTTATTTAATAGTTTAGGCTTCTTTTTCTTAACTGAAAGAAAAAAGAGGTTTTATTTTGTATTTTTTTTTTTTTTGGCTAGAAATAATTATTAAGAATAGTGATTTACAAGCAATGAGAAACCTATAGCTGCAGGAGCAAACCCACTCCCGGCTCACCTCTTCCCACCCCCATCCCTAGCACGACACAGTCAGTAGCTGCCAAGGGAGGTACCGCCGCCCTTACTTCGATGGTCACAGGTGTTCCTGGGAGACTGGGTGGGTACTGGCATCCTGAAACTCACGAGGGATACTGGCCTAGTTTCCAGAATAAAAATGGGAGGTGTGAGTTATGAACTCTTATTGTCAACTTCTGGGCTAAGTGCAAAAGACTGCTTAAAATAGCTTTTGAATATTTCTGCAATGTTTCTGATCAGATAAAGATAAAAATGGGAAAGTCAGCGGGAAATCTCAAGGGAGCCACCGCTAACAGAATTTCATAATCTAGTGCTCAAGGTTCTTTCATTGCATCACGGATACCATTCCAGCCATATTCCATACTTCAGCCAAACAGGACCACCCTGTGTTCCCCAAATAAGCTCTGTGCCATTTCGGATACTACTTTCTCTAAGTAAAATGGCCCATTTTTTACTTTGTCAGTTGAAAATACGCTCATCCTGCAACAATTAGCTCTAAACTACACTCTTCATAAGGCTTCTCCAGGTGTCACTCACATAAGTGCTCAGTTCTGCCTCCCTCATGTCATTTCCCCTCTGGCTTAGAGTCCACAGCACCCTGCATTTCTGTCTTTCATGGCCCTTCTCCTATATGACTTGTACTATGTTAAGATTTTTTTTAAATTTTGTGCCCAGCGTGGAGCCCAATGCAGGCTTGAACTCACAACCCTGAGATCAAGACAAGGCACCATGTCTTAGATGCAGACTAAATTGATTCATGCTCACTTAGCATAAAGTCACATCCAGCAGGAGGGGGACGAGTCCTGCTGGTGCACACCTGGCAGTGCCTGTGGGGTGGATGGAGGCCGCATGGTCCCTGGAAGCCTACGGCAGACCCTCCTGTGGGCTCAGGAGAGTGACGAGGGCGGGACCTTGAAGGGTAAATGGGATGTTCCAGATAGAGAAGGGGGTTGGTGGTGGGATAGGGGGAGGAGACAGAATGAGGAAATGAGGACAGAAGAGAACTTCTCTACTGTTCTGACACTGAACCTACACATCCAATTGCTTCTCTCCTGTCACAGAGGAGGAGGGGCTCTCCTTTTTAAGATCCCGCCCCTCCGCGCACACACACCTGTCCTCGGCCTTCTGCACCTTCTAGTTGTCTCCTCACTCACTGGCTCTATTCCAAGCATCTCTTGTCACTTAATAATGCTGAAGTCTTCATCGTCTTAAAGCAAACCAACACCAGCCAGGACAAACGTCGGGCTACCCTCGTCTACTTGCCATCCTTTCTTCCTCACCCCTCACTCATGGCCCCTCAACTCACAGTGCTCTGGTTTCCTCACCCAACACAGGGCAAAAGCAAGTCTTCTGGAAGGAAGGGGAGCTCAGCGGTTAAGAGCCAGAAGGCAGGGGGTCTGAGTCCCAACTCTGTGATTTCCGTGCTCTGTGACCTAAGCCAAGCTGGTAGCAAAACTTTTCTGGCTCTTACTTCCCTAATCTGTAAAATGGGGATATTGTTTTTGAGAATTAAGTCAAAATTGCACATGAACATACAGCACAGTGCCTGGCATACATTAAGGTGCTCCATATCTGACAGCCAGTAATGCCTACGGCCTTCTCTGCCAATCCTTTTGTTCCTTTTTCTCCTGACTTCTTTCAGCACCTGGCATGTCTGACTCTTCCCTCCTTCCTGAAACGATCCCTCTCTTTGACTTTGTTCTGTGTTGTCCGCCTTCCTAGTTTTCCTCGTGCTTCTCTGGACTCTGCATTCCCCTCCCCGTCCCCCCCCCCCCCCCCAGCTCCTCTCCGGCTCCTGCCCCCTGCTGGTCCCTGGGATGCTGTCTTCAGGGTCAGTCTTCAGCCTTGTACTGGGCTTTCTTTAACAGTTTAATTTCCAAATGGAACTACAAATTAACTAGTTAAGTTTCTTTTTTCTTTAATTTTTTCATGTTTAGTTATTTATGTTGAGAGAGAGAGCATGAGCAGGGGAAGGGCAGAGAGAGAGAGGGAGAGAGAGAACCCCAAGCAAGCTCCGCACCGTCAGCACAGAGCCTGACCTGGGGCTCGATCTCATGAACTGAGAGATCACGACCTGAGCTGAAATCAAGAGCCAGACGCTCAGCTGCCTAAGCCACGCAGGCGCCCCTCTTTGGCAGTACAAAAATCACAAATCCACGTGCCTGTGATTTGTGACACTGATGTCTCAAGCTCAGCACATAAGAAATCGAAGGCACTGTTGCTCACTAATCTGTTCTTGTCATGTCTGCTCTCTTTCAGAGGATAGCGCCGTATCCATCTGGTTGTCCAAACCGCAAAACCGGCTAGACATGGCAAATAAAACGGCAAAGGAGGAGCGTGTGGATTTGTCCAAAGAAAGACTGAATGAAATCGCTACTATTTTATTTTTAGCATTCACTCTGGGCTGGCCTCCACACTGGGTGCTTTACGTATATCTCCTTTTATCCTCTTGACCTCCCACCCATAGGGAATTTAACTTCACAGGCATGTCACTGAGGTCCCAAAAGGGTTAGTCCCTTGATGCCTCCCCTCGCTCATCCACATGGGAAGGATGGTTTCCACTCAAATGGTTTCCAAAGGGAAGGACACTTCCTAAAGCCTCTTAGCCTCTTGCCTCTCCCCACAGGGGAGATGGTGTGACTTATCTGCTCACTGGGTTGGGGGATATGACAAACTCGGGTGACTCAGTCCCATCCCTTCTCTTCCTCCCAAGGGCACATCTGAGGCGACCACGTGGGGGAACCAGGCCTGTTCCCTGCTGCCGGAAGTGGGCAGTCATGTCTAATTCTGGGGTGTATTACTAATAAATGCTTTGTTACTGCTCATCCTGTCCAGCCTTCAATTCAGGCTTCATCAGCAAAAAAGCTGACACTCTGATCATCTTTCCTTTATTTCATTCCTTATGCGTTAAAAAAAAAATGTTATGCTGTTTTATTTGTTTATTCCATCTTTCTCTTCCCCCTCCCTGGACCCTCAGGACCCCTATTGGTTTTTTTTAATAATTTTTTTAAACATTTATTTTATTTTTGAGAGAGAGAAAGAGAGAGTGTGAGTGGGAGAGGGACAGAGAGAGATAGAGAGGGAGACACAGAATCTGAATCAGGCTCCAGGCTCCGAGCTGTCAGCACAGAGCCCGATGCGGGGCTTGAACTCACAAATGGTGAGATCATGACCTGAGCCGAATTCGGACGCTTCACCGACTGAGCCACGCAGGCTCCCTGTCAGGACCCCTAGTGTTAAAAAATATAAGCGGCTAAAGCAGAGACGGACAAAATAGGGAATAAAGGGCATTTCCAGCTGTGTGTCACTATACGTTAGCATGTGCGCTAAGGATATGGAAAATAAACTGACGTGTGACCGAGATGAGAATTCACGGTGGTGAGTTACTATCTTGTCGTCTCAGCACTGACTCACGTCTCTCAATTGTTCATTTTGGTTTTGCAGAAGTGTCTGTTGGCAGAATGCCAGTGGGACCAAGAAAGCCCAGGGTGTACCCGACTAGAGTATATTACTGCTGGCGTCACTGGTTTTCCCACCTCTGTCTCCCGTTTTATAAAGTTAACACGAGACTTATCTAGAAGAAGAAAAATAAACTGCCAGCTCAGGACATCCAACATAATATGCGTGTTAAACAGCTAAGCTGTAAGTATCTCAATGTCAAAATATTTCAATATTATCACAAAAAAATAGACACAATATTAAAAACCTTAACATATTTCTTTTCATGTATCTTCAAATGTAATAGTTCCTATTTCGCCTCTCTTTGAAATTCAAGTCTCATCCCATCATGGCTATTTTTATTTTTAAATGTATGAGAAGCCTAAGGCAATTTTCCCGACTCTCAAAAACACAGACAGATCTCAGCCTTCTTGTGATGGGGAGGCACAGAGCCAAGCCACAGAAACGACAAGGAGCACTCATGGTCAGTGATGGAACCAGGCTGTCAGGTGCTTTTGGCCTCAATGTTCTCTCATCTACCAATGAGTCACTTGGGCTGGTTGTGCTCAGGTCTCTTTGAACTTGGAAATCCTGTGCTTTAAAAAAAATTTTTTTTAATGTTTATTTATTTTTGAGACAGAGAGAGAGCATGAATGGGGGAGGGGCAGAGAGAGAGGGAGACACAGAATCCGAAGCAGGCTCCAGGCTCCGAGCTATCAGCACAGAGCCCGACGCGGGGCTCGAACTCACAGACCATGAGATCATGACCTGAGCTGAAGTCGGACGCTTAATGAACTGAACCACCCAGATGCCCCGGAAATCCCGTGCTTTTAATTTCCAGTTGATTGAAATCAAGTTAATCTTTCAGAGTAGACCTAGAAGGTACTGGAATGAATTTTGTTGGACACAGATTTAAAAACAAATGGTTTGGAAGGAAGCTATTTATGCTATATTAAACTTTGTGTAAAAATAATCACTGCCATTGCAAGAATTTTATCTTTTTCCAAAACCACTAAGAAGGAAAAAAGTGCATTTCAGTTGCATTTCAAATTCTTAGTTCCCCTGCCATGCCATGGCTGAAATGTTAAGAAAAAAGAAGAAAAAAAGAAGAAAAATAAAAGAATAATAAAGAGTATGAAAAAAGCCCTCAGATTACATAAAAATTACTGTTGATTCCCTTTTCATTTCTACTTGGTCCACAAATGAAGATGTTTTTATATTATGGTGCCTGGGTAGAATTTGACCACCAAGAAAAACAGACACAGAACCTTTGTATTAGATTTGTGTTCTAAAACTACTCCATTAAAACAGAGTGATGGAAATGGCAATGTCTCCACACGGTAGACAGAAAAGCAACAATTTCCTAGCCAGTCTCCCTGTTTCCAGTCTGTCTCCATGCTCTACACTGTCCCAAGGATATTTCTGTCCATGTCTTCCACTGTTTAAATACACCCATGGATCCCTGAACACACAAAATAAAAAATGAAGTTCCTGAGAATGTCATGTTAGCACTCCTGATCCTGGTTACCTAGCCAAGAGAAATGCAAACATATGTCCACACAAAGCCTTGTATGTGTATGTTCACTGCACCATTGCTCAAAACAGCCGAAGAGTACGGAAAACCAAATGTCCGTCCACCTGGGAGTGGACCATCTGTGGCATAGTGATACAACAGACTACTGCTCCATACTAAGCCATAATATGCATAATGCACCTCAAATGTATCATGTTAAGTAAAAGAGGCCAAATTCAAATGGCTACTGGCTGGATGATTCCCTTTATACAGCATTTTAGAAAAGGGAAAACTGTGAGGAAAGAAAACAGGTCAGTGATTCCAGAGGCTGGGAATGGGTAAACGGGTTGACTGCAAAGGGTACAAGAGAATTTGGGGGTTACAGCATTGTGTATCCTAACTGTGGTGGATGGACTGTATCTAGACGTCTATACGTATGTCAAAACTCATCCCTGCACACTTGGATATATATGGTTTGGACCTAACCACGTGTAAATTATGTCTCAACATGGCCTTCATGAAAACGTTACAAGGAAGAGACAATCTAAGTGATTCTCAGTAAGGATTCTTACTTTATGTACAACAGTATGAAAAGTATTTGGGCATGGAAATATAATACTTGTAAAAGTAAAAATAAAATTGAATCTGATTTTGAGCCCCCTCCTTGCCATGAATCTATTGGGAGGTAATGAAAACTCAACCATAATTCAGAGGCTTCTCCTTGTAAAAAAAAAAAAAAAAGAAAGAAAGAAAAAGAAAAGGAAAAGGAGAAGGAAAAAATGCTCCTCCAGACCTAATGAGGCCTTTGGTGACATCTATATATTCTTCCTGTTTAATACCCAGCTACTTTTTTTAATCCTGATTGCTCACCCCTTTCTTAGTGTTCATTCCACCCTCAAAGCATTCCACTCTTTAAAAACAAACAAAACAACATCAAGGAATTTTTGACTACTCTTGAACTACATCAAAATGTAGTTCTTCAGCGTTTGAACACAATGGACAGAGCCCGAGGTCTCTGGATGGAGACCAACTTTCTTCACTGACTGGTTCATTCTTCCAACTATTTGCTAAAATCCCACTGTGTTCCAAGGACTGTTGCTAGGTGCTGGGAATTCAACAGCAATCTTCTCAAGGAGGCCACTGTCGTATTGAGAAGAAGGATGTAAATGGACAATTAACCTTCAGAGGAATGTGTTTAAGGATGGATCGGGAGTGGTGCTAATCTATTTGGGAGGCAAAAGAGAAAGTTTCCTGGGGAAACTTAGAATTCAAGTATACCCAGGTAGTGGCAGCATTATTCTGGGCAGAGGAAAGAGGATCTGTTTTGTAATTCATTTACAACTGGGGACTTGGACCTTCATCATGAGTTATTTTTCTTGGAAGCGAAAGGCCAAGCATCTCCTTCTGTTTGGATGGTAGCGTTTGGTACCATCTATGTGAATGCTCTTATTATGGGAAGCTGAAGGCAGAGATATTGTTCAGGAACTCTGGGCACTGACTTGCTCTCTCCCCATGTTTGAGGATCTGGCCTTAGTGATGCTAAGCCTGCTTTAAGAACCAGAAGAGGCCCAAAGTGCATGTTTAGGGAGTGTAAGTTTTGTTGAGAGAGGATGTACACCCCAACTGTAAAATGGCAGTGGGGGGCGCCTGGGTGGCTCAGTCGGTTAAGCGTCCGACTTCAGCTCAGGTCATGATCTCACGGTCCGTGAGTTTGAGCCCTGCGTCGGGCTCTGTGCTGACAGCTCGGAGCCTGGAGCCTGCTTTGGATTCTGTCTCTATTTCTCTGCCCCTCCGCAGCTCGTGCTCTGTCTATGTCTCAAAAATAAAATAAAAACATTAAAAAAATTTTAAAAAAATGGCACTGGCACAGCAAGAATTGGGCTTTTGAAAATATGCAAGACACAAAGTATACAACCGTAACTCCCTACCCCGACCTGGACAAGGGATTCCAGATGCCATGTGTCTTACTTGCACTGAAGGCCATGGTATCTGCTCCTGCCCTGGGCTTTCATTTTGCTTTTGATACAATTTTGTATGCTAATTAAGGACCTTCAATTAACTGAACTCTGAGACACAGGGAGAAAAAAAACGAGAATTTCTCCCGCTAAGTCAAAACCCCCCAAATGCTTCATTTGTTCAAGGGATATAATGTCCATCTTGAGCTATTTCACAGTTGTGTTTCCTTGAACCAAGTTTACTGCCTTTTGCAAACTGTCCCCTGGTTTCTGTTTTCCTCTCCTGTTCTGTACCATAAAGCGTTTTAGGTTTCCTTTATATAGCCTCGCAAATATGGCATGAACTTCGACACCTTTGTGACTCTTCTCACGGTGTTTTCTTTGTCTGGAAAACACTTCCCTCTATTTCTACCAAGGAATACTCTGCACTTCAACCTTTAAGACCTAGTTGAAATGCCATTCCTCTATTTAGTCATCTAAGACTTCATCATGCAAAAAAAAAAAAAAAAAATTCTCTTCTGTGCTCTTATAGCATTTTGTTTCTAGAAATAGTAAACTTTTCAGGCTGTGGTTAGTTGGCTGTATATTTAGCTTGTGCACGCTCACCCCCTCTCTCTTCCTACCAAGACTCCCCAACCCTTGCTGGATTGTTAATTCGTGTGAGAAAAGAACTTACTCGCAACTTATTTCCAGCATTTAGCCCATGGCTGGTCCTACAGAGAAAGTCCTTGACAAATGTTTCCAGACATATGTAAGCACGAATGAATCAAGACATTCTGGAAGGGGGTAGGACAATGTCAGTCTTTAACTTAGGCATATCAACTATTAAAAAAAAAAATCAGGGGCGCCTGGGTGGCTTAGTCGGTTAAGCGTCCAACTTCAGCTCAGGTCATGATCTCACAGTCCGTGAGTTCGAGCCCCATGTCGAGCTCTGTGCTGACAGCTCAGAGCCTGGAACCTGTTTCGGATTCTGTGTCTCCCTCTCTCTCTGATCCTCCCCCATTCATGCTCTCTCTGTCTCAAAAATAAATAAACGTTAAAAAAAATTAAAAAAAAAATCAGCAAACCATAAGCAACCAAGAAGAGAATGAACTGAGAGTAGCTTGCTTTAAAAAAGAAGGTCTAATCCAAAAAGCATCAATGGACAATAGTGGAGGGGACAGAGGAAAAAGATAAGACAAAGAAAAAGGTATATACGCAAGCCAATCCTCCCTGAAAAAGTATAGAGAACACTGATACTTAATTCTCATGTCTCATTCCATCCTTATTTTTCAGTATATTCAGCAATTTAGAACACAAATGGCAGAATACTAGCACAACTGCAGGGGCCAAGGGCAGGCTGCCCCAAGATGGGCCACTTTGGCATGAAGACTTTGTCAAATAAAAAGCCATCAAGCCCAGAAGATTCAGGAAAAGCTCTGTACCTCCCTGACAGCTGCTGTAAAGAATTTGGTTAGAGGACCTGCTCCAGGAAGAGAGCTACCCCCATAGATAACTAACTACGTTATGATATGAAGTAGGCAAGTAGACAGGGAGGAACCTAGCAAGGCCTGTTTGATCCAAGTTCTGTATGTCCCATTGTTTCAAATGGCAAACATTTGTTTACCAAACATTTACTTTTTTTCATCTTCTCCTGAATTGCATTCCTTCCCTTGGAATTCCCAGATCCCTACCCGCTTCTCCTTAGTTCAAAATGACCTACTGACTGTCCACAATTTCCATGTCTGTATGGATTCCCCATTGGTACAAAATTAAATTTGATTTTCTCCTGTTAATTTGCCTCATGCCAGATTTGATTCTTATTCTGGCTAGAAGGATCTTGAAGGACAGAGAAAATTCTTCCAAACCCAACTAATCAGTAAGTTCTTAGACTGCAAAATTCAGCTAATTTTAGTAGAATATAAGTTCACAAGGCATCTTGTTTTTATGTTCTGAGTCATTGCGTAATGCCTTATAAAATTGTTTGCTGATAATAGTTGACATTTACTGAGCACTTACTCTGCTTGACATATGTGACTCACCCAGGCTGTGCAAACTGTAAACAGCAGAAGCCAAGGTTGGATCTTGGGGTTATCTCGGCTGCGATGTCTATGCTTTTGACCATTTTGCTGTATCTGTAGCATCTGGCCCAAAAGTTAAAAAACTAGGGTGTTTCTAAGGGTTTTGAGAGTGATGACAGAGTAGAATTAAATATTAGTGTAAGTATCATGTTGTTGTCAGACAGGAAGAATTCCTGTTCCTTTCAAGGTCCTTCTAGTTGGATGAAGAATCAAATGGCATGAAACAGATTAACAGGAGAAAATCAAATTTAATTTCACACGTACAAGGCATCTACACAGATACGGAAATTCCAAAGACAGTGAGGCAAAATGAGATATATATGTCATCCTGAACTAAGAAGAAGTGGGTAGAAGTCTGAGACTTCACAGGATGGAATGCAGTTCACAAGGCAATCATGAGAAGAGCAAATATTTGGTCATTCGATGTTTGACCTGCCATACGGATGGGTCACTCAGATCAAGTTTACCTCTGGTAATAACTCTTATTCTGAGAAAGACCCCCAATTTAGATTCTTCTATGTAGTTAAAAGCAGAAGTATGTCTTGAGTTCATAAGATCTAAACTGTCTTCGGTGCAAAATAATCTTCATGCAAAAGTGGCCCACTTTGGGGCAGCTTGCTCTTGGCCCCTACATTGTATAAAGGAATAAGCTGACCTTTGTACTACCTGTCTTGAAGGATAAAGGTAAATAACCACAGTAATTTTCCTTTTGTGTCTCGAAGATCCAGGGTTTGTACATTATGCACAGACACCATGGCTTGGTAGGGTAATCACAGTGTATAGAGTCTGGGGGCCAGAGTTTGAGCCTCAATTTTGCCTTTCTTCAGTGACTTGCTTAATTTTGCTTCCATGAAATTGGGATAATATCTAACCCTCATCTACCAACCATAAAGGAGCATAAAACATCAATATCAATGTTACTCATGACTCCCATCTATAATAATACCTTATTTTCATGTATCTTAAAATTCTGTTCTTTAATTATATGGGATATGTGTATGAATATATCTTTGTAGGGGCCAAGGGAAGGCCACTCCAAGAGGGGCCACTTTGGCAAGAAGATTATTTTGAGTTAAAAGGAATCAAAACCCAGCAGATTCAGGAAAAGGACTTTACCCCTCCCTCAACTGCCCAAATTTACATTGAAAAGGAAAGCCTGATTCAGCAAGAGGGCTATTAAGAGATTCCTTTTAACCTAAGAAAGCTATTTGCATAATAGGGCAGCCTTTGCTTCTCAAACATCTCCTCTTACCTTCTGACAAACGGCCTTCCTCCTCATTGTATCCCCAGACCTCTACCTTGGGGGGGGTTATTAGCTCCTTAGCTCCGAATGTCATGTAAGCCTCATGTTGCCAGACTGTCCTTGGGAGTTTTATGTCTGTGTATGCCCTGCATGTGCAACACTAAATGATATTTTCCCCTGTTAATCTTGTCTCACATCAATTTAATTCTTAGTCTAACTGGAAGAACTTTGGAGAGAGGAAAATTTGCTCATCCCCAACACCTTATTAGAAAATGGTTTTAGGAATTATTTTTATTCATTTATTTGTTTTTAAGATACCAGATTTGCTCTAGAGTCTGAAAGGGCGGGCCTACGCCGGCCGACTCCATCTTGTTCTGTGTCCTTCACCTTGACCACCACACCTCCTCCCCTTGAGTAACCTCCCGCTCACCTGCCTAACAGGACTCCGACCCTTCCCCAGCCAATAGGCTGAGGCCACAGCCATTACCTCACCAACTGCCCCTAGGCCCCAATAAAACCTTTGTTCTTTTGAAACTCGCTCTCTCTCCGGTATCTCACCGCTGCTGCGTCAGTGCTGGTAGGGGATTGAGCTGAGCTAGCTTGAATAAAGGCTCTTTTGCTTTTACATCGGACTCGGCCCCCTGGCGGTATTCAGGGATCACAAATTCTGGGCATAACAGAGTCAACCATTTCCCTGACAGATTTTGGGCAACTAATAACTTTGCCACACTATATCTGTATTCAGTTTGCATTTTCTGAGTCAACAAAGGACTGAGGACCTATGGGGACACACTATACTTCCCTTGTTCCCTGGACCCTGCCATGCGTCTCCAAGCAGAATCACACAAAATATGAAAAGACTGCTTTTTGTAATAGGTATCCAAAGGTGGAATATGATGAGAAATAATCTAAAAAGCAAAAATATTTTAAGGGATGGAAGAGTAAGACTAAAATAAGACATTGAAGGAAAACATGCTCTCTCTCTGAAAAGCAGCCTGAAGCTAAAATAATCATGTAATACACTATTGCAATATTATTCATGTTAATTAACAGTTAACCTAAGACATATTTTAATCTTCCTGTATTAGAATTGGAAGTTAATTTTTCTTTTCTTTTTTTTTTTAAGCTTATTTATTTTAAGAGAGAGACAGTGGGGAAGGGGCAGAGATAGAGGGAAAGAGAGAATCCCAAGCAGGTACTGTGCTCACAAAATGGAGCTTGACACGGGGTTCGATCCCACAAACCATGGGACCATGATCTGGGCCAAAATCAAGAGTCAGATGCTTAACCGACTGAGCCACCCAAGTGCCCCAGTTTGCTTTTCTTTTTAAAATCAATGCTAGATTTCAATGTAAGAAAAAAAGTCTCTAAATTTGTCTGACATTATGGCAAATCTATAGATTAAGGCAAATGATGAAAAAGAAGGAAACAATAGAGCAAAATATTCAAGACTTGGAAGAATCCAGTACTAAGATTTTTGATGGGATTCCTTCTGCTGGGTATAGGGAAAGCAAGCCTGCATTTGCTCATGTACCAGTGTTCCTCCAAGGCTCAGGCAGGGGAGGACGACAGGGGCACACAGTTCTTTCTCTTTCTTTTAGAAGTGTGAATTGAGCAAGATATTTTAGGGGAGGAAATTTTGCCACCCCTCCACCCCCTGATATGCCTCTTTGGCATGTTGTTTATTTTAAGCTGGTTATTTTTAAGAAAGCGTAGACACAAGAGAAGCTCCGAGAATTGAGTAGAAGTTACCCTTTTGTAAGAGACATTCACATTTTAAGGGAGATAGCCATTTTGAAGGGTGTCTCCCTCTCTGTCTTTAAGGGTATCCTTCCCTACCAGGAAGGAGGGATGACTCAATGTACAGAAACTCTTACCAACGGAGAAAGCCCAAAACTTAAGTCTGCATAACAACCTGATACTCGTTTATCGGGGTTTCCTGCTAAGCTCCCATGACTGACTCCCCAGACCCACCACCTTTCACCTTTAGCTGCAGATGGTATTTAAAGTGATGGCTTCAGTCCTTTTGGAGAGTTATTCAGTTTTCCAGGGTCTAACCCATGGATACAGAAAGTACACGCTACTAAACTTTTTTTCTGTTAGTCTCTCCTATGCACATTTAATTATTAGACCAC
This sequence comes from Acinonyx jubatus, assembly GCF_027475565.1. Classification (NCBI taxonomy): domain Eukaryota; kingdom Metazoa; phylum Chordata; class Mammalia; order Carnivora; family Felidae; genus Acinonyx; species Acinonyx jubatus. The sequence continues at coordinate 69,724,998 of NC_069394.1, read as the reverse complement.
ACAAAGAACCTAAAAGGGAAGAAGGGAAAACTTTTCCACCCCTACAGTATTCTATTGCTTTGCTTCATGAACAGTGGGGTCTGAAATAAACCTGCTTTCATATCAAGAGAGAGTCATGTTATTTGCTGTTGAGAAGCCCAATCAGCAGACAGCCATGGAAGTGCTTCTGGCAGGAATCCTTGTATTATCACTGTGAGAGAGGAACATTAATGTGTTTGATCCAGAAAGGAACCCCTTCTGAGCCTGCTTCCTCTAATACTGTCTACCTGGTAGGTCTATGGTCCTGAGAGAAGAGGCCAATCTGGGCAACAACTCTTACCTGCCGGCCTCCACTGCAGATTGGAGGGAAGAAGAATGGTCCACCCTTCTTTTGCCTCCTACAGCTAAGGAATAACGGACCCCTGTTCTCCTCAGAAGTAAATATCAACTATGTAGCCGCAGGAGTTCAATAGTCAGAGCTTAAACCTAACAGTTAACATAAATATTTTTCAGCTGAGAGACGCTAAGTAATACAACACAGTAAACATTATATAAAGGCCGATTGTTTTCGTCTGCCCCCTCTATTGGAATGATGTGGGATTCCACTGGGAGCATTCAATGGAGCCAGCAAGTATTCCAGTTTATTAAATGTAGTCTGCTATCTCCCCATAGAGTTATTTTAATAAATTATACATCACTCCCTTTCTAGACTAATAATCCTTTAACAGATGTGACCCCATATGTTAGATTAGAAATTTCAGAAACGCTAAGTGATGTGTTTTCTATACATAAAAGAAACCCCTTCGGTGCCAAGGCAGTGCACAGGCTTACCAACAGCTGCTTCAGACATTATGAATTTATCTCCATGTGCACTGTTCCATGAGACGTCAGCCACCTTCCCCAAATCTTATTTTAGATACAATTCTAGCAATCCTGCTCTTCTGGGTAAGCCCTTAACTCGCTTTTAAGTAATACATTAGAAAGAGTGTTTGAATCAGACACACCAGCAGCAGCAAAAAGTAAAAGCTGACAGACTGAAGCAAGAAACAAAAACCAACAGAAATTAGCCCATTTCAACATGGGCCAAACTGTGTAGGGGTAAACAAGTGCCAAAAGGCATCACTTCACAGCAAGTGATGTTTATTAAAATGGGCATCATAGTCTCCAATCACCAAAGAAAGTTAAATTAAGTGCAGCACACAATTAAAAAAATTTTTTTTAACATTTATTCATTTTTTGATAGACAGAGCATGAGTGGGAGGACAGAGAGAGAGGGAGACATAGAATCCGAAGCAGGCTCCAGGCTCTGAACTGACAGCACAGAGCCTGATGTGGGGCTTGAACTCACGGACTGTGAGATCATGACCTGAGCTGAAGTTGGACGTTTAACTGACTGAGCCACCCAGGCGCCCTGCAGCACACAATTTTAGAAGGTAGAGATGCATAAAAAGTATTTTAGAAAGGTATCTACCAAATTTTTAAATTTTTGTTTAATGGTTCTTAAAGGTAATTTAAGCCATTTAATAATGTTTCTATGAAATACTGATTTCCCAGTAATGTTAAATAAAGCAATAATTTCCAAGCCTGGCTGTACATCAGTATCACCAAGGGAACTTGAAACAAAATAGGCATTCCCAAGTACCATCAAGTAAGAATCTTGGGAAAGTGGGTATTGCAAAGGTGAGGAGATAAGGATCTATACAATCAATCAATCAATCAATCAATAGTTATACGTAATTCTATTCTGTAACATCACAGATATAGCTAAATATTAGTACATATATATGAATGAATAATTTAGGATATTTGGAAGCTAAGTTTCTAATGCTACCTTATTTTTTTGATTATCAGATGTCAACGTATGTTTGCTTGGTGTCTGTCAGCATTAATATTGGCTGGCTATGATTATTATACCTTTTAAGACACTAGTTACACCTGATTCATATTTTTTGACAGTAGGTGAAATGTCACCAAACCCAAGTGGAAATCTTTAAATATCATTTGATCATTGTAACAAAAGAAATCCCAAGAGTGCTTTGAGAATTCCTCCCTATGTGAAGAAAATGAAAACCTGATATTAGAGAATTTATTAATCTTGGTTTGTAGGAGTGGGGATAAACATAAGACAGCCACAAACTTTCAATAAGCAATCCAACTGTAAAGATCTGGGTCTCCAGGGAATGAGAAATAGTTGAGCTTATTGGGGAATAGCAGAAAAGTAGGGTGACAGATTTATAATTTAAAATTACAAAATTTTTAAAATATTTAATTTTTAATATATTTAAATATTTAAAATTTAAAAATATTTCTAATATTTTAACAGAAAATACATGTTTAACTGATAGACTTTTCATTACAGACAAACATGAATATGGATCAGTAACAGAATCATAAACCTATAATTCAATATATTGAAAAATAAAGCCATTGCCTTTCTGAAACAGATGTAGTGGAAATAGCAATAAAGAAGAAGGGGATATTATCTCCAAACTTCAATGCATACATCTCTAACTTCAAATGCATATATTAAAACAAAATCAGGGGCGCCTGGGTGGCTCAGTCGGTTCAGCGGCCGACTTCAGCTCAGGTCGTGATCTCGCGGTCAGTGAGTTCGAGCCCCGCGTCGGGCTCTGTGCTGACAGCTCAGAGCCTAGAGCCTGTTTCAGATTCTGTGTCTCCCTCTCTCTAACCCTCCCCCGTTCATGCTCTGTCTCTCCCTGTCTCAAAAATAAATAAAAAAAAAAAGTTAAAAAAAATTAAAAAAAAAATAAAACAAAATCAAGTTCTTAAAAATGTCCTTATCATACATGAAACAAAGGTTTGCAATTACTTTATACTGGACAATGAAGGGTAGTAATTCCTGAGAGAGAGGAATCAAATTTCTCAAAACCAGTGATAAAAAGAAAACCTTTTAGGTAGACAGGGGAGGACAGACATGCTACATATAAGGAACAAAAAAATAAGGATGATAGCAAACTTCTTATTAGAAAAAATGGAAGGGAAAAGAGAATTGTACTTTTTAAAGTACAGTTGACCCTTTAACAACATGGGTTTGAATTGTGTGGGTCCACTTATACTTGTTTTTTTTTAGAATATAGTGCTGTAAATGTATTTTATCTTCCTTATGATTTTCTTTCTTTTTTTTTTAACATTTTTTAATGTTTTTGTTTTTGAGAGACAGAGAGAGACAGAGATTGAGCAGGGGAGTGGCAGAGAGAGAGGGAGACACAGAATCCAAAGCAGGCTTCAGGCTCTGAGCTGTTGGCAGAGTGGCAGAGCTTGGTGGAGGGCTCAAACCCAGGGACGTGAGATGGTGACCTGAGCTGAAGCTGGATGCTCAGTTGACTGAGACACCCAGGGTCTCCCTTACGATTTTCTTAATAAAATTTTCTTTTCTTTAGCTTATTTTACTGTAAGAATACCGTATGTAATATATATAACATACAAAAGATGTGCTAATCAACTGCTTGCTACCAGCAAGGCTCTGACTAGGCTATTAATAATGCAGTTTTCGAGGAGTCAAAAGTTATAGTGCATTTTGACTGTGCAGGGGGCTCAGTGCCCCTAACCCCTGCACTGTTCGAGGGTCAACTGTACTAACAGAAAAAAAAGCCAACTGAGAATTCTATACCCAGCAAAAATATCCCTCAAAACAAGGGTGAAATAAAGGCTTTTCAGACTTACAAAAACTGAAAGAATTCATTACCAACTGGCCTATACTACAACATATGTTAAACGACATCCTTCAAACAGAGGGCAAATGGTAACAGATAGGAATGTAGATGTACACACAAAAAGAAAGGACTGAAATGGTAACTGCATGGCTTACACTATGTTTTCTTTCTTGTTACTTAAATCTCTTTAAAAGATAATTGTTTTAAATAAAATAATTGGTTAAGCTAAAACAGTAATAATGTAGGGTAGGTTTTAAAATAAAGGTGAAATGTATGACAACAATAGCACAAATTTAGAAGGGAGAAGTGGAACCATATATTGTAAAGTTTCTTATAGTATATGTGAAGTAGTATAATATTACTTAAAGGCAGACTGACAAGTTAAGGATGTATGCTATGGACCCTAAAACAAAGACTAAAGAAATAGTTATAGCTAATAACCCAACAAAACAGATAAAATGGAATCATAAAAATTATTCATTTGCTCCAAAAGAAGGTAGAGAAAGAGAAAAATGGCACAAATAGATGTGACAGATAGAAAACATACAGTGAGAAATAGATTTAACCTAATCAAACCAATACATTAAATTTAAATTAAATTAAATATAAATATCCCAGTTAAAAGCCAAAGAAGTCCAGCTTGAATGAAAAAGTACAACCCAACTATGTGCTGACTATAAAAAATGCACTTCCAATACAAAAACACAAACAAGTTAAAAGCCAATGGAAGTAAAATGGCACGCCCTTTTAATAATACCAAAGAAAAAAGCTGGAGTGCCTGTATTAAATCCCACTAGATTTGAGCTCAAAGAATATTATGACTGACAAATAAGGTTATTCCATAATGATAAAGGAGTCAATTCATTAGAAGAATATAATAATCTTCAAAATCCATGACCCCAAAACAGAACTCTGAAAAGAGTAGAAAAATCTGTTAGTCCATCAGAGATTTTCATAGTGCTCATCCAAAAACTAACAGAACAAGTAGAGAAAATGTCAGCAAGGACATAGATTTCAATAAGAGTATGAAACAACCTGACTTAACTGATATTTCTAGAACACTCCCCTCCAACAACAGGGAATACACATTTTTGCAAGTGCACATAGAGCATTTTCCAAGCTTCCACCTTAAAGAAACTAGAAAAAGGAGAGCAAATTAAACCTGAAGTATAGAACAAAGGAAACAGTAAAGCTCAGAGCAGATATCAATAGCTTACAAAGCAGAAATATAAGAAAGTCAATAAAATTAAAGCTGATTTTGAGAAAAGATAAACTGATTAAACCACAGCCAGACTGATTAAAAAAGACAGCAAAAACCCCATAAATAACCAATGAGGAATTGAGGAAATGAGTATCAGGAATGAGTCAGGTGGATCACTACAGATTCTACAATTATTAAAAGATAATAAGAGAATATTATGAACAATGTTTTGCCAATTAATTCAACATTTTAGATGAAATACACACAATTCCTGAAAGACACAAACTACTAAAGGTTACTCAAAGAGAAATAAATAACTTGAATATCCTGTATCATTCAAAGAAATTGAATTTGTAATTAAAAATTTTCCCACAGAGAAAACTCGAGGCCCAGTCATTTTCACTGGTAAATTCCACCAAACATTTAAGGAAGAAATAATATATATTACATAATTTCTTGAAAAGGAGGAATTGCTACCCAACTCATTCTATTGAGGTCAGCATTATTACGAAACCCAAATCAGGCAAAGACATTACATGAAAACAAACAAACAAACAAACAAACAAACTACTGATTTTCCTCATGAGCACGGATGTAAAAGCTTCTAAACAAAATTTCACAAATTAAACCCAAAAACATATTTAAAGGATAATGCATCATGAAATTTATCTCAGGAATATACATATTTGGTTTAATATATGAAAATCAATCAATGCATCCTCTATTGTAACAAACAAATAAAACAAAAACAAAAAACCATATGATCATTTCATTAGACACAGAATATGTCTGAATCCAAAACTCATGCCTGATAAAAACTCTTAACAATGTAGAAATAGATGGAAACTTTCTCAATCTGATAAACAGCCACTATGAAAAATCTACAGCTGACATCTACTTATTGATAAAAGACTAATTTTTTTTTCCTCCTAAGATCAGGAACAAGATAAAGATATCTACTAACATAACTGTGCAACATTGTACTGGAGATTCTAGCCACCGAATGAAGCAAGAAAAAGCACCCTGTTTGGAAACAAAGCAATAAAATAGTCTTAAATAAAGAAATGACATAAATATCTTTGTAGAAAATCTGATAGAAACTACAAGAAAGCCACTGGAACATCTCAGTCAGTTCAGCCAGACTCCAGGATACAAGATCAATATAGAAAAATCATTTTTCCCCATAGACTAGTAACACGACAGAAAATTGAAGTTATAAAGTAATACCACTTGTAATCACATCCAAAAATATGATATACTTAAGGATAAATCTGACAAAAGTAGATCTGTACGTGAAAACTGTAAAACAATGCAGAAGGAAATTTTATAAGACTTTAAATGGAGAGACATACCATGTTAACAGATTAGCAAAACTCTACATAGCATAGACATCAATTTCCCCCAAATAAATATATAGATTCTATGTGAGAGCAAAATCTCAATAGCCTTCTTCATTTGGTAGAAGATGACAAACTAATTCTAAAATTCACATGGAAATACAAAGGACCTCCACCATAACCAAAACACAACTGAGAAAAAGAACAAAGTTTGAAGACTTTATTCCTCCAGTATTTTTTTTGACAAATCCTGTGATTTCAAGGCTTATACAGCTAAAGTAATCAAGGCAGTGTGGCATTCCTGTAGAGAGAAACAGATCCATGGGACTGAACAGAGTCCAGAAAGAGACCCATACATACATGGACTTTTCAACAAAACCATAAAGAAAATGGAGAGGAAATAAATAGTATTTCTGGCGAATTCTGCCAACATAATTAACCATATTTTGAAAATGAACTGGCATTTATGCCTTTACCATAAACAAAAGTTAATTCAATGGAACACAAGCCTAAATATAAAACCTAAAACCATAATACTTCTAGGAAAAATGATATGAGAAAATCCTGGTGATCTTGGATTAGGCAAAGATCTCTTAGGCATGACTCCAAGAGCACCATCCAGAAAAGGACAAATTCATGAATTGGACTTCGTAAAAACTTTAGCGACTATTAAGAAAATGAAAAGACAACCCAGAGGTTGGAAGAAAACACCTGCAAGTCATAAATGAGATAAAACTGCTATAAAAATAGTATATAAATAACTCTCAACAGTCAAGCCAGGACAAAACAGACAACACAATACAAAGTTGGGGGTGGGCAAAAGGTTGGAGCAAACATTTCACCAAAGAGATAAGAATGAGAACTGAGTTCGTGAAAAGATGCTCCACACCATTTGTTTGTCACTAGGGAAATACACATTGACACTCAACTGAGATACCGCTGCACGCCTATTAGAATGGTTAAAATTGAAAAGACTGACCATACCTAGTGTTGGCCGGTGGTAGGAGAAATGGAATTCTTGCAAGTTGCCGGTGAGAATATAAAATCAACCGTGCATCCACTTGGAAACCAGTTCGAGAACTTCTTAGAAAGGTAAACATACAGTTACCAAACCATCCCACAACTCCACTTGTGACCCAAGGGAAACGAAAGCATGTGTCCACAAAATGACTTGTACGTGAATGTTCACAGCAAATTTATTTGTAATAAACAGCCCCAAACTGGAAACAAGCCAAAGGTCCATCAACAGTGAACAGGTAAGAAAATTATTACATCAATAAAATGGATACTGTTACTACACACTATACCATGGATGAATGTCACAGTAATTGTTGAATGAAAGAAGCCAGACACAGAAAAAGGGCACATACTGTATGATTCCATTTATATAAACTTCTAGGAAATGTAAACGGCACGGAGATGAAGGGACCTTAGCGGATGGGGAGGGAAGGGGAATAAGGCGAGCATACAGGAGGGATCACAGAAGGGCAAGAGGAAACTTCGGGTACCATTGGATGTGATCTTGAGGGTTTCATGGCTGCATATACGTCGAGACTTATCAAACTGTAGGCTTTAGGTGAATTTTATCTATGGGACCTAAATCACAAGAAAGCTATTGTAATAAACATACTCAAACACAACCACAATAGTATAATCATATCCAAAAAGAAATTAACAATAATTCCTGAATATAATTTCATGGGAGAGTCAGTATTTATATTTTGCTATCTTATGAACTCATATTATTAGAAGTTATTATTCTGAAAGGGGATCCAAACAAGACCCAAAGACTGTAATTGGTTTTATCTCAAACAAATGAGTCAAAACTTCCCATGAGATCTTACGAGATATTAATGGTCCAATAAGAAACACTGAACAAAAGAGTGCCAAGAATGTTTCTGGACATTCGTAACTATTGTCCAATAGCTCCATAGGATAAAAATCCAATCTAGCATCTGACAATCTATTCTGATCTGTTCATCTAAATTTCTCTACTGCATGAATTTGGTTATTCTGGATTGTCTAGAGGAATGTGTACATCAGTTTTCAAATCATTTTGAAATCATTTTGAAAAACATTTATGGAGTACCTGACAAAATATTATGCTGGTCAGCATAGGGGACACAAAGATGAACAGAACACAGTACTGCTACAGATTAAATATTTTTTCCCTTCAAATTTGTAGGTTGAAACCCTAACCCCCAAGGTGATGGTATTAAGAGGTGTGGCCTTTGGGAGGTGACTAGTTCATGAGGGCAGAGTTCATGAAGGGGATTAGTGCTTTATAAAAGAGACCCCACAGAGCTCCCTACTCCTTTCCACCATGTGAGGACTCAGTGAGAAGACACCGTCCATGAACCAGATACCAAATCTGCCAACGCTTTGATCTTAAACACCCCCACCTCTAGAACTGTGAAAAATAAATTTCTGCTAAGCCACCCAGATTGTGGCATTTTTATTACAGCAGCTCGAAGGGACTAAGACAAATCTCTAGCCTCAAATAATTTAGATCTTAGAAGGGGTGGGGGAAGGAGGAGTCAATTAATGACTAGAATAGAAGGTTGAAAATTATCAGGCAGGGGCACCTGGGTGGCTCAGTCGGTTAAGCGTCCCACTTCGGCTCAGGTCATGACCTCACAGTTTGTGAGTTCGAGCCCCGCGTCGGGCTGTGGGCTGACAGCTCGGAGCCTGGAGCCTGCTTCGGATTCTGTGTCTCCCTCTCTCTATCTCCCCCTCCCCAGCTTGAGCTGTGTCTGTCTCTCTCAAAAATAAATAAATGTAAAAAAAAAAAAAAGAAAATTATCAGGCAAAATGAGAATCATAAACTACTCTGGAAACATAAAAAAGCAAGACATTACTTCTAACTGGAACAATACGGTAAGAATTACCTGGGGTCTGAGCTGAGTTTTAAAGCACAGATCTAATTTGGGATGAGGTAGAGGCAGGCAAAAACCTTCCGAAGAAAGAGAAAACTGTAAAGATGGGAATGTGGAAGAGGCAAGCTCAGGACTGAAAATTCAGGCAGAATTGCACCGGGTCGTGGATTAGGAATAGTTTAGATGAAGACTGCGTAAGGAGCTGGGCACCAGACTATGCAATTTCTTGCACGACATTCTGAGGGATTTAGACTTTGTTCCACAGGCAATGTGGCATTACTGATGGTTTTAAGGAGTGACAGCAAATAACCTGTGTTTTAGGAAGTTCCTCTCGTCAGGAGTATGGGTAAGTAGAAAGGCAAAGAGCAGAAACGGGAATGATTTCAGGAGGAGGAGAAGATTTCACAGAGCTGAGGGGTTGCCAATGCAGGGAGAGAGTTAAGTTCCCGACTAAATTAAATGGTTAAATTTTAAGTTAGAAAAAAAAAAAAAGACTTGAACATACAATTCTGAGAAAGAATTGCATTTGAAGCGATCAAAGAAAAAAATTACCATGTCTTATCAATAAAACTCACATTCAGATAAATCCACTTTCATGAATAATAATATACGTTACATGTTAATTTTTGATAGCTTTTCATTTTCTTTTTAACCCAACGCACTACCAATCACACTGTCACTTACAGAGAAGGTGGGGAACATTCTAAAATGGCACAGATTACTGTCAGTCCAAATGATATGTGTTGTGTTGTGATTCTTTTTATGAATAATGTGCACTTTATTTTTATGCCACAGCACACCACATGTTTTGGTTTTTAACAGATGGCAAACTCTTTTTATCAGGGTTTTAAACTTGCACACTGGGAACAAAAACTATTTATACGGTAAACACTTTAGCTGATCCTATCTTTGGACAAGTTTAATTAAAGAATGAGATACCAACAGCACAATCAAGCAGACTCACGGGAGGAAGCAAGAAGTTGCTTCCTTGCTGAATACATTATTTTACCCCTGCAATTTAAAGCATCCATGGAAATAAATGGCACTATGGAGTTTTATAATAAACCCCATAAGCATTTAGCTTTTTTTGTTGTTGCTGCTAGCTGTTTTCAAACCTGGTGTTAATAAAGCTTTCACACCCAAGGAGAAGGAAAGCATAACTTACTCTTTAATGAGCTGCCCGGACTCGACTGCTCACATAGCCCTCCAGTAGCCTCACACCTTATACAGCGTGTAGATGCTGGTTTTCTACATACAAACACTTTCTAAAACATCCCTGGAGAATCAGTATTCTCTTGTCCCAAAGACACTGAATATGTTGGGATATTGGGAGGATCAAGCTTCAAATTCATCAAGAGCCTCTTAGAAACGGAACATAGGCACATAAACAGTATGAAACAGACTCTGCATTTGGGGATCACTTATATTTTTTATGAAATAATAAAAGGAGGGAAAGTAACAATAACAGTTGCTCATAACCATAGAGCAGGACGCCTCCAGCAAAGCGCAATGGTCATCCAAGGACAGGAGGATCCTGCAAAAACTGCCGGAGGCCAGGCAGAATCAGCTCCGTATCTTGCACGTGGAAGGCTTATTCAAGACCAAAGAGCAAATCGGAATTGGTAGGGCTGAGGGTACGTCTCCTGGGAAGGGACTCTTTCATCATACTCCAGTAATTTTCTTTTTTCTTTTTTTTTAATACACTTTTTTTTAATGTTTATTTATTTTTGAGAGAGAGTGTGTGAGCAGGGGAGGGGCAGAGAGAGAGAGGGAGACAGAGGATCCTAAGCTGGCTCTGTGCCGTCAGCAGGGAGCCCAACGCGGGGCTCAAACTCATTAACGGTGAGAGTGAGATCAGGACCCGGGCTGAAGTCAGACGCTCAAGCGAATGAGCCACCCAGGCACCCCAAGAATTCTCTAGTTTTGATCCAGTGACTTTAACCAGTAAGAGGAATTTCGGTGCCTATGAAGAAAATGTTCGTGGAAAGAAAGGAAGTACCGATGACTACTTTAAAGGCTGACGCAGGCTGAACAACACTCATGTTCCCACATTTCCTCTCATGTTATTATGGGCCTCAGTCTCCCAACACCACATTCAGCCCCATGCTTTAAAAAGAAAACAGATCGAGGGGCGCCTGGGTGGCTCAGTCGGTTCAGCGGCCGACTTCAGCTCAGGTCACGATCTCACCGACTGTGAGTTCAAGCCCCGCGTCAGGCTCTGGGCTGATGGCTCAGAGCCTGGAGCCTGCTTCCGGTTCTGTGTCTCCCTCTCTCTCTCTCCCTCCCCCGTTCATGCTCTGTCTCTCTCTGTCTCAAAAATAAATAAACGTTAAAAAAAAACACAAAAAAACAGATCGAACCAAAAGTTCAGTCTACGATGACCGACCAAGAGGGTGGGGGAGAAACCGTGTATTTCCATTACTTCAGTGCCTGTGTACTAAGTATGTCTGACCCTGTTAACCTAAGAGCCAATTTAAAACATTCCTCATTTTTAATTTCTTACTAACGAGTCTCTTCACTCATGTTTTATAATCACAGGGAAATACTCCAGGAAGTGCATGGCTGAGCTATTATCATACTTCTCAGGGGGTAAAAGCCGGTCTGCCTCTGGCCTCCTTCCTCACCCCACACAGAGGTGTGCGGTTAATGGCACAACAACAAATGCCCTGCTGGGTCCTATACCGCTCTGCCTGAGGCTGTCTTCAAGTGCCATGGAAAAATAGACTGCAGAGAAATGCACACGGGGTTCATGGCAGCAGTTATAAAGCAAGATGCGGTATGAATCAAAGTGACGAGGCACAGGAATAAAAAGCTCACCCAAGTTCATTGGTTTTATGTTGAAGCTATAATTTGGAATCAATGCTACTTCCACCCCACGACTAGCTGAATGACATTACTAATGACATCGCTAATATGGTGGTATAAATGCACAAAGGAGTCAGTGATCCTTGGGGAAGAGGAGCCAAATTTCAGTGATGCATAAAAATCAAGGTCATTACCTGAAACACACCTTTATCAAACCTTGCCTTTTGTGTAAAGCATATCAATTAAAGGCATCTTGCTGTATAGATTTCATCCACGGTTATTTCAAGTTTAGAGTGTTTCATACAACCTGAAGAGAGTTGGTATTACAATCATGGTAGCTAACCAGCCTTGAAGGCTTCAGATGAGTATATACACACACATACATACATATATACACATTCCTAGAAGTAGGTCCTAATACATCTTCACATGGACCAGGAAAGGAATAGGAGAAGGTAGCATTAATGGTATTGACAAATTAAAGGAGAGAAAGTGTAAAAACCAATGGATATTAGAAAAAACAAATCATGACAATTTTCCTAAAAGTGATAGTGTCAAAGGTTTCCAGAAAAGACTCTAACAAATTTAAACTGTTTTACAGACAGCACTACCATGATACCCTAGCAGAACTGCTCCTGGGGAAAGATGAGTGAACTGTGCACAGAAACACCTAGGAGCTGTTTTCCACATCAACACCTCAGGTCTTTCATTCAAAAATAATTAAGTATCTGAATTCACAGGTCTACACAAAGAGAATCCTATGGATATAAGCCTGATTTGCTACTTGAGGACCCGCTCACACATCTTCCCCCCCAGGAAGACTTCAGCTCCCTGCCCACCCCCGCCCCCCTCCTCCCGCCCCCTGGCTGTGAGTTATTCTGTTCTCCGGGCTCCCTCAGCATTTTGCCCGTAACCTCTACCTCCTTCTATTCTAGTGGTTTATTTGCTCTGTTTTCAGGGCATTCCACAGAACATGGCAAACAAAGGAAGTGGAAATATTTGTTAAATTAATAAGGCATCCTCTTAGCTAGAAGTTGTTGTCCCTCTACTCAGTTCCCATGTACATTCTTGAAGCAGAGTCAATGCTCAGGGGGACCCGGCACAAATGAACCTCCTGTACAAGAAAAGGGTAGAAATACATACAACTCCTCCTCTCTCTACCCACACATGCGGGCTTCTTAAAAATTAGCACAAAGGCAAAAATCACTGTGTTTTCTGATTCTACCATAGCCAAGTGAACAAATGTACTTGAAATGGGTTTAGAATTTGCAACACAAGTTGCTGCATATTTGCCTTAAGTGATTATTAACCACATCAGTGGTATTTTCGTATCACTTTAATGATAAGAGTTTTTAAAAAGTTCACTCTGGCAACCCAAGAATGAACAGGTACACAATGATCCATTAAATGCTGAGCACCTTTTGTGTGCAAGGTGCTTATTGGGAGACGGCACAGAGGGAACCAATCTAGTCAAATGCACTTGCTTTCTAGTTTTAGGCTCCTATTTTTCTCAAAGCATCTTCGTCCCAGTTAGGAATTTATCTTCAGTGCGTGATTTGTCCTAGGTTCCCAGCTACTTTCTAACCCATACATGATGAGGGTTAAATTAATTGGCTCTAACAGTTAAGCAGCAAAAAGGCCAAAGAGAACAGTTTCTGTCCCTGGCTTCTGTAGATGGGTGCAGATAGACAACAGGAGAGACAGGATCATTGATAACAACCATGTTCTTCGATAGGTGAAGTTTGAGCATGTGCAGACGGCAGGTAAGAATTCATTAACATTATTCTCTTGCAATACTGGCTCAAGTGTGTGAGGTTTAGCAAAGGAATGGACTTGTGCGAGATGAGAGGAGGGTGCAGATGAGACAGACCAGGGCCCCAAAGGGCCCACGACCAGATTCAGAAGCCTCCCCAGCCCAGCTCAGTATCCTACCAACACCACGATAAGGAAGTGGTCCGTTTTTCTCAGATTCACACACAGTTAGGTTTGCTCGCCATTTGTGACTCATATACTTATTGTTAAGACAGCCGTTTAATAAACTTACAATGGCCCTTTCCCTAGTACAGGTTCAGCTCACGGTCCAGTGTTGCTGACATCCCTGCACTGGTCCGACGCCCTGTAGCTGTCATCTGGACCAGCACCTTAGCTGGGCAGGGCTAGCGATGGGGCCCTGGGCTGCGTGCCAGTGCCTCTGGAGGAATCCATTGCTTCCCCTCTACGTGGAAATCCTTCTGTCAGCAAACGTGTTCCTGCTCCCGGGACTTGTTGCCTGTTCCTGATGCCCTGTGATAAGGGCTTCGACCTGTTTCTGAGATATATCTGCCTGCTGCCTGGCCTCCCGGACACCACCTGCTGCTTGCACCTAATTTTCTGTCCCACCCTTGAGTGCCTGTCTGACCTCAGGCTCCAGCCACTCTCCACCCGGCTCTAAGCCACCTGCTGATCACACTCAGCAATAGCAAAGGACCTTAGGAGCTAAGTAGACGACGAGTGGGAAGAAGTAGCATTCTGGCACAGGAAAAAAACACGACTGCCGGGCTGAGGTGTTAGGAATAAGTAAGGAGTCTGGCTTCCTGGGCAGAATGTAATAAAATCGCCTGAACTGAAACAGAGAGGATCTGATTTATTTTCACTATTATTAATACTTTCTACTGTCAACACATATTTGATTTTGAAATGAAAAACATATAAACATACGGCAAGAATTACTGCTGTAAATGCCGGTACCATCAACCATTACATCAGAAGAATAAAAAAATGCTGTGGAGAAGAGCTCTGTAATCAGACTGAGGTAATTTTCCGTAATGCATTTTCCAAACTAATGCGCTCTCCAATTTGAAGCCTTGTTTAAGTAAATGAATGTATCTGACTACTGACAGCACTTTTTATGACAGCACTGTCTTTTTATGACAGTTCTTGAAAGCTTAATTTTAAGCTAGCCTGAGCATATGTGGCTAATATGTTCATCTTTAATTTGCTTCGGCGTACAAATAGACCATGTGTTAATACACAATAAAGTGGATCACTCTGATTTGAAGACAGGGTCATACTTCCCATCAGTCAAAAGAAAATTTAGACCCAGATGATAATTTTCAAACGCACTAATATCCGGGTTTTTTCCTTGATAAACCTATTGTGCTCCCCTGCTCATGTTGTCACAACCGCGGCAGAAATCAGCTTTGTAAGCTGGTGAGTGGTCAACGGAAAGCATGAGAATGGGATTTTACAGATAACCAAGAATTTGCTATTATTGTCCTGCGGTGCATCTGACTGAAGATTCATTCCGGTGCAAACAGGTGCCCTGAATTATCCCTGGTACCACAGTTTGGCTGAAATCATGAAATGAAAAATAAAAACAAAGCAAATGTGTATTTCAACACAGCTAAAATCTCTACTGCACTTGCTGAGACTGGTAATATATGCTGAGCTCAGTTAAATCACCAAAATTGCTGTAATTAAACTTCTCTCTAAATCAGACTTGTAGAAGAGTCAGAAATCTCCTATAATTAACTTATCTGTGGAAGTAATCAGACAATAACTGCTGGTGTATTTTAGGGACCACTTAAAACTACAGTAGCTGTTGACTGTCATGATTATAATAAATCTTTAACAGCAGGTTCCCTCACAACCCCTTCTCACAGCTGCAAGGGTGGGAGGGAGACTTTTCCCCGAGCATTTCCTGGAGTTGGTTTAAGTGTGCTATTGCTACACGGCTCTTCGATGATACGGGAAGATTGCTAAGGCGTCATGGTACGGCCTGAATGGAACCACCAGTCGGCGCTACCCCTAGGTGGCCTGTTGGTACTAACAATAAGAACAGATAGCGTGTTAGGTTCTGCTAAAGACAATGAACCAAAGCACCTCCAAAAAGCAGCTGAAAGACAGAAGACCTAGGGTACCTGGGTGGCTCAGCCAGTTAAGCGTCCAACTCTCGATCTCGGCTCAGGTCATGATCTCATGGTTCGTGAGTTTAAGCCCCACATGGGGCTCTGCCCTGCCAGCACGAAGCCTGCTTGGGATTCTCTGCCCCTTCTCTCTCTCTGCCCCTCTCCCACTCGCACTCTTTCTCTCCCTCTCAAAATAAATAAATGAACTTAAAAGACAGAAGACCTACCTGTAGAAATCACGCAATAATTAAGTTCAAGGTAGTGATGACTTGGTCAAGCCCATGTGAAGGGCTCTCAGAGACCAAAGCCACTGAAGCTTGATGACAGCTGTCTTCCCAGACAGGTACTACCATTCGTATCCGAAGAAGACAAAAGAATGAATTATTTGAGGGAAGAACAATGCTCCCAAGCCAAAGCCATCTGAATCAAGGCTGTCCAATGTTTTGGTACATATTTTATTACAACAGAAAAGTATATGAAAGCAAGGAGATACTGCTGGAACAAAGTACTACACAGGTGAGAGAACAACATTCTCATGCATCCATTCACACACTAACTTATTTCAATGATTATGTATCTGTAAAGCACTGTACACGAAACTGATAAAGCACCAACTGGGAAAGTATTTTTGCAATACAAAAACCAACAAGGGTTTAGTATCAATATTAATGAAATCCTAAAAACCAACGAGAAAAAAAATACGTGAATAGGCAGTTCGCAGAATGGACACATTTAAGATGTTCAGCTTCTCTAGCATTCAAAGAATGTTAATATTCATATTTCATTATATCAATGAGTTACCATGGATTTAAATAAATTAAATCAATGAAATGTCACTGAAACATTAAAGCAGCTATTGGAAGGCACTGGAAAATGACCAAAGATAGGTAGAAACTTATAAACAAAAGAATTTATTCTTGACAGTTTCTACATTGGATAAGAATGGTAAATTGGTGATCTTTTCAGGTGTGGGGGTACTTGGCTCCCCAACCACCCCAAGTCAGGCAGTGGAACTGTGTCCTTCCCCGCTGAAGGGGGCAGGTGACAGCATGCAGAGAGCAGAGCTGATAAAAATTTTAAAGAGAAATTTTAGATGCAAGAGAACCACAGAAGGGCTGAGATCCAAAGTTTGAGAATACACTCTGCACAGATCCTGGCTGACTGATAACTTTCCATCTTCATGGACAGCCCCTGGGAGGCTGGTGAAAAATCAGGCAGAATCTCAATGAGGATGGACTGCATCCTTCCCGTATCATCAAAGAGCATATGTAGCTGCAAAAACAATTACCCCCAAACCTAGCAGCTTACAGCAACCATAAACATTTCGTTTCTTCCACAAGAAGAAGACCTATTTTGCTATCTAGACCTATTCAAAGTGCTGCTTATGTATTCTCATGGCAAGGCAGCCAGCTTCCTCTAGAGCAAGCAAGTGATCCAAAGGAGAGCGAGGTAGAGTATACACTGACCTAGACTTGGGATTCACCCTCGGTCAATTCTGCATTGCCCTATTAGTCACATAGGTCAGCCCTATTCAATGGAAAGAGGATCCCACAGAAGCACAAATACCAGGAGGCAAGAATCACTGGGCGCCCTCCTGGATGTTAACTACTACAGAAATCTACCTCTGAAAGACAAAACTACTCTAGTGACATGTGCACGTGTGTTGTGTTTTGCCCGAGTACATTTCTCAATACACACTCAGTTGGGGTAGCAGAAATTAGAAGCCCTAACGGCTTGAGGTATAAGATAGCAGAACCTCAGGCCGGCAAAGCAACTGGAAATTAAGAGGGCGAATATCAGAAAGAAGCCCCCAAATCTGAGTATGAATTCTGCCCACATCTAAACTACACAGGCCCAGAGTACCTCCATTTCTACTCTCCAGAGAGCTGAACTTAAAAAATAGCAGCTGGGAGCCAAACAACGACGACGACGACGACGATGACGACGACAACAAATTGAACAGGGAAAGCAGTCACTTTCTGCAGGGGAGATGGATTTTTCAGTTTGAGTCCAGGCAAGCTAACTGTCTACTAGGTAGCAACAATCATTGTGGGGGGGGGGGGGGGAGAAAAGTTCCAGAGTTGCTGTAACAGATTATATACACAGTCCAGCTTTTGCCCACAATTTACTAGACATGCAAAGAAACAGGACTCTCCTGATCCACACTTAGGGGGAAAAAGTAGTCCGTAGCAACTATCTCCAAGTGTGCCCAGATACTGGGTTTAGTGGAAAAACATTTCAGATTGCTGATTATTAATAAGTATAAACACTTAAAGAAAAGCATGGTATTAATGAATGAACAGATATGGAATCTCAATAGTGAAATGGAAACTATAAAAAAGCAGCAATCAGAGATCTAGAGTTGAAAAGAAAAGTAGCTAGAATGAAAATTTTACTACATGGGCTGAAGAGCAGATTTGAAATAGAAGAAGAAAGACTCACTGACCTTAAAGACAGAACAACAGAAATTTATGCAATGCAAGAGGGGAAAATGATAACAAAAACAAAAGTTTCAGAAACCTGGATATTATCACGCAGTCCGACAAGTAACTGGAATACTACATGTAGTGGAGAGGAAAAGAAAAAATAAATAAATAAATATGGCTGAATATGGCTGAAAAACACTTAACTCATAATAAGAAATTTTGATAAGAATTAAATGAGAACCTATGTGAAAACAACATGAAATACAGTACATTATAGACAGCTAAGGTTAATTCATATATTGATACTTCTGTTTATAAACTCTTCTTGCCCATCACTTGGGCCATTTGCATCTCATAATATCACCATCAGATGAAAAGCTAAATTAAAGGGAAAGGGATTAAGCCACACTTTTCATACCATAACTATTTATTCAACTCCTATGATATTATGGTTCAGGGCTATTAGAGGGACGTGATGGTTTAATTTTATGTGTCAACTTGACTAAGCCATGGCACCCATATATTTGGTCAAACGTGTCTGCATATTGCTGTGAAGATATTTTTTAGAGGACATTAACATTTAAATCAGTCAGCTGGGAGTAAAGTGGATTATCTGCCATAATGTAAGTGGGACTCATCCAATCAGTTGAAGGCCTAAAGAAAAAGACTGACACTGACTCCCCCAACCCCCCACCAAGGAGGAGGAAACTCTGCCTTCAGACTGCCTTTGGCCTCAAGCTATAATATCAACTCTCCCTTGGGTTTCCAGTTTGCCTACTTACACTGCAGATTTTGGACTGGCTAGTCTCTACAATCATGCGAGTCCATTCCTTAAATCTCTGTGTCTCTGTCTCTATCTCTCTCTAAACATACACACATACATACGCGCGCGCGCGCACACACACACAC
This sequence comes from Acinonyx jubatus, assembly GCF_027475565.1. NCBI lineage: Eukaryota > Metazoa > Chordata > Mammalia > Carnivora > Felidae > Acinonyx > Acinonyx jubatus. Next base: position 69,705,904 of record NC_069394.1, on the reverse strand, counting down.
ACACACACCCCTATTGTATTAGTTCTGTTTCTCTAGAGAACCTTGACTAATACAAGGTGGGGGAGGGTGTCACGGTTCCTACCTTTAAGATGCCTTCTGTCTATACTCAACACGTCTCCAGAGACAAGGGGAAACAAAAGCAAAAATGAACTATTGGGACCTTACCAAAATAAAAAGCTTCTGCACAGCAAAGGAAACAATTAGCAAAACTAAAAGGCAACAGACAGAATGGGAGAAGATATTTGCAAATGACATATCAGATACAGGGTTAGTATCCAAAATCTATAAAGAATTTATCAAACTCAACATCGAAAAAACATATAATCCAGTGAAGAAATGGGCAAAGGATATGAGGAGACACTTCTCCAAAGAAGGCATACAGATGGCCAACTGACACATGAAAAAATGCTCAACATCACTCATCATCAGGGAAATACAAATCAAAACCCACAATGAGATACCACCTCACACCCGTCAGAAGGGCTAACATTAACAACTCAGGCCACAACAGATGTTGGCGAGCATGCGGAGAAAGAGGATCTCTTTTGCATTGTTGGTGGGAATGCCAGCTGGTGCAGCCACTCTGGAAAACAGTATGGAGGTTCCTCAAAAAACTAAAAATAGAACTACCCTATGACCCAGCAATTGCACTACTAGGCATTTATCCATGGGATTCAGGTGTGCTGTTTCAAAGGGACACAGGCACCCCCATGTTTATAGCAGCACTATCAACAATAGCCAAAGTATTGAAAGAGCCCAAATGTCCATCGATAGATAAATGGATAAAGAAAATGTGGTATATATACACAATGGAGTATTACTCGGCAATCGAAAAGAATGAAATCTTGCTATTTGCAAGTATGTGGATGGAACTAGAGGGTATTATGCTAAGTGAAATTAGGGAAAGACAAATATCATATGACTTCACTCGTATGAAGACTTTAGGATACAAAACAGATGAACATAAGGGAAAGGAAGCAAAAATAATGTAAAAACAGGGAGGGGGACAAAACACAAGAGACTCTTAAATATGGAGAACAAACAGAAGGTTACTGGAGGGGTTGTGGGATGGGGGATGGGCTAAATGGGTAAGGGGCTTAAGGAATCTACTCCTGAAATCTTTGTTGCACTATATGCTAACTAACTTGGATGTAAATTAAAAAAATAAATTAAATTTTAAAAAGATGCCTTCTGTCTAAAAATTAAGGGAAAAACTCACAACACATGCTAAAAATCTACAAGCACAGGGTGTCTTGGGAGTAGAAAGGAAAAGCACATCTTCTGGTCTGGAGTGAGAGACAGGGGTGCACTTGGGGGAGGATTCCTAGCAGAGGGAACCTTTAAGCTCATAGAATAAGGAGCAGGAGCTTGTCAGGTGAATGTGAAGAGGAGAGGCAGGAAAGAACATTTTGAACAGGGGAAAGCCATAAACAGAAGCCAGATCCCGAGAAGCTTAGGTGCTATACCAGTAAGTTTAGTTTTCATCCTCAAGACGATGATGAACGACTTTGATCAGATATGTTACATTCAGTTCTAAGAGTCCCAGGAAAAACTTCACTGACAGATGTATTTTTTAATAATGAGAAAACTTCCTAATGAGCCTTGACCATTTGCTCACGTTGGTTCCGTGTTCTCCTTACGATCACAGAAAACCCAGAAGTATTTATACAAGGCACTGGTTGCAGCAAGCTGATTTACTGGCTATATCATAACCTTCTCAGCCTTTTAAGCTGCAAAATGTGATTTCTGTTAGTGTAAATGTGACTTGTTTTCTAGTGCCATCTGGTGTTTTATTAGGGCACAGATTACTACTTTTCAAAAGAATGCAAACAGCAAGCAAGACACCGTTAAATGCCTAAAAGACAGTCACAGAATCTACTGTTTAAGCATATCCTTAATTGTAATGAATGATAAAATGAGATATTAAATATTAGTCTAAATCAAAGAAAAATTTCAGGAAAAGTCCTCGATTCAAATGCAATTTTAACACACACACACACACACACACACACACACACAGAAAAAAACACATTTCCTTTTTGCAGGCATGGGTATTTTGTTAGTTTTTTTCAAATTCCTTTAAAAGACTCACAAATCCTCAATTAAAAACTAACACTTGATAGATGTTAAATCAGCCACCTGTTGCATACTTTTCTGTTCAATGAACTGTTAAGGCCCACATTTTTTCAGGAGCTTCAAGTCATTTTTGGCTCCTGTCTTTCTTTCATACTTCATATCCTATCCATTAGCAAATTTTAGTGACTTTATCTTCAAATACATGGAGAACCCAAATGCCACTCACCTCCACTACCCCACATCCTAATCCCGACCATTACTACCTCTAGGAGTCGCCTAAGTGGTCTCCCTGCTTCCAATCTTGTATCCCCAGAGCTAGAATGAGCCTTTTGTAACGTGCCAACCTTCTGTTCAAAATCTCCCAGTGGCTTCCCACCTCGCTCGAGATAATACACAAAATCCTTCTGGCTGGTGGCCTTCATAGCCCTGTGTGATTTGGACCCTGCGAGCCCTCGGAGCTCACCCACTCCTTCCCCTCCCCCTCCCACATTCCCCAGCCACCACACTGGCCTCCTCTCTGATCCTCATGCTAAGCACCCTCCCACGGGGGCTATGGATATGCCCTTCCATCCCTGGACTTCCTTCTCCCAGATGCTTCCACAGCTTATTCCCTTGCATCTTCAAATGTCACTGTCCCAGAGGACTCTCTACGGAGCAATACTCCTGCCCGCTGTCAGGCTCTGTAGTTTTTTTCCTATTTTATATTCCTTTTCATACTTATCACTATTATATTCTGATTTTTAAAAATTACATATCTAACCTTCCCCCTCCACACACATACACATTATAAGTACCATGAGAACTGGGACTTTGTTTTTACGGTGTCAGCCCCAGTGCCTAAAATAGGGCCTGGCACATAGTAGGTACACAACCATGTATTGAATAAATGGATGAATAAAAGTTAGTGTTTGAATGGGACATCTAGTAAGCCATTTTAGCACTGCATTATTTTGTAGTTCGTGCATTTTGCGGTTGTGGAATACAGAATAAGTGGGAAAAGATGACATCCAGTGGGGAGAAACTGATACAGCAACTTTATCTAAAATGGACAGAAGTAATCTGATTCAGTTTAAGAATCTGGCACCTCCAAATAGGGCTTATTTTGGAATAAGCCTTATTTCAAACCCATGACTCCATCAAAATAAACTTAATATGACTCTCTAAAAGGAAGGGGACATAGAATTATTAATTCTTTTTTTTTTTGTAAGTTTTATTTTTACTTATTTTGAGAGAGAGAGAGAGAGAGAGAGCGAGCACGAGTTGGGGAAGGGCAGAGAGAGGGGGCGGGGAGAGAAAATCCCAAGCAGAGTCTACAAAGTCCGTGCAGAGCCCGAGGTGGGGCTCAAACACTCGAACCACAAGATCGTGACCTGGGCTGAAGTCAGATGTTCAACTGACTGAGCCACCCAGGCGCCTCTAGAATTATTAATTCGAAGTAAAAGCAAAATCTTCCACTCTTATCAGCAGTCCCTCAATACACTTGAGGAGCAATAACATAAGTAGAAAATCAGGCAACCTAATAATTCATCTTGAGATAAATTCATAATAGCCATAAAAAGGAAACAAAACTCCAGTTCTATTATTCTGAAACTAAGGTCTATTAAAACACTTTCCAATTTTCAATTGTTCCACAGGTGGATTCTTTCTTTCCCCTTCTCCCGTCCCTACAGTTAACAGCACCATATGAATCTGAGTTAAAAAAAAAAAAAAAAAAAAGGATAGAATCCCAAAGTGGACAATGAATTCCAATGGATTTTCCATGAATCCAGGGTAATACCGATCACCCTATTTTTAAACTCTAAGACTATTCCAGCATTTCATACTCAGTAAAATACCGTTCGCTACAAACATCTTTCGGTTGGAACGGATAGTAACTGCCAGTTTTACACAACGGAAGGCGATGAATCAGCCAAGTGAAGCTGTTCCGTGGCTTCTCTCCAGGGATTCCCTGAAGAAACAGCCAAGAGAGGCCAGCACCCACCACACTGGGAAAGTCCCCTTGGCATCAGAAGCAGCCTGGAGGGCAAGGCTGTACAGAGCATGGCGGGCAGTGCAGAGGGAGGCAAGGCCCCCTGAGGAAGAAACGGAGCCTCTGCAGACAGAGCAGCAACACGTCTTCCAGTCATGCTGTGAGCAGGAGAAACAACACCCACGACCTACCCTCTCCGTCTCTACCTTTGTCAGAAGCACCGGGGCAGACCTCCCAAAAACACACAAGTCAACGTGTGAATGGCAAAGGCTCTGATTTGCAGACACGCACAGGGCCTGGGTAGGCCATCCTAGTACCTGAAGGAACATGTCAGCCCCCCTGCCATGGCGTCGCCTCTGATTTTCTGACCGCATGGCATATACTCTCAGCTTGGTCAGGGTGCTCTAGCTTCACAGGCATGGCTTTCCCGCCACAGGACCTTTGCACAGACTCTTCCTCTGTTCAGTGTGCTCCTGGCTCAGCATTCGCACAGCTGCCTTGATTACATGGCTAACCCCCTCAGAGACCTTCTCCCCTTCCCATTTCCCTCCAGCACACTCTCCTGTTTGGTTTCCTTTAGAGCACCATCTCTATTTTAGTTTGTGTATGTGTTGCTGGACTCCTTACTGGGATGTAGGCTCTATGAAAGCAGGGATTTTGTCTTATTCTCACCTGCACCCACTTCCCTACAACAGTATCTGGCACGCGGTAGGCATGCAAATATTTAAGTGGATAAATAAACCAGCGTAGGTTTTCGTGAATGATGAGAAATTGATGGTTTTTTTAATACTCCGGTGACTTAATGACTTTTTAGCACAAAGCAGTAGCCATTTCCATAAAATCTGGTGGCAGGGCATACTTCGGTGACAAGACAGTAAAATGCCGCATGCCCAAGACTGCCAGTTGCCACGTGCTCTCAATATTCGACGTTCCTTTCTTCTGTAGAGCTAGAGCCCTGAATTTTAGCTGCACCAACATGCTATCAGTTAAAGACAGCTCCCCCAAGAACTACCCTCCTACTCTCCCCACTTCCTTCCTGTTACCTCGATGTGGTGATAAGGGCTTGGGCTTGAATGGCCCTTTTGGAACGTAAGGTTATGGACTAAAGACGGCAGAATGGCGAGAGAGGAGCTAGGTCCCTAAGGAGCCACTAAACAGGCCCTAGTTTATTTATGTGGATAAGAAATAAACTCTTACCTTGTTTAAGCCACGGCAACTTGAGGTTTGTAAAAACTAGACGTAACTGTATTTAATTGTAATGGGAATGTGGCGATCTGTAGGGAAGGTCTGAATCTAACTCAAATGCTGAAGACACAGGAGGAGGGTAAAAACGGGGGGCTGTTAAAAAAAACCAGGGTTTTCCTTAAAATTGTTTCTTTCCCTAATCAACATAGGGCAGGAAAACAAGAAGAAAGTCCAAAGAGGATCTGTTTTATATCCCTTCTCTGTTATACTTGGGGCTGGTATCTGGGATCACAGAGCGAGACGCTGGCTAACCTGGTCCCAAAGAACAGCCTTGGTGCAGAGGCAGGACAGGAAGTGTTCATTGGTCCAAGGCCAACTGAATGATGTGGATCATTCTGTGAGTTTTTTGTACAGCTAAATTTATTCAATCAAAAAAACCAAAAAACAAAAACCACCCTTTATTCTTTCACTATATGTGTCTTACTTTGGGAGCTAAAAGTACTTTTGCTTTCGTAGCTGATTAGGACAGTACATATGGATCTTTGAAAAGCACTGCTTGAACAAAATTTAAAAACTGGCTGACCCACATCAACGAACTGAACCGCTAATCAAAAGCAATCCGAAGTCCAGATATTTGGATGGCAGCAGTGTAGCAGACTGCATTTATCATTTACAAATTCTAGTTTCATTTTAACTTCCTGTTTTGAAGTAGGGCCTGTGAGGCATGAGAAACACTATGCTTATTTCTGGATGAAGAAACTGTAAGTGTATGTAACACTTTAACGCCAGTCAGTTCTGCGCTCCAAACAGCAGGGGTACGAGGACACATCCACTGAGCTCAGACGTACGAGGTCATGGAGGAGATCACACAGTCGTCCCAGCATCTTGAGGGATGACAACAGCAGTCTCCTTACCCCAGTGTCGCTGATTCAGGTCTGGGTTCCCCATAGATCTCCATCCTAGGAGTTCTAGCGGGGTGTGCTTCTTACTCCAGAGCTTGGGTTTTAAAGAGCCTATCATGTCTGTTCATATTAATCTTTAGGAATTAAAACATAATAGAAATTCATTCAAATACTGACTGAACGCCTACTATGTGCCAGGCACAAGAAATGCAGCGGTGAGCAAAACAGACAAAAATGCGTCTCCATGAAAATTTAATTCCAGGGGGAGGTTTGAACAAACACGAAAGAATGAGACAAACTATCAAATATAATCACGTGGTAGTAAGCGGTATGGAGAAACCAAAGCAAGGAAACAGGGTAGGGAAAGTAAGGGGGGTTGGGAGAGCGTGCAGAGAGAGCAGTGCTCTGAGGACCCAGTCCCGGGCGCTGGGGTGCCGGAGGGTCAGGGAGACGAGCGGCCATCTGAAGAGGCTGAGAACAAGCAAACAGCAGACAGTCGGAGAAAAACCAAGAGGATGTGGCATCAGCAAACCAAGTGAGAGCAGGGTTCTGGAATCGAGGATCTACCCAAAACCCGGTGACATCCTCCTCCTTGCTTTCTTTTTTTCTCCGCAGTACAGTCACCCCCCCTTGTCTGTGGGGGATCCATTCCAAGATTCCTAGCGGATGCCGGAAACCACAGACAGTACTGAACCCTATACAGACCAAGTTTTTTCTGATGCACATACACCCATGATAAAGTTTAGTTTACAGATCAGGCACTGTAGGAGATCAACAACAATACTAGTAATAAAATAGGACAAATACAGCAATATACTGTAAGCAATGTCATATGAATGTGGTCTCTCTCTCTCTGTCTCCCTCTGAAAATACCGTACAGTCCTGGACTCATCCTTCTTATGATAACGCCTACATGATGAGATGAAGTGAGGTGAAGGATGTGGGCATTTCTGACAACACGTCAGAAAGAGGGTTCTGCTTCCTGACCACATCTGACCACGGGTAACTGAAATCGCAGAAAACAAAAGCGAGGATAAGAGAGCTCCTTACTTACGATCGGAGTATGTCACAGCATCCTGGAAGATTAGGAAGGCAGCGTGGAGAACCTGTGCCATGACTGAGCTAAATCCCAGTCACCTACGTATAAAAACCAACCGACAGTTTCTGATACTGACGAGAAACGTGCAGAATTAGCAAGTTATTTAGAAATGCGCAGGTAAGTACCAGAAGAAACGGCTAAAAGAAAGTCAGCAATGGGACTCACGGACAGGGAGCAGTAGGGGAGAAGACTGCTGTTTTCATGAAAAGTCATATGTTAAAAACTACCCGTATTAATTTGATAAAAAAATTAAATACAACTAGTCTGGAAAAAAAAATACGTGACTAAATGCCTAGTTCCCAGCCTAAGGGCTACCGAATTACAGCCAGCGGCTAGCAATTTCACGTGGTCATCAAGTTTTATTTGTACACTAAGACTGCGTACCTTATGTGTATTATAACATGTTATGTGTAAATATAATATATCTACTCTAACATCTACTCAAATGTAGACACCGCTTTCATCACTAAAAATTAAAGGCATTTATGAAATTCTAATGCTTAATCATTAAAGATTTTATCATTCAAATGATACTAAAAGCAAACAGAACTACCCTATGATCCAATAATTGCACTACTGACGATTTACCCCCCAAAAACAAAGAAAAAATAACTAATTCAAAGGGATACATGCACCCCTGTGTTTATCGCAGCATTATTTACAATAGCCAAACTATGGAAGCAGCCCAAGTGTCCACCGACTGGTGAATGGATAAAGAGGATAGGTAGGGTATACACATCTTCAATGCAACGGAATATCATTCAACCATAAAAAAGAATGAAATCTTGTCTTTTGCAACAACAGGGATGGGGCAAGAGAGTATAATGCCAAGTGAAACAAGTCAGCCAGAGAAAGACAAATACCGTAAATTTCACTCATATGTGGAACTCAAGAAACAAAACAAATGAGCGGGGGGGGGGGCGGGGGGGGGAAGAGAGAGAAGAACCAAGAAAGAGACTCTTCACTATAAGAACAAAATGAAGGTTACCAGAGGGGATGGGGGTAATTAAACAGCGCACGTATCATGATGCAAATAAACAAATAATTAATTAAATAAATAAAATTACTGAAAAGATTTACGAGAGCTAAAATTTGCAGCCTTATTTACTATTTAGAGATTCTTATTGACCGGGCTTGAATTAAATACTTGAAAATAAAAATGTCAAGGACTGGAAAGAATAAAGACAAGTGGAATATGAAAAATAAAGCATAAGCACCATTCTTTTAAAAGGACCACTTTTTAACTTAGTTCTTCACTCTAATAAGAGCTGACTTAAAATTCTACTGGATTCTTAAACTTATTGGAATCCCACTGTAATCAACTCTGGGAAGGCAGACATGATTCATTCTATGTGGATGTAATCTTGTTTGCGTGTCTTTCCAACAATTCAGAGTTCCTTGAATAAAGAGAACATGTTCTAGTAATCTCTGGATCTCTATTCCTGGCACAGATGCTAACATAAACAATCATATTTGACGTTTCCTAAGTGCTTTCCCTGTGCTGCACACTTCCTTAAGCACTTTGCACATATTTTCACCCAATTACTATTGTAGAAACAGGAGTCATCTGCTTCCTGAACTTGGTACTGTTTTATTCCCATATCACAGAAGAGGAAACTGAGGCACACCAGGCAAGGGATTCTCAGACACACATAGAGTGAATGGCAAAACGAGGATTAAAAGCCAGGCAATCTCTCTTTAGAGCCTTGGCTCTTAATGTTTATGTAAATATTACTAAATGTTTGATAAAATCATTGGAATAATAAACCCAGAGATAACTTCTTTTAACTGGTAATAAAAAAAGAAAATCATCATGCTATTCGTGAATGCTATGCTGATTTTTTTCCTATGCATATTTGAAGGGTTGTTTGTCTGATAATCTCACCTTTTTCTTTTTGTTCTGGATCATCTGTTTTTCTATTTGTTTCTGAAAAGTAAAGACAAAACAAAATGAATATTGTGAATGTCACCATTCAATATCTCAAAATATAGGACCATATTTAAATGAATTCAAACAAATAAAATTTAAGAAAAATATTTCTGGGCATAGAGTTTAATTTTCCAAAACCTTAAATTCTTTCCCACATGAAATTGGTTACAAAAACATTAAGATTAGACTCATTTGAATTACTTAGAAAAGCCACCAGGCAGTGGGGCGCCTCGCGTCTCAGTCGGTTAAGGTTCCAACTTTGGCTCAGAGCATGAGTCTCATAGCTCACAAGTTCGAGCCCTGGTTCGAGCCCTGTGTCGGGCTGCGCTGACAGTGTGAAGCCTGCTTCGGATCCTCTGTCTCCCTCTCTCTGCCCCTCCCCCACTCATTTTCTCTCTCTTAAAAAAAAGTCACTGAGCAGTAACCAGGACTGAGGCATCTGGCTAAGTGTTCCACATCTACAGGACACTGGCCGTGGGTCATCCCCACCAATTCTTTTTTTTTTTTTTTAATTTTTTTTTAATGTTTATTTTTGAGACAGAGAGAGACACAGCGTGAGCAGGGGAGGGGCAGAGAGAGAGGGAAACATAGAATCTGAAGCAGGCTCCAGGCTCCAAGCTGTCAGCACAGAGCCCGATGTGGGGCTTGAACCCACAAACGGTGAGATCATGAGCTGAGCTGAAGTCGGACGTTTAACTGACTGAGCTACCCTGGCGCCCCAATCCCCGCCAATTCTAAGTGCCTCTGTGGGGACAAAGGCAAACTGAAGTGGAGAGAAGCCCTCATCAAAGCTCGTTCAATATCTGCATTGTCTCCTAAAACCCTAAGAGTACTTTATAACAGCAATTGTGTGCTTTAAAGGAATACAGTGTGTCCCCGTCACTGGGGTGACACCAGTCTCCCTTCCCTAAGGACTTCACATATACACAGGTGGCCTGCTGAGGGTGCTTGCACTGAGCCCAGGTGCTGAGGAGCCCACGGCTTACCTGTGTCAGCCTCTCACTAAGTGAGTCAGAGTCATAGGGTCTGTCCTACAAACGGGGCTGAGTGCAAACCCACCCAGAACCTGGGCCAGTCAAACAACATCCCCCCTACATGGAAAACTATGGTACCTGATCTGACCATGCACTTATAACCTCATTTCTGCATTATCTCATATCTGGCTTACTGTTTAATATAGGTTGGGGTCTAGTAGACCAGTTGATTATAGTTCCAGCAGGTACTTATCTAGCTTTGGGTATTTCTCAGCACACACGTTTCAGCATGGATGTTGGAGTCGGGATGGGGTAGCATTTGGGAGGCTGATATAAAATCTGACTCAGTTCTTCCCCCATCGTAGCCTGCACTCTGGGGTGAGATCAGGGATACAACCACAGAACACTAGACTTTCTGCTCCCCAGTTTCCTCCATACGTTCAAGATCACACTTATCATTTTTTAGAAGTGAAAAGTCAATCTGAGGCAGGCTCCCAAAGAAGGAATTTTCATAGGTCAAGTGTTTTTGAGACGCTAGTGGAGAGGAAGGGAGCAGCCTTTCAAAGCTGCAGTGTGCCAGCCTCGGTCTAAGCCCATGGCATCTGTCTCCTGTCTCCTCACACCCGGGAGGGAGGGAGGTCTCATCTCCCTCTGTGCAAGGGAGGAAGCTGAGGCTTAGAAAGTAGAGTGTCTGACGTTATCAAGGTCAGTTTACATCCCTCCAGAGCATATAATCTTCTACAGTGCCCTTCTCTGCAAGAGAAATAAAGGGTAGTGACGTGTAGGTCTTGCCTTCCGCAAAGAGTGGGTTTTATAAAGTTGACTGCCACACACTTCCTGCCACTGAGGCAGGACAGACACAGGGCATTTAAAAACAAAAACGAAAGCACGTTCTAGATCTCCAGTGAATGTTCTAGAATTTCTGATCTCATTAAAGTTAGGCAGTGTATCATTTAACAGGCAGACGTCAGGGATACAGGATTGAGGGAAATCGTCAACAATTTCAGTCCTCGAGAAGTCCTTCCGGTGGTATCATCAGTGTCTGCAGGAAGGTTGTGACCCTCCACGTCCTCAGTAATCTGTCACCTGGCACACGGCTAGTGTAATTTGAAAAGTCGAGCACAAAATGCAAGTTCCTAACCTGACTAGAGAAAACAGGCGGGTACTGGTCATGAAGAAGAGTTTAGGGTTCTCCACACATCTTCTGCCCCAAGGGAGTTAATAAGGAAGGAGGAGTGGTTTGATCACATTTTAAATAGGTGTGAGAGGGCCCTGGCCAGGCGTCCCAGGAACAAGGGACACCACCTTTCTTGCTCTTCCAACGGAGTATCTATGATGAGGCAATGAGCTTGACCTAAGAAGGCCCAGCCCAAACTCGCCCAGCTCTGGGCAAAAGCTCTCGCTCGTGTCCCCTTCTGTCCCTCACATCACATCAACATGCTAACATCTGTGACTCATATTTGGATATGGGGAAATGCACAGAGAGCAGGTAGGTTAGCCTCTCTGATTGGCAGTGCTGAAATGTAGCTTAGATAAACGGGTTTTCTAAGAGTTCCAGCTTACTCACTGCTACCCTGCACAGCTAATAGTAAAGTGTTACTCTGCTTTACTTTATTCTCTGCACATACGCGTGTCTGAGACACTTTATGTGGACCTTGCTGTGCCACAGAGGAAAACCGACTTGTTGGATGCTTATTGTGTGCCCGGCATTGTTCTAAGCACAAAATGCAGATGATCCCATCAATTCCATCGACCCAGTCCAATTCCGAAAGTTATCAAAGTACAGTTCACTTGTATCTCATACTTAGTGTTTAAGCACTCATACTGAAGAAGAAAGACATTATGCAATCTCTAACCGTACTTAACTCTTTTATCCCCTTTCAGAATAAGAAAACTCTTACTAAAATGAATGGGATCTTAAGTGTCCAAAAATTATCATGAACCATTAAAGAAAATCACTTTCATGAATTGAAAAATCCTCAACTCTATGATGTTCCAGATACTGTGCTGATCTGCTTTCTGGCCAGCTCTTCTTGGACCCCAGGCACATCTCAAAGCTAATTTCCATCCGGGTCTAGTTGTCCTCCCAAGCTCATCACAATGGCGTCTGTGACTCCCTAGGACCCAGACCTAGGGCTCTGCTTCCCCTCTGACAGCCCACCCAGCCCAGCCTTCCAGTACAGCTTCCTGTCTTCTTCTGTCTCCCTGCCAGTACTGAGTCAGGTCCTACCACATCACCCGGACTATTCCTGGTTAGTCTCCAACCTGCCTGCCCTCCAGCTGTTTCCACCTTCCCCCTGTTGCCCGTTGCTCACTTCAGAATACCATGAATGACCATGGCTGGCAGGTGTTCCCCTCTCTGACCTTCAGTATTCTTGTCCACAAGCAGGGATAACCCCTCTCTGCTGGGGAACCTCAACTCCCTAACACACACGAAGCACATAGCAGAGTAAATGAGGTCAAGAAAAGTGGGTCCGCTTAGCCCGTGTTCAAAGTCTTTATTTTATTGTTTCCTCTGGGCATGCTGGGGGAGAAAACAACACTTTCTGGAATTTTCTAGTTCTCCTTTTCTGCCCAGAGAATGAAGATCAAAAGAGAACTTCCTGTACCCTTTTCTGCTCTACCACCTGCTCAGACTCTCTTCTTCTCAACTAGGATGAAGTTCATTCATGTCCTCACAGAACAATGATCATGGTGGCGGCGGGGGGGGGGGGGGCGGTCAGAAGGGTACAAGGGAGTGGGGCTTGTCAAAACTTCTAGGTGCTGAACAAAAACCCTACAACAGATGGAGGTACGGGCTATTTCATTTTCATCTTGCCCCCGGATGAGTATGCTACTCTTATGTAGCATAAGAGTAAATGGTAAATAAAATAAACGTTACCTATTAGAGAAATACGTTAAGAAAGAGTTGAAAGTACACTTTCAAGATTTCAGTCATCAAAGATACTGTAACATTCTAGAATACTAGTAAGCATAAAATGAACGGATTTCGTTATATAACAAAATAATAACAATAAATAATGACAATATAGAGAAGAATTCTGCATTTTATTGCACTCAAATAACATTAAACAGAAGACATTTACATTATTTTTAGAAAATCCATTGATGTTGCCCATCCTTGGCATCTGTTTGTAAAGGCAAGGCTCATTAAGTCAGATATTTGGAATTAAAAAGTATTTGAAGTTGACTACAGCATAATTAATCCTCAATTTCCAGAGTTGTAGAGATGATTATATACAAAACTCCAGCAAAATTTTACTCATTTATCAGTTCTATGTCACTCCTAAGTTTCCCTAAAAAAATATGGCTTTATAAAAAGTAGTGTTCTATAATTCACAATATGAATTAAGAGCTTTATTAGAATTTGAGTAGCAACTCTGTATTACCCATATCACAGCTTCGGAAAATTATTGCTTTTCTTAGTAATTTAATCTTCCGGATTTCGCTACACACTGGGTCAGCATGCATAACTCACTACATTGTAACTATGATCTATAATGATATAAATATAAAATCTCTTTGATTGTAGCCCTAAAAGCAGGAAAAAAAAAGTCACCTTATCTTAAGACAATGTTAACATAATCAAGCTTTCCCTGACATGGAAATGAAATGACTTCTTATGGCTTTTTTTTTTTTTTTTTAACAGCTCATGGTCCTTTTAAATGATGTCACTGACTTCTAACAAATGAGTATTTTCATCACAGCAACTATTTCTGAGCCAAAATAAAGCACATCAAAAATAGAAGAAACTCTTCAGGATAGAAGAGAAAAAAGGCTCATACATTGCAAACAGCAGCAGGCATGTGGCTCTGTGAGTGTTTTTCACACATCCTAAATCAACCCATGTAGGGGCGTTATTCTTTAGCAAGATCACCGTGTGGTCTTCAGTGTTGTGAGGGCATTACTTAATTAGCCAAAGGCAAAGCAACCTTTAAGACGTGCACCAGTAACTGATACAGATTTTCTAATATTTAAACCAATACTGACTGGACTACAGCTATCATATGATGGACCCGAGGTGCCAAACAGCATTTTTTGCATTATATACCAGGCCGTTCCTTTTGCCTACGTCCCAGCAAGGAATTTTAGATGTCCCCCCTCTATCTGAAAAATAAATTAATCATGATAATTTAAGACTTTCACTGAAATATTAAACTTTGCTAATCCATGAGCTAACAGCTATAGGAATCTCAAACTTTGAGTTTTACCCTGAATACTCAAAGCTAATGGTAGAAAAGTCCTACGAGGAGATCAGTGCAGAGATACACAACCCAAATCTTTACAGCGAATGGTGACCTCTAGTAGTGTTTCTCAGAGCACGGGGCACTCTTCATGGCTTGGAAATCACGTGTATGCAGTTACACAGGTCAGCCCAACAGTTAGTGGTAATTACTACTTATATATATATATATATATATATATATATATATATATATATATGCATATGTGTGTGTATATATATATATATACATATATATACACGCACACATATATATATATTAAAACTGTGCCAAGGCAATTGCTGCTACATCATCAGTACAATTAACTGCGGTCTGAAAAACACACATAAATGTAGGTAAGACTAAAAGCTTTGTCATGAAAAGAAAAGGGAAAGAAATCCAAAGGATCCACTAATGCTATCAAAAATGGACATGCAGGAATGTAACATCACATGTAATTTGTTTCTAAAAAAAAGAATACACTAAAATGCCAGCGGACTATGATCGACTGAAAACATCTTTAGTGTTCATTCATTCCCAAAGATCTTGGTCTGCTCAGTAATTACGTCACAAGATCTATCACAGCCATCTTTTGGAGCGTATGGTTAGGCTGGTCCTCCTGTGGGTAGTGGGGGCAGTCTTTCTGAAGCTTTAAGTATCTGTAAAAATAAGGGGAAATCTAAATTAAAGGACCAACTAGACACAGACTGTGAAACTGCTTCATTTCATTCCACTTAAAAAAAAAACACAAAAAAAAACCCCACCGACAGAAGTAAATGCCTTTTTGCATGTTGTTGTTTTTAAGGGCAACTTGTTAAACAGAGTGATTAACTACCCAGAGAAGTCCCTGGGAATTACTTGCAAAGCTGCTGCTGCAAATTTAAGCTTCTTAGAGCCATCTGAGAATTACAACTGAATTTAAGAATTTCAATCTTTTGAGAAACACAAGCATTAAATCTCTTTCTCCCGCCAGTGTTTTCACTGTATTAAAAAGAAATGTTATAGAGGAAAAAAAAATCTAGCATATGGTATTTGAAAAACGAATATAGGAGAGATTTTCAAGGAGCAACTGGATATTGTAAGTTGCAGTTAAAATACATTTCTTTAATCATTTCATGTCAGCTTTTAATGTTACAAACAATATGAATGATGAATTTTTAAAAAGTATGCAGTATTTTAAAAAAAGTAAAAGTCATTCTTGTCCAATTTTTTACAAATATTTTCTCATTCCACACTTTAGCATCTGGTTGACTTTACTATCACAGTTTTAGATCTGTTATAATTTGAGTAGAAAAGAAGACGCTGTATATACAGGCCCAGCCAAATTGTGACAGAATTTCTAAATCTGGGTTATGATCCTTCCTTCCTCCCTTCCTATCTACCTACCTACATAGGTGTGTTTACACACGTGCGCACGTGTGTGTGTGTGTGTGTGTGTGTATCCAGAAATTTCTACATAAGCAGAATTGTTTGGTGTTAATGTGAAGTAACTAGAAATTATATGTATACGTTCATATATCCAACAGAAATGAGTGTTTATATACAAAACACAAGTACAAGATTATTCATAGAAGCTTTCTTCGTGACAGCCAGAAACTGGAAACATTCACAACAGCCATCAATGTAGAATGAATTTTTTTTTTAATGTAGTGTATTTACAGTAGGTAGTGATGGATAAAACCAAATTATTATACATTACAAAGTGGAAGAAACTCATACACGATGCTGAGCCACAGAACAAAGTCCCCAAAAAAGTATATACGTATTTGTTTGTGTTTACTAATGTTCTTTCTTTAATTAAATTCGAGAGCAAGCAAACCAGTCAATGGTGATACAGATCAGAATAGTTACTGCTGGTGGGGATGTTACTGGGAGGGGGTAGGGAGAGATTTCTGGGGGGCCAGAGTGTTCAGAGTAGTGGGTACAGGAGGGTATCCCATGTACAAGTGCATCAAACTGTATGCTCAACGAGGGAGCATGTCTCTGTGTGTTAATTATACCTCAGCAGAAAATGTTTCTAAAAAGGAGTTTGACTTTAGGGTGTCTCAGAATTTATCAACTAGCTTGATTGTAAGAGGAATAAGCATTTCTGTAGCCTGTGCAATCAAAAAACCTGGCACCCACGGCCTTTGATCTCGGGGTAGTGAGTTCAAGCCCCACGTTGGGTGTAGAGATTACTTAAACAAATAAAAAAAATTTTTTTAAGGCCGGAATGCCCTAATTGTATGCTCCTAAATATTTACAGACAACTCTGCTCAGAAGTGGTTCACTGAGCTGCACACCCAGTATGTCCACACCAGACCAGTCACCTCCTCTTTCTCTCCGTTTCTCCTTCTCCTATAGGTTCATGAAAGGCTGATCATTCCTTCGCTCAGGTCAGGAACACGGGAATCATCCTCGACCCTTCCCCTCAATCAGCCCTCTTCCCTGCAGATTATTTCCAATTCCAATCTTCAGGGGTCGATCCTGCCTCTCCAGCCCTTCTATGATAGGAAAAGACAGGCAAAGTAGGTGGAGAGAGAAAGCATAGGACCTGAGGTCCCAGGGTGGGGGAAAACACGTATTCTGAAACAATGATGGGAGTTTCTGACTGTAGCAAACCTCCTCAAGCGTAAGGTTCCTCTAAGACTGTAACAGACCCCACCTACTCCCCCTCAGGTTCCCTCAGGAATTGGACAAAAGACCTGACTAAAGATAAGTAGGAGACCATAGAATGCATGACCCACAAGGAATAACGATATGGCCGTAGACCCCTCATACAATGGAAACGAGCCAATCAGGAATGGACAACCCAGCACCCTGAGCTATCAAAAAGTGTAGAAACTGAGAAGGAACAAGGAGGGGAGGAAGAGAGGGCTGGCCAGAACCTTATAAAACAAGGACACTTGCCTATAGCTGCCCGGCATTCACTTTCAAATCCTGCCTCTCTGTAAAGAGAGCTTTTTCATACTATTCTTCCTTTCTGATCTCATACTCTAATAAACTTTTGCCTGCTGTTCATTCTGTGTCCACCTCTTCATTCTTCGAAGCAGTGAGACAACGAATACCAGGCATTGCGGAAAATCCCGCAACACTTCCACGGTAGCTGAAGCTTCCGGCCTCCAGCCGGTCGGTACACCTGTCCCCTGCCTAGTCTCCCATCTCCTCACTGGACTGCTTTTTTCAAATCTGGATTTGACCATGTGACTCTTCTGCTTAGAATTTTTCAGCGGCCTCCTGCCACTGTTAGGCCCAGATTCTAATTTTTAAACATCATGTATGGGGACACTCCAGGAGGTGACGCCTGCCCATTTTCCCACTTGTCTTATGACACCTATATATTATGGCGCACTGTCTTCGGGGCAGGCACTGTATTGTTCGAGTACCTTCTTCACCCAGGGCAGAACCTGTACCTTTGTAATTGCTCAATACGCATTTCTTGCATAAATGGTGAAATCTGTAACAGTAACATTTATATTAGGTACTTATTTTTAAAGAAATTCTTTAGTGTTTATTTTTGAGAGAGAGAGTGTAAGTGGAGGAGGGACAGAGGATCTGAAACAGGCTCTGTGGTGACAGCAGACAGACCGATGTGGGGCTCGAACTCACAAACTGAAATCATGACCTGAGCCAAGGTCGGACACTTAACAGACTGAGCCGCCCAGGCGCTCCTCATGTTAGGCATTTATGAACATAAGCTAAGACCTCTAGTGCTGCCACACTAAAGCTGGTTATGTGTCTCACTGATCACGTTAGAAAATGCTGGGTGACCAGAGGAGGCAAGAGTGAAAGTCGGTACAGATGCAGTGGAGTGAAACCATCCCCCCTGCTAGGCCAGTCCACACTGGGATGAGTTACAAGTGTTAGCTCCATTTTTGGAGACACAGGAGCAGAAGAAACACCGATGCTCACTCATCTCCATTTTGAATAACATGACTATCATCATAAAACATAATATTAACTTTTTTTTTTCTTGGCATGGTAGGACAGAAAAAAATTGTTAATGGAACCAGTTAGTGAAACGGCCTTCAAGTACTGTGGGGCAGGAAATTGTACTCTGATGAATTTTATAAGCGATTCCTTCATAAATGCATCAAATTGTGCTATGCATATTTATTCTGTCATATTGCTAGAATCACATGCTACATGATTTCAAGTACAAATCTGAGTTTGAAGAGAAAGGTGAAACTTACTGAAGGAGTAACAGTTACAAAAACAATGTTTTAAAAACATCTGGTATTCAAAATGATGGGCTTCTAGAATCAGAATGATCGATCCTTAGGACTTTTTACATCCTTGTTGATAGCAAAGCACTTATAAACTTACAAATACAAACAAAAAGTGCCAAAATTCAAACTACTGGACAACTGGCTTTTTGACAACAAATCCTAATCTTCAATACTCCCAGGTCCTAACTGAAGTACTAGTATATATGAGGAGAAGGATGCTGAAGAATACAGTATATCTTTAGTTCTACCACATCACAACAGCTCTCAGAACTCATCAGCTCTCAGGCCTTCCCTTATGTAAAACCCTCTAGGGCACAGCGGCCGAGAGTGTGAACTTGGGAGCCGGCACGCAAGGAGCAGCCTCAGCTCTACAGGTACCACCTGTCAGCTCTCGGATCTCAACCTGCCTTGCTGTGTCTCAGTTTTCTCATCTGTAAAATGGAAATAATAGCATGTCTATATTTAGGCTACGGAAGGTATTAAATGAGTTAATTAATGTAATTGGATCATCCAACTTCGGCTTAGGTCATGATCTCACAGTTCGTGGGTTCAAGCCCCGCGTCGGGCTCTGTGCTGACAGCTCAGAGCCTGGAGCCTGCTTTGGATTCTGCGTCTCCCTCTCTCTCTGCCCCTCCCCTGCTTGTGCCCTGTCTCTCTCTGTTTCTTGAAAATAAATAAATAAATGTTAAAAAAATTTTAAATAAATAAATACGTGATTGTGAATTTTTAACAAGCAATATTAAGACAGTAGAACTTAGTCTTAGAATTATCAGGGAAGGCAAAGGAATCATCAGCCTGAGTCTAAGGGCCAGGAAAAAGTGAACAAATCGCCAGCATGTTGCAGAGGGTCCTGAATTAAAGTTTCCACCGAATAACAGATTTTAAAGACTAGAAGGTAAGGAGAATTGAAAAGTGAGACAGGCCCTATGATCAGTGTTCCTGCAGTTTCTGTAATCACACAGATAATTAAACCCTTACAAAAGCAGTCAGCTTATGCTATAAAAAGATCATGAATATAGAGTTTTAACTATTATTTCTTTTGTAAGATTGAATAAAAGAAGTTATAATATAAAATAAGGCTATGAAAATAATGGGAAACAGGCAAACCAAGTGCAATCATTAAAAATCACTATTGTTAACTCTTGGCCTCACAGTCTCTTTTGGCAAGGTCAAACTATAACTGGGCAGTGGGTCAATCAAATTTTTATGACACCAAATTACAGGTTACAACCTCTTGACTGGGTCTTTCCAGACTTTACTTCTCTTGATCCACCTCGAAGATCAGGCTAATTAATTACTAAACAAAAATAGCCAAGGTCACCATTTATTGGGAGCTTACTGTAGGTCAGAAAGTGTGCATATTAATCAAATATTCATTTTTATGTGCTTCCGTTGTTAAATGTTAAATATCTCCGTTGTTAAATGTTAACTATCTCATCTAAAAAAGCACCTGATTCCTGCACCCCAGCCATGTGGATTTTATATGTATTTTCCAAGGAAATTCTTGGGCTTAGCTTATAAAACATGGAAATAAAAGCACAGACATTTCTGGCCCTAAAATGGTATTACCTTATATATCTTTGCTAAAGGCAGGTCAATATTAAAAAAATATGAAGTGTAACTAGGAAAAAAGCCAATGTTGTAAAAACTCACTATTTTTAAAAATACTTACAAAACAATTTTCTTTCAAGGCATGGACAGTAATCATAATGCTAATTCGGTAACCCTGCTCTGCCGCATCAAGACAGAAACAAGGCACTCCGTGAGGCATCACTCAACAATAAGGAGGAAATCACAAAAGTGGATAGAAACATCAACTCTCCCTGCTCTGTGCACGTTTCCTAAACACAAAATACGCACACCTGCCCAGTAGTCATCACGTAAAAGGCCGACTTCTCTGTGAATTTCTATTCTCATTCACATTATAATACCAACAACTCAATTCCCTTCAGCATTTGCAAATATTATTATAAATACACGTGGTATGACAATTGTCCAAACCCAAAACATCCCAGTCGTTAAATAAGCAAAGATGAGCTGGGGTATTAACTAAATATATTCTTTGATTAGAAAAGTTCTTTTTTTTTTCCTTGAAATTTACAATTCCATAGATTCTGGCAGTTATAATTACTTCTACCAAAATCAATAATGGTAACACACACCATTGCTATAAAATTCACATTAAGCCTAATGTAAAAAATAGGAGCAAAAATTCAACCAATAAATGACACAAAAAGAAAGAAAATGGAAATAAAACACAGAAACAAGAAGACAGACCCTTGGGAAAGAGGTCCTGGAAATTCCCTCTCTTAACCAAACATGTTTTTCCCACTCTGAGAGCAGGAGGCTTGTACGTTAATTTCTGATTGCAGGTAGAGTTAATGTCATCTCTAACATGCATTTGAAAGCACAGGCCTTGGTTGAAATGCTGTTCCCATTCTCTAAATTCACTGCTGACGAGAGGGGCATGTGGCAGAAGGGAGGGAAGACTACAGAAATGGGTTAACGCGGTTGGCTGTAAAAGAGGACTTTGGGAACTGACACGGCTTGGGCAGCCGGGTTTGCCCCGGGGACACCGAGATGCTCTCAAGGAAATGGGGAAACAAGAGGAAAGTCACAAGGTTATGCGCTATTAAACTTTCATCTTAAAGGCAATTCTGATTCCATATCCTCCATCAATTAGCCTGTCAATGAAAAAAACAACAACAACAACAACTCCACCCACCTATTACTATGACTACTACCGACTACAATGGCAGATTATTAATACTCCTCATATCCCAGCTCAAGAAACATGAACTAGACTGAATCTAACATGTATTTCCCTTACTTTGGCTCAACTGATCAAAACACAGACAATTTTAAATTTGGGATAATGAAACCTTCTTTCAGGAGTTTTACTCTTCACACAGACTGGTTTCATGCAGCTACTGTGAATATCAACAGTCCATTTTAAATTAAACAGAAAAGGAAAAGGCAACACATCTAACAAAATGTCCTACCTGGTGGTACTTCCTGTTGTTCTTCTGCAGGGGGCACATGTGCTTCTACAATAAATAATGAGATCACAATCCATTACATATTGCTGACCAGTGTTAAGTTACAGTGATTATTTTTACAGACATTTTTGTGATTCGATTGCAATTATCACAAAAAACATCAGGTTTTCAGGCTGTTACAACAAAGAAGCATTAGCTATAACTTTGTAAAACGTCGTATACTCTGCCAGTGTTCTGCAAGGCAGGCTCTACATTATCTGCCCAACTGTCGAACCTCAAAACTCACTGCCCGGGCAAAGGAGATATGAACTCAAACCTAGGTTTTGTCACAATTTTGCATCAGACTTGAAAAGAAAGCTGAGGAAAGATGTTCAGAGCCTCTTGTTAAAAAGTTTTTAATACATAACCCTAATTGTAATGTGAATGAAACAACATGAAGGAGTTGAAACAGAAACCTAAAAGTCAATCACTAGCTTTAATAAAGGTTTTGAAAAAGAATATTCAAGTTAACATATTCTAAGACTAGCCAAAAATGTGGATATGACTTTTTTTTAACATCTTGCCTTTCCTGGCTGCTTCAACCCACTTGCAACTAAAGAGACTGTAGACCTTATCATCTAATGGTACAATCATACATTGATCTGCTTCATTCTATAAAATTACATCATGTACTAAGATCTTCATATCTAACAACTCACTGATCATTACCTTAATCTAGAGATAAGATTATATCAGCTTTCCTTTTGCTGCTGAAGACTTTTAACAGACTTGGGTCAAAAGGAAGAATTTTTAATAGCTTTTTCTAAAACTCATGTATTTATGCATCTATTTTAATCATTTTTCTTCTTATATTATTTATCTTCTAATTTTAAGAAGAATGCATGACCAAATGGCAGATTTGGAAATACTTTACATAAAAGGAAAAAAGGGAAAAAAAATTTCACCTATTCCCCCTAATCACTGTTAATATTCTGGCATATTTCTTTGTTTCAGTGGCAGTACTAGCTTTCCATGTCGTGACTAGCTTGTTAAGGTTTGCAGCACTTTATCAATTGTTAATATTCTTTCTCTCTCTGAATTTCTTTTACTTGTCATTTTAGGTTTAAAAAAATTGTAAGTATTAAGAGCTTCCACTGTTATTTCCATCACTGATGTTATACTATGAAAGCCTTATTACTGCAAGATAAATTAAATTTTCAACCAATTTTATTCTGAAAAAAATGTACATTTAACAAATGTACAAATTACAAACAAATGACCTGAAATCTATTTGGGTAATGATGTAAAGAGAGGATTTTGAAAAAGGAAATACCTAACTAATTACACCAGCATAACCTGATTTTCTTTCTTTATTCCAGGACTTTTTAAACCCACTCCAGTATGGCTTTCAACTCCCATCCATTTACTCAAACAGCTTTATCTATAATCACCAATAATCTCTATATTCCCAAATGCAATTGATACTTGTCAGTCCCCAAATTCCAATGGCAATAGCATGAAACATATTCCCTTTCTTTCTGCTCTTTAACATTCTTTTCTAATGATTTTCCTCATGTCTCGCTGGTTGTTCATGCTCCATCAAACCTCAAAATGTTGGGATTCCCTGGAACTCAGTCCTGGGATTGCTTGTCTACTCTCTCTATACTCACAAAATTTTATCAGTTTTCATGGAGTTAGTAACATCTTCATGATGATGGCTCCCAAACACCTATATCATCAGTCTCACGTCTCGCCCGTCCAGTTCAGATTGGCATATCCAACCCCCTCCTTGATATCTCCATCTGGGAATCTTACATCATTCCTCAACTTAAAATGTCCACTATGAAGCCTTGATGTCCTCCCCTACACCAATTTCTTCTATATCCTAGTTTTCTTCTCAGTAGATGGCCCCATCATCCAACAGTTTTTCAAACCAAACCAAAGGCTCCCTTTATTCCTCTTTCCTTCACAATCATCAGAAAGTTCCATCAGTTGTGATTCAAAAACACGTCTCAAATTCTCCACTTTCCCTTCCATTTCCACTGCTGGGACATTACTCCAGGCCACCATGATCACCTCCCAGATTGGTACCCAATCATTGCCTAACACAGTGGTTCCTGCTCTGGTGCTTGTTCCATCCATTCAATTAACTAGGAGTGGAAGTAATTCTTGAAAACATAAGTCACATTATGTCATACCTCATTTAAGTATTTCCCCAGATTCCTACTGTACTTGGAATATAATCCAAATTCCTCACTACGTTCTCCAAGTTCACAACAGACCTGTCACCTGTCTCTTTAATGCTTAAGCCAATTCAAGTTTAGTTTTCTGTTACCTGTAACAGGAAGTACCCTTAATGACACAGATAGGGAAGAAAAGAGGGTTTAGGCACAGGATTGATACAGCCAAACCTGTACTTTTGAGTAGATCACCCTAATGGCATCATGACAGAGAGATCTGAAGGGGACAAATGTGGAAGTGAGAAGATGGGCTAGAAGGGCTACCACTTATTGTCCAGGAAGGTGATGAGGGCTCAACTACATCACTAAAGCCACAGAGAAAAGAATGGATTCGAGAAGCCCATTCAACAGGACTTGGGATTAGCTACAGAAATGGAGGGAGTGTCAATGATGACACTCACATTTCTGGTTTGGGAATGCAAGTATATATTGAAGCATTCAGCCGAGTCAGGGAAGAGGAGTAAAGAGAAGGTTGGTGGGTGTGTGAAGATGATGAGTTCATTCTTCTTTTTTTTTAATGTTTATTTACTCTTGAGACAGAGACAGAGCATGAGCAGGAGAGGGACAGAGAGAGAGGGAGAAACAGAATCCGAAGCAGGCTCCAGGCTGTGAGCTGTCAGCACAGAGCCCACCCAGCACAGGACTTGAACCCATAAACTGTGAGATCATGACCTGGGCCGAAGTCAGACGCTTAACTGACTGAGCCACCCAGGAGTTCCAAGATGATGGGTTCATTCTCTGTCCATTCAGGTTCCACAGGAGCACAGAAACTACAGGCTGGGGTAAAGGTGCACAGTCCAGAGCCCCACTACCCCCAGAAGGAACTCGCTGAGCAGTCCCTGCCATGTCCTCTCCTGGTTTATCAAAATGCCTGAAACGTCTCTGGAAAGACTGTACTTCTGATACAGGAACGGCAGGGCCAAGATGCATATTGTGATGTTTTGTCTCCTATGTAAAACAATATATGTGGGGTGGGATGGATAAAGTTCTTCCTAGGGATGTGGGGTTTCCATTTGCTGATTCTAACTGAATAAAAACCAGACTCGGCTATGTCCTTCAGAGAGAACAGAGTAATCGGAGGGAGGAGCAAATCTGAAGGCAACCCAGCCTGCCACGTGGAGATGAATTTGCGTGTACGCAGTGCCTCCACAGCAGGTGGGTGAACAACGAGGGCAATCCTCGTATCTCCACGTTGCCTCCACCCCTCCCTATCTTCTCCCATTTCAGTCAACTGTACTATTAGAGATGCTGCCTAACCAAGCTCAAGTGCCGTAACATTTCATCTGAAAACTGACAATCAGTGGCTCACGAATGAATTCTAAGAGTAACTTGTAAAAATTCCCCGTTACATGTTCCCGGTGGCAACTTCCTGCCGTTCAAGCCCATGGACTCCAGAGTCTACTACAGGCCCCACCCCTAGGTCAAATATCAGCTTAGCGACTTCCAGCCTGACGTGGAGCCAGCCACTGACCTCCCTCCCATGTCAGCCCTTCACTTATTAAAAAAGCACAAAGATATTTATCCCACCTCCTCCTCAGCGTCCACTGTAAGGAACTGCAATAACATACATGAAAGAACTTTGCGAACTGTTGGAATCTCTGTAACTCTAGCTGGTGTCAAGCACCACCGTGTAATATATGCATCAATTCTACTTTTTCAGAAACAATCCCTTCACTTTCAAAAAGAGTCTGTCCAGCTGTACAGCAACATAAAGGACCCAACTTTCAACCCATCCCTGCCCAAGGCTAACCCCTTCCGAACAAATCACCTCCCCTATTTAGACTAACCCTCCTCATTTTCTGTTGTTGCACTTTTCATAACCTTTGCCTACTTTATCACGTTTGACCACCAGAATGCCAACCCCAGAAAATAGAAATTCTGTCCATTTTCAGGCTGGTCCTCCTAGCCCCGAGCACCATATATAGACAGCCAAGTGTTCAAGGCACACTTGTTGAATACATGAACGTAATTTTAATACAAAAAGTAAAGCGATCTCTGTAAAACTTACCTTCTAAAATTACGTTTGAATCTTCCACAGGTTTATCTTAAAAAAAAACACAAACACACATTTTACATTAACTCACACTACATCCCTAAATTAGCTTATCTCTACTCAGATACCTAAATTTGGCTAATTTTAGAATGGGGCTTCTTATATAGAGACTCACAAGTATTTATATTAGCATATCAACTTTAATCCCTAAATTACATTAGAAGAATATACCAAATAGGCTAATATCATTCCTGATGACATAAAACTTGCCATAAATAGGAAACAAATACATTGGCAATATCCAATTACTCCCTTGGAGACTTGAAAATATATTTCTTTTTTAAAATTTTTAAAGATTTATTTATTTTTGAGAGAGAGACAGACAGACAGACAGAGCATGAGCGGGGGAGGGGCAGAGAAAGAGGGAGACACAGAATCCGAAGCAGCCTCCAGGGTCTGAGCTGTCAGCCTAGAGCCTGACACAGGGCTCAAACCCATGAGCTGTGAGATCATGACCTGAGCTGAAGTCGGACGCTTAACCGACTGAGCCACCCAGGCGCCCCAAAAATGTATTTCTTACTACATCTGTCTTTGTTCTACAAGTTATCTGAGATTTGATAAATGTAAGGGGGGGTGGGGCTGACTTGTAGGAAACACCTGTTTAGAGAAAAAGCTTACCTGAACTTTCTACCCCTTCATTTTCTGACGGCTCGTATACTAGAAAATACACAGAAAAAATAATCCTTTAGGACTACATAACTCTCACTATAAGGCAACAGTCATTGTATGGTACCGAGAGCAGAGACAATGTCTAACTCATCCTTGAGCCCCTAGGGCTTAGTCACTGGGAAGCGGCAGGCTGCAGAGGAGGGTGGGGAAGGGTCTGTAGCCAGAGGAGATGGGCAATTACATAAGCTTTCTTCACATAAAATGGGGACATTAAGGTTCTTCCCAATCACGGGTGGTATCACCAAGATCCAAAAGTCGTTTACTTCCTGACGGCACTCTCTTCTCCATTTTTTTCATGTCTTTTCCCTTTGTTTGGGGAACAACTCTCAGACCTTCCATGGGGGCGGAGGGCAAACACTCCCGGTGCCAGCCCCTCCGAGCGAGGGTTCAGCTGGCAGGCCCTGAACTCACTGCCTCCCTCCTCCTCCTGTTCACCTGCGTGGGGCTCAGTGGCTCTCAGCTCTGCTGCAAAGGAGGCTCGGCCTCTTCTCTCGGGCTCAGCTGGGTCACAGCCTTTTCAGTCAAGCTTTTTCCAGCTTTTTCCTTTCTCCAAAATGCCTCAAATTTTCTGGTTCACTGAGAATGAGCTTCCTTATTTTCTACCATTTTCTACTATTTTCTTTATTCCTTTTGACCATCTACTATAGAAAAATTTCTGAGTACCTACTATCTTTCAGATAGTACTCTCAGTGCTGGGGTAGAGTAAGGGATGCCAATTTTTAATACATCACCTCCTGTCCTCCTGGTGGTATTTGTAGGGCAAAGGAGCCGTGAACGTTCACTTGCTTTGTCACTTTGAACTGTGTTGATATTTAACCATGCTCCAGTCTCTACCAACTTAGAAAAAAGGCGCTTACTTGAGCCCCTTCCCCTCCGTTCCCTCTCTTCCCTCCATTTCACCATCTCATTTCTTCAAAGAATCATTTACATTTGCTGTCTCATCCCTCACTTCCTTCCTCAACCAGGTCTTGGGCCCTGACTCACCCCTGAAAGGCTCTTCCAAGACCACCAGTGAGCACCTCATTCCATCTAATGGACACCTTCTACCCTCTCCAGGTTAGAACTCTCAGCAGCTCCTTCCTTCTCAAACATTACTGCCCTTGGACTTCAGTGTGACCATGTTCTCCTTTTATTCTTTCCTTTCTCCTTCTCAATCTTCTTCATCAATTATCCTTGTCCTACTCGGCATTCAGTGCTGGCTTTCATCAAAGGTCACCCACAGAACCTCCCATCTCCCCACACCGTCCTCCCTCCATAAGTGACCTCAGCCTTCGGCTTTGATGACCTTTTATAGACTCATGATTCCCAAACTCACTACTACAAATTAGAGGTCTCTGCTGAGATCAAAGCACCATCGATAGGCTTATTAGATATTCCCCCAGATACCTTGACATATACTATCAACACATACAGACTGGACTCGTGGCCTCTTGGTCCGTTCCTATTTTCCAGTCTCACCTGTCTTAGGAATACAGCACCGCCATCCATCAAGGGCACAAGCCAGAATGGTGGATGGGGCTCCTGACACCTTGCTCTCTTCCCCCAGCTATACCCACACAACATTCCTTGTCAATTTTATCTCCTTACATGTCTCAGCTTGTCCACTTCCCTTCACTGCCATCACCCTGGTTAAAAAACTTCACTGCCATCACCCTGGTTTCTGTCTGTCCATGTTCACCTGTGTCCATGGAAAATGGCTCCTGCCGAGGTCACTGGGAGGCTGCTGCAGTACTAGTTCCGATGCATGTTTTCTCAGTGCTCACCTCGTGTGGGTCTCCAGCAGCACGAGATGCTGCTGACCATCCCTTCCCTATAACTCATCTCTTCTGACTCCTCTTTTGGCAGAGATGTGACTCAGGGCAAGATCAGATTGGGATAATTGCACACTAAACTAACCGGTCCCCCCATATCCACTCTTGTCTCTCTCCAGTCTATTTGCTGCATGTCAGACTGATCAATCTTTACAAAATGCGTATCCGATTCTATAGTGCCTTGAACAATGCCCTACGGGAAGGTGACCATCCCTGATTACTGATAGGCACTCTCTGCAGCCGGGACATATTGCAATCTCAGCCTGTGTCCCTTACTGCCAGCACTCCAGACACCTCGGATGCTTCCTATGGCACTCTAGTTACCTGCCCCTTGCCTTGTCAAAGGCTCTAATCTTCACCTCAAACTTCAAGGAAGCCTTCCCTGGCCCGCTAACGAGGTAGGTCTCTTCACTATATGCTCTTGTTACACACCATACTTGTTCTTAGCAGCACTTAGCACAATTGCAACAAAACACTAAATTGAAGTTATTTGTTTAATTTCTACTCCCCGCTAAAATATAGGGTCCATGGTTATATGGAGCATGGGTGTGTTCTTCACCAGAACTGCTCCAGTGTCCTATGTTTTAGACATAAGGCAGTTAATACATAGGCAGGATATGAATCAATCAATCAGATGGTAAGATGTCATTTCTTAGGTACATCTGATATAGGCTTGATGCTTTCTAAATGTTTTTATGTGGACAGCTGGGTCCCTCCCCAGCTTTCATAAGCCACAGGGTCTAGATGTGGGGAGTTTAATACACAATATATTCTGGGTTCCCAATGAAAAATGATTTTGTTTTCACCCTACTTACAGCTTCGGTTACACATGTTTATTTGGTTTCCCTAGTCTGGTTCCTGAATTTGACAAAGGTATCTTTCTAGGACAGCGAATAATCTTCTATTCTATTAAATCCATTGTTTGAAAAGTTTACGTTCTATAGCCAGGTAATCCAAAGTATCTCACCAAATCTTGATGACCTCTTAGGTCATACTTATTCCTTTTTCTTACCATTTTAAATTATACTCATTCTGATATTCTGCCTAAGAAAATACATGTATTGTTATAGCATTCTCATCAGCATGATATATAATTTTACACTTCTTTCAAGTTTGATTTTAAGGGTCTCTGGATCTAGTCTGCAAAATGCCTTCCAAACATGTTCCTTCTACCATACTTAGAAAAACACTATAATGAGTGGCAGAAATTAGAAAAGTATCTCAAGTCACATCTCTACATGTAACTTTTAATTTCCAAATTCCTATTTTCTCCTTCAAATTCAAAACTGAAAAGAAAATATAAATGCAATCATAGCAGCCAAGTTATTTAATTTCTTATAAAAATATTAGTTCTTAAAGACAGAACCCAGCATTCTTCCAGTGGCATCATCCATATCCCATTAGAAATAGCCACTGTGAATGGTCATCTTAGTAGGACCTCAAACCTTTAACACATATGCTTAATAAATTAGCCTACCAGGTTTATACACAGCTGTTCCTAGTTTTCTTCAACTGAGAATCACCAGTTATCATGAGACCACAAATTTCTTGAGAGTAGGGACTCTCTGTTGATCATATTTAAATGTTAAGCCCCCAAACTGTCCAGCACATGGAGAGTCCTCCATGTTTTGAGCACTGTACATTTCTTTATCGTCTTGGTTATACTCAACTGACTTCTTTCCTTTGATAGAGCCGTCCTTGAAGGTGGTGGAATAAAAATCGTCCGCCCCTGGTTTTATCATTTCTTATTCACCATGAACTTAGGCAAATCATTTACATTCTCTGACCCTTATTTCTTTCATCTGGGAAGTAGCAAAAATAGAGTCTACTTCATGGAGTTTAATGAAACAGCATGGGAAGTGTGGGGGCAACAAAAGCAGCTACAACGGCCTAAATCTGACTCTAGTGCTACTCGCACCACAAACGTGCCCAGACCCTTCTCTTCATACCACTGCTAAGCCTGCAATGAAATTTTTTTGTACCTTTCTCATGCTAGTAGATCCGTCACTCTAAGAATGGGGTCACTTGGTAGAGGCAGCTAGAGGAGTTAAACTCTGACTAGTTTTCCATGCACAAGACATATTTTAGTCAAAAGACAGCTATGACCATAAAGTGATATAATATAAAGTAATGAGGTAAGTTTTCATGCATAATTTTTAACTGCTTCCTAGGGCGACTTTGCAAAGGGTTTAAGAAATTATTTAGTCAATGGCAGAATTACTGGAGGGGGTAAATGGTCTCCCCAAGTAAATTCTTTGAAAACTACCATTCATTTGGGTATTTTAAGTTGTGGTATTTGCAGCTTAAAACATTATTTTCCACACTCTACAGTCAAGCTTGGAGTATATTTTAAAACGAGAAGATGGCTTAAGGTTAAGAAGTGTTTTCACGAATCTGAGGAGAAAGAATGAAGTATGGCCCTTTGTAGCAACGTGGATGGAACTGGAGAGTGTTATGCTAAGTGAAATAAGTCATACAGAGAAAGACAGATACCATATGTTTTCACTCTTACGCGGATCCTGAGAAACTTGACAGAAGACCACGGCAGTGGGGGGCGGGGAGGGGAAAAAAAAAAGTTAGAGAGGGAAGGAAGCAAACCATAAGAGACTCTTAAAGACTGAGAATAAACTGACGGTTGATGGGGGGGTGGGAGGGAGGGGAAAGCAGGCGATGGGCATCTAGGAGGTCACCTGTTGGGATGAGCACTGGGTGTTGTATGGAAACCAACTTGACAATAAATTTCATATTAAAAAAAATAAAATAAACACTCAGCCAGAGGAAAAAAAAATTAAAAAAAAAGAAGTGTTTTCAAACCTGGTTCATCATAGTCTTGGTATGTAATGTCATCTGCAAAAAAAGAGAATAAAATCAAAGTAAGTATTAAATGAGTCATTCAGTGTCATTGCTTAGCTAAAAAACACAACTTAATCTCAAACACAGAATTCTATTCCTTGCAATATTAATGTCTGCAGTCAGTGATCAGTGCCTCTGCCCAAAAACGAGACAAAATGACAAGTACATTATTTTCATAAAAATCCGTCAAACCGACAGAAAGCACAATACGCAAAAAGGAGCATTAATGATTAACATCCTATTTTGCGGTGCCAGTGTGGGTGAGGCAAAATATGAAAGCCTGATATATTTTTAATCATCTAATCTCATTACAAAGCAAAAAGACTTGTATCAGGTGTGAAAATTACTCCTCTGACACCTTTGAAAGAAAAATCACCATGTTACCACAGCACTGCAACTGTAAAGCCTGAAGAGATGTTTACCATTAATGAAAATATTCATCTGATACCTGCATCATGGTATGTTCTCTCCTCGCCGCCTGCTACTGGTTCCATGGGATCTAAAAGGAAAAAACACACACCTCTGCCAAACATGAAAAAACCAAACACATTATCAGACACCATTCTAAGGTATTTACAGATTAATTCTCATCTTCACAACTGTGTAAGATAGGTATTCTCATTATCATTCAACAAAGTTCAAGCCAAATAAAGTTCCATAATTTGCCTCATCACAAATGGGAAGGAGCAGAACCAGTCCGGCTCTACCACACCACACTGCCTCGTTAACGTCCCAGTATCCTTTCCAGCGTCCTGTCTACAAAGAGCAGAATCCCAACGATGGTTTGAAACACACATCTCCTTGTTTCCTCATTCGTGCAGGTAATATTAAACTATGTTCAGAAATTTCCATAAATGTCTGGGCAATCAAGAATGGTTATGAATATTATAAAGAGCACTCGGAGTTGAATCAGAGTGAATCATTAAGCCTGGGGGAAAATGGCCTTGGCCAGTGCTTCACACAGAAACACATATCACAAACCTGGATTGTCCTGTTCGTACATCATCTCCTCCATATCCTGGTTATAGACCTGTGAAGCTATAAATTAAGAAATGATGAGGAAACTTCAAATGTGTCTAAAGAAGGATTATCCTTGATATTCAAAATAGGAAAAGCACAATATCTAGTAATGACAGAAGTATAAAATCACCTTATAACGATGCTCCCATTTATATTCACTCATGGAACACCCAGGTACTACCTTTGGTAGATGCCTAATAGAAAGCTGAATAAGACAGGACCCATCATCAATGGGTTTCTAATCGAACCAAAATGGTGAAGCTAATATTCTCACTTAAATTATGCATATCAACTGTATTCAGCAAAAGACTAATGAGGCAGAGACAGACAGACAGACAGAGACCACAGACCTAGCAGTACAGGTGAGCCTTCCTCCCATGCACTCAGCAAGCACCTGCCGCAGAGTGTGCCTGAATAGGGATACAAACATTTCCTAGCCCCTTACACTTGAACTTAAGACCTGAGTACTCCCAGACTGCAATATAATTCTAGTATTTACAGATTTATATTGTTGAGCAATATAGGTCCTAAGTGACAGCCAACAATATGACGTGGTCCTCAAGCACAGAAATAGGGATCTACTTCAACACTGGAAGAAAAACTGGCCAACACAGGCTTACCAAAAGATGCCCATCTCCAATACGGCCATATCTTCTGGGCACGTGTGACCAGTGACATTACACAATTCTGACCTTTCATGGACTTTGTAACTTAAAATTACAAAACATGTACTTCTATTGTATCTTCTGACCTAGTAATCCCACTACTGGGAATTTATCCTCAGGAAACAGACTTCAAGAGCACAAAAACTAGATTCACAAAGAAACATATATATGAAATTATGATACAATACATATATGCTATATATAACAATTAGCTGTATATATATTGCACATATTTTATGATATATTACAAAATACAATAATAAATAATTATAGATAATACATTCTCTCTCTCATGATGTTCTTTTACAGGAAAAGACTCATTCTAATAATAAAAAAAAAAGAATAGTATTAAGTTTAAATCTCACCTGTTTCTTCTACATGGTAGCTATCTTCAATTTCTGGAAAGAAGAACATCAAATCAATAGTGCTACTTTCATAAAACTGTACGTATATATTCCGCAGATGTATATTCTGAATCTATGCTTATCATTGATTTTATTTTGAAAGTAAATATTAAAATAGAACACGAAAATACCTATTAACTGTCTGCTAAACACTTTATCTTTCACAAGAACTACACTTAGAAACGCCTACATTTTCTCTTCAATCCACTCAATACCACCATAACCTGGACTAATGAGGAGACAGAAAAACACAGGGACAAGGATGGACCCAGGAAAGGGGCGAATTCCTAGTCTACTTCACATTCCACTGTGGTGTCCTATTTTCTAGAGCAAAAGCACACTGTCTACAGATGGGAACATAAGGAAGAACGGAGGAGACTTTCTAAGACGGGGAGCTGAAGGGCAACTGTGTTCCTAACTGAACCCGCACACCCCCAATAGCAAAGTGCTACCAACACAGGGTCCTCACTACTCCTGTGACCCTTGTTAATGCGACAACTACACAAGGTATAAATATTTTTATTTTCGGAAGACTTTTAATAAACAACTTTTAAGTTCACACTGAATCTATGTTCCAAATTAAGATAAAGTCAGAAAGTAAGGTTTTCTCAATTTATAAACTTTTTAGAAGTATTTCTTTCTACCCCCAATCTATAACTCCTAACCTCAAAAATCTCAAGTTCCTTATGTTTCAGATTATTTGAGTGTCTTAACTGAAATCTGTTATATAAGCAGCATCTAAGACAAGGACAAATTCTGAGGACCTGTTAATCTTCCTGAGTCATCTTGGCCAAAGACAGGAGGGAGCAACAGATACCAGGGAAATGTGGAAATCATTTTATCAGCATCCCTACTCAGCAGTTAGAAACACTGTTTGTTCCCAGAGAAATTTTAACAGACGTGACAACTAAAGGTCCAAAGTTCTAAAGCTGGTCTATAAATGCCTATTCTTGATGCACAGTGCGGCTGAATTCAAATACAAGCTCAAAAGCATTTTGAGTGTACATTTTTCACAGAAAATTATGTGATATATACAATTTTGCAGGTTGGTATGGAAACCAAACCATCACTGGTAACATTACTTCTACGGAAAAGTGTATTTCCAACCTTGACAACAGGCACGAATGTTAAGTTTCTGGAAATACATTCATTCATAAATCAAGAACTTCTTGCTTCTAAAGTAGTTTCCCAATACATTGAATGTTGTGAAAAGTAGATATACTTTACTTTTATGCTTTAAAAAAGTCCTAGGAACCATTTACCAATTGTATTGTGACCAGGCTACCCCTCCACTCAATTTTCAGCCTGGACAAGGGCTATGGCCCCACCTGGTTCCCACTGGCTATGAGCACAGGTGTGCAAGGCTGAGCTTGTTCACACCCAGCAGAACAGGATGTGAAAAAATAAACAGCCTGGCCACACTTTCACTTGCTCCCGGCTGTACTTTGATATGATCTGGCGACCTTTTACAATTATCCATTTTTGGGGCCCCATACCCCAAACATTTCAATTCACTTTGTGTAGAGTGCGTCACAAGTATTCTTTTTAAAAGCTCTCTAGGTGATCTGAATTGCATCTAAGATTGAACACCATGGGTAGGCATATCAGTCAACCTTATGTGGAGCATATTCGCATTCTCTCTTTGAATCCACGGTTCTATGGCTATGGTTCTAGACCTTCCTACCTTGATTGCTGCTATGGATTTCATTTATTACTTGTTTCTCACAGTCTGCCTACCTGTTAAGACTCGATTTAGGCTTGGCTAATCCCTGAACTCTGCCAGACACCTCTGATCCAGATCCTCTGTGGCTTGTGGTCGTGTGTTGTTGCCTAGGTCCTAAAGCAACTCAACCACGGACTCTGATGGTTATTATATGGCGGGACATGATGCGCTATATGGTTGACTGGGGCGGGTGCTGTCGCCCTTTTTCTTCAGTTTGACTCTTCAGAAATGAAACATGCATCTTAAACGATGTTTCAGGGGATTCCTTTTAAGTATAAAATTATATACATGCCATTATATCATTTGTATGTTCACATATACTAAGTAAAACAACATCAATCAATCAGAGTACAACACTTATGGATTAAAATCTTTCAGGGCACTGGCTGGCTCAGTTGGTAGAGCATGTGACTCTTCATCTCAGGGTCATGAGTTCAAGCCCCACATTGGGCATAGAGCTTAGTTAAAAAAAAAAAAAAGGTAAAAATGTTAAAAAAAATCTTTCATGAACTCATTAAAGTCTTAAAGGGTTACTTTAAGAAAAAAGAACAGAAAATAGATACCGTGAGAACAAAACATGTGTACTTGTTTAACAAGGCTTCAAATAATTGCAGTAGGGTCACATTAAGGCATAACAGAGCACAAAATCTGTGAAGAAACGTTTTCACCATCACAGAAATGATTTCTCTCTATAGGGCAACAGTGAATGGCGACGGTCTAATTTGCCTTCTGCAAATGATCCAAGGTGAACTACACAACTGGCATTTAGCCAGCATTTAACTTAAGATACTGATACAGGACAGATGTCACCAAATCACGGTCTGTAGCTCAGAGCAAGCCTGACTCCTGACTTTGCAAATAACGTTTTGCTGGAACACAGCCATACTTACCCATTTAGATACTGTTCAGGGCTACGTTGCACTATGACTGCAGGGCTGAATAGTTGCAATAAAGCCTACATGGTCTGCAAAGGCTAAAGTATTGATCCTCTAGCTGTTTACAAAGAAAGGTTGTCAATGCCTGGTTTAGAGGCTAAGAACCGTGTTCTATAAACTGTGATTATGGAGTTTATGTTAGAATAAGAGCCTGTGACAGACAGCCAAGTAAAATATTTCATCAATTTTCTGAATTTCTTCTAATACACGACACTCCAGGAAGAAGTATACAGCAAAAGTAACATGCTAAAGTATTTCACTTACTTTCTATAAAGAATTCGTATATCCTGGCAGTTTCCTTAAAAGTGCTTTGACTCAAAGTTGGGATATATATTTATTTTAGAGGAAAAATTAGTTGTTTGTTTTGGGGGGGGAGGATTAGTTTTCGTTGAACTTTTCAGCTTCAACTTAAAAATAAACCATATAGGGGCGCCTGGGTGGCCCCGTCGGTGAAGCGTCCGACTTTGGCTCAGGTCATATCTCACGGTTCATGAGTCTGAGCCCTGCGTCGGGCTCTGTGCTGACAGCTCGGAGCCTGGACCCTGCTTCAGATTCTTCCTCTCTTTCTCTCTCTCTGCTCCCCCCCACCCCGCTCTCAAAAATAACGTTAAAATATATATGTGCTTGTATGTATATGTATATGTGTATGTGTATGTGTATGTGTATGTGTATGTATATGTATATGTATGTGTATGTATACAAACCAGATCAAAATTAAGTATTTGTTTTAAAGATATTCATGAAGGGGTGCCTGGGTGGCTCAGTCGGTTGAGTGTCCGACCCTAGCTCAGGTCATGATCTCTCAGTCTGTGGTTTGAGACCCACATCAGGCTCTGTGCTGACAGCTCAGAGCCCAGAGCCTGCGTCGGATTCTGTGTCTCCCTCTCTCTCTGCCCCTCCCCGACTCATGCTCTGTCTCTGTCTCTCAATAATAAATAAATGTTAAAAAAAATCATAATAAAAAACTAAAGATACTCATGAAAACTTCAATAATCATAATGAAAATTGCCTATCGTGTTTTGCTCTGAAACCAAAGACATGTGTTCTACCTTCATGAAATGCTCCAGCGTCCAGAGGCTCAAATCTATCATCTGCGTCACTTCCTGTAAGGAAATCATCATCTTCCAGCGGTGGTTTTCTGGCTGGTCCCTCCTCTTCTTGCTGCACATCGTCTCCTTGAACAATGATAATGAACAAAGTGTCACGGGTCCGCCACGAGGGTCCACAGGCAGCAGCTGACACAGACACATGCCCCCTCCTGCTGCCGGGCATTCCCTAGCCCCCGTCTGGTCCACGGCACATGCCGTTGCCCACTCTGAAGCTCTGTCCTCACTCCGGTCAAGTGCTCGTCCACCTGAGTGGGGGACAGACCTTGCTCTCACTGGAACATGAGCTCACCAAGCACAGAGACCTCCTCTATTTTATTTACTATGTATGCCCAGCATCCAGGGCCTATGCCTAGCCATGGGAAATGCTCAGTAAATATTTAATGACTGAATAAATGAATTCACAATTATTAATATATCTGCCTCTTCCTTTATCACTAGGTTAGAGAAAAGGTCACCCTGTGACCTCTCTCATTGAGAAATGGCATAAAACTCCATGTAACTAACTACATACAAATATTCTATTGCAAAGAACAGCTAGACACCTCTCTAAACCGTATGCCAGGTCATCCGTGTTAGGTCACCTGTATTATACTTTGCATCTAAAGATTACTATGTTTAGCCTGTAAGTTATGCAGAAATGCCCATTTTTCTCTTCTGAGACTTTGATGACACACTGAACTGTTCTGCTTCTTTTGTGTAGATATTGGATATGCTACATTATCCTGCTGCAATGTGGTTTAGCTTGTCAGTATGGTATAAGAAATTCCCCCAACGGTAACTTGACAGGGCTTCAAGCACAGAACGTCCTGTACATAACGCTCTAAGCAAACAACTCAAGCGACTTAGCTGGGCAGGGCAGTACAGTGGTTAGGAGTGTGAGGTCCGGAATATATGAGTCCAGATTTAGTTTTGCCACACCAGCTGTGCGACCCTGGAGAAGTTCCTTACCTACTCTGTGCCTCAGGGTTTGTATCTATGAAAAGGAAATAATAATATCTACATATAACACCGTCATGAGAACTCAAGCACTTAGAAAACTGCCCAGCCCATAATAAGCATTTAGGTGTTATTGTTCTTGTTGCGTCATTATTTTTATCATCATCATTGTAATAATATTACTATTTCTGCTGCCACTGAGGTCTCCTCAAACACTGCAGGAAGGAGGGCTTCCTTCCTTCACTTTCAGTATGACCCGGCGATGCTCTCAAGCGTCACTGAACTACGTGGGCCCATGTATGTCCACACTACGTGTTTTCTGTATTTCCATCCCAGCCTGCTACATTGTCCTCCTCATTTCAATTTTCTGCCGCACACCAATCACCCATTCCAATTCCTGTCACTGACTTTACCATATTCCTTTTTCCGTATTCTGTCTGAGCACACTGTTTTTTCCTCACTCTTATGTCGCCCAGTGCAACTGCATGGTTTTTACGTGAGCAGGATTTAGCTCTCTCAGTCACCGCTGCTTAATGGAAAGTCCCCATTTCCAGTAGGGAAACCCAGTAAACAGCACACAGTGACAGCCTGGTATGAGGAAAACAGTTCCCTGAAGGCTGGCTACAGTTGAGGCACTGCCCTCTGCAGCCTTTAGGTACTAATATCCCACTTTGAAGGACGAGAAACTTGGCTACAGCCACACAGCTAGTAAATGGCAGCTGCAGGATCTGAAACACAACAATGAAATACAGAATATTGTGGACAGAGAGTCCACTGCAAAGAAGGTGGTCAGGGAGGCCACGTTTGGTCGGACACGATGTGAAGACTGGAACACACACGCGCCAGTAAAAGATGTAAGTACCAAGGCTCCGAAGCAGGGACAGACTTGGGGATGCCAAGGAAAGGAGGGAAGGTCGTCTGGGCTCAAGAAAAGCAACTGAGGGGAGAAAAAGACCAGGCCACACAAGGCACATCACACACACACCAAACACAGCCCCAACTGGATGCTACCGCAGCAGTCACGCAGGAGGGGACGGTGACGCTGACACACTGCAGTCCAGATACGTGCTGGAGGCAAAGCCTGCAGGACCTGCCCGGGGCTTACACAGGAGGCGAGAAGAGGAGACAGAAAACAAGGAAACACCCCGGTTTTTAGCTGAAGCTACTAAGAGGAGGGGAGACCATTACCTAAAATACAAAAGAGTGGAAGAAAAGCGAAATCTGGGGGGCAGTGAGGGGAGAACTATGAAATGTAAAGGAACCAAGAATTCTGTCTTAGGTACGTTTTGAGTCTGAGACACCCATAAAACATGCAAATGGATATGATAAACCGGGAGCTCAGAGGAGAGACAGGGCTGTACACAAAGGCTCAGAAACAACACAAAAAACATGTACGGCCACGGCCTCTGTGAATTCCTAAATAAAGAAGAGAATAAGTCCAAGAGGAAGGCTTGGGGCCAGAAACCCGGGCACGGGAGACTTGACTGCTCCCCTTCTGTCTGGCTTCCTACACCCACCTGCCTAAATGTCTACTGTGTCTGCCCACACTTCTCTCTCCCCAGCTGTGGCTAAATTTGGTTTGAGTGACCATCTTGAGCCCCTTGGATCCCCAGTGCAGCCTGCCATCTCATCACCCCCCACCCCCGGCACGCTCCCTCCACGTGTGCTCACGCTGCAGACAGAAGCATGACACCCTCCAATGTTCAATTACTCTCCGAATCAAGTGCAAACACCCTTTCTCAGTCGCTCTCCACCTATGTAACTCCGTGTGCCAGCCACCCTGAACTACTCTGGGGTCCTCTTTTCCTCTAGACTTTCATACATGCCACGCCCATCGCTTAGCCCCACACACCCGCCTGGCGAAGCCCTACGCTCTCCATCCTCCAGCTACTAAGTCAGAATGTCACTTCTTCTAAGAAGCCTTTGCTAACCCCAAAGTCTAGGCAAGGTGCACAGAGCCACTTACATTTCACCATTACAGCACTTACCTCATCAGACGGAAGTCACTTATTTATTTAGACTGCATCATCCTTAGGTTAGGTTAAAATTAAAAAAAAAAAAAAAAGACACAGGAAGGGAAAGCTTGTGTGTGCTGATAGAGGCAGGTGTGTGCTCGGGTAAAGCAACCGTCTGAGCCGAGGAGAACCTCCTAATGAAAGGACACAGGCTCCTAGACCTCGAACAGCCAAGGGGCAAAAACCTACACAACTGAGCCAAAGCTGGTCTCCCCAGCAGAGCACAGACGGAACCGGATGGGCTGCTTTACGTGGAACCCCAAACACCTAAGACTGACTAAGACAGTTTAGCAGAGCTGCTAAAGCAGAGTTTCAATGATAGAGGACCCCATTTGTTTTCAAGAAACATAGTTTTTTCCTTCAGGACTCTCTTCAGCTCACACCAAACCATTAGCCGTATCGGGATACCATGTGTTCTGTCTTCTTGGAAACCCCTTCGTGAGTTACATCTTGGGGTTATCCTTTCTGCTTTTATCAAGGGATGTTTCAAGAAACGGTCTCATAGAATCTTAAAACATGGGTTTCGAGAGTATCATTTAGTATTCTCTGTACAGGACTGCACCTAAGAAATGTCTGAGATGTCAGAGCTAGGATACCGCTTGGTATCCTCTAAGTAGATGGCGTGTTTGTTTCCTCTCTGGAAATATGACGCATATAATTAAAAAGTTTCTCCTTTTGCTTTGGCGACCACCCAAGCGTGCAGCAGAGTTAGGCTGACGACAGCACCCAGATAGCCCATTACCGCCTGCGTGGTTCTGTTCCACTTTCCTCCTCCCCGTTCCTGCCATCTGTTCTTGATGTCTCACTGGTCTGGACTTGTTTAGTCTCATTTATCCCTACCATTTCCTTACTAAAATTTATGCAGTACGTTTCTTAACAGGCGAGGTAAAATAAAATGAGTCTAGTGCTCTTTCAGAAATACCTGCCCTTGGGGCGGGTGGGTGGCTCAGTCAGTTAAGCATCCGACTTCTGCTCAGGTCGTGATCTCAGGGTTCACGAGTTCGAGCCCCACACTGGGCTCTGTGGTAACAACCCAGAGCTGGAGCCTGCTTCGGATTCTATGTCCCCCTTGCTCTCTGCCCCTCCCCACTCACAGTGTCCCTCTCTCTCTCAAAAATAAATAAAACATTTAAAAACAACTTGCCCTCTAATAATTAAAAAAAAACACTCACTTATTCACATTTAAAAATAAAGTCCAAGTCACCTATGGAATTAACCATTATGTCAGCAAGCAATTCATGAGAAAACAGATTTTAATTCATACCATGTTCTGTATACACTGCCTCATGGTGAAGGGACTGAATTTGTTCTTGTACTTCATTGTCAATATTCTGAGGTCCTGAAATGATTACAAAACATAACTCAGGAGAAAAACTCTAGACATGAATGAAGAACGTGAAACATGACATCCTTGTAGACACATGCAGTTGAAGATATTTGGTTAATCAACTATGCTATCTTTTTGTATCAGTTTACCACTTTTTTCTCCATGTTGGCAAACGTGGTAAATATGTAAGATTGGTTTCATTTTGGCAGCAGATATAAATGTTAAACAAAAACCTCCCCACGCAGAATTCCTTCAGTTTCTAACTAACAAAATTCACAGTAATGATAAAATGAAGAAAATGGGATGGGCAAAGCTTTTAGAAAGGGTGGGGGGGAAGTTCTGGGAAATAAAGATGCAAATGTGGAAGACGAGGTCACCAAGCATTGAAGTACATGGTCGGCCACCGTCTGCCCTGACAAGTGAGGCCCCAGGCTGGTATGAGGGCGGAGAGGGGCAGGGTTGGCTGACCACTCCCCAAAGCTGAAGGAAGACCCAACGTTGTAACTGATAATCCTTGCAGCTCTGGAGAAGCCCATCTGACAGTCAGATCCACAGATGCAAACAGACAGAAATTACAAAAATGAACAATATCAGTAACGACGTTCTGACAACACCATGGCACGTACTGGATTATTAGGTTTATTACAACATCACACACAAGAAGCCATAACGACACTGACACTATTATAAATTTTCTGTGTAACAAACATCCATGTTCAGAAAACTGAAGTTGGCGAGACGTGGCATCACAAACTCTGTCACGTGAAATAATGCCAACCACAGCGGTTATACTGACAAGTTAATCCTCAATGACAAAAACAGAGTAAGCTCATTTGAACGTCAGGTAGGAAAAAAGTTTAACAACCTACTATGCTAATCACACTGGTTTTGTAAACCATTCCTGAAGCACAAGAAGTACCTCCTACTTTTATAGACGTTTGTAGGTCACAAAGCATTTGTGTACACATTTGCATAGAATTACAGAAGGGCCTGCCAATCTCTATTTTTCCCCCCTCACCTCTCACAGTACCCATGACAGCTTCCTAACCAATTCCCGGTTTTATAACTGCTGACAGCAGCATCCACATAGAATATAATATTAGTAACAGAAGTGGACTATAGTGCCCTGTTCCTTCGCTTAACCCTTTAGTGGCTTCCTCTGCCCAAACAGATGAAAATCTAACTCCTTGGAACAGAATACAAGATCTCCGCAATTCAGCTCTCACATGCCTCCCCAGAATCACCAGCTACCA
Source organism: Acinonyx jubatus (assembly GCF_027475565.1). Lineage (NCBI taxonomy): Eukaryota > Metazoa > Chordata > Mammalia > Carnivora > Felidae > Acinonyx > Acinonyx jubatus. The sequence continues at coordinate 69,663,347 of NC_069394.1, read as the reverse complement.
GCACTGGCTTTGAACTCGGTGAGTGCACCAGGCTGTTTCATCTTTCCATGATTCCGTGAGGCTCCTGCTTTCCTCTGGGAGGATTAGTAGAGGCAGAAGCTAGATTACAGTGAACTAAAAACTGAGTGGAAAGTAAGGCAAAGAAAGCAACTGTAGATTCTTTTTCCAAAAATCTGGCTAGTACGGCAAGAACACGGACCGGAGGCCAGATAGAAAGTACTGTAGAGATCGAGAGGGGGTTTATTTTATTGTGTTTTAATGAGAAGCATGTACTTATATCTGTAGAATAGGTAGACATAGAAGAGAAAGAAGCCAAAAACCTAGATAAGAGAAAGGTTGAGAAGGCAACATTTAAACTAAACCAAACACTGCCAAGAAGTTGAAAAGGATTATGAGCTGAAAACTGATGGATTTAGGACAAGTGGTCAGATAATATATATTTATACATGCGTGTACACACACACACACAGTCTCTCTCTCTCTCCACATAGAGTAACGTTAACAAAAATTTTAAAAGGAGGGGCATCTGGGCGGCTCAGTTGGTTAAGTGTCTGACTCTTGGTTTCGGCTCAGGTCATGATCTCCCAGGTCGTGAGTTCCAGCCCCACATCGGGCTCTGTGCTGACAGTGCAGAGCCTGCTTGGGATTTTCTCCCCCTCTCTCTCTATGCCCCTTCCCCACTCACGTTCCCTTTCCCAATAAATAAATAAACTTTAAAGGAAAGGAGAAAGCAGAAAGAAATAGCACAACATTTCAGAGTAGGTATTACCTTTAAGAAGCATGATTTTTAAAGTATAACTTTATTGAGTACAAAGTAATGTTTGAGATGCTAAACCCAAAGACATTTAAATTAGCACTTTTGCTCCAGAGCTAGGGTAGGATTGCCGTACTTCTAAAGAAATGGGAGAGAGGCAGTAAATTCTCCTGGAATTATGATTTGAACAAATAAAAAAAAAATCAGAGAAGCATACTGATCTTAAAAGGGAGAAGAGAAAATCACACGTTACTCATCCGCGGTGATAAAATCAGCCACAGCACTTCAGTTGCCAGTAAACATGGAGTGTCATACCGAACACTTCCAGTAGGTGGCGAAATGAAACCAAATTTTGGAGAATTATTAGGTAAACAGAAAATGCGCAAATTAAATAGTACTTTGTAATCAATATCACAGCATAAACAGGAAATGCTAGTAATGGATTCAAATTTCATTTGCCAATTGATTCACAGATATTAGGGGTTTTCATTCTGTGGGTCATAGGTGCTTGGGTGACTTAAGAAGGTATTTAAATTAATCTGTGAGTTCATGTGGATGTAAAACAGGCCTCACACACCATCGTATGGAGGTCTGGGAAGTCTCTGATGTAGAAAGGAGACTCCTGTCTTACAAAGAATGGAGCCCATAGGCCTCTTCTACTAGACCATGTGACAAACAACAAAACTCGTGTAACACTACACATCTAATGGTACTTTCATTGTAAGAAGTTCTGGAACTGGAATCAAGAAACCTAGCATTTAGTTCAGGATGTTCTGAACTGTGCCATCTCAGGCAAAAAGCACCCATCTGGGCCTTGGATTCTTGATCTCAAAAATTAAAATTGTCCTGAGTATTTTAGTAGAAAACATTAAGTTTACTGCAAAATCTCAGAAGAGAAGAAGAAAAAGTACTTCATTATTCCATAAACACTGTGACACAAATTATGGGTAAAACGATTCTGGAAACTGCACGCTGGACACCTGGCAGGCCGAGGCCCATCGGGTCAGATGTAGAGGTGAGCTTACCTGAACCCTCGGAAACCTGCTCCCCCAGCCAAGGGTATGGCTCAGCTTCTTCCGGTGGGACTGTTGGCTTTGAAGCAGATCTTTCTTTAAGGCCTGCATTTTTAGTCACAAAGTTAACTTAAGTTTTTTTTTTTTTTTTCGTTTGACATATTAAACCAGGAAAAACAATATTCTCAAACACTTCATCCATAGTACAAATAACTCAGTTTCCAAGACTTTACATACTACTTGAAAATGTAGAAATGCTTAAAAACTCAAGTAGGAAAACAGTGTGCTCTTTAACTTCGCATGGGCCTTCAACATCTCTTTACCTAAGTTAACCTTTCATTTAAAAATAACAAAACAAAAAATCATTGCTTCAATGTTCACGAATCTCTTAAACAGTCACGTCTGAACTTGCCCAAAGAAGTTCAATAGTTCAAGCTCCTTGTGCTCAGAAGTGATTAATGAATTGCTGCTTGAGCTCTGAATCCAGCGGTTAAGACAACTAAGCTACACTTGAACTTTGTTATTGGTTTGTATGCCATATTTTGATTTATGTATAATTTCTTGAAACCTATAGTTGAAAATGAGAACAAATCAGACATAACTGTTTACAACCTTCTAAAGGTACCATTTACAATCATACTATGCTATAAGGAGCTAAAAGGTATGAAAACAAAGTTTTTTAATATCTTAAGGAAAATAAAACATCAGGGTAAATTAACATGAGAGCTGATTTCAAAGTCAACACCAGTCTAAAAATCTACCAGACCAAATTAATTCTTTGACATTTTATATGTGGAACATTAAAATAAGTCCTCAACCGAATAGAACTCTTTAGAAAGCTAAACAGGGTTCAAGAGTCTGTCGATTCCACTTCCCAAATCCTGGCTCTTCACGACCCCCAGTGAGACTCTTGTACCAACAACTGTTACTGGAGGAAGTGTGTTGTGAGTCTAGAGTGAAAAGGTCAGTACAGAATCGAGAGGCACTTTGCCAACGTTGAGCACTTCATACCACGTCTAACATAGACCCGCTACTGTAGTCTGCTAAATTCTCAGTGTCTTTCACTTGCTTTTTGATTACACTTTTCCTTACTGTTCCCTTTTTATGTCTTTATTTTTCTCTCATGGACAAAAACACGATTCCCACCTTCTTCTCCCCAATCGTAAAGAGAATAAGACAGAGATACACAGGACTCTCCCTCACCATTTATATTTGTTTTAGGTACTTATTTCCCACACTATTTACACAAAAAGCCTAAGGCTATTGCAACAAACACCAACGGACACAGTTGTGTTCTACTTCTAACTATATAGTGACTTCTAACAAAGGGATAATACACAAGTAACCACGGATCCTAAACGTTCCACTTCGGGACGTGGCGGGTAGAGACGAAGGCCTTGTTAGTAAAACACATCACGTTTCCAATTCCAAGTTCAGGACTGAAAACTCCCGTGCTCTTTCGCCTTTAAATAATCCATTCTTGCATCTCCCAACAGTAAATGGAACAGGTATGGAACTATTACTCGTTGCTAAGTCCTGCTGAATGAACAGGGTAAACCTTCAGAATCCCGTAACTTACCTTGGAACCCTGAGCACCTCAGAACATACCTGGCACGTAACAGGTGCCTGGTAAACAGCTCAGGGGCTGAACACACCCCACAGTGGGGCTGCTCTGCCGGTACCGATGACTGCAGACAGCCTCTGTGGGACCAGGGCTCCTCAGCTACACTAGACAAGCGAAAGGTGGGAAAGGGGATCCGAAACAATTTCCTACTACTACCAGCAAGGAGATTCCTATCTGGGCTCTAGAACCCACTGCTGCAGAACCAGGGGCCTAATTTGCCCGGGACAGTCCCAGGTTACTCTGTTGTGCTAGTGTAAGTATCTCGCCCTCAAGAGCATCTCACTTTGGATGGGAAATCACGGGTCATTCTTCGCTGATCCTCTAGGTAGCAGGGTTTCAAATCGTGCTCCATGGGTTCGATAAGCAGGGAAATATTTCCCCACCAAACCACAGAGACTTAAATTGCCTGAAAACCCCATTCTTACTGGATTTTGAGAAGTTTCATGTGAAAACAACTTATGATGTGAGAAGTGTTTGAAAACTACTAGCATTGCCAGTATTTAGCCATGAGGTTCTCCTCATTGTCAGCTTTCTCCACATCAACTGGAGTTATTTGTCTCTAAAATTGAAATGGTAAAACCACAGGAGAAAGCAAAAGCACATGACAAGAGAAAATATTGTGCAGTTTCCTTTTCTGCCCCAAGCAGCAGTTGAGTTCTAAATTTACCCACACCTGGGCACAGCTATTTTTCCAGAGGTGAAAGCACTGCAAAAATAAGCAATATTGTAAACTTCAAAAAAGCTGAGGATCAAATTAACACATACCCTTCCCCAGACCCCTAAAAAACTTTCTAAAAACAACACCACCACCACCCATTCTAGACTAATTATTACTTTGATAACTCCTATGGAAGAATCAGCCATACAAGCTTTCATTTTGGTGTTTCCAGAAATTATACTGCCACCCAAATCCATTTTAGTCCACGAATGAGTGGCAGATACAGGTCTCATATAAGATTTCAGGTCTCATATAAGATTTTAAGGCAGAAAGTAAACAAAATATTAAACAAGAAAAAAATACACATACGGTCAATTCAGAATCAAAGGAAAGGTATTCAAAATGGATTTATTGTGAGGTACAAATGGCAAGGAGATCGCACCGAAATAAGTACTCAAAGTTACATTACGAAATGACTGTCATCAGTGTTGACGCTCCTGGGGCTGCAGACAACAAAACACGACTCACACTGGCTCGGAGGAGGAGGAGATTCACTATGTACTCTCAGGAGGAGCGCGGGGGTGAGCGGGCTTGCTCTGGGCGCTGGCTGGCTTCACCCTCCCACCGCCAGTCGGGGCTTCCCCCACGGCAAGCTTCTCTCTCGGACCCCAGGGTGTCCAGAAGCAGAGACCCACCTCTTGCTCTGCCTCTCTGGGGCTTGAGGAAATCTTTCCCAGAAGCTGAAGCTTCCAGCAGTCTTCTCCTTCCACTTAACAGTCAAACCAGAACCCACGTCCATTCCCACGCTGGCAAGAGTGACAGGAAGGCCGTGGCACCCGCGAGTAACTATCTAGTTGCAAGTAACCACACCAGCCCCTGCGCAATTTGAAAAAGCAACTGTTTCCCTTAAAAGACACCTCGTTTTCAGTTCTTCGGGCACATCAGGAAAATTAGGAAATAAAAAAGCGCCTGCATTTAATAAACATAAAATTTTCCTACATTCCTGTCATTCAAAATGGAAGCTATAAAAGGTGAGGTGAGCGCTTGAAATCAAGCATTCATAGCAAATTTGATTATGTGACACAGTTACCTTAGCCCAACATTCGCTTACTTCATTCCCTGCTAACCCCAGTACACCTGACAGCAATGGGAAATAAGTGTATTTTCTTCCCATAAATATGCTAACAGTTTAAAACTTACTAAGTTGCACATGGCATTCGTTCATTCATTCAACAATTATTTGGCACCTACTGATGCAAGGCACTGTTCTACAGAAAATGAGAACTGAAAAGCCCTACCTCTTACAGGGAGGGAACGATTTAAAAAATAAGAAACATGAAATATTTAGAACATATTAGATGGGGGAAGGCAGGGGGCAGGGAGTGCCAGGCCATCAGGGAGAGGAGGAAGGCTATCTCCAGCGAACTGATGAGGAAAGGACTCGATAAAATGTGAACAGATTCCTGAAGGCAGCCAGGGATGTGGGCCTGTGACTCACACTGGGGGAGAGTACTCCAGATGAGGATCCGGACCAGCGAGTACAAATTCCTCGGCTGGGGGTGAGGGGTGTATGCTGGCAGTGGGGAAGAGCCACGGGGCCCATGCAGCTAGAGAGGAGTGAGGGTGTGCGAATCCGAAAGGCCCTGGGGCCACCGGATCATGGAGCTATTCACACTGACTGAAAACGAAGGATTCGTTTTTTGTGAAGAATTCTACACAAACCACTTCCTCGGCAAAATGTGGGAAAGAAAGAACCACAAATAGTGCTGTACTTCACAGGACTTCAGGCACTTAGCCCATAAAAGCTAAGAGATTTAAAAAAACTGGTTTATCGGGGTGCCTGGGTGGCTTAGTTGGTTGAGCGTCGGACTTCGGCTGAGGTCATGATCTCGCAGTTTGTGAGTTCGAGCCCCGTGTCGGGCTCTGTGCTGACAGCTCAGAGCCTGGAGCCTGCTTCTGATTCTGTGTCTCCCTCTCTCTCTGCCTCTCCCCTGCTCATGCTCTGTCTCTCTCTGTCTCAAAAATAAAGATAAACATTAAAAAAAATTTTTTTTAAATAAATAAAAAAAATAAAAAACTGGTTTATCAATCTCTGGCGTATGATTCGGTAGTGCACAGCCTGAAGGAAATTTTGGTCTCACCGACCCAGGTTACACCAGCTGCCGTTATTCCAGGGGAAGAGCTCAGAACTGCTGCTTCTTTAAACACGAGTAGTCTAATAGTATAAATCAATATATCCCAGGAATAATCCTAACAGGTACAGGAACGTGAGAAATACTCCGGAAAATCAACAAGCCAGAAAGATGCACATACTGATTGACCATGCTAATTGTCGCTATTGCTCCTGGCTTCTGTAATCAGCAAACACGGATCTTAGCAGGCATCCCAACCTCAGCCCCATCAAAATTCTGACACTGCCAGAAACCAGAAGAGCTGCCCCACCATATACAGTAAGAGCCATTCCAGATTCAACGCATCTTCACACGACTCAAGATAGAGACAAGATTGCAGGGAGAGGATGACCTACACCTCGAAAGAATAAAACTGCCGAAGGGTTGCTAAGAGCTTGGGTTTCAGGGCCACCGAAGGGTCTCCACAAAGGCTGGAATGGGGTGGACTCAACGTTAACACCTGCCACACGAGATGGCCCCAGGAGCTAGGGTTTGTGCATCAAGAGGGCTGTCGCTTGTTTCCACTGGAATCCCATCCTGGGCACATTCCCACCGACAGGACTGGGTTTCCACAAGTGTGTAAAGGGAACACAACTACCTCCTTAGAAGGGTTTTAAGAATTAAAGGAGATGATTTAAAACCAGCAAATATACATTTATTTTCCACAAATTAATTTCTCCCTTCATTTCTTCTAAAAAAGTAAATTTACCGGGGTATCTGGGGGGCTCAGCCGGATAAGCATCTGACTTTCGATTCCGGCTTAGGTCTATGATCCCACGGTTTGTGGGTCAAGCTGCGCATCAGGTTCTGTGCTATCAGCAGAGAGCCTGCTTGGGAGTTCCCCCCACCGCCCCTCCTTTACACTCTCTCAAAAAATAAATAAACCAAAAAAAAAAAAAAAAGAAAGCATATTTACCATCTTCCCGGCACACAACATGAACACAGCTACCAGCAATTTCCAAGGTGGTTAAAGCATACTGCAATTACTGCAGAAATGCCTAAGTTTTTCCTTAAAAAAAATTTTTTTAATATTAGTCAACAGTATATACAGATCTGAAATATTTTTAAATGATCTGTGTTTTAGATGTTCATCATCCAATAAACACCACATCGAATGCCTTTTATTCTCAGCCACCACTATGCTAGGTACTGGGCATAAATCAGGCTGGTAGAAAGCAAAATCCAGGAATGAAGTGAAGTAAGGAGCATGGCAAAGGGAAGACACACAGTCCCACCGCCTGGGAGGATCACAGAAGGAGTCAGTGTAGACGTAATGACTCAGCTGGATCCTGCAGCAGAGCTGGAAGGTGGCCCGCCACCGGAGCGGGAACACATTCTAGGCGAGGCGAAGAGCGGGGTGGTGGCGACAGCTGGCTCTGGCTGCACTATTTTCTTTCTCAGCCCCTTGTTTATTTCACCACGTTTCACCGCAGGGATGGCAGTCCCCTCGTCACCTGTATCCCTGGTGCCCAGCACGGCCTGCTATGCTGCAGGCACTCAGATTATTTGTTGAACGAATCGATAAATGCAAAAGAGAGATGACAGAGCACATGGCTATTTATACCATTGCCACAAGGGACGCAAAAGCGTTATATGTCTTCCTCTAACCTCTTGGGAAACAAGAGAAGTAATGCTTGAGGCCAAGGAAGAAGTAAATGACAGAACTCTTTGAGGTACGGATGCTAACACAAGAGTGATAAATACTCACAAAGTGAAATCAAATGAGGTATGAAATGAGAACAAACAAAAGGAAAGTAGGTAACTTCATGCTGTGCAGGGCTTACAAGATTGAAGCTTTGGTGACAACTGGTTTCTCTATGTAAAAATGATGTCCAAACCGGTAATAAACATCTAGGTCACGTGGTTTTATCTTCAGGCAAACAGAGGCGGGAGGACAAGAGGCTGGAGGCTGTCACTGGGTATTTTTTCAGATTACCCCAAACAAGATTTCCATGAGCAAAACGCTTACAGATCTGCTACACAACACCCCTCCCTTCAGTTTCCTAAGAACAAAAACTTTCTCTTCAGCTACAACCTGGGGGGAATGAAATGCACAACGAGCCAGCTCTTTATGCACATGCAATACCAGCTAGTTCTCACAGCCACCTGAAGGAAAGGTTTTATCTTCAGTTCACAAGTGACGAAACCCAGCATTTCCAAGGTGCATTTCATGGTGAAAACAATCCAAGTTATCGATTTGGAGAATTGTCACCAATGGAGAATTATTCCAGGAGAGGGGAATAGTGGAGGACAGAGGAGAAAGGAACCAAAGCCAGGAGATGTAGTCCAAGCCATCAGACCCATTTCACAGAAAATGACTCTACAGTTAAAACAGTTAAAATTGAAAATCATACTTGTGTATGACCTCTACCTGTTCTTTTAGTGGAAGTGCATATAGGGAGTCCTTATTATTCACATGATCACTACGAGACCCTGAAGGGACGGAGTTGTATGACTAAGGAGGTCATAACACTGGAAAATATTTTCTACGAATCAGTTACTTACTGACTGAATGAATTCAATCATTCATGCTCACACCAATTTCTTTATCAATCTCCCCCTGACTGTGCAATGTTGAGGAAGACAGTACATACACAATGCAAATCACCCACAAAGTAAAGCTGAAAATCTTGTAAAAAAAAAAACTAGTCAGATTTCAAAAAGTTGGTTACAAATGATGTTAGCAAAAATGAAAATTCGCACACAAAGTCCTTAACAAATGAGGCAGACATTATTGTGATGTCACAATACATGAAGAAAAAAAAATCAACGATGATAAAGTGTTTCAAAAAAAGGAATCTGAGTATTAAAGACTAAAAAAGATCCTTGGAATACTGATAGGCTCTCAAATATTCCTGTAAAACTGGCCATCTTTACCTTTACAGCGATTGTGACACTCACACGTGAAATACTATCATAAGACATTTGGAAAAACGTGCCAGTAATGTCATTTTTTGAAATTTGAAGTATCATCTCATAGTGTAATTTAAACAGAAATTTTGTTTGTGATATGACAAAATAAACTTACTTTCTTAGTATCTCATTTGCACTCTTCAGGGGTTCTTCCGGCTCCCAGGTACTTTGCATTAGGAAATGTTTGTCTCTATGTTTAGGCGGCTTTTTAAAAAGGACAACCTTTCTAGCTTTAATTACCCTTAGATAATATGAAGCAGCAGAAAATAGAAATAACTACACACCAAATTTTAAGATGAATGAAACTGAGAGTGTAAGCACTGTTTTAAGCCCATTAAAAGCTTCTCCCACATGAAAGTTTCAGGTGAATGGTGAGGGCCAATGCAGCTGGGTGAAGTGTGACCTCAGCTTCAGAAAATTCAGTTGCAGCCTTTATTTGCTGAAGAAAAGGGAAGGAAAGAAAAAAGGAGTAAAGAAAATAAATCCATCCCCAGCTCACAAAAGCTCTCGAAATATACTGAAATGCGTTCAGTAGAGACATTTCCATTTAATTCTTGAGCTGATATGCAAAGGAAAGCTATGGCAGAAGCAAGGTATTTTTTTATTAAAAAAATGTTTTTAAGTTTATTTATTTTTGACAGAGACAGGGTGCGAGCATGAGCTGGGGAGGGGCAGAGAGAGAGAGGGAGGCACAAAATCCGAAGCAGGCTCCAGGCTCCGAGCTGTCAGCACAGAGCCTGCCGCAAAGGCTCGAACTCATGAACCGTGAGATCATGACCTGGGCCAAAGTCAGACGCTTAACCGACTGAGCCACCCAGGTGCCCCAGACGCAAAGTATTTCTAAGCGCTTTACTGAAGAGCAACAGGTAACGTGAACACACTCATGTTGATTAGGTTATTCTAAGACTTTTTTCCCCACTCACTTTCTTAGACTTCGGCATTTATATACTTTATCCTGTATCACTTTTGTCCTTCCAAACCCAAGGTAGAAATTATTAGAATGCTCTCAGTAAATACAAATGTAATGACCAGCCCTTCTCCAAGGAAGGGGGAAAAAAAAACAAAACACCAATCTGTAGAAAAATTAACACTTAAAATTTGGGACATAAATTTAAAAAATCAATCCATTTATCTTAGCAGCATGATCTAACATCAAGATATGTTTTTAAGATGGTGTAACCTTTATGTGTGTGATGAGTATCTGTTTTGCTTCTTGTTCTGCTCAGTGCGCAGTTGGAGTGTCCCTCTTCTCCTCCCAGACACCCTCTATCCTGGGGGAAACATTTCATAGGGTTTCAGCAGAACCCAACCCAACCCCCAGCCACAGCTTTGTGCACAGGAGCCAGCCTGGGAGGACTAATCCCTGACTACAGGAATGGTCACAAACAGTCACCAGGTCTAACCAGGCCCGGCTGCATTTCTTCTGGACTTTCCTCCCAAGCCATTTCAGAAAACTTGCTCTCTGCACTAGGACTGCGCAACTAGAAAGATGCGTCTGGAGCTTTCTGAGGGCTGTCTTCTTCATCAAATTGTAGCTACTCTATATAGAGTAAAGTCCAGGCGGGCGCCTGTATGGTTCAGTCGGTTAAGCGTCCGACTTCAGCTCAGGTCATGATCTCTCAGTTTGTGAGTCTGAACCCCGCGTCGGGCTCTGTGCTAACAGCTCAGAGCCTAGAGCCTGGTTCTGACTCTGTGTCTCCCTCTCTCTCTGCCCCTCCACCTCTCTCTCTCTATCTCTCTCAAAAATAAATCAACATTAAAAAAAAATTAGAATAAAGTCCAGGAAAAGCATCAGCAGAGCTAAGACTCGAGACAAAAGCTAGGAAGCAACGGGTCTGATGATAGGTCCGTATTTGGGATCTATTCACCTGAAGCCAGCCCCTGTATCCACCAACCAGATGAGTCATAAAATGCCCCGTGTGGCTTACAACGTTCCGGGAATCTATAAAAACAACGAAATCCTCACTACAATTTCTTTGGGCCGTAGTCCTTGAACAAGAAAATAATAGGACTGGATTAGCTAGAGCAGGTATTCTCTAGGATTTCCCCCTCGCTGTGTAATTCTGTCAGTGGGAATGTCTGTCCACTAAATGTCCAAGTGCTTGATTTTAAGCAGGAAAGGTGCAAGTATACAAGAAAAAGGTGCACAGTATTTTTGGAAACACCTACACTAATGCTTATTCATTTTTTATTTGAAATGTCTTCCATTAAGTCAAATTCTCTGGTTTTCAGCTCTTCATAGACAAAGTTGAAGAATTATTTAAAAAAAAAAAATAAAACCTTTGTGGCAGCACTTTTGATTCTGTTACAACAAATCAGGTTGCTCTTCTCTAATTCATAACTGAATCTCACCAGTGGTTACAATTAAAGATTTAAGACTTCACGCACAGGACACCACAAACCATTTGTAGAAATGTACTCTTACTGAAATTTCATTTTATTAAATATTCTCTGATTAACAAAGTTCTGACCTCTAGTTAGATCTCAACTTTGCAGCGCCTTACAAACGGTAAACAATGATACAATCAAACATGGAAAATGTATGTCGTGTTCCACCAAAATACCTATAAAACCGTGTGATATAAAATGAAAGTATATCCTAATTTGAAACACGTAGTCTTTTCATAACTCTTCTGGGTCTGTAAAGATACCATAAATAAAAGCGCTCTAAAATTGGTCTTCTAAATCAAGTTCTTTCTTTTATTCACAAGTGTATCCAGAGTTCTTAGAGCAGTGTATGGGGCGCACCGGAAGCACCGAGTATTGAGTGGGTGACAAAAGAAGGCGGGCGGGACTGGAAGGAAGAGAAGAGGTTGAGGAGCGAGGAGGCACGAGGGATGAGGGAGGCAGGAAAAGAGCCAAAAAAGACTGAGGAGGAGAGACCCGAAAGGAGGGAAAGGGGAGGCGAAGGGAAAGGAGAATCCAGGGAAGAGCCTGAGGAGGGGGCAGCCCCCCCAAAAACAGGGGGTGGGTGGGTGGGTGGGGGTGGGCGCCTGGGAAGAGGACTCCGGGGGTTGCCACAGGAGCCTGAGGGGAGGGGTGGAGAGGCCGGGAAGGAGAAAGGAAGTGGGGAAGGAGAAGGGCAGGTGAAGAAGAAAGGAAAGCAGGGAAGCCAGAAGGGAAACGAGGAAAGAAGACAAAGAAGGACGGGAGAAAAGAAGCTCCTACCTGAGCATCTGTCATAACTGAAGGCCACTTGGCACGTATGTACTCTGCAAAATCTTAACGTTCTTACTCAACTCCCATGAAAGTATTCGGTCGATTAATACATTCACTACAATTCATATCATATACATTTATCTGGATACATGATCAATAAATTAATAAAAACAGAAGCTATTACATCACATTTTTATTACACGGTGTTTACAAGCTTCATCTTTTCAATTGAGAAGCATGAGACAGTGTCTCTAAATTTCAAACAACTTCCTTACTGAGCACCAACAAACAAACTCGACGGCGATGGGACACATCTTCCCCAACCGGTGCAATACTAAATTTTCCAGGCCCTTTAGCAGCAAGTGACGATGAGATTACCATTTCCTGGGATGATGACATTACAGCTCTTAGTTCTTCCTTTTCTGGTTATTTCCCTTTGCCAAGTGTGCGTGTTTGCTAGAACTCCTACCTTCCTTCACGTCATCTTTGTCTCTGGATGCCATTTTACTAGAAGTATCCTTTATATTTGTTGATTTTTTCCTACTTTCCTTGGCTTTAGCACTTTTGTCTAGGCCCACATTCTCCTTCTCTCTGGGCTTTTTACCCTTAGGAGACTCTTTCCTGGATATATCTGCATCGGTAATTTTCTTAGCCTTCCGGTCATCCTCCTTTTCTTTCTTCCCCTTTTTTCTCTCTTCGCTCTTACTCTCCTTCCTTGACTCGGGTTTCTCTTTTTCCTTCTTGGGCTCTTCCTTAGTGAGTTCTTTAACTTTCAGGTTTTCCAATCAAAGGAAAGAAAGTTTATTGAACGCATCTCTTAATTCACAAAACAGTAACTTAGTGCAAACGTATGCTCTTTATCTCTCCACACACATGAAATGTTCATTCAGAAAGTGCTTTAATCCTCTAGTTTTCAATCGGCTAAAAACAGATGCAAACCTCTACAAGGTTTCCACTATCAAAAAAATGCCAGAAACTTGCCATCCTATTTTTCCAGTGGGAAGTTATGACTTAAGACTAACATGCAAGATTATTAAAATTGAGGCCATCCATAAAGGCAGTACTTTGCACAAAGGGTTAGCAACTCCCATTTCACAACTGTAATGACATAATTAAAGGAACACGGCAGCATTACAAAAAAAATGTCCGTAACGTGCAAGTATTCGTACGAAGAGAATTTTAAAACTTTTAGTTCTAACAAAAAGTGATGCCCTTAACATATTTGTGCTTACGAGCCTTGAAAATATAATGCACAAACGGAAAAAGTAAATGCCATTTAATTTTCTTAGCTAAGAAAAAAAAACCCATATTCATGAGTATGAAATTTTAAGTTCATCACTTACAGTGCTTAAAATGACGAGTAGAATTTTTCGCCTGCTTATATTCAACATTATGAGATCGGTATTCCTTTAAATATGTTTTCTTGTTAATCTATGTAAAGCTGCTCAAGCCAACATGTTGTCCATCCATGCTCATAGGCGAGAGAGCAAATAAATGGAACATACAGGGAATTCCAAATTTCATCTAAAACCAACCCGCTTTCACCCTGTTTTACACGAAGTGTAATAGAACTGCTAGCAAAAGCTTTGAATTTTAGCTTCTCACTCTCTCATTAGGAAATCTTAAGAGAAGCAAGGTGCTTACTGAATTACACAGCATTTAAACAGAAACAAAGAAAATGAAAGATTTCCTTTAATAAGATGTGGAGATGTTTTTGCCCATCAAAATTCGCATAGCACAAAATGCTACTCAATTCTTCCTGAAAATCTTGTTAAAACCTTCTAAAAATACAGAATAACATTCATAAAGAATCAACTGTCCAAATCCTCACCTACTTCAATGCTGTTTGTAGGGTAACAGACATAATGTCACTGCACGAACACACGTGCACTGCTCTCAGATCTGGTTCTGCAGTTTTTACAGCATTAAATCCTTACTGCTGGATTTGCCTCTTCAGTTTGAGAAGTACAAACTATACTTTATTGGGTGCTTATTTCCTAATTACTGACATAAGAATAAAATGGTAATAATTTTTCTCTTCCTGGGAATTATTCAGGTGGAATACGAAGTGAAAAACGTTTCAAATTCCCTAATCTTAAAATTAAAATACAAACCGCAAAACCCTGCAAGTCACATAGTCAAAGTCTCACCTGTTAATGTTTTACCAAAAAACAAAAAAACTAAAAACACTAGAGGCCAAGCACTTGAACATGAAAGAATATTGCAAGTTTGTAAAGGAAACCATGCACTGCTCCCATGCCCCTGTCCTTAAAGGACATATATATCCTATATTTATATTTTCTTTTATGTTTATATTTATATTTACATTTATTATTTATATTCATATATATTTATATGTGAACAAGAGAAACCACAGGGATATAAATAAAATCAGGCTGTAATAATAAGCTGTTAGCCTACATATAATGGTTGGCAAGTCTAGTAATTTTTAAAGAATTAAAATATGAAAAGACAACAAATTCCATAGCAATGAAATACAGACCTTCAGATTATAAATCAATGTTTTCATTTCATTGAAAACTAGAAGTTTGCTCACTCTCTCTGATTATGCTCTAAGACACAACATCATCAGAGCTTTTGAAGAAGTGAAATCCATCAGTGGAGAATTCACCTTTTTTCCCAAAAGTCATTAAAAAATTCAAACTAACAAAGGTTTTAGATTACATGATAGCAAGTACAGAAGTAAGTTTATATGTAAGAGAACAATATGATATCGTCATGTTTTTAATATCAAGTCTGTCACAAAAGTCTTGATAAAGTAATGAAGGAAATTACTTAAAATTATAGGCTTGAGGCAAAAAACTTCTTTAATGATGCCTTAATAAAACTACTTATGACCAAAGGTGCAATGCAAACCAAAAAGCATTAGTAGCCGCAGTAACATATCTAGAAAATGTCATGCATCTTCAAGCATTAAACTTGATTCACTCAAGGCTAATTTGAAAAACAGAAAATACCTTTAGCCTTAGTTTTTCTCTTGGCTACCCCACCAGGTCCTTCTGTCGGTATTTACAAGATGAAAATAGGTTATAAACAGAAAATATTAAGGGAATTAAAAATTAAGTATCTTTAAAAACTAAGCAAATAAATATAGTCAAAATCAATGCCTCTATTAAACAAATTAAGTTAAACTTACCATTCAAAAAACATACTCCTTCAACATATATATGTGAGTGTGTGTGTGTGTGTGTGTGTGTGTGTGTGTATATATATATACATACATTTCATACATAAAACCTTACTTTCACTATAGCAAAAATGCATTATAATCAGCCTGTAATTCAGTCAACTTCGTGACTTATCTTGGACATGAAAGGATTTGGGGCTTCAGAAATACTTAATTTCCTCTGGAAATGGCATTTCCCTCTCTGGTGTGGCTGCACAGCCAGGGCCTTGTGCTTAGCATGACACACGAACAGACCAGGGAACTTTACTCTCCTACTCAATCATCACTGCCATCCAAAAAAAGGACAGCATATTTTGACAGGACTCTAATCATTGCTTTTTTTCCTCCAAAGTTTCAAACTTCCTTTATAAGAAATTACACAAGCAAGAATTACACTGTCATACGGTGTATCCTTCTACTCTTCATTTTAAAATTTGCGATGCCTTTCTCTTTCTTATCTTGGCAAATAAAAGCTGTGATAATAGGTTTACCCTCTAACAAACATCAATACTACATACCTCTCAGTACACTGTCATTCTAACCAGCCTGTATTCGGCATCCTGGGCAACTGATGTTCTCAGTTCTATCCCCCCATCACATAAATGCTATTTTATACTCATGTATCAGCAAACTTTCCAAGGTGGCATCAAGTTGCCAACACACTTCCAGGCTTAGAGTGGGAGGTGTGGTGATTACCGGTAACCGCCGGTGGGGGCGGCACCATGCAGGAACCGTCACTCAGCAGTGAAGGGCTACGGTTGTATGAGAAAAGCCCCCAAGCAGAACCTACTCTCTGTTTCTCAAAACCCTAATCACACTCCCATTTTCAGTATGAGATGTTTTCACTCCTATTCTGTTACACTGTTCAAATCACCCTCCATGCCTAAATTCCTTTCCTCTTTCTCTACCCATCATCATTTGCTTCCATCAAATGAAATAGTCCATTTGAGAATGGCAATTTATTTTGGTTGAAATATTATTATCAACAGATGATAGCTATACTTGTGGTGAGCACAGCATAACATGCAGACTTGTCAAAACACTATGTTGCACATGTGATATCAATGTAATATGTTGCACATGTGATAGCAATGTAATATGCTTCAGTTAAAATAAAAAAAATATCATCATCATTATTCTGGGGGGAAAGTATTAGTGTATGCCTTACTATTGACTACACATAAAAAAGAAATGTAAATTAACTGTTCCATATGGCTATCTATATCTGTCCAATTACTTATACACATACAGAACCATAACTAATGTGTGTGTGTGTGTGTGTGTGTATGTGAGAGAGGGAGAGGGAGAGGGGGAGGGAGGGAGGAGGCGGGGAGGCAATCGTTTTTCACAGATAAAAGTTGACTCTTTCCTAAACTCTATTAAAAACAGCACACGACCCTGTAATACTGAATGCCATCTTGGACCACTCCCCACTAAAGTTTATTTCAGAATGAAATAACAAACTTATACTTGTAATACCAACTTTTAAATGAGCATCATCCAATGTGCAAAAGAAATGAACATAAAACATCAAAATGCATGTTTAATGCTGTTCATGTCCCTCTCCTGACTCCTGCATGTTCTCTCAATGCATGCCCAGATTTTCCTGGTAAAAAGCTGAGAGGGTTAAGAAGCAGACTCCCCAACTGCCCAACCCCGCTGTTAATGATACAGTCAAAAGAGCTATATGGATAAAAAAGCTAGAGTTAATGTCTGACATTAATAAAATATTAGATTAGCATTAGATTAGTGAAACAGGAAAAAGTAATGGGTGATTTATTTAAAACTTTTCCAGTTTGGGCACAAATCCTTAAAGTGATATATACAATGTGCAATGCACTATACAAAATGCCAAAGCATCAACTCTAGCTACCTTCTCTGAACTTAAAGTATAGTCAATAATTTTTCAATTATTTTTGACATGATAACGACTGAGCTAAGAATTTAAACCACAATTATCATATTCAGTCTCAGAAAGCAAGGGTTTAGGCATGAGAGAAAGCACAGCACCAAGAAAATATGATGCTAACAGAGGAGCCCTTACGAAAAGAAGAAATGAGAGGAGTCAAGAAAATGCAGGGTGCTTCAAGTCGAATGTGCAGTTTTAGGAAGGAAGGTATAAACAAAGGTTTAGGATGAGGACATAACTTAATTATATTAGTTATTAAATGTTCCATAAGGTTCTTCAGATTACAGTTTTACAAGCAGAAGAGGTGATCACATTATAATGAGAAAACGTAGGTGGAAAAAAGGTGACCAAAAACCCAAGGTGCTTATCCCCCCCACTCCCCCACCCTCCTGCCGACCACCTTCTTCTCAGAAGAAAAATGATCATATGTGGACTTTCCCAAGGTTCCTAGGGAGGAGAAAGGATCAAGTATTTGTAAGATTTCAGTGTGTTTGAATGTTTGATGGCTAGTCCTCTAGTGTAAAGGAAAGGCATGCCTATAGGAAAGAGAAACGGACCTAGCAAGAGGGGAGAAATTATAATGAGGCCAGAAGACGCAGGGGTTGCTACAGGGAAAGAGTCAACTCTGGGAACCAGAAGACGCAACACCTGCAAAAATGACCAACGAGAAGAAACGATGAAGAAAATTGTGAGAATAAAGAAATGCTGTAACATGTAGCGACATGAAGACAATAGAAGGCAAGACAAAGATGACCGTCTTGGTAAAGGGAAAGCAAATTCATCTTTACGGAAGAAAAACAGTGACTCCAGAAGATGGAAGAGCATGTGGAAGGTTCTGGATACCTACTAAAAGAGGAACTGTTAATGACAGTGAGCACCTCACATAGGCTCAGTTCAGGGAAATTTAGATAGACCTTTTTTTCATAAATGACACGAAGCTCAGTGGTGAAGGGGTTAGTGGTGATCCAGGACGAGCATATAGAGTGGGGAAAAAGAAACAAAACACCTTTGGAAACATTACAGAAGTGGCTCCAGAGAAAACCACAGGCAAGTACATAAGACTTTGTTTTTAAATAATTCCTAAGTATAGACAGAATTACATTCTTATTTGTAACTGTGGTTGATGTGGACTCCCTTTAGCATCAAAAAATCAACAAGCATGCCCTATTTTTCTCCTTTTCTCTCCTTACTACCATAGCCAACAACCAATGACAAAAAAAAGGAACAATTTTATCAATCAATCAAATTCATGACAATATAACTTCTTTAAAAAAGTTTCCAAGTAGTATAAAGAAAATTCTATCAATTGGAGCCTGAAAAGGAAGCATTCTGGTATTCTGTAACTCATTTGGATGAAAATTGGTTTTGTTGATAGAATACATTCCAAATGAAAGCAGTCATCAAAAAAGCATCAGGATGTGGTTGTAGTCAAAGAAAATGGCAAAGAATAAATAATCACCATGTTCTTTACTTCCTTTTGCGTTTATGGTTACTGTGATGTTTTCTTTTTAATCTTTTTTAACGTTTATTTATTTTTGAGAGAGAGAGAGACAGAGCACAAGCGGGGGAGGGGCAGAGAGAGAAGGAGACACAGAATCTGAAGTAGGCTCCAGGCTCTGAGCTGTCAGCACAGAACCTGATGCAGGGCTCGAACTCAGAGACCGCGAGATCATGCCCTGAGCTGAAGTCAGACACTTAACCGACTGAGCTACCCAGGCGCCCCTAAAAGTCTGACGGTTTTCAAGGTAATTACTGTAAATAGCTCTGTTAACTATTTGAGAATTTTTGAACAGCAAGTTTTAAAAAGCAGGTCTTATGTTCTTTCCTTAGAACATGAGTTGCCTAAAAGTAATTAATGTCATTTTGGCAACTGCCTCAGAGCCACTATCCCACACACATTTTCAAGATGAAATGTTCTGTATCAAATTAACATGCTGAATCATGAAGCCAATGGTTGGTTCCACCACATGCAACAGACATAATTTTAGAAGACTGGCTCCATTACAGAAACCCAAGTAGCTACTACAGGTTTTCGGAGACACGGCCATACACTTGGTAGGCTGGGAATCGCTTTGTACTTGGGTCTCTTCAGCCACTCCCACGGCCCCTGGTGAGACCTGTGAGTCACCCTGAGCTTGAGTTGTTCACCTTCCTCCTCCCCATACCAAAACATCACAATTTATTTCAACGCTGACCACAGAGAGAGAGAAAAAAAAAGGCCCAAATGCCTAAGTTCTCTGAGCTATGCAGACTGTTGCTCTAGAATGGATGCCTACCTAGTTCAGCTAATGCCAGGACACTACACCAATTTCTTTTCTATTTTCAAATAGATGTCATAACAGTATTATCAGAGGCATTTTTGAAAAAAGCAAGCTACAAACCTTCCAATGCTCTGTGGTAAGCGGGGAAGGGAAGATCAGAACAGAAGAGAACGGAATGACTAAAAGTTTAGGAAGGGATTATATCCAGAGACGGAAAGTCTGAATGAAGATGCAAACTCAAAACCAAACCTAGGAGACATGGGAAAGCTCACCTTAGACCTCAGTTAGCACAGGTTTACTGTATGGAATTCAAAATGGCACTTCTCTTGGGGAAAAAAAAGAGTCCAATAATCTTTTCACTTATTTAAGCTGGTTTCAGAAAAAGAAAAAAACACACCTCAGTATTTCATTATGCAATGAGTAACTCTTGAGGTTATCACTCATCAAGACTAATAACCCCAGTAAATATTTAATAAATGTCATACGTTGGCTTCAGCTTTGAAGAGGGATTCAAATGAAGCCTACGACCTGGTTCCTAACTTTAAGGAGCTCACAATCTAGTTAATATCTATTCCTATGT
Organism: Acinonyx jubatus; assembly: GCF_027475565.1. NCBI lineage: Eukaryota > Metazoa > Chordata > Mammalia > Carnivora > Felidae > Acinonyx > Acinonyx jubatus. The sequence continues at coordinate 69,643,118 of NC_069394.1, read as the reverse complement.
ATTACTTGGTTATGCAACTAACAACAAGTATCAGAGGCACAGAATTTGGCATACAATTCTATCAGTCGACTTGTATAATAAAGTCTGAGTCAGTGAATTTCATGAAAATGCTCCAAATATGCGTTGTAATCAAAGAAAATTCCACAGCCCAAATCACAGAGAACTATTTATTTCACAGACCAGGATCTCATTTAGAAAGGATCATGAATATCAATCACCAAAAGGTGCAACTACCAAGTGATCACTGAAATTAAGAATAACTGCCAATGCCTTTAGCTGCTTTTGAGAATTCTCCAAAGCTTTAGCAGGGTAGAAAGGAAACATTGTATTCAAACTGTAAGTAAGTACGTACACACCAGAATTCAAGCAGAGAAGTTTTGCTTACATGTCTGGATACAGCTCTATGAGGCAGGTGGGTAATTCCTAGAATAAAGAATCGAGTACAAGATGAAAAAGCACCATCACCCAGCATTCCATTATGTCTGGGGCATCTACCTGATTCTCCCAGGCAGGCAGCTGGCAGCTAGGCTTTAGGGATTTAACAAGACCAGCACCCACAAGATAGTTCTCCAACTGCCTTACGCCCCACCACTCATGTCCCAGAGAAAACTGGGACTGAAAGAAGCTACAATGCAGAAAAGAAACCCCCAGAGTGCCACTGCTTGGTTTTTAAGCCAAACACCGGAGAACCCGACTCTGCAGTTCTAAGGACACAAGGCTACATCTGAACACAGAGCACATTCCGCGACGTTCCTATGGTTGTTCGAACTGAGAAAAGCAGAGTAAATACGATACAACTTAAAATTGCATGACTACAAATAAAGACTCCGATGTACAGAATACAATTTTGCCTTTTTAAGTAAGTTCCTAAGCTTAAAACACATAAAGCTAGGAAAATATTTATACTATGAATTAAAAAATTATACAATAAATCCTTAGAAAAATTAAAATTTATAATACAATACAAAAAATTTAAGTGAAGTAATTTTGATCAGCTTCAAAATACGCTACACTTGTTTTGCAAACAACTTTATTTTTTTCTCACCAAAACAAGCCTTAGCCACAAGTTGAAGGAAGTCACAGAAGTCAGGGGTTCACCAGCTCCCTGTTTTACCTTGATCAGAGACTTTTCAAAAGGGGTGACTAGAGAGGGTACTGAAAAAATAGAAAATTATTACCTCACTTATTTTTCACTTACAAAAATAAAGCATAATTAATTTCTGTACATAAAACGTTCATTAGTATAATTACCACGGCACACACACACAAAAAAAGAGCCTGATGAGAAATTAATGATTCCAAACATTTTTAACACACAAATTTAATTAATTTACTTCTCAAACTAATCACACATCTTCTAGAGTTAGTAGTAATGAACACTGAAACATGACTGCTTTAAAGCATGACTGCTTTAAAAAATACATCTTAGATGTCTGGCTACATGAATTTCATTGAGCATGAGGCATAAGATTATTTCGAATTTAAACCTAATGAACTTTGACATTTCATAGTATTCAAATCCAAAGTGGAAGACACAATCAAAATGGACGAAGACTGCCTAAACTTTCAAAAAGAACATTATTAAAATCACACTCGTGTGTTCCAGGATATTAACATTTCAAAATCAGAAAATTTCCACTGTCAGAACCATTAACAAAATCATATTCCCTGAATAATTAGGGAAGGACAGACTAGAGTTTTAATAGCCACGTAAGCTTCAGGAGATCACTGTCCCATGTACAACATGCGCATCCACATGCAAAAGTAGCTTTAAAATAATGCTTTTTAAGATTAGCAAGTTGCAGTCTTTTTCTGACACATGTGAGTGGTGGGTAAAGGGGAAGCTGATGTGCTTCCTGTGTTCTGATTTCATACTTTTACGTTCCGGCTATTGCTGCGCTGAGCTGCATACTTATAAATACCTAAATAGCCTCCAACTGTGATTTCCAGCTGAGAAACCAAATTTGTCAAGTTCCCCTCTGGAAAAAAAATGGGTGACTTATCTACCTTACCGAAAGCAATTTGGTTAAATACAAAAAAAAAAAAAAAAAAAAAAAAAAAAAAAGGAATGAATATTTGAAAAGGAGAAATTACTATAGCTACATAAATGTTCAAAAATAGTAACCTATTCAAATTTTAAGCTCAATGAGTAATCAAAGCTAAATTTCACAGAGAGCTAAGCTAAGCTCAAAGAGATTTAAACACATGAAACACCACTCCCTAAAAGGTAACAGAAACCAGAGGTCCTAATCGCTTTCAAGCAGTAAGGATACACATAAAGTCTCATTTTATGAAATGCATGTCATATACAGTTAATACAATTGCTTTTACTATTACTGAAGCAAATTCATTTTAAATAAACTGATTCAAAAATGTTTTCAAGGTTTTCTAATGGCAAAAAAAATCATTCTCCTGAAAAGAATCACCACTTTAGTAAATTTAATTTATAAATCTAAAAACCATATTTTACCTAAGCCGAAGTTGATAGTCACTTAATAAGGAAATACAGGGGAAAAAATGGAAAAAGACTTATTTAGGATGAATAGTTTTAATATGTACAACATTATTTGAGATACATATTCACATTTTCCCTCTTGTGTAGTAATATGCCTACTTAAAAAAAATACAAATTTCTTTCTCTGGATGTAATTTGGAAATAAAATTAAAAATAAATTTTGCTTTTGTACAGAAATATTCAGACATACTGCTATCTGAATACAGTAATTTCACTACTCTAAGGCAAAAACATGGGCTTATTTTCAAATTATTTTAAAAGCACCGTTAATACAGAATTTTACACTGAAATTTGTATTATCCTATCTGACAAATCAGTTAACCTAAACAAATTACAATAAAGAAAATCAGCTTTTTCAAGAACCATCACTTTACACACCAGTCATATTAAAGAACAGAGAAGCATTTAATGTATGAATCATGCCAGAAACATTTTTATAATCAAGTGAATTATAACCATCTCCATTAATAGTGTGTTAGAAAGACAAGCATCAAGGGTTAATCACAAAACAATTTGCCATTAAGCCTTCTCAATTTAGTTCAGTGAATACATAAGTTGCAACAAAACGATACAGAAACCAATTATACCACCAAGAACAACATCGTCAATGCACTTTGTAGACTACTACAAGAATGAGGGGTGCCACTTTCTTCTCTAGAGGTGGGGGAGCTGAGCAAGGGACTAGCTAGGAGCTGTACTGGGGAGAGAGATCACGTGGTTGCCTTTTACTGTTTGATCACAGCTGCCCCACTGCGCGTTAAGCCCTGGGTGAGCAAAGGAAAGAAAGAAACAGGAGACTGCTTCGGGTTTTCATAAGCCAATGACTTCAGTCCCTGAATCAAAGTTACTGGTTATGTAAATCCAAAATGACACAAGTCTTGCCCTGAACCCCTTCGTTCTGTGACGTACCATCAACACCATCTGCGGTTTCGCTTTCTTCTTCTTCTTCTTCTAGCATTTCAAAAGGAGTCATTATATCATAGAGAAATGAGAGGAAACCATAAAACCAATCTGAACTCTCCTCTGCTAAAATATTAAGGACTTCCTCAAGAGAATCAATATTTTCATTACTGCCATCTTTGGTCAGGCCTACATAAGAATAAAGGAAGAGAGAAAGAGAAAATAAGGAGAGCAGTTAGGTGGAAAAAAGAAGTTGAGGAAGAGTGATCTCAAAAAGGATGTGCATCATGGTCACAGAAGTTTATGGAAAAGGTATTTTGGAAAATAAAGAGGCTGATTAAGATGCACACCTTACAATCAACTCTCAATCATAGGTACCACAGGAAAGGTCCAATTCGACCAATCCTCGCCATTCCTACCAGCCCCTAACCAGGTTTGCCTTTCTCTCAGTAGAGAATCTAGAGCCCCCAAACACAAAATTGCCTCAGCCAAAATCAATTGATTAATGTCAGTGGAAGAACGAATGAAAGTACTATGAGGGTAAAAAGATAGATACTTCTGACCAACCTCCACATTTGCTGAGTTACCAACCAGATATTATCGAGAGTTGATTATACAAGCATTTACATATATCAGTACATATTCATTGGAAGAAAATAAAAAGGTTCATTTCCTCACACTTTGCCCCTTGGACCCAGAGTTAACTTTAGAAACTCTGGAATTACATGACTCCCAAGACTACTGTCGATAGCATCCACGGATAGACATGTACATGTATTCAAATTATATCAGATAATCAACTTGAAGTTTAACACAGTAAGATGTTAGCTGTAATTTACAGTGTTCCGGCTACTGACTCATGGTCCTGTAATTCTGACCAAGGGTAAGAGTCAGTTATTAATCATAATTCACTCTGCTTACCAATATTAAATTTGATCCAGGTCCCAGTCAGTCATTTGCTAAGAGGAATATTCCAAGGTTCTCTTTCCATACGCCTAAGAAATAAGCTTCTACTGCAAAGGCCCTGGCTCCTGTTTTTGTTGTTGTTGTTTTGTTTCATTTAAGTATTAGTCCCAAAACAGGCCATCGAAATGGAAAGAAAGCAAAGTATATATTTATATCATAGGTTTTTCCTGTGAAGAACTGGCTTTGGGTAAGAAACATCTCTGGACCCAGTAAACATAAAAATCCACCAATACTGCCAAGCCATATATAACAAAACCCATAATTGTGAAGAAGAAAAAAAAAAACCCACAGGGTAAAGGGCTTTGGCTGTAAAAAATGTGAACATCCATGACTTTAGAGCTTTTCAGATTATAGCCACCTCATTGAGTAGGTCAGGCTTGGACAACTCAAACTTTCTCCATGTGGCATAACCGCCAGCAATCAATATTGGCAGCTAAGCCACAACAATAAGACACCTAGTATAAATATTAAAGTATACAGTGTATTTCCCCCACTCTGGTCCACAGAAAAGCTACATCATATCATTCTTTGTGTATGGGGGGTAGGAGAAAACAAATTGCAGTATTCTGGTATGTAAACTACTTGTTGGTACAACTAGAATGTTTTCCGCTGAACTTAACAGTTGACAAGGGCTATGAACCGAGGAGGTCTGTATTTCCCATTCAAATCTCTGTGGGAGTAACACTGTTTCTTCTTCCTGCCTTAAAATACTATAGCTGTATATTCACAACAATCATGTTTCTTTTTCTCCATTTTCAAGTACTAGTACTTCCAAGTATCAAATATAAATTATAAAACTTTACTACCCTTCAGTATGACAGGCTGAAGTGTTCAACAAATAGGCAGAAGTATCTGGACAAAACTATGACTCAAGTATGCAAGCTTCCTGTGGTTCTTAAGACAAAAATACTACTTCAAGGAGAAAAAGGGAAATATTCTGGGGATATAATTCCTCAGCCTCTGAGAGCAGGCCTGAACCCAAGGGCGGAGGCGAATGCCTTTGAGTGGACAAGATCCAGTTCACTCATGGATGCATCCGGTCTACAAAAGCTTATCAAGGCTCTAGGAATTGTGGACGGTGTTCCTTTTTGTTCTCTAGCCACGCCTGATGTGGTGCCAGCTAGGTGCTAGTCACGGACAAAAGGACAATCGCGTAATCCTCAGATAGTGCTACTCTACGATGATGCTACTCTAGGCATTTAGTCCTTGGATCATTTTCCTGTTAATTTTATTCAGGAAACAAGTTTTCAAAGAATATAATGTCCAACAATGTAGTTTTCAATAATCCAAACCATTATCAAAGATACGTTATTTTAAGTAATTTGGCCACAGAAGTAGGAAGTATGTAAACAGGCTGAATATTTTCCAAGTATATCATAAGGGCCATGGCCAGAAACAATGAAGTGAGATTAATGATGGCTGTTCAGAATATCTTGATTTACCCACACATATTTCATTCTCTCTTTATATTCCACAAGAAAAACCAAATCTTAAAATGTGAAATGTAAATATGAATGGGTACATTTCCTCAAATTGATAACATTTAGATACACGCAGATTTAAGAGTGCAGAAAGAAATACTTATGAAAGAAAGGCCAACCCTACGAAAGTTCAGCATATCTCAACTGTTACTATATCTACAAGCCAAGCTCTCCCTTATCTCCAGCTTCCTAACTACGTCTGTCCCTCTGGTTTCCCTGTGCCTTAATCCAAAGCCATACCTTGAGCAGTCTCTCCAGTGAGAATGTACCCAACAAGTCTGGTTTATTTTGGGATATACACTCACTGAATTTGTTCCCCCCACCCCAATACCTTTCCCTGAACATACAGAGCCCATTAATGACTCTGTAACCAAAGAATTCACCAGGCTCTCGTTTTCAAACGACCTGCCAGTAACAGAGGTACAACTAAGCTACGATAACCTCACCAACTAAAAAAGAACTTTAGTTATAAAATTCAATTCCAGTCAAGCTCGTATTTCATGCAGAGAATTCAATCACTACAGAAATAGGGTCCGAGGACATAAGTGAGCCAGACTGCTCACTTCTGGTTTGTTTCAGCTAACTGTGAAGCCACAGGCTGTGAATTAGGACATTTATATGGTAAGATAGTTTATCTTAGCCTTTGTGCATTTAATAGTCAAATGATCAAAACGAACGCTGAGATTCACCAAATTTGGTTCTACCTCCAAATATACAATTTTTATAAAAGGAACAAGTTATAATTTGCCCATACCACATATATGTCTATTGTAAATGGCAATGTTCTAAGTTACAATGAATTAACCTCTTAATGGTTGCTTAAAACATTACAGGAAATAAACTCTTGCAAACTAAAACACTAAAAATCAAGTTATTAATGTATTTGCTATAGGAATCAGCGTGCTCTATAGGCGAAATAATATATTTTAATATTTAATAGTTGATATTCCCTGACAAACCACATAGCTGATTTCCAGCCCTCCCCCCAAAAAACCCAACAAAATGTAGCAGATGGAAGTAATATTATCTCTAAAAATGAGGAAACATGGCCCACATGAAGTTATCTTTAAAATGAAAAAGCTTCACTACTCAGAACCCATCGTTTAAAGTAATATAATGGAATAATAAACCATTTATAGGCAAGCAAATTAGCATCATTCCAATATGTTAAATTCTATATATTTTACTTCCTTTACATGTCCTGGATTATAGTCTTCTGAGGATTTACCATATTCATAGAAAAATTTAGATATGTAATAACAAAATAATAGAAAATTCCATTAAGGTTAAGACAGAGAAAAAACTTCATGGATAGTAAGCTTCCACTGGCAAGCAGCAAACCTAATTCTCACTGAGCAGTAATAAGCAAACATAAACTAAGGTCAAAATTAGGAAGCTAAATTACACTTAGTCACAACTATACCTTTTTTTTTCATATTTAGAAGTTACTGTTTTATAAGGCCGTTAAGATTGACCATTGGTTATAAATGTGATATCCTCTCATTTTTTTTCATATCCACAAAATAGACACAAAACTGTGTGTCTAAGATGAATTTCTTTGCACTAATACTCTGGCAAACATAGTGTACAATACCATGTCTTATTTGAAATTTTTCTAAATAATTTAGTATATAAAATTTTAATACATGTAACACTACATAGTAAAGCAAAGGAGGCAATGCTGTTTCACAAGCAGAAACACACATCTCACCAGGCCAGATTATATAAAATATTAAAATCAGTACCATCCTTTCTAGGAAGGCAGCATTTTAAAACAAATGAGGGGGTGCGCCTGGGTGGCTCAGTCAGTTAAGCATCCGACTTCAGCTCAGGTCACGATCTTGCGGTCCGTGAGTTCGAGCCCCCCGTCGGGCTCTGGGCTGATGGCCCAGAGCCTGGAGCCTGCTTCTGATTCTGTGTCTCCCTCTCTCTCTGCCCCTCCCCCGTTCATGCTCTGTCTCTCTCTGTCTCAAAAATAAATAAACATTAAAAAAAATTAAAAAAAAAATAAAACAAATGAGGGAATATCACATATTTATATATTACAAGAAATATCTCAATGATAAAAGACAGGTAATTCTAGAGATAGAAAGAGAAAGTTTCAAGATTTCTAAAATAAAGAAACCCAGCCAAAAACTACTGGTTCATATTTTAATGTTACCTTTAAAATATGCATAGGGCACTTTAAAATGTTTAGTACCACTATTTTATTTCAAAATGAATTTATGTAAGCCTTTAGAAACTTACATTTTCAAATGGAAGTGAATTACGTCAACTGATGATAATGAATGGCTATAATTACCATATCTGAAAACAGGCTAGGACGTTATCTATATGCTCAAATGTTAAGTTCAGAATATGAAGTGCTTTAAATCTGAAAACAGATATGAAATTATTATGCTTATAAAAATATTACGTGCAAGAGCTATACACTTATCCACTTATAAAAGTAAATTGAAACGTAAGTCCATGGAAAAACAATTAAGCCTCAACACATCAGTAAAAATGAAATATACAATTAAATTGGGAAAATATCTTCCATAAAATGTGTACGACTGACATAGATATTATTAAGGCAAACATATTGTTTTGTTTCCAGCAAAAAGTAAAGAATCTACTTGCCTAATAAAACTTTGGCATCATCCACATCAAAATCTCCATCACCATCAGCATCATAGACTCCCAGTTTTCCTGCAAAGGGGAGGAAAAGATGGATGGGAAGAAAGGAGAAAAGTTTGATAAGGTATTACCACTTACTGCAGGCCTGAACATTAGCCATAAATGTTACCGATCAATGCAATTCTTTGCTCTCTGAATCCTGAAAATCCTGAAGATCCTAACTGAATACCTTACCTACAAGTAAGTGACAGGCAATTCTCTTACAGATTCAGGAACTGTCTGGCTAACAATCTAAGAAGTATAACTGAGCTAAAATATTTTCTTTAAAGTTTTAATAGTGTCTGATTTACTCCTTTCAGAAGAATTTTATTACGCTACTAAAAAAGATTTTAGGTAAAATTTTCAACATATATAAGAAACATTCTTGAGGTGTTTCTAACATGAAATTTAATGCATCTAAAGTAGGAAAGTTCCTACCACCATCAATATTCAAAACAAAAGGAACACCCACCAAACGTCAAATAAAGACTAAATATAATTAATATTTATTAATATCAAGTATAAATACTGAAAATAAGAGGGCAATTAATTTTATATTTTATAAAATAATGATTTACAACAGAAATATCATGACTCAACCTTAAAGACTTCTGGAAATAAAGTATGTAAAACTGGCTTTCTGAAATTCAAAGGAAAACTTAATTATCTCACCTAAAACTTAACTAGCACTAGCTATCTATTAAAGAAAAAAAAAAAAGGATTAAACCACAACTTGAGAAGACAACAGAACCAGAGCCTTTCCTCTTCAAGCAGAATAAATATGTATCTTAAGGCTTTATTATCTAGGAGCACTGTTATGCTTAGCACTTCAAATATGAGTCGGATACATTCAACCCTAAAAAACGTCCTAAAATCAACATGATTTATAACTCATTATAGGATAATGGCTGTGAAGAGACATAACGTACGGAAGTATTTTAAACAACAACCACAAATCCAGCATTAGTACTAAAACATCAGTTTGTAGTACTGTTATCTCTTTAATAAAAAGTAAATTAAAACATTGCCTAAGAGCAGGCAGAACTTTTGGAGAAAAGTGGCTGTGATCAATCTTTACCCTCCCAGAGCCTTCGTTCTACTTAGGGAACTAGTTAACTTGCCATGTAGAAGTCTGGTTTAGAAAACACATTAGAAATGATGGTGATAATAATAATAATAGTAATAATAGTGATGGACAGATAAGGCAGTATCAGTATCGTTTCCATTACTAAGAAAATAGAAAGCACTGGTCTGCACGTTGAGGCAATCTATAGCACAGAGCTCAAGTAACATTAAAAAGACAAAATATCAGGGCGCCTGGGTGGCTCAGTCAGTTGGGCGTCTGACTTCAGCTCGGGTCATGATCTCATGGTCTGTGGGTTCGAGCGATCTGTGCTGACAGCTCAGAGACTGGAGCCTGCTTCGGATTCTGTGTTTCCCTCTCTCTCTTCTCCTCCCCCCTTGTGTTCTATCAAAAATAAATAAACATTAAAAAAAAAAAGATAGAAAATACCATACTTTCTGACAAACTTCAAGGGGGAAATTGGTCCTACCACTTATATTCTCTGATGCATGTGACAACTAAGTTAATAAAATAAGGATGACGTTTTAGAGATATCACAAGTAGACTTAAAATGCATCTCCAAAGGCCTACCTTGAAGTACCTCTGATAAGTTATAACGGAAGTCCTTTGCTTTGGCTGCATGCATGTAAAAACATGAAAATTGTTACTTGCTCTTAAATGTATAATAATTTTAAATCTCTTCGCTTGTTTAATAGATGTTCCCTAGCAATATACCATAGTACGTCAACAAAAGCACAGATGTACTCAGCAGTTTGTCTCCAAACTAAAATTCTTCCTCTATTACTCTCACAGTCTATCCAGAGACACTCTGCTTTAATCACAATGAAAAGCTTCAACCAAAGGGAGATTACACATAAGCATGTTTTGCCTTTTCTCCCCCAGAAAGATGACTATAATCTCACATCTAAAGCAGAAGGCTTTATGGAAGAGAGGGGATTTTCTATGCAACCTGCTACATATAGAACAGCACGGGATTTGTTTTCAGTGACAGGGTCCACATTTTTCACTGGATTATTAAAGAGGAAGACCACTTACAATAACCAAAAGTGGAAACAACCCAAAGGTCCATCACTGATGACTGGATAAGCAAAATGTGGTGTGTTTCCATACAATGGAATATTATTCAGCCATAAAATGGAGTAAGTAGTGAACCTTGAAAACAGTATGCTGAATGCAAAATGTAGGATTGTATACGAAATATCAAGAATAAGCAAATCACAGATGCAGAAAGTATACTAGTAACCTGTACATTGCCAGTAAACTGTACATTTTCACATATCAACAATATTGAATTTTATGTTATGTAAATTTTATCTCAATTTAAAAAAAGACTTCATGAGGCAGAAAAAAAAACAAGGAATATGACTCTACAAATGGTAATGAATCATTAATGTAAAAAGTCATGAACAACTGCAGTGATTATTGGGAGAGAAAAGGAAAAATCAGGAGAAAGGAAGACAACTATCTGAAATAACATGACAACTGCAACAGCAGACAGACAGTACCTAACACATGCACACCTACACACACATGCACACCCCTATCCCAACACCTACACGCACATGCACACACACCAATCTCAGCACCTACACACACATGCATCCCTATCCTGGCACCTATACAGCACAGACACACCTTTATGGCAACACCTACACATACAGACACACCCCACCTCACCACCTACACACACACACGCACCCTTATCCCAACACTTACACAGACACACCCCCATCCCAACACCTACACACATACCTCTATCCCCTATCCCAATACCTACACATACATACCTTTATCCCAATACCTACATACATATACACACTCCTATCCCAACACCTACACACACATACAACCCATCCCAGCACCAATACATACACACGCGCGCACGCGCGCGCGCGCGCACACACACACACACACACACATTCATTCCAAAAAGAAGAAGGGGTATGCTTCAAAATGCTTTCTAAGGAAGGGTCTTGCAAATTGGGTCCTGAAATAAATTCAGTGGCTCATGAATACTTAAAACTCCTAACACGATAAATAAAAATGAGAATACTCCATTTCCTAAGAGTTAAGTGCTATTTGATAAAACTTTTCTGTGGGATATACATACAGTATAAAGCCTTTTTTTTTTTTTAACTGCAGCTCATGTTCAAAGAAGCTGAAAAGTCATTACTCCCAGGTAACCCTGCTAACATCCCCTTGTATTCCCACCCTGTTGAGAACAAGTGAAAGCCTACAGAAATTAAGAGTATGCCCTCAAGTAATGACAAATCTTTAAGATTACTAAAGAATGTCTTTTATGCTTTTACAAATTCACAAAAGAAATGATACCAAAATTCTTACCTAAAACTTCCTCATAATCAACAAGATCAAACCAGACGACAGCTACTGATGTCCAGACTCCCAGCAATGCAATGACCATAAACCATGTGAAAAATGAACTTCCAGAAAGTCCTCCTTTCTTCCCATTTTTATGTCCTCCATGCTTTGTATCTGTTTAAAAATAAAGCAGATGAACAATGTCATTATACAAGATGACACTTTATTAAACACCTCTTTTTCCTGAATTATTTCTCCAGTAATTTGAAAGTGTTTACATTGGTAAATCATTTCAAAAACAGTTTTCACTCAAATTCTCAGAACATGTTATGTAAAATGAAGATTTTGAAACAGAAAAGATTCTGTTTAGACCCAACACCACATATGTAAAACTCTGACTTAGAAGTAATGAAAGAAATAAACAACTCGTTGGCTAACAATTTTTTAAAAATAAAATTTGATATAACATGTGTATTATATTATGTGCAATACATATAATATGTATACCTTCCTTCTAAGTTCTTTACCCAAACCACCTAAATATAACCTCCCCCCAGGGCGCCTGGGTGGCGCAGTCGGTTAAGCGTCCGACTTCAGCCAGGTCACGATCTCACAGTCCGTGAGTTCGAGCCCCGCGTCAGGTTCTGGGCTGATGGCTCAGAGCCTGGAGCCTGTTTCCGATTCTGTGTCTCCCTCTCTCTCTGCCCCTCCCCTGTTCATGCTCTGCCTCTCTCTGTCCCAAAAATAAATAAACGTTGAAAAAAAAAAAATTTGATATAACATGTATATTATATTATGTGCAATACATATAATATGTATACCTTCCTTCTAAGTTCTTTACCCAAACCACCTAAATATAACCTCCCCTAAAGTTCAGTGCCTATCAACGATTTCATGAAATCCTATAGAAATATGGCCAAATCCTTTTCTCTGACCCACTTAGTGTCTGTAGAATCTTAAAACGCCTCTTAATGGTCACAGAAAATATCTCCCCCCACAATGGCTCCATATTCTTATCCAGAGAAGGACAGAAGAAGGAACAAGACTATTTAGAGCAAAGAGAGGTCAAGGAAGAAGGGAAGCAAAATAGTACAATTAGTCCCCCTCTGTGACAAGATCCACTGGGGTCTAAGGAAGCAGGAAAAGGCTCATCATGCACAATCCAATCGGTCTCAATGCAGGAAACAGCTTTGTCAACTCTGTCCGCTGAGTGTCATGTATCACATCTCGTGTGTTAAATACACCTTCTCTTTTGGAAATATTCTTACAGCCCAAAGTAAACAAACAAACAAAACATGATAGTCAAGTGACACGGAGAGAAAATGGACAACACTGTCCTTGAAAGAAAGGACCACGGTATTCAAATTTCTCTTACAAAGGAACATAGTAAATACTATTAAAAGGATAGGTCGTATTCCCATATGCCCTTGAGAAAAGGAAAAGTCCAACCAGGGAGTAGAGCAGGACACTGTCTTCTCTTTGTGGCACGCGGGTCATGCATTTTAAAGGGCTTCCACGCGCACAACTGCATGTGACTCTCACAGAGGTCTTGTCAGTGTATCTCGAGAGGGCATTTCTGGATGTCTGTAAAGAACAATTCTTTATCCTGTGCAATTGTGCCTCACACTGCTGGGCAGCTGGCATCCCTGGTTTCCTTGGGTCCCAAAGGTAAGGAGCTCCCAGTGATTATGACAAACAAAAGCACCGCCAATGACCCTACAAGGGTGATGCCTGGTTCAGAACCACGGGGGGTAAGGACAGGAATAATCAACGCTGTTTTATAGAAAAAAGTTCAAATGATTCACCAGGACAAGTTGGGTAGAGCTAGGAATTAAATCTGACTTCCACGGTCCTGAGTTCCTTGATCCATACGGTTGAACCAAATTACAGGATTTCAAAAAAAACAAAACAAAAAACAAAAAAACAAAAAAAAACCGCACTAGCTCTAATCTAGAACCTGCTTTCTGATTCCTAAATCCAACTCTCATTAAAGAATGCTGGTAGTAGTTTTCCAATGGCTCAAATCAAGAATATACTGCCAAATCTTCTAGAAGAAAAAAAATGAAATGAAAATCTTATTAAAAGGATAATTTTTTTTAAATAAACCACTAGATCAACTTTTCAAAAGGGGCCACAAAAACTAAATCAGTCTGAGAAAGTGAGAGTGTATGTGTGTATACACACTCAAATACATATATTTTTTCTAGATATCCATATTTAATTATGTAAAATTATGACTAAATAAGACAAATGTCATTCTTAAAAAAAAGTCAATTTTCTTTTCTTATGTTCTTTAACATTAGGACCAGATTTATAATCATATGGTGAATTCACAAAAGAATACTTACCAAATAACATATGACCATCTACTATTTCTTATACGATTATTAGAAGTCTCCTAAAAGCTGGCTATCTAAAAACATAATGTATACTTTTTCAAATTCTCTCCGGCATAGATTATAATGCTACATATTAAATGCACTTAAAACAGGCTTTCCTGTTTCATTACCTGAACACAGCCATGGGAGGGGGAGACTGGGTGAAAACTTCAGAAATGTTGGTGGGTGAAAATGATGATTTCTGATATTACTGAACAATATAGAGCATCACTAAAATTTTAAAAAAATAAGAGAAAAAAGTGAGGACAGAGGAGTACCATAGATACACCAGCAGTGTTGTGTGTTTATTAAACTTCTATACATATGAAGACTTTTCAAAAAAAAAATAATGTTTATTTTTGAGAAAGAAAGAGAGAGAGAGAGAGACAGACAGACAGACAGACCATGAACGGGGAAGGGGCAAAGAGAGGGAGACACAGAATCCGAAGCAGGTTCCAGGCTCTAAGCTGTCATCAGCACAGAGCCCAACGTGGGGTTTGAACTCACAAACCATGAGATCATGACCTGAGCAGAAGTCAGACGCTTAACCAACTGAGCCACCCAAGAGCCCCATGAAGACATTTTTAATGCTGTATAGGGGTACCTGGATGGCTCAGTTGGTTGGGCGTCCAGCTTTGGCTCAAGTCATGATTTCATGGTTCATGGGTTGGAGCCCCATGTCGGGCTCTGTGCTGGCGGCTCAGAACCTGGAACCTGCTTCAGATTCTGTGTCTCCCTTTCTCTGCCCTATACCCACTCATACTCTGTCTCTCTCTCTCTCTTCCTCTCTCTCTCAAAAGTAAATAAACATTAAAAAAAATTTTTTTAATGCTGTATAAAAAAACTTTTATTTCTATATTCATACAAATATATGCACGTATACTCTCATTTATATAGAATACTAATTATAATAAGAAAAATGCCTTCTGAAATACGCATTTACTGCCAAATACGGATTTATAATTTAAAATGAGTTTGTAATGAAATTGTTAATGAAACAAAATAATTACTTGGATTCAAAGATCAATTCTATGTCCATTTCTCTTTCTTAAAGCAGAAATGAAGGAAAATTTCTAAGATTCTCAAAACTAAAGTATCACTTAACCAAGTTAATTCAGTAAATACTCATCTAAGTTACTGACCTGCAACACTAAATATAAGTAAAAGCGCAAAAAGTGTTTTTAAAAAAATCATATAAATGCGTGCACCACAGCAGAGCTAAGGGATGGGGGGGAGGGAGAGCCAAACACAGTAAAGAACATACTTTATCTACAGACCGTTTACATTTGTTTTAAAAATGAGGCTAACAACTTTGATCACGTGTCCTAACTTACTGCAAAAAACTAACGAATATACTTTACAGACAACCTCACCTGAGTCAAAGCAACAAAGTGCTCAAAGAAATTAGAAACCAACAGTGCTGATGGAAGGCAGGCCTGTAGGAGGTATGAAAACCAGCAGCAAGATAAAGAATTTGAAAAGAATACATGGCAGGGGGCTATTCCCCTTGAACTGTCCTTAAAACAATCTTACGAACAAGGGAATAATGACCATCAAATTGAGTCTGTCATTAAAATAATATTTTGAACTGTTTAAGAATGCAAAAAATGGGGGTGCCTAGGCGGCTCAGTCAGTTAAGCGTCCAACTTTGGCTCAGGTCATGATCTCACAGTTTGTGGGTTGGAGCCCCGTGTCGGGCTCCATGCTGACAGCTCAGAGCCTGAAGCCTGCTTCTCTCTCTCTGCCCCTCTGCTCACACTCTGTCTCTCTCTCTCTCAAAAATAAATAAATGTTGGGAAAAAAAAGCATGCAAAAAATGTACAATAAATCTTAGATTTTTCATTTAAGATACTGTTTATCAAACAGATTAATCACTTTAAAAGAGATAAACGTCAAAAAAAGGGTAAATGTTACTTAGCTAGAATATGAAATTATTAGCAATATTTTATCCATCCTTCATAATGTCAAAAAATTGTTGCTCTAGTATTATTAGTCTTATTGCGGTTAATATTTACTAATTCCATAAAGGAACAAACAGCAAATTATAAAAAGGAGTCTTTCCCAGGACACCTTCGTTAGGAGAATGTTTTAACTGACACCAAATAATACTCCCTTGATATGTCACTTTGAAAATATGGCGTACCTAGTCCCAAAGGGCAGATTAGTTTCTGTCCAATGAACTGAAATAAACACAGTAAGATAAACACTTCAAGAGAAACACCTTAAAGAGACCTGAAATCAGCACTTTGTCCCAAAGCTATTTCTAGTAGTCAACCCTATTTTCTAAGATCAGAATAAATCTGAGAGTGTTCATTTCATTTTCTGACTCATGATTCCACCTGTAGTCCCTGTAGTCCCAGGGATTTTGTTAATGGAGGTTAAGAATATGGCAAGAACTGTGGGATTCATTTTCTTCCACACTGACCCACCAAAAGTAATGACCTCCAAATCAGAACACTGTTCTTACTACCAAACACAGAAAATTACCACAGCGAGCAATGAAATGTGTGTCTACAAAACGTGGGCTAGGGACCATAGGTAAATTTTATTGTTCATTTGAGGAAAAAGAAAATAAGACATGCCCAGCACCTGAACAGGGGTCAGTCAGTCACGTAACTGGATTACAACAAACTGGATTACAAATCAACCATGTCCAAGTTTTGCTTTGCATTATGCTGATGATTTCATAAATTTATACATAAGTCCCACACATTTAAAGTTTAAAGAAAAAACATAAAAGCTGTCAAGCAACTCATCAAACTGATTATTTTTTTTATGTTACAAAGCATCATCTTTTGGAAGCCAAGAACTGGTAAATGTGGGTCAGAAGTACCAGCTGATTTTACCTAACTATGCAGATTATGTAATCACCACAGAAACAGGGAGAAATGTCTTCTAAAAGAACTAAAGATACATATTTCATATTCTTCTTCATGGCTGGATGAGGTACTTCATCAGAATAGTCAGGTGACCCATTCTAACCATTTATTTAAAACAGTGGTCAAAGTAAAGATATTCATATTCTCCATACTAATAATAGACTCCTTCCAGTGGCCACTTAGGCAGCTGAGAGTTGGGAGCTGTCTTGGTGTCTTAATATGTCTTTTTTTTTTTCCATAAATAAATTTTTGACATGATGAACTGGGACGGGAAGGTTACAGAAATCTGGGGTCTTAAGATGGGGTTCTGTTTGTGAATGTATGTGCCACAGCAGGACTGCGGTGGCTCTTACCACTCTGCTAGGGTTACCTAATGTAACAAATGAACATATATAAATAAAAAGTCCAAATCAATGTGAAAAACAAAAACATAACGAGCTAATGTAGCTTGCTTTCAACTAAATGGAAAGACATTCTTAACTCACAAACTAAAGCAAAAACAAATATACAAAAATGTAAATTCAACACATTATTTAAGAACCCTTGAAGTTAATGATTCAGTTTAAATACAAAATAAAACACTAGCATCTTTACTTTGCATTTATCACCCGCTTCACAAAAATTAGGTCAGTTTCCACACATGGTAAAGCCTGAGTCAAGCTCTGCCTGCACCAACTAAGTGTGCTCACTAATACAAGACTTACACATGCCTTAGATTTCCTATAATGTCATATGAGATCTAAATCTAACTACACACAATTCTTTGAATTTACTGTAATTATAAGACCAAAGAAGACTGCTTGTACATTTTTCTGAAGTTTTAAAAATGTGGTTTCTGCTTTTACAAATATATAATCTAATATACTAAAAGGTATTCTAAGACACCAAAACATATTCAGATCAAGGACAGATTACTCCAGGAAAAATTAAACTACCATGAAAAGGTGATGTCTCCAGGAGTTCTAAATAGAAAAGATGTAGAAAACGCAGTCGAACAGTCAAAACTATTTTAAAGGTGCACAACTGAAAATAAAGCTAAAAGCTGTCAGCTAGATCCCAAACCACTTTTAACCCAAACAATAAAAATGTACCTTTACCTTCAGCCATTTTGGTTTCTTCAATCCATGAAGAGTATATATGGAAGACAAAAATCGGAGCTATCAGCAGGTATCACGCACGCCAAGTGCCCTTCCCTATACAGCTTCAGACTGGCCGACTGTTCCACGGGCAAGGCCTCTAGAACTGAAATTGGACCTGACTGCAAACTCTGCTCAGCAGTTATTTTTAGAGGCCCCTTCCTCATGGCCAAATACCGCTAATCACTCAGGCTGAAATGCTCTCCTAACAATGCGACAGCCTTTCTCCCACTTACGGGATTCCTTTCTCGGTTGGTGCTGTCTCCCAACTCCAAACCTTAAAAAAATTATGCATGCTGGACAAAATGAAATGGAACAGAGTGTGTTGCCAGTTCTGTTTCTGTTTTCTTGGAGTCAGTCTCGAATGGTTTTAGCCTAAGGACCGAATCATTCAAAACTGAAACAGGCCTTGCTGGAACATGTGGCCCCATGCTGAAACCAGCTTGATTTGGCCCTTCAGGGTCTAATCAAATGCCTACATGGAAAGACCATTACTTAGTTTGTTTGAATGAAACAGAAAACTAAATGGTAAGAAATTAATTAATGCTCTAGAATTCTGATTCACAGGTATGATCATTCTAAGTCTAATTCCTAATGCAGCAAAAGTAAAAAAAAAACAAAAACCAAAAAAAAAAAAACAAAAACGTATTTCCCCAGAGAAGAAGGGAGAAGGAGCTGGAAATGAAAGCATGGAGGGAAGATAGGCAGGGGAGGAATGGGGGAGAGGGAGGGCCAATAGGCTGGAAGGGAGCAGGCAGGGAAAGAAGGAACTCTGAAGCGTGGCAACAGTGATCCAGGAAACAGGACCTCAGAGAAAATACTGGAAAGAGAGTGTGCAACTGTCTTCTGATTTTTTCCACTTCCTTCCAATCCCAACTCCACATAGTCCCTTCTGGGAAGTAAAACCAGCCCAAAGGTGCTACCATTTATTCACTGATTTAAAATTAGCGGTTCACAGAATTCATCAGAACTCTGATTAGTACATTAAATTAATTTAGCACAAATAGCATCGAGAGCAAGGCGGCAACCTTTATTTATGAGGGTTTAATTTTTTTTTCCTTCACAATTTTTGCTTCACAAGCAAATTAAACATTTAAATGTTCTAAAGAGGAGTCAGTCGCCTATGGTCCCAATATTTGATGGCCAAGAGCTGAAAAGAGTGAACAAGGCGTCAGGGCAACTGAACAAAACTGCTGAGCGTCCCAGGTGTCCTCTGACCAAGAGCCATTTCCTCAAAGATCCGTCCTGCTAAAGTGAGTGAGTGCTAAAATGTTACATGACAGTGAATCAGTTGTTGACAGGGAATTAAGAAGACCCGCCACCATACAAATTTATTTGACAAATATTTCGGAGGTTTTCTTTTGTTTTCAGAGAGAGGAAGAGTGACAAGAGACCCATCCTGGGGCCACAGGAAACCAAGCCACTATACTCACATGGTAGGTAGCCCATTTCAGACTTAAGAAACCCGGATTCGATTCCTGGCTTCCTCACTGACTTTGATTTGGGGAAAACATCAAACTTGGGGGCCTCAATTTCCTTGCCTTTAGAATGCGTCTTGGCATTAAACCAGGCGTGCAAGTGTTTGTTGAATTCATCCACGTGACATGTTTCCAATGAATCAGTTGGGACACATGCACAAGCCCCCACCCCTCCAATCCCAATTCTGTTTCATGACACCAGCCTGCCACCACTGCTGCCCAAGCTGCCGGAGTTCCCTCTCTCCCTTTATGGGCCTGCACCAAGGCAGCCGCATTCTGAATTACAGGTCTGTGGCCAACGCCGAATTGAGATGAGAATCACGCCTACTAAATTCGGGGGTACCTCACCCCTGAGGCTTCTCCAACACAGCTCCAATCATCCCCCTCGACAAATGTTCATCACACACATTGACACAATCTTCTCCTTCACCTTTTACAAGTTTTACAGGTTTTTAAGAAAAGGTCTTCCCTCCCTAGTGGCACAATAATGGCACACCTGCTATTTGAGATAGGGTGGACAGGCTAAGTCTGTGAAGTAACATGTAACCTGTCTTCTTCCTTAAGGAAAAAGAAATTCTGAATTCCAAGTTACTCTCACTTATAATAAACACAACTTATTTTTATGACAGGAAATATTTACGAAAAGTTTAAAAATAAATTCATGTGCATATAGAAAATCACAGTTTTAAAACCCTGGCAATGACAACTAAAGTCAAACTAAAGTCATAAATTATTCCTCATAATCAATCGCTGCTGGGGCTAATAGCAAATTCCTACATCCAGACAAAGATCAAACTCCTAACGTGCTCTGAGACTATTATTATCAGCCTGATGCCACTGGAGACCACAAAAGCCCAGTCTCGTGTCCACGGATGCCAGGCTCTGCCTGCTTCCAAAACATGCCAGGGGAAATCCATGAGACTGTTCACGGGTCCCAAGGACTACTTCCCTCCCCTCACCCAATCAGCTTTCATTCGCAGCAGTGGCTCTCGGGAGCACATCACAGTCACCTGGAGGGCTTGTCAAAACACAGACTGCTGGGCCCACTCCCAGAGTTTCTGAGCCTCTGGGGTCCGAGAACGTGCATTTCTAATAGGTTCCCACCCGGGTGATTGGAGGCAGCTGGTGCCGGGACCACACATGAAGAGAACCATTGCCCGGCTTCCCGTGCTAGCCAGCTCTGATTCTCAGGCTCTGGAGGAGGAGGAAAGCAGGGCTTGCTTTGACCAGTTTGCAGAGCGTCATTTCCTCACCCCCTAAAAAAGAAACAGCAACAAAACCCTCTTCCTCTGAGGCCCATGCTGTCCAGTTATACTGCCCTCCAACCTGCCTCCTCACTGCCATCGACCACCTGCGGTGCTCTCTCCCCTCAGTGACGTACTCACCTGGAAACCAGCCAGTACCGTGTGATGTCAATGTCCACCTGTGTGGCAAATGTGACCAGTTCTCTTTCCTTCATTTCTTCACCCCCAGTGACCTTGCTCCCCTCCATCCTATAGCCAACATTCATTCATTCATTCATTCATTCATTCATTCATTCATTTAAGGCGGAGAAGGGGCAGAGAGAAAGGGAGAGAGAGAATCCCAAGGAGGCTCCACACTGTCAGTGCAGAGCTCCATTCACGGCTCAAACTCACCCACTGTGAGATCAGGACCTGATCCGAAACCAAGAGTCGGATGCTTAACCAACTGAACTACGCCCCCCCAACATTTATTATTATATCCCTACCAGGGCTCTTGTGATAAACCCACCCTAATTCACCTGTCTAATGGCATCTTCATCCTTGTTGAGGTATCTCTGTAGCTTCCCTGGCACAACCATCTTGACAGATTCTGTAACCTTGCTAAGAAAGCTCTGTTGGCTTGAGTCTATCATGAGAACTGCAGGATAGCCAAAGATACCAAAAATCTGTTTCTTCAAACACACACACACACACACACACACCCCTCATCTACATATAGTCTCCACAGCAAACATGAGCAACTTTTTTGAAATCTAATTATTAAATAGCCAGTATTACAGACAGAACTCCTCAGACATTGAGTGAAATCTACTTGCACACACCCTCCTGAGCTAGGGAGCACCACCTCTAAATGCGAAGGTTTAGGCTGTCCCCAGTATGTGACGCACAGAATAAAAACATCCACTCGGATCACACACCCTCCTATTTTTCCAGCTCGTTTACTCAACAACTTCTTCTTGGATCCCATAGTTCTCTTGCTTCTACTTTCTTCTGAACTCCTCCTCGCCTGCTGCCTTCACATCTTTCCATGTTGAGAGTCCACAGTTCATCAGTTAAGTCACTCCCTGACTCACTAAAGCCTTTGCTCCTCAATCCATTCGTTGCCATCAATCCACCATAACGGTCTCCCTGGATGAACACAATCACTCACCCTTATCCACGACTGTTAAGGGCAGCAAGGGACACCAAAAGAAATCACGCACAGGACACAGTGGAGCGAATCCCAACGGGCCCTCAGGGCTGCCTGTCAGTCCTGCACACATCTCTGAAACACTCCCTTTCCTGTTCTCCAGAAGGACTATTTCAAATATCTCTGCCCCTCAAGAATCCTATTTTCTCATACTCAGAAAACGCCATAGCCTCTTATAGCACAGAAGACAGAAGCATCAGCAGGAAACCGTCAGGACTGCACTGCCACCCATCACAAACCTACATTCACCAGCATCCACTCTGTTTTCCTCCCAATTCCTCAGCTACCTCACCCTCCTTATCCTTTCACTCTCTGGTACTGTCAGCCTTTCTGCCTTTACTACATCTTCCCTCAAGCCCAGAGTGAGCCCCTGCTTTCTCCTTCCCATCATAGATGAAATTCTCAACAGAGCTATGATTTCACTGCTTTCATTTTGTGATGGCCCACTCACTCCTTACACCCTGTACGTAGGCTGCGATGTAGCTTCTGCACAGGGCAGTCACTCTAATGTGACGCCAATGACTTCCATGTTGCTGAATCCAATGGAGTATTTTCAGTCCTCATCTAACTTGCCCTCTCAAAGGAATTCTTCCTCCTAAAACATTCTCTTTCCTTGCTTGACTTTTTCTGATTCTTCATCTCGTATTTCTTCTACCTTTCTGAACTTTCTACTTCTCAATCTCCTTTGCTACTTCATTCTCCTCTAGTTGACTTTCAAATGTGGAAATTCCATATGCCTTGCTCCTATGCCATCTGCCTAGTTGACTAATGCATCCATAGGCTTAAACTTTCCTCTCCTTTTAGGTTCAAATGTATCTGTCTACTCAATATCCATTTGAATCCGTATGGAAAACCCAAACTCTGCATACACACAACTGAACCCATGATCTTTCTCCTCTCCTCTCTGTCCAAATCTCAGGAACACTTCCATCAAAAGCCAGCTGCTTAAACCAAAAACTTGGCATTCATCCTTGACTTCATCCTCTTCCTTTTCCCAAATACCCATCTCTCAAGTCAGAGTCTCCCTAGCAGACTGTTGCAAATGGCTTACACCTATGCCAAGACGTGAATTCCCCTCAGCCCCTAGGTCATCCTTGCCTATTTACCCTGGCATGATATTTTAAAAAACCATTTATATGTGCCATGACATAAAAGAAGTGGAAAATTGTGTCTCAAACCACCCATAGTTCTGCCCCTCTACTGAGACCACCCAAATCCATGTTACCATCATCTCATAGGCTACTACAATACTTTAACATACTTTCCCTGCTCTATACAGCAGGCACAATAATTTTTTCAACCCGATTATATCATTACCCTTTTTTAAAAAAAAACCTATTTTTCTTAGGGGTTCACACTGTTCTTAAGATAAAATAAAAATCTTTGATGTGGCCTATAAGACTCTATGTGACATGGCCCCAGCCAACCACTCTGGCTTTCATTTTGTGTCACTTCCTATGGCTGTGTATGTTCCAGATACAAAACACTCACCCTGCTCTGGTCCTGCATAGGCCATGCCCTCTTCCTGAATGAATGTCAACACTGGGTTACCACCACATAGTTGCCCCCAGCCCAGCTATCTACTGCTTTTTCTTCTTAAATCCCACCTCTTCAAGGAGGCTTTCCCATAACACTGTGATGGCATTTTCTTTTTCTTTCTGTTTCTCTTTGTTATTATGATTATTATTTTCTCTTTCCTCATGAGAAGTGTACTCTTTAATCTCCATCCCCTATTTCACTCACTGCCCCACCTACCTCCCCTCTGGTAACCATCAGTTTGTTCTCTATAGTTAAAAGTCTGTTTCTTGGGGGTGGCTAGGTGGCTGAGTCGGTTAAGTGTCCAACTCTTGATTTCAGCTCAGATCATGATCTCACAGTTCATGATTATCGAGCTCCACTTTGGGCTCTGTGCTGATAGCCCGGAGCCTGCCTGGGATTCTCTCTCTGCGCCCCTCCCCACCCCGTGCACGCAAGTTCTCTCTCTCTGTCTCACAATAAATGAATATACATTTTTTAAACGAAGACTTTTTCTTGGTTTTTCTTTTTCCCTTTGCTCATTTGTTCTGTTTCTTAAATTCCACACGAGTGAAATGTTTATCTTTCTCTGACTTATTTTGCTTAGCATTATACTCTCTAGCTTCATCCATATTGTTGCAAATGGCAAGATCTAATGCTTTGTTATGGAGGAAGAATATTCCACTATATACACATACCACTTCTTTATCCATTCACCTATCAATGGACAGTTGAGCTGCATCCATAGTTAGGCTGTTGTAAATAATGGTGCAATAGACACAGGGGTGCACGTATCCCTTTGAATTTGTGTTTTTGCATTTTTGGGGTAAATACAATTACTGGATCATAGAGTAGTTCTATTATTAATTTTCTGAGGAACCTCCATACTGTTTTCAGAGTGGCTGCACCAGTTTGCCTTCCCACCAACAGAACAAGAGGGCTCCTTTTTCTCTACATCCTCCCCAACATTTGTTATTTCTTGTGTTTTTATTTTAGCCATTCTGACAGGTATATTTGACAGATGTATCTGACAGGTGTCTCTTTCATTGAAGTTTTGATTTACATTTCCATGATGAGTGATGTTGAGCACCTTTTCATGTGTCTGTTGACCATCTGTCTGTCTTCTTTGGAGAAATGCCTGTTCATCTCTTCTGCCCATTTTTAACTGGAGTATTTGTTTTTTGGGTGTTGAGTGGTATCAGTTCTTTATATATTTTAGGTACTAACCCTTTATCAGCTTTGTCATTTGCAGATATCTTCTCCCATTCAGTAGGTTGCCTTTTAGTTTTGTTGATTGTTTCCTTCACTGGGCAGAAATTTTTTATTTTGATGTAGTCCCAACAGTATATTTTTACTTTCATTTCCCTTTCCTCGGGAGACATAGCTAGGAAAACACTGCTATGGTGGCCAATGTCAGACAAATTATTGACTATTCTCTCTTTGAGGATTTTTATGGTTTCAGGTCTCACATTTTGAATTTATTTTTATGTAAGGTGAAAGAAAGTGGTTGAGTTTCATTCTTTTGCATGTACCTATCCAGTTTTGCCAAAACCATTTGTTCAAGAGACTGCCTTTCTCCCACTGTATATTTATTCCTGTGAGAGCATTTTCTAATACACTCACACAGTAGTATGTACTTCTTCACAGCATTATTTCATTGGTAATTTAATTCTTAACTTCCTTCTTCCTTCAGAATGCATGTTTCATCTGCCTTGTTCATTCCTCTACATTTGCCTTGCACCTAGTAGGAACTCAACAAACATTTGTTAAATGCATGAACTTGTTCTCAAATTCTTGATATGATATGAGTAATCACACTTCTTCCTGCTCATACTTGACAAAAAAGGGCACAAAATCTAGTCCAACAAATGTCACACCACTTCAAGTTTCTTCCATTTTCACAAGTTATCCTAAAATTAATTCACACTAGGAAAAGACCTCTAAATAGTTAAGGGAAATATTAAGAAAGAAGCCCAGTGTTTCCCAAACACTGGTTATGAAGCCAAGCTAGTCTACGAGCAAGTTTTCACTGCTTCTGTGTCAGAAAATTTCCTCACTGATCCATCTTTGGTGACTGCCACCTATATTGAACATAAGTAGGCCCACGTTGGAAGGATGCTGCAGCCCCCGTGCACCTGGCCCCACAGTCAGATGCCTGACACTGCTCTCCTGACCAACCCTGTATAGAAAAGGCACAGGGGGCTGAAGGAGTGACAAGGGGTACTAGAATTTAGTGAGACAAAACTGAGAACTCGTCTCCATTTTCATCAGTGTAAATAGTAAAGGAAAGTGAAATATTAGCCGTGACTATCTATATCAGCCTCCCTTTATTTTTAGGAACCTTCACTGCTCTTTGGAACCCCAGGTTGAGGAACCACTGTCCCAACGTCCCCCTGTTTGTGTCCTGGATTCAGCTGTTCTCTTCTGCAGTGATGAACACAGGTCCATCAACCTCCACCTATGAATCTGCAAGGGACTGAAGTGCCATTGTTAAGATGCTAAAACCATACTATGAATGGTAGTTAACTCCAAAAATGCATTTCCTCACGTCAGGCCTAACAAGTTAGTGTTTGAGGCTTAATTAGTTCTCCCTACAGAGCACTCAGTAAAGAGAAAACAGTCTCAGAGGAAAAAGCACTCCCTGGCAAATCAATCATCAATGTTGGTAACAGTTATTAGTGGTATTTAGTGATTATGGAGTTCAAAATCAGTCTCCTGCTGAACTGGGAATGGCGGAGCATCTAAAGAAAACTGAGTTGTGGTGTCCATTCAGAAACTCTGAGGTGGTAAAAAGTTGTTAGAAGAAATATGAAACAAACAATAAGTTTCTTTTTTCAAAACTAAAAACAGTAACAATAAAAAAAATTGTAAAAAAAAAACAACCAAAAAACAAAAAAACAGTAAAATAAAAGCCTAGCCCCACTCATCTAACTCTAAGGCAACGAGACTAGGTCATAAAACCAACAGGTACGACCACAGTTGATTTGCAGCTGTGCTCCCAAATGCCTTACCTTAACCTCTTTAGACAGCAGAAGATCCATAGCTATCCTTCCTCACCAGTTCCCACTTTCTAGGACAATTGAATTCATCATTTACAAAAAGTGTCCTCAGGGGCAAATGGGGAGAGATGGGAGGGGGACAGAAAAGCACTAGCACAAAGTGTGCAGCGGATTCACGTGTAAATGGCAAAGCATATGGGTCTCAGAGTTAACTTACTAGAAAATCATAGGCCAAAAGCATAGTTGATGCAATTATGCATCACAATGTATTTTGAGGACAGCCTACAAGAGGCAAGGAAGGCACTGCCCCAAAGAGGGCCACGTAGAGCCCTTCCCCTCCTTGTGCCCTCCAGTCTTGCTGCTAATAGGAGATAAAAAAAAATTCTACACTGAAGAGGAGACCTGATTTAAAGCAAACAGACCAGAAATGGAGAGTGACTGGTACGTTAGGGAATCTGTCCCAAAGACGGTCAAGAGCCTTGCCAACCACACATTAATCCACTCCAGCTAAGCACAATGACTAGAAGAAAATGAGGCTTTGTATCAATGCCTTGTCAGACAAAGACTGCTAAATAAAACAGCTACAAAATGTGGCCACATGTATTAGAACAGCCCATGAAAAACTGCCAGTATTTAACCATTTTTCATATGACCGAAAAAACAATATGAGTATTTTCCCAAGGTTTTATTATGAAACTTTTCAAACACACAACAAAGCTGAACAAATTTCACAAAGAATACCCATGTGCTATCACTTAGATTCTACTATGAACACTTTATTATAATGTTTCTGGCATGTCAATTCATCCCTCTATATCCATCTACTAACCTATTTTATATGGAATACATTTCAAGATAACTTGTAGACACTGGTTCACCTCCTCTAAGTACTTCAGCTTCTATTATAACCTACAGTTTTATATTTCTTTACCATTTTTTAAAATTTTTTAAGCTTTATTTATTTTTGAGAGAGAGAGAGAGAGAGAGAGAGAGAGAGTGAGTGCGATGAGCATGAGTGAGGGAGGAGCGGAGAGAGGGAGACACAGAATCCCAAGCAGGCTCCAGGCTCCGAGCCGTCAGCACAGAGCCCGACGGGAGCTCAAACTCACAAACCATGAGATTGTGACCTGAGCCGAAGTCAGACGCTTAACCGAATGAGCCACCCAGGCGCCCCATTCTTTACCATTTTTTATGTAAAATTTACATGAAATGAAACGCTCTCATTTTAAGTGTACACTCTGAGTTTTCACAAAAATACACACTGTGTAACCCAAAGCCCTGTCAAGACACTGAAGATTAACACCACCCATAAGTTCTCTCGTGGCACTTTCCAATCACCTTCCACCCCAACCCCAACCCCAACCCCAGAGGCAGACCCTTTGTTCTTCCTTCTTTGTCCCCCTGGTTTTGCCTATGTGTGCACACAATATGTGCTTGTTTGTGTAAGGCTTCCCTCCCTTGGCGTGACGTTCCAGAGAGCCAAGCACGTTCTGTGTAGAAGCAGTTCATTCTTTTCTGTTGCTCAGTAGTACTCCACTATATAAACATACCAGAGTATATTAGAATGTAGCCACTCTACTATTGGTAGAAACCTGTTCCCCATTTGGACTATTACAAGCAAAGTTATTAGGAATACTCTTGTACAAGACTATTGCTCGCATATAGGAAATAACATGCTTGCATTTCTCTTGCGCTAAATCACTTGGAATTACTGGATCAGGGGCCACATGTATATTCAGAATTATAAGCAACTGCCAGACCTTTCACCAAAGTGGTTCTACCATTTTATAAACCTACTAAGAATGTATGAGGGGTCTTTTCTAGGATCTTGCCAACATTTGGTATTGTCAGTCTTTTCAACGCTGGCCATTCTGACTACTATCAGTTGTGTCTCACTGTGGTTTAATCTGCATTCTCCTGAGACCAATGTTTGAGCACATTCTTCATGTGCTTACTGACCATTTATCATCTTTTGTGAACTGTCTGTTCAAGTCTTTTGCACACTTGTCTATTTTTTCTAACACTCTTAATCTGAATTGCAAGAGTTCCTTATATTTCCTAAACACCTGTCCTTTAATAGATCTATGTGTTACAAAATTTTCTGCCAGATTACAACTTTCCTATTCATTTTCTTAAAGCATCTTTTGATGGGTAAAAGCTTTTAATTTTGATGCTGTCTCATGTATTATTTACTCATTCTTTATATATCACCGAATTGGAAAATGTTATTTAAACTTTAACAGGGTTCCATGCTTCACATTCTGAAATGTGACATCCATTCCAGTGCTCACACTTAATTACTGGATCTGTGACATACTGTCCCTGACAGAAGCTCTGTCACTGGCTCAAACACTGTGCCCAGGAAAGAAAGGTCCGAAAGTCAAAGGCCAGGTCAGAGATACGTTGACTAAATGTCGTTTAGTGGCAGGTATCACAGAGAGTAAAAGCAAGAGAAATTTTGAGAGTTTTAAGGAATATTTTGTTAGATATGATGAGTCACAAAAATGTTTCTAAGCCAGTTATTTTCCCCTCAAATTCATGGGGATGGAATAAACCTAATTCCTCTGCCACCCAACAGCCCCACCAACACTTGAACCCTTAGCTTTTTTTCAAAAACAAGTTTACCTGTGCAATTATTTGTGTTTCCTCCCAACTTTTCATGACTCACAAATTTAAATTACCAGAATACTGAGGAAACCAGAAGGTTTCTTTACTGTAATCTTCACCTTGTACACCCAGTAAAATCTTTAGAAAATCACAAAAACAACACGTTTTAGCGAGAAGGCATATAATTTACCTGTGAGACTTTGGGGGGGGGAACATAATTTTAAAAATCTTTATGTAAAATAGACATCAAGAATTGAAAGGTGGGCTGGAGGGTCAGCTTAAAGGATATTATTGGAATAAATTAGGAAAACTTGAGTATGGACTTTATATTAGGTAACAATACTACAGCAGTGTTAAATTTCCTAAGCATTATAATTACATGGTGGTTATGCCGGAGCATATCCTTGTTCTTAGGAAGAACACACTGAAGAATGTTATTATGACTTAAAGTATTACGAGGTGAAGCATTATGATTTAACTTTCAAATGGTTCAGCAGCAAAATGCATAAATACATAAAACAGTATCTTTGTGTGTGTCTAGAGAAACAGAGAATGCAAACACATCAAAATACTAACAATTCACTAGTAGTGAATCTAAATGAACTTTTCTTGTAACAGTCTTAAAGGAGTGAATGTTTTCATATTAAAAAGTTGGGAAAATATAGATTTCCAGGCCCATTCTAGTCCTAAAGAATCCAGTGCTCCAGATGCTTAAGGCTAGGAGCCTGAAATGTTAAAAGCTAGCTCCCAAGTTAATTCCTGATTGGATTCTGGATAAGTAACCAATTAAAAAAAAAAAAAAAAAGCTTCAAGTTTTAAAGATGCTTCCAGAAACAACTAAAAAAAATCTGAAGACGGAGTGCATTTAGATAATTTCTTGAGTTGGAGAATTCTACAGTGGTTATGTATGAGAATGTCCTTGTCCTTAGGAGAAACATGGGGAATTAGTTAAGTGAGTTAAATTGTTATGATGACTACAGCTTACTCTCAAAGAGTTTCAAAGAACGAGAGAGAGGAAAAGGAAGACAGATAAACACACACCCGGAGCAAATGTGGCAAAGAGCTAACGGTTGGTAAATCCAAGCAAACAGTATGCAAGTCTTTCAACGTACAAAATCTTTTTGTTGTTGTATAGGTTTAAAGTTTCAAAACAAAGTTGGAAAAATATAAAAATAAAAACAAAATTAGACTGGTTTTAGAAAAGAAGATCAAAGAAGTTCAGGATCAAGTCCTCAACAAAGTAGTAATGCAAAGGATCCCAATTCAGCCACTGATCTCAAAGTAAGAAGCGGGGAAGCTGTCTCCACCTGGACGTCTCCTACAGGCAAGTTCTACGCACAAGCCTCCATCTGCTTGCTGGACATCTTCCACCAGATGCCCCACCTGGGCCTCAAATTCACCTGGGACAGTAAGCCTACCTCCTCTGCCCCCCAGGGGCTGCTCAAACCCTTGGAAATGGTGATGTCCCCCAGGAGGACTCTGTAGTCCAGACCAGCCATCCCCCACGTTTTCACCCATTCCTCACATTAGTGTCAACACGCCCTCAGCCAAGGACCTCACCAAAAGCTCCTCCTCCTCCAAGAAGTCCTCCATCACTGTCTCCTTAACAGCAGCCCCCTCATCTGAAGCCACAATTCCAGAGGCAGCCCACCCAACACAATGGGCTTTTCACCTCCCTCACTCTGGTCACCAAGAACGCAAATACTGAAGGGGACTCTTCCTCAGTCACATGATGCAGGCAACTCCCTCTGAGACTAAAAGCAATTAAAACAACCACACCCAAACAAAATACTAGACCTTAAAAAAAAATACTTCCTACTTCAAGCTTCTCCCAGCTTGTCCTCAACGGTGAGTTTATTTTGCAAATACCATGCTAACCCTGGTAAAGTCCACCTTCCCAGCCAGGCTGTTCTTTTGCAGTATGTTCTTCCCTACTGGCATTAGGTTTCCCTCAGTACTTAGTGTCACCCACAAATTAACAAGCATTACGTGGGTGGGGCTCCCTTGAAGTTGACATGTGCTCATTACATCAGTGCTCCGTGGGTACAGTCCCCCAATGTTTTGCCATCTTTGGCACAGGTGGATTTTCAGAGATAGTGTTAAATACCTTGGTGAAGTCAGGAAAAGTATCAAAATTGTGTCCTGACCACTTATTTGGAAAGCTTATCAAAATGCACAAGCAGTTCTGGTTTTCTTAGTAACTTGTGGTTACTTGGTAACTTAGTAACCTTGATAAACCTGTAGTGTCTCCCAGTCTTCAAGGCTTTCTTTTCTGGGTGCTTAAAAATCATTTTTAATCCCAGAATTTGCCTACGGGTGCCGTGAGACTTCAGTTTAGTTACCCTGAACCCGGCTTCCTTTAATAAGAACGGGCCGTCTGTCCTCTGGGGGTCTTTGCCACGTCTTCTACTTGTCCTGATTCCCCAAAAGTTAACTACCCAGAAAACATTAGTTGGAGTCTGGGGTCTGGGGTCTTCAAAAGCCTCAGATCATTCTCAGTTTAGTCTTCCTTTCCCTACTCCTTGCTCAGGCACAGCTCATTGATTCAACCAGTATTTATAGCTCGGCCGCCCACAGGTCAGCAACATCCCCAGAGGCGTGGTGCTAGACTGGCCTGCTGTGTTCTCTCCCCACCGAGCAAGGGGCCTGGAGCACAGCAAGCCCTCGGTGACTTCACTGGACAAGTTCCACGGGATTCCCACAAGAATCTAAAAATAGGAATAGGAATTACTTTCATCCCATCTACACGTACAGCAAATGTAACATACACGAGTACTTTAAAAACCAAACCAGACCAGACAGCGGTGCTGGGGGGGTAGGGACAGAAATGGCTGGGGCAGCTCCAGCCAGAACCCCGTCAGCTTCATCAGCTTCATCAACAGCCCGCACCCTGCTGCACACTCCAAGTCTGCCCCTCTCCTCCTGATCCCGCCCCAGTTCGAAACCGAAGCAACGGTCAATGGCATCCTCCGTTGGCAGATGTCACGTAAGTCTCCTCTGGCTGACCCATTTTGCTCTAAACTCCCTCCACAAACACTTCCTCAGCTCCAGCTTTGCCAGATGCGCCCCCCCCTTCCCCTGCCTGAATAAAAGTCACCAAGCGCCCCACTGTCCTGAGCTCAGGTGGCACTGCAGAGGACACTGTTCCAATGCTGGTCTCTCGGCGACACTCCAGAGAAACCGGTCTGCCGCTGAAGGTCCACGGGAGTACGACCCCAGTAAGATCTGACTCGCTAAAAAGGCTGAAGCCCCAAAGCCCACGCAAGTTACAGAGAAGCTAATGTTCAGGCAGAAGGCACAGGTATGCTATACAGGTGCTGTCCTTCTGAACGGGTGAGGCCTCTCCTGTGGCAGTGGGCAAGTAGTTTTGACATCGTCCTGGATAAAAATACTGCCCTCAATGCAACATCTCCAGTCAACGTCATACAGATCAGCAAAACAAAGACATTTCAGCTCTATAAACTAATACGGATTTTAAGACACAAAGCAATAAAAATCACAGGATGGTATATTTCAAAAAGGTTTTCTCCATACATCTGAATATTCATTCATTCAACAAATACTCTTGAAAACCCTACCCTATGCTACAGCAATGAACAAGAGAGGCCACTTAGCCTAAAACCCCAGTGAAGGAGAAAATCAAATAAAAATAAACTAAAAATTGATTTTGCTGAGTACTATGTTAGGGTATATATCCCATATGGATAAAAATAATCATTTGGGAAGAATCATAGTCTTGAATTTTAAAGATACAGCATTCTAAGGTACAATCTGTTCCAAATTCTTCTATTTTATTTTATTAATTTATTTCACTTTATTTGAGAGAGCGCATGCAAGTCGGGGAGAGGGGCAGAGGGAGAGGGCGAGAAAGAGAGAGAAAGAGAGAGAGAGAGAGAGAGAGAGAGAGAAAGAGAGAGAGAGATTCCCAAGCAGGCTCCAAGCTCCATGTGAAGCCCCACATGGGGCTTAATCCCACAACCCTGGGATCATGACCTGAGCGGAAATCAAGAGTCAGATGCTCAATGAACTGAGCCACCCAGGCGCCCCCCACCCCCGCCCCAAAGTTTTCTTTATAAATGTTAGCTCTGTTCACTTCATGGTTTTTTTAAGTTTTAATCAAAACTGACAAAACATTATCTTGAGTCAAAGAGGAAATGTTCATAATTCTTCTAAAGGAATTTTAAAAGCCAAAACCAAAAAAAAAAAAAAAAAGATCAGAATTTCATTATTCAGTAAATAATTCTGGCCTGTCTTTGAGTCACATCTAAAAGTAAAGTGATGGGAAAATCAGCATCTTCCAAAGTAAGCGAGCTTTTCTAATTTCACAAAATGCAGAACAAACAAAATAGCTGTGGAACCTTCTTCCCCATCAGAATGCAAACTGCCAATGAGAATACGAGGGATGGGGATGGCTTCCGTGGGTGTAGCTACTACCTTGGGGGAACTATTAGTGTGGTGCCGGTGCCTAAACAGAACCTATTAAAAGACCTGACTTATTTAAACAATCCTCCACATCAGCGAAGAACGCACACCCCTAATAATTCTGTTCTTTTTCTTCAGCTCCAACACTTACAACTTCACTAGGAATTTTTTTATCTGCTCTCTTGCCCATAACATCAACCTGGAAAAAAAAATCCATCCATGCAATGCATGATATGTGCACACTTATTACATTCACGGCAATGTAGAATACACAAAAACACAGCCCCTGTCCTCAATGTCCTTTTGGTCCACTGGAAGGAAGGCTTTTAGCTGTATTTGTTCATTCCAATATTAATTACCTACTACATACAGGCAATCATTTAAGCACTAGAGTTAAAAAGAAAACAAAACATGCTGTTTACCTACATAAACATTAAGAGTAGCTCTCTCAACCCTCCCGATTACTCTAGACCAGGATGAGCAAATGACAGCCGACCTCCCTCTTTGGTATGAACCATGAGCTTATGAATGATTTTCACTTTCTAGACCAAGTGAAAAGAAATCAAAGACAAAAACTTACTAACATGAGAAAATGGTACACAATTCAAATGTCCACGCCCATAAACAAAATTTTGCTGGAACCCAGCTGTTATTTGTCTGCTTACATTGTTGTCTGTGGCGGTTTTGTGCTCCAATAGCAGAGCTGAGAAGCTGCAAGGGCGACTGAATATGTATGATGGGCACTGCTGACCCTGATCTAAACAATCCTGGTAATCACTCCACAGCCAGTGACTTAGGCAGGCCTAAGCCAGTATAAAGCAGTGCGCGGCAAGGACTCTCAGTCTAAGCAAAAGAGAAAAAGAAGCTTCTTTCCTTCCACCGAACAGAAACAAGGAAGCATGCAACCTCAACTGCCGCCAGCTACCTTCCTACCTCCAGGAGAGGGGCCAGCCTCAAGACGAAAGTAGGCTGAGAATCAGAATGCAGAAGCAGAAGGAATGCGAGTCCCTGAAGACATTTCAAGCCACTGATCGTACCACATCTGGTGTGATCATATCACATCTTTTGAAATGAAATAAATTCCTACTCGTTTATGGAAGTTTCAGTCTGGTATCTGTTCCTAACACAGATGTTGCCCTTACAATCAAGCCAAGAATAGAAGGCCACAGATCATTACAAATATTGAAACAAAATATCTGTTTTGTTCACGGGGAATATCACTATCACCATATTTAACAACCATATCAATGAAGCACTTACTACGTGACACTTTGTCATCAATCCTTTTAACTATGATGCAAGTACTGTTATCTTTATTTTAAAATGGGAGAGAGAGTTAAAGATACTAAAAGAGGTCTGAAGACCTACTAAAAGTCAACCATGAGTGGCAGAGCCGGTGCTTGGGTCCAGTCCAGTCTGATGCCTGATTGGGTCACACTTTCCTTTGCTGAAGGAACCGATAAGTGAACGAAGATGCTAAAATAGTGATACACAGGGTGCTACAGAACCTTGTGCTTGGGGGTGTGGGGTCAACAAAGCCCAGGTTACGGGAAGACAATGGACTGGAAGGACTATGAAGGAGCTAAATTGTGAAGAATATTCAGGAGTCGCGCAGGGAGAGGCAAAGTGAGGAGCTATCCCAGAAGAAACAGTACGTGTAGATACAGAGACTACAGAAAGTGACTGAATATGGCTTAATTAGTGTAAACACAGACAGTGAGGCTAAGAATGGCTACAGAGGGTAAGAGGGGCAAAAGAGGGGCAAGATCATGAAGTGCTCCCTAGATCAAGCTAAGGAATTTAAGCTGCATCTTGACTACTTGGGGAAGTACTCAAGGCTTTCAAATAAGGAAGGGGTATGACCTAGCTTCCACTTTACAAAGTGGGTATGCCAGGGATGAGATAGGGCCAGTTATAAGTAATCTGAGCCACCACTAAAGGATCTAAAATGTTCAACGAAAGAAGCTTTAGACTCGGAATTGGGATCGCTACTCCAGTTCCAAGTGTTACTAGCTCCATGATATTTGACAAATTAATCTAAGCTTCCATTTCTTTACCTACAAAAAGAAGAGTCAGAGAACTACTATGAGGATTAAATGCCAAGTTACAGAAGCACACAATGTCTGACATATAGTGAGCACTCAGGAAGGGGCAGTTAGGTTCTTCATCTGTCGTTATTGTTAGTACTTAAGTCGATAGCTCAGAAGCAGCAAGCGTTGGAAAGCATCAATAGACAGTAGTTAAGCTACAGACTGTGTGCAGCATAGGATTAGAACACACATTAGTGCACACAGGATTAGAACAAGGCCAAGCAAAGAATCCTGGGAAGACACCCTTCAGCGAGCAGCTACAGAAAAGGAACAAGATCTTGCCCAGGGGATCTGGGGTTAATGGAGCCTCTGTTGACCCCGGCAAGACCTGAAGGAAAGGAGAAGAAAAGGAACCCAGGTTACTGTTTGTGATATCTGGCTGGGTATGGGAGGCAGACCAGAAGGAGGCTTTTGTGTTTTGTTTTGGTTTTCATTAAATGAGAGAAACTAAAGAAAGGGGGAAAAGCTGCGAGAAGGTGCAGAAAAGGAGAGCTCTCAGGGGGAGATAAGTGATGGCTCAGTGGTGTGGACACACCTTTATAATGAAGTGAAGGTTCCCTCAGTGGGGCCCAGGGCTCCTGCCCCAGTCTTTGCTCTTCTCTTAAACAGGTGGGAACCCAGAGGTCTATAAAGGTTGCGACTACCAAGATTTTAAATTCTATCTGTGGTACTGCTCATCTCCCCTCACCCTCCACCCTACTGGGCCTCCTCCTAAGTCTAAAGAAAGAACAGGGACTATACTAAACTACACATTAAAGATATACCTCATGAGCTTAGTCTTTGCATACTCTCACGTGCAAAATTAAAGCAATATCTTGCCAAGAGCCTCAACTGAACTGGCTTTTGCAGCCGTCTTAGATGAGGTCCCAGACTCCTGTCTCCTCACTCGGGAGGTAGAGGGAGGGATATAAATCAGCCTCGTGTTCAGTCTGCTCCCCAAGTCTAGCACCTCAGAGGCCAAGCCCCACCCATCATGCCAGAGATAAGAGACTCTTGAGGATGTCCCTGATTTCTCTACACAATGGGAGGAAGTCATCTGTCAAAATGCAGTGGGAAGTAGTAAGGTATGAAGCTCAAGTTGTTGAAGATTTAAATAGCTATTACTGAAAACATGGGTAAATGTCAACTACGAACACACAGAGGACTGACTGCAAGACATTGTCGAGGGGCCAGCTGAGGAGGAAGGTCTCAAATGCACGTCATTTATTCCAAATCAGTACTTATCTGAGCTACTGAACAGTTCTTTACCTTACTCAGTCTTACTCAACCTTACTCTGTCCTAGTTCAGTCATCTTAAATGCCCCATTGATCACAACAGAATTCTGAAAAAGTAGCCTAATGCAAATTTGCAGTACTGATACAAATACTGTACTACCTCTAGAAGAAAAAAAAAATCCAAGTTGTTTTATGAGCTTTGTACCTTCACATACATTAATTTCACCTTAAAAACATCCTACCTTTATAATCTCACAGAATAAAAGGGAAATGGAAACACAGGGCACATAAATCTACTGGTACCTTCATATGAGATACAGAGCCCATCAATAACTGTATCTCAGATCTGCATCAGGTACCCTAGACCTCCGGGTGTATGGACTGTTTACGACTAAATAGACTGAGTAGTTAAAACCCATAAAATAATCAAGTTAAGCTGAACGTTCCCCAAATAAGCATTATGTTCTACTCACAAAGAAATTTCAGTTCTGAACAAAGTAACGTATCCAGTGCTAGTCTTGAATTACCATTTAAGCAGGAAAATGGGCACCAGAGCAAGTCAATCCAACCAAATTACCAGTATCAAATGGTTTACCTTCTCACAGGTATTAGAGTATCCCGTTTATTTTATAAAGACTTTTCACTTTAATAAGCTCAGAAAAAATTCTGTCTAAAAAGTAACTCGAATTTACAGACAGTTAATATTTAGTGACCTTTCTAAATAACTTTATTTCATTGCAAAGTAATAGCAGGCACGCAATAGCGGTATTCTGTTTACAAGGTAAAGCTAAAACCATAAACAATTTGATGCCCTAAGTTTGAAAACTCAGACAGAAAACTTTTTAATAAAGGTAATATGTCTAAGAAGAAACAAAATGTACCCTAGCCAACCTGACTCAAGAAACAGAAACTAAAATGGTCATTCAAACATTTAAAAAGTGAAACCTACCCCATACCGTCTCTAATTGTGGGTAAATGACAAAAAACTTCAAATGAGCTCTACTAATCCCCTAAGACTATTCCAAAGAATAGAAGAAATTCCAAAGAAATTCCAAAGAATATTCCAAAGAACAGAAGAAGAGGAAATACTCCTAAATTCATTTATGTGGTAGAATAACCCGGACAACATCACCAACAAAGGAAATTACAGGTCAATTTTATTTACAGATAAACCTATATATAGATATATAGATATAGACATAGATATCTATATATCTATATATCTATATAGATATAAATATAGATATAGATATAGATATATAGATACACAGATACAGATTTTTTTTTTAAGTAGGCTTCAAGCCCAGCATGGAGGCCAATGTGGGGCTTGAACTCATGACTCTGAAATCAAGACCTGAGCTGAGATCAAGAGTCAGATGCTTAACCAACTGAGCCACCCAGGCACCCCTATTTATGGAGATAGTAACAAAACTAATCCAATAATATGAAAAATATGTATTATTACAAGGCTGAATTTTTCACTGAAATGTAAGACTGGTTTTAAATTAGAATGTCTATTGCTATAATTTACCAGTTAAAATATGGAAGAACAATTATATAAATTTCATAAATTAAATATTAAGCCACTGATGCAGAGAAAATTTAGTACTAATCATAATTCCTAGTAAGGGGAAGAGGGCAAGCCAGGGAAGGCAGGGAGAAAGGGGAAAGGAGGAGAAGGAGAGAAGAGAAGGCAGGAGGAAACTATAAACCCATATGCCTCATGAATGCGGAGGCTACTTTTAGGCAACAGGCTTGAACAATGGAATGTGGAAAGGATCCGCAGCGACCACTGAGCAGAATACCAGACAGGCCCACTAGGTGACCCACCTCAAAATATCCACAGGCCCGGACTGACCAATGGACTACTTACAACCAGGCATGGTTACCAAAAAAGGGAAAATTCCATACATCCCTATAACTCCTCACCTCCCCCCTTTAAATACAGCTCCCACCCAGGGTGCCTGGGTGGCCCAGTCAGCTAAGCATCAGATTCTCGATCTCGGCTCAGGTCATGATCTCATGGTTTGTGGGTTCAAGCCCCAAGTCTGGCTCTGCGCAGACAGCACGGAGCCTGCTTGGAATTCTCTCTCCTTCTGTCTCTGCTCTTAACCCCCCCCCCCCCAAAATAAATAAATAAACTTAAAAAATAAAATGAAATAAATACAGCCCCTACCCACTGCTATGTTGCAGTCTCTCCTTTGCTGGCCTGCTTGCTGCTTCCTTGTTCTGCCTCGGGTGAATCATTTCACCACCCGTGCCATAAGCTTCCAGCCTGTAGGGTGACCCAATATTTGGGGAGTCCCATCCAATTGGGAGAGACACCACAATGAACACAGATACAAGACTGTTAACAAAAGATTAGCAAAGAAAGCACAATATACACAAGATATCACATCCAAGTGAGGCCTATTCCAGGAATGCAAGGGTGATTTCTCATTCAAAACATCAATAAAGGGGCGCCTGGGTGACTCAGTTGGTTGAGCATCACACTCTTGATTTGATTTTGGCTCAGGTCACGATCCCAGGGTCATGAGATAAAGCTGTGCATCAGGCTCTGCACTGAGCATGGAGATTCTCTCTCTCTCTCTCTCTCCCTCTGCCCCTGTCTCCTGCTTGCATTCTCTCTCACTAAATTAAATAAATAAATACACCAATAAATATAATTTACCACATTAAAAATAAGGGAAAAAAAAAACCATAGGATCATTTCGATTAGAGAAAAATTATTTGACAAAATTCTCAGCCTAGAAATACAAAGGAATACCCCAACCCAATACAAAGCATCTATAAAACACCTAGAAATAATATTATATTACTTAATGGTGAAAAGCCAAACACTTTTGCCACTAAAATCGTAATAAACAAAGGCAGAATGTCTACATCATTTCTATTCAACATTGTATTGTAGGTCCTAGACAGCATAGTCAGTCAAGAAAATAAATAAAAGATTCACAGATTAGAAAAAAATATATAAAACTCTTTATTCGTACACGACGTGGTACTTACAGAGAAAAATCCTAAGGAATCACTTTTTTGATAAACTAAATGAATTTTTGCAAGGTCACATGGGTACAAATATAAGTTCTATGTCTATATGCTAGGAAGAAATAACAGGAAAATAAAAAAATTTAAATACAATATAAAAGCATCAAAAGCATAAAATATTTAGAAAAATATTTAACAAAAAATGTGTAAGATCTTAACACCAAAAGCTACAAAACAAAGCAGAAATAAATTACAGGCCTCAATAAAGGAATCTATTCCACTGCCAGGGATTAGAAAACTCAATATCACTAAGATGTCATTTCAACTGAACTGGGTCTATACTTTCAATGAATTTTTTTTTTTTTTTTTTTTTTAGTTTTTTAAATTTATTTTTGAGAAACAGAGAGAGAAAGAGAGAGAGAGAGACAGAGCATGAGCAGGGGAGGGGCAGAGAGAGAGGGAGACACAGAATCCAAAGCAGGCTCCAGGCTCTGAGCTGTCAGCACAGACCCAACGCCAGGCTCGAACCCACAAGCCATGAGATCATGACCTGAGCTGAAGTCGGACGCTTAACCGACTGAGCCACCCGGGCGCCCCCCATGAATTCTAATTACAAACCGTAGCATGCTTTAGTCTGTAGAAACTGATCAGTTGATTCTAAAATATACATGGGTATACAAAGGACCTAGAATATCCAGAGCCAGCTCATAAAGAACAACAAAGTTGGAAGATCTACACTACCTGATTTTAAGACTTACAATATAGCTAGACTAATCAAGAGTGTGTGATAAAGGCATTGTACAGACAGAAAACAAAAAGACAGAATAGAGTGCCCAGAGACAGACCTACAATTATGTTGTCATTTGCTTTCTGACCAAGGCACCAAAAGCGATCTAATGATGAAAGAAAGTCTTTTCAACAAATGATGCCAGAACAACCAAATATCCAAATGGAAACACATACACTCATCCAAAATTTATCTGAAATGGATCACAAACCTGAACTTGAAACTAAAACTATGAAACTTCTAAAAGAAAATATAACAGGATAGCTTTGTAACTTGAAAATAGGGAGAAAAGGCAAAAAGAGGAAAAAGAAAATAAGAAAAGTTTCTTAGGTAAGATACAGAAAGCAAAACCCATTAAGAACTAAACATCAATATAAAAATAGTTGCTTTTCAAAATATGCTAGTAAGGAAAAGGTAAGCTACAGCCTGGGAGAAATGACTTGTAATACATATAACTGAAAAGAACTTCTATCCAGAATATGTAAAAATTACGACTCAATAACAAAATTTTTTTTAAAAAAAGCAATAATAGGCAAAAGAAAAAAAACAGGCAAAAGAGGTAAACAGAAACTTTGCAAAAGAAGATAATGTAGATGACCAATGAGCACAAGGGAAAGTACATGATGTCACCAGTCCTCAGGGAAATCGGCAAAAAGCAATTTTAAACGACAACGAGAAGCCACTGACACCCACCAGAATGGCTAAAATTAAGAAGACTGACAACACCAAATGCTGGTGCAGATGTAGAACAAGCAGAAATCCCACACACTGTTGGTGGGAGTGTAAGATATATTGTACAACCACTCTGGAAAATAATCTGGCAGTTTTTTTATAAAACTAAACAAACACCTACCTTATAATCCCAGTAATTCCTCTCCTAGGTATTTACTCTGAGAAATGAAGACATACTAAAAAACAAAAAACAAAACCAAAAACCCTCCAATATTGTAATATTCACAGAATGCTCTTCCTAATAGTCCAAACTAGGAATAACCCACGTGTCCACCAGTGAAAGAAAAGGTCAGCATGCTGTGCTATGGTCACACAATGGACTAGTTGGCAATAAACACAACGAGATACTCATACATGCAACATGGGTAAACCTCAAAACTGTGCCGACTCAAAGAACACTTAAAAAATACTTTCAAAATAAAGTTCTAGAACAGAGAACACCCGCCTGTGGTGAAAAAATACAGTGTGATGATTGCCTCTGAAGGCAGAGGTGGTGGCTAGCAAGGGACTTGAGAGAATCTTCTGGGGTGACAGACATATTCTGTCTTAACAGGTTGGGTCATGCAGAGGCAAACATTTATAAAGACTATTTGAGGATACTACACTAAGATTTGTGTGATTCCCTATAGGCAAACATTCCCTCAGGGGGTGAAAAAAACCCATAAACAAATGTTGAGCCCCAGTTAATGTCAGACACGTGTAAACGTTTAGGAGTGAGGTGTACTGGTGACTAGCACTTACTCTGAAAAGCATAAAAAGACAGATAAATTGATCAGTACAATCTAAAGCAGATATATTAAACGCTAAGCACTGTAAAATCTAGGTGGTAGAGTCATTGTACAATTCTTGTAACTTGGGTGCACAGTCTAAAGGTTTGATGATAAAATATTGGTTTAAAAAATAAAAATATATGAAGTACCCAGGCTAAATGTAAAGATGTATATAAGTTTTGGATAAGATTATAAAAATGAATTATAAGGCTTAAATAAATAGGAAATTATACCATGTTCATGCAGAGAAAGACCTGGTATTCTAAATGTATATTTGCCTCAAATTGTTTTTTTTCAATTTTTTTAAATGTTTATTTATTTTTGAGAGAAACAGAGAGAGAGAGAGATAGACAGAGCATGAGCAGGGGAGGGGCAGAGAAAGAGGGAGACAGAATCTGAAGCAGGTTCCAGGCTCTGAGCTGTCAGCACAGAGCCCGATGCAGGGCTCGAACCCAGGAAACACGAGATCATTATCTGAGCCGCAGTCAGACGCTTAACTGACTGAGTTACCTAGGCGCCCTGCCTCAAATTGTGCTATAAATTCAATACAATTCCAGCCAAAATCCTGAAGCATTTCTCATGAAACTTACTTAATAAGCCGATGCTAAAAGGTATTGTCATGGTCACGGAAAGGTCCCAATAAAAAGCAAGGACAATGGTATAAAGACGAGGGAGAGCACGTGCCTGATCAGATACACTAGAGAGTGACTCAGTGACGTACTGCTCCTACACACTGGGAATAAAACGGTGCCACACAGATATATACACAAAACGGGATACTGCGGATTAGCGTAGATGACACTTCAATTGATGGCGCAGAAAATTTTCATCATCCATTTTTTAAAAATATTGAATCAGATCTCTACCTCACAATATACACAATAAATCTACACTTGGTAGTTTAGAGATCTAAATGTGAAAAGACAAAACTTAAGACATTTTAGAATAAGAGAATGTTTTATGATCCCTGTGTTACAAAGGATGTCTTAAAGCACAAAGGTACAAACCATAAAGTAAAAATTATATTCTTAATACATTAAAGTCTTAAAATTCTGTTTGACAAAATATACTATAGAAAATGACAAGACAAATAATCAGATTGGGAGAAGTAATCAAAAGGTTCGGGATACAGAAAAGAAATTCTACAAATCAAAATAAAAAATACAAAACAAAACAAACAAAAACAACACCAACAAAACACCAGAAAAATAGACAAACTATATGAACAGGAATTCACAGAAAAGGAAACACAAATCGCCGTTCTCTGGAGCAATCTCACTGCGGATCAAGTAAATGCACAAAATAACTGCACTAAGTAAATGCACAAAGTAAAACTGCAAAATAACTACTTCGTACCCACTAAACGTACA
The DNA here is from genome assembly GCF_027475565.1 of Acinonyx jubatus. Lineage (NCBI taxonomy): Eukaryota > Metazoa > Chordata > Mammalia > Carnivora > Felidae > Acinonyx > Acinonyx jubatus. Next base: position 69,599,396 of record NC_069394.1, on the reverse strand, counting down.
AATATTAAACCTCACCAAGTGTTGGTAACGTGGTTGCAGCAAAAAGGAACTGTATCCTCGGCGAGTGGGAGTGTGAACAGACACTACCACTGAGATGGCAGGAGCTAGTTGAGTTTAATATACTCATTTTTATGACCAAAAATCCCAATCTAGAAAAACACTCAGACATATACACATATACACAAGGGGATGGGTAACTACAAGAATGTTCAGAGCAGTAGTGTTTGAAAAAAGAAAACTATAGAAAAGAAGGAAAGTGGTCTTTGACAGCAGGATGGCTGAATAAAAACCAGCACATTCATACAGGGAGGAGCTATATACACGAAACAAAGGGCCAGATTTGGTAGAATTCCAAACAAATGGTGCCAATCTAGTGTGCCAAGTAGGGGCCTATTCACAAAACTTTTCACATGTGCTAAACAAATTTACATTTGTACACGCTATATATGTGTGTGTATATATACACATATATATATATACTTCTTAAGCAGTTTTTATGTACGGCTTTTAACGATAGGTATATCTACACAAATGGATGCATAGTATACAATGTCCAACATGACCTTATATTACACATTTATCTGCATGCCTATATATTATACATTATAAAGAAATACAGGAAAATAATTATCACAAAATGTGTAAGAGTGGCTGGGAAGGGATAACACAGGAGAGGAGAAACCGAGAACCTGGTAACATTTTATTTCTTCACCTGGATAGTGGATATATCCCACTGCATTACTCTTTATACCTATTTATAGGTCTTAAAACATGCAATATTTCAGAGAGAGAGTTTTAAAGAACAGTACATAGAAATATGTGAATTCTAGAAGTTAGCGAGATGGCTCACTGACAAAAAGGATGAATTAATTTATAAAACTCAGTAAATGACGATCATTCGAAGCAACTTGATTCAAAGAATGGAAAAGTGAAGTTACATGCTAGATACACTTTCAACAAATATTTACAACACAGATTTTTATTAACTGCTCCTAGATAAAATTTACATGTGAACCTAAGGCCAAAGGGCTTTCCGGTATAAGTTTTCAGGAAAAGTGAAATATAAGACAGCGTGAAAAATGAGGAGGAGGAGGGGAGGGAATTATGTATATCAGTGACATGATAAACGAGAAACAGAAGTTAGGGGCACCTCGGTGGCTCAGTCAAGCGTCTGACTCTTGATCGCAGCTCAGGTCATGGTCTCATGGTTTGTGAGTTCGAGCCTTATGTTGGGCTCTGCACTGACAGTGTGGAACCTGCTTGGGATTCTCTCTCTCCCTTCTCCCTCTGCCCCTCCCTCCCTCACACTCTCTCCTTCTCTCTCTCAAAATAAACAAATAAATTCATTTTTTTCCCTTAAGAAACAAGTGAGAAAGCATAACATCAAAACAACACCGAGTTTACACCATACTGGTTATTTATCAAACAATATTCTCTCCCTTTAAAATGAAGGCTGGCTTCCATACAGAATGAGTCACTGGGTTAAATGTGCAGGCACATTTGTGGGAGAGAAGTGCTGGCATTTCTCCAAGTACTGCAATAGTGCTTTCCACTCTGCTTTAACTGGACACCCTCCTCCACCACCCTAGCCCCACTTGACTCACCACCCCTATCTGCTTTAGAGCACAGAGAGCATCTATGGCAGATGATGACAGTTCTACTACAGCCAGAATGACGAGGCAAAGCCACCTGGATCTCACAGGGAGCCAAAGACCAGCCCAAATCCTTCAAAAGTTCTGATACACTATTTTTTTAAAAGATTTATTCACCAAGTAAATTCAAAACTTCCTGAGTCTAACAGCTTAAGTGTAGCAAATGTGTCCTCAAGTGTCATCAATCTGATGAGAACTAAACTGCATTCAGTGATTTCCCAGTAAAAGATAACATCAGCCAAAGGTAACCAAGACACATCCCTGAAAAACAAATACAAAATGCAGACCAAATGCCTGAAGCTCCCTCACTGCAGGAGAATCAAATTTAAGAAAAATAAATAAGTAATGAATGAATGACAAGAAAATACCATCTTGGCTCCCAGCACTACTAGAAGAACGAGAAAGGTTAAAGCACAGGACTCCAGAATATACGCCTACAGTTGACAGACAGAGAACAAAGAAATGAACATCGAGTCTTGTAGCAGACATGGCCAGAACTGTAGGACCAGGGCCGAACCAGACACGAATCCACCCAGACAGACTCACACTCCTGCGGGACAGCTGAGCAGATACTGGGGCAGCAGATACTGAAACATGACAGTGAACCCAAGCACCCCCATATCTCCCGACAGGTGACTGATGCTTTTCCCCCAGAGACTGGAGTAAATTGTAGAGGGGCTCTAAATACATTCCAGTTTTATTAAAGGGAAGTTAACTAAAAACTTTTTTTTCTGTATCTTAGTACAAAAGATACTTAGTACAAGATACAAGATCTTAGTACTAAGATACTTAGTACAAAATGAAATCAAACTACTTAGGAGATGCAGAAGTCTCTAAGACACAAAGTTGCATATTTTCATATTAAAAACAGTGTGCTGGAGTAGTGTCAAAAGACTAAAATGTATCCGAGCTCCAGTATAATAAAAGAATGTAACACATCTCCACGGGATTGGAGAGTAAATCAGCAAGTGGAAGGTTGCTGTGCAAAGAGCATACTTTCACCCTCAGAGATAGAAAACAATGTGTCAGGTGATACTCCAAGCCACAGCATAAACACTATTGCTAGGACAGCAATCCTACTTAAATGTGCTAACAGAACATATTAGAAAATGATTTCTTTTTCAATCATAAAAAAATGCAAGCATGCAATGACCTGCTTAGCTCTGCAGCCTTATATTGACCACCCTTACCACTAGAGACACTTTAATGAATGTATCTGAGAAACACAAAGGCACAGAAGATCGGTTTGAGGGCTTTTACAACTATGAAATGAAAGGAGAGAAGAATTCTTCCCATCTGGAGAGACTGAGATAAGAGATTCTGAGAGAGACTAGCTATACAGGTCTTAAATGGACATAACTCCAGGTTAATTGACTCCCAACGTACATTCCTTTCTAGAGAAAAAAGAAAAAAAAAGTTAGTTATTCTACTGGGACCAGTGAGCTCAGGGGTTAAACTTCTGTACTAACTAAAAATAAGATAGACAAACCACTTGAGCCTTTTTCCAAGTTACTTTGTTGCTAATTAGCAGAAAATGAAAACTTCTCCTTTTCTAGTAATCTCTCTGCCACAAGGGATTTTAAAGAAGACTAAAATAGACATCTCTCCTTTTACTTCCTACAGGTTAATATGTTTGTTCTTTTAAAAATGTGTTCAAGAATTCCCTCAGAACATCTTTTAGTCCTTGGTTTCATATGATCTGACCAGGCTGAACAGAATGCCGTGCAACTGGACACAAACTAGCACCCAGTTCTTGCAGTAGAAGAGTTACGGCCTTGCTATCTTTTCATCCCAGAATGACTAAGGGAGGGTTAAGCAACTGGCCCTAACTGATAACATTTGGATAAAGAAAGGGAATTTCATGAAGGCCTCTGAATTCAAGGGAGCCAGAATGCAATCAGCAATGTGTCTATGTTAACTGAGTAGTCCAAGAGATACAGAAAGAACGAAAGAAAGAATGAAAGAAAAACGAAGGAAAGAAAGAGCAAATTTCTAAATGATTAGTATCCATCAAATGAATCTGTGAAAGCATACATTTTACAGATAATACATGAATGCACTTAATTCTAAGATAAGCTAAACACTGCTACTAGAAGCCAACTCTACTGAATTTCAAAATCTGTTAGAGACCTTGAGTTCAATGGCTACTAGTCTTTAAGTTGCTGCCCATCAATACTTCTGAATATGTACAGAACTGACTAAATGAAAAACTAAGCGGTGTTATATAATCTGAAACTTCAAACTGAAAGAGCAAAACATATTCTACAGTGACATCTACCGGTAAAGGGTAATGTACTAGCCTGACACGACTAGACAAACAGATGTTTACATCCCTCTAGCATGTTACAAGAAGCTACAGGGAAAGACTTAATGATCCTCAAAAAGGAAAAGCTAACCAAACAAAAACACTACACATACCAGTGTCTGTAAGCTACAAACTAAGCCCAAAAGGCCATCGTGATCCTTCCTAACCAAAAATGTTCCAATCAGTAAATCTGAAATAGGTTTCCCCTGGCCCCAACTGGCAAGTTAAACTTTAAATGCTAGTTAAAGGCAGTATGTCCACTTTGCTCATGTTTATTTTATATTTTATTTTATTTTTTTAATTTTTTTTTCAACGTTTATTTATTTTTTTGGGACAGAGAGAGACAGAGCATGAACAGGGGAGGGGCAGAGAGAGAGGGAGACACAGAATCGGAAACAGGCTCCAGGCTCTGAGCCATCAGCCCAGAGCCTGACGCGGGGCTCGAACTCACGGACCGCGAGATGGTGACCTGGCTGAAGTGGGACGCTTAACCGACTGCGCCACCCAGGCGCCCCTATTTTATATTTTAAAGAGTAAAACTGAAAAGGTAAAATTGAGCTCTGTATGAAACTAGACATTTTATTAGTTTTCAATTTAAGTCGAAAATGTAAATGAAAAGCAGACAGTTGCTTTAAAAACTCTGCTCTATAAACCCCTACGTCCTAAACATTGCTTGTCAATAAAATCTGCTCTATAAACCCCCTACGTCCTAAACGTCACTCGTCAATAAAAAATCTGCTCTGTAAACCCCTACGTCCTAAACATCACTTGTCAACAAAATGATCACAAAGAAAGAGAGAAGGCCAGAGAATCACTTTTTCCCTCAAGTGCATGTTTCAAAGTCCTCCCCCCATACTTTTACACAAAAATTGAAGAAACAATGTTTAATGTGACCAATGTCATCAACTTGAGACTGTCAATGCAAAACATCTCAAAAAACTTACTATTTGAGCCCATGTACTCCTCAAATTAAGATTTTAAATGAACTATTTCAAATACAATTTTAGTCAAATTCAATTGTTGATGTGAAAAAAAAAAAGCATTTATTAGATAAACTATTGTAGTATGCCACAGACACAGCCAGAAAGGAAGAGATGATCTGCAGAAGGAAATGGATGGTCTATTTCAACTCTAAAATTCCCATAAAATCTCCCAAATTAGAGGACCCACAATTCGAGTACCATGGTCCTAGTGAACGAATGACAGAAAACTTGAGTTCTAGCCTTGGATCTTCCATTAACTAGCTGGGTTTCCAAGACCCATGCAAATTATACAACTTTTATGGAAATTAATTTCCTCATCTATAAAGTTAGAGAAGGGAACTGAATGGGCCTTACGGTAATGCCACTGCTAAAGTTTCTTCAGCTTCTATGATTTCCCCAGCAGATGAGAACAGTTTGAGAATCCACGTCTATACCTCAGTGACTCAATAAACAACAAAAAGGAAGTGGGCTTAATGTTTCAGGTATAACCTGCTGTAAGCAAACAATATAAACAGGATCACACTTTCACACTGTAGTGTAACTGCCTAAGGCTGAAAGAATCCTTGTTTCCATGTCCAGTGGTTCTACCTGGCCCACAGTCAGAAGTCTGTATTTACTACAAAATATGGTTACAGAAAAAGAATACTCCTCACGTAACATGCAAGACCCCCAATATCAACTTTTTAAATGTTTTGTGTTTTGTTTCTGTAATATAGTTACTTTTCTCTTTTACATATTCTTTTTTACATACCAGGTCTTTCCATGACAATTATGAAATCAGTGTGAACAATGCTTAAAAGGCTACATATCCTCAAATATGGACAGGGCTAGCTCTTAAATATTTGAATGTGAAAGTCAGAATATATTAACTTAGGTCATAACATTTCCTAAACTTATTATCTGCCTGTTAAAACTCACTCAGTGGGGTGCCTGGGTGGCTCAGTCGGTTAAGCGCCTTGGTTTCAGCTCAGGTCAGGATCTCGGGGTTCGTGAGTTCGAGCCCCACGTCAGGCTCTGTGCCGACAGTGCAGAGCCTCCTTGGGATTCTCTCTCTCCCTCTCCCTCTCTCTCTCTCTCTAAATAAATAAATTAAAAAAAATAAAACTGGTTCAGTTATTGAACCAGTAGAGGTGGAAACACAATATACATTCCCCAGTACTAATTCTAACCCAGTAATAGTCTATCTACAGTCACTTCCTCAGATGCAATCAGCCCTCTCTACCCATGAGTCTGAAGGGCAAAATGGAACAAAGATGTGCTTCGCTTGTAAACAGCTACAGAAAACTTCTGACAACAGTTAACATTAACAATTAACAACTAACAGTCTTGTTCATCAGTGCTACTGCTTGGTGTTTAGGCTCTTCTCATTTGGAAATTTTTTCATGGGTAGCCAAAGCCACCCGGGACCGTTCATCTACTCTTCTGCCCATCTAAGCACTGGCCGGCATTTAAGGACAAGTGACAATGGAACACAAACTTATGTCAAAAGTGAATTAATATGCTTTCTTTTTAATTTTTTTTATTTTAGAGAGAGAGAGAGCACACACAGGAGCAGGGGACAGGCAGAGGGAGACAGGCAGAGAGAGAGAGAGAGGAGAGAGCTTGAGAGAGGGAGAGGGAGACAATCTTAAATAGTTTCTACAACCCTGGGATCATGACCTGAGCTAAAATCAAGAGTCTGACTCAACCAATGGAGCCACCCAGGTCCCCCTAATATGCTTTCTTTGAACTTCAAATTGTGTGTATCTTTTTCCATTTACAATACAAGCATTAGCTTTTAGAGTCTAAGTTTGTGCAATGACTTTAACTGCATTACGTTCACCATTTAAATGTATTCATTCACTCATTAATTAAATATTTATTGAGCATCTATTACCGTCCGGGACTATTCTAGGAGTTGGGAATAGGAATCAACCAGAGGAGGCGGTAAGACAGGAAGACAGTACACAGGAAAATAAGATACTTTCACAAAGTGGTAAGTGCTATTTAAAAAATAATTCTTTGAAGCATGACTATAGTCATCTGATTTATTTTCTTTACGTATGAAACGATTATGTGTAGACCTCAGAAACAAAAAGTCTAAATCATTTCAAAACGGTCATCTGCTCGCAGTCGTACACATGTGTATTGCAGTTTCAATATCCTAAGTGAGCCAAGGAAGTATAAAAGAAACTGAGAACCACTGAAATATGAGATGAAACAGATTTAAAACATCTGCACTGTTCTCTTTGCTGGGTAAGCACATGGAGGAAAAAAGGTGAATACCCAACATATTTTTTTTAAAAAAAGAGAAGACAAAGTGAAAAAATAGCAAAGTTCACCCGGTATTCTACGATACGTTAAAGGCAACTACAACGCATGTTAAGAAAGCTACATAAAGGCAAAAATATTGAAAATAATTTGCAAGTACATTCAAATCACTCCCTCCCCCCCACCCCCCGCCTACACACACACACACACACACACACACACGAGTATTATTCTTTGAGCTGCTCTTAAAAGCTGCTGGTTTGGCAGGAACTTATTTTCTCCGACTTTGGCTCGTGTCCAAACTCTCCAAAATGTGCAAGGCAAAAAAGGTAGACTGGCTCCCTCACTCCCATCTTTCATTCCACGCAAAGCCAAGCAAGAGCAGATCAATCACCTCCCTCCCGGCGGCGCCCTGCAGGTGAGGGGTCAGCCCGGAAGGGGCTCCCCGGCGCGACCAACCCAAGGCCGCGGACCCAGCTCCGCCCGGCCCCTCGGGTCCGCCCGCCTGCCCACGGAGCGCGGCCTCCGCCCCGCGCCAAAAGGAGGAGCGACGCGGAGGATGGAGGAGATGCACGGCGGGATCCGGGGAACTGGAACCGCAGCTCCCGCCGCCCGGGCCCCTCCTCCCAGGGGGCCCCACTCGCCCTCCCCGGCACGCCTCCTCTGACCTCTCCGGGCCCCCGGGCTGCTACTGCTGCCGCCGCTGGTGCCTGCGCCCGGGCTGCCGCTGCCGGAGCCACTGCTGCTGCTGCTGCTGCTGCTGCCGCTGCTGCTGTTGCCGCCGCCGCCCTTGGCATTCTTGCGCGGGGCCATTGCGCGCACTACTGAAACGGGTGAGGGGTGGGGGGCTCCCTCAGTGGGCCGGGACACCAGAGGCGCGGGGGCCGCTGACGGCGGCCGGCGCTGCAGCGGGTGCGGGCCGCCGCTCCTGCAGCTGCGCCTGGGTCTCGGCACCGCCCGCCGCGCCTCCGAGGACTTTCGCCCGCGTGCCGGCTGCGCGCGCCCAGCACTCGCGTGCGCCGAACCTGTGACTCCTTCCCCAGGCGAGAGCGCGCGGCTCACAGGCCTCGGTCACGCCCCTTCCCGCCCGAGCCCCGCCTCGGGGAGGCTGAGTGACGGGGGTGACAGCCAATCACAACGGCTCCTGCGAAAGGGTGGGACCCTGCCGTGCTTCCCCGCCCCCTGCAGACTTGGGGCTGTTCTGGAGCGTCGCAGCCGCCTGTGAGCGCGAGCCGCCTTCGACTTTCCAGGCTGTCTGGGTCCTTTGGAACGTGGCAAACGTGGAAGCCAAGAGGGCTCTCGCGAGCGTTGGCGGACCCTGTAAGATCGGGATGGATGGGGCGGGGCGAGGAGGCGGGGACGGCGGACACGTGTGCTGCGTTCACACCCGGCGCGCGGCCTCTAGGCCCTTCCCTGCGAATTTTGTTCACGTCCCACTTGACTGTACGCACGGACACCCAGGAATGCAGTCCCGCTTCTTGCGAAAGAGTTGTTTCCTGTCAGTGGTAGTATTAAGCCATTTTTGAAACGGTGATGTTAGGAGTAGTTCGATGCCTACGTCACAGGTGACTGATCGGTTGGCTTTTAAAGCAGGACTTCAATTTGTGCCATCGGTATTTTCAGAGACTCTTAGTTAAAGGCGCAAGTGTAGATGTAAAACAAAAAGTTCATTTTCTTGCCCTTGGAGAGCGCCCTGTTTCTGAAATCTCCGTCTGCTGGGCTCACGCCTACAGTCATCTTTCCTTGGTGTCCCCAACCGTGGGTCCCCTCGTGTACAGTCGCAGAGTGCCTGGGCCTGAGCTGCCTCTGAGCTCTTAAAAATCTGGGTCCATGGATGATCCAGGCAGGAACTTGAGTAACTTGACGTCACCATCATCTTTGTGTCGCCAATTCCAGCACAATGCCTGGTGCGTAACAGATGTGCGAGAAACGTTTCGTGATTTGATACATTTCTGACAACTTCTTAAAATCTTCCCCCCTATTATTGGCCACGTTGCGGAGACCCTGACCCTGGATGTGTCTCAAGAGGGCTCTGAACCAGAGAGCTTTGCAGTGCGGACTCTTACGTGAATGGCTGGATACTGTTTGGGCACTGCCCACATAGTGGAAAGAAGTCCTTTCTCTCCTTTTTGTGAAATAATGTTAGATAGTTATCAAGAGGTAACAGGCGCAGGGGAGCTCACAGTTTTTACTGAAACAGGTCTTTGTTTTTCTTATCCCATCTCTTTCTGCCTCTACACATCCTTTCTCCCATCCAGGTCCCCTTACATTATTCCAATGGGGAGGTGAGGAGCTGGACTAAGACACAAATCCAAGTGAGAGTACTTAATATAAAATAATAATGAGAGCTGAAGTGAGAAAAACAATACTGTAGATATTTGAACTCCTAAATTCTCACCAAGTCCTGCTACTGTGTCCATATTTTTAGGGATGAGGTCACTAAGGCCCAGAGAGGTTAAGCAAAGTAACTGAGGTCACAGATCTAGTGATAGAACAGGGATATGAACTCAGTCCATCTGGCTCCAGAGTCTCTGGTCCAAATTTTCTTTTCAAGACAAGGCTTGGTTTTGAGCAGAGATTGTCTCAACCTGGCTCCCTCTTCTCTTAGCAGATATGTCCCTGAAACCTCCTTGGTCCTATCTGCAAAGACAAGTCTGAAGGCTGACGGTGAATGCTTATCGATATGCACCTCTTTGAGGGAATCAAATCTTTGATAACTGACTCCAGAATGTCATGAACTGATGCTTTGCTCCTGCATTTCCGAAACCAAATCTGGTACTATTGACAAGGTCCATTGCCGTGTACTAAGGCAACACCAGGACAAAATAGAGGCTTAGGGTGCCTTGGTGGCTCAGTCGGTTAAGCATCCAACTTCGACTCACGTCATGATCTCGCAGTTTGTGAGTTCGAGCCCTGAGTCGGGCTCTGTGTTGACAGCTCACGACCTGGAGCCTTCTTCAGATTCTGTGTCTCCCTCTGTCTCTGCCCCTCCCCTGTTCACGCTCTGTTTCTCTCTCTCAAAAAATAAAAATAAAAATAAAAATAACCATTGAAAAAATTTCTAAAACAGAGGCTCTGTAAATGCAGATCACAAGAAGTTAGAGGTTACCTGTTACCTGACTTCCTCCTTGTATCACAAGGGAATAGTTACAATGACATTTAAATACTCAATATTATAAAGTTAAATTTATAACAAGAGTTGTAACATCAGATGTTGTCAGCTATATATATACAGTTTCGTTTCAGGGACTAAATTCTTCCAAGCTAACCATCATTATTAAACATTTTACATCTGTTTATACTTCCCACTGTATGAGCATTACAAAACCACAAAGCTTGCCTTGGACCTATGAATTTCTTCATATAGGTTCTTTTCTTGTCTTTGGGATGTGAGGGGCTAGGGAGTCAAAGTATCTTTAAAGTTGAGTAAAAGGTCAAATATCCTGTTAGCCTATCCTCATTTCTGTGATTTCTGAGTAAGCTATGGATGAACCCTGGCTAAAGCAGTGTTAAAAGGACCATAAAGACAAGACTTAACTAGGACAATGTATTAAAATACTAATTTAATAGAGCTTCTGAACTAGGGCAAATGTGCCTTTCAGATATCTCCATAAACTTTCCATTGGCTTCACTGGGATTTGCAAGTACAAACCTGAGGACAAGATTTGTCCTAGATTTTTTTTTTTCTTTTGTTGACCTTTCACAACCTCCAGTCAAATGCTTTCCAAATTAAGCATTTCTGGACTTACTTATACCTACGAGAACACTGTTTTAAAGTTGCATTTCAACTTGCTTCCTAGAAAGCGCCTCTCACTGATATGCATTTCTCCTAATGTGAAATAAATTTTATTATTGCCCACTAAAAATGAGTATTTCCTCATCTTTATTTACCGTAGTAAATTCTGCCATAATGGAAAAAAATGAATTTCAACTGGTCATGACTCAGTCGTATGCTTTCATTTTATGTTAGTAGAATTTGTTGCGGTGAAGGCTATGCAAGTACTTTTAGGCACTCTTAAGGCATTCTGTACTCAAAAATGTTCTCATAGCAATTTTCCTCATATTGGTTAGATCTCAGCAAGTAAACGAACTGTGGTTTTCATCAAACAGCCTGACTTTATATTACTGCAGAAAAAATAAGCCTGGCTAGTATCTACTTTATAAAAATACGAAATGAACTTACAGGACAAGTAATTTGAAACCTTGTCAAAAATAGATTTGAATTAGAAATACCGTGTGGTGATATGGAAAAACAATCTGTAAACATATTATCTAAGCAATCTATCATTTTCTTTCATTTCAGTGCTTTACATTTTCTGTCAGGATGAGTCCTTCTTAATGCCAAATTCCCTTCCTAATAAACAGCATTTATGCAATGCTTATTGCTAGTTCTTAAGGACAGGGAACTCATAAAATTAATTGATTCTTCTGAAGTCTCAGACTTAATGCCGGAAAGGATCTTAAACCTGGAGAGAAAGACAAATAAGGAGAGAGTAACAACTGATTATAGGCATGGCAATTTTGCAGTATATAAAAGGAAATATTAACATGATTTGGTAGTCCTTAGAAAGTATCAGAGAAATCAAATAAAGAAACAAAAGATGTGGAAGCATCTCAAGGATTCAATTGTTTGCAAGATAATTTTTCTTAAACTATATTTGTTTCAAGGATCTCAGGGGTGTGGGGGGGGGGGGCGGTGAGTAATGTAGTTATTTCTTTGTCCTTCATGAAAGCTACCATTCTCTTCAGGTGTAAACAGTTCCCTAAATCAAAAGAAAAGTATCCTGAAACCAGTTTCTAGATCCTCCAATTTTACCAAATCTAAATACACAATGCAGATGTATTTGCCTTAATACATCTTAATGTACTTGCCTATAACACTAAGGAATAGTGTTATTACAATATGCAAAATTGAATCCGTTAGTCAACTCAAATCGTTGGTTAAGTGGTGGGCAATCATGCATACATCAAATTAGTATTGACTTGACCCTTTTTACACTGGCATCATTCTGACTCAAAACTATTCTACATTTTCATAAGCACATGACAAGCACTGCTGAGCTTGTACCAAAAAAAAAAAAAATCCTAAGAGACTCTGTCATGGAACTTCCTTAGATGGAAAATAGAGTCTCCTTGTATCATTGCAACAAGATCTTATTAACCTAAAGACCACTGCTAATATATTTGAAAGTCTACAGTATGTATTTAAGGAGTACAATACCCATTACACTTAAAAATTGTTAGCATTATGTTGTGGCTACAAACGAATTGTCCTGAATATTTTGTAACTCTTCATGGAACTGGTACAGTATTGACTTCATCCCTTGATGAACTCATTTCTCCCTCTGAGTTAGAGACAGACATCAATACCCTACATGTTTACTAAAGCTACTCTTCCCAGTGCCTGAAGCATATGAATCTAGTAAAACTTCACGGAAATCATTTCCAAGCATCTGTCTCACCAATTCTATGATTCTGTTTTCCCTGCTTCTTTATTATATCCATATTGCACATAGTTTTTCTAGCTATAACACACACAAAAAAAAGAATTGAGGAATGCAGCTACCAAATTGGTATCCTTAGAAAAGCATTTGTGTAGGGGCACCTGGGTGGCTCAGATGGTTGAGCGTCCAACTCTTGATTTCGGCTCAGCTCAGGTTCCCAGGGTCACAGGATTGAGCCTCGCATTGAGCTCTGTCCGAAGTATGGAGTCTGCTTGGGATTCTCTTCTCTCTCTCTCTCTTTCTCTCTCTCTCTCTCAGTAAAACAAACAAACAAAAACTAGGATGGGAGAAAAGGTTTATCCCATTAGCTAGGTATGCCTGGGTCTTTTTTTTTTTTTTTCCAATTTCCAAATTAGAAGAGGTTGACTCTAACACCAGAAGTGTGCTCAATATTATTTATAGTTGGTTGGGCATGTGTGCCTGTATGTTAAGGATTTGGTAAATTTCACATAGGTTATTGTGTACTATCAGTTCAGATTGTCATCTAATTCTTAAAAAAGAAAGTCAAGTCTAAAGTTGAAAAGATCACTTCAAGTATTAAACATATGTAAACTGGACTCTGTTAGACTCAAATTCAGGTTCTCAGAAGAAGCAGATCTTATAAGCATCAACATGCACTGAATTATGCTCGTTCAAGTCTAATTCCTGCTTGTACGTGCACTGTGGCCCATACCTCAGGAGACGAGAGAGGAGGGGTGACTGTGACCAAGCACCGCAGTGTGCCCCTCACTCCTTTATCATCTACCTATTGCGTCCAAGCATCAGCATTATGGAAAGATGTGTGAGATTCCCTCGGTCCCTTCCCCTTCTGCATTCCCTGATAGCTTTTCCCCTCCCAAACTGCCTGCGATGGTATCCTTATTTCACTCTGGTACACATATTGGCACAAAGGAAAAGGGGAGCACACAGAGTGTGGTTCTCCGGGGTCCCTTCCCCCTGGCCTCTTCTCCCTGGCCTGTCAACAATGCAGGTCTAGATTATTTTCAGCCTGGGCTATGCTGTGGACTCAGAGCGAAAATGCTTTCCATGGCTGAGGCTTACAAAGCAGGTGAGAAGCCCTGGTTTGGGGGAAAAATCTTCACCCATCAGCAGAAAGCCCCCCTTCTTCCCATCCCCACACTTGGGACTCCCAGTAAAAATGCCAAGTTGTGAGGAGGAAGGATGGCCGATTCAGCATGACTGGCAAAACCCTGGCCTGCTTCTTGGCTCTCATCGGCCAGAGGAACAACTCTGCAAATAAATAAGGCACGATGCCAGAGAGACCGGCCAAAACAAAGTCCTATTGGGAGGGCAGGTGGCGAGACCTGATCAATAGTGCAAGGCTGCAGGGGAAGCATGGCAGGCACAAACCACGTCTCCTCAGCCCACCATTTCCCCCACGACTAGCACAATGGCCATCCTAGAAGCCCTCCCTCTAGACGGGCACCCCTCTTCTCAGTTAGTCTAGCAGGAATGCTTGGGGTTACTCGCAGTTCCAGAATCAGCAAGTCATAGTCAGATGTTAGGATAGGGAAAGAAGTCAGTGTTACCCTTTGTGTTTCCCCTCTGAGCTCTCACCACTGGGCCCTGCACAGAGTAGGCTGGGCATCGATGCCTGATGGAATCACCCTTTGTGATACCTTCTTTAGAGTCTCTGTTTCTGAACGATTACCAGTCCTCAAGACCCTGGTTCTGTGGCTGCTCTCAACACTCTCTGGCTGTTTTCTGAATGGCCAAAAGCTGGAGCAAAATAACCAAGACAGGGAAGTAGTGTACTTGCCTTCACCTTCCAGGGCATCAGACGGATGACTGACACTGTGGCTGGCTTCCCCGCACCACGTCTGACCCTCCCCTGCTTACTTCCTTATCTCTAACCCTTTCCCTCAGAGAGCCCTGATACAAGGGACTGCAAAAGTTTCCGGCGGTCCAAGCCTGAGGCTGCGAATTCTGGGCTTGCCAACATCAATTCCTTTCTACCAGAGAGACAGGGAGCAGAGCACAGGAGCACAGAGAGCCAGCTCACCGCCACATCCCCGTCTATCCCTTGGTTAGGAAGCATGGTGCCCAAGGCCTCTCTCTTCTCCACCTCCCTCTCTCTATACTCCCCCCTCGGGGGCATCTGGAAGGCTCAGGAAGGATGGGAAGCAGTGCTCCCTGCAACACTTGGAGGAAATTTGTTGGCTCCCTGGTTCGGGAGAATGCAGTCACTGTGTCCTCCTCATTTTGAAGCTGGGGCTTCCTTTCCCCAGCTTTCCCCAGAAAATATTTGGACATTTGTTAATAGAGTAACACATGCTTTTTCTTTTCCAGTTTCCCCCTTTGCAGTTTTTGAGATTTTGGCAGTGTTTCTCATATAGACATAGCAATATTGTCAAGGCTTCATTTTGCAGCATCGTGATCTTTTTCTTGAGAGCCAACAGTGGCGAGAAACAATATATGGCATTTAAAGATCAGAATGGAGGAAGGTGAGAACAGAAGTGTAAAATGCTATTTTTTAAAAAACAGCTACACCTGTTTCCTATTCTTACATAGGTTAGGCATCCGTTAATGTTTATCCTTCCATTGTATTCCTGCTGATAATATAACCATATATTTTTTAAAGTGCTACTCAAGATAATGTGGGCAAATTCCCACAGACAAAAACTAAGGAAATCTTATTTCACATAATTAAACTAACATTTTCTATCTTCCCACTTATAACTTCAGCGTTGTTGCTTTTTAAAAATTTGTTCTCAGGGAGCCTGGGTGGCTCAGTTGGTTAAGCGTCTGACTCTTGGTCTTGGCTCAGGTCATGAGACTGACCCCCGCCTCAGGCTCTGCACTGACAGTGGGCAGCCTGCCTGGGATTCTCTCCCTCCTTCTCTCCCTGCCCCTTCCCAGTTCATGTGCTCTCTTTAAATAAATAAATACTTAAAAAAATAAAAATAAAAATTCGTTCTTGATATTTACATGATTATGAGCTTTTTCAGTATCTTTTCTACTGTCTTTTATATACGTGAAGGTTCTGCATTGACAGACCCCACCTTGGGTTCGATTAATTTACTACAGCAGCTCACAGAACTCAAGGAAACATTTTCTCGTACTTACTAGATAGTAACTCAGGAACACACCACATGGAAGAAATGCGCAGGTCAAGTTACGTGTGAAGGGGTGCAGAGCCTCCAGCCTCTCTGAGTCATCGCCCTCCCCATATCGCCATATGTTCACCATGGAAGCTGTCAACCCCGTTCTTTTGGATTTTTCAAGAGGTTTCTTTACATAGGCATGATTGATCAAAGCACTGGCCATTGGCAGTTGGTTCAACCTCCAATCCCTCTCCCCTCCCCAGAGGTCTGGGGTGGGACTGAAAGTTCTAACCCTCTAAACACTTGACTGACTCCACTGGCAACCAGCCCTTGTCCTTAAGTCATCCCACTAACATAACAAAAGACATCTTTATCACTCTAATCCTTAGGAGATTCCAAGGGCTTTGTGATCTGTGAGCCAGGAAGTTCGGGTGAAGAACAAATATAGACGTGAAATATATTCTCCTCATCTGAATGACCAAATACATATTTTTTCTTAGAAGTCGTAATATCACAATATGAGTTAAAGCTGTTGCAGGATACAAATGAGATTTGCTCCCAATTACTTAATTCTCCTCTGCCCAACCATTTCCAAGGAAACTGAATATATGTGTTAATCTGTAATCATGGAACATTACCAGTTCTATTCAAATTTTAATGCACACCCACCAAATTTTCACCGTTTGAGATGACTCATTTTCTCTATACTTTCCTGCTGAGGTTGTATAATTAAGACAATAATAAATCATCCTAATTAAATGTTGGAAACTTAGCACAATCCAGGCAGGTGTGTGTAAGACCCTTTCATGTTCTAACTTCAGAAACAGAGGGATATAGCTCTTCCCTGATCGGGGTCAAAAATGTATGGCTCCTACATGCACTTGGGTGATGAGCAAACAGCATTCAACTAGTAGTACCACAAATCAAATTCAGCTTCTAACTAGCTGTGTTCTAGAACCCCAAGAAATTCATTTGGCCTCTCCAGGATCTATGATCTCATAGGTCAATGGGGGGCTGTTATCATGGCGCCCATCTGTCTTCATAACCTAAGGAAAACTATGGAATATCATGAGAAACATGCTCATAGCCATAAAGTTTGCTAGTCAGTTTTAGGGATTCATGTGTCTAAGACTGTCTGCACCAGAAGATAAAATTCCTTCTTCCTCTTGCATTCTATGATGTTAAGACTTAGTAGCTGATAATGAGGAAGACTTCGTTCATCTTCTTAGTCTATTCACAGGGCTAGTGGCTGAGGATGAGGAATGGCAAATGGCTTGTATAGCTATCTTGTATCCATGGCAACTTTGAATACTCTCAACCAGTCTGTGAAAAGAATACTTAAGATATCTACAAGAGATGAAAATGTGGTTATTACTGGTTCAGTGAATTTAATTAGTTTGACTACCTTTTGCACAATATGAAATTTTTCTGGAGCCTACAATGAAATAATTGAGAAGAAAGTCCTTTGGAAGCTAGAAAGTGCTATCTATACTACTCCTTCTTAATTTTTATAACATAGATTTATATACTATAAAGAGCAAAAAAAAAAAATCAATGGCAATATGCTTACATCCCCAGTTTTGACCAAACTCATTAACTAACCTGCTGGGTCTATAGAAGAACAATCTGGTATAGCTAAAAGTTTATCAACCTAAATAAAGAGGTAAACTGAGGCAAGCTCAAATTACCAGAAATTGAGTTTATTTGGGAACAGCAGAGGAACTGCAATTCCATAAATGCGTGACGTTGCAGGCTACAGGCGAGTCTGCTGAGGGTTTGGAGCAGGCTGTATTTATAGGCAAGTTGTGCAAAGAGGGGGATGTCCAGCCAGAGTCCAAGCAGTGAGTTCCATGGCTTGCGAATGGGAAAAGATTCTTGGCAGTTGCTCATTGGTCAGGGGATAAGTCTTGGTCTTCTGTACATCAGACATTTCTGAGAAATCAGTCTCTAGGTTCTTAAGTTCTGTTCTTCCAGGAGGTGCGCGTGCGACATTCTCCGTTTCATATAATCAGGTTCCACTTTAGATTGAAGTCCTTTTACAAGTTACCAGGAATTTTTGAAGAAATCAAATATTGGCACAATATGATCTGTCTACCTTTTCCCTGTCTTACTTACCTTCTTTACTTACCTTCCTTACCTTCAACTTACCTTCCTTAAACATCTCTTGACCGCCCAACATGTCAGACACCGACCTGAGAGCTAGGTACAGAGCAGGTGTCCTTTAATTCCATAGTTAGCCTGAGTTAACCTATAGATTTGCTGTCAAAAGGTCTAACCTGGGCAGTTGCATCTAGTTCACCCTGTAGGTACACCGTGCAGCCCATTCTACAAACATTGACCAGGTGCCTGCTTCCTGCCAGCTACTGTATCACATGCATGTGGACTTTGTCTTCAAGCAGTTCATGTTGTTTTGGAGGGAGCCTGACACGCAAGCTAACAATCACGATAAGATACAGCGACCACATGTCCCATCTGTAAAGGTAGGTGGGGAGTGGAGCAGGGAGGGCGGGAGAAGTCAGTTACCAGTGCCATGCAGAACTCATAGGACTCCAGGGCTGCGAGTGAGGTTTCAACAGCACGTTGTTCAACCTTTTCATTTTACAGATGAGAAAACGGAGTCCCAAAGAGCGAGAGTGACTTATAAATGGTTGCGTAATCGGTCAGTGCAGAACTAGAACTCAGGTTGCCGTCTGGGGTGTCTCCTCAGCAAGGGCAGTGTTGCCCCCATTGGGGTGAAAATTGGTTCTTGGGAGACAAAAATTTTAGATATTCTAAGGGTGCAGGGAATCCACAGAGGTGGCAGCCAGAGATGTTGGCCAACTGAGTTCCTCGCAGCAGGATCTCTTCAAGGACGAGCTGTGTAGTGCCTCTTCACGACTACCACAGGGACCTAATTCTGGTTCATTTTCCACCACCTCACAAGTTAGGTGTCATTATCCCCACCTAAAGAGAGAGAAACATGCTCAGAGAGGCTAAGCAACTTTCTGGAAGTCACACAGTCGGTAAATGGCAGAGATGGGACTTGCACCAAGGCTTTTCTGTTTCAAACATGTTCTCTTTAGGATTTCTAAAACTTTATTGACGTTCTTAGCAAATTCTTAAAAGTAGGCAGGGGAAGCTCTGCATTATCATAGGGCAGAAGGGGAGGAGTCTCGGACTGCACAACTCTACCAACAGGATACAGGATATAGAACAAATTAGCAGAAACTGAATGTAATAAATTCAGACAGTAGATCATTGGCATTCTTGGATTTAAAATTCATGGTTTTAATCATTTGTGAGACTCCCTGGCTCATAACTTGAAAGAATCTCAAATTTTACTGATTCATACAGCTGAATATTTTGGGGATGGGCATGTCGATATTCCTGATGATCTACTCAGCTGGTGAGAGATGCTCATAGCTGATTTAGCAATTCTGCCTTCGCTTGGCTTTCTTACGCTGAGTCATTGTCCCATATTCAGAAACACGCATAAGGTGAAACGAATTTGATTTCTTTTTGAAAAGTGTCCAAAAAGGAAACTAACTGCTAATGCTGATGACCGAAGTGAAATGCCTGAAACAATTTTTAGCTAACAATGAAAAGTGTGGGATACGCTAGAGTGAAATGTCAAATTTGTCTGTGGAACAATCACACTCTAGATGGGGGCATCAGGTGGTCCCACAGAGGAATAGGAGACACCTGTGACACCATTTCAAGAGGGTGCTCTGGCCTCTGGCATAATTGTTCTCAAGCAACGGAGAGATTTTGAAGAGGCTAAAAAGAGGCCACGTTACTATATATTACGGGAAATATTAAGGCTTATGGTGGTATTTATGAATTTGGGGTATTCTTGAAGGCCATACACCTGTCTCACAAAAATAAAATGGCAAGTTCCAGCGTCTACTATAGTGGAGTTTCCTGAAATCTCTCTAGGTATCTGTTCCGCCCCCAGTGTTGCCCATTTCAGAGTATGGTATGCCATTCACCTAGTCCCTCAGCCGCACAAACTCAGCCTCTCCCTTGGCCCTTCTGTTTTGCTCACACCATTTATTTAATTGCCCAGCAAAATCTTTTGACTCTAAACTGAAAGTATGTTCTAAAGCACAGTTCTTTCTGTCACTTCTACCACGATTATTCATTCTCAAGTAACCACCCTCCCACAGAAGAGCCTCATGAAGGAATGTCCTTCCTTCAGAATCCAAGGTGGTTGCTGGAAAAGAGAAGCCAGATCTAAGCAAACAGCAAAAACCTTTCAGTAACTTTCTACTTGACTTAGAATGAATCCAATATCCCATTCATTGCCTCTAAAGCTACCCATGATCAGGTCCCTGGCTTCCCCTCAGACTTCATCTACCTACCCCCTGTTCACTCACTCTTTCTCAGTCATGTGGGCTTCTTATCTTTTTGGATGTGACAAACATGATCCTACCTCAGGGCCTTTGCACTTGCCTGGGACTCTATTTTTCTACACATCCATGTGACCTTTCTCTTAGGTCTTCACTCAGTGGTCACCACCTGACCTCTGACACATCTATGACCTGTCCCCCTGCCAATCTCTACTTTCTTATTCAGCTTTACTTTTCTCAGTGGCATTTATTACTGTGGCCATTGCATTATATATGTGTATGTCTTTCTCCTTATATATTTATTCACTATCTATATCCCAAACAGGAATATAAGCTCCATGAGAGAGAATTTCTTTTGTTCACTGCTGTCATACCAACACCAAAACAAGGTGTGGCACATAGTGGATACTCAGTAGATACTTAAGGAATATATACGTGACTATCTGGACAGTGTGTGCCCTGCTTTAAATTGGTCATTTAGGATTAAGCAGACACTAGAAAGGGGACAGAGTGTCTGTGGAAGACCATGGTGGGCTTGGTTAGAGGTACCAGTCCTTTTCTGCCCCCAGGTCAACCCAAGGTTCCCCGGCCCTCAGAGGCACCAGATGCGGCACGCTGTGCGTCAGGCAGCCTGAGCACACTGGTATCCATCCCGATGGGGTGGTTCATGCAGGCAACTGGAAAGAAGAAGGTGTGGGCAGAACTGAGCTGTGTTACGAAGCGGGGGCGGAGTAGATTCACATCCTATTAATAAACTGAAGAATTAAGGTTGTTGAGACTGAAGGGTGAAATCTGCATATTTCTCTGAATGACTTTTGCATTGTGTTATGCAAGCAGGCAGATTTTATTCCTCCCTTTCTATTAGACTTCTATTACTTTCAGGATGAATGTAGAATATTTATATTGCCATTGTTTATTTAAAAAAATGAAAGATGCAAAAAATAATAAAAAATAAAAAATAAATAAAAAAATAAAAAAATGAAAGATGCAGGGCACCTGGGTGGCTCTGTCGGTTAAGTGTCTGACTTCAGTTCAAGTCATGATCTCACGGTTCATGGGTTCGAGCCCTGCGTTGGGGTCTGTGCTGACAGCTCGGAGCCTGGAGCCTGCTTCAGGTTCTATGTGTACCTCTTTGTGCCCCTCCCCACTCGTGCTCTGTCTCTTTCTCTCTCTCAAAAATAAACATTAAAAAAATCTTTTTTAGAAAATGAAAGATGCATTTCACCCTCAGTTGTATAAAATATTAGTAGCTGAAAACAGCACAGACTTAAATTATGTAAGTGGTAGCAAAGTCACCTTTTCCTGAGATAAACATTAACACATTAGAAGCGTACTCTGTCTTTGTATTAAGAATGTCTAGTGTTTATCTGTAGTTTGGCAGACAGAAACCAGGGACGGCTGAAGAAAAAAATTCATGGTTTAAAGGGTAAACATTAAGCAAAAACACATCAAATTCAGAATGAACTTAAAATAAGGTGACGATTTTTCATTCAATATGAACTAATCATTTGATAAACTAATTTTGCTTTTTGAAATCTAATCCCACGTGAACTATTTTTCAGTTAACTTCATTTAATTTTCTCAGTTTCCTTTCATAATTATGCGGTGTATATGATTCCCTATGCCAGTCAGATAATACTTTTTAAAAATCTCTTCATTTCTATCACCAAAATATATATGTAGGTATAGCACAATAAGTCCTATAGAATCTGTATTGAGTGAGTTTCTACTTCTTTGTTCTGAATGTGAGAAGGCTTTGCACAGAGAGTATCTTTGATACTTAGTTTAGCACTCTGGGTACAACAGTAGTTCAATAAAGGTCAGGTGATTGCTAATACTGAAAAGATACAGTCTTTCTGGGCTACACCTTTTTTCATCCTTTGGGCTAAAGAGAGCAGACTTGATGGGTTAGTATTATGATTAAAAGAAATTATGGTCAGAGTAAAAGAAAAATGTCAATCGGCTACAGATTAAAAATACAATTGATTTTTCTTTTTAAATAGTGCTGGCTAGGAGACTTCCATTGCTGGAGAAATAAAATGGATGCAATTTTCCTAGGAGTCTACTAAATGAGTTGGAAATTTACACACACACACACACACACACACACACACTGCACAGGAATGTTTATAGCAGCTTTATTCATAACTGCCAAAATTTGGAAGCAATGGAAATGTCCTTCAACATGTGAATGGATAGACTATGACACATCCGTACAATGCAATAGTATTCAGTCTTAAAAAGAAACGAACCAAAAAAGAAACAAAAAGAAGTCTGGGAAACTTTAATGCATGTTGCTAAGTAGAGGAAGCCAATCTGAAAAGGCTACATATTGTATGAGTCTAACTGTATGACAATCGGTAACAGGCAAGATTGCACAGATAGTACAGAGACAGTACAAAAATTGTTAGTTGCCAAGGATTTGCCTGGGAGAGAGGGGGAGATTGAATAGGCAGAGCCTAGGGGGTTTTTAAGGCAGAGAAACTATGTTCTATGTAACACTGCAATGGCAGATATGTGGCATTATGCATTTGTCCAAACGCGTAGAATATACAATACATAGAGTGAACCCTAATGTAAACGATGGACTTTGTTAATAATACTGTATCATTATAGGTTCATCAACTGTAACAAATGTTCCACACTAGCGCAAGGTGCTAATAACAGGGAAATGGGGGTGGGGTAGGGAAGGAGAGGGAGGGTATATGGGAACTCTCTACTCACTGTTCAATTTTTCTGCAAACCTAAAATCTCTAAAAAAATAAAGTCTATTGATGAGTTTTAAAGTTAAAAAAAATGACACAGTGATAAACTGTCTATAATAAATCCAATTCAGCTATAACTATATAGATAGGCTGCAAGTAAGAGAATAAGAATCATGCAAACAGTCAGAAAAACATCTTTAGAGCAAAGAAAATTTCCAGAAACAGAGAGGAACACACTGGTAAAAAGATCAGCCTGCCAGGAAGACCTAGCAGTCGTACTTCTGGGCATTTACCCCAGAGGAATGAAAAATGATAGACTAGTTCTGTGTCTCAACGGCAGTGATGGTTACATGAATCTACACACCGTGACCGAAATGGCATACATGACACATGTACCAGTGCCAGTTTCCTACAGTGACACAAAGTGCAGCCATGTGGAGAAACTGAGAGGGTACATGGGACCTCTCTGTATTATCTTTCCAATTTCTTAGAAGTCAGTGGTTATTTCAAAGGCAAAACTTGAAAACAAAAAGGATGATGTGGGTTAAGAAAGTGATTTTTAATTTTTTTCATGTTTATATATGTTTGAGAGAGAGAGCACAAGCAGGGGAGGGGCAGAGAGAGAGGGAGACAGAGGATCCAAAGCAGGTTCCGCGCTCTTAGCACAAAGCCTGACGCGGGGCTGGAACTCACGAACCCTGAGATCATGAGCTGAGCTGTAGTGACCCGAGCTGAAGTCGGACGCTCAACGGACTGAGCCACCCAGGTGGCCCATGAAAGTGATTTTTTAAGGTATAGTTTACGTCACCCAAGTGGGTTTTGCCAGGGGTGTCCTTCCAGCTGCTGCTTCATGATCCCCCATCAATCTTCTTGAAGCGGCCTCTATGAGCTTGGCCAGCCGGTGCTCCGGTGCGTCTGGAACGCCTCATTACTGCATTCTGGCCAGCTGTGGCTCTGTGCTCGCCGTTAAACATTTCCAAGCTGCCCTCGACAAGTTACTGCCAGAGTGACTTTTCCATCAAAGGTGTTTCTTCTCTTTTGCCTTTTTGAAGTACCTAAGAGATGTGATTTGCCCTTTACTTATTTTTTCAAAGGAGCTTAGGCACCCGCTGTTCTCGTTTTCAGTTGATTTGTTTAGTTAAATTTCCCAAAGGAGAGACAAAAAAGGCAGACACTGAGGACAGGTGCATCAGCGTTGTTTCTACTGGTTGGTGGTGAGCCAGGAACGGAATGACCAGGTATTCAGAACGGCTGGGGCATCAAAGGTGACAGGAATGTTAACAGTCAAGACTATGTTTTGATATTCATGGAACAGAGGAGAAAGGCTCCCAAAATTCCATTTGGATTTAACTGAGTTGATTATACAGAATATTGGCTACTCGTAAAAATCACCCTGGAAGCTTTAAAAAAGTAAAAAAAAAATACTCAGGCTGGGTGGCTTCCATCAGTTGAGCATCTGACTCTTAATTTTGGTTCAGATCATACATCAGGATTGTGGGATCAAGCCCCGTGTCTTGTTGGGCTCTGCCCTGAGACTGGTTGGAATTTCTCTCTCTTCTTCTTCTCCCTCTGCCCCTGTCCTGGGCTCACGTGCTTGCTCTCTCTCTCATTCAAATTTAAAAACAAACAAACAAACAGAAACAAAAAAAAATAATGCTCATGTCCTATCATAAACCAGGTAAACTGGAATTCTGGGTTAACATATACCAAAGACACAGGAATATACATGTGTATATCTGTTTACCAGATTTCACATATACCAGTGGTATAGATAGTATGCTAATAAGTGGCCTAGAGGGAAGTAAAGTTGAAAGGGGAATAGGAAATGTATGTGTGTGCTTATTGGAGAGGTTGTCAGTTAAAACTGGGTCTTCAGAGAAGGCATTCTTTGCCTGCTCTATTGTTTTCTCTTTCATGAAGCTCTTTCAACATAATACGTAACCCTTAGGAAAGGAAATCTTGTAATGTATCAATGTCAGTCTGCATTTATTAAGTCAACATTATGAACATAAGGAACTTGTCTTGAGAGTAAATATTTATAAATTGAAATAATTAGGCCTGATTGCTATCTCATAGTTTAAAACGAGCCGGAAAGAAGTGACTCATTGGAATTACTATTTGCATTAGGTACTCTACTAATACATGACAATATGTTCCATGGTTCAGAATATTACTTCCTTTCAAGCCTGAGATATCCTGAAAGAGCGAAGTTCACTTGGGGTACACCATTTTCTTTCAAAATATAAAATGCATTGCCTTTTAAGATTTTAGAAATACTACTGGCTGTTGTACAACATTTGAAACGCAAAAGAAAAATTATCAGCCATAATCTCACTGTTAACATTTTGGTTTATGTTCATTTAGTCATTTTTATCTATATATACATGCGTGGAGTTTTCTTTTTTTTCTTTTATGTTTTTAAAAACATGCTGGGTATGCCAAGCAATCTATAATTATACATTATATATAGTGTATATTTACATATGCTACTTATACTGTAACTATGTAGTATAATTATAAATTATAAGTAAGACTTACTTAAAATATTTGGAAAAGTAGGTTTTCGACAAAATGGAAGGTTCTGATGCTTTTTCTCTGATTTTGACTTGGCCATGCACACCCTTGGCTGTCACCAGACCTGGCTGTCAGCCAGCTCTGCCCATGTCTGAAGACTCAAATTTCTACATCTACTCTCTGGTTCCAATCTTGTGATCGCCCCCTTTGTTACTCTGTTTCTCTTGCTGTATCACTCTTCAACGTCATCGATCCTTCCAGGCTCTGTAACTTTTCCGATTTCTTCCCACCAACTCATCTCCTCAATTTCTGCTTCACGAAGCCTAGATTCTGCAATCCACCTCTGAAAGACCCCTCACCGCAGTTTCTTCATTGTGTCCCTTGGTCTCCCAATCATGAGCCAATATAACTAGAAATGTCCGCTCTGCCAGTTTTAACACTGCCAGAGAAAGTCACCTAAGAACGTAGACTGGTTCCACTCCAGCCTCAAACAGGTCCTCAACTGTGTCAGAAATTCTGTTTCCGGCTCTATTAAGGCAACCATTTCAACCCTTCTCTGTCATCCTTAATCTCTTCTCCAACTTTCTCCACAGCCCTTAGGACATGTTTTTCCCACATGTCTCCCAGGGGCTGAGAGAAAACTTTAGTTAGAGGTTTTCTGGAGATGCCTCTAATCGTCATGCTGCGTTTGGATACTTGGCCTGGAGTGGAAAGGAGGACAGAAAAGGTAGCTCAGGGGTCAAGAAGGAAATCAACCAGTTTTCGTTCTATATTTAGAATTACCCGAGGCTCTGGGTTTCTGATAGACAGTTGGTTCAGGGGAGCCTCGGTGAAGAGCCCCAGGCCCCGTCAGTCCCTTGCAGGGATATGGTTATCTGAGCCTCACAGATACAGGTCCCCGAGCGGATTCAGATCTCCGGTGGTTGTCTCCACGCAAGGGGCCTGGCTTATGGGGTTTTCATTTCTGTTGTCCCCTCTGAGGACGTTCTCATTTTAGTGCTCTGAATGGCCATATAAATGGCACTTGGTGCCAGGACCTCGGGAAGTCCGGTCTGACATAGTACATAAGGCCACAACTAAGACCTCAGATTTTATTATTTTTCATTTTTTTATTCTCCTCTTGATCTTGTTGTAATATATCCAGTTGGCAGCTCTTAAGAGCTCCTCAAGGGTCCCTTCTGGACCAACAGCCAGTTTTTGCAGTTTTTTTCTGAATATTTGGGGCCAGTCCAGTGACAAATTTGTCTTTTAGAATCGTCTCAGCCTCAGGGGTATTAGGGGAGATAGCTGTACATTTAATGAGAGCCTCCCTTAACCTTTCCTCCCTTCCTTTCCAGGAAGGCCACCGGGCTTTTATTTTGTGTCTGTAAAATAGTGGATAATTTAGGGTAATTTAAAGGTTTAACCTTAGACCTCCTGACCAGATATAATTTTTTTTTAAGATTTTTTTTTACAAACTTATTACAACTTTCTTTTGCTTTTAGATTTTGACCTAAGTCTTTTTTTTTCTTTAAGAAAAAAGGTATTTCCATTGCTTATATACATATTTTTTATATATCTACTCTTTTACATGTAGAGTTTTTTAAATTTTTATTAGTCTTTACTACATTTAGCAGATTTTAACTCTCAGAAACCTTAGTCATCAGTGAAAACTAAGTAGTAACCAATTATGAACTGTTACATTAGAATTTCTTAGATGGCAAACTATGAATCAATCAACAGATCCAAATTATCTTTGGTTTTTCTGCAAGAAGTCAAAAGCACAGACTTACATCTAGTAATAAGCGCTTTAGTCTCTTATCTTGTTGGATATCCAATGAATTTAATCCCAATATATATATATCTCAACTTAGCTGGGCTAAAGGGTATCCACATAGCTGATAAAATACAGCTTTTGTGATGTCTGAGCAGATGTTTCAGAAGAGATTAGCATGTGAACCGGCAGACTGTGTAAAGAGATCCACTCCCATCAATGTGATGCCCATCAATGTGAGTGGGCATCATACAATCCTGTGAGGGCCTGAATAGAACAAAAGTGCAGAAAGGGCAAATTTTCTTCCTTTTCTTGAGCTAAGACATTCATCTTCTCCTGCCCTTGGTCCTAGAGTCCAAAGGTGTTTGGGCCTTTGGACTCTAGGACATGACACTGGTGCCCCCTTCCAATAATATAATGGGAAGATAATATAGAGACTTCCCATATATCCCAAACCCATGTTCCCTTATTATTACCTTCTTATATTAGCATGGTACAATTGCCTCAATTAACAAACCAAATAAGGGGTGCCTGGGTGGCTCAGTCGGTTAAGTGTCCAACTCTTGATTTCAGCTCAGATCATGATCTCATGGTTTGTGAGGTTTGTGAGGTTTATGAGTTTGAACCCCACATCCAGCTCTGCACTGACAGTTTGGAGCTTGCTTGGGATTCTCTCTCTCTTTCTCCCTTTCTGCCCCTCCCCCACCCATGTGCACACACTCCTCCCTCTTTCTCAAAATAAGTAAATGGACCAAAAAAAAAAAAAAAAAAAGGAAGAAAACATTGCCAAGACTGGTGACATGGAGCTTACCACTGATGTTTTCTTCTAGTTTTATGTTTTGGTTCTTAGAGTCAAGTCTTTAATCCATTTTTTAGTTAATTTTTGGGTAGGGTGTAAGATAGTGGTCCAGTAAAGGCATTTTAAGTGGAACAAAATGTCACTTTTCAAGTTGGGCAATTGAGAGTGTATAAAAATAAAAATTTGAGAGTGTATAAAATTATCTCAATTACTTTTTTATATTTTCCCATTTATTTCATGTTTCTTAGCCATTTGGACTAATTCACATTCATTTGCTGTGAATTTTTATTTCATAGCCTTTTGTAATTTTTGTAATAGGTCACTGGGTATTTCCTTCTAAATTTTTAACCACTTTATGTTACTTACAGACATTAAACTTTTATTTGTTGTCTACATTAAAACTAATTTCTCTGGTTTTATCTGAATATCTTTGATCTTGCAGAGTCAGGGTCCAGTATCTGTGCCTGACTCACATAAATGATTTTCTGATATCAGTGAATCTGATACCAGCCCCTGCCCAGCCTAGTTTTATGGCATTGTCAACATTTTAATTTTTAATTTCTTTCTTTATTTTTTCGGATTTTTCTCTAATTTAGTGTTACCAGATAAATATAGGATGCCTGGTTAAATATGAGTTTCAGAATATAGGAGTTCTGTATTTTCATTTGCTAAGTTTGACAGCTCTACTATAGTTATTCTTATAGTAATGAAAAAAATAACTGGCTTTTAGAAATTTTCAGGCAGGGTGCACAGCTACTGCACTCAAAAACATCAATCATGCTTAACTCCATACTGAATCCAGTACTATTAAAGTGGAAATGCAAGAATTAACATTGAATTTAACACCAAAGATGTGAATTTTAAAGTAGAAGACATTCCAGATTCAATTTATCTATTGTCTTTTGCATTCTGAATTAAAAAAAAATAAATCTTTTTTGTTAAGCCCCCATAGGATTTTTACAAACATTATTAGATGAAAGCAGGTTCTATCCCCACTACTGGCTTTCATATAACTTTGTCCAACCTCACACAATTGCCAAAAGGTTTATCCAAGACTGAATCGAAAGTCTCTCCTCCACCCCATCAGTTCAGTAGCCACTTGAGATTGGAAAAATTACATACATTTTAGGGGTCAGTCTGTCCCAACCAAGTTCAAAGTCATTTTCAGCTAATCTCCCTTTCCAGGAGTTGCATACCCCATGTTGAAGTGGGGGTGTGTGTGACGGGGCGGTTCTTCAGAGGCAGGAACCGCCAGTAACTTTCATTCTTCCCCTCTTTTTCTCAAACAAACAAGTACTGTACAATGTTTTGAAGGGAACCTGGAGGTGTGACACTTTTTATTTAGCAGAACTTGGAGAGTAAAGCAAGGAGGAGAGAAGGGGTGAGGGGGGAAGTAGATTTCCTTAAGTACCCGGAGAATGGTAGAGGTCAGGGAGAGGTCAGGAGGTGTAGCATGTTCCTTGGACCTGACACAGGATGCAGGAATTGCTGCTTATGGTCTGTCAGTTTGTATTAAGTTTCAGAAAGAAAAATAAAGGCTACTTTGATCTCTTCCTGGTCATGCATGATAATAGGGCTCAAAATCCTTGTCCTGGTTCAGGGACACACCAGCTCCCAGATCAAATGAGTCATACACACAAACAAGTGAGACCGTGGCCATGAGTCACATGAAATGGTTTAGAACAAAATTACGTATGTCTGATTAGTTAGAGATTTTTAGAAAAGCTTTGGTACTGCCCAAAGTTCAGACAGAAGAGGCAAGGAACAAGAAATGTTATTTGTGCAATAAATTATCTACGCAATAAAGCACAAATTAAAACACACACACACACACACACACACTCAGTCATATTTGAGGGTCATATTACAAGTAGTTGAGGAAAAGACACACGGAGCCAGAGAGGATGACAGAGTGTCAGGAGTGGTATAAGCTCCTAAGACCTTGCTCCTCCTACACCATCTGCAATTGGCTGATAACAGGAACACTGCAGTAGGGTCCCCTCCCCAAGGAGAGGAAAAAAAAGAGAAGAGGAAAAAAAAAAAGAGAGAGAAAAGGAAAAAAGAGGAAAAAAAAAACCCTCAAGGTAACCTGGCTATGCCCTTAGGTGACAACATCCCTCATGACCTTGTAACATGAGACCACTTAATCAGACGCATGTTTGTGTGTGTTACCATATATGGGAGACAAAGAAATAGAAAATGTCTAAAAAACGATTCCACATGGTGTTGGGTGCTCAGTTCTTCGGGTACGAACCTAACTGAGCAGTGCCGGTGCAAATCAAGTTGCTTCCTGGAAAGAAAAGCCTGGGTGTCAGGACTCTGTGTGAGAATCCTGCTACAGCACCACTACCAATAATAACTACCAGCCTTCAGTGACCCCTTCTTACGTGTCAGGACCTCGACTCTGTGTTAACTCATTTAATGAGGATGAAGTTAATGCATCTATTGGGATCCACAAAATGGAGGCCGCCCCAGGGGCCCAGCCCACATCACAAATCTAAACTTAAGTCAGCCTGCACTTATAAGAAACGCCTGTCATGGACACCTAAAATACACCAATCATACATAATTCTGCAACTCAGCTTTAGCTAGCTCCTCTTACCCTGGAAAATAGGCCCTGCTAGCCTTGAAAGGAAGCCCCCAACCTCCCCGTCAATCGTGCGTGCCTCCCTATTGCCACTTTTAGCAATAGGGGTCTTGCCTATTGGCAATAGGGGTCTTGGCCCCCAATCCTCCAGATCAGTCCTGTACTGCTTGTCAGGCACTGGATTCCCCCAGTGCAACGGTCGTTTTTCCTTGTGTAAAGAACACCAACCTTGTTACTAAATTGTTTCAGTTTTGTCATTTGGCAATACTTGCAACAATTCCAAGTACCAGAACTGTTACAGGAAACCGGTTTTGCCTTGTGGTGGATGTTGAGCCAAAAGACACAACGGTTTGGTTGTGGTCTTTGGTTTGAAAGAAGAGGAAAAGGAAGGCCTTTGCTTGCAACAAGCAAAGGACAATACTGAGTATCTTTCCCAAAGCAGTGTGCCCTGAACAACAAAACTGGGGAAGTTTGAAGCTAAGGGTGCATGCATATTCATCAAGGGGCTTGCACAATGGGGAATACAGCATGGAGCTGGGGCAAAAGTCATCCTAAGGTGACTGAGTCCAGGTCAAGGTCATGAGGGCAGCAAGGGTCAGCATCATCAGTTCTCTGGCTCCCATTGGTCCACATCTGAGTGCTCAGAGGGGTTTAGATCCTGCGGAGATAACTCAAGAAGGTGCCTCAGGTCAGTCTTCTCTTTTGAATCAGCACTGGGAGTTTTACCAGTGATTTATTGTCCCTCATATGATTAGGCTGTCTCCTGGCCTGATACTGGCCATTTGTTCTTACATTTTTCACAAGATGCCTCAGGGGGCTAAAATGATTTTTCTTATGTCAAGAAAGCTATGTCAGTCTTTCTTTTTCCAGGGACCCCTAACTCTTTCTGCTTATAAAACCAACATTATTCCTATCACTGACAAGGAAATGAATGCAGGAACGATTACTTTATTTGCCTAAGCATTCACAGCAATAAGGACATGTGCATCTGTTTGCAAGTCCCAAATTAGCTTCCGCTAGAATTTTCTCATGCCATCCAGAAAACAGGTGAAGTGTGTCAGGGAGGAAAAACAATTTTCCCTCTACTCTTCTAGGTTATTGGCTGAGATACTGTTATTGACCGATGTATCCCAATTGCTAACTCAGGAAATGAAACAAATTGGTAAGTCCTGGCACACTGCCACAGCCCCCTGCTCCATCCTGGGGATCCCAAGGGTGCTGGACAGATCAAAAGCATAGTTCCTGGCTTGGTTTGCCAACACTGTTGCCAAAAAAATTCAGGTGAACTCCTTGAAAGATAAACCAATAACTCCAATAACTCAAGAGATCGGAGTTTGCAAAAGAGAAAGGGAGAAATTTATTTAGGATGCTAGCAGCCAGGGGAGGTGGCAACCTCAAGCCTCCATGCTGGCAAGATGGGCTTGTAGAGCTTTGTAAGGAGAGGTTTGGGAGGGTATGTGAAAGAGAGCAGGCAGAGAGCTCATGATCATGGGTGGGGGTGTGTTCAACCCATGATCATGGGCAGGGAA
Organism: Acinonyx jubatus; assembly: GCF_027475565.1. Lineage (NCBI taxonomy): Eukaryota > Metazoa > Chordata > Mammalia > Carnivora > Felidae > Acinonyx > Acinonyx jubatus. The sequence continues at coordinate 69,567,443 of NC_069394.1, read as the reverse complement.
GGGGTACTTAAGGGGTGTGGTCTTCTAGGTATTCCACTGTTATCAGGACTTTTCTGCTCTGGTGGTTGGGATGTTCTAGGTCATTGCAAAACACCTGCATCATTGACTCAAGAAATTGCAATTGGAAATAAGCACAATGTGGGGGGCTGGGGCAGCGCCTGGGTGGCTCAGTCGGTTGAGCATCTGACTTCGGCTTGGGTAATGATTTCGTGGCTCGTGCGTTTGAGCCCCGTGTCAGGCTCCGTGCTGGCAGCTAGGAGCCTGGAGCTTGCTTCGGATTCTGTGTCTCCCTCTCATTCTGCCCCTCCCCTGCTCGTGCTCTGCCTCTCTCTCTCTCTCTCTCTCTCAAGAATAAACAAACATTTAAAAATAAATAAATAAATATTAACATAAATATAAATATATTTATATTGTATGAATTTTATATTAATATACATATTTATTCTTTACATATATATAAATATACATATATATACAAATATTCATATATCCATATATATGCATATATATATTCTTTAGAGCATGAGTTAAGTGGTTTTGTCTATTTCTGGTTTGAACTGTAGGAATCTACAGTTGAGCAAGAGGGCTTGCTAACAATAGCATTGTAATAAAAAGACAGATTAACAGGAAGATAACAAACAAAAGTTTACTGACATGTATACCTCCCATGTACATGGGAGATACTAAAAAAACTGAGTAACTATCAGAAATGGCCCATGTCAACACCGTAACAAACCACTAGCTAAAAACTAAACAAAATATGGAGGGAAGGCTAGTTATAGGAGGTTACCAGGAAAAGCATAAACAAGGGTAAGGTGGTTATGAGACTGAAGCCCTTGCCTTCTCCACTGACAAGAGTTTCTAGAGATTTAGTCATTCTTCCTGGTACAGAGAGGGAGACAGCCTTACAAATGGGGATTTCCCTTATAAATGAAAACCTGTCTTACAAAAGGGCAACTTTTACTAGGTTTTCAGAGCTCTTCCTGTGTCTGCAGTTTCATAAAAACAACCAGCTCAAAATAATCAATATGTCAAAGAGGCATATTTTGGCCAGGTATATTTTACTCCTCTATGAGTGGAAGGGGTTAGGGTGTTAGGTCTCCTTAGCATTGGTTACTGTGTCTTTACATAGCACCATAACAGTATTCTTGGTGCTTTAAAACCCTTAAATAGTAATTTTCTTAACTTTTTAATGAACTCCTCACCTAGTCTCACTAAAAACTGTGTGTGTATAAACTATTATTTCACTCATTTTAAAATGGAGAGTTTCGGTGAAGTTAAGTAACTCATTTTTGATCACTGGGTACACTGGAAAACTGGTCCTCAAAACTAGGACCTGTAGGGGATGAAAAATTGTTTTTCTTCTACCCATCTTGGTTCTCTAGCAGGAGCCCTTGAAATGAGACTGGCCAGAGGCAGATGAACAAAAGAAAAACAAACAGAAGTTTATTAGCATGTGCATCATGCTTCCACCTAGCAATACCCAGAGACCAATGACTCGAAGGGGTTAGAACTTGGGTTTACATGTCATTTTAGGCTAAAACCAAGGAGCAGGGATTTTGGTCTTCTGGCTGGGGGGGCAACTCGTGGGAAGGTGACTGGGGAAAATATGTTGAACAGCATTTACTCAGTAATATTTGCTATGCAGACTGAAGTCACTGCCTCTCCAATAAAAAGTGTTGTTAATGGTCCTCCTCTTGCTGGTAAAGGAGAAACATCTCTACAAATGGAAACTTCCTTTTAAATGCAAATTTCCTTCAGAAAAGGAAACCGTGACCTGTTTTTAGAGCTTTTCCTGTATCTGCTGGTGGCTCAATGGCTTTTTTTTTTTTTTTTTGCTCAAAATAATCCATATGCCAAAGAAGCATATTTTGGGGTGGCATATTCTGGTACCCTCGGCCCCACGGAGAAAATCTTGGATGTGGTGACGACTTTTAAAATACAACATCAAAGGCGTGATCTCTGAAAGAAATAATTGATAAGCTAAACTTCATTAAAATTAAAAACTTCTGCTCTGCAAAAGGCAATGTCAAAAGAATGAAAAGACAAGCCACAGACTGTGAGGGAGAAAATATTTGCAAATACGTATCTGGTTAAGGATTGTTATCTGTATGTAGAACTCTTAAAACTCAACAATAAGAAAATAAACAACACGATAAAAAAATGGACCAAAACCCCAAACAGATACCTCCCACAGAAGATATTGTAGGGACTAAGGGCCTCCTCAAGATGGGGCACTTTGGTATGAACATTATTTTGAGTTAAAATAAATCCAAAACCCACCAGATTCTAGAAAAAATCTTTGCCTCTCCCTCAACTGCCTGCTTGTACCAGAAAGAGAGCTATTAACAGAGCCTCCCCCTTACCTAAGAAAACTACCTACATAATCGGGCAACTTTTGTTTTCCAAACATCTCCTTTCACCTTCCTGCTAACGGTCTTTCTCTTTTTTATATTCTCAGACCCTAGCCCTCTCCGTAGCTCATATAAGCATCGTGTTGCCTGCCTGTCTTTGGAATTTCCATGTCTGTGTGGATTCCCTGTATGTACATTATTAAATTTGATTTTCTCCTGTTAATCTGTCTCATGTCAATTTGATTCTTAGTCCCGCTGTAAGGTTCTTGAAGGGTAGAGGAAATTCTTGCTGCCCAACACTATACAGATGACAAACAAGCACATGAAAAGATGTTCAAGATCATATGTCTTTACGGAAATGCCACTTAAAACAATGAGATAATACTGCACACTTACTAGAATGGCCAAATTCTGGAACATTGACAATACCAAATTCTGGCAAGGATGTGGAACAACAAAAAATTCCATTAATTGCTGGTGGGAATGCAAAACGGGACATCTACTTTGGACAACAGTTTGGCGGTTTCTGGAAAAACTAAATATATTCTTACCGTACGATCCAGTCATCTTGCTCCCATCTACTGACATGAATTGAAAAATCACGTCCACAGGAAAACTTGCATGTGGATGTTTACAGAAGCTTTCTTCATAACTGCCAAAACTTGGAAGTAATCAAGCCTTCAGCAGGTGAATGGCTAAATAAACCGTGGCATGCTCAGACAACAGAATTATCAATCAGCACTAGAAAGAAATGAGCTATCAAGCCATGAAAAGAATCTCAAATTCATATCAGTAATTAAAAGAAGCCAATCTGGGGGCACCTGGGTGGCTCAGTCGGTTGAGCGTCTGACTTCAGCTCGGGTCATGAATCTCACAGTCTGTGAGTTCGAGCCCCGCGTCAGGCTCTGTGCTGACACCTCAGAGTCCAGAGCCTGTTTCGGATTCTGTGTCTCCCTCTCTCTCTGCCCCTCCCCCATTTATGCTCTGTCTCTGTCTCAAAAATAAATAAACGTTAAAAAAAAATTTAAAAGAAGCCAATCTGAAAGGGTTACTTACTGTACAGTTTCAGCCAGATGATATCCTGCAAAAGGCAAAACTATGGAGACAGTAAAAAGATCGGCGGTTGCCAGGAGACTGGGGTGAGGGAGGGAGGAACACGTAGAACACAGGCATTTGGGGGGCAGTGGAGCTACTCTGTATGATACTACAGTGGTGGACACATGCCATTATACGTTTGTCAAAACCCATGGGGGATGTTGACAGTGGGAGAGGCTGTGCCTGTGTTGCGGTAAGGGATATATGGGAAGTCTCTGTACTTTCTGCTTCATTTTGTGGTGGGCCTCAAACTGCTTTAAAAGAAAAAATAAAATCTATTAAACAACAGCAACCGCTAGGTCCTATGGTTGTACACCCAGTTCTTTTTGCGGCCCAAACTCTTGCCGTAGACTTTAGATTGGTTTGAGCCCTTCCGTCCTCTTGGTGTGGTTTCCTGCTGGTCTCAGGGCACCGTGAGTCTGTGCTGGCCACTGCATGTGGATGCTCAGCCCTTCTGACCCCGGCGCCACAGGGCCCTGCAGCCAGCCTTTCCCCGGCTTCCTCAGACATCGGAGAGCTGTGCTGCCAGCCTGCCCGGCTCACACTCTCCTGGCTCCCAGACGGCATCTCATCTTCTTGGCTCTGACTCCTCACCCTTAGCCTCGTGTGCTAGCCCCGTCTGAGAGTCATGATCAAGAGAGATGTTAGAACCAAGAAAAGCAGACAGACACACATTCTTTTGTAAATACACACCCGGGTGCCCACCTAAGCAACGGCTGCTTGAGGATGGAGGATAGGCTTCCATTTTTTTTTAAACCAGGATATCATGAACGTTAAGAGCTTAAACTGGGAAAGACCTGTATTTGGATTCTACACTATAAACAAAGCTGCTATCAGCATTCTTGTACGCGTCTTTTTCATGGACGTTATGTTTCCATCTCTCTTGGAAAGGATTTCTTGAGAGGAATTTCTGGGGTATGAGTACTTGTTTAGTTTTACGGAAAACGGTCAGAATGTTTCCAAAGTAGTTGCATCATTTTATCTTATGCCATTTGCTCTTGGAAAAGTTCACTGAGCCTCTCTGGGTGTCAGTTTTCTCTCCTGAGGATAAATGGAGGTAATAATATCCACCCTCAGGATTTTGAGAGAATTTAAAAATAAGCTATAAGGATAACAGAGAGCGTGGCACAAAGTAATTTCTCAATAAAAGCAGGTATTCTTTTTTGGTTGTCATTCCTGATTTTCTGAACATTACTTTATGGAAAATTCCAAAGCTACCGAAAAGAGGGCAGTGAGCACCATAAAACAACTCCTAGAGCTTGTAAGTCACATTTTCTGACCCTTACTGAAGTAATGTGTCTGAGCACACATCAAACCATTTTTGAATGCATTTCACTGTAAGTTTTAGACATTAGTACATTTCCCGCTAAACAGTTCATTATATGTATCATTAATTAGAACTCAACATTTGTTTATGGCTCATTTTTTTGCCTCTGAGGTAAAATTTACATAGATATATGTATATTAAATGTATCATTCTGTGGGTTTTGACAGATGCATAAAGTTGTGGAACTCAAGACTCACCAACATACAGAACTTTTCCTTGACACCAGAAAGTTCTCTTACCCCTTTCCAATCTCATTCTTACCACAAGTCAATCATTCTTTTTCATTTTTCAACTATACGGATTAATTCTGTGTGTCCTAGACATTCACATAGCATTTACTATATTGTCTTTTGATAAGGCCCTTCTTGCTCAGCCCAATATTTTCACGTTCATCCGTGTTTATCACTTTATATAATTATGCTAGCCTTTGTTTACCTTTTCTCTTACTTATGGGCACCTGGATGGCTTCTGCATTTTGCCTCTTCTGAATAAAGCTGCTATGAACATTCTTGTATAAATCTTCCGGTGGTCATGTTTCATTTACCTTCAGGAGGAAGTGTTTAAAAAAAAAAGTTTGTTTATTTAGAGAGAGATTGAGAAAGAGACAGAGAGAACACGTGAGCAGCAGAGGAGCAGGGAGAAAGGGAGAGAGAATCCCAAGCAGGTTCCACACTGTTAATGCAGAGCCTGACGTCGGGCTCGGTCTCATGACCATGAGATCACGACCTGAGCTGGAATCAAGAGTCGTCGCTTAACCGATGGAGACACCCAGTTGCCCCTGTCTTTGGGTGGAATTCTTGAGTGGAGTTGCTGAACCGTAAGCATTTGTTCAGTTTTTCGTAGAACTGCCAACGGTTTTCAAAGGAGCTGTACCATTAACAGTCTCACCAACTCCTGGTACTCTTTCGACTGTTAGCGACTCCAGTGAGCGTGCGGTGGTTTCTCTTTGCGGTGTTAATGCCCGTTTCCCCCATGACTGACGATGTTGAGAACTGCTATGTGCTTCTTGGCCACACGCATGTCTTCCTTTGTGACGGGCCCGTTCAAATTCTTCTGCCCATTTTTTAACCGGGCTGTTTGTGCAGCCAGTGTCACTGCTGGCAGGACAGAGGACAGAGGCAGCCAGATACCCTGATGGAGAGACAAAAAGAATAAGGGAAGGGAGGCTAAGGCAGCAGGACATGCATCTTCGCCCGCGAGTCCCAGAGCCACCCGGACGCCACTCCTCTCGTCCGTGAGGCTCGGCACCCATCTAGCTTGCTTTTTGTCAGGCTGCACTCAGGGCAGTTTCCTGCTGTGGAAGCCTTCACAGTCCACTCACACAAAAGCCATGGAGACTGTCGTAGTTTTGGGTTTTCCCCCATGCGAACCAGGACAAGACTTGCGTGCCCGGAGCTCATGTGGGAGGTGATCTCAGGAAGCGGCCCAGAGGGTAGGACTGTGAGCGGCCAAAGGCGGGCCAGTCGGTGGGGGGTGCTCTGGGTCGCTGCTCTTTGGCCAAGTCGGTGGGGGGTGCTCTGGGTCGCTGCTGCAGCCAGCGAGGCTCCTTTCCAGCAGGGCTTCTGTGAACCCTGCAGCGAGCCTCTGAGAGCTGTTCACTGCAGGCCAGTCATCACCTGGCTGCTGCTGACATGAACCCTCTGCGCCTCCAGGTCCCACACTGGCTGAGTCTTGCACAGCACTGGCTGTGACCCGCGGGCCCAGGCATGTGGCCAAGCAGAAAAGGGCCAGCGAGCGCACACTGCATCCTTTCTGAGGACTTCACACTGGAGACGGAGGAGGGCGGTCTCGCTCGGCAGGGACAACTTAGCAACTCCCCTGGGCGCTGACGCTCTCCTGTAAAGTCGGTCAGCTGCTGGCTTTGGCCTCCAGGGCTCCCTTGTGCCTCCTCCCCCAGCTCTCCCTGGGGCTCCTGACTTCTGCCCACTGCCTTCTCCCCACTGTCAAAGTCCTCTTCCTCCCCCACCCAGAACTGGCTTCCCCTTTCTCTGAAGCATGGGGTACCTGCCACTCAGGTCCTGGGGCTCAGCTTCTACCCCAAAGTAGGTATATGCACACATCTCTTCAAAAAAGGCAGCAACTCAGGGCGCCTGGGTGGCTCAGTCGGTTAGGTGTCTGACTTCAGCTCAGGTCATGATCTCTCGGTTCATGGGTTCGAGCCTTGTGCTGGGTTCTGTGCTGACAGCTTGGAGCCTGGAGCCTGCCTCGAGCTCTGTGTCTCCCTCTCTCTCTGCCCCTCCCCAGCTCGTGTGCGTGTTCTCTCTCTCTCTCAAAAATAAATAAACATTAAAAAAAAAAAAAGGCAGCAACAAATGACATTGATTCTCATTTTCACACTCGATTTCCACAAGCCTGTCCTGCCCAGATCTTGGTTGGCTTCTTCGCTCACTTGGGCTGTCGTCACTCTTGCCCATCACAGCCCTGTCTACTCTGTGCTCCACTGCACCGCCCCTGTCACCCAGTTGGGAACAAGAGCTCTTGTTTTCTTCAGAGAGACAATTAGGTCACTTGATGAGGAAGTTCCCACTAGGAGCAATGGCTTCATGACACTCAGCATCAGCCCGTCAACTCCTGTTTTCCATGTACCTGCCCTGGGCCGGCGCCCTGACCACTGCCCTCTGCTCTATCTTTCCTCTTACATCCACAGGAGCAACGCTTTGCCTTTTACCTTTCCCCACGTCTCTTAAGATCTACCTCGATCCCTGCTTCTGCTTTTTCTTCTCGGCCTGCAGCAAACTTCCACTGTGTTTAACTGAATATATGTATTTAATTCAATACATATTGAAGGTAGCTGAGGTGTACCAGGTTCCCACAGCAGCACTGCCACATTACGATGAGCACGCAATTCTGGAGCCGAGCTGCCCGGGTCCAAATCCTGGCCCTGCGATTTCCTTAGCTGTTTGACTCAGGGCAAGCACTTACCTTCGCTCTATGCCTCGGTTTACTCATCTTGACAGGGGGTGCAATAATAGTACCAATCTCATAGGGCCAAGGGAGCGATAACAGATACAGAACCCTTAGAGGGCGCTGAACATTTTGTTATCATCACCATCATGTGGCTCTGTCAGGGAGACACAGACACCTCCTACGGGATTTTGCGGCTCCTTGTGCCTCAGACTTGTGTATCCTGGGGGCAGAGCTGCCTTGACAGGATAAGGCATTTACTCACTGCTCTAACCAGTGGGGTTTTCAGACTGCGCAGGGGAGGTAGTTTAGAACTAAATGTTAAGGACAGAGAGCAGATATGGATACATCCCACGGAGGTGTGCTATCCTCTATTCCAACTTGGAAGACGGACGCTTTTCTTTTCTTTTTCCTTTCCTTTTTTTTTTTTTAGTGTTTATTTATTTGTGAGAGAGAGACAGAGTGTGAGTGGGGGGAGGGGCAGAGAGAGGGAGACACAGAATCTGAAGCAGGCTCCAGGCTCTGAGCTGTCAGCACAGAGCCCGACGCGGGGCTTGAACTCACAACTGCGAGATCATGACCTGAGCCGAAGTCAGCTGCTTATCGACTGAGACACCCAGGCGCCCCAAGACAGAGGCTTTCTTATCTATCAGGTCGGGAGGGGGCGGGTAGCAGAGTGGTGCATAATAATGACTTTCCTGGAACCTTGTAATCTCTGACCGTCTGGTGCAGCAAGAATGACTATAACGTATGCAACCTGTTTTTATTTTACAGGGGATGTTTTTCTCCTCTTTTTATAAAAATGGTTATGACTTTTATACTTTGCACCTTCTGAAATCTCAAAATCGAGACAGAGCAATGTCTGCATCCTATTTTCATCCGAACTCTGCACTTTTCACTGAGTTTTCATTTTAATAGTTTAATGGTAGCGGCTCGCATTTAGCGATTACATATCACATGTCAGGAACCAGGCGTCTCGCACTGATTATCTCATCCAGTCCTCCCCGCAAGCCTGTAGTGGGGCAGTCCACAAAGCAATGAATTGGGAGCTCTCTGAAGGCCACCATAGGCCACATCACGGCTCTCCCACTTTCTCGTGACGTGATGGCAGAGGTATTAAACTTCTCTGGTTTTGTTTCCTCACCTGGCGAAAGCGCTCAACTGTCTTCCCCATTGGGCTGTTGTAAAGAATTAAATAAAACACTTAAAACATCATGTGGAATACAGTAGGAACAGGTCAGTAAATATAAGCTGTAATTATGCAGGTGAGACAAAGGAGAGCACGGAAAGAGAATTCAGTGGCTTCGGTCACACAGCTCATTAGCTAAGGAGCTGGGCTTAGCAAACGGGCAGTACAAATCTCATAACCTCTATGGTGTCATATATCATGAAAACCCAAACTGACTGTTTTTGTTCCTGTGCTAAATAATTCTGGGAGAAAGCATACTAGACAGTGTTGAGGCCAAGCAAAAATAACTTAGCCGCTTACTCCAGGAAATAATTGCTCCTGGGAGATAAGACTGAACCAACTCAAATTGCTAATTTATCGAGACTAACATATTATTCATCAATAGCTACTGTAAGACTCTCTCCTCACTATGCCAACCCATTCAAAAATGTTTTGAGAGGTGCTTGGGTGACTCACTCAGCTGAGCACCTGACTCTTGATTACTGCTCAGGTCATGATCCCAGGGTCATGGGATTGAGCCCCCCAAAACTGGCTGGCTCTGACCATGAAGCCTACTTGGGATTCTCCCTCTTTCTCTCTCTCTCTCTCTCTCTGCCTCTGCCCCTTTCCTTCTCATGCATGCTCTCTCTCTCTCTCTGTCTCTCAAATTAAAAAATATATATATATATTAAAGGGGTGCCTGGGTGACTCAGTCGGTTAAGCATCCGACTTTGGCTCAGGTCATGATCTCATGGTTCATGATTTCGAGCCCCGTGTCAGGCTCTGTGTTGACAGCTCAGAGCCTGGAGCCTGCTTCAGATTCTTTGTCTCCCTCTCTCTCTGCCCCTCTTTCGCTCTCTCTCTCTCTTAAAAACAGATAAAACATTATATATATATGGCTATATGGATAGATAGATAGATAGATAGATAGATAGGCATTACTTCTGTCCAATGCCAACTAGCTCCTTGCTTTGCAGAAAATCACTCGGCCGAGTCCCTCAAATGCTGTCAATATCCCCTGACTTCTCCCTTCTGACTCCCTTCTAAGACTGTCAAGGTGGTTTGTGGTATCTGGGGGGTCAATAGCCAACAGTCCTGGAGAAACCCCTGGCTGTTGAGGCCCAGGGCCCTTGACTCGTGAGTGGGTGCTCCCTTGGGGACCCCACAGTCTTCCACTCAGGAATCTCTTCAACTGTGAGAATTGCTGGGACCCAGGTTCTGTCTGAACTCCTGATTTCTTATTTTGCTGTTGCTGAGTTTATTTTCAAATCAGTTTGAATCCTTTCATTATCTGATTAAATATGAACATTATTATCGATGGTAAAATGCCTTGATAAACGAACACCTCCACTCCATGTATGACCATATGCCCTCCTCACTTTCTCCTGTGAGTCTAGGGAGGAAATCCTAAGGGAGGGATGGGCACAGGCTGCAGAAGTCCATCCTCCAGCCAACTCGAAGGATTGATGAGTTCAGTTCTCATCAGACTGACGTTCTTTGGACAAACTTTGGCTTGGGCCACCTTCTCAAAATTGTGTAAGAACTTTCCTCAGTCTTATCTTTGTATCCTTGAGAAATGTTTTCTTTAGTTTCTTCTGCCTATTTTTTGGGAATTTCCTTGGGCTTCTAATTAGTGATGACTGGTCAGTAGGCATACTCCAGAGACAACAAGTTGTAGAAGTTGTTCAAGAACCGTTCATACTGTCTGTGCAGTTCTCATGGGATTTTCTGTGTGTTTGGCCCTCTGGGACCAACACTTGCTCCCTCAAAGCTTTAACTTCAGTGCACATCTCTCCAACTGGCATAAGTACACCGTGTTTGAATGGGAGTTGCAATGGCCACTTTGAGAAACTTTTGACAAAATCATGATTGTCTATTTGAGATCTACATTAGAATATAAATGGGAAGAAACCGTCAGAGGGGTCATCTGCCTTATTGATCTAAAAGAGAGATTACTTTATTTAAAACAGGAGATTCCCTTTTACTTTATTGTGTATGCGCCTAAGTGTTTTGTCTGAGTGTATGCACGTGTGTGTGAGTGACTACATGTGTATGAGTGTGTGTGTAAACGAGAGACTGGTCTTCCCTGCACACCTTTCCTCTCTGTGAAGGAAGAAGGTAATTAGCTTTTAACAGTGATGATTTCATATTTGAAGTCAGCTCTGTCTCATGTCTTCTTTTCCTTTCTCTTCCATTTTTAACTTCTCTCAGAAAACTTGGGGAATTAATGGATCACACATTTTTGAGGTTCATTTTTTAAAAAGAAGACTCTTTCATCACATAAGAGTAATTTAATCATAGCTTATAAAACCTCTACATATTTTTCTCTGAGCTTATTATCTCATAAAAATTATTAGCTTAATATTTTAGGTAAGGCAAGACTTGGGTATAATTTCTGTGATTAAAATTTGAAAAAAAATCCATATTAGCTCTATGGGCCCAGTAAGTTATTACTGTAATGGCAAATGATTTAATGTTAAAAAAAATATAAAATTGTGCTTGGTCCAATTAAATTTCAATTATGAATATCCTTTAATCCGGTGAACCTCATGAAATTGTAAGGGCTTAATATGTTGGTGAATTTTGTAATTTCTAGACCTGTAGTTAACTTTAAGACCTTAAACTAATATTAAATTAAGCTCGTTAGTGAATAACGTATGTTTACCTTGACCATTTCTAAGTAAGAATAAAAAGGGCAATTATTGTTCAAGAAACATGCTCTTTCTACAGTGTTCTTCTGACTTTGGAGGGAAGAAATATTTACTCATATGATTAGAACAATGAAACTGAGTCTTAGTAAAAATTTAATGATTCTTTTCGAGGAAAAAGGGTTTAAATCAGGCTAATTGTACTGACTGTGATTAAGTCATTTGGCAATTAATTAGATTTCTTAGAGAACTGGAAATGTCAGTAGTAATCAGCTAGTATCTATATTATATACATTGACGTTTATTAACATTCTACCTTCATGTCTTCAACTTTTATAAACCCAACTCAATAAACAATGGTGGTGACTGCTTATTAAATTTTAGCTGGCTCTTTTTTTTTTCACCCCATTTTAAATTCTGAAAGCAAATATCATTGGACAATTCCATTACTACTCGGTTTTACCATCAACATGGAGAATTCAACCAAATTGTGTAAATGTATTCCTTTTTGAGCACATCACATTGGTTTATTTTTAAGATGGCCATAAAAAATGTATACCTTTTAGCAATTTGTGATGCTTTTGTAAATATCTCATTTTGTAATGCTGTAAAATAATACATTTACCACGCAGTAGCTCTAAAGGCATGTTAATGATTTCCTGTACTAAATCCCTCACTTTATTGATGAGGGAACCAGATCAGAGACACTCCGGGACTCACCTACAGTTATCAGTGAATAAATGGTAGAGCTGGGCTTATATCTAGGCTTTACCTCAAATCTGGCCCTTTGTGCATGGCCTCAGGAGCTATGAGCTGAATCAATTCAAAAACCCCATTTAACTCCATATGACATTACATGCCATCTCTTTTTAAATGGGTTGTAGTTCAACAAAAATGCTTACCCTTGATGAAAAATCAGCTGTTCCAGAAGAGGCGGTTTCTCTCAATATAGTACCAAGCAGTCTCTGGTGGCGTTTTCACATCTCTAGAGACATAAGATAGAGTCCACTGGCTAAAGAAGATAGAGGATCCTGAAACTCACACTGTCTGTGGATACACAAGACACAAAACTTCTCCATCACCTAAGAGTCGATCAACCACTCATACGTACTTGACTAAGCTATGGGCGTGTGATGGTTGGTCCAGCCGGACCACCCCATACATCCTCTGCATTACAGCCTGATGAATCACCCTCCACCTGTGGTTTGATCATTCCAGCCACCCCACCTCCCAGGCTCCAGCTCAGAAACGTTCAATGCCATGCTACTGAATTTTCAACTTTTTGATTTGACATTCAGACTTTCCAGGATATGGCCTCGGCTATCATTTTTTCCTTTTCCTTCCTTTCTCCCTCCTTCCTTCCCCTTCACAAATGATGATTACACATTGTAAAGGCCTCTATACAAGTGCTGGGGATTTGCTGATGAGCAAGACCAACTCCACCCCTACCGTTCTAGAGTGTGCAGATAAAAGAGATAGACAGATGAGGAACTTCTTCCAAGTGTGGTAAGTGCTTTGATAGAAACGTATGGGAGTGAGGAGAGCATGTACAGGGAACCCCAACCAACTGAGCAGTGTGATTTCCCTGAAGAAACAACACCTGAGTTTAAATGTGCGACTATTAATCAGCAGAAGAAAGGGCTTGACCTAATTTGCATTTTACTGTCTCACATATAGTTTATACAATTAAGTATAATTTTCCTGAAGGCTATCCGTTCCATGCTTTTATCTCTCTGTTTCTTTGCTTATTGTGGTTCCTCTGTCTCGAATTTCTTTCTCTAGTTCCTACTTATCTCTGCATGTCAAAGTCCTATTTCTCAGGATCCAAATCAAATGCCACTTCCTCTGTGAAGCCTTCTCGATTGCTCTCTGGACAGTGATCTCTCTCTTCTCAGCTCCTACCACCCTTCATTAATAATCTCATTTTTTTAACATTTATTTATTTTGAGAGAGAGCGTGTGCACGCATGCATGAGCAGGGGAAAGACAGAGAGAGAGAGAGGGAGAGAGAGAATCCCAAGCGGGCTCCACACTGTCATTGCAGAGCCCAATGTGGGACTGCATCTCAAAAACCATGAGATCATGACCTGAGCCGAAACCAGCAGTCAGATGCTCAACTGACTGAGCCACTCAGGTGCCCCTATAATCCCATTTTAAAACAAACCATTTCAATCTTGTGTTTAATTTCTTCTCTATATACCCACTGGTGATGATGGGTCCTTTCATGTTTTAGAATTCTCATTTATACACTAAGCCATTTCTTAAAGTGAATTCTGAAGTTAGTTTTAAATACTGTAGGTAGCTGCTGCTTTTACTTTTCACATCCATTTGGATTTGGAGTTGAGGGTACTCTTATGATTTCCTTGTGTTTAATAAATCACACTTGTACCCATAAAGACATGGGTTTATTTCCTAGCTGTTTATTAACTCAGTAGTAATTCATTATATCAACAAATTCTCTTGCGTTATTTTCTTCTCCTTGGGGAAAATGATTTAGCTATAAATGAGAAGACTAGAAATCAATATTGGTTTCAAGTCCTAAAAGTAAATGCACATTCTTTTAATTGAGTGAGAGTATTTCTCTTTCTCTCTCTCTCTCTCTCTACACACACACACACACACACACACACACACACACACACAGCATTCTCAGTAATTCTCAACACTCAGTTCGGTAGCATTTCAACAAGTTCTACACACGGAATATGCTCTTGTTAAAGAAGCTTGTTCCTAGCATCCCGGCCTCATTTCCACCAACAAATATGCTCCAGAATGTTTTTATTATTATTATTATTATTACAAAACAAGCTGGAATAAATCCAGAGCCTTTACCAAGAAATACTCCTTGATCATCTTTTTCCCTGAGGAGGGTATAAGTGGATTAGAGAACTAAAAACAGGAAATACTTTGGAAATTGCTGAAAATCAGTGTGGGAAAATAATAACATGAAATATTATTCTCTCAAACTTTTTTTCCTTGAGATCACACTTCAGGGAAGGAACTAATAAACATATTTTTCATCTTGAATTGCATCATTATATTATTCCTTCGAAATGATAAACTTACTCTAATAAATGAGAACTCTTCCTTGTGGCAAAAAGAAAGATTAGGCATAAAACAAGACAGTTTACGGTTAAAGAAAGTTTTTTCCTAATTACACCTGTGCCACATTAGGTATTCAAAATATAGGGAAGCCTGATATTACTACCATACACACCCTTTCGTATCTGGAGAGTTGTACCTTTGGATGACTGGGCATGAAGTATTTTACTTGTTCCCTTTGCAATTTTCCAAACAACTAGGTGCTCTCCTGCCTAGATGCACCAGCAAACAAGTTTCTTTCTGCCAAAGTTAGGTTTTGCAATTTTTTTTTTTTTTTTTGTATAACAAGGCCTTACAAAGTTTGAGAAAAGCCAGGGCCAATTTCTTGGGGAATCATCATAAACAGTGTTTTTCCAATTTCCAACATTTGCCTACTGTCTTCATGAGTTCAGACAGACCCACCTAGCAGCTCTGGGGCTCACCTGAGGTCCATGCCCTACGTGTCAGGTGGGTAACAAAAATGCTTACTACTTCTGCCTTCTTGTTGGCAATAATACTGTGAAATTGTGGGTCTGATGCTAGATGTATATTAAAGTGCGTGGGATGTTCGTACATCCATGACAATGAAAAAGACATCCCCATTCTGTAGTAGCTAACCCCACTCCCGTGCTTACAGTGTCCTGCTTACTACATCTGGGGAAACACTGATCATGGCGACAGATGGCGTAGTGTGGCCCCGTTCTTCCTACCCTCCCATCCTGAGTGGTGCTGTGCTGAGTTCCTTCTTCTTCTTAACCAGGGCAGCCTCAGTCTAGATGCTACTTCCTTCTTGGTCAGCTCCTTCCCCCTGCTGGTCTTCCCTCTTGATCATCCCTGATGTGGCTGCAAAGCTAGCTACCCATGTACAGCTTTACTTTTTATTTTTAACAATGTTTCTTAAATCCTCCCCATCCTTCCCCTTCCATAGTGGGGTCTCTGTGACTCTCATTCTTTATGCATTTCCCCAGGGGGCTTCATGTTGTCTCTCTTTTGCCTAGGACATTTGGAACATTTGGAACAAACTTGGTGCCTCCTTTATCCTGTTCGTAACTTCGAGGGGTTTATTTGCTGATGCCTTTCCTCTTTCACTTATGAAACTATTTCGCACACATTATTCTAACAGTTTGAGGAACTCTGTGGCCTTTATGGTATCTCAGGTGGGTCAGAAGAGAAGACTCCGTGGATTCTCTTGCTTCATCCCATATGGACAAAATGATTTCCCCACAGACTCCTTAGCACAGGCTTTGATTTGCAAAAACACATTCACCATTGTTATATACAAAATATTAAGTACTTTGCACTGTGGTGATGTGCTATGTTCTGTTGTATTGTCTAGCAATAATATGTCCCAAATAGTTATGGAGGACGTGCTGTATGCGAGGCATTGTATTCCTACTGGACGTCATGCAAAGGTGAATAAGAAATGATTCCTGTTCTCAACCTTGGCCGGAGGAGCTAGAAGGATCTGCAACTAGCTGGGAATCAGACTAGACACCTCCACCTTCATTTTCTGTTCCACACTGCTTGTTGTTGAGACACTTGGTTTTTGTCACAGTAACTGCCAACCACATGGCTTTGCAAAGATATGGCAGTGTCTAAAGAAATGTAACGCAGTCTGATGTTGAAAATGTGAATGGACAGGAGCTAGTAGTTTGCAGGGTGACTGGCAGATGTCCAGCAGCACTGTGTTTCCTCTGAACACTTAAAATGTCCTGCAATATCCCCATGAGTACACTGTGGTAGCTGGGAATGTCTTCAAGCGCATTTTGGGAGATGTGGGTATTTTAAATAAAATCAAATTATCGTCATTCTATGATCTCACAAGTCTTAAAAAAATGCTTTATTTTTGTTGGTCTTGCTATTTAGTAGCCCATACGAATTTGTCACGCAGCTTAAGTGTATGATTTTAACCTTGTTTACTCTAAATGCTTATATTTACTTACAATTATCTCTACATGCATGATCCTTGGAGAAAACCAACTGCTACTGTTGAGTGTTGGGTTAGAAAGCTGCACACTGAATTTTATGCACACAACTGTGAAACAAGAAGGGTTTTTTTTGTTGTTGGAGATACCTAGTTGAAGACAGTCTAACAGGTTATTTGTTTTACAGTGACCACCTATTTTTAGAATTCAATTAGGCAAATGACCAGGAGTAGGAGTGAACATCTAGTAGTGCTTCAGTGTGCTTGGTGTCACACACAAACACACACACACACAGACACACACACACACACACACACACACACACAGCCCTCCAATCCTCTCCCTTTGCTGTCAGCCTCTGCACCATGATGGAAACACTACTCTATCCAGGGTAGGGTCTTGACCTCACAGAGATGGGAAAATTTGAACCACTGCTGCAGGAGAGGGTCAAGGGGACACCTTTTCTTCCTTAATACTCTCAGCCATCCACTTCCCATGAGTCCCTGCATGTCAGTCTTGGAGTAGGAGTCCCCCTTGGCCACCTGCCCCAAACGGTTTTGCACAGAAGTCCTGGTCTATGGACATGACTCCTAGCACATGCTTTCTGGCAGTAGCTCATAGCTCACGAGAGTCCTGTGAAGAATGGGTATTTGTTCATTTTCTTGCTTTTATGGACACCTGCTCTCTCCATTAAATGTATAATTAGTGGTAGAATTTAATGATGGTAATATAATTCTTATACTCAATATTAATGTGAGTCACCTTCTTGCAGTCATAATTGGCAGACGATAGCACACTATTTGGGGCTGAGTGAAAATGAGCTCCCAGGTTCTCCACTGCATTAGATCGTGTTACTTCCTATGGGCTAATCATTGAGGGCAAGACAAAAATGAATACCAATGGTGTACAAGAAATTCTAATGAGTCCTTTGGAATATAATTTCCTATAGGTTGCAAACAGTGTTACTTGTCATAATAAATTCTAGAATCAAACATATGCTAGGCTAAACAAAATCTAGCAAGTTTCTCTACTATAGGAATACTCAGAACCTTTAATAGATTCATATAAATGGTCAACCCTCAAAAGAAGGTCATTGAAATACTGTTCAATATTTTCTAACTTATTCTAGAAACTCTTACTTACAAAAAAGCAAACCTGGCTGATGTTCACAGAATATATGTTGGAAGCGATGTTCTCTCAAAGTCGGGCCCTGCTGTTAGAAGCCAGATATTTGGACCTTTCGTTGCTTCCCCCGGGGTAACTTCTTCCTTAGTGAAATGGAGATAATCACACTATTAGTTAAATGCTCAGGAGGCCCATTGTGCCAGCTGGATTTACACAAGCACAAAAAGGCAAATTAATACAAAATATAACATTATTTTCAGCTGCACATCTTCCACAGAACCCAATTTTATCCACTCCTTATTAAAGTGTAATTGTAGTTTTATAATCTATGAACTTTGCTTATAGATAAAAGGCTAGGTTTTCAAGGAGCAACTTTTCTCTGCATCCTGAAGGAAGCACTGTGTAAACATTTTGCGTGCAACTCGCCGGACTGGTAATTCCCCTCCAAGGTCAGCTCAGAATGGTGGCTTGTGTCTGAGAAAGAAAGACTCTTTAAAAATGATCTTGGTCTTTCTCAATCCTTAAAAAAATCACTGATTCATCCAATAGCGACATTGCTGATGATTTGGGAGGTTGCATTAGAATGTCTCTAATGCAATGACTCACTGTGGAAAATAACCTTGGTGTCACTACAGGAGTCAGACTTGAAACCCTTCTCGTGTGAAAATCTGGAAGCTGCAAACAGCCCATTTTACACCTGAGTACCCCACCCATAGGTTGCTGAGGCAACTCTGCTGCTTACATGTGGAGAAAAAACTGACTCAGAGCTTGAACGGTTTGAAGTGTGCGAGAACCATGAGATACAGGTATGAAAGTGCTTATGAAAAGAAATTTTGAAAGACACGAATTAAGAAACAATTCTACATAGTTTTTAGAAACTGTAGTAAAATACACAAAATGTATAATTTACCATTTTAATGAGTTTTAAATGTATACTTCAGTGGCATAAAACTCATTCATAACGTCGTGCAACCATTGCTACTCTCGAGTTCCAGAATTTTTACCACCCCAATTGGAAATCCCTTACCGATTAAGTAGTAACTCCCCCTCCCTTGGCAAACCGCTAAGCTTCTTTCTGTCTCCTTGGATTTTGCTTATTCTGGATATTTCAAATACATGGAATCATATGCACTACGTGGCCTTTAGGGAGTGGCTTCTTTCACTTAGTGTAATGTTTTCAAGGTTCGTCCATATTGCAACATTTGTAAGTACTCCACTCCTTTTTATGACTGAATAACTGAATAATATCCTATTGTGTGCATGTACAACATTTGATTATCCATTCATGCACTGATGGATGTTTGGATTGCTTCCCTCTTTTGGCTGTTGTGAGTCGTGCTGTTATGAACATCATACAGGTTTTTGTTTGAACACCTGTTTTCGATTCTCTTAGGCATATGTCCAGGAGTATAATTGCTGGGTCATAGGGTAATTTTGTATTTAACTTGTTGAGAAATCATCAAACTGTTTTGCACAGAGGCTGCACGCACCCCATATCTTCCCACCAGCAAAATAAGAGGGTTCCAATTTCACCACATCTTTGTCCACATTTATTAGTTTCCATTTTTTAAAAAAATAGTCACCCTGGTGGGTATGAAACGATGTCTCATTGTGGCTTTGATTTGCATTTCACTAATGATTACTGACTCTGAGCATCTTTTCATGTGCTTGTTTGGTCCTCTGCATATCTTCTTGGGAGAAATGTCTATTCGAATCCTTTACTCATTTTTAAATTGGGTTGTTTGCTTTTTGTTGTAAGTCCATCTTGTTTTTAAAAAGGAGAGATCTCATGCAGCAGATTTTGGATACTGTGCTAGGTGGAATGATCTCCCAAAGATGTTTATTTCCCAATCCCCCAAACCTGTGAGTATGTTACCTTCCATGGAGAAAGGGACTTTGCAGATGTGATTAAGTTAAGGATCTTGAGACAGGGTGATCATTCTGGATTATCTAGATGGGCCCAGTGCAATCACACGGGTCCTTATAAGAGCCAGGTGGGAATGTCAGAGTGGGAGGTGCGGTCGTGGAAGAGAGGTTGGAGTGGGGCACTTTGAACAGGGGCCATAAGCCAGGTGGCCTCTAGAAGTTGGAGAAGGCAAAGACAGATTCTCCCCTAGAGCTTCCACAAAGGAAGATGGCCCTGCCAACGTGTGGATTTTAGCCCTGTGAAATCATTTCTGACCTCTGACCTCCAGAACTGTAAATGTTTTGAGCCATCAACGTTGTGGTAATTTGTTACAACAGCAATAGGAAACTAATACAGATCCGGTATTTTTGAAGACAGGAGATATATTTTAAAAGTATAATAAAACAATTTAAAGCTCATTGGAAAAAGATGAGAGAATGATTTCAGTAGACCGCAGCCCATGGCAAGTAAGTTTTAAGTCCACTGAGCCCCTCCAGTGAGCATATGATGATTCTGACCCTGCAGATAGCTCCACCAGCCATTCTCATGGAAATATATCATTTAGATGCAATAGTTTTGTTAAATATAAGTATTGCTGAGAAACAGTAACCAGTATAACTGGTAGAAAGGATACCTATTAAGGATTTATAATACATTTTCTTGTAAAATCCACTTAATGCTCAGTAGAGGTCAGTAATGGAGCATGGCAGAAAAAGATAAAGACATGAAAACAATAAATATGAAGAATTTGGGGACATAGGAAGATTTTTATATATGGTTTTCAAAATTAAGTTAGACATATCCTTGGTTTAAATATGTATATCTATATCTATATCTATATATATCTATATATATATATGTTTTTAAAGAAATATATAATAAATACAACAAGATAAAACTATACATTGAATATATACAATATATATTTTGTTGTATTTATTATATATTAAGTGTATATGTTTGAAATGTGCATACCTTTGGGGTTTTTTTTCATGTTTATGGAAGGTAATGTATATTCAATAAAAAAAATCACATTTTAAGTGAATGATTCAGTAGGTTTTGACCAATGTATGTACCCATGAAACTACTCCCCTGCAGTCAAGACATAGAACATTTATCACCCTCCAAATGCACTTGGGCTCCTCCTCAACTATTCCCTACCCCCATTCCCCTACCCAGGCAATCACTGACCTGCTTGCCAGCACTGTGGATTAGATTTGTTCTTTCTAGAATTCATGTAGATGCAAATGTATTTTATCTTCAATTTTATGTCTCAAATAATTTTTTAAATGTGATAGGAGACCCATATGTTAAAGTATGGCAAAGATCCTAAGTGAAACGTATAGTAAATTCTCGATAGGAATACTTGCCTCTGGATTCTTATTTTAGGGTTCTACTAAATTCTTTACAAATATATACATATATTCATCTTGCTAAAATAGTTCTCTTACTCCAACGCAGAATTTTTCCTTTCTATAAGTAAAATAATATTTTTAAAGTTCTGTTCAATTTTAATGGGTTTGATATTTCCCTTTTCAGTTTATGTTTCTTGATGAAGAAATCACTTGGCTACTTTAGAATCCAAGTTGGTGCTTATTTTTCAAGCCAGCAGTCACGGTTGTTTGCAGAGCAGAGGTGGATTACAGGTAGGCAGAGCAGAACGTCTTGGAAGGATTCTCAGCTAGGGTACATGAAAAAGATTTTTAAATGAATCCTGATATTTCCCAGGAGATAATTGCTTAAAAGTTAAGAAAAAGACCCTAGTAATGAGCCAGAGATAGTCTATCTTAAACTGTATGACACTGATAAAGAGTAGAATTTTAAAATTTGTGTATCTTGTGTTTGCACATATTTCCTCTCTACATCTTCCAGTTTGAGTAAATCTGAAACATTGGCACTTGCTGGCTTTAGCGGGGGGAATACTAGAGAAGGGGGTTATAATGTATGTATCGCATGAGGCATGACTGTGAACTCATTCTAGATTCCTTTCTCTGCAGAGCTGTACCTCTCTTACCTGTAATTTGTTTAGATCACCTTAAGAAAGCAATTATAAAAAAATTACAAGTGTGCACATGAACTATTAGAGCTTGCACCATTTAATCACTGTTTTCCAAAGACTGTCACTCACAGGATGAAGGGGCAGCAGCTTCCCTAGACTGAGAACGGTGAGTGCCAACCCAGTTCGATAAAGTAACCACCGAAACATATCTAATTAACAGACCATGGAGAAGGGCCTTTTTATGCGTTCATCAAATAAACAGAGCTAACTCCTCTGGGCCAGCGCTGAGAATCAAAGCCTCTTTCAGTAACCGACAGTTCTCAAAGGTAATCTGAAAATTCCAGCTTTTGAGAAAATGACCATTTCCCACATTAAAGTCCACGAGGCCGACGTTGAGAAAAGCAACGGAAGTGGGAGCAGAAGTTGAAATAGACTCTGCCCAGACACATGGGTGACAGGTGTCAAGTAAAAGATCAGCAGTGTCCACCCAGGTTGGCGTGAACAGAGTCGGTATGAGGTTGGTGCTGCACCTGCAAAGTTGAAAAAACGCAGGTGAGGGGCGGGACACGCCGGCCCATTCCTGGGCGGTGATTCTGCTGGGACAGACCGTCACAGGGACCCTGGGGGAGGGGCATGTGTAGGTGCCCAGCCAAGGCCAAAACGACTCTTTGGGAGAATTTCTTAGTCCTGATCCTCTCTTTGACAGTCTCTTCTCCAGTAGCCAAACTAGGGGAAGGTGGATGACCCACACTTTTTTTTTCTCTCTTCGGAAGCTAGGTGAAGGGGTCTTCTGCTATCAGTAGAAATGGAGCAATGGAAGGGGAGGGGAGCAGGCAAACAGCAGGGAGACCATCCAGGCTACCCGGCTTCCCAACATGGCAGCACTTCCGTTTCCATTCCTTCAGATTGGTCCTGACGAACTTTGTGGTACTCGATCCTCATCAAAGTACTTTCCTGCACACCATTTGCAGGCAGCTTAGTGCGTGAATGATTTTCACTTTGTTCCACAGACCTCAGGGCTCTGTGGGGATCTCTTAGCATCCATGCACTAGTTAAACCAACACCAACTGGGTCTGCAAGGTTTATTTATTAGAGATCTGAGTAATATTCAGATAAAAAGCATTTGCTGCTGAGGAAAAAGTTTGAAACACACATATAATGTGCATGAGAGGCCTGGATTTGAATCCTGGCTCTAACGCTATCCAGTCGTGTGATCTTGGGTGGTTTAACCCGTCTAAGCCTTAAATGATCTGTCTGTAAAATGAGGGTAACAATACTTCATAAGTTATTATGAGGATAAGAGTTGATGGTGAACATAGAACGTTTACTACAATGCCTGACACATAGCACTCAGTATGCAGTGGTGGTTGTTAATGCCATCGTTACGATTTCAGCTGCAGACATTCGGGAAGGCTCTGGAATAGTCTTCAGAATCTGGGGTCATAGTGATCCCTGGGTGTAGTTTTAGCACAGAATAGTCTGGTCCTTAATGCATCTTTAGGACCAGTTGTGGACCCTGGGTATGGAGGCTTGGGGTCCTTGGGGCACTATTGTGAACAAAGTGGAATCTTGGAGAACAAGGAATTCAGGTGCTTTTTCATGGAAGTGGGCTTTGGAGTGACATAATGGTGTAGTTTGTTTGGGCTACTTCTTTTTTGATAAACTAAGCTGGGTAAGCAGGTATGATAGAAAAATATCCCAGCAGCCTGAAAGAACTAAAAAAAAGAAAAAAGCTATAGAGAAATCATTAAAGGATGTATCTTAGTTTTGTGAATTACATTCACTGCAACCTGATTAGTTCATAGTATTATTTATAGATGCAATAACATCTCCCGTATGTCATACTTTACTTACATTTTTATCCTCATTCTCACAACACACTGCAAGGCAACATTGTAAATATGAGGACACGGCCCCGAATGGGAACTGAGATAGCAGCAAAGTCTGGATTAGGCCTCCAAATCTGTCAGATCTAAAATGCATGCAGTTTTCACTCTACCACACCCTTGGTTCCCCAGCAAATGTCAAAATCCCTGAGGATGGGAGCCCTTGCTCTGGGGACAGATGCTCCGTGTCTGTCTGTTTAGGTGGGACTTTTTGCTGCACTTTCTCTAGTACATTTTCTCAGTGTCCCCTCCTTATAGGAGGTCTGATCAAATGTGGGCATCAGACAGGCTACAGATCATGGCATCTTCCTCTGGTTTGGTCTTGGGATGGTGAGAAGGGCAGAAACTGCTCTTTTCATTTTCTCCCACCTATTCCTCTTCTGTGTGGCTCTCATTTTATTTATTTATGAAACAAATATTTTTTGGGTAATATTTATTTATTTTTGGTAGAGCGTGCAGGGGAAAGGGGAAGGGAGGTGGCGGAGGTGGGGGAGAGGAGGAGAGGGAGAAGGGAAGGGGCAGAGAGAGAGGGAGACAGAGGACCCGAAGCGGGCTCTGCACTGAGAGCAGAGAGCCCAATGTAGGGCTCGAACTCATGAGCTGCAAGATCAGACCTGAGCTGAAGTTGGACACTCAACCGGCCGAGCCACCCAGGTGCCCCTATGTGGCCCTCATTTTAAAATGATCAGAAATACTCTTTTCACAGAACATTAAAATTCTAGAGCCAAGTAAATATAAGGTTATACTTGAACCATCCCTGTGGCATATCCCTGCTAGTGCCTTCCTAAGAATTATTTTACATTAACGTTATGATATAAAATGTTAAAATTTAAATTAAAAAGCAATATGCCCTCTACCAGATGCACTTAAATTTGGTGGACATTGAGCCATGCCCTGTCCTTTGTTGTTGACACAGAGGTATGATGTCTCTAAAGGAAGATCATTGCCACTGAGTGACTCACTTTTTTTTTTTTTTTCTAAGAAAGCTTTCAGCCTCTGTCACTTCTGGAGAGTGGCAGTCAATAGGTAAGACTAAATGGAAAGGCTAATGTTCAGTTCAGAGCCTAAATCTTGATCTTGTTTGCAGGTGAATATTCAGGAGGGAGCCCATGGCCTGGAGAGGACGCTGGTGACCAGGGAAGAGCAGAAGAGTGAAATCTGCTGCCATTTGCCATGGCAGACTGCCATGGGCACAGTGGCTAACTCTGCAGGTGCAGTGATCATGACTGAGAAACAGAAACCCACGTGACAGCAGCCCCCTGGGGCAGCTTAGTGGTCACACTAACTCTGGAACTTTGGAATTCTGGAAGGGTTTCATTGTCATTTTTATCTGGGACCCCAACCAGATAATGAAAGTTCCCACTAAAAAAGAACGTGAAATGACTAATATTTCCAAAGTATATAGAAAATTAATGAGAAAAGATTGTGCCCACAGAAGAAGACTCTAGACCCAGGTGAAAGGACATTCACCTTGCAAAGAGCACACAGAACCAAGTAAACAGACACGGATACTCCTGGGATAATAAATAACAATGAAATGAATTGGTTAAGAACTTCCTGGAAGACACTGTAGAGACTTTGCGGATATTAAGTCTAAGAACTTACTACAAATAGTAAAAGCCCTAATGGAATACAGAGAGAGGGAATAGCTTTGTGTTCAAGATAATGTTCCATAATATTTTTCCATTATGTGAATTATCATTTTCCACATTTGTTTTTTCTTTAAAATATCCCCAGTTGAACTACTGGTCCAAAGAAGCAGTAGTCCTGGGCATTGTGTGTCCCAGGAATCTGGTCAGATTCAATGAGAAATGGGTGGATGTGAAGAAGGTTGGTCCTCTGTGGGCTGTACTGCATCAACCCAAGGTGGGTGAACAAACTAGTGGGTTCATGGGGAAGAATTTCAAATGAAAATCAAATAGACCACCCAACCAACCTATTTGTCAGAGGGAGCTAGAAAAAAGGGGAGATCCAGGTATGAGGCAAAGATATAGACGCTTAGGAAAATGGGTTAAAGCAAGTGGCTTCTGAGCAGTGGCTGGCTGGGGAAGCCTGAGAAATACCCTGAGCCTGAGAGAGTAGCTATAGTCTTTAATCTTTATTTATTTTTGAGAGACAGAGAGAGAGAGAGAGAGAGAGAGAGAGAGCAAGCGGGGGAGGAACAGAGACAGAGGGAGACACAGCCTGAAGCAGGCTCCAGGCTCCAAGCCGTCCGCACAGAGAAAAATGCAGGGCTCCAACTCACGAACCGTGAGATCATGACCTGAGCCGAGGTCGGACGCTTTACCGACTGAGCCACCCAGGCGCCCCTAGAGAGTAGCTGTAGTCTTGTGAGAGAGCAGCACAGGGTTCAAGCATTGGTGGTGGGAGGAGAGGTACTTACAGCCTGGCCAGCATGGAGCCTTTCAGCGATCTGTTGCTGGACAACTGACTCCCAGGAGAGTACCACTGATTATTTCTCATGATTTTGCTGCTGTGCAACATAGGTGGTTCCTTTTCTGATTGTGAGTGGCTTGACTGGGGCCTCACTCACATGTCTGGCAGTGGCGATGGCTGTTGACTAGGGCGGCTTGGTTCTCTTCCATATGGCCGCTCGTGCCCTAATAGGCTACACCCAGATTCTTCCCAATATATTGGCTTCAGTCTTCCAAGAAAGCAGGATCAGAATTTGCCAAATGTTTTAAGGACTCCACTTAGTAATTGACAGAATGTATCTTACCTTATGCTCTGTTGGTCAAAAACTTACAAAGCCAGATTCAAGGAGGGGGTGATAGAGAAATACACTCTACCTTTTGACAGGAAGAGCAGCTACAACGATGTCGCAAAGGAGTGTGGTCATGGAAGAAGTATGATTCATTGGGGACCATCATTAGAACAATCTAACACATGGAGTTTTTGTCTAAACATGCCTTCTCTCTTTTGGGGATATACATTATGCCACACAGACAGTCCTAATTCTTATTTTCTCATCATCCTATAAGCCTTTCAAAATTTATTCAATAGGCATTTATTAGGCATCTATTATATTATTGGCATTGTGCTAGATACTGGGGATATGATGGTAACTAATACCAGTTGCTGTCTTTAAGGAATTTTTTCTTTCTTACCTATAAAATCAGGAGAACAGTATGCAGGTCGGGTAGGAAGGGAAGAGATACAGCAGGTCAGAGGATGGGAGGGATTGTAGTAGAAAGCCAACAAAACAGTCGGGGGAGTTGGAAGCAAAGCAGGATTCCATTCTCAGATTTCCCCCAAAACTACTTGTAAGGGAGGATTTCATCCTTCCAGAAATCAACTTAATTTTTCTTTTTTCAGGAGTAATCTGACTTCAAACAACGGAAAAGTCAGTGCTGGGCGTTCTTGGTTCCAGTGGGAAATAGTTTTAATAAGGTTCTGGGACATCTCCTAGAGAAAGGAAATGTCCAGTGATTACTCAGAACTATGGTAAGTCAAATGTGGGTCATCCCTGACCTTTGCCAAACTCAAGAGTTAATGCCAAGCCAGTCCATCTGAGCAACTGTGCCCTACGTCTGTCTGTACTCCTGGAGCAATCTCATATGTAGATGGAGCCGTGACCCATTTCCTGGGTCTGACTGTGAGGAAGGAACCTCCTGCACGAGCACATCTCATTGGTGCAAACATGCCATCTGTCGCTTGTCTGGCCCACAATTACCCCTTCAAGTATGCCCGCATGGGATGGAATACAGAAAACAGAGCGGGCTATGTTCACTCCTTTGTTAAGCAGAAATGGCTGGCAGGGTGCCACCCACTCAACTGTGAACCACCAGGGTTTAAAGCAAGCAAAAAACCTCATAGTCTCTCAAATCTCATGCCTTGTGTTGTATAAAGAAGTCTTAGAAAATGTACTGTCAGCGGGCACGATGGAAACCTAAATGGATTTCTTGCTTTTTAAAATGAGATTAAAACTCAGATTATAATAATTTAAATAACCTTCTGTTTCCATAACAGTTAATTGTGGATGTATCAAAGATTACTGAACGCCCTTTGCAATATTTTCCTGAGGCAGATGGAGAATAAACACCTTCATTACGGGTGCTCAGATGATCCACTGTGCTGAATTACATTGAGAAGCACCTGGTACGTTTCTTGATCTACCCGTGCACTCACGTACCCTGCTGTAACGTCAGGATTGCCCTAAGTGGGTACCTATCTCCTACGAAATACCAAGTGCGTTTTCCACAGCCTTTCAGAACCTCTGATAGTGCTACCCAAACAAATCCTGGAGTAACGAGGCAGTTCTAATGTAAATGTTTAATAGAGGCAAGGGATTCTCATCTGATTACTTTGCTGCTGCAGAGAAAGAGGATCTAATTTAACATTAAGTCTGTAATTAGTGAATAGTGCTCTTTTGCCTGGGTAAACGAAATCCCTTGCATTTTGATAATGACTTGCATTCAGAATTGAAATTAAACTAAGCTAAAAAAAATCATAACTTTACCTTAGGGTAGCACACTAAGTCAATGCCATATAGACTGTTTACAAAAGTAAATCTAAAGCACAATGTTCTGGAGTTGACTTTACTAGGGAAGCTGCAACCTTTATCTATTTTTATTTGTTTACATTGGGATCTCGTATTCCTTCTGCCTTATTTGTTTATTTACTTACTTATTTTTGGTTGCTGATTTCTTTAAGTGACCCTGTGGAAAATGTGGGTAGATACTACAGTCATGTATTTTATTATCTTAAGAGAACAGTGCTGTAAATAATACAAATAGGCATTGATATTCATATTCACGTGGGCTCCTTCATGTGGAACAAAAAGGCCCTCCATCTTTTACTTTTCAAGTAGAAGTCGTTTGGCCAGATTAGTGTCTGCAAGTTCCTGGGCATTTATTCCCTGGTGTTGCTGTAAGGTTTTTACTGATGACCAGAGTTGCTCAATCCTCATTTAATGGGGGCTGCAGACTGAGGGCTGAGCAGAACCCGCTGTCCCGTTCTGTAGTTACTGGTAAAGACAGACCTAGGGTATCACCATGGGAGGGACTGGATGCGACCCAGTGGGTGGGTGTGGTCGCCGTGGACGGAAGATCAAAAGGCTGAGAGACCAGGGGGTTATAAATGGAAATTTCCGAGAATTAAGTCAGGAGAGAATCTCAATCCTAAGGGAGGATGATAGTGATGTAGGAACTAGAGACACTGAGATGTGTAGGGTAAAGAAGGGTCCAGCAGTGACAGCAACAATGAAGAGTTACAAGTGTTATCCTCTTATGACATGATCTTCAAAGCTGGCAGGTTTCGGAGAAAAGAGAAGGAGAATGGTCTAAAAGTGGAAAGGAGGAAGAAGAAAGGTATCTACCCCATCTCCAAGTTGAACAGTACAAGGACAGTAGGAGAAAGTGTTTCTTGAAAGTGTTACGGGGAAGCAGTATCTTCATGAGATTTGGGCTTTTGTTCTACAAAGAAGGTGAAAGGAACATTTAGGAACGAGGCTGACAACATGCAGGACTTTGCTAATAATGGATGATGAGCTTTGAAGGGCACAGTGGAAGGGCTTCTGGAGTTAGAGGGGGAGAGAGGTCGGGAAAAGGAAGAAGAAAAGGGACCATGTGGTCTCACAGGGCTGGGGACTGGAAGATGGATGAGGAATGACAGGAAGCCTAGGGCTTTTAGTGTTGACTAGCAAGGAGGGAAAAGAAGGCATGAGGAGTTTGGTTATCCAGAATCAAGGCAGAGTGTGCGTTAGTGATAGAACAGTGCATTTCAGGAGCTCTCTCTCTTTATCCCTGATAAGGGCTATGAGGTCTACAGGAGAAGAGCCCTTTTCCACTTGTAATCTCTGCTGGAAGAGGAGGTGTGTGTCGTTTGTCTCGACCCTTATGGATGGAAGAGAAACTTCGGGGGAAGCCTGACATATTCCATACAACCAGACCTTTGCAGTCCTGATGACACGGATAGAAGTCTTATGTAGGCAAGGCCTTGTTCCAGTGCTCTGGTCCATTTAACACTGGGATATTACACTCTAGTGCCAGAATGGTCCAGAATTTGAGTTTTTTGTTTTTCATTGTTTTTTTTTTTTTTTAATTTGCAGGGACATAAAATATTTAATGGATGAAGAATCTAAGAAAACTTCAAGTTCAACTCCTCAGTTTCACAAGACAGAAAACTGAGGCTGAGGAGGTTTGAGAGCCTCTGCTGAGTTTTTTTCTAACGATAATGAGGATTATAACTCCGATACTCTGACATCTAAGTACCAACCACACTGTGCTGACGCTTAGATGTTCAGAGTTTTAATTAGAAAACAAAACAAAACAAATCTTTCCCGCTCAGAAAATATACAGATTCTTTACTGCTCAAATTAAAAGTTTTCTTTTAAAACTTGTGTCTTGAGAACAGGAATAAAGAGTTTGCTGTGATTCAAGAATTTTTTCACAACATAGGAAAAGCCATTCATCCCATGGACAACATTAGCATGTGTCTAAGAGGATATTCTTCCAAGGCACAGAGGCTGAGAGCAGAGTGTGAAGTTGAGGTTTCTATGGAGACTGTACCTTAACAAGGTCTTTTAAATTGCTGAGGGTAAAAGTAAAACCTCTCTTTCAATATCCCTGGAGGTATAAAACACATTAGGCAGTCAGGACTCCTGCATTTTACATCTGTCTCTTCAGTCGATGGTTTTTGAACTCTCCTTTGAGGACCTCTTTCTTGGGTGACTTGGAGCTGTAGACCATCTATTCAGAACAATGGATAGCCCTTAACTGGCATACTATTATACACCTGATGCATCGGGATGGTTATATGGTTAATGCTTTCATGTTAGGATGTTACAATGCTTTCTTTGAAGATACTGTAGTTTAAACTTATCTGCTCCTTTGCGGGAGGGATGCAAACATATGGCGGTAAAGAGGGATATAGGTTATTCAAGAATATAAGGATTATAAAGAATCAGGTGGAAATATTTATGTATGCTACACTTTATTTTTTGTTGTTTTTTTAAAAAATGTTTATCTGAGAGAGAGAGAGAGAGAGAGAGAGAGAGAGAGAGAGAGAGTGTGTGCACGTGCGCACATGAGCAGGGGAGGGGCAGAAAGAGGGGGAGACAGAGGATCCAAAGCAAGGTCTGCGCTGACAGCTCGAACTCACGAACAGTGAAATCATGACCTGAGCCGAAGTCAGGTGCTTAACTGACTGAGCCACCCAGGCGCCCCTGTGTGCCACATTTTAAATAATAGCTTTATTTACATATATTTCACACACCATCAAATTCACCTACTTAAAGTATAAAATTTGTGTATTACTTTATTCATATTTAGTATATGTAATATATGATATATTAAAGATTTGTGCAGTGATCACCACTACCTAATATCAGAACATTTTCATCAGCCCCAATAGAAACCTCATATCCATTAATCATCACTCTCCATATACTCTTTCTCCCAGGCTCTGGTAACCATGGAACTTTTATCCCTATAGATTTTCCTATTCTGGACACTTCAGAGAAATGCAGTTATTCAATAGGTGACCTTTTATGACTGGTTGCTTCCATTCCACATGATCTTTTTCAAGGTGCATTCAGGTTGCAACATGCATCAGTATTTCATTCCTTCTTATAACCGAATAATATTCCATTACGGGGATCTACCACTTTTGTTTATCCATTCATCATCTATTGGGCATTTGGATTGCTTCTACCTTTTGGCTATTGTAAGTACTGCTGTTATGAACACTGCACAAATTTCTGTTTGAATGCCTGCTTTCACTTCTTTTGGTGTATGTAACTAGGAGCAATCTTGTCAGAGGATTAAAATGTTTATGGAACTAATCTGTCACTAATTTGACGTACAGAAATTCTTCTGTCGCCTTCGCCAGGGACATGTATCATGCTTTCAGGCATAAATGTTTTGAAATTTGCATTTTATGCTCTGCCATTTTTCAAACAGAAAATCTTTTTGTGGAAAACAATGATATACTTTTATTACAGTATATGGTACATGTCTAATGATGCTCTTTAAATGAACTAAATGCACTTTTCAGTTTATCTTTTTTTAGCCTGCACGTTTACTTTCTAATTTAAAATCTGCATCTCTACTATATTTGTGATAGATATAAAAGGACTTACACATTAGCCTGTGCATTAACCTCAGAAGGGTGACATAGTTTCATATTTTTCTTTTATCAACTGATTGCTTTAACTTTAAGGGAAATCCAGATGGGAATTTGCATGGGAGGCATTTGTCTTTATGGAAAACTCTGTGGAGATTTACTTTCTTGGTGGGTGGTATATCTGAATGATACTTTTGAGTCTAGTCTTTGATGGATAGAAAATGAATACGCATATATATACGATGTCAAGAAGCTAAACGTCTCACTTAAGTCATTTGCAGAAGCAATCGGTCCCATTTTAGTGGAAATATCATGAAAAAACGGAATCCTTCCAATGTTCTCCACTCCCTCAAAATCTTCGAGACTCAAAATTCAAGTCACAGAATTTCTGTAATATGACCAAAACTCAGAGTCATTTTATATTAATGTGGTGAGACATAAACCAGATGTCCTTCTAACGCATGCATAGAGGGCACGTGTTGCTTGGATTCAGACAGATGTAAAATAAGAGAAACACTTCAATCATTGAACTGGCACCATGCTCTACCAGAAGTCTCGTATGAAACTTTTTTTTTTTTTGGGATTGGACTTTGTGCCATTCTCAAAGTAGACCATAATAGCACTCAAAGCAGATGATTATTTAAGTATTTAATAGTTGTTTAACCCAATTAAAAAGCCAATTGGTTGGGGGTCTGTTTTTTTCTTCAAATTTTCAGTTATTGTTAAGGCATTATATAATCCCAGCATGACTGGCAAAAGCCACTGGGAAAATATCCTAGGAAAGGAAAAGATGTTAATGCTTAATGCCTTAACTTATTAAATTATATAACAAGCTTGTATGAAAATGCCTCAGATAGAGCATTGATTTACCTTCCCCCCCCACCCCAGCTCCCTCATTTAATGGCTTCTGTGGTGAAGGTTAAGCTTCTTAACAGCAAAGACAGCAAACACAGAAATGCCACTTCACCTGGCTTAACACTCAGCTTGGCCACTAATTACTTGTGTGATGCTGGCCAAGTCACTGCATCTCTTTATTTTCAGTTTCTTCTCATGTACAAAGGTGATAATGGTGGTTACCTCATAGAATTGATACGAAGGTTAGATGAAATACTGTATGTCCAATATTTTACGCTGTGCCTGGCATATAATACACGCTATACGCACTTGCCAATATTATTGTTAGTAAATAATTTTATAAGACACAGCATATTAGAGATTTTAAGAATAATTTATTATTTATCGTCGTTAAAGAGTATCTTTATTTTTGCTTTTGCTTCAAAGATCTGTTCACCATCAATTCAGAAAATAAACACTTTTTTTTGAACCTCTTCTGAGCCTTTTGCAGAATGGAAGCATCTGGGACACTTTCACTAAATCACTCATCAGAAGGTCCATTACCATTAGTTGAACTAATGGCTACTTTACACCATTAGCTTAAATCAACTAATGGGCAGCAGCAATTTCCTCGGCTTTTTAATCTTTTTTTATGAGGGACGTTTTTTCCTACTTGGACACTTGTTTTGGTTTAAGTCTAGATGAGTTCCTTAGGATGTCTTTCTCTATATATGTATTTAAAAACATCTTGACAAATACTCCTACATTTCCTGCACTAGATTCAGTGCGTATCTTTTTAAAGCCTAAAAGCCATGAGGCAAAGAACAGAAGGAGGACAACTAAACTCTTGAAGGTGGGGCGGATTCAGGGTGCACGTGTGCAGCCCTTCTCTGCTTGTCTGGGGAAGTACCAGCTTTTATTTCCAAGTTCCCACCCTATTGTCGACCAATACTCATATAAAATCCAGTAAAATTAAACATCTAGGAAAAATGATTATGCCGTTAGATGACATGGTGATCTCAAACTGCTATAAAAGTTTTGAAGCCTCTGATTATAAATCCTATATGCACCTTGAAATGGAGTAGTAACCCTAGAATAGTAGCACTGATACAGAGTGTATTCAAAAAGGCATGTTTATGAGGGCGATTTTATTGTATTTGGAGAGAGATAGCGAGTGTGGAAGGGGCAGAAGGAGAGAGGGAGAGAGAGAATTCCAATCAGGCTTTGCGCTGATTTTGCTTTTGCATAGAGCCCAACATGAGGCTCGAACTCACAAATTGTAAGATCTTGACCTGAGCTGAAACCAAGAGTCAGACGCTTAACTGACTGAGCCACCCAGGTGCCCCTAGGGTGATTTCAGAACATCAGAATTGGTTTCCTAAATGAGTGGCAAGACATTTCCACCAGCCTTCAGCAGAACTGACTTTGTACAACTTACTTATTTATCATTCAGTATTTAAATTTAATTTGCAATCGAATCCATAATAACAGAAAACAGATCAGTGGGGTAGGAGGGTATGGATTGCAAGGGCCACAAGGAACTTTGGGGTGCTAGAAATGTTCAAGTCTTGTTTGTGCGTGTAAACATAAATTCATTTTCTAAACTCTTTGTATGCTTATAATGAGTGTATTTTATTGAATGTAAGTTATATCTCCATAAAGTTGATTAGAAATACAGATTTTACAAAGTACGTTTTTTACTTTGGGAAGAGTGAAGAAATTGAGGAATATCCCTAGTTCTCTCCTGACCTCTTTAAGATAAGTTACTGCAGACACACATCCCTTTCACTCTGCTCCACACCAGAATCCCATTACCCACTGTGCACCAAGTGGCACTCCCGGTGCAAAGAACATTATGTAGTTCAAAGCTCCTCCAACTTTGTATTCATTGCCTCATCTTTCCTGGTTGGCTAGCAAAGTCCTTTCCATTTTCCCAGAAGTCATGTCTTTAAACAAAAAGATTCGGTTGCTGGAGGGGAGGTGAGTGGGGGATGGGTTAAATGGGTGATGAGCATTAAGGAGGGCACTTTCTGGGATAAGCACTGGGTGTTATATATAAGGGATAAACCATTGGGTTCTACTCCTGAAGACAAGATTACCCTATATGTTAACCAGCTTGAATTTAAATTAACACACACACACACACACACACACACACACACACACACACACCCTAAGATATTTTGCAAGAGACTTTGGAATTCTTTTTGAACTTATGCTCACCACAAGTGTAGCTACTACCTGTCACCATACAACACTATTACAACACCACTGACTCTATTCCCTATGATGTACCTTCTATTCCTGTGAGATATTCATTCCATAACTGGAAGCCTGTATCTCCCAGTCCCCTTCTTCCATTTTGCCCATCCTCTCCTCTGGTAACCACCAGTTTGTTCTCTGTAATTATGGGTCTGTTTCTGCTACACCTGAAATTATTGTTAACATTGTGTGTCAACTCTACTTCAGTAAAAAAATATGTAAACTTGAAATCAATCTACACAAGAAAATCACAGAATGAATATATGAAATCCCTCCATAGTGTTTATATTACAGACACACTCATGATTTCATTACTAGCAATAAAACTCTTTTAAATCCAAGTTGAGAATAATGAGTGATTACTCAAGGAAGGCTAAGGATACATTTTTTTTTCTGCCATAATTACAAAGCAGGTAATTCCACACTATGCATTGAAGGAAAAGTCTTTCAACCAAAAGCAATGTATCATGGATTGCCTAGAGCCTCAGATTAGATGGGAAAGTCATCTTTCCTCCAAATTCCTTATGGGAGTACACATTTGAGGTTGCCATTTCCTACCTTTCTGTCTCTGTCCGTCTGTCCATCTATCTTTCCATTTCCCTGTCGGCTATATAGGCAGGAGATGATAATTTTCTTCATATCCTTGGGCATGTTTCACTAGTTGCAACAATGACATTTCATACCAAAAACAGTATTTGCTTTTTCCCTGATTAGGTTTATTGCATAGAAAAGTGTGAGAAAAAATTAATTTCACTCAATCCACAGTACAGAGATAACTAGCATTAATGTCATAGTGTATATATTTTCATTTTCCCCCATTGACCACATATACATATGTAAAGCAGACACTTGATGCTAGAATGTTTTTAGGCATAGATGCAATTGGCTTGAATATTTACCCAAATTCATACTATTATATATTGATAGTGAAATGTTTAATCTAGTCCATTATCTACTTTATTTGACCTGATTTTTAAAACACAATTAAACAAACATAAAGTTTTATTTTCTCCACAAAGAACTTTGAAATGAAACGCAAAAAGAAAATAAAGATGAGATTATGGAATGATCAGCTGTATACAGTATGCAACAATAGAGTCAAAAAGTGAGAGAAAGGTTTGTTGGTACTTGGGACTAACGCACCTACAATAATCCCCCCAAAAGTAGAAGAAATATGAAAAACATCTATTTACACCATTGTAAGAACTAATCAGATTGGGAGAAATTACTAGAGAAAAGAAGAACCCAGAGATAAGCTCACTACTCAAAGTTACTTTTTTTTGCGAACAGAGATGAAATTTTCTCATGATGGTGGAATAGAAGTCAATTACAGGGCACTTCTGGTGGGGAATCAGATAACCTACTTTCCTTCCTCCCCACTCTAGGCACATACACATTAAACCAGGTTTTTGAAGGGCTGGGTAACAGGGTAACAGTGAGCCAGAAATAAAACATCCCTCACCCTGACTTATGGTTCTAGTCTTCATTATGAGAATCTCGGTCTTTCAACTTATGCTACTTCTAAAGTGTAAGCCTCTTGGTTGCTGGCAAGGAAAATAAACAAAGAAACAAAAAAACAAAACAAAAAACAAAACAGACAAAAAACCCAACAAAACGTCTGGGAGGAAGATATCTTATCCTAGGACTCAAATTATTTCTAAAAATAAAATTTAAAAATGCTATGCTATGACATAGTTAGAGGTATCCAGCTGTACAAAGAATCAGACGCTATGAGTAATAATCTGCATAAATGAAGTAATAATCCCTCCAAATTTCAAATATAGGAATTATTAGATGCATATTATAAAACAATAATGCCTTCTATGCTTAGATATATAAAAGTAATGCTTGAAAATATGTACAAATGATAGAAAGGTATAAACAGTGACAGTACATTTGAAAATGGAATCAAGAACTCAGTGGACAGGTTAACAGCAGAGTAGGCAGAGCAGAAAACAGAATGAATGAACTGGAAGGTAGATTACAAGAAATTATCCAGAATGAAGTATACAGAAATTTTAAAAACATTGAAATACAGAAAAGAAGGTAAGAGATGTATAGAATAGAGAGAGAAAGTTTAAACATGGGTCCCAGAAAGAGAGGAGAGAAAAGATAATAGGCAGCAATTTTTAAAATCAATCCATGAATTAACAAACAACAAACCCCCAAACCCTAAGTAGAATAAAACAAACAAACAAACGTGAAGCCACACCATAATAAAATGATAAGAAAATAAGGTGAAACAGTCTTTTTTTTTTTTTTTAATGTTTCAGCTTTGAGAGAGAGCACGAGCTGGGGAGGGGCAGAGAGAGAGGGACAGAGGATCCGAAGTGGGTTCCACACTGACAGCAGCAAGCCCTATGTGAGGCTCAAACTCACAAACTGGGAGATAATGACCTGAGCCAAAGTCAGACACTCAACCGACTGAGCCACCCAGGCACCCCTAAGGTGAAACAATCTTAAAAGTATCCAGAAAATAGATTGTGCCAGCAGACCTGTACTACATGAAAATGGTCCTAGATGAAACTCTGAGATGCAAGAAAGAATGAAGACTAAGAAAGTGCTAAAACTGTGTGTAAATCTAAAAAAACAAAAACAAAACAAAAAACAAACATTTTAGACCACTTTATTTTAAATGTGATCAATCTTTACATTGTCAGTGAAGAAACAATCATTGTGTTAGGATTCTTTGTTGAAAACGGTAAACACAAGTTCTAGATATCTTAAGCCAAAAAATTAAAAAAAAAAAAAAAAAAGGAATGTATTAGTAGATACCAGAAACTCAGTTTGAATGAGAAATGTTGGACAAAGAATAGGAAGACCTAACAGTATGCTGTATAGTCTCATTCATACAGCATGTGCCAACTTAATGAATCAGACTCCCAGCTACTCCCCCCTTGCTTCAGTCACTTCAGTTTCACCCACAGAATACAATTTGCCACAAGGCCAGACAGGTGGGGAACCAGCAGCTCGGGTTTCTACAATGGTAAGTGGCTACTTCTTTCCCAGCCTCTATAGTGAAAAGTTCCCCAGAGAAGTTAGGGATGCTGGCAGAACTGGGTGCTTGGGTGCGAGAGAGCCCAAAACTGACCAATGCCAACTTTAGACTTCACCTTTGCCCCCCCGCCCCCCAGCATCCATACACACCACCTTTATGTATTTATGCTTTAAAATAAAACTACTTCCACGAAACAGAGTGAGACTGCTTCTCATACAACTAAAGGGAGATGACCCAAAGTCTAGTCCGATCCTGCAGGCAGGTCTGAGAGATGCCATGATGATTACCAGTGATTACGGACAAGATTAAAAAAAACAAAAAACTGTGACATTAACTACTTGCAATACATCATATATCGAAAGGTTGGGGAAAGAGGAGAGGAATTGTCTTTGCTCAGGCTGCTAAAACACAATCTCTATGCCAGTATTATGCCATGCTAAAATACTATCTCTATGCCATTAAATACCACAGTGGAGAATTCCTGAGGAGGATATCAGAAGTGGGTGGCAGAGAAGGAAGTCTGGTTAGAATGGGTATTTAAGAACATGCTAAATGTATACAGACAACTGATCTGTTTCTGCTGAAAATCCAAACTCAGATTTCAGGGGTTTAACACCACAAAGTGTATTTATCAGTCACATAACAATCTAGTGTGTCTGTTCTTGGCTGGTGAGTGGCTTTCCTACATTTGGCAATTCAGAGTTCCAGCCTCCTTCCAATCATACAGTCCACTACCCCACAATGCTACATAACCCTCTGTTTCCAGCCAGTCTTAGGGAAATTGAAAGAAGGCACATCTGCTTTTTAAAATTCTTTGGCTCAGAAGAGTCACACGCATCATTTTCATTCATATTCCACTTGTGAGTTATACCTTGGTGCCATTAGTTATGCCTTGCCCTTGTTGGGGGGGTGGACTGCTACTTCCAATTGACAAATTCAGGTCATGAAAAGGGGCAAAGCACTGTCGTACAGGTCAGCTGTCTCTGTTACAATTGATTGCTGGCTTCTGTGTCTGCCTAGACACGGTTCCACGTGCCACCCTATTACCTGATGGAGTGTTGCTGAGCGTGTTCAACTTTAGGGCAAGATGGATCCATTAATGTGCAGTTCATGGTGAACATCTTGGCTATAAATTATTTACGATCCAGTGGATGGTCATTTGATATCCACCGAAGCAAATCGTCAAGCCATGAACTACTCTCAAAAGACTAATTATTTGCTGAAACCTGGCGGTGCTTGAAACACAGTCTTAGAGGACAAATATTATTGGTGCCTGTCATAGGCTCTGTATAACTTTGTGATTTCTATGGAGAATTTAGGTGATTTTGTATCTGCTGAGTTAGGATGGAGAATTAGAATGAAAATGGAGTGTCAACTTTCACTGCAATTTGGACCAGATACATTTCTTCTTTTGCTCTGGGCCCACTCAAATTTTTGAGGCCAGCATATGTTTTGGGTCATAGACTCTGGGTCTGGAGTTCTCTCCTGTCCAGCAAGAGAGCAGGACACAGGACGCAGGATTAAAATGAGGAAGAGGCTAATGTCTGGGAGGAGACAAGAGCCCCAAGTAAGGGTCCTTGCTCTGTTTTTATTAGGATCAGAAGGCTCACAAGCATGATGGGTGTGCGCAAAGAGACAACGAAACCATGAACATTAACTCATGGGCGTAAGGGAAAGGGCTTTGGGAGATACACGGTGTTAGGGGTTTGGGTCAATACAAAACAGTCTTGGCACTGGGCTGTGGGGTGGAAGGTTGTTTACAGCAGACATGAGGCACCACCTCTGTTTACCTAAACTGACTTAGGGGATGAGAAAGACAGGGCATGCTACCTCAGGGTCAACAAGGCACCTTTGTTTTGCTAATTAGCTCTGCTCTGGGTAACTTCACCCTCCTGTGGTCTCTAGCCCTGTTTATCTGTTTATCTAATTTGGTCCTTCCTTCATGTGAAAGCAGCATTCTGCTATTCTACTAAATTGGGGGGCATTTCTGCCCTGAATACCTACTCTTATTTACCTAATCTTGGATGTTTTCATCCTGAGATTTCCTATTCCAATACCTTTGTCCTATCCTGGGGGCCTTTAGCCTTAATCTTGTTTACCCAAATTTGGGTGTGTTCATTCTGTGGTTTTCTAATTCTTTATGCCCCTTGGTGCGGGCTCAGGGATTTCCTAAGCTTATTCCCCACAGTTTTGCTATCTTTAAAATCCCAAAAGATCATAGTTTCCTTAATGTGAAGGAGCCTGAAGTATAACATTTCATTTCCTGTTTTCTTTTAAGTAAATAACTTAATTTTTTTTTTTTTAACGTTTACTTATTTCTGAATGACAGAGAGAGACAGAGCACGAGCGAGGGAGGAGCAGACAGAGAGAGAGACACAGAATCTGAAGCAGGCTCCAGGCTCTGAGCTGTTAGCACAGAGCCCAATGCGGGGCTCGAACCCACGAAGAGTGACATCATGACCTGAGCCGAAGTCAGACGCCTAACCTACTGAGCCACCCAGGTGCTCCTAAGTAAATAACTTTTTGAAGTATAATTTATATGCCATAATATTCACTCATTTTGAGTTATCAATTCAATGGATTTTAGTAAACTTGGAATTTTACAATCATCACCATGATCTCATTTTTTTAATTAAAAAAAATTTTTTTTAAATGTTTACTTATTTTTGAGAGAGAGACAGAGCACCAGCAGGAGAAGGTCAGAGAGAGAGGGAGACACAGAATCCGAAGCAGGCTCCAGACTCTGAGCTGTCAGCATAGAGCCCAAAGCAGGTTTTGAACCCATGAACCATGAGATCATGACCTGAGCTGAAGTCAGGCATTTCATCCACTGAGCCACCCAGTGTGTCCGATACCATGCTCTCATTTTAAAATATTTTTTATCCTAGGGGTGTATGGGTAGCTCAGTCAGTTAAATGTCTGACTTCAGCTCAGGTCATGATCTCACCGCTCCTGAGTTGGAACCCTGCATCAGGCTCTGTGCTAACAGCTCAGAGCCTGAAGTCTGTGTCAGATTCTGTGTCTCCCTCTGTCTTTGCCCCTCCCCTGCTCACGCTCCGGCTCTTTCTCTCAAAAATAAATAAATGTGAAAAAATTTTAAAATATTTTTTTATCCTAAGAAGAAACCTCATGTGCACTTTCTTTTACTTTGAGGGGAGAGGGTGGTCTGCATGCTACATCAGGGTTTTTTAATCCTGGCACCACTGGCATTTGGGGTCAGGTAATTCTTGTTGGGGGGGGCTGTCTGGTGCATTATAAGATGCTTAGCAGCATTTCTGGCCTCTATACATGAGATGATAGTAGCACTGTTTCTCTCCGTGTGACAAATGTCCCCCAGAAGTGGGGGAGAATCACCCCCAGTTGACAACTACTGCCCTAGATTAAAATATAAATGAGATGGCTACTTCTTGTATCATGTGGATTTATTCTATACTCCCAGCATCCGTAAGGCATCTAGGATTCCTGCTACTATACATATCCCAAGTCCCATCAGCTTAATGTTACCAACGTAGGAGGCTAGTGTTATGTTCTATGTAACAGTGCAAAGATCCAAAGATC
Organism: Acinonyx jubatus; assembly: GCF_027475565.1. Lineage (NCBI taxonomy): Eukaryota > Metazoa > Chordata > Mammalia > Carnivora > Felidae > Acinonyx > Acinonyx jubatus. The sequence goes on along the minus strand of NC_069394.1, from coordinate 69,526,310 downwards.
CTGTGGAATTAATTGTATCTTAGAAGCTGTCTATAATGGTTTACTGTTGCCCTTGTCGGGTGAAAGAAAACTTTCGAAACTTCTATATTCAGTGAAAAAGAAAAGAGAACGTTTGCCAGATAAAATGCTGTACACCAAGTGCCAGGGTCTGTGTAGATTTGCTTCAGTGAGATAAAATCTGAAATATCAGCTTTCATTTCTGTCATCACCTGATTAAATTTACGATAATTCGATGTCATCCATCTTTGGTGTTATTATACTAGAGAATTAAACAGAAGATATGAGAAAAATCACCACCTGTAAATTTTTATGTTGTTAATGTTGTTCTTATCCTTATGATTATCATGGGAGTATATAACTGTTAGGAACAAGGAGTTCTGGAGACTTCCATTTGGCCCTTTCTACCATGATAATACGGATCAAGGAGTCAATGTGGGAATTCTGACAATTTTCAAGGACATCTATTCAAAATATATAACACTTAATGGATTTAATGCAGAGTTCTTCTTGAAGAGTATCCAGTCTTCTCTTTATCAAGGAACGCTTTGTTTATGAAATAATTAACATCTAGAGATTGAACAATGATTATAATTCTTTGCTGTGGTTGCTGAAGAGAGGCTTGTTTCCTAGATCTGGGCTTTTTTTCCATGCAAACAAAGAAGGATCTATTTCCTTCAGAGCCCATTGTCTACAACTCACCCTTTAGAAATAATGTCTATATCAGGTAGGGTTTTTGGATGCAATCAACAGAAATCTTTTAGCAAAAAAAGAGATTTATCAGTATACTATTGGAGGAGCTCACAACATTGATGGGGGGGAGGGGTGGACCAAGGGCTTGGAAAGCAAGCTGGGATTAGGAAACCCAGTTGGCTGGACAGGAGGGATGACAGTTTGTGGAGACAGGGACAGTGATGTCAGGATCCACCGTGCTTCATGATTACATACATAAGTAGGTCCACTCACAGCTGATTACTCTTAGCATGTATTCACTGCTTTTGATTCCAGCAGACCTTGAAACATAGAAAATAACTTAAATGTACATATGTCCTGCAAAATATTTGAAGAGTTTTATTAAAAGTAGTTTTCATTATCTCTAAAAAGAGTTTTTATATTCCAAATATTCAGTCTAGGAGACAGAGGCACCTGAGAGTAGACATGAATAATTACCCAATCTTCAAGCATGACCTTCTTTGAGCCATTTAGCAGTATTCCCAAGGAAAGAAATGAGTGTAATTGGGACACTAGATACATTGACATCTGCTACACAACCAACCCGAAAGGTCATGTCTTGTCTAAAGCATCTTAAAACACCTGAGGGATAATTTCCTGGTTTAGAATTAGAGAAATTAATTAGGACAAATGCTCTTATTAATTTGGAAACAAAGTTGAGTTATTTGAAGATGTAAAACTAGATAAATACCTTTGGGAAAACATCTATGAACTGGCCGAGTTCTGTACTCAGTAAAGAGGGGATGACTATTTGAATAAAGGGTGTGTTCAGAGTGCAGATTTGGGGATTGAATGGAGGGTGGTACGAAGTACGAAGGGGCATATGCTATAGGTCATACAGAAGAAAATAACAAAGTCACAACCAAACAAACAAGCCAACAAAAGCAACACAATCTGTTTTCCTTTTCTGTTGTTGAAGCTAGAAGGAAAAATATAACGGACTGGTTGATAAGGTCACGTGGTTTGACATTCCTTGCAAGCCTTCAGAGGACTTCCAGCTACATGAAGGGATTATCCACAGGCAGAGAAAATGCTGAAGAAAATTAACTGGTTGAATCATAAGGAACTCTATGTCAAAAAGGAAAGCCGTGTAAATCGTGGTTGGTGGGGAGCAATTATTAAGCAATTACTTCAATTTGCTGTAAGGAAAGCAGAAAAGTATGAACTAGGCTTGGGCAATGAAAGCTAGAATTCTGCGTCCATCTGCCTTTCACTTGCTTGAGTCACATCTATTTGTCTTCATAGCCTCCGGGAAGAGAGAGAGCACCCGTTTCTTGGGAAGGTGGGGGGGTGGTTGTGGTAGATGTTATTGTTTATCTTGGTGATGGTGGTGATGCTGTTTGGGGTGGTAGGGTCGTGGGGGAAGGTTTGAAAACCCCAAGATTATTTTCCTGCACTGCTAGACCAGATTCAAGACCAGTGGAGTGAGGGAAAAGTAACTGGGACCACAGAAACCAACCCAAATGGTGTTCCATAGTCCTGAAAATAGTCTTTCTCGAATTTTTGTTCTATTAGATGCAGAGGCTGCCTTTGAAAATATCTAGGGTTCTTTCCAGGTTTCTGTTTCTTTACTAAGTGTATGGTTTAGTGAGGATGAATTATTTTATGCAGGAACACATTTTTTTCTTGTTTTGAATGAAACAAAACATCACGTAGTAAAACAAACTGCCAAGTTTTTCTTGTGCTATTTCAGACTCCACACCGACTTCCTGCCAACAGCAGGGGTCAGACAAAGAATAGCTGTATTTTTCTGGTTGAGCTCAAACCTCCATTGCCGTTGCTTTACCTTGGGTAAGGATTTAAAACTAAGTCATTTAAAAACAAAGAAGCCGTATTATATGTACTGTGGGTATTTAGATACGAGTTTTTTAAGGCAGTCTTTTGAATCCTCATTTTTTATTGCTTTGGCATGCATTCACAATTTCTTCATACTGAAAAGTCTTTCCCAAAGGTTAAAAATCAAAGTAATAAAAAATATACGTTCAATACTTATTGCGAAGATTTTCCTGATAATATCACACAACGTAAGTCAAGTAATGTTTAAATATAAGTCTTAGAATCATATGAATAATAATTAGCAATTCACATTCTCTTTACCTAAATGTGCATTGCACCTTTTCCTATGCTAATGGCCTCAATTCCTTTTCCTTATCATATTACTTAATGATGAAATCACAAGTACAGTAAGAATGGCACCTATATTTTCCTACATTTTCAGAAACCCTTGAAAACCAAGGAAGTGTAAATCACAATGAGGTAGAAAATTCTTTTTAAACTTCCTTGTTAACTGACTTTTTTTTTTTAATTTTTTTTTAACGTTTATTTATCCCTGAGACAGAGACAGACAGAGCATGAATGGGGGAGGGTCAGAGAGAGGGAGACACAGAATCTGAAACAGGCTCCAGGCTCTGAGCTGTCAGCACAGAGCCCGACGCAGGGCTCGAACTCACGGACCGCGAGATCATGACCTGAGCCGAAGTCGGCTGCCCAACCGACTGAGCCACCCAGGCGCCCCTCTTGTTAACTGACTTTAAGATGTAGGTTGTGCTGAACTTATGTGGGTGTTTTTTATTTATTTAATTTTACAAATAAGTGATGCTTGCTTACTTATTTTAGAGTACCATACACAAAACCGCACTCACACAAACTGTATACACTGCAATAAGGAAACATCACAGTAAGTCCTTAATCCCCTTGGTGGGAATTCCCTTAATTCCCTCGTTCCCTTGGTGGCCAAGATGAATTAATTCATTGCTAGTTACACTGGCTAATCCAAAGTAGTAGGAAGAGAAGAAAAATAGAAGAGAATGAAAGTGCACAGGAAAACAATTTTTTAAAAAATGAAACTATGGTTGGGTTTATTCCAAAGAGCAAATGAGGAGGTTCCCCATCCCTATGCCCTCCACGAACAATGAGGCCAAATCGGGTCAAATTTAGGTGGAAGAAGTTTCTCTGCAGATAAAATGTACGTCTCACTTTAAATAAAAAGAAACTTTAGATTAAACAAAAACGTTTTTAAACATTTTTTTCTTGGATGCCTGAGCAGTTCAGTTGGTTCAGTGGCTGACTCTTGATTTTGGTTCAGGTTGTGATCGCAGGGTTGTGGGATCGAGCCCCCTGTTGGGCTCCAGTGCTGAGTGTGGAGACTGCTTGAGTCTCTCTCTCTCTCTCAGCCCTTCTCCCCTGCTTGCACATGCACTCTCTCTCTAAAATAAAAAAAACAAAAAACCCACAAAACCACACTTTTTTCTTTAAAAAATACATATCTATTTTCTTCAGTCAATTAGATTACGAATTTTTGGAGAGCAGTCATAAGTCATTTTGTATTTTGCCAACATAGCACCACACACATGTGCATCTTGAAGAAGACTACAGTTCTCTGAAACAGAAGAAGAACAATTCAGAAAATATTCTTCGATTTCCAAAAACATCAGTTGACCAGTATGATCAACCATCTCTACATTAGAGGATCTTTACCTGAAGAATCATTTGACAAGGAAGTGTCAAGTCGTACGGAGGGAAGCTTTTCCTAATAAAGTTCTTGGTGTTGAGACAGTCTGAGCCCAGGGAGGAAGGATCTTCCCCACCAGTCCTCTGAGCTTGCACTGACCCAGCACTTGTAACTCCTGCCTCCTTCCCCTATCACTGAGGGTCACAGGCTCTGGCTGCTGTCTGTAGGCAGTTTGGGTTATTTGACCTTTAATGGGTTTATTGTTTAAATTATCTGTCATCTTTTTTTTTTTTTAATTCAAGTCTAGGGGATCTTTCCAGACCTAGACAGGTAGCATTCCTCCTCCTCTATGGAAAATGATGACTCTTCCCAGAGCTCATTGAAAGGTCTGCGGTGGGGACTAAGAACAGGGCTGACATTCCCTCCTTTCTGAGGCTGTTGAGTCAGAAGGAAAAAAACCACTATCAGCTTTTGCTTTTGGGATGATCTCTCTCTTTTTTTTACCCTAATAGCAAGGTCATAATTTTAAAATGAAAAAAAAAATGGCAGCCAAGAACACAGGTTTTTTTTTTAGCACCTTATTCACACTTGTTATCCTTCTTTCCCCCAAAATGATAATGAGGTGACACACTGTTATTGCTCTTGTTCCTGAGAAGTCCCTCCACCCAGGCCTCTGAGTCTCAGGGGCATCGTATCTCTCTGAATCACCAATGGCTTCACGCATGTCAGTCTGGACTGTTGCAGAAGATTTCTTTTTCCAGACCTGACTCAATACAGGCAATTTTCCAGCTGGTTCTCTCAGTAAATGGGCTGGAGCATCGCACCCAAATAAGGAATGATCACACCTGAACAAGGAATATATTCCATCCAAAATCTAAAGAGGCCCATGGAGTATCATGCCCCTTTCTTGAATGCAGGACAGACCAGGTACAGCAACTTATCCTTCACCTTGGAAGAGTATCTTGAGTCCACCCCAACCAGAGCCCTACAACTTGGACTGAGGTAGAAGGTCTTTGGAATTTTGTAAGACTTATTGTCCTCTTTCTGACGTGCAAATGTCTTGTGAACATATCTAGAGTAGTTGCTGCTTCCTGCGCACCAGGTCCGACCACCATAATGTCATAGATGTGATGGATCCGTGTGAAGTCTTATGGAAGGGAAAGGCAATCAAGTTCCCTGCGGACTAAAGTATTCCTGGGCCAATTTATGTGAACTAAATATAAGGCTGGAGAGTTTATACACTCCTGAGGTAGGATAGTGAAGGCATATTAGTGGCCTGGCAGCTAAAAGAAAATTGCTTCCGGGGATCATTACTATCAGATACCAAGAAAAAAGCACTTGCCAGATTAATATTCTGCAAGTACCAAGGGATGTGTTAAATTGCTCAACAATGAAACCACATGCCAAAACAGCAAGTGAGATTTGAGTTACTGTCTGTTTATCTTAGGATAATCCACAATCGTTCTCCAAGATCTATTTGTTTTCTGCACTGTTATAGCTTGCAGAGGACCCAGCTCAAGCCATATCTGGACTTCTGATCTGTAGGAACTGGGAGATAATAAATGTGTGCTGTTTGAAGCCATGAAGCTGTGGTAATTGAAACTAACAGCAAGAGAAAACCAGCAGTGGTGTTTGAGTTCTGTCCTGTCTGGTCCCCAAGACTTGTTCTTTCCCTATAAAGCTATACTGTACCAAAGAGTGTAGAACCCTGCCTTAGACGGAGGCGCTCTGGGTCACATGCAGGTGGCCCAGGACACAGTGCTTGTAACAGGGCTGGATTGCAAACATCCCTCCATTGAAAATTTGATTAAACCACCTGAGGGGTTTGTAGAGAACCCAAAGGCTAGTTTAAGTAGTAGTTCTGCAGAAGCCACTGGTGTTAACCATGTTAAGGATGCCTGGAAAGCAGAGAAGGCAGAGAAAGATCAAGATAAATGATCTTGCCTTCACAGCATAGAGACCTTTGGAAAATTAGAAGAGGATAGTGTCTATGGACCAGAGGGAGCTAAGTTAGAGCTAATCAGGGAGAGAATGATGAGGTGTTCACTTTAATGTTGATCAATAAAAAAATGCAGATATTCAAAGCTTTCAGGGAGATGACAGAGGGTACTTCATGTGGCTTTTAATTGTAAATCTTGCCTTTTTGTGAGAAACATCTTAGAGACTGCAATGGGCATCATGAGCACAGGAATTCTTTTCATTGAACTTAAATCACAGAGAGTATTACACAACTTTGAAAAAGAAAGTGATCTGTTCATTATAAGAAATCTCAAGAAGACCAGAGCAAAAGTTATTCTTGCCGACTTGTAAATCGCTGGCATTAGATGGGGAATGCAATGACAGGCATACTGGATTGCGCAGCCGTGAACCCCGGACAGGTGGATACGAGGTCCTGCAGGGTCCTTTTTTTTTTTTTTTTTTTGGCCTTCTCGCACACACACACTATGGTGGTTTCAGCAGTGGTGTAAAACGTGTTCTAACACACAGCCTCCTGGGAGCAGGGCATGTAGACTGCCACACTCGGAGGCCGGGAAAACCTATGTGAGCCTCCACGTAGGCCACGGACACAAACTCAGACTGTGAGAATTAAAAAAAAAAAATGACCTTGATGCCAGTGGCAAAGCAACGTTAAACTCTCCTAACAGGCAAATTCCATATTCTTCTTGACGAGGGATAAAACTCAGTGAACATTTTATTAAAACAGGATGCTGCTTCATCATAATGTTTTCACAGTGGGCCGAGTCACATCATCAACAGAAATTCTCTAAAAGATTTAAAAGAAAATGGGTAAATATAAGGAAAAGTCCTTTTCTCCTGCCAATATGGACACGAATAGGAAAGGAAGGTAAACTGTAAATGTACCTATAAATTCAGGAGGAATTTATCATCGTGTTTATAGAGAGTGGACCGCACCAAAAAACTCGGCGAGCTCAAATATGTCAGAATCCATCAGCTTGATCCTAAATGCCAAACAGGGGATCATCTGGGGGCCAGAGGATGAGAACAGTGAGAGCACTTTCTAAGAAGTCTCTGCAGAGACTCTGAACATGTCAGGAGGTTTGGCACGGGAAAGGCTGTTCCAGTGAGCATCCCACGGGTATACCTTTAGCACTTCACAGGTATGCTTCCGTATCGCAAGCGATGTGTAAAATTCACTTTGTTTCCATAGAGGACATAATCTGTTATTGTCATTTTTTATATAAAACACTGAGGTGTGGGGGTCAGACAAAACTCTGTGGATCAGGGTGCTCCTTCTTACAATTCAGAGGTCCAAGTGGGTAACTTAAGGCCGCACTGTCATCAAAGGAAAACTGAGTCTTTTCTGTAATAAGAGAGAACTTTACCCCTTGATTATGTCCTAGAACTACATAAAGCCATGAACAAAACAAAGCCCTTGAAAATCTCTAAGTGGAAAAGGTGACAACCACTTTTTTTTTTCAATTTTACGAAGCATGCTTCTTATTGAAAAGGTTTTTTTTGTTTTTGTTTTTGTTTTTGTTTTTTTTTTACTGCTAAAAACATCAAACAAACACAAAAGCAGAGAGAATAGTCAAACGAAGCCCCATATGCATGGCACTCCAACAATTATAAATTCATGGCCAACCTTGTTTCATTTATAACACCACCTACTTTCCTCGCCCTCTGGATTATTTTGAAATAATTCCCAGACATATCATTCCATTGATGAATGTGAAACATGCTTTCAAAAATTGGTATCTGTATTTTAAGTCTCTCAAAGGGACCACTAAAGTCACTGAAATGTGAAGGTGAGCCAAGAGTTCAAAAAATGCAGGGCTTGGGTCATATTGCATGGTATAACCCTCCCATTCTGTAAAGTTTTACACAAGTGAAATTGTATTAGATGTATTTCGAGGAAAGTCTAAAAGTGAAAAGCCAGAAACCCTAAAAAAAAGATTGGAGGATACTGCAAGGATATTTGTGGTTGATTGTGAGTGTCTCTGTGTGTGCACATGTTTCTATATTTATCCATTATCTATCTATCTATCTATCTATCTATCTATCTATCTAATTATCTATCCAAAATTAGAATATTTTTGTGCTAATGAAGAATACATCTCTTTTCTCTACACTTGCCACATTCCTAAGTTCTCTCTCATTCTTTCTTTTTTCACACACACACACACACACACACACACACACACACACACACACACAGAATAAGCAGAGAGGGGCAAAAAGAGGGACAGAGGGTCAGAAGCAGGCTGTGCACTGAGAGCAGACAGCCCCATGTGGGGCTCAAACTCATGAACTGTGACATCATGATCTGAGCCGAAGTCGGATGCTTAACTGACTGAGCCATCCAGTTGCCCCCCTAGATACTCTTTCTAGCTCACTAGTCCATAAATACCCAAGCAAACCTCTGGATTAAGAAAAATGCGAATGGTGAGCAAGAGACCTGAGATTGCTAGAGGAACACAGAATTAGTTCAGTTGCCTCAATTTTTCTAGATCTCTGGTTACTTGCTGTTGTTTGTGGACTTGATAATAATTCATACAGTCATGTGGCTTCATGTCTCCATTCCTTTGTATTCTCTGTTCCCTCTACCAGGAAGCCCCACATTTGGTTCTTCCCCTAGGAAATCTCTCTTCCTCCAATAGGCCTCAGATCAGCACTTGGAATCACTCCAGATACCTCTAGTTTTTCCTGAATGTTATCATCAAATCATATCACCAAGTAGACCCTAAACACCTGTGGGCAGCCTACAGAGCTCATTGTTAAGAGCACAGCCTCGGGAGTCCAACAATCTGAGACTCAGATATCAGTTTTGCCATGTTTCATCTGTGCAACATTAGAGAGGTCCCTAAACTTTGCTGAGTTGTAGTTTGCTTATCTATAAAATGGGGATAACAACATCTATTTTAGGATTCGTATTTGGGTTGACTCAGATAATACAGGTTGCTTTGCAAGTTGTCTTTGGATGCCAGCTACGTAACAGAGTCCATGGACTCTAAGGCATATCTTTTTAAAGATTTTTTTAATCTTTATTTATTTTTGAGAGAGAGACAGAGTGTGAGTAGGGAGGAGTAGAGAGAGGGGGACACAGAATCCAAAGCAGGCTCCAGGCTCCGAGCTGTCAGCACAGAGCCCGGCGCGGGGCCTGAACCCGTGAACTGTGAGATCATGACCTGAGCTGAAGTCGGATGCTCAGTCGACTGAGCCACCCAATCATCCCTCTAAGGCACTTAACATCTCTGAAAGGGAGTCCTGAAGTCACTGTTTGACAGGTGGTAACTCTACGGAGTTGTCATTGTCTTTGCACACATCAACCAAAATTGGCAGAATGGAAGAAAACCCCATAAATAATATTGAAACAATCATTAGCCTTTAGTAATCAACAGTTATTAGTCTATTTGTACAAACTGTTTTAAGTGCTCCATCACTGATGCCACAGTATGTAGAAAAACACAGACATTGGTAACTCTGTGTTGAAATGTGATTCAGAATAGTTGTTTAGGAAATATGAAAAAGTCTTCAAAATGCTTTAACGAACTTATTTCACTTACGGTTTTTCTTTTAATGTATGCATAGAAGTACTATATGATAAAAAAATTTACGTCTAACTAAATCTAAAAGGTGTATTTCAATAAATATAATTAAAAACTCAAAAATAAAAAGGAAATGTAGTGTTATAGTTTAGTTCACAGCTTTTTTTCCTTGTAAGTGGTACAGAAAGCTATGTTACTTTTTAAATTGATAACACCTTAGATTTGTTCTGAAGTAAATAATAACTCCATCATTTAGGATTTCTCCCTAAGTAACAGAACATGTGTCTCACGGTGGCTTAAGCAATCAGAGTATTTATCATGTTTTTAATAAGAAGTCCAGCAGTAGAAGGATTGTATGGCTGGTTTGGAAGCTCGAACATTCCATCAATGACCCAGCTCTTTTTGCCTTTTCTCTGTCATCCCTGGTGTGTTGCTTTTTATTTTCACGCTTGCAAGATGGCTGCTGTAGTTTCAGGCATCATAACTATATTCCTAACTAAGGTTCAGATTTGCTTATATCTCTTCGGAGAAAAGCGTTTGATATGCCCAATCACAGTTGTAGAAGAGCCTGCGGAAGTGTCTCACAGGACTTCTCATCTTTTAGTAAAAAGATTTTTTCCTAAGTTTATATAATTGCTACTCTTGCCTTTTATTTTTCATTATGAACTTTGGTATTTACTTGCATAGCTCTAGAAAAATGTCTCTCTTTTTTTCTTTTTTTTTTAAATTTTTTTTTTAACGTTTATTTATTTTTGAGACAGAGAGAGACAGAGCATGAATGGGGGAGGGTCAGAGAGAGGGAGACACAGAATCTGAAACAGGCTCCAGGCTCCGAGCTGTCAGCACAGAGCCCGATGCAGGGCTCGAACTCACGGACCGTGAGATCATGACCTGAGCCGAAGTCGGCCGCCCAACCGACTGAGCCACCCAGGTGCCCCATCTCTCTCTTTTTTTTTTTCTTGATCAACTTAAATTTATAATTCAACTGAGGGAAAAAAGACATTAATATTTTTTATTTTTATTTTAGAGGGAGAGAGCATGAGAGCAGGGGAAAGGGGCAGAAGGAGAGAGAGAGAGAATCTGAATCTTAAGCAGGCTGTATGCTGAGCCTAGAGCCCGATGCAGGGCCTGATCCCATGACCCTGGGATCATGACCTGAGCTGAAATCAAGAGTCGGACGCTTAACCAACTGAGTCACCCGGGCACCCCGAGAAATGACATCTTAATGATGTATTCAGTTGTTCTCTCTCAAGAGCAAAGGATATCTTTCTCCTTGTTCAAGCCTTCTTTTGTCTTCTTTGGAAATGTTTCGAAGTTTTCCTTACATAAGTTTTACAAATTTCTTGTTCAGTTTTTTCTGAAGGATTTTATAGTCTATTTTGCTTTGGAAATAGGGCTCCCTCCAATGTTCTATCTCCTAACTGGTTTTTGTTGGTGCATTGAAGGCTACTGATTCCTCTATGTTAATTTCCCATTCTGCTTTACCACTGAATTACTTTACTGAGTCTATATGAATTTTATTTTTAAAATAAGGCCAAAGAATTTCTTTCATTGCAAGTTACTATAGTTATATAATATTATGAGTTAAATAAGCTTTTGGAGGATAGTCTCATGGCAAAAACACAATTGCGCTTTAGGAAAAATGCATTTTCCCAACAGCCAAGTTCCAAAGAAACTTTTAGAACACTACCATATAGATGAACAACTGCAGGAGTAGTTTAGCTGTGAATACAAAAACTCAGAACATTTTTTTGTCATTTAAAATATATGGATGGGGCGCCTGGGTGGCACAGTTGGTTAAGCGTCCGACTTCAGCCAGGTCACGATCTCGCGGTCCGTGAGTTTGAGCCCCGCGTCAGGCTCCGGGCTGATGGCTCGGAGCCTGGAGCCTGTTTCCGATTCTGTGTCTCCCTCTCTCTCTGCCCTTACCCCGTTCATGCTCTGTCTCTCTCTGTCCCAAAAATAAATAAAAACGTTGGAAAAAAATTTAAAATATATGGCATATTTCCCAGTTCATTTATGTATTCATATTCTTTTATAGTATGAATTTAGCGCTATCCCTTTGAATGATTTTTAACTATAGTTTTGCTATTAAACAAGTACATGATCAGAATTACACTTGGAGTTTGATACATTTTCCTTTAAGGAATGACTTTCTCCATCTTTGCCGTTTCCAATGATACACTGAATGCTCTGTGCACTTAAACTTTTTTCTGAGTCTGTTGGTGTCTCTTTAATTTTTGCAATCAAAGAAACTGGGTAAATCACTTTGCTAAGGCAGCAACACTTGTTTAGTGCACAATAAATGGTAATCTAGAAGTTTTTAGATTTATTTTCTTCACAGACTGGTAAGATGTAATTTTCCTCAACTCAGCGTATTGATTTTATGGACCCTATCATAAAAGTCCCAAGCCTGGGAAGCGACTATTCAGTACCCCTGGCTCCACAGAGAACCAACAAACTTCACACGAAGATACCCTGCAATTTTCTTCAGAAGCACATTTTAGTGTTTAATAGCCCATAAGGTTCTCAGAAATTTTTTCTTATATCCCTATTAAATTACCAGTGGTGAAGAGGGTTTGAGTTTCAATCCTAAATCACTGGAATGAATTCCCTTTCCTAGGGAAACAGACATCCACATAGGATCTTGAAGAAGTGCTGTCTGTGTGAAATAAACTGAAAATATTACCCTTTTGGCCTGGAGCAAGAGATGTTCAATCAACCGCCCGGCTCCCCAAAGTGTTTGCGCTGCAGTAAGCTGGACAATTGTCATCAGATGGTCTTAGACATAACCCTCTTGGACTCTCATGAGTAACACTCACCCCAGGACGGAAACTGGCCGCACAAAATGAACTACGATGCGGAGTCAGACAGGTTGCAGCCGCGCTGGCAGCTGGTGGGTTACGCACACAGACGCACTCCAGCCCATCTCAGCAGACACACCGTGTCCGAGCAGATGAGGACGGGCTGAGCCAAGCTCCCGGTTAGTGTCTGTGCCACCTGAGCCGAGACTCCCCTACCAGGTGTGGTGCTTCCCCCAGCACTACTGGGGGTCATTTCCGGGGCAAGACCTCCTTTTCTTTTTGGCTGTTTTTTTGCTTTTTCTGGTTTGCCTGGTGTTTGACTTTGACACGTTTGAGGATTTCTGATTGTGGATAGTCTCATGTTTACAGGAACGGGCAGAAACTCTCGCGACTGGATAGCATGATGGTTCAGGGACGAATGCCATTCATCCGCTCTGACGAAGAGGCAGGAATGACAGACAACACATGGGACAGCTGCCGGGAGGTCCTCCTGAGCATGTGGCAGACTACTTGTGAGCAGTAAACAAATTTTATTGTCTTAAACCACTAAGATTTAAAAAAAAATTTTTTTTAACGTTTACTTATTTTTGAGACAGAGAGAGAGCATGAACAGGGGAGGGGCAGAGAGAGAGGGAGACACAGAATCTGAAACAGGCTCCAGGCTCTGAGCTGTCAGCACAGAGTCCGACGCGGGGCTTGAACTCACGGACCATGAGATCATGACCTGACCCGAAGTCGGACGCTTAACCGACTGAGCCACCCAGGCACCCCAAACCACTAAGATTTTTAAGTTTTTTTTTTAAACCACTGTATACCTAGCCTTTCCTGGCCAACACAATTTTGAATCACAATTTGAAAGTGTTGCATTCTGCTTTTCTAATTTAACACTAGCATTTCCCACATTGTGCAAGATTTTAAAATAATTACCCATTCAAAACTGGGGTAACAAGCCCTTAAGGAAGGGTGCCTGGGTGGCTCAGCTGGTTGAGCGTCCTACTTTGGCTCAGGTCATGATCTCTCGGTTTGTGAGTTTGAGCCCCCTGTGGGGCTCTGTGCTGACAGCTCGGAGTCTGGAACCTGCTTCGATTCCGTGTTTCCCTCTCTCTCTGCCCCCGCCCGCTCATGCTCTCTTTGTGTCTCTCAAAAATAAATAAACATTTAAAAAATTGGGGGAAAAAAGCCCCCAAGGAGATGTATCTTCATTTACTTAACTAATCCTTTATGATCAATTATTTAGAAACCCCCCCTTTTAATATAAACAATGTTGAAGATGGATTAATAGAATTTCTTCAGATTATTTTCCAAGAGTCAGCTACTGATTTCTTTATCAAATTATAAATTAATGTACGTACATCTTCTTAGTCTCAAACCATGCAAAAGGTTTGAGCATTTTATAACGGACCACGCTGAGGCCAATACACTGCATAACAGATAATCTTGACAGTGGTTGTAAGTGTATCGTTGAAGATAACAGAAGAGATAGGTCTACACAGCACTGTGCTCCAGTCTACCTCGGACTAAGTCACTAGCCTTGCTTTCTGGCCAGAGAGGCCCTAGCTAGTGCTGCTGTCTAGGGTATGGCCTCGCTGTCACCGCAGCAGTCCTCACCAGCTGGAGAACCAGGCAAGTTCCATGGCTGGTGGCTCGTAACCCCGCTGGTACTCAAGCTCTCAAGTGCCGGGACAGAGCACTCAGCAGGGCTCCCGTCTCCAGCAGAAGTGTCCCGGAGGCTGCGGAGGCTGGAGACCCTGAAGGATCTGATTGGGCAGGTGGTGAGAGAGGCTACCACCGAGGACAGTGCAGCCAATGAGAGGTGGAAGCGTGGACACATTCCTCTACTGTCTTCATCTCAGATAGAGTCTGAAACACAGTAGCTTCCTGTCTTGCCTCTCTGAGGATGCTGGGCAGGAATAAACTCAACCTGTTGCCAGGCCACGTTGTCCAGTAATGCACCCTCTTGTTTGCCCTTCCCTCCTCTGGCCTTCCTGCATTTTCCCTTCATTCTTGCTTCCCTGGCTGAGCGACACTCAAAACACGTTCAGACGTGAAGTTTTGTCTCCAATTTTGTTTTCTAGGGAACCTAGGCCATGAAGATTGCCATTACTTGAGAAAACACCAGGAAAATGAGAGGAAAAATTACTCTTTGTGTTAGCACTTTGATACTATTCTCGCTATGTTAACATGGCTAAACACGTTGCAAAGGAGACCAAAATTCCTAGTTCAAATTCGTGTTAACCTATGCATATCACCAAAAAGCTTTGGGGTTTGTATAGCTAGGCTAATGGGGGCTTTTTAACATTCCATAAACACTAGGGATATACTTTGTGCATATAAGCAGGATACTTTGAGCAGAAACAACAAGGAGAGGAAGATAATCTTCTGGGAGATGGAAGGAAGGAAGGAAGTAAAAGGAAAGAAAGAAAAAGGGAAGGAAGGAAGGGAAAGGAAAGAAAGAAAAAAGGAAGGAAGGAAGGGAAAGAAAGAAAAAAGGAAGGAAGGAAGGAAGGAAGGAAGGAGATAGAAAGGGAAGGGAAAATGAAAGGAAGGGAAAGGAAGAGCAAGAGAGAGAAAGGAAGGAAGGGAAACAAATATGTCAGATAATGTCTAAGTGCTAAATTAACTACTCTATATCAAGAACTTGTTTTCTTTCTTTTAACTCTGGATCTAACAAGATATATAATTATAAATAGAAAATGGAAGTAGTATATTAGTATATTTATGTTTAACTATTAGAGAAAATACGGTAAACATAAAAAGCACAAATTTAATACATTTTGCTAACGGCTTTTTTGTTTTCTGAACAGGTAGTATAGCTAGGGTTTACGGTTGAGATGTAAAACTGTAGGAAAGAAAAATCTTCATAGTGCTTGTCCAGCAAACTTATGCCTTTAAAGTCATGTGGACAATTAAAGCGGCAAGCAGAAAGTTTACGTCATGCCCTTGGATTGTTCTTGCTCACCAACCAATGAAACCACGTGGCTTTAACCCAGTCCTTGTCATGACATTTTAGGAGGGGGATGTGCAACACACCTACCCAAGGGAGGCGGTGTAGAACATGCCTCATATTGATGCTTTGAGGAGCTGAGTATTTATCCCCCAACTGTCCATCTGTCATTGACTGGATCTGCTTCCGGAGTCATTAACTCTCTTATCTTGCACGTGGGCACACAGAGCTCCCACACCCAGCAGCAAGCTGTGTAACAGATGCCCACATTCCTTAAAGCCTATTATCCTGTCATTTGGCTGTGCTCTTTCTGAGAACTTTTTCAGGAGCCCCTGAGGGCTGGGCTGCCTGAATTTACACAGCAGCCTGGAAGTATCAGGGAATCAAATCCCTGTTCTGTCTCTGTAGCCGGTAACTCTTGGGAGCTGCTCCATCTCTTCTTTGGTAAAATAATTCTAAAATCCTGAGACGCTACTCAAAATATGCTCTGTTGTCTGGTGCAGCAACTGTACAGTCTGCTTTGGAAAGCATCACTCCATTTGGCTAGATGACACATAATGCACACCCAGTAGGTGTCATTTCCGTTCTCTATCTGTATTATCTGCTCAGGCTGCTATAACGAATCACCATAGACTGGGTGGTTTCAAAAATAAGCATTTAGATCTCATAGGTCTGGAAGCTGGGAAGTCCAAGGTCAAGGGGCCAGCAGGTTCTATTCATAGGGAGGACTCTCTTCCTGGCCTGCAGATGACTGTTTTCCCACTGCGTGCTCATGCACCAGAGAGAAAGGGCTCTGGTGTCTCTTCTTATAAGAGCACTAATCCCACCCTGAGGGCTCCACCCTCATGGCCTAGTTACCTCCCAAAGGCTCTGCCTCCTAAAGCCATCACACTCAGGGTTAGGTCTCCAACATACGGAATTTGGAGGGACACAAACGTTCAGTTCATAGCACTATCTTCTGTCCTCCAACTTCACTATTTGCTTTCCACTGTGCCTCTCTCCTCAGGTTCATGAATGTCCTCAGAATGAAGCCTGGTAACAGAAATTGCTAGCTCAAACCCAGCTTTCAACTATACCTTTCAAGGGAATTAGAGGCATCCACCGCTGGGTTCCACAAAGTGTCTGGGTCATTTGTAAGGTAATATTTACTTCTCTGTGATAACATTTCATGCACAGTGCCAGGAACACATTAGGTGTGTGTGTGTGTGTGTGCATATATATATACACACATATATACATATATATACACACACAGATATGTATACATATGTATGTATAGATATGTATAGACATGTATGCATATATGTGTATATATGTGTGTACATATACGTGTATATATGAAGATACCTATGACAATAAATTAAAGGGAGAATGTGTTTGGGTTGAGAGTTCGAACTATGAAGCCAGACTTCCTAGGTGGTCAAAATCCTGGCTCCATCATTTGCCAGCTGTACAACCTTAGGAGATTCAAGTAACCATGTTTTCTGTCATTTCCTTAGCTGTAACTACAGATATCAGCAGTACCTAACTTCCAGGATTATGAGGATTAGATATGCTAATACAAGTGGAGTGCTAAGAGGAGCACTTCGGTCAGAGTAAGTTTTTAGTTATTACTGTGGACATCTTCCCCGCTGAGACTAACAGAGAGCCTCCTTTTCTATGGTTTATTCTTTAATACTTTTGTTGTTCCATAGTTCCATCGGAGTATCACCACTGGTCTGGGATTTTTGTTCTCTCTCTCACTTTCCCATTTATTTTGCAAAGTTGGTAAGTCTTCACAGATGGCAGTATAATGGGTAGTAGAAGGCATTGCTTTTCGGTTTTTGTTTTTGTTTATTTTTAATTTAATTAATTTTTAAATTTACATTCAAGTTAGTTAGCATATAGTGCAATAATGATTTCAGCAGTAGATTCCAGTGATTCATCCCCTATGTGCTTTTTCTGTTTTTTTTTTTTAATGTTTATTTATTTTTGTGAGAGAGTGTGCACAAGTGGGGAGAGGCGGAAAGAGAGGGGGACAGAATCCAAAGTGGGCTTGGTGCTGACAGCAGAGAGCACGATGCGGGGCTCAAACTTGCAAACTACAAGATCATGACCTGAGCCAAAGTTGGACACTCAACTGACTGAGCCACCCCTACACCCTGAGACATTGCTTTTTCTGTTATCTTACTTACAGAGATCATCTACTACCCATTCAACTACATGGCTTCCAAACTTGCACCAGCATCCCCTGGGGTGCTCTTCGGGCATACGCATTCCTGAGCTCCATCTCAAACCAGCTAAAAGCAGAATATCTGGGCAAGAGGGCTCAGAGAGCTGAATTTAATAAGGTATGTGAGGAATTCTCATGATCCTGTTTCTTATCTGTCTGCAGATAGATATTTGCTCTGGTTCCTTGGGAATGGATCCCAGTATCAGCCTCCTTCTGCTTCATTTCCTAAAGGCCCTCAGTCTTGCTACTGTAAATTATCTTTTGTCCTTAAGAGTTTCAGGCTGAACACAATGAAGGGAAGGGAAGGCAGAAGCTGCTGGGTCATTTATTTGCTCTTGGAACAGAGAACACAGCCCCAGTCTTACTGATTGCCTTGGCCCTGATGGCTCTCAGGTGCATCACTAATGTTTATAGTTGGCTTTATATAGACCTCTCCAGGGCTGGGGGGAATGCAGCTACTATGGAATCTGAAAGTAGAATGTTTTGGCAGCCTGACCTGTGACCAAACTGCCATTCTCCTTGTTCTTAAAGCTACAGAGGTTGATTTTAGACATTCAAAAGTAGGGACGTTATCTACCTCCTTCACACATGACTCACTAATCTCTTCTGCTCATACATTTTAATTTATTTTATTTTATTTTATTTTATTTTGTTTTGTTTTATTATTTTATTTTTTCATACATAATTTTAAAGTCCATAGAGTATATATGCACTTTGTTATTTTTAAGATCACTTTAATGAAAAATAATATGACTTGGTGCTTAAATAGTTCAAGTAAGAATTAAATAGTTTGGAAATCTCGTAGGTTTATGGCTAATATTCTTGCTTTTAACAGAGGCTAACCACCTATCTGGCACATCAAAAACACTACAACAGGTACACCTGGGGTTGCAGGATGAAAACTATAGCAGTTATACTTGTAAAGCACTGATGACATCATACAGTTCACTCCTTCCTCTTGCCAACTCATAAAGAAAAGCAGTAGTTCAAAAAAGTACCAGTATTATGCACAAATCCTAGGTAAAAACGTTAAAATTCTATTTTAAAATGTAACTAGGTAAGGGGCACCTGGGTGGCTCAGTTGGTTAAGCGTCCGACTTCGGCTTAAGTCATGATCTCACAGTCTGTGAGTTCGAGCCCCGCATCGGGCTCTGAGCTGACAGCTCAGAGCCTGAAGCCTACTTCAGATTCTGTCTCCCCCTCTCTCTGCCCTTCCCCACTCACATTCTGTCTCTCTCCCTCTCCCCCTCTCTCTCAAAAATAAATAAAAATTAAAAAAATAAAATGTAGCTAGGTAAAGTTCTAATTTTTAAAGTTCTAATTTTAAAATGTCTTTTCATGGTTCTTCTCACTTATATATACACAGAACTTTGAAATGCTATAAAACTTGAGCACTGCTGTGATAATAATATCAAATTGGGACAGCTAGAAATGCAGTGCATAATATATTGTACTGATTATTTGCCTTTTGTATCAACTATTCTTTTTTCTAATTCTTTTTAATGCTTATTTATATTGGAGAGAGAGAGAGAGAGAGAGAGAGAGAGCGAGCATGAGCAGGGGAGGGGCACAGAGATGGAGACAGAATCCGAAGCAGGCTCCAGGCTCTGAGCTGTCAGCTCAGAGCCTGAAGTGGGGCTCGAACTCACAGACTGTGAGATCATGAACTCACTCACAAGCCATGCAATTATGACCTGAGCAGAAGTCTGATGCTTAACCGACTGAGCCACTCAGGCACTCTTACATCAACTGTTCTAAATATCAGCTATGGAGATTGGAATACTTAGCATTTACTATTCCTTTCAACTCACATGTTTTATTTATCTGGTGTTCAGATGAGCCGGTCAAGACTCAGTTCAAGCACTGCGTTGCCCCAGAAGCCACTATATGGCTTCCCCCACAGGCTCTCTGCTGAATGCAGGTGTAAGTACATTCTGCATAATCTACCTCTTTTTTTTTTTTTAAGATTATTTATTTATTTTGAAAGAGAGTGAGAGTGGGTGAGGGGAGGGCAGAGAGAGATAGGAGAGAGAATCCCAAGCTGGCTCCATGCTTTGCATGGACCCCATGACCATGAGATCATGACCTGAGATGTCACTTAACTGACTGAGCCACCCGGCACCCCCAGAATCTGCCTCTCAAGAGTCCAAAGCAAACTCTATGTCAAGATGAAGCACCCTTCCTAGTTCTCACTTATATTCTATGTGACAAAATGATTTCTTAGTATTAATCTCATCAAATTAAAACTGAAGCATCAATTGCTCCTAACTATACTTTGGCTATATTGACATTCATTTCTACAGAACTGAGGGAGTGGTTTCTGGACTCATTCATTAATTCTCAAAATGCCGCTTCCTCAAAAACAGGATCTTAAATACTGGTTGGATGGGAGAACGTTCAGTATGACAACTGAACATTAAAGGTAGTTTTGTCATATATGACAGACTAATGTTTTGTCAAATGACAGAGAGTAAGATCGAGGATTAACACATGATGGCTACTCTTAACCACTCTTATGTAACACGGTCTTGGAAGATCCAGCCAGCACAAGAGAGGGAAAGATTAGACATGAAGACATAAAACTGCCCATATTTGCAGATCATTTGAAAGTCTATGTAAAAAAACTCTCAAGACCTCTACATAAAAACTCCTAGAAATTATAGGCAACTTTAGTAAGATCAAGGATACAAAATAAACATACAAAGATCAATTGTATTTCTATATGCTGGCGATGAACACATAGATAATGAAATTTAATACAGATTTCATTTATAACAGCTCCCCAAAACAAAAGACTCAGGTTAAATCTAACAACTCCTGTACAGGACGCGTGTGTTCATGCGTTGAAAGACTCAGCGTGGTAAAGATGTCAATTCTCCTCACATTGACATAGATATGCATTGCAATGCCTACCAAATCTGAGCAGGAATTCTTTTTTAGATATAGACAAAATTATTCTAAAATGTATATGGAAACATATGGGTCCTAAAACAACTAAAACAATCTGAGAAAGAATATGGTAGGAGGAATCATCCAATTTCATCAGTTACATAGCTACAATAACCATAAGTGTGATGTTGGCAGAGGGACAGACCCATCGATCAGTAGAACCAGTAGATGACACAGGCACACAGATCAACAGAACAAAGCAAAGAATCCAGAAGTAGACACATACAGATGATTTTTGACTAAGGTGCAAAAGCAATTACGTGGAGGCAGGGCAATCTTTCAACAAACTGTTCTGGAGCAACTGGATATCCATAGGCAAAACAAAAACAAAAACAAAAACAGCCCAAAACCCCGGACAAAAACAATAAACTTCAAATTATATTTCAGATCGACGGGAAGATTAACTTAATATAAATCATGGATATTGATATATAAATACATTGTTTAAAGCTATGAAACTTTTAGACAAAAGCTTAAGAGAAAAATTTTTAGGAGCTAAGGCTAGGTAAAGAGTTCTTAGGCTTGACACGAGAAACATCACCCGTAAAATAAAAAAATTGGTAAGGTGGAATTCATTAAAAGGAAAAAAGCTTTGAAGAAGGTGAAAAGACAGGCTACATGCGGGGTGAAAACATTTGCAAACCGCACATCTCACAAAGGATGAATATCTAGCATATATACAGAACTCTAAAAATTTGAAAGTAAAAACAAAACCAACAATCCAATTATAAAAGGAGCAGAACAACTCAAGATATGTTTCCCAAAACAGGATATAAAAATGGCAGATGGGCATGAAAAGATGTCCAATGTTATTAATAATTCAGGAAATGTAAATTAAAACCATAAGGAGATATCGCTATGCACCTATCAGAATCATTCAAATGACCAAGTGACAAGTGACAAGGCCATATGTATGACAAAGTCATATAACCTGAATGGTTGTATAATGTAGATTCCATTTATATAACATTCCTTTTATTAATATTTTTATTAATAACCATAAAATTTACCTATTTAAAGTGTGCTATTCAACGGTTATAGGATATTTGCAGAGTTGTGCAAATATCACCCAAATCTGAGTTCATAATATTTTTATCACTCCAAAAAGAAACCCCACACCCATTGGCAGTCACGCTTATTCTCTCCTCCAAGGTCCTGAATGAATTTGCTTTCTATCTTCATGGATTTGCCGATCCTGGACATGTCATATAAACTGAATCATATAATAGGTGGTCTTTTGTGAATGTTTTTTTTCACCTATCATAATGCTTTCAAGGGTTCATCCATATTGTAACATGCATCAACACTTCATCTGTTTTTACTGTCAAATAATACTACGTCATATGAATATACTCCATTTTGTTTTATCCATGCATCAGTTGATGGACATTTGGGTTGTTTCCACTTTTTGGCTACTATGAATAAGTGCCATGAATGTCTGCATGCCAATTTTTGTGTGGATGCATGCTTTTATTTTCCTTGGGCATAGACAAAGACTGAAATTTCTTGTTCATATGGTGACTATACATTTCACTTTTCGAGGGACCGCCAAACTGTTTTCCAAAGTGGCTGCACTGTTTTGTAATACCCCCAACAAAATGTTAGGGTTCCAATTTCTTTATACCCTCACTAATAACTGTTATCTTTTCATTATAGCCACCATTGTGGATGTGAAATGGCATCTCACTGTAACTTTAATATGGATTTAATGAATGGCACTGTTTCATGTACTTGCTGGCCATTTGTAAATCTTACTGGGAGAAATATCCATCATAATCTTTGCCATTTTAATTGGGTTGTCTTTTTGTTATTGAGTTTATATATTATGGATACTAGACTCATACCAGATACATGATCTGCAAATGTATTTTTCCTATTTTGTGCATTGTATTTTCACTTTATGGTATGATTTGGAGCACAAAGTTTTTTCATTTTGATGAAATCCGACTTATCTATTTTTCCCTTTGTTTATTGTGCTTTTGATCTCATAGTTAACCAATCAAGGTGAGCTTGGTGCAAGAAAAGGGTCCAACTTTATCATTTACTTATGCAGATATCTAGTTTTCCAGCCTCTTTTGTTGAAAAGGCTATTCTTCGTTAATTATCTTGGCACGCTTGTCAAAAATGATATATCATTTGTGAAATGACAGAATTATTGAGATGGAGAAGAGATTAGTGGTTGCTAGGGGTTTAGGAGATGGTGGAGACAGGAGGGAAGTTTGAGATATTTTTATAAGATTATAAGACACATAGCTGAATATGAACTTTAATGTAGGACACAGGCCAAAAAAGATAAAAATAATAAGGAAGAATATGCTGAAGTTAAGCCTATTTTTTTCCTCTAAGTTAGAAAGAGGACAGAGGGAAAATTATAACCTGAAGTATTCTGCATCCAATAATTACAACGGGCTTCCTAAAGATAAAATGGTCAAGAAGTTGTAAGAAGAGAAAAAAAGCTGCATGAAATGTTTAGAGAGATTGGCCTGGAATCCATATGGGAGCAGGGGATATCTAATTTGCCCTAGAATGACACAAACTTAGCATAGTGAGCCAATGATGGGAAAGAGTTATCATCAGGATCTTAAAGTCTCAGCATGAGGAAGTAGCCAATGTCCAGAAGGGAGAAGGGTGTGTTGGTGGCTGCCAGTCCATGGATGACAAATGACACCAACAAATCCCATCCTATGACTTCCACTTCCAAACTGCGGTCTTGGCATCACAGAAATCCACGTAACATAGTCACCATTCTGGCGAAATTGGTGGGGCAGGACCTTAAGTTAAGATTAAGTTTCAATCACCCAACAGAACGAGTTCTCTAAAATGCAAATTATGTTGCCGGAGAGACGTCAGAAAAAAATGCTTTTGTAGAATACATGAGTTTGTAGACTGAGACTTTTACCTGCATTAAGTTTTTAACTTAACAGTAACCATCAGAATTACAATTTAAGAGCACATATTTCTTCTTTTAATTCAAAGAACTTTCAACAGAATACCTGAAAATGTATTGTATAAATCTAATGTACCCTGAGTCTTCTTACAGGCATCCTATTTTTTTTTAACTCCTCTAGACACATCTGCATGATTATAATGAAAACACTAAGAAGTTATAAAACTTCTCTAACTTTTCCAAGCCTTCACAGTTTGTTTGAGACAGTCATTTCTAGTTGTTTTACTGGACCTCAAATTTTGATAAGTATAGTTACTATCATATTTTATGTACTTAAAAAACATAGTTTAAACAAAGAAAAGTTATTTAGAATTAATAAGCATTTTTTCTTACTAAAGGTTATTTCATCAAACTGATAATTACTTTCCTGTAAGCTTATAATATGAAAATATTATTAAGTTTTAGGCAGAGAAGCATTAAGACATGTGTAATGTAATCATTGTATATATATGGTGTGGAAGTGTTGAATCACTACATTGTGCACTTGAAACTAATGTTACACTGTATGTTAACTGGTTGGAATTTAAATAAGAACTCAAAAAAATCATTATATTTTATTCCAAACCATCATTATGTTTAACCTCACTGATTTTCAATATTGAGGAAATGAAAACTCCTACCATAACAGTTTACGCTATGAGAATGTCTTCACAATGGAAAGTCACTTTTACCCCTCTGCTGGTTTTGGGTAGGAGAAATTTTTTAGGATCTTAAAAGATTCCTTTTTTTTTTTCCCCTAAAAAGAGGAAAGAAAAAATGGGCAACAGCCAACTCCCTCAACAGCTACCTAGACCTCTTGTCAACTCTATAATCAGTTTCTGTTTGTGGCAAGGATTTCCTACGAGGAGTTGATCTCTCTCTCTATCCTCTAATCCTTTGTCACTGCCAAATTCACTCTCTCATATTCACTGCCGACTGAAAAATGCTTGTCAGAAATGGCCTCATATCCAAGATCCCTTCATTCTGGCCCCTCAGGTCCACTCTTCTGGCTGTTTCAAAAGGTCCCTCCAGCCCTGGTAGATAATCTATTTTCAACTGACTGGCTGGACACTGGAGAAGGATATTTGTCCTTACCCAGTCCTGAGTGGTCAGTGTAGCTTCTGAACCTACGGTCCCCATGTTGGGACCTCCCAACAGGTCTTTTTCTCCCTACTTCCTCAAGCCACACTTTTGTTTCTCTGGTTCTAGCCCCAGTATACCACCCCTTGCCAGTATTATCAGTCAAAATTTTGACACCTTTATTAAGTATAGTTTAAGCAAGTATTCATAAATTGTGATGATATTACTTTCTAAATTTACTTTCTAAATTCCTAAATTACTTTCTAAATTTCTCATGTCTGAATGAACCAAAACAACAAACCAAAGCAGGTAACATTTGGGTCAACTAATTATAAGATACTTTTTGAATGAACAGTTGATTTGCTTTGCAGTTACACTAATAATTCTTGTTAACATGTCAGACATGACTGGGCTGTAAAATATTTAGTCTAGTTATGTAGGTGATTTTAATAAACAGACTGGTTCAACAGCATACTAATCTAACCATGGATTTGGTGGTTGGTTATTAAGGGTCAGTGGTTAGAGTTCAGAAGATACTGCTAAAAACTTCTTAAAAGATGATGTCAAAATATTATGTGACTTAATCAGTTTACAAATATTCATCATGTACCCATTGTATAAAATCCACTGCACCATAAGTGAGCAGACATGAATTCTACCTTCACTGGTTTACAGTCCATTTAGAGGTTGACAGGCCAACTGACAGGCCAGTTTTTATGAATAAAGTTGTATTGGAACACAACTACACCTATTGATTTACATATTGTTTTTGGCTGCTTTTATGCTAGGATGACAGAGTTGAACAGTTGTGACACAAACTACATGACCTGCAAAGTCTAAAATATTTACAGAGATATCTCATCTTTAGAAAAAGTTTTCTGACTTCTGGTTTACTATAAGGTCACAGGTATAATAGCAATTTCACAGGTATGTCATTAGAGGAATTGAGAAGAAAATAAGAGGCATTCGAGCATTAAGAAAGAGGCCTATTCAAATTAGACACTTAACAAATGTTGTTGAATATACTGAAGTTGTCATTTGATTTGAACCTTGAAATACTTGAATTTGTGAGATGGGTTTATACTGGCAACCCAGCCAAGTGGAACATGCGAACGAAATTTCAGAATGTCTTCTTCTGTGTCCCTCTACTTCCTACTTGCCTGCAGTCACTCCCTATATTCCATCCAACAAGACTTCTTGCCCTTCTCCTCAATGGTCCTACTCTGTTGCCTGGCTCACACACGTTGATTTTAACGAATGTATCTTCTCATTCTCTTATCGTCGTCTACCTATGGAATCCTACCACTTCTTCAAAATTCACATAAAATATTCTTCTATTCCAATAAAGCCTTCTCTCCTTGTCCTCACTTTTGGAAGCACTTTCTCTGACACTTTTCTTCTCTAAACTTTATCCACACTTCTTGTGACATCCACCCCCATACATTAGTCTTGTATGTACAGTAGACTGCTTGACTGTAAGTTTCTAGGGGGCAAAATTTATGGTTTACTTATTTTAGTTCCTCTCGATAGTAACAACTGATCAGTGAGAATGTAATGAATGATAACTGCTACCTAGCCCCCTCTTTTTTTTTAACCTCTTCAGAACATTTATTGTTATCTGGTCTTTCTTTCCCTCCCTCCCTCCCTCCCTCCCTCCCTCCCTCCCTCCCTCCCTTCCTTCCTTCCTTCCTTCCTTCCTTCCTCCCTCCCTCCCTCCCCTCCCCTCCCCTCCCTTCCCTTCCCTTCCTTTCCCTTCCCTTCCCTTCCCTTCCTTCCTTCCTTCCTTTCCTTCCTTCTTTCGTAGGTTTCATGTCCAGTGCAGAGCCCAATGTGGGGCTTAAACTCATAACTCTGAGATCAACACCTGAGCTGAGATCAAGAGTTGGATGCTTAACCGACTTAGCCACTAGCCCCCCTCTTATTGATTGTTTTGCTTAAGGGCTGTGTCCCATCATCAGAATATGGACATGATTTGAGTATGGACCTAGTCTGTCTTTTTCATTGCCATGTCCCACTGCCTAGTGCATCCTACCTGCTCAATTAAAATGTGTTAAGTGAATTAGTGGCTGAGTGAGTGAATTAAATCCTAAACCTGCCGTTTCAGAAAGTGCTGGTAGTGCCTTCATACACTGCAATAACTTTGTTTGATGTTTAATGATAATTTTAATAAATAAGAGTCCCGAATTATCTGTGCTAACATTCTTATATTTATCGGTTCTTAAATAATTATATGGGAAATATAATAATATGCCAATTTAAAGCCATTACTTCTTCAAATAAGAATGTCAACTTATCTGTAGAAAGGTATAGCATTGTTCAAGATTAATTATTATAAAATATGGGCATTTTTAAAGGTTTTGTACTGATGCTGAAGTTCAGGAGATTGGAAAACTCGATAATTACCTAGTAATGCTTCCTACTGTCTTATAAATTCTAACAGGGTAATTACTAATATGTCCCATTATTATTCTTAAGGATGCATGATGGACAAGAAATTTCTAGGCAATTATTCTTCTCTGGTCTTGTTAGAAGGCAGATAAAGGGACCATTTAATGATGTAAGAAAATCACCCATTTACTGAAAAACTCTGATAGCTTTTATCATGACCCTGAAAATACAAAAAGGCACTTTAAGTGGAGAAATGCAACTATTGCACACTATTGATATGGCTGTGGAGGTGACAAAGTGAGGAGATTTCTTGTAAGTTGTTAGTTATAAAAGCTCAGGAAAAACAGAAGTTTCTACTTAAAATTTTCTCTTTATTGCTTGCTCATTTTCTTTGACTTGCTAAATTCACATTGAAATCATATCCATATGTTCTCCTCTTAAACTACAACCATATTTCTAATCTCACCCATTTCCCAGCTCGGAAAATGACTCCACATCACTTTCAGTGCCTCCTTTTATGTTCGTGTTTGGTAGAGAGTACACACACTTAGAATGTGTGTGAGGCAGAAAACGCTTAAAATGGCAAGACACGTTTCATACCTCCCACTGGCAAGTGGAACGATGCGAGTTCTCAGAGTCTAATCTCAGACAGACCTGGGCTTGAGTCCTGGCTCACACAACAACAACCGTTGTTGCTTGAACAATTTATCCCAATGTTCGTCACCAATTTTAAAGGGCCGTGGGGGATGGAATAAGATGACGCATCGGGGAGCCAACAACAAACCATGCACCTTGCAGTGCGCTAATAAGCATTTTTCAATGTGCTGTCTCAATTCTCACAACAGCCTTAGATGGTCAATATTACTACTCTCCCCACTCTCAGATGAGGAAACAGAGGCACAGAAGATCGACTGAGACACAGTAAGATCTCAAGAAATATTATTATTTTCCTTGGTATATATGAAGGACTTTTATGTATTAGTTGGCTGAAAACATACCAACACTGAGTCAACCAAAATTGCATTAACTGTGGAGCTAGGCTGAACAATTTACACGATTTTCTAAATTAATCCTCACATCATCTCTGCAGCTCTACTGTTCCTCACATTCTACAAATGAACACATTAAGGTTTAAAGAGGGTAAGTTCTGGGGCACCTGGGTGGCTCAGTCGGTTAAGCGGCCGACTTCGGCTCAGGTCATGATCTCACAGTCCGTGAGTTCAAGCCCTGCGTCGGGTTCTGTGCTGACAGCTCAGAGCCTGGAGCCTGCTTCAGATTCTGTGTCTCCCTCTCTCTCTGACCCTCCCTCGTTCATGCTCTGTCTCTCTCTGTCTCAAAAATAAATAAACATTAAAAAAAAATTTAAAAGAGGGTAAGTTCTGTGTCCAAGGTACTAGAGCCACAAGGCAATAAAGGCCAAGATACAAACCCAGATACTGATTTCAAAGCCTGCAAAAGTCATCTGTGTTACTCTCCACTAGCTCCAGCCCTTTACCTAGTATCTGGGTCATTAAATAAGTAAAAGAAAATGGCTTTGACAAAGAGGTAGGCTGTGGAATAAGAAGGAAGAGAACATTCAGAGTGACTTTAATTCAATTCAGCATGTACATATTAATCTAATTATACTACGCAGTGTACTTGGAATACAAGGTGTTATGATATTTAACTCACTCTAAGATGCCACAGTTTGTAATAAGAATCATAACTTTATTTTCCATTATGGAAGGAGTGCCAGGGTGAGGGTCAAGTAATAGCAGACCTACATGAGGTTGGGACAAGGGCCATACACTTGGTATAAGAGTAAACCAGAAAGAAACCTGACAAGCAGAAAGGCACAAGGGAAGTTGCATGTTTCAATCTCGCCATTGTGTGACGGAGGGAAAAAAATCTCACCTGAAAGATGCAAAGGCAGTACTCACTCATCTTTGTGGTCTAAATATGCAACACAAATTTAATCTAAAGTGGTTTTGGATAGGTGGTTTCTGACAGAAGCAAATTCAAATACTCTCTACAAGAACACAGTGCAATTCAAACCTACGATGATTCGAAATTGCCATTGATTGTAAAATGCATTCTGATTTCAGAGATGTTAACATGTGCAAAAATGCATCTTAGAACAGATGAAAGAGGATGTGAACGGCACTTCCTCCTTTAAAAGCGCTTAGAGACATCTGATCTCATTACGATTGAGATAAAACACAAACAACAACACAAGTTATTGTATGAAAGTGCAAAATGAGTGTTGCAGATGTGTAGGGAAATTCAAACTTGACAAAGTTCCGGGAAGAACAGTGAAGTGCGAAGTCTTCGGGGGAAGGTGGGACTCCATCTGGACCTTAATACCTGGGTTAGGTTTAATTGGGAATGGAAGGAGGGAGGACATAGGAAACGGGTGTGGAGTTAGATTAGACTATTTTTAGATTGTAGGAGTGGAGTCCAGGTGGAATGCAGAGCCCGTATTGGGCAGGTAAGTTTAGAAAGATATTATAGAAGATGTTTCAGAAGACTTCTAAGAGAAGGGCAAGGTAAGGAATTAGGAATGGAAATGACAATTCACTTATTCAGTTAGCCACCCAATCTTAATCAGTTGCCCAACCAACCAACAAGTGTTAAGCGGCTGCTACATGCCAGGGACTGTGCTGGGGACTAAGTATAAAATGATAAGTGATACAAGATCTCATCTTGTAAGTTACGACTGTTTAGTAGAACAGCCAAGTAAACAACTGCGATTATACCACAGTATGTCCTATCATACTAGCTGCAATTTATTGAGCAGCTATTATTTCCCCAAGTACTAGATAGGTAATGTATATGTTATATATTCTATATTAAAAGAAAAAAATAGGGGCGCCTGGGTGGCTCAGTCAGTTGAGCGTCTGACTTTGGCTCAGGTCATGATTTCACAGTTCGTGGGTTCGAGCCCAGTGTCAGACTCTGTGCTGACAGCTCAGAGCCTGGAGCCTGCTTCAGATTCTGTGTCTCCCTCTCTGTCTCTGCTCCTCCCCTGCTTGCGCTCTGTCTCTCAAAAATAAAGATTAAAAAAATTTTTTAATAAAAAAATAAAAGCAAAAATATACTTATTTTAGAGGCTCAGAGAGATGGAGATTTCTTTATACCTCTTCTTCACACCTAATTAAAAATGGATTCTATTACTTATGACATACTCTCAATTTCACAAATTATATATAGCTACAATCATAAAATAATGAAAACTCATAAAATAATGAATAATAATCATAAAATAATGAAGAACAATTTTGCAATTTCTTTAAAATAATCAAATAATGTATATCTTGGTATTAAGAAAATTCACTGAGTGATGATATTCTAAGTTCACTAATATACCTCAACTGTACATAAAGTCTGGAGGGAAGCTGGCCAAAGTTGTTTTGGAAATTTAGCTAGGGTGTGGCAAACCAAGGACTTAACCTAGTCTCTCTAGTAAATCATTAACATGTCTCATAAGTTTTATTAAATTACAGCCACACAATGATAGATGGAAAAACATGTTTAACTCGTTTCATGGAAGCTGCTGTATGGATCCCAAATCCTTCCTTCTACCCTGTGTGCAAGATTGACATGACTTGAGCTGTTTTAAAAGGGAGTTGGAGCGGCCATTGTATAGAAACTGCCTTACTCACCTTTGCTTGAACTGGGCCAAATGCAATTAGTTTAAGCAATTGTTTGAGAAGTCAGCAGAACAGACACTCTGATCACAAGATGATAGTTATGGAGTTTCTGAAGTTAAAATCAGCAGTTATTAATGTATAACCCAGAGGAGCATAACTTGTTGACACCCATAGAAAACTTGTTAGCATTCACAGAAAACCTTTTTTTTTTTTCTTTAACTCATGCAATTGCCCCTACCTCTTCCTCATAAAAACTCTTTGCTTGCACCCTGTAAGTGGGAACACCATTTGGGTATCTATCTGAATCTGTGCTCTCCAACTTGCAATTCTTCTTTTTTAACATTCATTTGAGAGAGAGAGAGAGAGAGAGAGAGAGAGAGAGAGCGAATGAGTGGGGGAGAGGGGCAGAGAGAGAGACAGAGTCCTAAGCAGGCTCCCCTCTCAGCACAGAGCTTAATGTGGGGCTTGATCCCACGACCCTGGAATCATGACCTGAGCTGAAATCAACCAACGGATCCACCCAGGAGCCCCCAACTTGCAATTCTTTAATCTCAAATAAATGTTCATTTGCCTCTCACTGTGGCTCTTTATTTTCAGGCTGACACATTCGGGTCAGGAATACTCCCTTCCCTGCTGCCAGTGGCACAGGAACTGACAACTCTCAGCTGCTCTTAACTCCCCCCAGGGTTGTCCTACAAAAAGAGCTGCCTCACCCAAGATCATGCCCCCTTCCCAGGAGATCTATCACCATTGTTCCAGTTCCACACGACTCTGAAGGGTCATCTTCTTTGTAGGATAACTGAATTTACTTCAACTTCTCCATGGTAGGCTGAATAATGCTTCCTCTCCTTCCCCAAAGATATCCACATCCTAATTCCCTGAACCTGTGAATATGTTAGGTTCAATAGAAAAAAGGAATTAAGGTTGCACGCGCAACTGAGGTTGCTAATCAACTGACTTCAAGATAAGGAGATTATCTTGAATTATTTGAGCGAAACTAAAGTAATCACGAGGTCCTTAGAAGCGGCAGAAGGAAACAGGAGAGGAGACCAGAGTGACGCAATGTGAGAAAGAGTCTACCTGTTATTGCTGGATTTGAAGATGGAGGAAGGAGACAGGAAACGAGGAATGAGGGTGGTGTCTAGATGTTAGAAAAGGCAAGAAAATGGATTCTCCTCTAGAGGTTCCAGAGAACTCATCCTGGAAGACATTTTTATTTTAGCCCAACGAGACACATGTCAGACTTTTGTGGAACTGTAAGATAATAAATTTGTGTTGTGTGAAGCCACAAAGTTTGTGGTAATTTGTTATGGCAGTGATAAAAAACTAATGTATTTTCCCAGTGATCAATTTTGCTCCCTTCCCTCTCAGGGGTGTTGGTTGAAAGCATTTTCCAATCAACTTCTTGTAGCAAATCCTTTCTCCAAGTCTTGCTCCTATGGGACCTATGATACTAAGAAATATAGTTCTTTCCTATTTTTTTCTTTTTTTTTTTTAAAGTTTATATTTTTTTTAGAGAGAGAGAGAGAGAGAGCATGTGCATATTGCACATGTGTGAGTGGAAGAGGGGCAGAGAGAGAGGAGAGAGAGAATCCCAAGCGGGCTTTGTGCTGTTGATGCACAGCCCGATGTGGGGCTTGATCTCATGAACTCTGAGATCATGACCTGAGCCGAAATCAAGAGTTGGACACTTAATTGACTGAGCCACCCATGTGCCTCTCTTTCCTACTTTTTCTAACTGAAGTATAGATTTATATTCACCTAATCACTGTTGGTGTTGCTAAGACTATTATCTCAACTCAAAAGCACAAAATTAGGGCTATTTTATTTTTCAAATTTGCAGTTTGGATAGACTAGGTTAGCCTAGGAGAAACCATGGTCAAGAAGGTGACTGGACAGGAGAAAACTGACAAATTCTGTGAGTCTGGTGAATCAAAAACCTTGTTCAGTGATGTCAGGCAAGCTGCATAGGCTTAGGGTCACAGGTGGGAAAATCTCTAGAGCAGATTTTAAGAACCCAGTCCAGAAGACTGGTAAACAGAAGATTAAGAGCCACAGGGCCTGGTCAGTAAATTTCCTACTGAAGCTGGAACACAGGCAATTAATAAATGTTAGCTTCCTAGGTCCCCATGTGGATTTCTGAGAAATTCCTCTATTGCTTGGGAATCTTCTTTGGAGTATATTTTCCACAGAGCAACAGGAAAAAGTATTTTTTGTTTGTGGGTACTTTAAAGCAAATAAAGCCATTATAGAAGGCAAAAGGAAAAAATGTCAAATTGTCTCCTTTCTAATTTAAAAACAAAACGAAAATAACAAGGCCCTAAAGGGAAAACAAAGTGTGCTCGGCGTTACCACCTGTCAAGGCAACGTATGGCGAACCGTGGAAGAGAGATGGGATAAAAGCTACCATTAGTGTCACTGAGTCTGCACTGGGGACCTGTGAGACATAGGAAATGCATTAGGCACATAATGTTCCCATTTGAGCACTTTTCTTAAGATGTCATGAGGCCTTTTCACATTAGTCCGCACTTGAGGCTTACAGCCTTCTGACGTATTATGAACAGAATCACCAGACACGAAATGGACTATGATGAAAACCCAAGTAACTTCATCCGTGTTGTAAATTCATCTCAAGGCTGGAATTATCCCAGCCCCCGAGAGAGGGCCAGTGGCTGTGATATTTGCTCAAAGAGATCCAGAGAAAGAGATTTCCTCATTTCTTTCTTTAACGCTGCCAATTTCCTTTAAGCACTGCCTTAACCACTTTTCACAAATGTTGATATGCTGTGTTTTCATTTTCATTCATTTAAAAATGTTTCCTAATTTGCCTTCTGATTTCTTCTTTGACCCTGTAAGTGGGACAAATGTAAAAGGACATTGTTTAAATTTTCAAATACTTGGGATTTTTCTGATATCCTTCTCTTACTAATTCCTAGTATATTTGTTTTGTTCAGAAAACCTAGTTTGTATGATTTCTATCATCTGAAACTTATAGAGACCATTTTGAGTGTCCAGAACAGAGTCTCTGAGTGAATATTCCATATGAACTTGAAGAGAACGTCTGTGGATGGAGTGTTCTATAATGTCAATTAGCCTGTGTTGAGTTTGTTGATCATATTGTTCAGGTCTTTTTTTTTTTTATCCTTACCGATTTCCTTTTGACTTGCTCTATTAATTACAGAGAGAGTGGTATTGAAACTTCCAAGTATAACAAAGGATTCGTCTACTTTCTAAATTTCTGAGTTTTTATTTCATGTATTTTGAAGCACTATTATTGGTGTCATACATATTTAGGATTGTTATGTGCTCTTGATGAATTTATATCTTTGTTATTAGTAAATACATGATTTTTTTTTTACCTAATAATATTCCTTGTTCTGAAATCAGCTTTGTGTTATATTCATTAATGACGCTCCAGCTATTAAACCATTTCTGTTAGTGTAATTAATGATCTGGTTGGTTTTAAATTTACCACCTTGCTATTTTTTTCTTTTTCTTTTTTTATTGTTTTTTTTCTTCTGTTCCTGCTGTCTTATGATTTATTTGAATATTTTTATGGTCTTTTTTAACCATAGTTGGTCTATTAGCAATGCCTCTTTGTTTTGTTTTTAGTGATTTTTCTAAGATTTAAGAAATACATTTTTAATCATCACAGTCTACCTTGAAACAATATTGTACTGCTTGATTATATTACTTCACAGTCTACCTCCGTTTGCTCTTCTCAACCTTTGTACTGCTATGGTCAATTACTTCTTCATTTCACTCACAGATCCTACAAAACATGGTTATTATTTTTGATTTAAACAGTTATTTATCTTATAAAGAAATTCTAAAAGGAAGAAAGATAAAATGTCTTTCATATTTATCCAAATAATTTTTATAATTACCAGTTATTATTGTCATTAAATGATTATTAATTATTAATATTTCTGATCTGTCTCATGACTTTCTATAGACCCATAGTGTTATTTTCCTTCTTTCTGCCACACATTCCTTAACGTTGCTGGTGGTAAAAGTTCAATGTGACAAATTTTCTAAGCTTCTGTATATCTTAAAAGTCTTACTTTCATTATTTTGAAAGATGTTTTTATACTTTGTGTCTTTGTAGGTTATATACATATATATACATACATATGTATGTATATATATGTACATATGTATATATATGTATGTATATAATTTACTATTTTATAAAGATGTGCTATGTGATCTTCTGGCTTGCATAGTTTCTGACAAGAAACCTGTAGTCAACTTTAGGTGTCTTCATACATATCATGTTTTACCTATGGTTGGTCTAAAATTGTTTTCTCTTTATCACTGATTTTCAGCAATTTGATTATAATATGAGTTGGTTTGGTTTTCTTCATTTTTATTCTACTTGTTTGTTTTGTTTTAGTTATTTGCATTTCTTGCGTCAGTAGGTTTATAGTCTTCATCAAGTTGTTAAATTTTCATCTATTATTAATTCAAATGTCTTTCTGAACACATCCCTATCCTCAACTTTCTTCTCTCTTTATTGGACAGCCCAATTAAACATGTATTAGATTATTTGATATTGTACCATAGGCCATTTGGTTTTCAGCATCTTTTTCTCTATTTGCTTCACTGTGGATAGTTTTTGACTACTAAATTTTTATGTTCATTGACCATTTCTTCAGCTGTGTCTAATATGCTGCTACACTCCACATTTCAAATATTATATTTTTCATCTGTAGAGGGTCAGTTTTGGTCGTTTCATAAAAGTTTTTAAAAAATTTATTTTCTCATATTGTTCATGTTTCCCTGTTTTCTAAAGCACGTGCAGCATATTTTTAATAGCTATTTTAATGACCTTGTTTGTTAATTCCATCACCTTGGTCACTTCTGGGTCTATTTGTATTGATTGCTTTACCTCTTATGGATCATGTTTCTCTACTTCTTTGTATTTCAGGAATTTTTTTTAAAGCTTATTTATTTATTTTGAGGGGGGAGGGGCAGAGAGAGAGAGGGAGAGAGAGAATCCCCAGCAGGCTCTGCATTGTCAGAGGGGAGCCTGATGAGGGGTTAGAACTTACAAATCATGAGATCATGACTCGAGCCAAAATAAAGAGTCAGATGCTTAGCCAACTGAGCCATCCAGGCACCCGTGTCAGGAAATTTTTAATTGAATTCTGTAAATTGTGAACTTGCCATTGTTGCATGCTAGATTTTGCTGTGTTCCCTTAAAGAGTGTTGGGCTTTACTCTTGCAGGTAGTTATTTGTGATTGGCCCAGTCCTTTGAAGGCATGCTTTTAGGCTTTGTTGAGGCAGATCCAGAGTTGTCTTCAGTCTAGGGCTAATTTGGCCCCATTGTTAATGTAATTCTCTTCTGAGGACACTTACAAATACCTCAGTACTTTAAAATCTTTGCATTCTAGCTGATAGGAAAATAACTATTACCAGCCTTGTAATACTATTGCTTGTAACACTGTTGCTTTGTGTTGGTTCTTTGCTGAGGCTCATAGATGAACCAAAACCTTTATAGGACCTCTCTCCACAGACCTCTGGATCTCTTTCTTTCTCTCTGTCTCTATCTGTCTCTCTTTCTCTCTGTTACCCCCTCCTTTCTCATATTAAGCCCTGAAAGTTCTATTTGCCTTGGGCTTTCTGATTTGTAATCTCTGTCTCTTAATTCACTGAGAATGCTGGCCCCTGCCTGGTTCTACTGCTCTGCTCTGTAGCCTGGGAACTGCCTCTAGGAAATAAGTTTTGGGGAAATATTTAGTGCTTACCTCATTTTTTTTCACTTATCTCAAGGATCACAGTCCTGCACTGTTACACCATAACCATTATTGAATATGCAGTCAAGCCTCATGCTATTTGAACCCTTTTTTCATTGTCCTATTTTAAGATCCTAACGTGTATTTTTTTTTGTTCTAAACCATGAAACACAGAAACTTGCCAACTATAGGCAGAAAAGAAATACATACTATAATAAATTAATTAACACTTTTCCATAAAAATGATACAAGAAACCAAGAATTTTAATTTTCTCCAGCTTGCAAGACTTTGACACATTAATAGTTTTAGAAATGATGGGAGAATAAAAGCCCATCTTAATATGTCCTCCTGGCTAATACATGTTGAAAGGGCATTGATGTTAGAATCATAACACATAGTCACAATAGGCTGGTTGAATTCTATCTCTATCAACTGATTCAATGTTTGACTTTGAGCAAGTTGCACTGACTTCTTTGAGCTTAAGTGTCCCTTGCTCTAAAACGAGAATCATGCTATTTGCTTCATTTATGTTTAAATATGATCATATAGGTCAAATACCTAGCACTGAGCTAGCCGTGGGCACTCAATAGTTACAGCTCCTTTAATGAATTAAAAAGAAAATTTAGTAAAGCCTGTGTACATGGTACGTAAAAGAAAAAATAAGATCCTGCCTAGTTTGATTGGCTTAGATATGTGAAAGGCCAAGATGTATAGATTTATTTCATATAGAGAAGTTTCCTCGGTAGAAAGGTTTAATTGAAGATAGTTGTGTAAAGAAAGAATGAGGCATTCAGAAAAAAGATATTTATCAGCTACAAAACAGAGCTAAAAGAGTCATGCACTGGCACATGTGTGCAGTGCTCACCAGAGCCTTGTTCTAGAATGAGGGTGGCAGGGCCCCAAGTCCATATTGAGGAGATGCAGGCATCTGACTACAATCTGATGCTACTAAATATCTAAAGTATAGGGGCGCCTGGGTGGCGCAGTCAGTTAAGCGTCCGACTTCAGCCAGGTCACGATCTCGCGGTCCGTGAGTTCGAGCCCCACGTCAGGCTCTGGGCTGATGGCTCAGATCCTGGAGCCTGTTTCTGATTCTGTGTCTCCCTCTCTCTCTGCCCCTCCCCCGTTCATGCTCTGTCTCTCTCTGTCCCAAAAATAAATAAACGTTGAAAAAAAAAAGTATAAAACCAATCGCCTTGTTCTACTTCCATGCATATGAGGCAATGTTCAAATAATAATTTGGCTCTCCCGTGTAGTCTACTTATAGGGGGAGAGCGTATTGTCAGAGAATGCAAGTGTTTGGCCCTGTGGTCAATCGTCTTTCTATTATTTGCTTAAATAAATCGTGTTTCTCAGGAATACGTCCATATTGTATGAGCTCAGTCAGCATGGATCAGTGGATTAGCACCTGTTGTCTCAATTGCTCTGTGGCACACACAAGGGCAAAATTCCGAGCCTGTGAATTCAATCTCCAGATGGTACCCAATTTTAAGAATATAACTTATTCTACTTAATATTTTATGTCTATGAATAGAGAAATAGGTATTTACTTACACATCAAGTTCTATAAAGTGCAATAGAGTTCAGAAGATAGTTTGCAAGTGTTATAACACTCCTGAGAGGAAGTGAGAAGCAGAGAGAGGAGAGAATTTGAGACAACAGATACTAAAATTCAATCCCTTCCCTGAGGTAACTTCATCAGTCAGCTACCTTTATCCGCTGATAAAACACTACGTCCATTTGTTTTGCATTTTGCACTATGCAAAGTAGAACAGTCACATTCCATGAAAGAGGCACCTAAAAAGTTGCTTAGCAGGGATGCCAAAGGATAAGAGAAAGGTTTCAGCTGAGTGATTCATGGCTCTGAATCTGTTGGTCTTGATACTGACTACAATTTACTATAATGGCTTGGCTATATTAAAAACAGTTAGGTAATTGTCACACTTAACCTCTGCCAATCCGTTCCATATAAAGCACACTTTTATGGGTTCACATTACAAGCCCTGGTGCAAAATGGTGAAGACACACTCTACAGGAACATCTAGATAACACTCATATTCCCTTACAATAACAACATGATGGAGGATGACTGGACACCTCTTGGTTACCTGTGAAGTCTCCTTTTCTTCTTCACCCTTTCTGACAGCTCCCAATTTTCTTTTGGGGGATTCTTGTGCTCTGGAGAAGCTGTGTCTGCCCACCATTGCTACAGAGGTGGAACTAGCTAATGATGTAGAATTAGCCAAGCAGTACATTTATCTCCTTACTCTGCCTTCAGTGACTGATTCAGGAGTGGATATAGGATGTAATGCAATTAAATTGGAGTGAATATCCAAACTTCTGCTTAGAGCTGTGGGACATGGGCACATCATTGCCATCCAAATGATGTTGGATAAACATAGGAGGCCTAGGACTAGAACAGCCAATTAAAAATTTTTTTTAACGTTTTATTTATTTTTTAGAGACAGAGCATGAGCAGGGGAGGTGCAGAGAGAGAGGGAGCCACAGAATCCCAAGCAGGCTCCAGGCTCTGAGCTGTCAGCACAGAGCCTGACGTGGGGCTCGAACCCACGAACTATGAGATCATGACCTGAGCCGAAGTCAGATGCTTAACCAACTGAGCCACCCAGGTGTCCCTAGAGCAGCCAATTTTAACAAACCAACAAAGAGAAAGGAAGAACCAAGGGAATTAGAAAGACACAGTGACAAAGCCCCTATGCCATCATAGTCCTAGAACTCAATCTGTATCTAATGATGGATTTTTATCTATACATCTCAGTTATATACACCAATACATTCTTATTTGTTGTTTAGGTCAGATGAATTGATTTTTTGTTTGCTTGCTTGCAACATAAAGTACCCATGCAAATACAGAGACATACTGTATGCTGTGCTTAATAGTACTTTAGTACGAATAGACATTTATTTTCTCAAAGTTTTTAACAAAAACCTCTCAGAGGTTTCTATATAAGTTTCTAAATAAGTTTCTGTAAGTTTCCAAGTACATATCAGTTTTTAGTGTTATAATGTTTTTAGAAAAGACTCTAACACAGTGTGAACAATCTTATAATATCGCAAGTGCTTACTTATCTGTACCATCAAATCAATATAATCTTGGCACTAAAATTTCAGTTTTACAGTTAAACCACTGTGAAGAACACCTGAAGGAAACAACAGAATGTTCTTGGGCATAAATAGACTCTTCTTAAATGTACAAAGTTGAGAGATAAGCTCTCTAAAAAAAAGAAAGAAAGAAAAGAAAAGAAAAGAAAAGAAAAGAAAAGAAAAGAAAGGAAAGGAAAGAGAAGAGAAAAGAGGAGAGAAGAGAAGAGAAAAGAAAAGGAAAGAAGAGAAGAGAAGAGAAGAGAAGAGAAGAGACGAGAAAAGAAAAGAAAAGAAAAGAAAAGAAAAGAAAACCCAAAGCCCAGAACCCCAAACCCAAAACTCAAAAACTCAACTCAACAGGGAAACTAGGATGAGAGAAAGCCTAACTGCATGTGCTCTTATGAAGCTTTGCTAGTGCCCTCTCTACATTTCCCAAATAGATATAACATTTCAAACCATCAGGAAAAAAGGCAGCACACTAAAACATTTCATATAAAGATGAAAGTGTTAACGAAAACATGATTGTACCCTAAGGTGCTACATGAACTTTCTTACTCTATAACACAGGTCATACCATGCTTCCACTATTCACTAACTTAATTGTGAATGGTTAGCTTTTGAGGACTGGGTCAAATACACAACCCTAGGGTTTTGGTTCTTTCCTTTCCTATAAGATTTAGAACCATGGCGTCCGTATCAGGTAGGGTTCTTTGTCACAAACAACAGAAATTTGTTCTAACCTGAGCAAAAGGTATTTATTTGTGAGACAGGATATAATGGCGTGTGTGTGTGTGTAATTCCAAATGCAAAATCTCACAGAATTGATACAAGGCTAACGTAGCAGGCTTGGAAGCAGGAAGCCACAAAGAGAGAAACAAAGGAACACACGCATGCATACGACAGGAAAGAGGAAGCACAGTAATAGTATCTGCACACGCACAGCCTGGGCAGGAATCCCTACCTCCTAAAAGAGGGATGAGATGACCTCCAATATTCCTTCTCACCACCTCAGTTGGTCAAGATGCAGCTTCCTAGGAGATATGGACCCTGTGGTCAAATGGAGGCAACACGAAAGGAAAGAGAGGCCCAGGTCTCTTTGGCTTGTGCTTTTGTAATGAGAAGTAAAATCCTGGAGTTACTCACCCCCTCCCCAAATTAGGGTTCTATTAGGAAGAGACCTAGACTCCATCCAGACAAAATGGCACAATTGGCGACAGCGGTATCTCTAGAATGGGGATCCAAAGTGATTCTTAGCCTCTCAGACACCAGGATACTGGAGTGGAAACAGCGTGGTTACTGTCATTTTGCTTTGTCATTTTAACTTGGTCAGAACATTAAATGTTTCTAGGGGCGCCTGGGTGACTCAGTCATTTAACCACCTGACTTCAGCTCAGGTCACGTCTTCATGGTTCATGAGTTCCAGCCCCACGTTGGGCTCTGTGCTGACAGCTCAGAGCCTGGAGCCGGCTTCGGATTCTGTGTCTCCCTCTCTCTCTCTGCCCCGCCTCTGCTCAGGTTCTCTCTCTCTGTCTCTCAAAAATAATAAACATTTAAAAAAAATTAAAAAAAGAAAATTAAATGTTTCTAGAAATACAAGTCTCAAAGGTAAAATGCCACTACTCTGGTAGGACAATTTTGAGGAAGGAATTAGGTAGAGATAATATCTGTGATCATGCTGTGTGGCTCTGAAATGTAGTAGGAGGAAGAGCTGGAGATTGTAGCCTATACGCTATGTTGTGTCACTTAAGGAGATTGACCCCTTAAGTCCCATGCAAATAATAAAAAGCAGCCTTCCTAAGAGAAAGGGTTGGTTTCTCAAATTCTCCTTTGAGGAGAGAATAGCAGATGAAGTCCGTTAATCTATGAAAATGTCTTTACAGGTATCCCTCTCTTTTGAAACACCTGCATTAGGGTGGTAATTACTGTTTGTAAAAGCAGAAATCCTCTTATTTCTTTCACTCAGAGAAAACAGGTACTAATGAAGGACTTTCATAAAAGCAAAGAGACCTAACATGAACTTCCAAACTTTCAGAGAGTGGGGGATACTGGTTGCCTTATGCCATTTTGGTTTATGCAAGTTTTCATAGGAATGTCCTACTTTCGGATGGCTGGTGTTGGGGGGGTGGTGGAAAAGGGGGGCTGTTTTGGAAATAACACACTGAGTAAGAAAATAAGGTAGCGTATTTAGTTCAAGTCTTTGTCTTCTAAGTTTCTAGTAAGTAATGTGGTTTATTGTTCTCGTCTGTAGAATCTGCCATGATGAACCTGATTTTCAAATGCCTTGCCTTTGCCATATTGCATTACATGAAGCTAGCTGAAGGAGAGTTCATCCTTAGACTAAAGGCTGTGAACAAAAGCCTTGGGGTTTGTTTCAACTGCAGCTAAGCAACACAACAGAGGTGGTAGGATGAGGAAAAGGAAAATGCATCATTGTTCTTTAACTACCAGCCCATGTCCTTAACGCTCAGAAGAATAGTCAGAGAAGAGCAATCACACTTTCCTATAATGCAGTCCTTTGTAAATGTAATACACCAGTGCAATATCTAAATACTCAGCAGGTTCTGACAGTTCCATCCATCAAAATACCGTCCTCACCATGTCATTGTCTCAGAGGAATGGATGCAAAATGACAGTCATTCAACCAGCCAAATAGAACGCGCCAGAGAAAAACTATAATGTGAAGTCACTTAGGGCCCTTTGATATAGCTTTGCAATATGTGTCTTTTCCCCTATTCCTTTGTTGTCTGTGTGTAAAAGCCAGCATGACTATACACTGTGCACAAATTTATAAACAAAACTCATTTCCTCAAATGAGTATAAAAGTAAAAATTGTAGCATTTACTCTAATTTCTTTCTTTTATGCAATAATACCACAAAAATATTGACTCCATTTATATGTGCATTAAAGAAAAGTGTTTATAGGGGTGCCTGGGTGGCTCAGCTGGTTAAGGGTCCAACTATTGGTTTTGGCTAAGGTCATGATCTTAATGGTTTTGTGAGTTTGAGCCCCACGTCAGGCTCTGTGTTGGCAGTGTGGAGTCTGCTTGGGATTCTCTCTCTCCCTCTCTCTCTCTTCCCCTCTCTTGCTCACATTGTCTCTGTCTCTCTCAAAATAAATAAACTTAAAAAAAGTGTTTATGGATTCATTTCAAAATAGGCATAAATAATATGGATATATAGAACTATATGTCTATAATTAAAAAATAAAATAAAGACACTGAAAGTCTGCTTTGTCTCCTTTTCTTTTCCTGTGACTTTTAAAAATAAATTGCACTACGTATATCAATATTTAAGATGATCAGGTGTTGACTTAGTAATAAAGCTAATTTTTGATCCAGATATCTTATTGCAGATTATTACACAAATACATGGAATCTCAAACAAGTACATTTTTACTTAACATACCTTTGAGGAAGATAGCTTGAGCGATACAATAGACATCATACCAGGCATAAAGTAGGAAGACAGATCTGGTCTCAAATTCTTCTCTTACAGCTAATGAAACTAGTTAATATCTAAGTTTCTTTATTCTTAAAAAAAATCTTTTTAATGTTCATTTATTTTTGAGAGAGAAAGAGACAGAGCATGAGCAGGGAAGGGGCAGAGAGAGAGGGAGACACAGAATCCCAAGCAGGCTCCAGGCTCTGAGCTGTCAGCATAAAGCCAGATGCGGGGCTCGAATTCACAACCATGAGATCATGACCTGAGCCAAAGTCGGATGCTTAACTGACTGAGCCACCCAGGTTCCCCTCTAAATTACTTTATTCTGTTGCACACTTCAATATGGATTTTTATTTTAATAATATCAAAAATTATTAAGGATATTATTTCATCTTACACACTGGGAATATTCCAGTGAACAAGACAAAGACCATGCCCTCTGGAGCTTAAGTTCTAATGGGGAAGATGAAAGTCAACAAGAAAAAAACGAGTATTATTTGTGATGGATAAGTGTAATAAGGAAAAATAAAGCAGGGCACCTGCGTGGCTCAGTTGGTTAAACGTCTGACTCTTGGTTTCAGATCAGGTCATGATCTCATGGATTATGGGTTCGAGCTCCACATCAGACTCTGTGCTGACAGTGTGGAGCCTGCTTGGGATTCTCTCTCTCTCTCCTCTCTCTGGCTGTCTCTCTCAAAATAAATAAATAAACTTTAGGAAAAAAGAAAAGGAAAGCAAGGTAAGGGGACAGAGAATACCATTATGGGCCTGTGGTCAGGGGCGGCTCTCAGAGAAGAAAGAGTTTGAAGGAGAAAGCCATAAGACATGGGGAAAGAACATTTCAAGCACAAGCAGGGCAATACTAGAAGTCATTTCTATCCTGGATCAACACAATAATTTAATAGGACTCAGGTGTGTCTGTGAACTACATAAACAAACGCCATTGAATTCAAACTACGTGCATCCCTAATTCAACTTCCTCGTAGACTAGCATATTCTCTTATGTTAACTGACACAAGAAAAATGTGACAGAAGGGAAGTATGAAGGCAGAGAGACAGAACTGGGGAGCCTCAGTGGGTCTCATTTTGGCATGAGCTAAGTGACCCTGAATCCAAGGTGGATGGATTCAGGGCCCCTCAGGATTCACCAATGACCTTGGCGGGTGAATTGTACTCATCAGAGCTGGAGAGAGGACTGCTCAACTGCGGGGTGCTGGGCTCCGCTGGAGCATGGCTTGACTGAGCGAACACACTGGGAGAGACGCCAGCCAAGGCCTGAGCAGAAACACAGGCTGACTCTACAGTTAAGAATGCATCCACCTCATCTCAGCAGAGATCAGCCAGAGGATAGCCAGGACCAGCCGGTGCAGGGGGACCAGCCCTCCCTGGTGAGGCCTCCCGTGAGGCCAAGATCCCTTCCCCCATCCAGACAACAGGGGGATGGGAAGCTCCCACTCCTGGGAAGCCAGCCACCATGTGGGGGAGGTGCAGGGGAGAGTGGGGAGGAGCAGGTCTATTAGGAGTGAATCACTTTGATGGATTGTTTCCCCAACAGACATGATCTAGACTAAAACTAACTGGGGACTGCTATGTAGACATCTCCCCCACCTTCTTGGCCCAGCCCCAGGAAGTAGAGGCTGGTGAGCAGGAGTAGGTCAGCCAGAGAAAATTAAAAAAAGTTCTATTTTATTGGTTTTTATGAATCCAGTGTGTTAAATTGTGACCTGCCAACTTGGAAGTCCGGGGGCTGTGAAAAGAGCAGCTTCAGCCAGAAACGAAGTGGTGGCCTGATGCTCAAACAGAAAAGGGCATCACAGTCCCCAGCATTCGTGATGGCCCAAGGACAGTCACGCCTGACTGGGAAGGGGTGGAGAGACAGAAAACAGCCAAAGGTCCAGACCACAGCATGAGCTTGCTGACCCTGGGACTACAGCTAATGGGCCTGAAACAGGGTATCTGTGCTC
The DNA here is from genome assembly GCF_027475565.1 of Acinonyx jubatus. Classification (NCBI taxonomy): domain Eukaryota; kingdom Metazoa; phylum Chordata; class Mammalia; order Carnivora; family Felidae; genus Acinonyx; species Acinonyx jubatus. The sequence continues at coordinate 69,481,441 of NC_069394.1, read as the reverse complement.
TGCATGTACTTTCAACTAACTGAATAATGTAAGTGTCTTTGTGTCAGGATCCTGAATTTGGAGTATTTTGAAATCCCTAAAAGGTGGTGAGATTCAACTGTGTATTTGACCCCATGCTCTACTGTACTGTTCGCAGGGGCTATTCAGTTGGTGGAATGGAATGGGGGAGGGGCAACAAAAGGAAAATCTCTTGATGCCCAGAGGGTTACAACATAAACGTTTCCCAAGATGGCAATGACTGAATGGGCTCCTGGCTGCTGTTGGCAAGCCCTCCTTGGTCCTGTAGCATCCCATTCTTGCCTGGATTGAGGAACGTGGACCTGAAGGATGTGAGAGATATTTAAGGAAAGGGGTTCTCCAGTGCTTTTCAAAGGCTCTACAATTAATTATTCCCTCATAAAATCCCCATATCCAGAATTGGGTTAAGATCACAACCCTTTTATCTGTAAATGCCCTGGATACTTCTCCTTTGTGAGTTAATGAGTTAAACCTTTAGTCCAGGAGATCTGATAGAGATGTTATCCTCTATGATCAGCTTTGTTATCCCACTGGAGGGTCCAAATTGAAGGTGCCATTAAGGCCACAATCTTTGTATTTTTCCAGTTCCTCATCTCTCTGAATATGACCAAGTCATTGGTCTTCATTTTCTTTAGAAAGATTTTTTTTCTAAATGGAAACTCTTATTTTTAAATGTATAATTCAGATGTGTATACCTCCTATTTATAGACTTAATTATGGATTGTAAAACTAATTATAATCTCTGTGGTGTTTCCCTCTGAAATTGCTTCAGATATCCTACATTAATCTTCACTGTATCTTTATGAGGTGTGGTCATAAAATCTATTAAAATTCCTTTAATAGAAAGAAGAGAAGGAAAGTGGTTTGCCCAAGGTCACTTTGCCAAATTAGTGCTGGGACCTGGCAGAAAGCCCAGGTCCCATGAATCCTGCTCCTGTGCCCCATCCAGGAAACCATGTTGCCCCTAAACCATGACACCATGTCAGGACTGGCCCCAGTTCAGCTAAGCAGGCAGACGTCCCCCGAGGCGTCTGGCCAGCCAGAGAGGGTGCAGCCCACCTCGTGGCCCAATCTATTCTGACCCTTAGACCAGAAAGCAGCACAGACCAAACAGATTACAGAATGACAAAGAAGCAGTTGGCTGTCTCCATCCAGCGTGACAAACCATGCCGCAGCACCTCAGTCCCATAAACTTGTTGTCGTCACAGCGACAGCGAAAGCAGAGGTGCAGCGTACCTGACAGTCACATGAATCTATTAAAAACTCAGGGAGTTTAGGGGCCCCTGGGTGGCTCAGTCCTTTGAGCATCCAATTCCTGACTTCAGCTCGGGTCATGATCCCAGGATTGTGGGATCAAGCCTTGCGTCAGACTCCACTGTCAGTCTGAATTCTCTGCTTGGGATTTTCTCTTTCTCTCTCTCCCTTTGCCCCCCGCCTCCCTCGTGTGTGTGCACACCCGTGGGCTCTTTCTCTCTCTCTCTCTCAAAAAAAAAATCAAGATTTTAATACATGTGGGGCCCTAAGGTATTTCTCATGTCTCCTCCCGTTTAATCCTTACAAAGCTTTGTGAGGTACATATCATTATCCTGATGCATGACTGGTAAGTGCTGGAGTTAGGATCTGACTCACGTCTGAACTTAAGTCTCATGGTGTTAGAGCAAATGCGGCATGAAGGTGGGTCCTTATGGGTTCTTAGTGCTGCTTATGGGGATGGGAGAGACAAACCAGAGACGGTTTCTCAGAAGCCGGCTCAGTAGGGACCAGGAGATGGAGTGGAACATATGTCCCTCATTTTACCTCTTGGCTGTGGTGCTAATTCAATTTTGTGACCCTAGAATACTTTGGCATCAGTGTCAAAGCAATTGCACAGAGATATAAGTGACATTTAAACAAAACAGATGCTGGAGGAATGGAATAATGATAAATATCCTTATAGGGGTGGGACAGGTGGACAAATGTCTCTACAATGGGTTATCTCTTATCTTTCAGGGCATCACTGCCCTTTTTTCAAGAAATTAAACAATCTGCTTTGCAGACATGTTGCAGCACAAAGATGCAGTATATTCTCACATTTAAAAATATGCCCATCCAAACTGGGACTCGTTGGAATTAAAGTGTGGCCAGTAGGGATAAGGAAGAGAAATGAGTTGGTAATATGTCACTTTCTGAAGTCTAGAAGGAATGGTTCACCTGCCAATTGCTGCATAGTGAGCGTATGAGCCATTTCTGTGCTACAAGCTACCTCCAACAACTATTTATTTAGCTTATAGTCTGTGAGGCAGCACATTGGTCTGGAATCAGCTGAGTAGTTCTTCTGTGGGTCTTATCTGGGCTCTCTCAGATATGCCTTTTCAGTAGCTGTCTGTCCGATTCTAGGTGTTTATGGGACTGTTTAGCTGGGGCAAAAGTGGTAACTGGACCGCCTTATTTCTGATTCTCCAGCCAGCCAGCTCAGACTTCTTCACTCAGTCCCAAAAGCAGCAAGAAAGGAATTCCTAATGCCCTTGCACTTTTCAATTCTCTGTTTGTATCATATTCTAATTAATTAGTCAAAGCAAGATACAAGGCCAGTCTAGACTCATGGAGGTGAAGGTGGATTTTACCTTTGGTGGGAGGAGCTACAAGGCATCACGGGTATTTCTGCAATTTATCTGTGCCTTCTGGCTGGAGTAACTTACATTGTTCTCACATGCAACATACTTTCTTCATCTCAGATCTCTTAAAAGTCTTACATGATTAGGGCATCAGATTTGATGTCCAGGGACTCAGAATCTCCTCCAGTATGAGTCCTCTATATAGCCAGAGACCAAAGACAAGTATATGCCCCCATCACACACACTCCCTACATCCATGTCGTATACAGAGACCACACCATGTCATGCCATGTCGTGCCAAATAAATACAAATACCATGATAGGCACTCCCAATAAAACCAGTCACTGGTTCATAAGGATTTTTAAATGTCATAGGACAAACGTGCCAGAGCAGAAGATGCTCCTTGACTGGAGCTTGGGGTGCTCCCTGGGAGTGTTTCCCAGGGCATTTCCTTGATTGTAACCTAGGAATGGGCTTCCTGATCCATGGCTCTTCTTTTGGGCTTTTGGTTCCTGCTCTGAAATGACTTTTTCTTTTCATGAAAAAAGTAGTCCATTTTGTAGATGAGCAGCTATTTCAACCTGCTTTCTACTGGTGGAGGCATTTCTGCAATTTGAACAATCTCAGTCCCTGTAAGTTAAAGCTAGTGCCCTTCCACTTGAATAAAACCCTTAAAACATATCTTTAAGTTTTCTCAGAAGCTTTTTTATCCAGTTGAAAGGTGTTTCTAGGCACTACCCTAAATCTTTGATAGACCTTAACAATTTTTTCTTATAGCCACACTCTTGATTTAATCTTTACCATTTAAGACTTTTTTACTGTATGGTGAGGCAGAATGTGAGTCCTTTTCTAACTCAATAGGTCCTAAGCCTTGTAAGTTCCCTCTACATTCTGCTTTAAAACTAAATAAATCTTTCTTTAAAACAAATTTTTTTTTTTTACATTCATTCATTTTTGAGAGACAGAGAGAGACAGAGCACAAGTGGGGGAGGGGCAGAGAGAGAGGGAGACACAGAATCCGAAGCAGGCTTCAGGCTCCGAGCTGTCAGCACGGAGCCCAACATGGGGCTCGAACCCACAAGCCGCGAGATCATGACCTGAGCCGAAGTCGGATGCCCAACCGACTGAGCCACCCAGGCACCCCAATAATTCTTTCTTTAACTCATCTCCCTGTTCCCACACTTTATCACAAAAGAAATGACACTTTTAAGACTCTGTCTGGTGACCACCTTAGCCAATCTAAAGATCACTAGGTGCTTCCTCCTTCCCAAGTTGTGACAGGTGTTAGTTTTGCAACTGTTGTCCTCCTGTATATAACGCAGGTCGCCGTCTTTCCAGACTTGCAAACAGTTTCTGCCTGCGGCCTCATCCCAAAGCCAGTGCTGCATCTTCTTTTTCTTTTGTCAGCACCCCACATCTAGCTTCCAATCTCACCATTGGTTATTTTGTGCAGTGTGAAAACTGCCCGCAAACTCAGTTGCTTAACATAATCACCATTTATGCGACTTAGAGTTTTATGGATCAGCATTGTGGATGGGACACAGCCAAGAGATTTTTTTTTTTTTCTCATCTCTGCTGCATTCACTGCTGAGTGTGAATGAAATTCAGCCAAGGACCTCAATGGTAACTGGCCGGGCATGTGAACTGGGGGCACAATGGGGCCATGTGGTTTTCATCACCTGGCGGGCAAGCCCACAGAGTGGAAACGGTAAAGGTCCCCAACACTGAGGAAGCTCTAATACAAAACCACTATTAAGCTTCTTCTTGTGTCACTTTTCGTATTGTTCCATTGTCCTAAGAAAGTCACAGGCCAGTCGAGATTTAAGGGGCATGGAGAAACCTCTTCTCGATCATTTACATGTTTCCTGTCACCCATGAGTTGCTCTTTTTCTTCTTTCTTTCTACTTTATTCTTTTGCCACAGTCTTGTAAATGTTTGTTTTGTTTTGTGTGAAAGCTTTCTTGTTTGAATATGTCCTTATTTTTCTCTGGCTTGATTCATAGTTTGGCTTGGTGTATAATCTAAATAAGAACTATTTTTCCTGCCGAAGTTTGAAGGTGTCCCTCCACTGTCCTCTTTCACTATGACTGTTGAGATACCTGATGACACTCTAAAGATCCTTTGCACTTGACCTGACTCTCTTAAGTTGTGAAAGTAGGCCTAGGTTTCCTTCTATTAAAAAAAAAAAAAAAAGGTACAATGATCTAACCTTTCTCAATGTGCTACGTGGAAACACATAAAAATGTATTGTACATAAAGAGGTTGGCAGAGGTCGGGTATATAAAAATGGCCCCAGAATGGCAGGGAAATACTCTACATTCTCCCTCTTCCACCAGCATAATTAAAAATGAGGAAATGTCCCAGGCCACTTCTCATTATCCCAAATAACCAACCTCCTCAAAACATCCTCAGGAATATTTTGCTGGGGCGCCTGGGTGACTCCGTCAGTTAAGCATCCGACTTCAGCTCAGGTCATGATCTCGTGGTTCGTGGATTCGAGCCTCATGTTGGGTTCTGTGCTGACAGCTCAGAGCCTGGAGCCTGCTTCAGATTCTGTGTCTCCCTCTCTCTCTGCCCCTGCCCTGCTCTCACTCTGTCTCTCAAAAATAAACACTGAAGAAAAATTAAAAAAAAAAAAAAGAAATATTTTGCAAATCAACTGACTGAGAAGGAAGAAATACGGTTTTGGAGCTTTATACTTGGTCTATCATCTTTGGAAGGGGCATTTTCCTTACCCATCTAAGAAGGCTTTACCATTCGTAAGCCATAGCATGGGTTTGGCATCTGTCTGGCAATGCCTCAGAATAAAGCTACTGGGTCAAAAGTGAGAGGAGATGTTTTGGATCATCTGCCAACTAACTGGTGCTGATTTCTGTGAAGAGAAAACCGAGGTGGTTACTGTCATCATTGCAGGCCCAAACGTCCATTACAGAGGTGATCCCAGTAAAGGGAGTGGGGAGCGGATGAGGTGACATTACTGAGCCGCCACGAAAATCTGAAAATGGTGATGAATTAATCATTCCAAGCCTTCCACAAGGAAGAAGGTGGTCTGCCATTGCTAATTAGCGCTGAAGTTTGTAGGATTAGGGAAGTTGATCCAATATGGGATTTGAAAATCCTTATTCTTTTTCATACCTTACTTCTCTTCCCACAGCTACTCAGATGATCAAGAGGTGTTTAAAAATGACATAGCATCTCTTTATCATGCAAATATGAGTATCAAATGTGAATAAAAATTAAGCCGTGAGTTATAAATTAAAGAAAAATAAAAAAACCTTAAAATTGTTCTGAAAACTCCACTTTTCCCTGAGGAAATTAACCTTGCAAATGTGTTCCTTTTTCTTTTAAGAAAAGCATTTATTTTTGGCACATGCAGATGGGAAACCAGAAAATATATTTTAAGCATATACATCTTATCGTTTACCAGAGGTATTCTGTGAGTTTGAAGAAGAATCTAAACTCTCAGTTAAGATCCTGCAAAAATACAAGGCATGAAGGAGACGTCGCCAATAATTTTTCATTTAAAGTTTTAGCCAATGATCATCGTTACTTGTGTTCACACCAATTTTTATGATCTAAACACATAGTTATTTGATTTATTAAAAATATAGGATCAGGACTGACACTGGGTTCCCCGGTGACCAGGTACATGTCATAAAATGACAAGCAGAGCACTATGAGGTCTCAGACTACACTTCTAAAGGTTTATTTATTTTTGAGAGACAGAGAAAAACAGAGTGTGAGCAGGGGAGAGGCAGAGACAGAGGGAGAAGCAAAACTTGAAGCAGGCTCCAGGCTCTGAGCTGTCAGCACAGAGCCTGACGCGGCTCAAACTCATGAACTGTGAGGTCATGACCTGAGCTGAAGTCGGAGGCTCAACCGACTGAGCCACCCAGGCACCCCACACTTCTAATAACTAAATTGAAACTCAAGATCTACCTGCCACATGCCAGTATTTAAGGAAATTTCTTTCCATTTAATTGCCTTGTGGCCTTTCTACTGAATTGAAGCCCACTGAATCATTCTCCAACTTCAAAAAATTTACTCTGCTTTATGGAAGACTGATAGATAAATAGAAAGACACAAAATGTCTGCAACTAATTTTAATAAAAGGTTGGCTACTACAAGTGCTATATCTGAAGTATAGATACACTGCAGGTATAGGGCCATTCAGTGCCTCTGCTTTAACTAAGGCTCAGACATTTGATGCAATTATGACATTGTTAGCCTGGTAATAAGCTGAATAATGATGCAGAGGAGCAGACGGTGCCTGGAGGCACAAAGACCAATTAGGATGCCATCCTCCATTCTAGGCCAGAGGTAATGAGCACCTGAATCTGGGAATACAACCTAAATAAGAAAGGAGTGGATATGAGAGTTGTTATGAGAGAAAACTGAGGTTTGAGTAACTGATTTGTTATCATTCTAAGAAAAACAATGGAGATGAAGGAAAGAACTGTAAAATGGATCTGAAAATTTCTACATCTGGTCTTTGGAGTGATCAGACTTTGGAGATGTGGCCAAAATATAACCTTTTCAGCCCTAAGAAGGACATCATCTTCTGTGAAAACTCCAGATGGAGCGATCCTGTAGGCTGCTCCTGGCTCCTTGTAGGGCAGGCATCTCAAAGGAACCCATAAATAATAGAAGTCCACTATGTATCTGGCATGGGATTAAATACAAACTAAGATCAGGCCTATTCATATCATGGACAGCCTGCAATCTTTTAAAACTGATGGGTCTGCTATGTTCTGGCAGCACTTTGGAGCCCCGTGAGAGGCAGCACCCCACCCCCAGGGGAGGTCCAGAGAAATCGGAGCACAGATGCCAAACGGGCTGCATTTGTCAGTTTCGCTTCCTCCTACAGATGCTCTAAGCATTGTCCTTCTCAGTCCTCTTGCAAGAAGTGAAGCAGCATTTGAAGGCTCGAGGAAAGAGGATGGAGAAGCGGTGAGAATCATCCCGACTTCTCCAGTGCTGCCCCACTGAAATCATCCTCACCAAGACCAATGGTTTCTATAATTAAATCCAATGACACTTCTCTGTCTCTGCAGCAGTCAGGAAGGACAGATACGGTGGAATGACAGAAAGACAATTCCAACTGACCTAAGCAAACAAAGGGAATTCATGGGTTTATAAAACTTATAAAGGCTCCCAGCTCTTTACCTATTTTTCCAGTGAAATTCCTGGCATGGAGTCCCATTGGCCTTGGGCTCACAGGCCATCCCTGTGCTCAGGGAGGTCACACATTGATTGTTTGCATCCGGGCACCAAATGAACCAAGAGTAGGTTAGGCATGGTTCCACAAGAAAACTGACGCACATTACCAGAAGCAATAAATGCATATCCACAGTAGTGTTTATTGTGTATGATTAGACTGAAACATTAGACACACTCTTCCCTTGCCCTCCGATATTCTTTTTTCCATTCCAACTTCTCAGTCTTCCTCACAAGATGTACCAGACCGACTTTCACTTTAACCTTTTAAAACTTCATTCTGTACTTTGGAAAGTTTTTCAGGCTTTCAGTGGCTTGCCTGGATTCCTAGCTACAGAGGCCCCATGATACTCACATCATTTCATTATTTGCAAAACTCCAGCTCCTGCCAACTGGGCCACAATTCCTGACTGCCATCTATCTTAGATCCCCTGAGAGCTGGGCTTTGGCAAAGCCCCACTCTGCCCTTTTGGGGGAAGTACTAGAAGTCCCAGTACTGAGACTTGAGAAAAACAGACCCACAAAGGCTCTTGCTTCCTCGATGGCTGCCCAGAAGGGTTGGTTAGTACAACTAAGAGAGGCCGGGAAGTTAATGCACACACAGGGTGAGTGATTCATGAGAGGCAGAAAATGAGGAGCTAGAAGTCTGCCTGACAGACTAGGCAACATTTACACAGGGTTTCTCTCTTAAGATTGCATGACCGACCACCAGGCTGTGTTTTCTCCTGAGGCTGTGACCACCTACATAATGCACCCCCGTGTGATTGCTTTCTGGCCTTTCCTACCCCATTCCTATTTTTGTCTTATTCTTACTGTCCCGTCATAGTGCCCCCACACCCCTCCAGTAAAGGGTTAGCACATCACTTGCTTTGGCTTTGCTTCTTAGGGAACCTGAGCTAAGACACAGGACTTTCTACTTAGGTTTCCTCCTAGACACTTGTCATCTCACAACACAACACACATTCTTCTGGGGAGACACCACCCACTCCCATGGTTTCTGCAATATCTATATCTATATCTCTATCTATCTACAACTAATTATATTATATTATATATATAATTATATACATAATTAGTTTTATAATAATAAAGTTTGTCTTATATATAATATATATATATAATCTGTAATCTGATCACTCCCAGACCTCCATCTCTATCCCGGGCTTCTCTCCTGAGCTCCCAGCTCCATGGACCCAGCTCTCACTGGAGGTCCTTCCCAGGAAGGCTCACAGGAATCTCCAACTAACAAACTTAGCTATGGGCCAAACCCAAACTGCTCTTTCCTAGACATTTCCTCTTTTTTGGGGGTCAGGGAGGGGGTTGGGAATTTCCTTTCTTAGTCAATGGCACCATCATGTTTTCCTAAATCAGACGCCTGAAACCACCTTGACCTCTCACTGTCTCTTACTGCTTAGTGGTCACATCATCTCTCATCAGGCCTTGACCGTTCTATCTTCTCATCAGTATTATTCCTCTTCTACTGCTGTAACCTCCCTCTCCTGCAAGCCATTGTCCCCCTCTCCTGCAGTTTCCCAGCCCATTCTCTAGAGCACGACCCCTGTAAAACACAAATCTCAAAAGCTCTTTGTGTCCTTTTGTAAATGTTTTTGGATGTTATGAAGTTTGCATTTTACGCCCCACATTCTGTCCATATTTTCGGGTTTATTTCTTGCCTCTCAACAGTCTAGGTGACCTAAGTTCCAACCCTACTGAACTTTTATTTCCTTGGGGGCTCATGAGGTTTTTCACCTCTGAGCCTTCACATAAGCTATTTCCTCTGCTTGAAACAGTCTCATCTGTCTTCATCTTGCTCACTTGTGCTCATACTTTAGGTTCCAGCCTAGCTATCACTTCCCCCAGGAAGTCCTCCTGGATATTCACTCCTTCCCCCAGTTCAGGTTAGGGGTTCCTGCTGTGGCTGCCATTGCACTTGGACATCTGCTCTCACTGCCCTCATCAGAGAGGTTTAGTTGTCCTCCTTTCTGTATAGGGGTGGGGCCTCTGTCTACCTTGCTCATAACTGCTTTCCTCCAAACCAGGCATGGGGATAGGCTTCAAACTATGTCTAACATATAAACACATTTGTAAAAATTTTTGTCTTCTCATCCTGTCAAGTCTAGAACACCCAGTTTCCTTTCCCAAGAAATTCAGAAAACAAGTATGTACTATCTTGCCTTTGCAGTTCTTTGAAGAGCTTTCATTACAGAATTATATGAGGTAGAATTGTGACTTAAGACACTAAGCTTTCAGCTAGATTGTAGCATCAGTTATTAAGAAATATTACCACAGATGTGAAAGAAAGCATTATTACATGTTTCAAACTTTCTTTGCTTTCTGTTTTACATTCTGGTTTTGTTGAAAGATAGAACTTAAAATCTGTAGTCTTTAAACATTGATTTCACTGCAGGTGAGTAAATGGAACACATGCCTTTACTCTCTACCAGAGGTTGTCACTTGTGCCCAGAGAGCCCGGGACACAAGTCACATTTTTATACACTTATTTTTTAGTGCAGACATTTTACTCATGTTTTTCTCGGACTTTTTGCCATTGGCCTAACCCAATATGCCTTTGAAAGTTTTTTTCTTGTGGTGTTTGTTTACTTTACCATGATAATTACCATGATATTTATTTTACATGATACTTACTTATTATTTATTTTACCATAATGTTTAAAAGTGGCCAAAAGGCATTTAAAAACATTTCCAAAACATATTTTTTCACTTAAAATAAGCACATCACCAGCCTCTTTTAGAAAATATTTATGACACTATTAACATACATATTTTTTTAAATGCCAACACATACATATTCTCTGAGCCACATAGCACACTGCTTAGCACTAAGATTAATTTCTCTCTAATAATATATTCAGTTAATATGAATTATTAGTTTTCAGGGTCCTAAAATGTTATTGAAACTTAACTAATATAAACTGAAGTAGAGGTAGAGGTAAGGGAATCGAAATAGAGTGAGTGTAATTCAACTCTAAAACTGGTTTTAGGCTGGTATTCCCTAAAGAGAAGTAAAAGCTCTTTTACAAATCTGTGCTGAAATTTCTATTTCAATTTTGATATGTAAACATAACTCAATTTTTTAAGTCAGTCGAGGCTACATTAGGCAAAAACTAAATTGTAGCTTGCCCCAGGATTCCTTAAGTCAATTTCTTAAAGGCCTAAACAGGTACAGAAATGAGGCAGGAAGAAAGAACCTATAACTTTAATTTTTAACTTTATTTTTTAATGATTGTATATACCAAATTAGTTTAAAATGTTAATTTTCAAAGTAGGGCTGGAAACCTAGGGGGTAACAGGCATTACTCTTAAGACATCTCCCTTCACTACTTTCTAACTCAATAGGGAAACCTGAAGTTCGACCTTAAAAAGTTGTCCAGAGGTGATACAAATTCTAATCTCATTAACAACAGGACCCAGATGAACCTTGCGTATCACAGCAGCATTAAGAAAAGCTAGAAAATGGAAGTTAATTATGAAGGAAATACAGGTCTGTGAACAAAGACATTTAAATTGTCAAAGAAAGAAATAATCTAATGAACAATAAACTTAAATGAAGTGAAGCTAGCCACAAAGAAACCTAGTAAATCAAGTTAGGGATTCTTCCATTTATAATAGTGCCCACATTTGGTGTAAATAAAGCTTGGTAGGCTCAAGGAAACGAAAGAACAATACTCAAACGATTATGAAATAACCACTTAGGAAAGTTAATGCTGACCTAATTAGCATATTTAAAAATATTAAATATTGGTCACTTATTTTTTTAATATTATTACAGCTATAAAGCCTTCTCTGGAATTTAGGGTTTTGATAGTAAATAATCAAACTTTCCGATGAAAACTTACTTTTTAATCTAGGTACTTCCCAGTAGAATATACAAGTCTATTATTATTAAGGACATAAAACAGCAAAAGCCTTTTTTGTCTTGAGACCACACTAAAATAGTTTATCCTAATGAGAAAGATTTTCTGTTTCTAAAAGATGATGAATAAGACATCGTCACCAGGAAATCTGGTTTTATATGCTCCATTGGCCTCAGATATGTGTTTGCTTTAATCAGGTCATATATGATACTTAACTGATTCTGGAAAGTGATGAAAGTTTTAATTGGTAATATAAATTAGCAGAAAAAAATTCTACACATCCTAAAACAGGATTTTGATATCTTAGGGAAATATAATTAAGAGCAAAATATTCTCCCAATCAAAAAAAAAAAAAAAGGCTCTCCATAAAAGTAGTAGACACAGAAAACAGTTATTGAATAAACATCAAACCAGAATGTGATGATCCAAGGCAATCTACTAAGGGACTACAAAGAAAGAAATCTCACCCTTTTGTAAAGTCAAGCAGATACAATCCACAGCATACATGTTCTCAAGATAAACCATAATTAGTCCTCAAGTTAGAGGAGCTGACAGCACCATTTGTTAGATATAGCTCATCCTAAATTCACCCGATAATTCCAGCGATCGTATGTGTCTGCTGATTGGTTTCGGACAAAAGAAAATACACTTCTACTATCTTTACTATAGGAAGTGGTTTTGCAACTGGGAGCCAGGAGCCTGTCACCCTATTGTCTCACGAAATTGGGAGACAGGGTACAATCTCTCTTGATGATTACATTTGAAAGAGATGGCTCTCAGGTCCTTGAGAAAGACACTCTTGGGTCACAGTGCTGGCAAGAGGCTTATTTAGCTTCTAAAAAGATTTATACACATTTCAAAAACACAGAGAATCAAATTTTAATTAAAAGATTTCTAAGAAATGCTACAATAAGAGGGAGGGGGGAGAAATTTCTTCCTTTATTTTCAACAGGGAGAACTAAGCTTTCCAATTTTTATTTGTCTTTATAGCTGCCGCAATTTATTTTTTTTTACTAATAATTGTGGACATTTTTAGATGAAACTCATTAATATATTTTGAATGAATTAATATGTACTTAGTACTTAAAAAAAGCCCTTCTTGCCCCAAATATGGAATTGCTAAATATGAGATTTGCTGACGGATCTAGTGTTATAAGTCACTCTGCTGTTACTATCAGCATACTGACTGACAGTTTGAGGAAAAATTGAGAAGCTAAAGAATTTTTCAAAAATGAATGTTCTCTTGACACTTTAAGTGAAATTATCTTTAAAGTTGGTTACATTCAGCAGTGCTTGGGTGGCTCAGTTGGTTAAGCATCTGACTCTTGATTTCGGCTCAGATCATGATCTCACTGTTCGTGAGTTTGAGGCCCACATCGGGCTCTGTGCTGACAGTGCGGAGCTTGCTTGGGATTCTCTGTCTCCCTATCTCTCTGCCCCTCCCCCATTCACTCTCTCTCAAAAATGAATAAACATTAAAAAAAAGTTGTTTAGGTTCATTGTAGTGTTATCTTGGACTATACTGATTTAAAACATGACTTACCTGAATCTATGAAAAATATCTGATTTATCGGTCAGTAATCCTCAGTGTGGTCTAAGGACCACTGGTACCAGAATTGCCTAGAACAGTGGTTCTCAGGTTAACGTGAAGAAACCCCACCTGAACGGATTGCTAAAATCCTGGTTGCTGAACCCTTCCTTATGGTTTCCATCTGGTAGGTCCAGCAGGGATCCCAAAGATTTGCATTTACAAGTTCCCAGGTACTGCTGCTGGTTGGAACCACACTTTGAGAACCACGGACCCAGTGTATAAGGCAAGCACACATACTCCTGGGCCCCATGCTAGCTGTATAAGATGTAAAGATCTGTTTTCAGTACAATGTTAGACACTATACCTTTGTTCTTTCATGGGTTTCCTTCCGGGGTTTCCTAAGTTTGCTTCTGCACCTTTGTTTTTGTTTGTTTTGCATATTTCCTTCAATAGATTCTCAGCTAAGGCAGGTTGATAGTTGCATAAATAACCATATGGATGAAAATGATAAGTTATTTAACACATACATAGCTGTACTTTAATACAGTGAGAAGGAACTGTAAAATCAGAACAGTGACTAGAACCCTCTGCAGGAGGGTAGTAGTTACATTTCCAGTATCAAAGGGGGAGAACCTTAGATTAACTAGTGGGTTTTTTGTTTTTGTTTTTGTTTTTTTGGCAAAAAGGGATAGAAAGCTTCTTTTCCAGTGGAATTTCTGGAATTCCCTTTTCTCTGGTTAGGATTTCCATGCATCTTCCCAGCGCTAAGACTTCAGAGGTGTACACAGGTGTACAGAGGTTCATTTTAACCACACGGACAAGTCTCAAGGCTTCTTTGCTCAGTGCACACCCTACCTCCATTCATAGTAACCCTGCTTCACACAATGCTTAAATTTTCTCCCATGTAAATGGTTCTTAATGATCATAGGTTATAAGCAGCCATCTCAAGACCTCTAATATGGCATGTATATCATCATATGCTTTGATAAACTAATCAGAATATTCCAGACAATGGTCATGAACATACTTAAAGGCTTTAACTGTTTCTATTAAGGGACAACTGGTCTCTGCCTACTTTGGAGTTTAATCCCACAGTAGAGAAGTCTTTATTTTCCTCTGAGGTCATAAACTATGCTTTATTACAATGATGGGTCCTTGTAGCTCTGACATATTTGGTCATTTTTTGTAGATTTTGAGGTCCTGTTATAACTCAGCAAAGAATTTTCACCTGATAGGGACACCTGAGTGGCTCAGTCAGTTAGGCATCTGACTCTTGATTTCGGCTCAGGTCATGATATCATGGTTGTGAGATACTGCCCTGCATCAGGCTATGTACTGAGCAGGGGGTCTGCTTCAGATTCTCTCTCTCCCTCTCTGCCCCTCCCTCATTTGTTCTCTCTCTCTCAAAAATAAGTAAACTTAAAAAATACATAAAAAAAGAATTTTCACCCGATAGAAGGATCCAGCGACACCTGTGTTTCCATATTTTTGATAATTAGCATCTTCATTCAATTTCATCAGATGCTTCTGTCAAGCATCAGCCCTTCTAGATGCTTCTGTCAAGTAGCATCTAAATGTCTTGCATCAGGGTAATTATTCAGAATGTTAGGCTGATGTCACCCTGTTCTTCCAAAAAAAACACTAAATAGCTGAGAACATAAGAAAAATATGATTGCTGATCCGGACAATAATCAAGGTTTAACAATGCAGCCAAGAATTTGAGGCTACTTCCATAAGCATATATCTGACTTGACAGGGGAAGGAGCCCAGCAGCAATGGCAAAGACAGCCCAGTATGTTCCCAGCCGTGTGGTCTATTCTCCTATTATTATTTTTCTTTTGAGAGACAGAAAGAGAGCATGCATATGTGAGTGGGGGGAGGGGCAGAGGAGGAGGGAGAGAGAGAATCTTACGCAGGCTCTATGTCCAACGCAGAGCCCCAAGTGGGGCTTGATCTCATGACCAGATCATGACCTGAGCCGAAATCAAGGGTTGGAAGACTAACCTACTGAGTCACCCAGGAGCCCCTCCAGCATTATTTTTAACGATCTGTTTGTATGTGCACATGTATGTGGAATTCTGTGTTACTTCATGTGAGCATATACATCATTTCCATTACATTTATTGCTAACAACTGTGAAAACTGTCAAGTTTATCATGTTGAATCAAAGTTGCTGATGGCAATTTTTAGGGTTATTAAATATAATATGGGCTCAGACCATAAATGAGAATTAAAAAAATGGAAAAGATATCCAAAACAATCAACTTGAAAACAAAGATAAGTCTGTTAAGAATGGACATTACAATGACTTTTAATACACATTAGAACTATGCAAATTAAATTTTTTTTTTTAGTTTTATGTTCAGAAAAAGCTGTTATAGGTTTATTAAGGACATTTTATTTCAAAGCATTTTATCTTCTAAATTGATTTGTTTTGGATTATGTCTCTGAAAATCATTTCTAGACCTTCAGTTATTTAAATGTGTGAGTTGAACTGATAATGGGGGTGGGAGAGGGGTGATAAATTTAAAGACCTTTCCTGTAAGGAGTATTAAACATAGAGTCCCTCTATGGATGTTATTTTAATCCATCTAATGAGACAATGCAAAAAAGGTCACATTTTGCAGAGGTAATAAAACTAAGCATGGTCTGCCTGCATATACAACCACAGAACTCACTGCAGACAACTGTATAAACAATTAATTATGCAAACAAACCAATCTGCCCACAGTGATTAATCACCTGTTCTGCACCTAGCAGTGTGCTAGATGGTACATGGTGCAGATATTGGCCTTCTAGATACATATTAATGTCTCAGAAGCTATTCTGGGAAATTTAATGACAAAAGCCATTCAGGTTAAAGGCAACTGATATTTAAAACCAATGTGCAGTCATTATTTGGTTTTCAGCCATCACCAAAAATCACTGCTCTGTGGTTGTTCTTTCCACTCACTTGAGGAGGTGACTCACCCTAAAAATAATAAGCATGACTGTCTAGTGACTTTGGGATGGGTGGCTGATATTCAGATAGAAAGACAGACAAATAGAAGTATGTTCTTCTGGGTGTCCAAGAATACCATTTTGAAGGATTTGGCTGTCTCAAATGCTTCCTTAAAAACAAAACAAACAATACAGTAATGCTCAAAATAAACTAGCTATACTTCTTAATGAGAATGTTGTATGTTAGGTTCTTTTTTAAACATTAGGATGACATTAGTTTGACATTTGGATCAGTTTCAGGATTCCAAGAGGAAAGAGATGGCATGCTCAAATCAGGATATTTCGAGGAGGCTTTTATTTACAAAGAAGATAATTATCAGGGCAGGACCAGGGTGTATGTAACTACAGGGGACAGAGCAGGGACCCAGCAGCAGCTGAAGTATTACCAGTCCCGGTCCTGAAGGTGGAATTGCAGATGCTGACAGAAAGGAAGCTACGTGAGCCAAGATGCCAAGCAGAATGCATCTGTGGCTGTCATTTCTCCTTCCTCCTGCAGGTACTTTAAACATTTTAAAGTTCTCTTCCTCGTTCCTTCCCAGTAGATAAACTAGCATTTGAGGAGTTGAAAAGAGGATAAAGGGACAATCACTTCTTCCAGAATTTCACTACTGCCACTGTTCTTTCCAAGGCCCCTACTGATCTGACACTAAGTCCAACAGACACTTTTCTGCCCTCGTAGTTGTAAGTTACCTCTCGGTTATAAGTGATAAAAATGCAGCTAAAGTTGGCTTAGGAAAAAGGATACTTTGGATCATATGATTGAAAAGTCAGAGTTTATAGCTTTTTCCCAAGTGTTCCTGCAAAAGTTGTAAAATGACCTGGCTGGTTGGCACGCCATCCCTGTGAGCACAGAGATGAATATCTGACGGTGTGTGTCTGGGTCATGTTCTAACTGTGGGGCTCCTGGGGGGATTTACTCCAACCAGGGCACTCGAGCCAAAAGTAGAGGAAGCATGGCTCCCGACAGGAAAGCTAAAGTGTCTTTGTCGGAAGAAGGGACAATCCATTAAAATCCACTACAGTTGTTAGCCTGTTTGTCCTGTTTGTCTGAAATACTTGGCATATAGATGGGTCCCTTTATGGAATAGTTTTTCCTTGCCTTCTTTGACATTATTTAACTTTTCGGCCGCCTAGGGCCATTTCTATCAGGCTTCCTACAGGATGTGCTCTTCATAGTTCATACACTAGTGTCCATATTTGTTCAGACGCACCTCCCTCCTTAGTCATGCAGCTTACTCTGATCTCAGGCTAGATAAGCCCAACGGTGGCTTGCATTATTCAAGCATTTATAAAGTCCTGGCTTCCACTGCCAGTGCTTTGTCACCTCTACCACTGTCTGGTCTCTGCCTCCAGCGGGCACAAGGGCCTGACTTCTGCAGAGCCTGGACAGTGCCTACCACAGGGGCGCTGCAGCAGCTCCAGCACCCAAGTTCAACCTGGTAGAACCCCCGAGGGCTCAGGCTTTCCCAGCAGCTGCTTACGAGTAGGAAGTAATGAGACCTGGAAATGTGGAAGCAGTTGATCAATAAGACACGGGAAATGGGAAAAACCTGGCAGATAAATTGTTTGCCCTTTCTTACCCTGAAACAAAACCTCCTTCGTGGGTTTCATACGACCTTTCTGGAGATATCCTGCATGAATAAACATGTGGCTAATGTTATCCTGTGAGGCTGTGGCTAGTTTGGCAATGTATCACCTTCTATGTGCTTTCCCTCTTTCCTGGCCTCACCTGTGTTTTTATCCTTCTTGAACTTGTCCAGGCACGGCACCCCAAAGAAAGTCTGAGCACACACCTTTGTCTCAAGATTTACTTCTTAGGGAACTTGGCATAAGATACAAGACTGCCTTTCTTTGCCTCTCACCAAATTTGGTATTCGTTGGGGTATTTCTCAGGTCCTTTTTATTTCTCACAACCCACATTCTGCCTGGAGGGCCTCTTCCACTCTCATGATTGGAACCACTGGAGACTCCAAGGTCTCCATCCTAGGTTCCTCTCCTGAGTTCCAGAACCAGATCTGAGACGTCACTACTTGCTGCGCAGGTAACCAAACGCAACGTGTCCAAAACTTAAGTAACCGAATCTCACAGTTGCCACTCCAAATTGCTCATGCTTTGACATTTCATGTCTTGTGAATGACATCATCATGCAGTCAGTTGCCTAAGTTAGAAATCAGAATCATTCCTGCCTCCTTACTCCCTTGCTGCCCGTTCTGTATATCCCCAGGCCTTGCCATCTCCTCAGGGCACCCTGGTCTCATCCAACTTCATTTCATCTCCACTGTCAGTGTCTCCAAGCCATTCCCCCATTTCTCCTGCAGTTCTGCAGCCCATTCTTTAGAGAGTGGCCCTTGTAAAACACACATCTCAAAGGCTTTCTTTTGTTCTTAAATTTTCCTTGATGCTGTGTAGTCTGGATCTATTGTTTTACTCCTGCCTGCCTTCCCAGCTATATCAACTGTCTTTATGAAATCTAGGCTCCAGCTCTATTGATCTTTTTTTTTCCCTCATAGCCCCATGATCTTCTCACTTATAAGTCTTCACATAAGCTATTTTCTTTTTCTTTTCCTTTCTTCTTTCTCTCTCTCTCTCTTTCAAGAGCGTGCACGATAGGGGAGAGGGACGCGGGTGGGGAGAGAGAGAATCTAAAGCAGGCTCCATGCTCAGCATGGAGTCTGACATGGGGCTCAATCTCCGGAGACCATGACCTGAGCTGAAATCATGAGTTGGATGCTTTAACGACTGAGCCACCCAGGCGTCCCCACATAAGCTATTTCCTGTGCTTAAAATGGTCTTCCTTCTCCTCTTCACTTTGTTAACTTTTCCTCATCCTTCAGGTCTCAGCTGACATACCACTTCCTTCAGGAAGCCCTCCGGGCTCTCCCTTTCCCTCAGTTCATGAGAATGGTTCTTTCTATAGTCCCCATGGTCCCCTGTATGTTGAATTTAATCTGAGGGATCAACTTTCCTTCTCCTCTGTGTCTAGGGATGCAGACTCCCTTGTCCATAACAGTTTCCCCCCAAACCTGGCATGGTGACTGACCCAGTAATTGCTTAAATATACACTGAAAAAACAAAAAAAAAGGCCAACACAAAAACTTCATTTAAAGTCATTTTTCTGAGAGCAGGTTCCTAGAATTTCAGAAAACTAATGTGGATAGTCTTGTCCTTTTAGATCATTTTAGAAGCTCTCCTTATAGAATTATAGGAGATTTCATCTTAATGATTTTGAAGAAACTGAGCTCTAAGGTAGAATGCGTTATCACCTAGTCTAAGAAATAACGTCACTGAGAGGTGGATGCAATTCCTATTACATATTTCAAAGTTTCTCTGGTTTCTGCTTTTTTGCATGTTTGTTTATTTTTGAGAGAGACAGAAAGAGAGAGCGCAAGCGTGCACTAGTTGGGGAGGGGCAGAAGAGAAGACGACAGAGGACCCAAAGCAGGCTCTGTGCTCACAGCACACAGCCCAACAGGGGCTCAAACCCATAAGCCGCAAGATCATGACCAGAGCTGAGGTTGGACGCTTGACCAGCTGAGCCACCCAGTCGCCCCTCAGGTTTCTGTTTTGAATGCTGGATTTGACAAAATGCAGAGTTTAATGCTCACCACCTTAAGAAAATAAAAAAGTTTTTAAGAATGTGTTTCACAGCAAGCGAGTGATGAAGCACCTGTGGTGGAATTGCCTGCCAGGACATGGACTGTCGGTCACGCAGATGTCGGCAGGAAACACACTGCATTCTTAACACACTTATGTCTCTTAGTGTTAATACTCATTGCCCTTGTTTGATCATGGTCGTCCTTTGGGTTTTAATGTCATGATTGAAATTGAGTAGGCTTTATCCGTTATTGTCCTTTTAAAAAAGTTTTTGGGGCATCTAGGTGGTTCAGTCGGTTGAGTGTCCAACTTCAGCTCAGGTCACGATCTCATGGTTCATGAGTTCGAGCCCACATTGGGCTCTGTGCTGACAGCTTGGATCCTGGATCCTGCTTCGGATTCTGTGTCTCCCTCTCTGCCCCTCTCCTGCTCGTGTCCTCTCTCTCTCTCTCCCTCTCTCTTTCTCTCTCTCTCTCCCCCTCTCTCTCTCAGAAACTGAATAAAATATTAAAAAAAATTTTTTTTTTAAGTTTTTGAGTGTCAATATTTTTGTTGATCTTGTTTTTGTGCTTCTTTGCTACTTTATGTGGGCACAGGCATTGTTTCCATTTTGTATGTTGCTGTGTTTATAGTTTACCATCCCTTGAATAGAAATTAATGATTGTGATTTGTAGGGTAATTAAATGAACTGTAGGTTCATAAAAGTTGAGAATTTACAAAATGTGATGTTTCCAAAGATATCAAAATTAGCAGAATATGCATATGTTGTAAATGATACAATGCTGTATACACATTATACTATACATGTAAACTATAAACATTAGAAGTATATACATTCACCTTCAGCATGGTGTATGATGGGCAGCTGGGGATGGCAGAGGGAGTGGTCTACACAGACAGGGACTTCAGGGACTTCCACTTTTCAATTCTAGGTCTAGGCAAGTTTTATATACTCAGCAAGTACTTCTTAATATCTAAGCATATTATCCTCTAGAATTGCTTTCTCTTTAGTATTTAAATGCCTCAGTTGGCAATTTTGGAAGCAAATGGGAAAAACAGAGGCCAAAGCACCATAAGACAGATGCAACACCTTGTCCTGTGCACTGTTCTGCAGTTTTAAATGTAAACGGGTGTGTCATATATTATAAAGAGAATTGGTTCAGGCCTCTGAAAATCATTTTCTAAGCTCTATTTTATTTGTACCCCTAAATTAAGCCGGGCTGCAGAAATTAAACTGTCTAGGAGACATATGATCAAAAAAGTCCTGTCAGCCAACAATTTCTACATTTACTTTCCCTACAGGATGAGAAAATAACTTTTTGAGTTTTAGGCCATTGTATCTATAAACAGCTCTGCTGATGGAGCTCTCTACGAAGAATCATTCAAATTGGTATGTTCTTCAATGTCAAGATTAACTCTGTCTTCTAGGACTACTCAATTGCTTTACCTTCCATGAACCTGTTCCAGCTCATCTCCCCAGGCAAGTCAAGCTCCACAGAGCTGTTCCTATGGCTCTTGGAAATGCCTGGGACAGCCCTCTCTCCAATTTGGACTTGGAGTACTTCAAGTGAAGAGAATGATATGTTTTTTTTCTCTTTGTAGTCCTGGGTCAAGGATAGTGCCAGTCACTTTATAGATAATCAATAAATATATGCTGAGTGGTAGATGGCAACTAAAAAGGGCTCTCCTAGAGACTACTTACTAGGAGACCAGAGCCTGCAATTGTTAGGATGTTATAGTAGCATATATTTTAAAATATAACCTACCATTCAGCCATGGCTCCATTATTTTATTTATATTGTGGGTAGTTTTGGTTATTTGAAATATGTCGACCAGATAAGATGATAAACCCCAAAAGATCTTGCAATTCATTTCAAAGTAATAATTTGCAAGAGTTAATCATAAAACAAGGAAGAACTTTAGAGAAAAATAACATCTTGGGAAACTATATTCTTGGGGAAATAATGTTATTTTTTTGTGTATATATAAATGGATTTTGGATTATAAGGGAAATGGGATTTTTGAAATGTTTTGGTTCAAAACCTTCACATGTGAAATATTAGTTAAATATGATTTGCTTCACAAAATTAGTCTAAAGGCTCCAAAATGGAAGTATAGAGAGGACATCCCAGCAGATCTCTAGTTGTCCAAACTAAAGCAGATGTAACAGCAGTAATGTGTTTCACATTAAGCCCCAGAATAGATCTGCACAGGAGATCTTTGAGTTTACAGAGATTCAAGTTCTTAATATAACTTCTATATTTAGTAAATACTCAGAATCAGTATATTCTTTTATCTTCAATTCTCTTATCTTCAAGATATCTTCAATATCTTGGGAAGGTATTTGAAAAACTGGGATCTAAAAGTATCTGTGTGTGTGCACATGTGTGTGCATTCATGTATGTGTGTAGACAATACTATCATCTCTTCATTACTTTAAGAATAGCCATGCTCTGGGGCTCCTGGGTGGCTCCATCGGTTAAGTGCCCGACTTCGGCTTAGGTCATGATCTCATGGTTCGTGGGTTTGAGCCCTACGTCTGGCTCTGTGCTGACAGCTCAGAGCCTGGAGCCTGCTTCAGATTCTGTGTCTCCCTCTCTCTCTGCCCCTCCCCCACTCACACTCTGTCTCTCTCAAAAATAAATAAAACGTTAAAAAAATTTTTTAAAAAAGAACAACCATGCTCTTTCATATGTAAATGAGATCCCATTCCAGAAAAACAAGTTTTAATTTTACTACTACCATATTCTACTCAAAAATTAGCATGACTTCATTATATTTATTAAACATAGGTGAATAAACAGCATCATTTACATATTATTTAATGTATAATATTTAATGTATAATATATTATTTAATGTATAACTAAATCTAGTTCAGTTTCCCCTCTCCCTAAACATGTGCAAGAAATAAAGTAATAATTCTGAGTATTGCAGGAATTCAGGTCAAGTTCTTGCTAAGGATGAAGCAAAAAAACATCCTCAAAAAACTGCTGCTTTACTCCCGAGTTATCCTTGATCTTGTGATCCCTAACTCTGTGATGAAGAGGATTGGGTGGTGAGACAATATTTTTAATAGTTACCCAAACTCTATTGTTATACTGATAAGCTTCCCTTGTCCAATCAGCATTGAGAACCATCAACGTTCTGCTATGATTTGACTTCGGAGGGCACATCATTATCAAACAAAAACGTGGATCCTTTGTATGAGTAGTAGTTGCCATGCAACTTCTACCTGGATGTTATTTTAATCTCTTTAGTGAGAGATTCTTTAAAAATCAGATTCTGAAAGACAGTACAGCTATGAATGGCAGGCTGCATGTATAATTACACAGCTGCTTGCAGACAACTTCGTGTGTAATTATGGAAACAAGTTACCTGCCTGCTGTCTAACACTGTGCCAGGTATTCTAGACAGTGCAGAACAAAGACCTTTAAAATTTGTATTGATTTCCAAGAAACTATTTTAAATAAATGTTATAAGATCATTCAGAAAAAAAGCAGGATCAATATTTAAAATCGATACATAGCCATTATTTTGCTTTTAGTAATGACTGACATGGCTACTTCATAGTAGTTCTTTCCAATGCCCTGACAATTAGATGAATGTCTGATTCACTTAATCTTTCAAAGGCTCTAAGAGCCATAAACCTGAATGTCTAGTAACTGGGATAGTGTCAGAGAGATAGACAGATGCCTGTCTGGGACTGTCATTTACAAGGATTTAGCTGCTGAACGGACCATTTTCCAAAGAAACACCAATCATTTCTAAGTCCTACCAGAAGACTGATACTTACCAGTATTCCCTAAGAAAGGTAGTGGTGTAAAACTTTGACATTTGTATCAGTCAAGGTCACAAGAGGACATGGATGGCACATGGAAATCAGGGTATGTTGAAAAAGTTTCACCGACAAAGGAAATAATTACAAGATGGGGAAGAGGGTCAAGAACCACATAGGTGAATGCAGAACACAGAACTGTGGTGAAATGTTGCCTTTGCTATGTTTGAGAGAGAGAGAGATTACTGACATGTGGAAGGAGAGCGTCCTTTCATAAAGGTCAGACTGAGAGCTGGAGTGACCTTTGGGGAACACGTGGCTAGCCTGACATGAGCTCACAGGAGCTCACTCTTTGTTCTTACTCTTTCTACTCTCTATTAACTGCTGGCTCCCCACTGGCCAACTTGAAGCCTGAGAAGCTTCTAACTTGAAGCCTGAGAACAACTGAGTGCTTTTGAGTCCTTGAAATTTGGGGCGGACATGAACGGGTGGATAAGCACAGATAAGGAGCCTGGAAGGGCAAATGGAGGATATTCAGCACAATGACAAAACAAATTGCTCTTCCATGCCATTGTGATTATTCCATTATAACAAAAAGCAATCTAGTGACCATACGGCTTTTATGGCAGGAATAGTTCTCTCTTAATAGACGGGAGGCTATCTTATGAATGTTTGAAGCACTGAATGGGAAAATTCCCATAGGTGGCTGTTAAACCACAAAGACAAGTGACCTAACATGGCAGACACTCGGCCTTACCGCTGGGGCAGGTTTACGGGGCCCCTTTCGTCCATGTTACCTGGACAGCCCACGGGAAGCTAACAAGGCCTGACATTGCTCAGCCCTTGAGCAATGGGCCTCTTAAGCTCTATGACTGGAGAAGCACCAACCTGTCCCTGGCACAACTGGGAGCTGGGTTGAAGCCTTGCTGCTGCGGTGAATATGACGTGGTCCTGTGGTGTCACATGCCACCTCAGTATTTTCCACGAGGCTTAATTGCAGTGAGGGTCTGGATATGACACAGCTTCCTGGGAGTCCAGCCACAGAGAACTGGCCTTACCTCTGTGGGTAAGGTTTTGTGTGGCAACTTCCCAGCTCATCAGTACGTTCTTCTATTTCTACCAGGTCAAGAATGTTTTGAGCAGCATTGGAGCTCTGTGGAGGTTGTAAGTACTAGGGCTCAGACAGGCTGAGTCACAGGCTCTGAGCTCAGGACTGACCCTAATGAGATGAGCTTGGTCAAGTTCTTTCCTCTTCCTGGCTTTAACTTTTCTCAGATTTGGAAGCTGGGGGATGATCAGGTGGATGCTGGATCAGGTTATCTAGAGTGATTCTTTCCAATCTAATATCCTGTGATTGTACTCTCTGTAATTGTCATCAGTGTCTACTCCTCATCTCTAGAACACAGAAGAATGTTCTTAAAATTAGGATTTGAAAAAAAACTTTTGAAGATGATTTGCCTGTGCTTAATACTTTGTAAATGCTAGATAGTGAGTATGGGAGAATCCTGAATGCATTATATAAATTTATAGGGAATTTATGCTTCCTTTTGTGTTTATTAACAAAGATTTGTGTTTAGAACTGGTTTCCCTATGAGCCATGATAAAAACAACAGGATTTTGTAAATCAGCACCAAATAGCAAATAGCGTACGTAGGAGGGATCTATGGGTTTAGAAAAGGACCAATTCTAGTTGATCAGAACTTAACATTTGATGAAATAATTTGCCTACTACCTCTGTGTTTAAAGAGAATAAGACAGAAAGAAACTACAAGACAAAATGGAATTACAAAATTCTTTTAGATATTCTTAAACTTATAAATCATATAGTGACTATATTTTGATTCATCTAAATAATAATAACCAGTTTCCATATCAATAGATTAAATATCCTTGTCTCTGAGGGATATTTTGCATGATCGCTCTTTATAATTTTCTGAATTTATGAGATGTTAATTAATAGTGAGCTTGAACTATTTCTGTTTTTAACAGTCCTCATTTCCTCACAGTGGAGTATGGTTGCATGCTTATTTTGGCTGAGTGCTCTTTACACACCACACTGAACACTGGACCTCTTCTGGCCACTAACCTTAGGGACTTGCTCTGTGGCTGCCAGCCATTTCCACATATGGGTTTACAAGCATAGAGGGGATCACTTCTACATCAAACTTAGAATAATGTGTCAAAAAAATTAAGTGGAAAATAGTTCTTTAAAAAAAAAAAAGAGGGCTCCAGGGGCACCTGGGTGGCTCAGTCGGTTAAGCGTCTGACTTCAGCTCAGGTCTTGACCTCACGGTTCCTGGGTTTGAGCCCCGTGTAGGGCTCTGTACCGACAGCTCAGAGCCTGGAGCCTGCTTAAGATTCTGTCTTCTTCTCTCTCTGCCCTTCCCCCCCGCCTCTCTCTCTCTCAAAAATAAACATTAAAAAAAAAGAAGGCTCTGAAAAAATTTGTGAGATCTGTGACATAGGGGAATGTTATACCTAAGGGTTTCCTAATTATTAGTCCTCCTATGTACATTCACAAAGATAATTCTGTGCTCTTCACATTTAGAAGTGATCTCGCCTCGGATTTGCACCATATTCTCCCCTAGAACCATTTCCTGTGCTTGGGAACTTAGTGCCAAGATGAGCCTTCAACTGACACTGCTGTAGTCTTCCTGAATGCTAGTTGTCTTCGGACTGGCTTAGCTATGGCAAGCCTGCAAAGAGCAAATGTGGTACAAAGTATTCACAGGCTTCTGAGAGCGACAAGGCATTTTGTGGCTAATCTCTTAGCTACAAAGTTCCATCCACATGGTTAAGGCAGCGTCTTTTAAGCATACTTCTGCTGGCCCAACAATTACTTTAATAATCTTCCTGTGTCACAGGTCAGTGTTTACCCAGCAGAAACACAGCAGTACTTGGCACAAAAACAGACACTCAGATCAATGGATAGAATAGAGAACCCAGAAATGAACCCACAAATGCATGGCCAACTAATCTTTGACAAAGCAGGAAAGAATCTCCAATGGAATAAAGACAGTCTCTTCAGCAAGTGGTGCTGGGAAAACTGGACAGCGACATGCAGAAGAATTAACCTGGACCACTTTCTTACATACACCATACACAAAAATAAACTCAAAATGGATAAAAGACCTAAATGTAAGACAGGAAGCCATCAAAATCTTCGAGGAGAAAACAGGCAATAATCTCTTTGACCTCAGCTGCAGCAACTTCTTACTTGACACATCTCCAGAGACAAGGGAACAAAAGTACAAATGAACTATTGGGACCTCATCAAGATAAAAAGCTCCTGCACAGGGAAGGAAACAATCAGCAAAACTAAAAGGCAACTGACAGAATGGGAGAAGATATTTCCAAATGACATATCACATAAAGGGTTAGTATCCAAAATGTATAAGGAACTTATCAAACTCAACACCCAAAAAACAAATAATCCAGTGAAGAAATGGGCAGGAGACATGAATTGACACTTTTCTAAAGAAGACATCCTGATGTAACAGACACATGAAAAAATGCTCAACATCACTCATCATCAGGGAAATACAAATCAAAACCACAATGAGATACCACCTCACACCTGTCAGAATGGCTAAAATAAAAAAAACTCAGGCAACAGCAGATATTGGCAAGGATGCGGAGAAAGAGGAATCCTTCTGCTCTGCTGGTGGGAATGCAAACTGGTGCAGCCACTCTGGAAAACAGTATGGAGGTTCCTCAAAAAATTAAAGATAGAACTACCCTATGACCCAGCAATTGCACTAATAGGTATTTATCCAAAGGATATAGGAGTCCTGTTTCAAAGAAGCACATGTACCCCAATGTTTATGGCAGTGCTACCGACAATAGCCAAAGTATGGAAGAGCCCAAATGTCCATTGACTAATGAGTGGATAATATATATATCTATATCTATTCATTATGTGTATCTATACCTATATCTATACGTATATACGTGTATACACATATATGTATATGTGTATATCTATATATATATAGATATAATGAATATTACCTGGTGATCAAAAAGAATGAAATCTTGCCATTTGCAACAACATGGATAGAAATAGAGTGCATTATGCTAAATGAAATGAGTCACTCAGAGAAAGACAAATATACTATTTCACTCATATGTGGAATTTAAGAAACAAAATGGATGAACATAGGGGAAGGGAAGCAAAAATAGTATAAAAACCAAGAGGGCGACAAACCATAAGAGACTTGTTTTTGTTTATTTATTTTTGAGAGAGAGAGAGAGAGGCAGAGAGAGAAAGAGACACAGAATCTGAAGCAGGCTCCAGGCTCTGAGCTGCCAGCATAGAGCCCAACGTGGGACTTGAACTCACAAGCCGTAAGATCATGACCTGAGCTGAAGTTGGACACTTAACCGACTGAACCTCCAGGTGCCCCCATAAGAGACTCTTAAATACAGAGAACAAACTGAGGGTTGCTAGAGAGGAGGTGGGTGGGGATGGGCTAAATGGGCAATGAGCATTAGGAGGGCACTTGTTGGGATGAGCACTGGGTGTTATATGTAAGTGATCAATCACTAAATTCTATTCCTGAAATTAAAAAAAAAAAAAAAAAGGAAGAAAGAAATGCAGCAGTACCGCGTGTCTTTATGAACATTAGTCAAACAAATTCATTAAGTATTTCAAGTATTCTCTAAAATCATTAGCATAATTCCATAATCTAATTTAGAGTTTTCTTTCATCTAGAAAATAAAGATGTTCTCTTCAATTCCTATGGCAAAGTCTATGGCTTTTTCTACCATGTTGTTGGGGGTTAGAAAAATTTGAGAGACTGTGATATAACATTCATAGGAAGTAAACTAGAAGCAGTCACAGGGATGCTTCTGTATGCTCTAGACCAAGTTTGATGGACAGAAACATATCTAACTTGGACTTGCCTCAGGGATCTTCAGAAAGGACCCACCGGATTCCTTTGTTGACACAAGTCAGCATACAAAAAAGATAAAAGCAACCAGAAGAAAATCATAGCATCTTGCCATAACCAAATCGAATTCATTACTACCTCTGCATCCATAGTTCCTTCTCTCTTTTTGAACATCCCTGTGCCTGAGTCAAATCCTTCAACTTGTTCTTTGGACGTCATCACCTCCAATTCATTCAAGACCATCTCTGCAATTATCCCCTCTCTCTTGCAAAAACCTATTTTTTTCCTCCCAATTGGAGCATTCCCATTGACAACTTCCTGTATTTCAATAAAGAAAACAAAGATCCAACACTCCCTTGAGTGGTTATTATCTCCTCAGGTACTGCTTCGTTTTTCCATTTACCTTGGTAACAGAACTGGCAACACGGTCTCCAAATCCTCTTCCGTTCCTCCTTCCATTCAGTGCTAGGGAGTGCCACTCCTCATGGACTGTGACAGGGCTCCTGTTGAAGACAGCAGACTTTTGTGTCCTGTCAAAACCAATGGGCAATTCTCCCTCCTTACCTAATTAGAATCTCCAGTAGAATTTGGCCTGGTTCACCACACCTCTCATTCTTTAAACATTCTTCCTCTTCCATAACCTCACTCACCTGGCTTTTCTCATGCTTCATTGTCTCAAACTCTTTTTCACATCCTTCGGTGGCTTCCCTCTCTCTAACCAGCCTGTGCGTGCTAGAATTCCCAGGGCCAGCCACGGTCTCTTTCTCTTCTCTCTAGCCTCAGGTCACAGGTGATCTCATCAAATCCCTTGGCTTTAAGCGCCATCTTAAATAGGAAATGTGGAAGTCTGACTGCAAGTTTTTCTTGCCTCTGGAGGTGACATAGCAGGGCAGAGATTTCAGGGGACAGCATACTGATGCAAACAAAGTAGCTGATGTCTCCAGGGCAAGTTCTAAGCAAGTCGAGTGGTAGTATAAGACTGTTCCATGCTATAGGGGCAAGAGTGTTGGAACCGCTGAAGTGTCAAGAGATTTCCAAGGAGAAGGAAGAATGAAGAAGAAAGATGCTGTCTTTGAGCGGAATGTGGGGATAATGGGACACCCACGATCCTTCATATAAATTTATGGGAATCTGAATCATCAGTGATTGTCTCTGTCAGAAAAGTGGTTTTAGTTTAGGTAAACTGGCCAGATAGCATTTGATTGTGGAGTGAGGGCAGAATCAGCAGCATTTGACAAGCAGCCTGCTGTGGAAAAATCAGAATTGGGCCACCTTTCATAATAAGTATCTACTTGGGTCCTGGCTTGAGAAAAAAAAAACAATATTAGAAATATTAATAAGCATTGTTATTTTTGGCAATCAGAGCTTGGCGCTACACTACTTTCTAGCTCTGCTCTATCTAATAAATCTGTGACAGTGGGGATTAGCCAGATGCACTTACCTGAAGATCAGAAGATCCTTTCAGGCAACTTAGAGGATAACCCTTTTGCACTGAGGATATAATTGACACATGAATAATACATTTCATAGCCTATCTCACCTCTGTCTGACTCTGTGTCTCTCCTTTCCAGTTAGTCTCCCCTTAACTCTGGCCCCTGTAACTCAGGTGTGGAAGACCTAAATATATAATATGGATCCACAGGTAGAATGGAGGACAAAAGCTCTTTTTAAAATTATAATTGTGAGAAAATATTTCAGATGAGATTTTGTTTTTGTTGTTGCTGTCATTTGTTTTGTTTTGTTTTTTTTTAAGCCAATATCCTTTCTCATCCATCATTACTTTGTGAAACAAGGTGACCTTTTTCTAAGGTTTTAGCTCCTTTTAGGATGGGACAATGATTCAAAAATTTTCTAGGCTTCTCGAAAAGCATTGGGGCGCCTGGATGGCTCAGTCAGTGGGGCGCCTGGATGGCTCAGTCGGTTGAGCGTCCAACTTCGGCTCAGGTCATTTCATAGTCCTTGCTGACAGCTCAGAGCCTGAAACCTGCTTTGGATTCTGTGTCTCCTCTCTCTCTGCCCTTCCCCCACTAATGATCTGTCTCAAAAAACAAATGAACATTAAAAAAGTGTTTTAAAGAAAAACATTGTAGCTAAGCACTATAATGGTGCACTTATCTGGAGAAAAACATGTTTCTGAGATTTTACATAATTTTGAAACACAGAATTTATTATTACTATTCTATGTGGTGTCTTACCACTTAAAAACATTATGGCATCATCAGTAGTTAGTGAAATGTATTTGGCAATTCCCTGTAGTCTGAATAAAACCTACCACTAAGTACCTTTCTGTGCTGTTCCAGGATGGCATTTATAATGCAAGAAAGGCTAAGGATTCTACATAATATGGTTGGCATAGTTCACCTTGTGGAAACCTGACCCTTTCACTATGCATTCTTGTTCCTCACCTCCTTTTTTTGTTTCTTAACCATCATGTTTGACACATTAAGACCTTGATCCCTGGCCCCAGAGCGATTCCTCCAACCCTTGAGTCTCAACCTTTGGAAGGTCTGTTTCTGCCGCTCTATCTGCACTGTCATGCATCTTGATTCTCTAGAATGCATTCACCATGGACTCTCAGGAATTATAGGATTCCCACCCTTTGTAGGAACAGAAAGACCTAGAAGTCCACCTGCACTCAGATAACAAGAATCCAAAGAACAAGAAGAGTGGAATTACGCTAAATGCAGTTATGCAGGACACTTCCTGTGAGGCCTGCTGCTTGTTGATGTCTTTATTTCCCATCTATGTGGGAAGCTCCGGTCCCACATAGTCCATTGTTCGTTCCATTGTGATCTTAACACGTGTCTTCCTACTTCAGCTTTCCTGTGGAGTGGGATATGGGTGGAAACCACCTGGCCCAGCACGGTTGGCTGAGATACGAAGCTCATTTGTATGCATATACTATTGCAGGAAATGCCAGGCATCTCTCCAGCTTGCTTGTCACATGTAGCAAAAAGGTGACAATTACTGGGAAACTTTGAGCAGTCCCAGAGGTGCTCTTCAAAACCTCTTGCTCATGAAAGAGGAAATATACTTGTTTTATGTCTGGTTTTATCTGCTATTAATTTTTGTCATTAAAAGATTCGTCAGTAGAATAAGAAATTAAAAAAATTTTTTTTAATCTTTATTTTTGAGAGAGAGAGAGACAGAGTGCAAGAGGCAGAGGAACACAGAGAGAGGGAGATACAGAATCTGAAGAGGCTCTAAGCTCTGAGCTATCATCACAGAGCCTGACGCAGAGCTTGAACCCACAAACCGAGAGATCATGAGCCGAGCTGAAGTCAGACGCTTAGACTGAGCCATACAAAAACCCCTAGAATAAGAAACCTTAAATAATACTTTCCCAATAAAGTACTGAAATATATTTTGTTAAAAAAACTTGATTTCTGTCAGTGTGAGCATGAAATAGAAAATTCTGCACTTTTGAATAAAACATGAAGAATACACTTCCTTACAAAAAATCAAATTTTCTTAAAAGAAGCGAGAGTATAGTTTTATGTTTCAATTACTCTAATGCAGCAATGAGATTTGCTAACAGTTGTGCAATTCACCAGCAAGAGCTATCATCAACATACTCTATGCATTTACGACTTACATACTTAGTTCTCTCTTGCAGTCCTTTGTAGAAGAATTTATGCCATGGCATAGTTTCCTCTTATTTAGAAAACCAATGCACTGAAAGATGTACGAATAATTTATTTCTCTAGCTCTTGTCAGCCATAGTTTTATAAGTGCAATCTAGTGTATGGGAAAGGTCCTGGGGGAGATAAAGCATTCAGTCAAGTGTCAATGAAGTTGCTGAAGGATACCGATCAAAATGGTATCACATGGGTAGCTGTAATTTACATATACTCAAATTAGTCTTAAATATTCACATATGCTCAATTTATAGTGAGTATTTACATATATTCAATTTATATATACTTAAATTTAGTCTTACAGAGAGGATTTTATATCCAGGAAGAGAATTTTTCTTTGAACTGCTAAAGACATGACTTTTCAAAATTTCTGAAAGATTTATACTTTAAAAGTTGGTGCTTACCACTGCATATTTCATCTTTTGAGGGCAGAAAGATATTTACTCGAGTACTACTTGGCAGGGAAGGAGAGAATCACAGGATGAGGATGTGGTTGCACATGTGTGTTTGTGTGTGTCAGTGCATGTGCATACGAATTCCTGTGTTGCTAAAGATGACAAATTATTTGAATCTGGAATTGGTAAGAGAAACACAGAACAACAACAAAAAAAAACTAAGGAGTAATTACATAGAGAATCAGAAGAGTAGGAATGCATATCTTTGAGATAATTTCATTTTTAATTTCTAAAATATTATACAATAAGAATAATAAAGATTGACTAAATCTCACCCTTCAAGTAATGCCCGCAGCAACACTGTGAAGTTTAAACCAATTTGTACAGAAGCAGAGACTGAAGCTCAGTGAGGTTGGATGGCTTGCTCAGTCAGCCATGTTGGGCCATGGAGTGAGGGTCTGCAGTCACGAGTGGCAGGCCCTACCCCACACTGAAGAATCCTTCAGGGCCTGCCCTGCTCTGTTCCTGTAGCTGACAGCCATTCTGCCTCAGGTCCTTGGCCTCCTCCTGCAGAATGAGCTAGAGATGGAACACCTCCCCTCAGGTCGAGAAAACCAATAGGGATGTGTTTTAATTCAATTTGAGTAAAATTTCCATTCCAACAAGGGTGTGAATTTGTTCTCGATTTCATAATCCTTCAGGGCCATTTAAATCCTACCTTCTAATTAAAGATTTTGTACCAAAATTGTATTAGTGGATACTCTGTTTTTCAAACTCCATTTCCATCTAACAGTATATTTTCAAACCTACAGAACTGAAAAGAATAAGGCACTTTAAAAATTGTGTTGATGTACTCAAAAGGAAGCTCGGTATTTTCACTTAAAACCTTGGCTCAGCAGAGCGCCCGTGTGGCTCAGTTGGTCATGATCTCATGGTTTGTGGGTTCGAGCGCCGCATCGGGCTCCATGCTGACAGCTCAGAGCATGGAGCCTGCCTCGGATTCTGTGTCTCCCTCTCTGCTCCTCCCCCGCTCACACTCTCTCTCTACTTCAAAAATAAATAAATATTAAAACAAACAAACAACAAAAATCTTGGCTCAGCATTTCACAATGAATTTTGGTGGGAACACTAGTGTTTCCTAAGAAACACCTGCAGCACACCCAGTCTGTCCCTCTGTCCTCACCGGCTGTGCGTGTCTCATCAGAACTAAGAGTTGATTCCTAATTGAAATTTCTAATTAGGATAAAAAATATGGTAACAATATACTATACACACATACATGTGTACAAACACATGTACAAAAATTTATATATTTAAGAAAAAATTTTTAATGTTTATTTATTTTTGAGAGAGAGAGAGAGAGAGAGAGAGAAAGCATGAGCGGGGGAAGGACAGAGACAGAAAGGGAGACACAGAATCCGAAGCAGGCTCCAGGCTCTGAGCTGTCAGTACGGAGCCCTACACGGGGCTTGAACCCACAGACCATGAGATCATGATCTGAGCTGAAGTCAGACGCTTAACCACTCGAGCCACCTAGATGCCCCTAAAAATTTATATTTTTAAAAATTAATACGCTGGTTTGTTTAGAAGAAAAAGGTATTGTGTTTGTGAAAGGAGCACCACCTGAAAGATGTTCTGATAAAGAAGACTCAGTTTCCTGGGCATGAAATATAGGCAGCCTCTCTCTCTCTCTCTCTCTTAAAAATAAACAAACATTAAAAAAAACTTATTAACTATGATTATAGAGGCTTGGTAGTATATTATTAAATTTATTTGAAAAAATTGAAAAAACCAGTTGCCATTCCAAAACCATGCTGGGCTTTTATGTAACAGGGTATGCCAGTAATGTGCAACCTGAAATCTGCCTTAAAGAGCCCTACATGGCAAAATTAAAGTGACAGCTGAGACATTTTACAGCTGAATTTGTCAGTCTTCAAAACAGTGTTTTAAAAGTAGACCAAAAGCCCCCAGCCCATTCACTTTCATGTTGTACTTTTGTTTCATCTGTCCACTTATCTGCGGGTATAATCCATCTTGTATAGTGAAATGTCAATTCTGATGATTTGTTTTAAAGAAATAGTTGTGTCTTTTTGCAATAGCAAAAAAAAATCCTGACTAGAATCAGGATAATGGTCTAATGTCAATTTTTATTCACAAAGCACTTCAATGTTCGACTTCTATCATCAAATCTACCGTGTTACATTTTACCCTTGAAAACTGAGATCAAAGATAAAAAAAAATGTATTAAACAGTCCTCATTCTTTTCCTTTTCGAAGAAAACAGAGGAAAAGAATTATTGAAACAAATCGTCAGCGTTGATATTACACTGTATAAGACAGAAGAAGCTGTAAGTATCACTCTTCAGGTAAATTTTATTGCCAAATAAAAAGGTTATGTTGCCTTATTTTCATATGGAAAACAAAACTTTAACTTTTATTTCAAATGATTATCTACTGGCATATGCAATTTCAATGTGGGAATTACAAGAAGAACCTTGGCTTACAAGGTTTAAACTGCCTGCAAAATATTGAAAAATTTAATAAATTAAGGTAAACTCTAAAAAAAAATCTAAATATACAGCAAGATTACTTTCTTCTAAAGCACAGAGAAATGATCAAACACAGACTTGTACCCCATTGCATTTGAATTATGGTATCTCTGTCCCATAAATGCTCTCAGAGTAACCACCATCCTTCAGGACATCTGGGGTTTGCAATTTTTACTGGAAATGTAGCTTTAGGTAACTTTTTTAAAATTCGAGAAAAAAGAATTTTTACTTCTAGCTCTAACACCAATAAAAAAGAGATTGAAAGAGCTCATACTGGGGCGCCTGGGTGACTCAATCAGTTAAGCATATGACTTCGGCTCAGGTCACGATCTCGCGGTTCGTGAGTTTGAGCCCCGCATCAGGCTCTGTGCTGACAGCTCAGAGCCTAGAGCCTGCTTTGGATTCTCTCTCTCTCTCTCTCTCTCTCTCTCGCAAAAATAAATAAATGTCAAAAAATGTTTAAGAAAAAGCTCATACTACTAAAAAACATGGAGAGAAGTTTACTTGATTTCTCAATTGCATTAGTTTCCCAATGTAACCAAGCAACACAAACTGGGTGGCTTAGAACAGTCTCATAATTCTGGAGGCTAGAAAGTCTACACACAAGGCGTCTGTAGGATTATGCTCCCTTGAAACCTTCATTGCTTCCTGGTTTCCGGTGGAGGCCAGCAATCCGTGGTGACCCTCGGCCTGCACCTGCAGCACACCCAGTCTGTCCCTCTGTCCTCACCGGCTGTGCGTGTCTCATCAGAACGACGCCAGTCACATTGGATGAAGGGCCCACCCTACTTCCGTATAACTTCGTCTTAAGTAATTACATCTCTAAGGATCCTATTTCCATATAAAGTCACATTCTGAGATGTAACTTTCAATATCTCTTTTGAGGAACATAATGCAACCCATAATACCCACTGACCACCATTTTCTTCTTTAAATTTTCTTCTTTAAATTTTTTTCTAAAATTTTTGCGTTGAAACAGTTTAGATGTACACAAACTTTCAATGATAGTACAGAGGGTTCTCACATACCCTCACCTAGTTTCTACTGATGTAAATAACATTCGTAATCATGATACAGTTTTCAAAACTAAAAAAATAACATTGGGAAAATTCTATTAACTAAGCTATGGACCTTTATTTGTATTTCATTAATTTTTCCACTGATACCTGCTTTAAAAATTTTTTGTTGTTCTAGGATCCAATCTACGAAATCAAATTTCATTTATTACATTGAGTTGCGGCACCAATCTGTGACTGTGTTCTAAGTCTTTACTTGATTTTTATGAACTTGGCATAGAGACTTCTGAAGAATACTGGGTGTTTTGTAGAATTCATCTGGATTTTTCTGATGTTTCCTCATAACTTCATTAGGATTATGAATTTGGAGGAAGGATATCACACTGGCGAAGTACCCTGCTCATCACATCCCATCATGGGGTACATGACACCAACATGGCTTCCTCTTAGTGATACTAACCTGCGTGACTTGGGTAAGGTGCGGTCTGACAGATTTCTTCCTGTAAAGTTGCCATTTTCCCCGTTCTGTGCTCTTATTGTTTGGGAGCAAATCCTAAATCCAGTCCACACTGAAAGGAAGGAAAAATGAAGTTTTACCTCTTGAAGGGAAGGAGAATATCAAAGAATTTTTAGACACAGGCCCAAACCAACACAGTCATCAGTGAATGTTTCGGGGTAGATACTCTGAATCTATGCAGATAACTTACCTCTCCTTAACGTTCTGTCCACTAATTTTATCTGCCCTCTGTGAATCTCGCCCATAACAATTATTGCTGTGCTATCCAAAGATAATTTTCTACTTTGGTCCTACCATATCCTTTTGAAAAGCAACTAAAAAATAATAATTCTGGCACAGCATTAAAGTAATTATATTAATTATATCTGTTGGGATGGTTGAGGAATCAATAAAATGTATTCATAGTGTTTTCTCTGAACTAACGTGAGCTCCAAGAAATAAAAGCCCATCACCACAGACCAGTTAGTGCATTAGAGCACTGAGTCATGCAAGGTGCTTTTAATGATTCCGAGAGAAGGTGCACTGCCCTCTCTGACAGTGCTCATTTGCATACACATGTTTAATCCCAGCAGGAGGTGTGAATGCAGGTATCACCAGAGCAGAAATACAGGCATTCTCAGGTAAAAGCAGTTCTTCATAAACTTTATAACCTCATTCCAAACTCCAGTTGTCAGTTTACAGCTTTCAGGGTGACATCTTAAATCAGGAAAATGCCACACGTGTACAGTAACTGGCCTAATCTTTTTGGTAAATTGCTGCCTATGATTTTCAAAAACATAGTAAATTGCTGGCAACTGACATTGTGTCTCCCTGCGCGATTAACTTCACTTCTGCACAGTTAATAAATCAGTTTTAAATTATTCATCAGATCACCCGGTGTCTAGGCTTTGATTGACAACCATTGATTTTGGGGACCTGTAATTCTAACTTTTATACTGAGGCGAAATTTGCCAGCTGATTGTTTCCATTCTCTTCCAATGTAAAATTAAAACCGTAAGCAGAAAGATGGCAGTGTAGGAAGATCCTGAACTCACCTTCTCCCAGGGACACACCAAATCTACACCTACATATGGGTTATTTCTTTCTGAAAAGGATCTGAATGCTCCAATGGCTGCTCTCAACAACAAAGAATAAAAGTGCCACATCAAATTGGGTGAGAGGCAGAGACACAGTCTGGTGTAGCAACACACAATAGGGTGCAATCTCACCAGACAGGTGTTTTCGCCGGAAGAGTGAAGAAACGGTGACCCACACTGGGCGCCCTGGCTCCTGGAATCTGCACTGGAGAGGTGAGCCCTCGGGACACCTGGCTTGGAAAATCAGTGGGGCTGACACAAGGGGTCCCAAAGTGCTATCGGAAACCGAAAGTCCCCTTTTGGAGGGCTCATGTACCCTCACACTCACCCCTAGACCCAGTGGAAAAACATCATCAGCGTTTGAAAAATGTCTAGATTATACGTGAGGGTGAGTCAGCTGCTGATCTGGAGGTTTCAGCTGGAGGTACAGGGGACAATTAAGATGCTCCCCCTTGGAGCATCTGGACAGCTCAGTTGGTTAAGTGTCCGACTTCAGCTCAGGTCATGATCTCACAGTTCGTGAGTTCAAACCCCGTGTCGGGCTCTGTGCTGACAGCTCAGAGCCTGGAGCCTGCTTCTGATTCTGCGTCTCCCTCTCTCTCTGCCCCTCCCCTGCCCATGCTGGTTTTCTCTCTCTCTCTCTCTCTCTCAAAAAGTAAATAATAAACATTTAAAAAAAAAATGATCCCCGGAGGCAGAGGTTCTGGCAGATGCCATTGTTGCACACTCCATGTAGTCTGCTAGCACAGGGGGGTGAGCTTGGGCATGGCACGCTTCCACCCTCTTGCTGGGATGGGTAGGGAAAGCGGTTGGGGCACTGTCTAAGGCAGGAGAATGTGGGTGGTTGTGGCGCTCCTGTGCTCCTTGGCTGGGGCTGGTGAGCCAAATAGCTGTGGCATTCTTCCACTCCCAGCCTGAAGCCAGTGCATGTGAACAGACAAGGTACTCGCTTACTGCATTGTTGAAGCCACAGGCACTTGTAGTCAAGACATTTTCCTACTGCCTTTCTGAAGCCAGTGAGTGGCCCACCCACTACACCCTCCAGCAGCCTTGCTAAAGCCAGCAGGTAAAAGAAGTATACACAAGGGGCACCCCTTGATCGCCTGACCCTGGTGGACAAGAGACTGGTGTCTCTGCATGGGGCCTTCAAAGCTGGAAAGACAGTACTTGGTAGGCCAGCACCAGCAGGACACTGCACAGACAGAAATTTACTCAGCCTGGAGCTTCAGCCTCAGGGACGCACTTCAGGTTTCCCACACATGTAGAGGCTAAAGAGGCACTCCCAGGAAACATAAGCAGGGAGACACTATCCATGGCTCACTATAGCTCAGTGAGACTTCCCATAAAGGGCCTTATGCACTTGTCTGGAGCCTGATTTTTGCCAAGTGTCACCTAGGGGACACCTCCAGATCTCCTGGTCTGGAGGTCAGCAGGGTTTACAATTGGGGGCCCATGACACTGTATATATTTACATACTTTATTTTTTAAATTTTATTTTTAATATTTATTTACTTTTGAGAGAGAGACAGAGCGTGAGTGGGGGAGGGGCAGAGAGAGAGGGAGACACAGAATCCGAAGCGGGCTCCAGGCTCCATGCGGTTAGCACAGAGCCTGACGTGGAGCTCAAACCCATGAACTGTGAGATCATGACCTGAGCTGAAGTTGGATGCTTAATCGACTGAGCCACCCAGATGTCCCATATATTTGCACTTTAAATGCTGCTGCTTGAGGGTCTGGCTTCCAATCAGCCTGAAATTAGGTGCTAAATGAGATTCCTCCCCTTTGATCACTGACAGGTCTTGGCACACCCTCAACAAAACAACTGGACATACAAAAAATAAGTCAGGTAGCTTAGACAGTCATCAAGGTCCATGAGGCAACCAAGAGCCAGGGCAAGGTTGAATGAATCACCTACACGAGGCCACCCCTTCAAGACTGAGAGAGGTAGCTGTTTTGCCTCGTATATGGAAACAACACGGAGTCAAGCAAAATGAAGAAAGAGAACAATATGTTTGAAAAGCAAGAACAAGACAAGACCTCAGAAAAATACCTTAATGATATGAAGAAAAATAACCTACATGAGAAAGAAGTAATGGTCATAAAGATGCTCACCAAATGTGGTACAAGAATGGATGAACACAGTGATATTCCTCAACAAAGAGACAGAAAACATAAGTCGGTACCAAACAGAAGCCACAGAGCTGAAGAATATAATAACTGACCTGAAAAAATACACCAGAGGGTTCAACAAAAGACGAAATGAAGCAGCAGAATGGATCAGCCATCTGGAAGAGAGGGCATTGGGACTCATCCAGACAGAGTACTGAAAAGAGAGAATTAAAAAAAGATGTAGATAACTTAAGGGACATCTAGAACAACATCAAGCATAACCGCATGGCATTATAGGGGTCCCAGAAGGAGAAGAGAAGGAAAAAGGGGCAGAACAATTATTTGGAGACATAATGGCAGAAAACTTCCCTAATTTAGTTAAGGAAACAGACACCCAGGTCCAAGAGGCCCAGGGTGTTTCAAATAAGATGTACCCAAAGAGAACCACACCAAGACACGTAAAATGTCAAGTCAAAGATAAAGAGAGAATCTTAAAAGCAGCAACAGAAAAGCAAGTAGTTACATATAAGGAAACCACATAAGTCCACGAGCAGATTTGTCAGCAGAAACTTTGCAAGCCAGATGGGAGCAGCAGGGCATATTCAAAGAGCCGAAAGGAAAAAAATCTACTTACGAATACTCTTCCCAGTAAGATTATCATTCAGAAATGAAGAAGATAAAGAGCTTCCCAGACAAGCACAAACTAACACTTTCACATTTCATTATTATTACTACTATTACTATTGTGATTAATTTTAGATAAATTAGATAAATTTAGAGAAACGTAGATTGTTTCTCATTATATAGAAAATTTCATGGGAATAGAAGCTGACCTTCTGGTATATTTTTATGTTCCTATTGCCATGCTTGTCAGCTCTAAATTAAAATTTGCATGTATAGATTGGGTTGTATACTACAGAAAAGCTCCAAAAACAATGGCTTAAGAGATATTTCCGCATAGAAAAGAAATCTAATATTACACAGTCTAGAGATGATATAACAGCTTCACAAAGACACAAGGTCCCAAGATGTCGTTCTGTCTTTCCATTCTATTGTCTCAGTCGATAACTTGTCTCCTCAAGGTTATCTTATGGTCCAAGCTGCTCAGGCTCCAGCCAATCTGTTTCCCCATCTTTCCCTATATGATTGGTTTTATTGCCTCATCATTCTGCCTAACCAGCATTCTCAGCCTTGCTTTTTTAGAGTGAAGGATCTAGAACTCTTGTGGGCATCCTGTGACAGTCACCCCAGTAAATCACACATCAAATGCACAGCTACTCCAGTGCTTCTCATGTTCAAGGCCACTCCAAAGCCTTAACTCATAATTTCTCATGCATCAATAAGAAACTTTCTCTGTGTAAAGAGAAAATTTTTAGATAAATGTGATTTTTGTCAAGTGAGATACAGAGGCAAATTTGTATAGCTAATTCAATGACTTTTTTTTTTTTCCTTTATAATATCCCAGAAGGTAGTGTTCCATGTTCATGTCATAAGCTCTGTTCCTGCAAGGCTCTCCAGCTAAATGTTCATCATTTATTTAACTGTGGGGTAGTGTTCTTTGTCATTGTACAAAACTACTGGAAGGCATAAGTTGGAAAACAGTAAGAGACATGCAAATAAGCATGCTTATCAGGCTTTCTTCTATACTCTTAGGAGCATTGGCGAATGTCACGTAAAATTCATTTGGATTTTCCTCTTAATTGAAGTTTCTCAACCATGAGATGGTATCCATTAAATACATGAATTAACATCACAGTAGCAGAATCCACAATCTTAACAGCATTTACTGGTGTTCTATTTGTTTTACACATTGTTATTGTAGAACGACCTTACGTTCAATTTGTTCCATCAAGAATTCCACCCATACTGCTTGAATTTCCTTTATTAAAAAGGTGGAGACACACATTGTACTAGATGCTGTTAGAGCTGCCTCAGTCTACGGCTCAATGGCGTATTTTTGGCACAGTGTAGCCTAACTCTCATATGTTGAGACAATTAAAGATTGATTAAGACAAAAATGTTGCTTTTACTCATGAGTGAAGTGGATACATTTGGAGACTGTCACATGAGCAGAACCCCAGGAACACCAGGGAAGCTGGGTGACAGCGATCCCTTCCCAACCTCTCTCCTGCTTTAGTCTGGCTGAGGAAGATGAGAACCACTGCTCTATTCTGTCCCCTGCCCTGGGAGGGGTGGGGGGCAGAGTCTGGGAGAGGAAGTGCGGGGAGGGGAGGAAACCTGGAGCCAAAGCCACACGTGTGGTTTGCTTGGCCAGCGGAGGAGACGTGAGAGCATGTATTAGCAACCAAATTTTAACAGCTAAAGTTGGTGCAGAATCTCTGCCTGGTGCATTAAGGAACCAGAAAGGGGGATTTGGCACAGAAGCATCAGAGAGGGAGTTACTGGAGAAAATGGAATCATTTCATGCTTATACTCTGGAACTGACACTATAACATAATTACACAGATGAAACACTTACTTTTATTTAAAATACTGTTCCTTTTCATATGTTAATTGGAGGGAGACTGTAGTATAAAATAAAAATGGCAGAGACAATATATTTTGGTGTAGTTATTCAATTATATGTGCACAGACCTGGTCAATACAGTGACTCTAACACAGAGTAATAAATGCTGCTACTATGTATAAAAAAGTTAACCCATCTGCTTAAAAAAATAAACAAAACCCACTGGCAACCACTAAAGACAGACATACCACTCATTAACAGCAATTCATGCAACCGAGGCTACAGTGATTACTTGAAAGTTTAGACTGATTGTGTTTATCATTAGACTGGGTTACCTAGCAGTAAATTAAATTAAATTTCCTGGTTGTCTCTGGAGAAAACATTCCCCCAAATCTTTGTATTTGCATTAAACATCATGATAAGACACAATACAGATTTCAGCTTGCATACGGCTCTTCTCTATAAGCTCCAGAGGAAAAAAATTAGGTCACCATTTCAGTGAGGAAATATTAGAACTTTATTTTTTAGAAATTATGTTCACTTACAACTCTAAGGTCTCTGGAATAAGAAACATAACTATTTTAAGCTGACTTCTCCTATTTTCTTTACTTTAATGGCATCCCTTGAAAAAGTACCATTTAGCAGTAAAAATAAAAATCAAGATCCACAGGCGTATGAATTTCTTTAGAATTAAATCAAAGGCAGGTTTAACTATAAAGATCCTCAAAGCCTAGAGACATCTACCCCCATCACCTCCCTTCTGTCACTTCCCTCTCCCATCTATGTCTGAGAATCAAAATAAAGAACAGGATATATATGATAGTAAATATCAGACCTACATAAAAAAAAAATTCTGGTGACCAAAAGTGTCTATGTATAAAAAAAAAATGCCTACTTGACACCAACATTAGAATATTAAAGACACGATTTTTATAGTTCAAAGGAAGGCACAGACTTTGCTCAATTTCTAAAACTGTTTCTATAAATGCTTCTGGATCATTTCCTAGAGTAATTATTCTTAAATACAGGTGTTACCAGTTTCTAGACTTCGACTAGTGTCTTATTTCAAGATTTCTTTTGAGAGTTGCCCAGGTAGAAATAAGTCACTCCTAGGAAAAGCTAAACGTAAGTAGTAACTAGTAATAAATTAAAGAAATTATATCTATTTCATTAATTTAAAATTAAATTAATTGTAAGTAATAAATGTATTAAATAAACTGCATCTATTTGAATACAAACAAAATATACAAAGCACAGCTGCCAAAGTTCAGTCTACTGAAAATAAAAAGGAACTGATGATGCATAAAAATGTTTAGAAAGTTTATTAAGTATAATGGCTAGATTGTAGCCAGTTGGGAGGAAACTGGGATTTGGGTTTCCTAGCTTTAGAACTCTTACTTGGCTCTCTAAAGTATTTCCAATTCAAAATACCACGTGCAGCAGAAAAAAGAACCAAACTCTGAAATTTAGAAATTGAATCTTAAATTGGTATATCTAAACCAGTCGCATTTAAAGTAATTATTGATACAGATGGACTAATGCTCTCTTGTTTGTAACTGCTTTTTATTCATTGCATTTGATTTTTCTTTTTTCTCATTTCTGCCTTTCCTGGTTTTAAGTGAGCATTTTTTATGATTCCATTTTTATCTTTCCTAAGCATATCAATTACACTTATTTTAAAGATGTTATTGGTTTCCCTACTGTAAAATACACATTTTTAATCAAAGTCCACCTTCAAATACCACTATAACTTAGCATGCAGTATAGTCAGTTTGTAACAGAATATTCCCAATTTCTCCCTCCTATCCCTTGTGAAATTGCTGATATTCATATTTCTCCATATACCAATGACATTGTTACGATTACTGCTTTAAACGGTTGTCTTATAGATCAACGAAGAATAAGAAAAATAAGGATTTTTAAAACATTTGTTCTTTCTCTTTATGTGATACTTTCTTTATATAAATCCAAGTTTCTGATCCATATCATTTTCCTCTTGCCTAAAGAACTCTTAATATTTCTTTTCTTCTACTTCTTCTTTTTAAATACTTATTCTTGAGAGAGAGAGAGAGAGAGAGAGAGAGAGAGAGAGAGAGAGAGAGAGTGAGAGCGGGCAGAGAAGGAGGGAGACACAGAATCCGAAGCAGGCTCCAGGCTCCAAGCTGTCAGCACAGAGCCGGATGCGGGGCTTGAACTCATGAACCGAACCGGAGATCATGACCTGAGCCAAAG
Organism: Acinonyx jubatus; assembly: GCF_027475565.1. Lineage (NCBI taxonomy): Eukaryota > Metazoa > Chordata > Mammalia > Carnivora > Felidae > Acinonyx > Acinonyx jubatus. The sequence continues at coordinate 69,436,944 of NC_069394.1, read as the reverse complement.
TCAGACACTCAACCAAGTGCACCCAGGTGCCCCAAGAATTCTTAACATTTCTTGAAGAAGGGTGAGTCTGTTATCAATGATTTCCCTCAGTATTTGTTTATCTGAGAAAAAATTTGTCTCTTTTTCTCCAAAGTAATTTTGCTGCATATTGAATTCAAGGTTGAAAAAGAGGAAAGAAAAAAAAAAAAAAAGAATTCAAGGTTGACGCTTTCTCCTTCTAAATAGTTCACTCCACTCTTTTGCTTACATGTGTTCTGATGACAAGTCTTTGTTTTCTGGAGGTAACACTACACATATTTTTTCATTTCCCCATCTTCTTTCAAGATTTCATCTTCAACTTTTTGCAGTTTGAATGGTAATATGACTAAATATTTGTGTGGCTTTTTGTTTTTGCTTTTAAAATTTATTCTGTTGGTATCATCTGAGTTTCATGGGTCTGTGGTTTGGTGTCTGTCTTTAATTTTGGAAAGTTCTTGGCCATTACTACTTTAAATTTTTCTTCTGCTCCCTTTCCTCTTCCACTTCTGATTTCTCAATTATGAATACGTATGTATACTTTGGGATAGTGTCTCACAGTTCTTGGATGTTCTATTTTTTTTTAATGTTTCCTTTTCTCTTTGCATTTCAGTGTAGGAAGTCTCTATTGACCTATCTTCACACCTCTTGATTCTTTTCCCAGCTACTTAAAGTTTCCTGAGGAGCATTCTTCATTTCTGTTACCGAATTTCTTTCTCTAGCATTCACTTTTCACTCTTGGAGTTTCCATCTTTCTGTCTACTTTGCCCATCTATTTTTTTTTTTTTATTTGAGAGACAGAGTGGGGTGGGGTGGGAGAGGGGTACAGGGAGAGAGAATCTTAAGTAAGCTCCATGCGGAGCTCACTCCCACATCCCTGGGATAATGACCTGAGCCGAAATTCAGAGTCAGACACTCAAGTGACTGAGCCACCCAGGTGCCCCATACTTTACTCATCTACTTTTGTATGCTACTTTTATTCTTACAGTCCTAAATTATTAACCATGGTTATTTTCAATTCTCTGATCATTCCCACATCTGTTATATCTGAGTCTGCTTCTGATGACTGCTGTGTCTTTTCAGAGAGTAGTTTTTTGTTTGTTGCATGCCTTGTGATTTTTTTTAAAACTAGACACATTGTTATCAGATAATAGGAACTGAGGTAAGTAGATCTTTCACTGGAGAATTTGTATCAATGTGGCTAGGATTAAGCTGTGTTTAACATCTGCTGTAGTTATAGTCACCAAGGCTTTGAATTCCTTTGGTGTCTTCGTCTCCTCTCTTGACTTGCCCCCCCCCCGTAATCCACTTCTGAGAGTCTGTATCTTGGCAGTTCATTTAGCTGCAATCCAGTGTTATTGTACTAGAAAGCTACTGGTATGGTGGTAAGGTGTTGGGGAGCGGAAGTGTTTGTAACATTCTAATTAAACCTAAGTCTTTGGGTGAAGACTGTCTCAGGACTGTGACCTCACAGTATTTCTGCTGCTTTGTAGCTCCCACCCCCCACTTCTTCCATTGCCTCCTCCCCTCCCTGGTTCCCAATCTATTTCCTCAAAGTCCTGGCCTCTGCTAAGTTTCTTTCCTTCTTTGCTGAGATTGGAAGTCTGGAGGGGCATAGAGTGGGGAGGAATCCTCTGTCACAATCTGGGCATATTTTACAGTGGTGACTCTCCCCCACTCCCCACCTTCTGGAGGAAGCCCTTAAAGGGGTCATTCTCAGGTCGTCACGTGAGAACCTGGTGGGTTTCCTGGAGGAAAAGTCCATGGAAGGGTGGGAGCCCCCTAAAACTGTGCTCTATCATTTAAGTGTTCCTAATAGCTTCTGCTCCAGGTAGGTAGATCTCTGTTCTGTCTCTGGATGTGCCTGTCTCTCCAAATGTGCCTGAAACCTCAGTTTTCTGATGGGTCCAATAAAAATCTTAATTTACGGTTTGTCCAGCTTTTCTTGCTGTACATTTGGAAGTGAACTTCAAAATCTTCTCAATCTATTAACTTTCTATTTACATTATCCAATTTTTTCAAACCTCCAGAGTCAGGAGCCTGGGTCATTTCTACAGTTTATACTCTTCTAAAAGTAAGTTGTAGCAGGAAAACCTCCATTTTGAAGGCAACACGAGAGATGTGACACCTCACTCAACCAAATTGTGAACTACACATTTAAAAAAAAAACATAAGTGACAAAAAGCACAGGGAATATAAATTTTCTGACTATGATGAGCCTCTGAGAATAATGGCTATAATTATGAATAGGTACGGCCCACAACACACAGTTCTAATAATGGGTAGAGCATAAAATAAAAAAATAAATGCAATAAAACAAATACAATATTCTTTATAATTTTATTATCAGTTAAAAGTCATTTATTATCATAACGGTTAGGAAACAATAATATAATCCATGTGTCTATATAGTGAAAATTAAGGAAAGCAAGAATTTATGGACTTTTCTGGGTAAGTCAAATAAATGAAAGAACTTGTATCTAATATGGTGACTTTTTTCCAAGGAAATTATCATTCTCAGTCATCCGAGCTATAATTAAGTTCTCTGGAGCACAGTTCCTTTATCTTGGTGAGCTCTAAGATTTCTACCTAAGGCTAACTTGAGTGAAGGATACCAATGCTCTCTAGTATATGAGGTATTTTCTACCGTAAGAAGAGTCATTAATAAAAAATCACCTGTGATGTCAACAGATTTACAGGTTGCTGCATTTGATTGGAAGCCTTTCCTTCATCATGGAAATTTGTATTAATTTATTCATCCTAAACTTATTCATTAAGATTCCATGGCCTGTGTTAGTTAATATTTTTCACCACATGATCCACAGACAACACGTTTTCCACTTCTGTAAAATGGACCAAAAAAAAAAAACACCCCAAAACAAAAAACAAACTTTACTAACTTAAGTCCAAACATCTGTTTTTAGAACTGGCTTTCTATCTGGACTATGGAAGTGCCGTCATTCACTATCTCCAGCCCTGACAGTTTATTAGTATAATGTATTTTGGTATCATGGGTGGCCTTATAAAAATTTGCATAATGTTATCTGTTATAACAGGAGAATCCTCAGAAAACAGTAATCAAGTGAGCATTCAGGACAAAGTAATATTTTCAGGCCAGCAAAGCGCTTTAAAAATTAATGTAATTTTACTGGCAAGTACTGAAAGTAGAAACTATTGAACTTGGAAATTGAAAGATCTTAGTGGACCTTATAAAGAGAACACTTTTCTGAGTGCACCCTGTCTCTTTCTTCTTAGAAGATTCAAACTTAATTGACCTTTTGATTAGTGACCTGTTTTGTATATATGCCTTTCATCCCCACATTTTTCTTCTTTCTCTTTTTTTTTTCTTTTTGTCTTATGTACCATGTGAATTTCCCTTTGAGGCACCTGGAATGTTTTAATTAACCTATTTTGCTCTGGAAGTAGGTAGTCTCTCTAAAATTAAGTTTATCATCCTGTTTATCACAGTTTATCATCTATTCATGTGGAAAAAGCACACTTACAACAAGTTATTATAACACATGTTATTGTTAATGTAGTAATTGAAGATAATATAAACAAAACGCTGATTTGATGAACAAATAATGACTTTGGAAATATGTAAATATAATAAAACCTCAAAACAGTAGCCCCATGTTTAGTTTTTCATGCTGAAGTGGGACTTGCCTTCCAAGGTATCTTCATGTACACTTTTAAGTGAATTCCTATCAGTATGACTATGTCTCCAAATGGGTAAGTGATACATTGTTTTAAACATTCTTGTTATTAAAGCAGGAAAAGGAATTGAGTAAGAATGTTAGCACAATATGCATATCAAATTGGTGTCTCAGTTTGAATAAATTGTGCAAAATACATGTATTACATAGGATGGCGTCTTTGCATGTTTTTAAGTGGAATATTTACCTACCAATAACCGAATATTTTATGGTGGTGATTCCTATTTTTTTAAATTTTCTTAATGTTTGTTTGTTTATTTATTTATTTAGAGAGCATGAGCAAAGGAGTGGCAGACAAAGGGAGACACAGAATCTGAAGCAGGCTCCAGGTTCTGAGCTGTCAGCACAGAGCGCGATGCAGGGCTCGAACTCATGAACCATAAGATCACGGCCTGAGTTGAGGTCAGACGCTAACCGACTGAGCCACACAGGCGCCCCTCATATCTCTAATTCTTGATCAGATAGTAGAGAGTAGCCCAGATGCACCCTTACATGTCAGTCTATCTAGCATAATGTCAGTAGAGCATAGAGGATTTTCATGCTTTCTACAGAAGCAGTAAATGATTGCCATGCAAATACAAGAGCAGCTTGTGCTGAATTTTTATTTAAGCGATTTAAATATTTTCCTGTATACAGCACAATTTGTCATTGTAAAGAAGAGCCTAAATGGTATAATTAAATAAAAAGCCATATCTATTTTTAAGCTTCTCATTTCCAACTATAGTAGTCAGACGTATGCTGTTGTTCTAAGTCACTCTTGAAGCTTTCTAAGTACCATGAAGTGCCTCTCTTTGCCCTTATGGTTTACATCTTAGCAAATCTGCCTTGACCAGCCCTGATTCTTTTTTTTTTTTAATGTTTATTTATTTTTGAGAAAGAGAGTATGTAGGGGAGGTGCAGAGAGAGGGAGACAGAGAATCCCAAGCAAGCTCCACGCTGTCAACACAGATGCCCCACACAGGGCTCGAACTCACTAACTGTGAGATCATGACCTGACCCATGACCACGACATGAGACCATGACCAAGAGTTGGATGTTTCACTAACTGAGCCACCCAGGTATCCCGAACCCGTCAGTACAGATTCTTATAGAATCTAACAAAGACTCCAGTGAGGCCTTTTTGTAGTAAGGGGCATTTGATTTGGTGAATCAGCAAGAAATCCCCAGAGGATTTCCTCTAGAACAACCCCCCTCTCCCAGAGGTGGTTTCTGTTAGTTCTATTATAAGTACCGTGCAGTTACAACCTGTCAGCATTTCTCATGTCAGGGAATGTGTTAGTGAACCCCACACCCTAAGTTTAATATCTGTAAGCTAGTATTTCCCTTTAATAATGTGTTGTTATTTAATAATTGCCCAACTGTCTTCCATCACATGCAGATTAGGAAGGAATTTCAGATTTTATGAATAAAATGATTACATCCATTAATTTTTGTGTTATTTCAGCACATTTTGCATCTCGTCATTTGAATTTATTTACCTCTATGAAACATGATTTGAGATAGACTTCAAATTACACTAGAAAAGGTATGTCCTGTGGACCTGGTGACATAGGACCTTTCTCTTCTGTGACTAAATTCTTCAGTATAACTTCCAGTTTCCTGAGACGCTCTCCCTCTTCCACCCACTTCTGTTCTGTCAAACACCACAAACACAGGACTGCTGTGCCTAGGCGACAATTATTGAAGACTTGTAATACAAGAGAAATGGCAGAAGAGCACTTTATGAGTAAGAACTTAACTCGAGCATTAGATTCAGAGAGCCGTGACCACCTTCTTTACAGGAAATTTATCACGGGTCATTTTTTCCTCAAAAGATCCCACGCGTCGCCATTTTAACTGCCCCCTACCATGTGGTTGTACCCTTCCTGCCAGCCTACACCTCCCCTCCCTTTGCTCAGGTTCCGCCACATAAATTTCCAACATTTCAAAACCCCAAATATCCAGTCTTCCTCCATTCAGTAGGAACACTGGTCCACAATGGGAAAGTGTCTCCAGTCATAAAGTCAGGGTGACCTATCTTGGATATCACATTAGGTATTTTTCTTCTTTCAAGAATCACATTCCTCAGCTGCCTGATGTTCAATACCTGAAAACAGTTACTTTATATATGTTTTTTCAGTTTTGCTGTTATCTTCACCACAAGGACAATTCCAGTATCAGTTAACATGTCGTAGCCAGAAGTGTGCGTCTATACTCTTAAGGTTTTCAATTATGGTGATCATGTGGTAGGTAGAACTTACACACTGACTTTGTTTTTGTTTTACATAATATAAAAATCTCTCATATTATTATAAACTCAAAATGTTTTTTTAAAACTCAATTGTTTTTAATCATTTCATAAATCAAGTAGATAATTTTCTTAACTGTTTTCCTATTTTCCACCAATTGTGTTGCTTCTAAATTTATTATCATAATGATTTCTTACCTTTGCTACTTTGGTAGTAAAAAAAAGTCTTTTCTAAAAATTTCAATTCTTTGAAATGTATTGAAAATATTTTTAGCACTCTTATCTTGAAATAGAATTACTGAACCACTATATGAATCACTGCATGTCTGGAACTAATAGAATTATAGTGAAATTTTTAAAAAAAGAAAATGTTTTTACAGGCCAGCATACAGTTTACCTTGGCAAATGTGCTATGCACACTTGCAAAAATAGGTAATCTTCAATTGTTGCATGTATTGTTCTATAAATATCAATTGGGTCATGGTAGTGGGATAATATTGCTCAGATCATCGTTGCTTCATTGATTTGTGCGTGTGTGATTTGTGAGGGGCAAGGCCCCAGCTCTGCCCGCATGCACATGTGCACTCTCTCTCTTAAAATAAAGAAAAAAAAGAAAGAAAGGGAAATAAGTATTGTTAATCTAAGCAACCAAGCTTTAGGTGTTTGTTTGTTTGTAGCCACAATTCTATCAATCGCTGAAAGAGACGTGCTAAAATCTTTAACAGTGTTTGTGGAGTTGTCTCTTCTGTCAATCTTTGTTGCATGATTTTAAAGCTCTGCTCTCAAGTGAATATAGATTCCTCACTGTTTCGTGTTTCTGATTCTTCTATCAGTACTCAATGTCCATGTTATATCTGATGCTTCTTTTGCCCTCAGTCTATTTTACCTGATTTTGACATAACTGATACCGACATAATTGATTTTCTTTCTAATGCATACTGTTTGCATGTGGAGCTAGGGGTTTCCTTGATTACGTATATTGTTGAATATCTTCTTATACACTAAATAAGCAGCTCATTTTTAAATATCTGATAATTGTGCATTTTTAACATTTTTACCTTTAGGTAATAGAACGTTTTGTTTGGTTGTACTTAACTCCTCTGGAGTTTAATTTTGCAAACAATTGTATGGACAATATTTACTTAGAAGTCTTCCCCTTGATTTGTCATACTTTTAACATAATATAGTACGTTTTTTAGGGCCTTTCTCTAAAGATGTCTATTTGGTTTCATTGATTTTTGTATATGCCATCAGTACTGTTTTAATTTAGTTTTGGAAGTACTTTAATATATCATAGGTTTTATCTATGTGTCTCTTTTGCTAAACTTTCCATAAAGTTTTCTATTTTCCCACCCAAATAATCTTTACAGTATCACTAATGATATTCTAAAAATACATATTAATATCTGTGCTCTAATACGTCTCATTCCACATGTTCTTTTTCGGATGTGATGTTGACACTCCTCACAAAAGCCGAATTCCCTGTTCCCTCCTCCCGTGTGTGAATGCTAGGACTATGGTGAAAGCGACACTATATAACACCTGAGGCCACATAAATCTTCTTCCTGGTTCCCTTTTTCTCTCTCTCAGCTGACACACCTTGGAATCCCTGAGGGCACAGTTTGAAAGATCACATGGAGAGACGATACAGAGAATGGGAAAGATGGCCAAGGAGCCCCAGCTGCTGCTTCTTAGCTCACGTGTCACATGCATGAGTCACAAGTGATCGTAGCCCCACCGTTCCAGCCACCCTGGCACCCAGTGGAACTAACACAAAGTATTCCTATTGAGCCTTGCCTAGGATGCAGATTGAAAGGGAAATGAGGAGGCACCTGGGTGGCTCAGTCAGATCGGCATCTGACTCTTGATATTAGCTCAGGTCATGATCTCACAACTCGTGAGATTGAGCCCCACATTGGGCTCTACGCTGACAGTGCAAAGCCTGCTTGGGATTCTTTCTCTGCCTCTGCCCTTCCTCTGCCTACATGCACGTACACACACACATTCTCTCTGTCTCTCAAAATAAATAAACTTAAAAAAAAAAGAATGGGAAATAAGGATTATTATTTTAAGCAACTAAACTAAGCTTTGGGTTTTTTTTTAATGTAGCCACAATACCCAAAACCATATATGCATATTTTGTTTTATATTCATTATATTTAACTTTTACAATAATTAGGAAATGGCTGACAGAAAGTTGTTTCATAGAAATCCAGAAAAGGATTTGAGTGACTCTGCCAAATGCCTATGAAGGATCATGTAACACGAGAACTAAACCAAAGTCACAAACACTTGAGGTCCACTCAACAGCCATCCCCCCTTACCCTTCTTATGAAGAATACTCTTACTTTTTCAGATATCAGCCCTGTGCTGTGACCTTGTGCTAAATAAAATGCCTACTTCCAGTAAACCTTTGCAGATTCAGGGCACAAGTCTGTCTTTTCCCAAATTAATCATGGTTATTACATTTATTTCCCTTGCCTGGCTTGGGAATGTGCATATGATTCAAATCTATCCAATGACACACAATACATTTGCCTAGAGAATATTTTAGGGAAGTTGCCTTAGCGCTTAAAGAGTGAAGGGCAATTGACCAAAATGGCAACATAGGAAATGCCTCAGCTCCCTCTTCTCAGAGACACTGTACAGCTACCCGTGGAACAGTTCCCTTGGAAGCAACCTGTCAGTTGATAGATAAACGGATAAATAAAATGTAGCGTATATATGCACTATGGAATATTATTCATCCTTAAAAAATAAGAAATTCTGTCATTTCTGACAACACAGATGAAACTGGAAACCATTGTTCTAAGTGAAATAAACCAGACAAAGACAAATAGTGCAGGGTATCACTTATATGTGGAATCTTAAAAAAAGGGGGGGCAGGGAAAAAAGAGAGAAAGAAAGAAAGAAAGAAAGAAAGAAAGAAAGAAAGAAAAGGAGGAAGAGAAAAAAGAGAAGGAGGAAGGGAAGGAGAAAGGAAGGAAGGAAGGGAGGGAGGAAGAAAAAAGTTGAAGTCATAGAAAACAGTGGAAGAGTAGTTGCTAGTGGCTAGGAGTGGGGGAAGTAGGGAGAGATCAGTCTAAAAAAGAGCAAACTTTCAGTTATAAGATGAATAAGGTCTGAGGATCATATGTATAGCATGGTGACTATAGTTGATAATACATACTGTATAACTGAAATTTTCTAAGATAAATGTTGTTACCACCCCCCAAAAAAGCAAACACGTGAGGTGATGGAATCCTTTCACGATGTATATGTACACTTCCATCAAATCATCATGTTGTCTGTTTAAATGTCTTACAGTTTTATTTGTCAATACTACTTCAATAAAGCTGGCAAAATAGAAAGGAAAGTTAATTATTTTTTCCTGCTACTTGACATTGATGTGGGGGAGGTTGTGATGGCTGGAATTACTGAGCCACTTTGAGATAATGAGGAGAACAGCCAGTTAAGGGTGACAGAGCAGGAAGACAAAAAGAATCTGTGTCCTTAATAGCATTTATTATACCTCTGAATTGAACAACCCTGAAACCACCAACTTCCAGATTCCTTATTATATGAAATGATAAATCCCACATATGTTTGAGTAGATGAATTCAATTGGGATTTTCTGTTGTTCACTATTAAAAGCATCCTAATTGAGAGAGGTAGGTTACTTCTTCATGCTTCCCCCAAGTCCACTGTATACCCCCCTGTATAGTCTTAGGATGAAGAGCAAGTTCAGTGAACCCTTGCATTCCTAGTGTCCATTCCAATGCCTAATGCACAGGAGGTCTATGGTTTATGGAATGATTACTTCACTCTACCTCCTTCTCCCACTTCAAGGTGATCTCACAGCATCTCTCATTAATATGTCCATGGTGCAGTATAGCATGCTGGTGAAAAAAAAATATGGTTTTGAGTGTCCAGATCAAAATTCATACAAGTGTATGTCTATACATTTGAATCTCATATATGATCTTTCCTAGCAGAAAAACTTGGTAGGTGTATTACTTCTTGATATATTTGACTCTGAATAAAGCCTATAATTCTGATTTCAAGGGAACATATTATTCACAAAACAGGAAGTGTAGCAGTAAGATGAATGGCTAGCTCTGTACCTCAGTGATCCAGGTTTTTCTCTATTGTTTCCACTCTCCTGTCTTCAGCAGAGCCTTCCCTGTGGCAGGCACTGTTCATATTAGTGAAATAGACATAAAACCTCTGCTCTTGTGGAACTTACACTGTTGCCAGGGAGTGAAGCTATAATATAAGAATGAACACAATAGTGATATATGATAACATATATTAACAAGGAATATAATAATGCATAACGCATATAAACCTTGAATATAATAACAGGGAATTATATAGTATGCTAAAAATGATGCATTCTATGGGAAAAATAGAGCAGGGTAAGAGGAATTGGTATTGGGGTGTTGGATGGGAGATGGCTTGAGGGCTTTGTCTTCACATTCATTCATCTTGTAGTATCAAGATGCTGATAGCAGATCTAGGTCTTACATCCTCACAACACTCAAAGCCCAGAAGATAGAACATTGGCTTTTGTTTGTTTGCTTTTTTTAAAAAGTGAGAAACTCTTCCTACCAGTCATGCAGCAAAAGTAGACCTTATAGTTCTTTTGGAGATATGTGTTCAAGTTCATTTCTCAGTCAATCCCAAGGGAGATGGAAGGAATATGCTGGAATGAGACCACTCAGTTTTTAGTCCTGGAGCTGGAGAAGGACCCAACATCTCCAGGTGTTTTCATGCTTGGAAAAAAACCTGATGTTCTTTGGCAAGGAATAAGTTCATGGACACGAGGAGTGATGACTGGGTATTTAACCAAAAACACCCTCCCCAGCAAATTATCTACTAAAGCCTTAGGTTCCTTTTCTTCAAGATAGAGATAATAATAGCATCGATTTAATTGGGTTGTTGAGAGAATCAAGGAGATGATGTGTACAAAGTGCTCACTAAAGAAAGGACCCAGCATATTTTGATCATTTAATAAATAGTGGTTAATAAATAGTGGTTATTGGCATGTTCATCATTACTGTTATTATTAACAATCATCACAACACTCATCTAGTACTTTAAGATGTATGTGCATTACTATGCATTACTATAAAAGGGGAAATTATAGGACTAAGTGGCATGTTAAGTACATATAATGGTCCTTTGTGATAGAATCTCAGATCTGTACATTAACTTCACAGCTGTAACACTATGAATTAAACTGGGTCCCTTAACACATAAACAGCTTTTTTGGAATACATTCACAGCTAGATTCTCCTGGTGTCTCTATTGCTCTCTTTAGGAGTACTTTGTGTATCTTTGGAAGTCTCCAAGGATGTTTTTCATGCTACACTTTAAAATCAACAAGAGCACAATTAAGTTATTGTTGCTTCCTTGGAAATTACATGACATAGATCATTTTCCTTCTAAGTAATAGCTATAACATGTAAATATACAATCACATGTCATCTGGCACATTTAAAATACAAAGAAATATACTGAAAATTTAGATTTTCCAAAGGAATTAGTCTGACATGGTAGTGCCACCTTGACAATTACTAAAATTATAGGCTAATTTTCCTATCATTTGTTTTCCTTCAGAGCTGTGGAACTTTAGTGATTCTAGAGAGTTTTCAATGTGTCAGATTCTTAAAGCATTCTTAAGGTGTACAATTATAAATTAAAAAGTTATACACAGAAATGGATGAGTGTGAAGAAATTCTATAGATTTATCTTATAGTAATCATGAACTTGAATCAGAAGCCTTCTAAAAGCAACAATAGGAGAAATAGCTCATGTTTACTGATCACCTACTCTGTACACATTATTTTACATTCATGTTTTTAATTTTATTCCTACAGCAACTTTGAGGTAAACATTGTATTCTTTATTGTATGAGGAACTTCAACTCAAGGAATCTAAGTAAGATGGCAAGAAGACACAAAGAATAAACGGGGAAGATGGGTTTTATCTGCAGATCTCGACAATCAGATTTGTACCTTATATACTAGAGGGCCATCCACACAGATTTAGTCCAAAAATGGTATGTTTTAGCAAATAGAGGTTTCCGATTGGGTACTTGTTTTCTTCTTGTTATGTAAAATGTTTAAGTTCTTTTTATATAGTGGCCTGATTTGTTAATATTTTGATTCTTTAAGAAACTTAGTGTTTCAAAGTTGTAATAATAGAAACTTAACTTCCTTTTTGACCTGACAACATTACTCATGACAGCTTTCTTTACTGTGAAATGCTTCACCAGTATATTTTGCCTATAAATCCTGTCAAGGTCAATGATAGAATTCTTCCTTTTTAAGTCATTCCTATCACATAATTTACATGGTTCCTCTCAACATGGCTGGGAAAGCATTTTATCCAGAACTGTTAAAAGCTGAACTGAGGCACATTAAAACTTTCAACAGTTTAGTTGAGCATTCATTGATGCAAATCAGGCAGTGACAATGCAAGTGGTTGGGAGTGATTCACGGACAGGAACTAGGGAAGAGATTTTTGTAGAGAAGACAAGGGAGCAGAGCAAAGAAGTTATTTCATTGGCTATAGCTCAAGAAGCTGCCTTACTTGGGAAAGCCCAGTTGGCTGTATGTGATTGGTTGTTCTTAAGTTTCATTTTCTCAGATACCAGTGCACTGAGTCTGGCTTAGGTTTCAGTGTCCTCGGGTAGGTTACCAAGGCATTAGAGCTACCTCAGTCTATTGGCCTCTGTGTTGCATTATTTTAACCCAACACACTTCTAAGCAACATAAGCAACACACAAGTCAAGAAGTCTCAAGAAAAATTAAAAGATATTTTGAACAGATTAAAAATAAAACATAGAAATTTGTGGGATACAATAAAGGCAGTAGTGATTTGAAGGAAATTTATAGCACTGAATGTATGTATGAGAAGAGGAAAGATCTAAAAACATTAATCTAATCTTCTCTACCTTAGGAGGCTAGAGAAAGAACAGCAAACAAAAGTTCAAGCAAGAAAGCAGAAGAAAGGAAATAAGAATTTTAAAAGTGCAGCATGAATCAATGAAATTGAAAACAAGGAAACAATACAGAAAAATCAATGAAACCCAAAGCTGGTGCTTTGGAAAGATCTATACAATTGATCGATCTCTTGTCAGGTTTAAAAAGAAAAAAGAGAGAGGACACAAATTATCTGCTGTTATCTTGTCATCCTTGTTAGGCTTTCAAACTCCATCTCATCTGTCATTACTACCTCCTCCAAGAGAGCCCTCGACCTAGCTCCTGCCTCCCTAACTTGGATAATTAACTACCGTAGAGAGAGTAGAGTCTCTATATTTTGTATTCTTTTTTTATTTCCCCAGCACTAGCATAGTATGGTAGGTCCCTAATTGAATAAATGAAAACCACCAGTTACAGATTTCTTACTTCATGCCACGTGTAAATAAATACAGCCTGTAGAATCTTCCTGCGTAGATCCCTTTTGCCGAGGTAAAGTTCTCCCACTGTGTATCCTTTTTTCACACTGTGCTCCTTTGTAGTACCTGTCATGGCCGCAACTTAACACACATGGGAATTGTGATCTGGTGGAAGGGTATCTCCCCTCAGTATTCTATATGCCTAAGAGAAGACTGGTCTTTTTTACTCATGAGTGTATTCCAGAGCCTAGGACAGTGCCTAGCACATAGTGAGATCTCAACACATATTTTTGCAATGAGTAAATAAAAGAAGAAAGGAAGAGATAGAGGTAGGGAAAAAGGGAGGGGGGTAAGGAGGTGGAAGGAGAGGGGGAAGAATGGAGGACAGTGTAAGAAGAGTTTGGTCATGTAGGTGGGCCAGGAAAAAAGACTGTGGGCTTTCTTTTTTTACTTCATCCTGCTGAAAAATCATACCAACTATCTTCTGTGACCACTATATGGAGCCAATAAGAAATTTTAGGTAAGAAGCAATATAATTTAGGAAATAATACAAAGGATGATTGTGGGGGAGGTGAGGTAAGAGCTGAGGATAAACAGCAAATAACAGCCAATGAAAGAAATGATAGAAGCAAAAATCAAAGCAGTAGTTGTATAAAAGCTGTGAAGAGCTGGTGTTTAGAGGGTAAAAGCAACAGGACTTGAAAACAATACTATCATGTGCATTCTGTATCTAGTAGAATCAATTGGCCATCTGACGTTTACAGACTGAGCAGAACAGCAGCATCACAAAATAAAAAGTCACTGATAAGTGAAGTACTCTCTGTTCCTAGTAACACTACGAGTCAGAATTCAGTAACAGTTTGATATTCTGAAAGGCATCATCATGCAGGCAACCCCAACACCAAGGCACACGTTCTCAAGAGATTGTGCAGAAGACTGCAGAGGAGAGCTTTTGCAGCATTAAAAATAATGCAGAACTTGCTCAACACAGGAAAAAAACCCAGCTGATATCAAGGTCCCCAGTGTGTCCCATGGCAGGCATTTTATGTACAGAGACGATTCCGTGGTCTTAGTTATCTTCACTGATGTGATCTGATGGAATCTAATTTTAAAGATGAAAATTGTTGCTTTTGGAGAATTGCTTATAGCTTTACTTCTTTAGAAAGATAAGGATAAATTTAAATCAGGATTGAACACTGGCATGTTTGGGGAAGAAAAAATATTTTATAAAATCATGACCTGCAGAGTAGAACATGCAGTAATTCTGAATATTCTAGCTTTAAAAAGTTACATTGAGAATTTCATTCATATTTACCTATAGCACTTGCTATTTTGCACAATATTTTTTTCTTGTGCAAGTAATATTAAATATAGTCTTTAGAGAAATGACATTAAGTATAATGAATACTTGATTAGATTGTGGTTCATAGTATATACTCTTTATATTGGCCTAGAGTAGAGTATGTATCTTCATGTTTGAAAGAATATGGAGTTTTTGTGTTTTTTATCCCCCCAAATTAACTTAATGATTTGGAGAAATGTTCTATACTATGTAGGATGACATTTATTATGGATGTGTAAGAAATAAATTCAGTATATGTATTTACAATTTACTAAATCAATTATAATTTGAATTACATTGTTGTTTTCTACCTTCAAATAGGATTGATTTTAAATGGGTTTTTGCATTTATTATTTACATTCTGATCAACACTGTGTTCATTTCCTTGCTGCAAGACCAAAATCCATCCTCCGGTTCTGGTCAGACTCCATTTTAAATTCCCTGGGCAAACTTTGACTTCAGATGTGTTGCAAGACAAAATGTGCCAATTTATGCTTAGTGTCCTATTGTTTTGTTCTCACTGCACAATACTCAGTATGGGAAAGCCCTTGCTATCCTCCTTGCAGACAATCCTTTCTTAACATAATTTAATATTTGAATTCTAGAGTAATAATTCTACAGTAACCCGTTAAAGCAAATGATGAATTATTTCACTCACCCTCTTGTAACAGTTTGGTAGCATTCAATAAAAAGACATGATAAAAATAAGACACTTCCAACCACTATGTGTTAAGAACTATACTGACAGGTTCTAAACAAATCCATCTAGCAACTACTATATGTAGAAAGTTGCCAGTAATGGAAACCCAGTGGCAAAACAAACAAACAAACAAAACAAAACAAAACAAAACAAAACCAACCAGGGAAATCGAAGCTATCCCCTAAGTTCTTACCTATCAGTCAATCTCCCTCTGCAGCCCCCACCTTTGAAATCAGGCAGGCTATGGTTGCCTTGATAAGGAGAATGGGACAGAATTGGAAACTCCGAGGCGAGGTCATAGTAAGTTTCATGACCTTCACCTGGCTCCCCCAGTCTTTAGATGTGCTCCGTTGGGCCAACCCACGTGCCGTGAACAAGTCTGGGCCACTCAGTGAGGCTTCTTACAGGAATTCTAATTGACAGCATCAGCTAAGGTCTCAGCCAGCAGCCTGTACTACCTGCCAGATGTGTGTGCGACAGCCAATAGCTGCCCTGTTTTCCAGCCTTTAAGACTTCGATCTGGGACTTCAGACTTCATGGAGCAGAGGCAAGCCATCCCCACGGCCCCGACTGAATGTCTGACAACCAAACCTGTGAGCGTAATAAATGGTTGCTTAAGAGACGAAATTCCACAATCATAGCAAATGGAAAAGCTAGTGAGATCTGCATGTTAAGTTTCATGGTATGGCAACATAATAATAGATGAATATCATATAATATTTTATGCAACTTTTCTCAGAATTTGCCAACGATCTCGTGAAAATTATGATTTTAAGTATAAAATAGATGTTGAAGCTATATAAAGAAATATATGCTTAAGTTATCGTCCATATTAGCAAAATCTGGAAAGACTTATCACTTAAATTTACTATTATGCTTGATAAAACAATTGGCTTATATCTGAATAACTTCAGGCTTACAATAACAGAGATAATGCTATGTGGAGGAAATTATTTTACATTACTGTTTCCCTGTGTGCAAATACATACTTTCTTTTTCTTTTTTTCTCTAAAGAATGGCAATTTTGATGAGAACTAACTACTTACTAAAAACAAAGCTTGCTTATTACTTACTATGTCCTCAAGTCCTAGAGCAAATCAGAAGAAAGCAATCCCTTTGAAGCACTTTTTGTTGAGAACTTATATGAAAATTCCTCTCAAATAAAACTCTTCGGGAATTATCAAATTAAAATTATAGAACCATGAGAGTTTTCAGTTACGTCAGTATTAGTCCATTTTCATTATTTCTGTAATGTTGTTAAGCAATTATGAAATATACTAAAATATGCATTCATATAACTTATGATGATATGACTGAACTTCAAGTTCAATAACTATCAACAAGACCGTAATTCTGTATGAATGAATTTTACATTCTAGATCTGTAATTTTTACAATTCCACCTGCTATATTAGGATACTATCTGACATATTTCAGGCATTTCCCTCCTAGATTTACACTGATAATATAATAATAACACAAAAAAATGAACCCGTGATTAGCTATGCTGATAGCACTAGAAGCAACGGGAGTGAAAATGGCACTTGGAGTATATTGCTAGGTATGCATGACAGGTGTTTGGACTGAACGGCTTTAATCTCCTTCGACAAAAAGAAATGTCCTTCATCCAGTAAGCTGAATTTATCTTGCTTAAGATTCACCTTCAGCAAGTTGTGGACGAGAAGAGAAAAGAGCAAATGCCTGAAGACAACCACACCAGAACCACATTCATTTTACGGGTACCTCCTAATTATTAAGTGACTTGTCACCGTCTCTGGTATCCACACATCGAAAGATGTATAAAATGACCAAAGAGCAGATGATCAGAGGAATGTAAATAAAAGGGCCGCCTTTTGATTTTCTGTTTGTCTCTGATTGTGACTCTAAAAGTAGTTCCCAAGAACAGTGTACTGAAAAAGCAGCCAGTTGTTTCTTGATCCACATGTGCAATGAAGGTACAAAAATGAGCGCTGTGCTCAGAGGAAAAAAAAAAAAAAAAAAGATCCCCGGAGAGCAGCTGCAGGCAATACAGTCTGAAAAGCAGCATTATTTTAAAGCTGTGATGTAGGACAAAACGTTCAAGGTAAAATTTTCAAATGGATAAAAACACAATTTCCTATTCCGTCAGAAAATGCATGGGTAACATTCCATTTTATGATATTAGACAAAAAGTACATAATGAAAAAGACTAAATAATGACACCTATTTGGGGACCTGTATTCTTTACTGAAGGAGAGTATTATCTATCATCTATCTTTCTATCATTCTATCATCTATCAATCTATTCCATGAATATCTCAAAAATACATTTGAGGTGGCTTGAAATAAAGACACAAATAAAAGATCACCTAAAATAAGTTATGCAAAATAAGAGCTAAAACAATAGGAAATGAAAGAAGCAAATCATAACAAGAAGCAGCCTTGCTGAAGAAAGAAAGAAAACCTATAATAATACACGCTATTGAACTTATTAAAAGTAGATTTGGGTACCATACCTTAAGAAGTAAACTATCACTAACAAAAAGCAAGTAAGCAAACAACTTTTTAAATCCTTTGGGCCATTTACTCAAGTAATTTTCCAGCAAAGGTATGTCTACATTTCAAAACTTGTCTAAAGACATCATTTTATTACATATATCAATGCATTACATACATTACATTATATATATACATATATACATATATATCTATTGATCTGTTAGCTCACAAAAAGCTTGAATTATATGAAATATTTTTGTCAACTGGTTATAATAAAAAGTGGGGCTAATGAGTAAGCTTAACTTACTGTTAAAACTCAAAAGTGTATCAATTACACAGTATTAACAAATAAATATGGATTTCCCATTCTATAAATTTCATAGCAACAAATAAATATATATTTTTAAGTTTTTAAAATGTTTATTTATTTTTGAGAGAGAGAGAGATAGGCAGTGCATGCATGCATGAGCAGGGGAAGGGCAGAGAGAGAGGGAGACACAGAATCCAAAAGCAGGCTCCAGACTCTGGGCTGTCAGCATAGAGTCCAACACAGGGTTTGAATTCATGAACTGTGAGATTATGACCTGAGCTGAAGTTGGACGCTTAATCAACTGAACCACCCAGGCACCCCAATAAATATTTTCAATAAACATAGATTTTCAAACTCTGACATAGTATCACCAGAAAAACACAGGATATAATAAGATCATAGATTTAAACAAAATTTTGAAAATTTAAAACAATTTAAGCCCACATCATAACTAGGTAAGCATATATACATATATATATGTATGCAAACATTATATGCATACATATATGCACATATTCATGCATGTATTATATGCACATGTATATATGCATATACGTATATATGCATGCATATGGATATATGTATATATTACATATGTATATATGTATGGATATGGATATATATCTATATCCACCTATATACAGTATGTGTAAATCTTACAATCACCACTGAAAAGAAAAAGAATTTCTAAAGCCTCAAATAAAAGGGTCTGAGATACAAATGCTCTTCTAACCTTGAAATAGACATACTTCCTGGGTCTTGAATTATTTTGAGCTAGAAACTAAGGAATATAGTTGAAACTCAGAAAAAAACAAAGTTTTCAAAAAAAGTTGAAGCTTATATATAAATTTTGTGCTAATAAATGCTAGAAGAAAAATAAAACATTTATGCTATTTACAGATAAACCAACTTCTCAGAATCATGAGTATATTTATATCATGTGTAGACAGAAAAATTACTTTTCCTGAAATCCAACTTAGTGCAACTTGGAAGCTGACATGGAAACACCAGGGCCATTATAAATGTATTGCCACTTGCTTAAGAAAAAAATAATACCCAGATTATACTGCGTAAAGACTACTAATTAGTAACTAGGTGTTTCATCTCTTGAATCCTTGACATGTAATTCTATTTGGATCCACAGGAGAGAAGTAAAAATTAGAGTTTAGTGTTTAAAACATGCTGATTCTGTATCTTGATCTCTGCAGTATATTCATGATTGATTAGATTACAGAACCAGTTCAGAATAAGTTTGACAGAGCTTGATACTTTTGAAGTGATCTTAAAAACATCTGGATACATTTGAAGGACAAAACAGATTTCATGATTTATAGGTTAATAGGATACCATTATTTGAACGATTTTATTGGCTGGTGACTCCAAAGATGTCTCACAAATTAGAAGATGTGGGAAACAGGCATTTATACATTTCTATGCTGATTATAAGAGAATGAACTGTGAAGAACTTCCTCAATCTTGAAAATGCTAATCAGGGTTTCCAGGTCAAATTGAGAGTATTTGTACCCTACCCTTCCATGGCACTTTCTAAAACTTAGTGAAGGAATTGAGAAGATATACTTGATAGCAGTGAAAAGAATGATGGGTGTTCATTTGCAGATGAGAAATTTCACCACATAACTGGAAAACAGAGAACTGGGCTAACAGATGGCAACTGATCAGAGGAACCCTGAAGAGTCCCAGACTCAAAACATAAACACTATAAGAGGCTGGTAGTGAAAAGTGTGGCTGGATGACAACAAGAGAAATTATAAGTCTGTAAATAAAAAATAAATAAATAAAAAAAATAAATAATAAATAAAATAAAATAAAATAAAATAGAAAACTATATTGAAAAATGCTTTCTTCTACTCCAGATTATGAGAATTTAAGGTGAAGTCCATGGATATTCTAATGGTATACCTGGGGGACTAAAAGATACACCTTAAAGATATGCAAACTATTGTGCTTAGAAACATGTGTACATTTTCTCCCCGGGTAAAGTGTTGCATGTTTACAACATTTTAACAATGTTTACTCACTTCCAAAAACAAGAGTCCTATCATCTAATTTAAATAAACAAAAACAAAAGCTTTCTACAGTCTATGGTGATGTACATTCAGGATTGAGAACCACTCTGAAGAGAAAAGGATTTTGTTTTAAATATGGCTAACTTTGCCATGTCTCTACCATCTTTGATCATATTTTGAATGTTATAAGTGTGCCCACCTCCAAGATGCCCATGGCAGACCACCAGCCATACAGTGCTGTAGGCGCTGCTGACAAAGAAGCAGCTTCTTCCTGCTTCCTGTTTGTATTTCTTTTCCTGGATATCAGGAATATTTATTGGTCTTATGAGTTTCATGTAAGATTTTATTTGAAAATGGGCCACAGTGCAAATAAAACTATTTATTACAAACAAACAAACATCTCCCCACACCTCTCCCTGCATGCAGAATCCAGCAGCCAGACCACCTTTACTTACTTTCGCTGTTGATCTCTCTGTCTCTGCCTCTTTCAAACACACACACTAACACATGTGTGCATACATGTGCACTGTTCTCTGAAGAAACTGAATGAACTGCATGAGAAATAGTGTGACTGATGCCATCCCAGAAAACTCTCCATGTTCAAATATTTGAGTCCACTCACACTAGTGACCAGATTCTTGCACACTCAGCTCCAAGCTAAGTGTGCCAAGTGACACAGTCTGCCCACGTGAATTGAGTTCCCAGTCTGTTTCTTAGCTGCCACATTATGTAGTGACGAGCAAATAATCAAGGTTCACTTGTCAACAGAGAAAAGCCTGGAGTAAGATCAAGTATACAGAGAGAAAAATAGATCTGGAGAAAGCAGAGAAGTCATAGAAAGTCACTTTTTACAGGGGGTCTATCTTCAGAGACTGCTAGAAAGCTATCTGAGGCTCATAAGAATCATACAGTGGTGAGAAAAATGGAGAATGGGAGAATATAAAGGATTCTTGGGCACTAGAAATATAATTAAGTAAACAATTAAAATATTTGAGAGTTAATACTGTGGGAATGTTCCTGAACACAAACAAATGGACAAGAATTAAAATTTTAAGAGAAATGATAAAAACCATATAACAAAGAATTCTGTTTTCTGCTAATAATTTCCAAAAAAGATGAAAGAGAAAAATAGCAAATTATCAAACTATTAAAACAAGAGATTTTCTAGAAAACAAAGGGACACTAGTCTTTGAATTTAAATGTCTTATTGAGCGGAAAATAATCTGAATAAAAATGTGGCCCATATGTGGCCACATCATTGTGTTATTCTGAAACTTGTTCAGTAAAAGTATCATAAAATTTTTGGAGAGGAAAAAGAGATTACTCACAAAGACCTGAATTTAGACCAACATTAGATGTCTCTTCAGCAACATGAATGTCAGAATAAAATGGAGCAATGTTGCCAATGTTCTGAGGAAAAATTGTCTTGAATCAAGAATTTGATACTTAGCTAAATTACTAATCAAATGATAAGCACAGACTACAGATATTTTAGACAAGTAAGGAATCAGAAAAATCACGAATATCCTTTTGTTGGTTAATTACCTGATGATAGAGCAAAATGGAGTAAATCAAGAAAGATGAAGATATGAACTCTAAAAATAATGGCTATGACCCAGGAAAGCGGTAAAAGTCAGTCACTAGCTAAAACAAATAAGAGAGTGATGTCCATTGGCCATACCTGATCCATCATCCGTTTTTGTAAATAAAGTTTTATTGAAACACAGTCACATCCATTTATTTATATATTGTCTATGGCTGCTTTTATGCTACAGTGGCAGAGGTGAGTAGCTGCAACAGGGACTAAATGGTTTGCAAAGACTAAAACTATTTATTTACTATCTGCCCTCTTTAACAGAAAATGTTTACTATCATCTGATGTATACAATTGCATAATGTGAGGATACAATGAAGTTACAGAGTTCAATAAAAAACAAAAACACCCAAAAACATCAGTTAGACACTCCAGGAAATCAAAAAGCTAAATATGAAGCAACAAGTCAACCAGTCTGAAAGAAAGCAGGACCTTGAAGAACAGTAGAATAATTTCTGTGTAACAGAGAAAATGTATTATAACCAGAAGTTATTAGGAATATGATAAAGAAGACCTATGTCTTGGGGCACTTCAGTGGCTCAGTCGGTTAAATGTCTGACTTTGGCTCAGGTCGTGATGTCACAGTTTGTGAGTTTGAGCCCCACGTCTGTGCTAACAGCACAGAGCCACTTTGGATCTCTGTTCCCCTCTCTCTCTGCCCCTCCTCCACTCATATTCTCTCATTCTCTCTCTCTCAAAAATAAATAAATATTTAAAAAAAGGAAGGAAAGAATAAAGGAAAACAAGCCAATTGTTAACTTGAAAGACATGGTTCATATGAAAAGAATACTAAAATTATCATAACTTTGAGTGTAAGAGTATGAAGTACATGAACACATGGGTTGTAATGTTAAGACTGTACAGAAGGGATGTGATCTTGGCTTATTACTACCTTTCACATTAAGTACATTTACATGTCATTATGAAATAAATGTCATTTATTGGTTCATAACATTTACAGTCAAGCTATAGAAAAAGCATCAAAAACTTCATTAGAGTTGTGGATTAGAATGTAAGTGTAAGCATATTCAGTAAGATCTAAGTATATTACTAAGCATATTACCAAAAGACATGAAGTGCTGGAGGTTTTGTCATGTATCATGAATATTATAGCAAAAGAAAAGTGTTTTTTAAATCTCTTTTGACAATGGCAGGCATTCTTTTTTCCCACTTGGCATGAAAGTGAAAATCTCTACCCTAATTGGACACCAATATATTTGCCATCACATCAGTCATTGAAATTGATCTCTATCCATTTTCTATTTTTTCTTTTTGTTTTTAATAACAAGAGATTTAATTTACTAAGAACTTATTATGTTTCAGACACTGTACAAAAGGTTTTTTGTTTCACCCTGGCCTATAGTTCTCTATCTTTGTAGTGTGTTTATTCGGTTTTGGTATCAGGGTAATGCTGGTCTAAAAGAATGAATTTGGAAGCTTTCTGTCCTCTTCTATTTTTTGGAATTGCTTGAGAAGAATAGGTATCAACACTTTTAAAAATATTTGGTAGGATTCACCTGTGAAGCTATCTGGTCCTGGACTTTTGTTTGTTGATAGTTTTGGGGTTTTTTTTTTATTCAGTTTTATACTGGTAATTGGTCTGTTCAAATTTTCTATTTCTTCCTGATTCATTTTTGGGAAGCTACAGGTTTCTATGAATTTAACTATTACTTCTAGGTTGTCTAGTTGTTTGCATAATTTTTCATATTATTCTCTTATATTCCTTTGTATTTCTGTGGTGTCAGTTGCTACTTCTATTTCTGATTTTAATAATTTGAGTTCTCTCTCTTTCTTTTTTTTTTTTTTTTTTTTTTTGATGAGCCTTGGCTACAGGATTATCAATTTTGTTGACCTTTTCAAAGAAATAGCTCCTGGTTTCATTGATCTTTTCTATTGTTTTGATCTTGCTTATTTCTGTACTAATCTTCATTATTTCCTTCCTTCTACTGGTTTTGGGTTTTGTTTGTTCTTCTGTTCCCAGGTCCTTTAAATGTATATTTAGGTTGTTTGAGATTTTTCTTTCTTCTTGAGGTAGAACTGTGTTACTGTCTTCCCTCTTAGAACAGCTTTTGCTATATCCCAAATATTTTGGACTGCTTTCATTTTCCTTTGTTTCCATATATTTTTAAAAATTTCCTCTTTGATTTTTTGGTTGACCCATTCATTGTTTAGTAGCATGTTATTTAACTTCTAGGTATTTGTGTTCTTTCCACACTTTTTTTTTTTTGATTTCTAGTTTCATAGTGTTGTGACTGGAAAAGATGCATGGTATGACTTCAATCTTTTTGCATTTGTTAAGATTTGTTTTGTGGCCTAACATGTGATCTGTTCTTGAGAATATCCATGTTCACTTGAAAAGAAAATGTATTCTGTTGCTTTAGGATGGAATGTTCTGAATATATCTGTTATATCCATTTAGTCCAATGTGTCTTTAAAAGCCACTTCTGTTGATTTTCTGTTTAATGATCTATATCCATTGATGTAAGTGGGGTGTTAAAATCCCCAATTATTATTGTATCCCCTATAATTACTTTCTTCAATTATTTTGGTGCTTCATGTATTTGGGTATTTCCAGGTTGGGTGCATAAATATTTACAATTGCTTTATCTTCTTGTTGGATTGTTACCTTTACAAGTATGCAGTGTCGTTCTTTGTTTTAGTCTTGGTTTTAAAGTCTATTTTGTCCGATATAAGTATTGCTATCCTGGCTTTCTTTTCATTTACATTTCCCTAATAAATGTTTTTCTATTTCTTCACTTTCAATCTGCATATGTCATATGAAATGAGTCTCTTGTAGGCAGGGTATAGATAGATCTAGCTTTTTAAAATCCATTCCATCACTCTATATCCTTTGATTGGAATATTTAGTCCATTTACATGCAAAGTAATTATTGATAAGGATGTAGTTATTGCCATTTTATTATCTGTTTTATAGTTGTGTGTGTAGTTCCTTTCTTTTCTTACTCTCTTCCCTCATGGTTTTCTGGTCTTCATAATGACATACTTGGATTCCTTTATTTTTATTTTTTTGCATATATATTATCAGTTTTTGATTTGTGGCTACTGTTAAGTTTATATATAACATCTTGTGTATATAGCAGTATATATTAACTTGACGGTCATTTAAGTTTGAATGAACCCTCAAAGAACTAAATTTTTACTCCTCTCATCCCGTTTTAGGTAGATGGTGTCATACTTCCCAGCCTTTTCTTTTGTGAATCTTTTGACTGATTTTTTATAACACTTCATTTTATTCTTCTGTGCTTCCTACTTTTCCTGCCCTTGCTATGGTCTTTCTTTTCCACTCAAAAAGTCCCCTTTAACATCTTTTTTGTCAGAAAGTTTGAGTGGTGATGAATTCCTTTAACTTTTTTTTTTTCTTTTTGGTCTGGGAAACTCTTTATTTCTTCTTCTCTTCTCTCCCTTCCGGTCTGCAAAGTTTTTCCTGAAAAATCAGCTGATAGCCTTATGAGGTTTCCCCTTTATGGGACTGCTTTCTCTTGCTGCTTTAAAAATCCTTCTTTATCACTACATTTTGCCATTTTAAGTACAGTGTATCTTGCTGTGGGCCTCCTTGGGTTGATTTTGTTGGGTGCTCTTTGTGTCCCCTGGATCTGGAGATCTGTTTCCTTTCCCAGATTCAGGAATTTTTTAGCTACTATTTTTTAAAATATATATTCTGCCCCATTTCTCTCTTCTTCTTCTGGGATCCCTCTAATGCAAATGATATTACACTTGTTGGTATCACTAAATTCCTTAATCTATTCTTCTTCTTTTTTTTTTTTTTTTATTCTTTTTCGTTTTTGCTGTTCAGCTTGGTTACTTTCCATTACTGCCTTCCAGGCCACTGTTCCATTCTTCTACTTCCTGTAGTCTACTATTTATTTCCTCTAGTGTATTTTTAGTTGCAGTTACTGACTTCTTCACCTCTGATTGGTTCTTTTTTATCTTTTCTATTTCATTGTGGAGGGTCTCACTGAGGTCCTCCACTCTTTTCTCAACTCCTGTGAATATTTTTATGACCATTACTTTAAATTCTCTATGGGGCATATTACTTCTATCTGTTTTGTTTAGCTTTCTTGCTGTGATTTTGTCCTGTTTTTTCATTGGACATATTCCTCTGTCTGATCATTTTCTAACTCTCTGTCTGATTCTATGTGTCAAGAGCTATGTCTCCTGCTCTTGAAAGTAGTGGCCTTATGAGGAAAAGATCGTGTAGTGCCCTGCAGTACAATGTCTCTTATTCACTAGATCCTGGTGCTTAGCAGTGTCTCCTATGTGTTGCATGTGCCCTACTATTGTGGCTGAACTGTGTTTGCCGTCAGTCCAGTCATCCGCAATGACTCTCTTTGCCTGTTGTGGGCAGAGTTCGGCCCCTGAGTTAGTGGCTCATTCTAGCCCTGCCTTGGTCTTGAGTTGGGTCAGATTAGATGTTTGCCAGAGCTGTGGTATCACTGAACTGGAGGGCACTCTCCCTGTATTGTCCCTTGAGAAGCTTTTGTTGGAGGGCTGGGTTTGCAGTCAAATCAGATATCTACCCCCACTGCTGGGGCTGCAGTTGAACAGTGGTTTTCTTCCACTCTCCCTGGGGCGGGAGTCACTTTAAAGTGGTACTGACCCTTTTTGTGGCTGCTTTCACACTGCCATGCTTGTGGTGCCACTCTGGATGGACTCCTGCCAAGGCTGGGATACAGGGAATGTGTCCACAGAAGAGTGTGGTGGCAGAGTGCACTATTAGTAAGCTAGGTGGGGAGTGTTTGCGCTCTACTGGTTCTCACAGGTATCCATGTATCTAGGCTGGGGGGTAGGAAAGAAATGCCACCACCAGCTTTTTAATTCTTGAAAAAGTCTCCCAAAGATACCTGGCTCTCCACCATAAACTCTGAGATTAGTAAACAAATCTCCCTCCTGTTTACCCAGGCATTTTTTAAAACTGCTGCTTCTGTATTGTATGTCAGTGGGGCTGTTTGCTGTGCTCTTTTTTTTTTCTAATTAAAAAAAATTTTGTTTTACTGTTAATTTATTTTTGAGAGACAG
This sequence comes from Acinonyx jubatus, assembly GCF_027475565.1. Lineage (NCBI taxonomy): Eukaryota > Metazoa > Chordata > Mammalia > Carnivora > Felidae > Acinonyx > Acinonyx jubatus. Next base: position 69,410,115 of record NC_069394.1, on the reverse strand, counting down.
ACAGAGCCTGAGTGGGGGACGAACAAAGAAAGAGGGAGACACAGAATCTGCAGCAGGCTCCAGGCTCTGAGCTGAATCATTTGTACTCAAATAGTGTAGGAAATTATGGACAAAATTATTTTATAATCACTATAGTATGAAGCATATATCCTTTCTTTAAAATGGAGTTTAAAAGCTCTAATTGAAATTCACATTAATTAAACTGATAATTTTCCAGAGCATTTCAAACAGAGCACATCTGGGTTATTAATACAGCACATCTATAGACCTGGTAAGTCTTTGTAGCCCACAGATCCACTCCTACTACCACGACCACTGCTCATTCTTTCCTTTTGTGCTCTAAAATTTCCTAATGCCCAACTTTTCCCCCAAAGATTTTCCATGTTTGGAGTTGATGATTTCTAACTTCTACGCATAGTTATGGTCTGAAAAAGCTTATGATCTTGTATTTCAAGTTATGCCTCTCTGAATATTGATTGTGGCCTGAGAATTAATAGATACAATGGCTTTCATATCACAGACGTACTTCATAAAGATTTGCTACTAATGGTACTAGTGACTTGGAGATTATTTACTTGGGAGATGCTGAAATGGGTCCAGCTCTGGAGAACCTTCTATATCTACATAGATTTCTTTAGGTATAGAGATATTCTGGGATGTTTAGACTTTTTTTTCATACGATAAAGGTAGTGATAGTATTACGTTTTTCACATTTCTATGATTTTATGCTTTGCTTTAATTGCAAAAAGTCAGGTCACTGAAATGGGACCAATATTTGGTGAAGCCAAATAAATAGATAAAGGGCAAAATAATTTAAAACATTATGGAGTTTTCCTATTCTTTCAGGACAGCTCCAGTGGCCTAAATGACCTTCAATTAGTACCTATGTAGTGCTTGGGACTGAGGAAGGACTATGAATATATGGATAAGGTAATTTTTTTAAACACCAAAAAGAATTGTACAAATTTTTCTTTAAAACGGCATTACTGGGTAATTATCTTAGAATATTTGAGAGAGGTTCCTGTAAATTCTTTCTACAATTTAAATCCATATACATTAAGGGAGTTTAATGAGCATAACCTGTTCTTGGAAATTTAATGACTCATAGCAGATGTTTGAATTACATGATAATGGCAACAATTTTGGAACCTGGAGAAAAGTTACATAAAGTGTTGTGAATTTTCTCTCTGTGGAAATAGGGATTAGGAATAATATATTAAAGTAGTTTTCCCATGATATTACAAGCTTCATTGTGAATGGACAAATTTACGGAGGCTGAAGAGCTGAAAGAGAGCCTTTGAATGGCATCTGTGTACTACAAACACCCTCAGAAAAGTTCATCACAGTATGCTATGCACTGACTCAGCATTCAGCTGGCAGAGTGACAATGAAACCATAGGAAACGGGTAACAGCTACCTCACCAACCTCTCAATGTGTCACAGAGTAAGCTAAAGTATTCAACAAATGCTCTAATGCCTGAAATAATAGCAATACTGTGGGTAAGAAATCATGTAACGTGAATATTTCCACATCTGTTAATCTCAAATGATGCTAATAAAAGTACGGTTATTTCTACTGGGTATATGAGAACAAAATCTATCAGCCAATTAGCAACAGAGCTAAGAATATAAATTTCATTTTCTAATCCTATTTCATTTCTATCATACCGTGTTGAAATCAGGCAGCAAAAAGCTCTTTGCTTAATTAGAGTGAATTCCAAGATAAGCTTTATCACCAAAAGGGGGAAAAAGCATAGCGTGCAAGATGGAGCTTTATTCATTCTATTGTCTCCTCTTCCCAGTCTTAACCTATAGCCCTTCAGTGTCTAGTTGAGGCAATGCAAATCTTTCTATCCTTCAGAAGAGTAATATGGCACTTAAAAATACTTATTATCTGCGTAAACGTTGCCAAGTAACAACTTTTGAGTGTCAGTTTCTTTGTCAAGTATTTGTAACCTCAATCCTTGCTTTGTGGGTAGTTATCAGCACATGAATGCCTGTAAAACACTTAGACACTTAGATGCTAGTCAATAAATGAAAGATGCTATTTTTAAAAAAAGAAAAAGAAAAAGGAAGATGTTATTTGCTGCCTGCTCAATCTAGAGATTCCTCTTGGATGGTATTGCTGAACCATCCTATGATCACAATCGTCATATGACCATAATCTGGAGGGCAAAACTCAGAAAACGTCTTTCCCTCAGTAGGCCCACACCAGCCCTTGCAAAATGTGTACGTCCTCATTCCTCTCTCAACCCCAAAAATCTATGTCTGAAATAACATCATTATCTTTTCTAGCTGCAACTGCCATCAATCCAGTACTGAGCAGGCCAATACCTCTTCAGCAAACCTATCTGCACCTAAGTCATTCTTACTAATAGGAAACATTATTTCCTGAAAATGTCATTGATTCAGCACTTTTCTGCAAAATTTATAGTGCATTAATGTTAGCAAGTGACATATATAAATGAATGACTCCACAAAAAAATAAAATGCTAACAACTGGACTTAAATGAAAGGGAAAGTTGTGTTTCCAGCATGTCATGTTTCCTAGTATTACACTTTTTAAAATGTCAGTATCGTAAGTCCTTACCCTTTGCCTAGAAAAAATTGCTTTCATGCCAGTTATGAAGAGAATCACTTGTGTTATGTCGAGTGATTTTTAATGATCAATAACAATACTTAGCACTTATGTAGCGGTTTTCATCTTCAAACCACTTTACTGGCATTAAACAAATTCAAGAGGCTGTCATTTTACTCACAAGAAAATCCATGGAATGAATGTTGTCATTCCAGGTTACAGAATACGAATGGTAGAGGCATGGACTTCACACAAATCGCATAACGGCGGATCATTTTTGGAAGTTAGTTAAAATTATATCAGTTGTAAACTTTACTATTTGTAAAGTTAACAGATGATTTTTTACTGCCAAATGTGTGAGAATACAAAGACGTGTCAAGAAGAAAATCAAACTGCATAAATGACTCCCAATATCATTATACATGAATAGACATTAATGTTAATAGTTTCTTCACATTTCTAAATGTCTATGTATCACTGGTTTATGGCACGTAGATTTATTTTCATCATGTGCATAGTCTTTGTAAATGAGATCAGAATGAATACCTAGTTGGTTGCCCTCGTTTTTCACTAACAGGCATGAATATTTTTTTAAAAATTCAAAAATGATTTTTCATTCTCATACACATTAAGGTTGTATGAATGCACCGAAATTTACTTTGCCATCTTCTCTTAGATATCTAAGTAGTTTTCCTTTCTTTTCTGCCACTATGCATAATGGTAATTTATACCTTTGCACACATTTTTCTGCCTTACTTACTGATGAGTAGGAATATAAATATAACTTTAAGATGTCATCTCTCCTGCTCCCCTCACAGCCCTCCACGCCCGTATTTAGGTTAAGTTTTAGGAACTGCTGGATCATGACTTGCAGTCTGAAAAACAATTGTTACTGCCACATGATTCTAAAAAAGTGGTTTGGTGGCCAACATTCACGAGTGCTGTGGACTAAGTAGAAAGTGTAGAAGTTCAAGATACAGGGAAGAAAGGCCTTTAAATAAGGCAGTGTCATGATCAGAACTGTGCTTTAGGAAAAAAAAATCACTCTAACAGCAGTTCTGAAGAGTTTTGTTTTGTTTTGTTTTGATGGAAGCGGTTTTGCCCTGGAAATAGGAAGATGGTGGCAATAGTGTAATCATCCATGAGAGAAGAGGAGAGAATAGCTAGCTGTACATGGTATCGACTACAGAAGCCACTGAAGGACATTCTCCATCCTTTTTTAAAGGACACTTGAGGCCTCGTGTAGATGGTCCACACGTGAATCATCGACTTCGATAAGGCCTCCAAGCTAGTAGTTTTGAGCTTCTTTATCCTGCTCAGTACTAGTCCTGCTCCCCTCCTGCTTTCAATACGCACATTGAGGAGTTAAATGCATTTCGGTCTTTTACTAAGTCAAATATAAAGATTTAAATATTCACAAATGTACATGAAATATCATATCAGGAAATTTAAGCAGAGTTAGGATTTAGGATTTTGGATTATTCATAGTTCAAGATTTTTTAACCAGTTCTCCTCTAATGTTATAGCTCCCTGAACTCAATACACAGAGGTTTAAACTCTAGTGATTTAAGTTAGGAAATCAGTTTTCCTAAGTAAGTAAACTCTTACAATCATTCATTTGAGCACTACTCTTTAAGTCACATTTAAAAAAGTAATGCATTTCACTAATAGCTACTTTGTAAAAGGAAAGTTTTAAAGTTAGTTTTCTAAAGAATTTATAGAATTAAAATTATTAATACACATATGAAACATATTTGACTAAGGGATGAATATTGGCATTTCTTCCAACATACCTATATGCCAGGCAAGAATCTCACAAGAAATGTTCCAAAGGAAAATTTGTTACTTGCTTGAAGATGTCCTTCAACACAATGATAAGACACTTCTTTTAGTTTGTTTCTGCAGTTATATGATTAATAATCTAAGCTTCATAAGTATGCATGCTTCTTTTCCATATATTCTTGAATTCTGTACAACATTTACACTGAAAGACACCATTCATCCTTCATCTTTACTCCTTCATACCACCATTGGTATTTTACTTACAAGATACCTTTCCATAGTGATGCTCATTGACTTAGAAGCACACTTGCAATTGTGGGTCAAATTTTATCTAACCTACATCTGTTAGCCAGGAATGCATTTTTCTTTCTCTGCTTTCAGAGTCACCTTTCAGCAGTCTTGTTGCTGCACTTTCCAGCACACCACACAGAGGGCAGAGGTGGGATTGTAAGGGGCAAATACCATCATCCTGAAAGCAATCTCAGGGCCAGAACTATTGCATCAGTTTTGCTGTTTTGTTGTTGTTTTGGTTAAGAGTCAAGAGCCAGCTAGCAACTAAAAGTGCACATAGTGTAAACAGCAAATAACTGAGATCCAACATAGTAGCAATATTTAAGAGAAGATGGGGAGCTGGCATGAGGGTTGGCATGGGTATAATGTAATGAGAATGGATTCACCATTTAGTCATGGAATGGTAACCACCACAGCAACAATGAATATGGATTTCATATTGAACCTAGACTTACTTTCGACTGTAGAGCTCAGATAAGAGCAATTCCAAAAAGTAAGATGAACTTAGAAGATTCACATTATGGCAGATATCCAGGAAACAGAAAGTTTTAAGCTGTTCAGAAAGATATATCTGTATTGTCAGCGGCTAAAAAGATTATGACTAATTCTTTTACAATGATGATCTAGATACACATGTACTATAATAATAGTTTTTATTTCTTACTTATTAACTTGTTTTTATTTTTTTTTAAATTTATATCCAAATTAGTTAGCATATAGTGCAACAATGATTTCAGGAGTAGATTCCTTAGTGCCCCTTACCCATTTAGCCCATCCCCCCTCCCACAACCCCTCCAGTAACCCTCAGTTTGTTCTCCATATTTATGAGTCTCTTCTGTTTTGTCCCCCTCCCTGTTTTTATATTATTTTTGTTTCCCTTCCCTTATGTTCATCTGTTTTGTCTCTTAAAGTCCTCATATGAGTGAAGTCATATGATTTTTGTATTTCTCTGACTAATTTCACTTAGCGTAATACCCTCCAGTTCCATCCACGTAGTTGCAAATGGCAAGATTTCATTCTTTTTGATTTCCGAGTAATACTCCATTGTATATATATACCATATCTTCTTTATCCATTCATCCATCGATGGACATTTGGGCTCTTTCCATCCTTTGGCTATTGTTGATAGTGCTGCTATAAACATTGGGCTGTATGTGTCTCTTTGAAACAACATACCTATATTCCTTGGATAAATACCTACTAGTGCAATTGCTGGGTTGTAGGGTAGTTCTGTTTTTAATTTTTTGAGGAATCTCCATACTGTTTTCCAGAGGGGCTGCACCAGCTTGCATTCCTACCAACAATGCAAAAGAGAACCTCTTTCTCCACATCCTCACCAACATCTGTTGTTGCCTGAGTTGTTAATTTTAGCCATTCTGACAGGTGTGAAGTGATATCTCATTGTGGTTTTGATTTGTATTTCCCTGATGATGAGTGATGTTGAGCATTATAATAATAATAATAATTTTAAATTTAGATAAACTTCACGTAACATAAAAACTCATCATTTTAACCTTTTTAAGGTGCACAATTCAGTGGTTTTTAGTATATTCTCATTGTCATGCAACTGTCATCACCATCTAGTTCTGAAACTTTTTCATCACCTCAAAAGGACACCTCACATCCATTACTGGCAACCCCCAGACCCTGGCAACCATCAGTTTGCTGTCTGTCTCTATGGTTTGACTCTTCTGGATAATTCATATAAACAAAATGACAGAATATGCAGCCTCTTGCTTTTGGCTTCTTTCACTTAGCATGTTTTCCAGGTTCATCCATGTTATATAGCAAGTAACAGTACTTTTTTTTTTTTTTTTTCGAGAGAGAGAGACAGAGTGTGAGTTGGAGAGGGGCAGAAGGAGAGAAAGAGAGAAAGAGAGAGAGAGAGAGAGAGAGAGAGAGAGAGAGAGAGAGAGAGAGAATTTCAAGCAGGATCTGTGCTGTCAGTGCAGAGCCCAACGTGGGGCTCAAACTCAAGAAACTGTGAGATCATGACCTGAGCTGAAGCCAAAGGTTAGATGCTTAACCGACTGAGCCATGCAGGTGCCCCAGTACTTCATTTCTTTTTAGAGCCAAATGATATTCCATTGTGTGGATACACCATATTTTATTTTCTCATTAATCAGTTGATGAACAGTTTGGTTTGTTTCCACTTTTTGGCTATTACAAATAATACTGCTAGGAACATTCTTGTATAAGTTTTTGTGTGGATATATGACATCACTTCTCTTGGTTACATATATAGTGGTAGAATTCCTGGGCCATGTGCTAATTCAAACTGCTTGAGGAACAGCCAAATGTTTTTTCAGAGACCACTACTATTTTGCAAGCCGATTAGCACCACACAAGGGTCTAATTTGCCCAATCGTTGCCAACATTTGTTATTTATCTTTTCCCCCATTTTTATTGGAGCCATTCTAGTGGATATAAAGTGGTTACTCATTGTGGCTTTGATCTGCAGTTCTGTAATCACTAATGATGTTGGGCATCATTCATGTGTTTTTCAGCCATTTGTGTATCTTCTTTGGAGAAATGTGTATTCAAATCCTTTGCCCATTTTTAATGGGGTTGTTTGTTTCTTCTTGAGATTTTTTTTAAAATTGTGATAAAATAGATAAAACATATAATTTACCTTTGAAACCATTTTACAGGGTTAAACTTCAATTCAATGGCATGAGGTACATTCAGAATGTTGCGCCATCATCACCATCTAGTTCTAGAACGTATTTTATCATCCCAAACTGAAATCCATATCCACTGAGTAGTTACTCCTCATTCCCCTTACCTTACCTCTGAAATCACAAATCTGCTTCCTGTATTTATGGATTTGCCTATTTTGGACATTAGCATATAAATGGAATCATAAAATATGTGGTGTTTAAGGTCTGGCTTCTTTTACTTAGCATAATGTTTTCAAGGTTCACCCATGTCATAGCATGTATCACTACTTCTTTCTTTATTATGGCTGTATAATACTTCATTTATGGATATACCATGTTTGGTTATCCATTCATCCCTTGATAGACATTTTGGTTATTTCCACCTTTGGCTGTTGTGAACAGTGCTACCATGAGCAATTGCGTACAATTATTTGTTAGAATACCTGGTTTCAATTCTTTTAGGTATACACTTAGAAGTGGAGTTGGTAAGTCATATGGTAATCATATCTTTAAATTGATGAGAAACTATTTTCCACAGTGACTGCATCTTTTTGTTAAGTTTTAAGAGTTATTTATGTATTCTGAATACTAGAATCTTGTTAAACATATTATTTTCATATATTTTCTACAATTCTGTGGGTTGTATCTTCACTTCCTTGATAGTGTGCTGTGATGTGCAAAATATTTCAATTTTCATGAGGGCTAATGCATCTATTTTGTTGATGTGGTGGTGGTTGATGCTGCAGTTGCTTGTGCTTTTGGTAACATATATACAAACCCATTTCTTTGTCTAAGATTATGAAGATTTATACTTATATTTCCTTGTAAGAAATTTACATTTTTAGTACTTACAATTGGTCACTGATCAACTTTGCATTAACTTTTCTGTATAGTGTGAGGTAGGGGGTCAAAATTTATTATTTATTTATTTTGCATGTGTCTATTCATTAATGGGTATCATTTGTTGAAAGGACTATACTTTCTACATTAATGATCTTGGCACCCTTGTCAAAAATCAATTGGCTATAGATGTATTTGCTTATTTCTCTATTATCAATTCTATTCTATCGATTAATTTATTTGTGTATTCTTATGCCAGTACCATGCTGTTTGATCACTGTGGTGTTTTTCAAGAAAGTACAAGTCCTAAAACTTTGTTCTTTCCAAAGATCGTTTTGGCTATCTGGGTTCCCATGCAATTCCATATGAATTTGAGCATTGGCTTTTCAATTTCTTCCAGAACAGTGGCCGTTGGATTTTTTTTTTTTTTTTGAGAGAGAGAGAAAAGCATGAGTGAGGCAGGGAAAGAGGGAGAGGGTTGGGAGGGGAGCCTGGGTGTGGGGCTCAATCCCATGACCCTGAGACCATGACCTGAGCTGAAATCAAGAGTCAGATGCCTAACCAACTAAGCCACCCAAGCGCCTCATGGCTGTTGGATTTTTTTTTTTTTAATTTTTTCAATGTTTTTATCTACTTTTGAGGCAGAGAGAGACAGAGCATGAGCAGGGGAGGGGCAGAAAGAGAGGGAGACACAGAATCTGAAGAAGTCTCCAGGCTCTGAGCTGACAGCACAAAGCCCGATGCGGCGCTTGAACTCACAAACTGCGAGATCATGACCTGAGCCAAAGTCGGACGCCTAACCGACTGAGCCACCCAGGCGCCCCGGCTGTTGGATTTTTATAGGGATTGCATTCAATTGTAGATTAATTTGAGGAGTACTGCCATTTAACAACATTAAATCTTCTGATTCATGAATATGATATCTATTTATTTTGACTTTTTTTTTCAACTTTTTTTTTAAATTTATTTTTTTATTTTTTTATTTTTGGGACAGAGAGAGACAGAGCATGAACAGGGGAGGGGCAGAGAGAGAGGGAGACACAGAATCGGAAACAGGCTCCAGGCTCTGAGCCATCAGCCCAGAGCCTGACGCGGGGCTCGAACTCACGGACCGCGAGATCGTGTCCTGGCTGAAGTCGGACGCTTAACCGACTGCGCCACCCAGGCGCCCCTATTTTGACTTTTTAAATGTCTCTCAATAATGTATAGTTTTCAGGGTACAAATCTTACTCTTCCTTAGTTAAATTTATTCCTAAGTATTTTCTTCTTTCGGATGCTATTGTAGATGGAATTAGTTTCTTCATTTTTTTCCAGATTGTCTGTTGCTAGCATATAACAATGGAACTAATTTTCATATGTTAATTTATATCCTGCAATTTTGCTGAACATGCTCATTAGCTTTAATAGTGTTTTTCTGAGTACTTTAGTGTTTCTGTATATAAAATAAAGCCATCAATAAATAATTTTACTTATTCCTTCCTAATTTGGATGCCTTTTAATTATTTTTCTTATCTAATTATCTTGGTTAGAGTTTCTAGTTCAGTGTTGGATAGATATGGTGAAGGCTGACATTCTTGGTTTATTCCTGACTTTAGGGGGAAAGCTTTCAGCCTTTCATTATTGGTTTTCCATAGATGTCATTTATTGTGTTGAATAAGTTCCCTTCTATTCCTGACTTGTTTACTTTTAATCATAAAAGGATGTTGAATTTTGTCAAATGTTTTCTCTGCACATGTTGAGACAATCAAGGTTTTCTTCTCCTTATTCTATTCACATTGATTGATGTTGGAAAAACTTTGTATTCCTGGAATCATTTCTCTTGATAATTGTGTAAAAATTTTTCAATATACTGATAGACTCAGTTTGTAAGTATATATTGAGGAATTTTACATCCATGTTTATAAGGGATACTTGCATAATTTCCTTTTATTGGATTTGATTTGCAATCAGGGTAAAGCTGGCCTCGTAGAATTAAAAAGTGTTCTTTTCTATTTTTTTGGAAATGTTTGAAAAAGCTTAATGTTAATTCATGTTTGGTAAGAGACTCTGGAATGATGGCAGAGTAGGAGGATCCTAAGCTCACCTAATCCCATGGACACAGCTAGATAACAGTCACATCGATGCAGTTCACCCAGAAAACAACCAGAAGCCTAGAAAAACAGACTTTCCGCAGTTAATTCTAAAGAGGAGGCCACATTGAAAAGGATAGGAAGGTTAGAAATGTGGATCAGGAAGCAGATTCTCACTGAGACTAACAATAAATGGAAAAGATAACATAAACATGGAGAAAGGAAAGGAGCAGACCCCACACCAGACACACCAGACATAGGGGACCTACATTAGGAAGATGAGTCCCTATAACATGTAGCTTTGAAAACGAATGGGATATAACTTCAGAGTGCTGAAAGGAAAAAAAAATCTGCCATCAGAAACACTCTATCTAGCAAGGCTATCATCACCCAGAATACAAGGAGAGATAGAGTTTCCCAGACAAACAAAAGTTAAAGGAATTTATCACCACTAAACCAACCTTACAAGAAATGTTAAAGGCGATTCTTTGAGTGGAAAAAGAAAGGCCACAATAAAGGCTACGAAAGTTGTGAAAGGAAAAATTTCACACGTAAATATAAACATAATAAAAGGAGTAGATTAATCACTTATAAAATGAGTATGGAGGTTAAAGCCCAAAAGCAGTAAAGTCAATTATATCTATACTTATCAAGGGATTCACAAAATAAAAAGATATAAAGTATGACATCATACATATAAAACATGAATGGGAGGAGTAAAAATTTAGTACTTTTAGAATGGGTTCAAACTTGAGACCATCAACTTAATACAGACCGCTATACACATATGTTATATATGAACCTAATGGTAACCATAAATCAAACACCTGTAATAGATATACAAAAAATAAAGAGAAAGGAATCCAAGTCTATCACTAAAGAAGTCATGGAACCATGAGGAAAGAGAAAGAAAACAAAACCAGAGAAGAACCACAAAAACAACTGTAAAACAATTAACAAAATGGCAATAAGTACATACCTATCAATAATTACTTTGAAAGTAAATGGACTAGATGCTCCAATCAAGGGACCCAGGGTGACTGAATGCATAGAAAGCAAGACCCACTATATGCTTCCTACAAAAAACTCACTTCAGACCTAAAGACACACGCAGACTGAAAGCTAAAGGATGGAAAAAGACATTTACCATATAAAAAATGGAAGCAAAAAGAGGCTAGGGTAGCCATACTTACATTGGACAAAGTAGACTTGAAAACAAAGACGTCTTGTAACAAGAAAAAAAAGAAGGACACTCATAATGATAAAAGGGACAATCCAACAGTAAAATATAGCAATTGTAAATATTTATGCATTCAATAAGGGGAATGCCCAAATACATAAAGCAAGTATTAACAGGAGGAAAATGATGGTATTACATAACAGTAGGGGAATTTAACACCTTGCTTACATCAATGAATATAACATCCAGACAAAATCAACAAGAAAACAGTGGCTTTGAAACATTGGAAGAAATCAACCTATAGTGAGAACACTCCATCCCCAAACAGTGGAATACACATTATTCTCTAGTGTACATGGAACATTCTCTAGTATAGCTTACATGCTAGGCTACAAAACAAGCCTCAACAAATTCAAAAACACTGAAATTGTATCACACATGTTTTCCAACCACAATAGTATGACACTAGAAATCATTCAAAAGGAAAAAAAATCTCAAAGAACACAAATATATGGAGGCTAAATAACACACTACTGAAAAATGAATGAGTTACCCCCCCAAAATCAGAGGAAATAAAAAATACATGGATTTTAGGTCCCCAGAATTAGATCAGGGCTGTTCAAAGCACTTATTCCCACAGTATGTCATTTCTTAGCTTTCCCACTCAGGATTTTGGTTGGTCTATTATTTGCCCAACAGTTACCCATTGCCTCAGACAGCAGCAACAAATCACTTTCCTGTACATGTTTTCAAGAAATGCCCCTGGGTGGCAGCATAGTCAAGGACAGTTCCAGTTGGGTGAGATAAAGACAAGCCTTTTTACTGGGTCTTACAGGGAGCCACTAGACAGATGAAATAACAATAATTTGCAAGTCAGATTTGTTCTGTTTCTTATGGTACTAGTACAATGAGTTCAGGTTATTAATTTCAAGGCTTCAGTTGAGCTGGGGAGTGGGAGAGGAGTTTACAGTATCTTAAAGCACTCACTATTCCTACCAGGCTTTGCTCAGTGCTTAACTGGGTGGCTGTCAACTTGTCATTATTCTTCAGTATTCTGAATAAGTTGATTCTGGTAGTTCTTTACAGTTTTTTCATTTTTAAAAATTTGATTTATTTATTTTTTAGAGTCAGAGAGAGAGTGTGCACGTGCATGCCCATAACTATGGAAGGAGCAGAGGGAGAAGGAGAGAGAATCTTAAGAGGCTCAATGGTAAGCACCAAGCCCAACATGGGGCTGAATCTCATGACTGTGAAATTATGACCTGAGCTGAAATAAGAGCTGGGCACTTAACTGTTTGAACCACCCAAGTGCCCCTTTACATGGTATTTTGAAAAAAAAATTTTTTTTATGTTTATTTTATTTTATTTATTTTATTTTATTTTACTTTATTTTATTTTTTGAGAGAGAAAGTGAAAATTGGGGAGGGGCAGAGAGAGAGGAAGAGAGAAATCCCAAGCAGGCTCCATGCTGTTAGCGCAGAGCCCGAGGTGGGGCTCAAACTCACAAACTGTGAAATCACGACCTGAGCTGAAAACAAGAGTCAGATGCTTAGCCAACTGAGCCACCCAGGCACCCTTTTTCGTGGTTTTTGTCAAGGGAAGGGTTTAGGAGTTCCTTACTCAGCCATTTTTGCTGATGCATTCTTGTGTTATTATTTTTAACTGTGACTAAGATAATTAAAATAAACATTCATGTAAATAAATTAGAAATAGGAAGAAGAAAACATGAAGCATCACAACTGAGTTTGATTTGTAAATGTTGCCCAAGTTAATATCATCTTACACTAACCAGGCTCTTGCTCTGTGTTTCCCAAATAACTATATGTATATCACAGTATGATATTTATAATGTGTATATGCTAAAATTGCATATTAAATAAATATATTGTATTCTAACCAAAGCATAACAAATACAGTGTAAAGAAAGAAAAAGTCCTCAACAATGGTTATATTATTACCAACATTACTTATTGGCATATATTAAGCATTTTCAGAATATGCAGCTCTAGGGAAATTTGACCTAAAAATTATTTTTTCTACCTAATTAAATCAAGGTGATAATTAAGTATTTCCAGGGAGAGTTTCATCAAACTCAATAAGCAAAATAATAAAAATGCGTTTGCTGAGATCTATATCTGTTAGCAAGAAAATTTGCCAAACTTTAGGAGACAATCTTTTTTTCTGTCTGACCTTAGAACCTAAAATATTTTCCTAAAACTACTAGCAAAGTAATGGCTGGTTGTGTTCATTGTTTTTTTTGTGTGTGTGTGATGATATAAGCCTGTTTCTTGTGAATCATGTTATAAACACATTTCACAAAGGTTAAAAACAACTCTTTCAAAGCAACTCTTTTAGTCCTATCTGAAATATATGGACTGGATCAAAATTTTGTAAGTAACAGTCTACCATATTCCAGTAACTAATTGTCAATCAAATTCTTTTATTGATTTTCAAAAATGTTTAAGACATCCTTTTTTTTTTTTTTGGTAATAATTACTAAGGCATAGATCATTAGATGTACAATTCAATTGCATTGGTTACTTCAAACTAAACATTTTCAAACCCGCAGGGCTGTTACCTATCATTTTACCTTTTCATAAACCCTCTTACCTTACTTCAAATATATTGCCAGAGATCAAATTCAGTTTCTTAGTCCCCTGTTGCTTAGCATCCTCAGACATGTGAGTTATATATAAATATACTCCTTATGACCTACTAACTGAAATGTATCTTAGATTCAGTACAGTTAGTAGCTTAAAAACTGCAACTGTAAAACTTTGGTACCAAATAAACCTTATGGAGATGTGGTGTAAGTTAAACACGTATGAACTAAACTAAAGTAAGGTTAGAAAGCAAGCCTGGAGTCTTCCAATTTGTTGTTCCTTCCTCACCCCAACCCCTTGCACTCATGTTTCCTGGAGAGCTGTGAAGAACACCAGTTAGTAACAGTTGAGGTAGATTAAATATACCTGTTTTCATAACTTTGTTCACTTATATACTAACAATTCATTACTCATTACCTCTACCTACTGGGGCCAGAGTTCATCTAAAATTCACAGTAGAGGTAAGGATACAGGCAAATCACTCACACTTAACAACTCTGTGCTGCAGAGAAGGAGGGAGGGTGACAGGTAGGACCTCAGGACCACCGTGGGAGGTGGGTAATAATAGCTCTAAAGATCTGGATCAACAGAGACAGTGTAGTTGATCTTCATTATTTTAAGATTCTGTATCTGTGACTTTGTCTACTTGCTAACTTTTATTTACAATTCCAAAATATGGTGATTTTGTAGTCATATATGGACATGTGCAGAATGGCGAATAATGTGTTATCCAGCATGCACATAGAGTAAACAAGTGTCCTTTTAGCAGGCTATTTAATGAGACACTTTTCACATTTTTGTGGGTGATTTTTCTGTTTAAAATGGTCCTGAAATACAGTTCTATTGACTAGATTTCCCAATATAAAAGAAATGTACATTATTTTCTTTGTGTCTATTGAAAAATTTTTAACCTGTTTTTCATGCATATTTTCTCTTTTCTTTAGCTTCTCCACAAAGCAGATCTTGCTCTAAGATTTTCTAAAATATCTTAGAGTGTATACACATCTAAATGTATAAAAGTTGATCCAATACACCATGTCTTTTTATCTGTATAAATATACAATATTCTTTTATTGTCTCCAAAGTTTTGATAAACATGATCCTTTCCCTGAGAGATTTAATGTAATGAAAATAATTTTTACTTCCTGTGTGTTGCAATATCTTAAAGTCAATTTAAATATTTTAGAGACTCATTATCTCACTGTAACTAGAGAAAACTCCATTTTCAATAATGTTCTAGGGACTAATCTCGTCACTGACAGAGATGTAAAAATGGAGAAACATCATTATTGTCCTAATGGGGCTTAGAAATCTCCTAGTGGTGAAGAGTTAAGTCTTTCAATAATTAATACAAATTAAAGAGACAAAAGACATTAGAATACTGTAAATCAAGTGTTTTCATGGACCAAAGAAGTTGAAATTCAAATTTATTCATTTTTGTCTACATTTTTCAAATGAAAAGAGGGAAGCTGAGAGGAAAATAAAAGATCGCCTTTAAAAGACCAAGTTCTGATAAGAAACAGTGAAACAAAGGAGAAAGAGAAATATGTACCAGCAAAGAACTAGAGGATGAAGACATTAGCCAAGGGGCAATAAACAAGGACATCACATATTACTGTAACATTTTAAAATATTTACTGCATTCATTTACTGTTTCACTTATTTATTCGGTAAATATTTCTGAGTACCTGTTAGTGTCCATTGTTATTGAATGTATTAAAGGTACAGAGATGAGCAAAAGAGACTTGCCCTTTGTTCTCAGAAATTACGCATCTCTAAAATTAACAGAAAGATGTGCAACACAGATGTGCAAATATATGCATTTTCTATGTATAATTTCTCAAATACTTGAATAAAAATAAATTCTAGCATATTTGCTTATAAGTACAGACTATACAAGATAGGTGACAGAGAGACAGACAGACAGACAGACATTAGGAGATAAAGTTTCTAGAATCTAAGAATGGAATCTAAAGTCTAAGGGAGAGTTGATCCTCTGCCAGTGAAGTGCTTATAGTCAAACTGTTTCAGTAAATATCCATTATGCCAAGTACCCAGGCAGAACTTGCTTAATGAAATTATAAAACATAAATCATTGCTAATGTCTTAAAACAATATTGTTCTTAATAATTGTTACCAAATATTTAAATCCCAGCAAAACATAAATATTATAATAACGTAAATCCCAGAAAAATATAAATATCGTATAAATATTAAAATACTGAGTATAACTTCCGGATTGCACATGAAAGCTCAATTTAAACTACCTGCTTTCTCTGTGAAATCTTGAGCAGTAAAATGATAAGTCATGAAAACACGTTATTTACCTTTTGGTTTGTGTAGAAACTGAATTTCATTCCACTTGATCCAGATTCTAGAATCTTACTTCTCCAGTAGGAAGCCAGGAGTTTGTAGGACGTGGACTATTTCTCCTCTAGTGAACACTGCAAGTCTTGACCAAAAAAAATAGGTTTTTCTTACATATTTAAACAAGTCTTTGAAAATACATTTCAAATATACTACTTATGTTGAGTTCTGCCAATATTTTCTATATAGTAATAGCAATTCTGTAAAAATGAATGTCTAATGAATTTACTTTCTTTATAAGAAAAAATGTGAATTTATAAGAAATAATCCCACATTTAATTTTTCATTCTTATTTTCTAGTCACCAATTCTTCTTACTGAATGATGAATTACTCAATTCCTACCAAAAATTCTATATAAATTCCTATTTATTGGGCTTCTTCATGTTTAAAGTATGTTCTAGATTATTCACCAAGTCCTATTGATTCTATCCCCCAAGTTTCTCTTGAATCCACCCACTTCTTTTCACTCTACAGCTACCATCTTTAAAGAATCATTAACATTTCATATCTGGAATGCTGAAAAACCTTCAAACTGGTTTCCTGACAGCACCCCCCCCCCTTTGCTTACATTCTCCACAAAGGAAGATAAGAAATATCTGTAATATATTATCTCACTACATCACTTCTCTACTTAAGATTCTTTAATGACCACTTACTTGTTTTAGCGTAAAGTTTAAAATCTTTAATAAGACTTCCAGACCACACTGAACTCTCTAGTACTATCTCCCTTATTCCTGGGTGTTCACACATACTGTCCCTCCTCTTTGAATGCTTTTCTTTCTTCTGTCCCATTGTTACATTATTCCCTGGTCTCAAATAAAATATAACATTTATGGCAAACCTTACTAATTCTTTCTTTAAAACTAAATTATTTTTTGCATCTTCTGCTTAATGTGTGCAAAGCCACAATAGTATATCACTTCTGCTCTAATAACTAGGAAAAAACTGTAATTTACAAAATCGTAAATTTTCTTGAGTCCATCAGAGAGCTGAGGTAGCAATGTTGTCAAGTGAAACAAATTCCAAAGAGAGACAATCAATCCAAAAAGAGACAGAAAACAAACTGTTTCACCTTTGGCTGAGCACAGGAAAAGGACATAGCTCCAAAAAAAAAAAAAAAAAAAAAAAGAATAGTAAGAGATCAGGTAAAATTTTATTTTATTTATTTTATTTTTTTACAAGAACTTAAAGTCTGGTATTTATTTATTTATTTTTAATTTCATTTAATTTTTTTTAAATGTGAAATCTATTGTCAAATTGGTTTCCATACAACACCCAGTGCTCATCCCAACAGGTGCCCTTCTCAATGTCCATCAACCCCTTTCCCCTCCCTCCTACCCCCATCAATCCTCAGTTTATTCTCAGTTTTTAAGAGTCTTATGGTTTGCCTCCTGTCTCTAACTTTTTTTCCCCCTTACCCTCCCCCATGGTCTTTTGTTAAGTTTCTCAGGATCCACATAAGAGTGAAAACATATGGTATCTGTCTTTCTCTGTATGAAAATTTTAATGAATTCTTAAAGACCAAGAATGGCGTAGCATAACAACTTTTAATAACTGAAGTTAGAGACACAAGAAAAATTTGTATTGACTTAAAATCTCTTTTCCATAGGTCTCCATTGAGTGCTCATGGGAAATATTGAGGGCTGGCAGATGGTAAGGCATGCAAGCTGTGATTGTTTAGCTCTGGAATTACCTACTTCCTGTACACTTGCCTAATAAGCAAAAGACTTGCCTTAAGGCAAGTCTTCCACAGGCAAGGAGAGAACTAAGGACCAGGCTGAGAGGAATAGAAGCAAAAGTTTTCCTCTCTGGGGAGACAGGCAAGGAATTTTCTTGTATCCAGATTCCTGCACAGCTGCAAAGCAGAGGTCTGATGCTGCTGAAAGAGGGGCAGGAAATGCTTAAGGTCCATCATAAACTCAGCTACTTTGGTGAAGGAAGTACAGGGATGCTTAGAAAGCCACACCCCAAAACCCATGTTCACAGGGCCTGCCTGAGTCTGAGACTGAGCCACAAGACCAAAGACATGCCCACCTTACCCCTACTATGATCTTAACACCAAATAATGAGCAGCAGGAGAGTGCTTCCAGAGAAGGACAAAGAGCACGGGGGAGCCCCCAATGTAGCATAGTCACTCAAGGACTCCTGAAAACTGATGTAAGAGTATGAACAGTAAGAAATATCTTCAAGCACTCCAGGCCCTCCACTAAGCCTGAGATGATAATCATCCATCGCTGGAAGAACTTAAAGCTTGTGGTATACTGAAAATAACAACAGCATCAACAGAACTGAAACACGGTCAACTTCTGACTAGGTGGACTCAACTCCTCACACTAATGGCATAGAAGAGGAATGCCCAGTTTCAGGTGTAAGCATTATTTACCTAATTCTGTTTTTTTTTTAAATTCATAATGCCTATTTCAATACAAATTACAAAACATAAAAAAGCAAATAATCTGTTTCTAGGAGGTAGAGAAATTAAAAGAATGAGACTCAGAAATACACGAGATGTTGTAATTATCCGGCAGGGATGTTAGAATAAATATAGTTATATGTTGAAAGATCCAGCAGACCTAGTTTATGAGCAGATTAGGAATTTTACAGAGATGTTAATACTAGAAACAGCTATGTCAATTCCTCAATTATGTGTTGCCATAGCTCTGTACTTCCCTGACATGATACTTCTTATAATGTGCTACTTTTACTAAATGGTTAAATTGTCTGTCTATGGCTGGTGATTTTATTAATCCTTGTATTCCCACTTACATCCTTATAGTTCCTACTTTGGAGCTTGGCCCATACAGTAAGTGATTTATAAATATTTGTGAGAACAAATGATTGATTACGAAAGTGATAAACATAATACATCTTTCACATTGTATTTTGTTAATTTAGTACAGATTCAAATATATATTCCAGAAAGGTTGGCTTACAGTTATAATAAATTTAACTTCAAAAAATATACGTGAAGGCAAAAGATAATTGTTTCAACATTTTTAAAGAATGATATGGGGCGTTGGGGTGCCTGGGTGGCTCAGTCGGTTAAGCGTCTGACTCTTGGTTTTGGATCAGGTCATGATCTCACAGTCCGTGGGATCGAGTTCCAGGTCAGGCTGTGCACTGACAGTGTGGAGCCTGCTTGGGATTCTCTCTCTCTCCCTCTCTCCCTCTCTCTCTGCCTCCCCCTTCCCTCAAAATAAGTAAATAAACAAACTTAAATTATATGAGGTGTAAATAAAGAAAAACAGAAAAGATGCATTACAAAATTATGAGATTGAAACGCAAAGTTACAGAATACCTAAGACCTAAGACAGTTTAACCGAGACTATCACATTTCCATGCCTGCCACTCCCACCCTCAATCCAGGCTCCACAGCATCTACAAACTATAATGATGTTCCTGGGACAGTGGTGCAATTACCTGGATGTCTGTGAGACCTGCTTCAGAAAGACACACATACCAAACACACAGATATATATATATACACAAAAGCTAGATGGCAGCCACACCAGATGCGAGGTTGACTAATCTATCCTGCTTTTCTGCTAAAAGGTTTATCTTCAAAACCCAGAAGTGATTCTCAGCTTAACAGAATCCAGGGGAGATCTCAGTAATTGACGTGGAAGGGGACAGCATTATTCCTCTGACCCACTGGTTCCAAATAACTTTGCTCCTCTAATTGTGGGCTGTAGCCCGGCAACATAAGCGCCACTTGGGAGCTTGTTAGAATTGCACAAGTTTGGACTCTACCTCAGACCTCCTGAATGAGAATCTGCACTTTAACAGCATGCCAGGTGATATGTGTATGGATATTAAAATTTGCAGAGCACCCCTTCATTTCCATTTCATGACACACTGCATGCCAATTAATGAAGAGACTCATGACTTACTCTGCAGCCTGAGGCCCAGTAGAGCTGAGGCCACATCAGAATTTTGTCATCCGGGAATTGGAGTGGCAATTTTATTCCATTTTAAATCATCATGGAGCTCGTGCTCAGGGACCATTTTAAATATCACTCATGGGAATTCTTCAAATGTTTTAAAACAAAATCAAACATTAGAACACTTCTAGTCAGTAAGGTCCAGGAATATAGATTTGTATTCTTTCTTATGATCAGACACCAGCCTCAGAGTTCTTTTGACCACACAGAATCTACATGCTTGACCAGGAATAAGGAAACAGGCAAGAAGGGCCTAACAGAGCACTGAAGCCATCACAAAAAAGAAACTACTTCATTTTTACTAAATGTGAATGATATTCTTATTTGAACAAATAATCTTTTAATTTAGTTGGAATTTGCTTTTAGGAAACTCATGGAGAAGAAACGTGTGTGTGTAAATACATATATACACATATAAAACACATACATTTAACATACATTATATGCTAGAAATATGGGGATAGCTTAATCCTCTCATAACTAATCAGAAGGTAGAAATGAAGCTCTTAAAACAGAGACCTCTCTAGGGACAGGAATAAAAATACCATGCTACTAATGTCTGAAAATCCAGGCATCCAGGCGGCTCAGATAAAGCACAGATCACAAGGGACACTAAAGTCATTCAAAATGTATTTGCTTGTAGCAACTGCCAGTGCCATTTTGGGCACAGCTGTAACTCACAAACAACCTCCCCCTTGTCTGCCTTCCTCCAGGGAGTCCTTCCATCCATCATTAGACTTCATATACCAGGGATGACAAAAGGGTAGCCTATTGACATAGGCTCAGCTGCCCCAGGCCTCTACAAACGCACTTTCTCCCTGGCATCACACACCAGATAATGCAATATTCATTGTTCACATAAAACCATATGCTGCGCTGGCATGAATCCCATCATTCAATATTTACACCTGTGCCAGCCCCTGTGATTCTCCTTTGTGGGAAACCTAGGAACAGAATGCAAGCATACAGCCAACTCTAAACATCCGAAATGGTATTTTCGTCTTACTCCTTCCCAACATGCTTACAATTTACACTTAAATGAAAGAAAAATGACAAATACTTCAACTCACAACTCTGGTTGTGAATACTGGTCTTCAGTGGTGACTGACTGGGAATAATGTAAGCAGATGAACCACACAACTCTGGTTGTGAATTCTGGTCTTCAGTGGTGACTGACTGGGAATAATGTAAGCAGATGAAAAACACAATTGATGGCCACATGGGCTTGCTGCTCAGAAACAAATCAACCACAAAAGTAATTGATAGAGAGCCCAGCCCAACCACACTTTGGTTGCTGCTCCCTAGTTCAGACTGAGTTCGACTGTAAAACTGACTTTGGTTTTTGGAGGCAGCCAGTGTTCTGTGTCAGCTTTGTCCAGCACACCTGTTCAGATAGTGATGGCCAAAAAGAACCTGGGATTGGAGTAGACTGAAAAACAAAACAAACAAACAAACAAACAAACACTCTTGAATTTTTATTTCTGAGTTATCAAGTCTCACAAATGAATATATTAATGACAGGGGATTGGTCAAGACATGTCCTGGAGGCAAGCAATGCTTATGGGGGAATGTATTCTTTCACATGCTGTTCACAATGTTGGACAACTAGGCAGTGGGTTTATATTAGGAGATCAATAAAATATGGCTCCTGGGACAAATCCAATTCACTGGCTATTTTTACAAATATCGTTTTCTTTGAGCACAGCCACACCCATTCATTTATATGGCATTACAGCTGCTCTGAGCTGCAATGCAGAGTTGAGTGCTTGCAACATATTGATGTATTTGCAAGTAAAACTCCATGAAAGTTTTCAACGTTAAAGGCAGTGACTGAACACACTGATGAATCTGAATTCCTGCTTGCAACCTCATTAAAATAAAAATATTTGGGGATTAATAAAGGCATAAAGCTACCAAAACAGAATATAAATGAAGATGATAGCCACCAAATTCTGTAAGCTGGAAAGCTGAAGGAGAAGCAGAAACTTACACCACATACCTAAGAAAACTGATCAAAGCGGTGAGTGTGGAAACACATGTAACCTAATTTGCATTGCAGGAGGTGGTGCTCTCAGGAATCTTTGCAGGGACATGGGGTCTGGTGGAGCACCAGGATGGATGTAAAGAATATTGGAAAACTTCTGACAATACCAAGAATTGTCAAAGGATTTGAAACAAACAGGCAAAGGAACATTTGTACATTGCTGATGGGAGGGTACATCAATACTTTGCAAAATAATTAGTCAACACCTAGTAAGGTGAAGATGCATATACTTTATGATCCAGAAATTCCATTCCTAAGAGTATAACCCCGAAGAATTGTAAAATAGACACACCTAAAGACATGAATAGATGTTATTTGTATAGAGAAAAATGAATGCAAATGGAATGCCTATCAAGAGTAAAATGGATTAATACATGGGGCATTATTCAGAAGAATAATATGAATTAGAATTATACAGATTATTATGAAAATAATGTTGATTAAAGAGTTCCATGTTTAAACAACAAACAGATATTTTGTGTGGCTTGGGCCTACACACACAGTAAAAGTATGATGTGGAAACATGAAGTTGCCAATTTGTAGGTAAAAACAGATAATTATCAGGAATTTCATAATTGCTTCTTCTGGAGAGTAAGAGCTAGAAGTAGATGTGAGCAAGGAACTGCGATTTGTTATTTACATTGTTAAAGTGGTTAATTTCTAAAACACCTAAACGTACTTTTTGGATAAAATTTTTAGGAATCAATAAATACAACAAACTCCTGGAGTATATTATTGCTTCTCACAAGGAGCAATACTCTTGTTCCTTTCATATTCATAAGAGAAACAAAGCAGCTCATAGATCTTTGATTGTTTTCATTTTGCACGTGGTTGCCTAACTAAACAGCGCAGACTGGAATGTATCCTCTAGAGAAATGGGAAGTGAGACGGTTTGACCAGACACCTTCACGTGATTCAGCCATAAGTCACTCTTCCAGGTGTTCTTCCTCTATGCAGCATACATTTCAGATCTTGGTGATTTTTAGCAAAAGTCTAGGACAGATGACCAAATTCATATTGCAGAGGACCTGAAAGGTAGTGATTACTACCTTTGTTTCTGCCAGTGTGTAGTGAAATTTTAACTTCCATTCTTTGACTCAAAGAATGTAATATATATATATATATATATATAACAACATAATATATATATAATATATATAACATATTTTATAGTTCCTGTAAATCTCCATGATGGTTCAATTATTCCAGTAAGTAATTAATCCCCATAATGTCACTTTGCTGTGTGGTATTGCTAATTTTCCTTTCTACGTAAAAGGAATCAACAATGAGTTCAAAATGAGGATAGCTCAAAACCACTGTGAGAAGGATACACAGAGTCAATGTCAAAGACCATGGAATTAGTGTGTAGAGTATTTCCAATTTTAAAACCAGGAGAACTAGAACACCTATTAAATGCCTCCTCCATCCTGGGCACTGCTCTAGATGCTAGGGAAGGGGGATAAAAATCCCCATTTTAATGGAGGCTATAGTGAGTGTGTAATATTTCAGATGGAAAAAAGTGTAATACTGCAGGAAGGGATTCTATCTTATATTTCACTGACCCCTTAAATGCATTTGAATAAGTTCTTTTTCTTCCCCTTCTTCCTCTCCTGCTGCTTCTTTCCCTTTTTATTTTTGGAATAAATTCTAAAAAATGGAAAACTTAGAATTTCACTAGATAACAGAGTTTGTACAGCAGAATATTAATGACACAGGATAGAGAAATCATCACTAACTTTAAATGAATGCCCAGTGTTGACATCGCATTCAGTGCTATGAAGTATTTGAAACTAATTTGTAGTAGAGAAACCTACTTATCACACCATAAGGCAGAAATCAACAAGAATCACTTCTATAGCTGAAATTAATGTGAATTTTATGGTAATAACGTTCATTCTGAAACTGCTTCTTTGTTGAACATCTATTCTCAGACCGTTTTGCAGAAAAGAATAAGGGAAAGAGAAAAATATACAACCTATCCCATAACAAGGACAATTATTGCAAAGTATGTGTTTACAGGTCAGTTAGAACTATTGTATTGTGAAGCTCCTTGAGGCCGATTTCATTCCCTTCTCCCCAGTGCTCAGACACCTGCTTTGTGTCAGGAGAAGCAGCTCCTGGCAGCTCGGGGGAGGCTAGGCTGTAATCACAGCTGCCATCAGTATGAGGTGCGGCACAGAGATGGCACAGATCTGCCCTTGAACTCACCCTCTCTGAGGTTGTGTCAAGAAGGGAAGAACATAACACTATCCTGCCTAAGGTTCTGAAAAGTCCATTGTTGAGGAGAGCATTTTTAATAAAGCAATCTGATCAAAGTGGCTCAGAAAATGTAAGTCAATTTTAAAAGTCACTTGCTCCATTTGTACTTGAGGAAGCTCTTACATCTTTTCCATTAGAACTTATTTTCTGAGGTTCCTGAAGAATTCATAACAGCCTCTGTGGAACTGCACATAAAGTTCAAAGGAATTCCTAACTGAGGGCTGTTAAAGCAAAGATATAAATATAAAAAGGTACAAAGCAATTAGGGCATTACTAAACATAATGAGATTCAATTAAGGTAGAAGTTGTGGAGAATAAAGAAGTTAAACTAGGAATCTTTCTGAGAAGACTGAAGAAGAATTTGTTTCTGATTGGATTCACTCTTTCATTTGTGGCATGTCACAGTTCTGGACAAAATCGTCAGGCTCAATTTGTATCCTCTTATTCATAACAGTGATAATGAAGAGTGGCTTGGAGGAATCCTTTGTATGCCCAGTACTCTCCATCAATAATCCCAGCTGCCTCACATAGAGAAAAGATATGATAGATATGTAGATATGTAAAAAAATATATTCATATTTTATATTATTTATATTATATATATTTATACTATTTCATATACCTAGATATCTATATTGCATATAAATATCCATATTTAAATACAAATAAAATTATATAAGGTATAAGTAAATTATCTTTAGAAACTTTGCTAATATACCCTAAGTAAAAACAGTACATTTATTTAAGAAGTCACGCAGCACCTCCTTCCAAACATGTTCTTCTTTCCAAGCCTCACCCATATAGAAATTCTAAAGGGGTCCCTGCTTAAATGACAGCTAAATTACAAAGGTACTTCTTCCTGACTACTAGGATGTACTAGTATTTTTACATCATTGGAAATGTGCACTGACCCAGAATTCATTCTAAAGAAAAGTGAAGGGTAGAAGCCTTTCTCCCTTCTGAATTACCGTTGTACTTACCATAAAAACCCAACACTAAATAACAGTGCCACATCTGTCAGTAATTATATGCCTGTCTTTTGGTTCTTTCCTTCTGAATGTACCAGAAGGAAAACAGGTTCTTGGTGATGCCCCGTCGAATGAAGGGATCACATTCATTTTGGGATGACAGCATGGGAGGTATTAGAAGTTAGGCTGAGGGGATTTCGGGTTTCACTTTAGGTAATAAAGACTACTGAATTGAAGTCTAGTGCCACTGTGCCTAACATCAATTTAAAGAGAAGCTGAGTAGGGGGCACCTGGGTGGCTCAGTTAGTTGAGTGTCCAACTTCGGCTCAGGTCACGATCTCACAGTTTGTGAGTTTGAGCCCCGCGTTGGGCTCTGTGCTGACAGTCTGGAGCCTGCTTCGGATTCTGTGCCTCCCTCTCTGCCCCCTCCCTGCTCATACTCTGTCTCTCTCTGTCTCTCAAAAATAGATAAATGTTTTTAAAAAATCTTCAAAAAATAAAGAGAAGCTGAGCAAGATGGCCCAGCTGAAATTTAACCATCTACTTTGCCAAGTGAATACAATTCAGGTGACAAAAAGAAGTGAGAAATGCATCAAGAGAGATTGATCTCTGGAGAGATCTTTAGAGCTACAAAAGCCTTTCCTGGATACAGGTTTTTCCAGTCTTTCTTGGGACTGGGTCTAGAGCTCCTTAGAAGCCAGAACACTAGGGAAAAAATCCAGGGAAATGTCTCTTACTATTTTACTATTCCTATATCCAAAAAACACAGCCAAAGTGAATATTATAAGTGTTCTTTTACTAGGTCTAGATCACCTGCAATATGGAGATAGCTGTATGAGAGAAGGGATTATATATAACCATCAATTTTAAGTCAGTGCCTACCAGGTACCTTGCACACAGTATTTAATAAATGTTACTGGATGTCATACCAGTGATACATTTTTCCCAAACCAACAGAGAAAGCAGTGAGGGTTTTTTACTTCTCTACTTGGGCTAACGGTCTACCATTGTAAGAGCTTGCCAGGCCTGATAGTCGAAGGTAACAAAACCAAATTTTAATTTAAATGAGTCTTACCTTCAGAAATTACTGCAGATTTACTTAAGATCAGTGTTTTTTCTTTTTATATTGAAGTGTAGTTGACAGAACAATATTATATTAGTATTATATTAGGTATACAACATAGTGGTTCAACATTTATATACATCATGAAGTGATTACCACGATAAATCTAGCTACCATCTGTCACCATATACAGTTGTTACATATTATTAACTGTATTCCCTATGCTGTACATTGCATCTCTGTGTCTTATTTATTTTATACCTGAAAGTCTGTACCTTTTAAATCTCTTCCCCTGTTACACCTCTACTTCTACCTCTCATTCATGGGCAAACACCAGGTTGTTCTTTGTATCTATATCTGTTTTGTTTTGTTTTTTAGATTCCACATAGAAGTAAAACCATATGGTATTTTTGTTTCTCAATCAAACTTATTTCACTTAGCATAATACCCTCAGGTCCATCCATGTGGTCACAAGTGGCCAGATTTCATTCTTTTTTATGGCTGAATACTACTCTATTGTATGTATAAACCACATCTTTATCCATTCATCCATCCATGGACACTTAGGTTGCTTCTGTATCTTGGCTATTACAAATACTACTGCAATGATCATAGGGGTACATATATCTTTTCAAATTAACGTTTTCATTTAGATCATTTTTTAAAGTGTATTTATTTTTTGAGAGAGAGAGAGTATGCAAGCAGGGGGAAGGGCACAGAGAGAATCCCAAGTAGGCTCCATGCCGTCAGCACATAGTATGGTATGGGAACTCGACCCCATGAACATGAGATCATGACTTGAGCTGAAACCAAGAGTTGGACGTTTAACCGACTGAGCCACCTAGGTGCCCAGTTTCTTTTTTTATTATCAAAAACATAGTCCCCATCCACTTTAATCTTTACACTAGAAAACTTAAATGTTAAGAAAAACAAAAGGTGGAGACACCACATGTAGTTAAAAGTTTTTGCGGATTTCCCCCAGTGCTTGCCTGTCCATTTTATCAATTCTTGACGCAACAGACAAATTACTGAGTGATTATCTGAGCATCAAGAATGACTTCATGAAGGGCGTCACCTCCACTATTTTATGCATATGCTACTTACAAGCAAAGTGTGCAAAATAAAGAAATTTAAATCCAATGAGCATGCAGTAGGTATACAGCCTGTTCCACCTACTTCTACTTCACAAGGAACTGTTTACAAACACTTCCTTTGGAACTGTCCATGTCACTTTTAGACAATTAGATAATGCATGACGACAGAGAAACAATTGGGATGTTATTAAAAATTAATAGCTATTAAAGCCTATATTAGAACAAAGATTTCAAATAATAACCTTCCACCTTAAGAAACTAGAAAAAGAGCATACTAAACCCAAAAGACGCAGATTGAAGGAAATAAAAAAGATTCGAGCATAAATAAACCTAATAGGAATAGAAAGTGGAACAAAACCAAAAGTGTTCTTTGAAAAATAAGGGGCCGCCAGAATGCTAGGGATTTCCCTTTCTTATTCCTGACTTTAAAATTCGGGTATTCTCTCTTTTTTATTTGCCAGCTTTGCTAATGGTTTGTCAATTTTACTTTCACATTGAAAATATAGAGGTCTTTGGTATTTTAGCAAATCATCATACTCCCAAATAAATAAACCTGACCTAGGAGAAGTGATGAAGTTGCCTGGAACAATGATCTCAAACCATCTGTAGTTTTTAAAAATTTGTCTCCAATTTGTTGTGGATCAGTGTTTCTGTAAAATACAATCAAAAATATTTGCCAGAAAAATGAAACGAACAACATTTGAAATACTACCTAACATTTTATTACATTCCACAGACATAGAATCACTCTTTGAAATTGCTGGGAGAGTTTCTAAATAGTCACTCTCCATTTCCTCACCTCATGGTGGACCAGCCCACACACAGGCCAGAGGCCAGCACGTCCAGGCACGCTGGCCTGGTGGCATTCTCATGTTTCTCCACAGAGCCACACCTTCAACGATCCAGTCAGAGAATAGGTGGCACTCCCTTTCAGACTAATGCAGACCGCCAACCACAGAGCCCACAGATTGGTAGAGGTGCACGCCCATCAACCTCTCGGGCATGTCCTAAGCACGCCTCTGGCCCCGAGAACTGCGCTCTGGCTTCATTGGTATATCTAGTAACTCTTCATAGCCCTTATTCCCCCAAGAATTTTCCTCCTACGCCTCCTTCTCAGGCTTTTGAATCTATCTGCTACTGGCCTCTATTTACCATTGCTTGCTCCAGCTAGATGCCGATAGCACACGTCTTCACATGTTTTTGACAGAAGTTATCACTGCCAGAGAGCTGCTCCCACCCCAGAGGGGTCAAAAGAAAGGGGAGCCCCTGTGCCAGTCCGTCAGGGAACTATCAGACATGCCAAAACTCACAACCAGTTTTTTGAGAACAAGGTTTATATTGTCCCTTTGGACCAGCACGTCTTCCCAGTTACGCGGGCCACTGTCCAGACAGCCACTCCTGAGCTGGAGAATGAAGGATGGCAGGAAGGCAAGCAAAATAACTATAATGCTTTCATAATGAAATTTACAGTATTTTTTTCCTTCATTCAGCACCTGCTTCATTGCTGTGAGCTTTTGTTTAGGTTGCAGGATTCCAAAAAAGTTGATAATATCTGTTTTGCTAGCTCAATGATTGGTTTATTTGAGGTACTGATTATTGTAGCTTCCAACTTTTTCATTTTTCCATGACATCACAGTTCAATTCAATGGACGGAGAATAGACTTTCCAATAAATGGTGTTGTGAAACTGGTTGTCTATATGAAAAAGCATGAAGTTGGATCCTTATCTCATACCACGTATAGCTAAAAATTAAACAAAGACCTAATATAATAGCTAGAAACAGTAAAATCTTAGAAGAAGAGAAACAGGAGTAAATCTTTGTGACCTTGGATTAGGCAATGGATTCTTAGATATGATATGAAAAGTACAAGCGACAAAAGAAAAAGTAGATAAATGTGGCTTCATAAAATGACACATTTGTGTTTATACAGATACTATTACACAAGGGAAAGACAACCCACATAACAGGAGAAGTTATTTGCAAGTCATAAGTCTGATGAGGGATTTGTATGTAAAATTCACAAAGAACTCTTACACCTCAGTCATAAAAAACAAATAACACAAAAAAGAAACAAGAATCTGAATATAGTTCTCCAAAGAAAATACATAAGTGACCAACAAGCACATAAAAGATGCGCAAATTATTAGTCATTAGGGGAATGCAAATCAGAACCCCAATGAGACACCATGTCACACCCCCTAAAATGACTATAATCAAACACAAAATAGCAAATGTTGGCAGGCATGTGGAGAAACTGAAACCCCCAAACATTGCTGGTGGAATGTAAAATGACAGAGCCACTTTGGAAAACAGTCTGGAAGTTCCTTAAAAAGCTAAACATACATTTACTATTTCACCTACCAATTCTACTCATAGGTATATACCCAAGAGAATCAAAAGAATATCCATGAAGAAACTTGTACACAGATGATTTTAGTGGACTTAAACGGTAGCAGCCAAAAGATGAAAACAATCTAAATTTCCATCAATGATGAATGGATAAGCAAAATGCGGTGTTCTACACAATGCAATATCATTTGACCATAAAGAGGAATGATGTACTGACACATACTACAACATGAGGAATCTTGAAAATATTATGCTAAGTGAAATAAGCCAGTCACAAGAGTACATGTTACAGTTTTGCATTTATATGAAATGTCTAGAACAGCCTATAGAGATAGAAGGTAGATCAATGGTTGCCAAGCCTGGATGAGAAGAGAGGTTTGGGGGATAAAAGCTGAAATGTGTAAGTCTTCATTTTTAGGTGGGGAAGTATTAAAAAATTAATTGTGGTGATGATTTCTCAATATTCTGAATATACTAAAGATCACTGAATTCCATACTTTAAATGCCTAGATTGTATACTCTGTGAATTAAGTTTCAATAAAATTACTAGAAAGCGTAGACTTCAAACCACTGAATAAATTAGGAAATCAAGAGTCCATACTAAAGAAATGGATAAATGGACATTTTGATAAGGAATAGGACATTTCATAATCTCAAAGCACCTCTGCAGAATCAATTCAGAAATCTCATCCTTAAGATCCTGTTCCTCCTAAACCATTTCCAGTCCCCAAATCCCTATCAGTCAGATCAGTCAGGATTTTTCAGAGAAACAGAACCAAAAGGATTAGATATAGATCATATATATCATATATATACATCTACAAAATACCTTCACAGCAATAACCAGATTAGCATTTGATTAAATACCTGGGTATTATAGCCTAGCCAAACTGACACATAAAACTCTCTCACTACAAAAGGCTTACTAAATACAAATAAAGGGAGTAACTTTACGGTAAGTTTAGCAGACAGCACCGCAACAAAGTAATCAAGGTGAACATCACCAGCAATGGTGCACATAGAAAATGTGTGACACCTGATAGAATACAAAATACTTCATAGCATTTTGGGATATTCCTGTTAAAAGAATAAACTAAAAGTAAGTAACCAGCAAAAATGAATCAGCAAAACTCCAACTGAGGGAGAGTCTACAAAATAAATACCCTTTATCTTTTTAAGTGTCAATGTCATGAAAGTTAAGGAACGTCTGTCGGAGTCCCCAGTGTGACTTGGCAAGTCTGTGTCTGCAGTCCTGACAAATGTAAGAAACACTGCAATCAGGTAAGCAGATTGTAAAGAATCACATTCTTTCAGGACAACAGTCCAGATTTCCATGTAGAAAGGAGACGCAGATGATTGGTAGTTATCATTTGACTCTCACAAAGGTAGAGAACTCCTTCAATCAGAAGTCATTATGTAGCAACTTCTCTGGGTTGTCAACAATGCCCTTTGAAGTTAAGGTTTTCCATTCCCATGTAATACAAATGCTACTCATTTGATGGTTCTGTGATTTTTATTATTTATTTTTTTAAAGTGTTTTTTAAACTTTTATTCATTTTTGAGAGAGAGAGAGAGAGAGAGAGAGAGAAAGTGCATAAGTGAGGGAGGGGCAGAGAGAGAGGGAGACACAGAATCCAAAGCAGGTTTCAGGCTCTGGGCTGCAGCTTAGAGCCCGACACGGTGCTCGAACCCATGAGCTGTGAGATCATGGCCTGAGCTGAAGTCGGACACCCAAGTGACTGAGCCACTCAGGCGCTCCTGATGGCTCTATAATTTTTAATCTCATATCCTATTCTATTAATTGTGACATACTCATCAGTTCTAAGACGTATTTTACTTCTATTATTAAAGCTGTAATTGTGAAAGCTGGAAACTCTAACAGACCAAATTCAAGACTGTATCTATGATAACATCATTATCACTTGTGTTTCTACGTACTGTTCTTTCAAGTTGCAAAGGAAATGGGCGGAATCACAGTTGACATGCTAGGGGTTAACTGCTCTGTGTATATCTGGTACTAGAACTGTACTGCATATAAAAGTCATCTTCCATGTGTATTGCTATAGAGATAATATAGGGAACTGACCTTACAGAAGATAAATTTACCTGAAGGATTTTGAACCTGGCTATTCATTCAGGTTAAGCTGAATGATAAACAAGGCTAAATTATTAATAGAGAAGATATGGGCTGAGCAAATAAATGAGACAATACACTTTTGCAATGATTTATAAGCCAAATAGCTATGGGAGAACTCTTAAAAACTTCTGATGTAAATAACTCAGACTAATTCCAGAGCCTTTTGCACTCACAAGTAGACCAAGAAAATGGGGTACAAAACATGAGAGAGAGATGTTCGCCCGCGGAATGCCTTCACAGGATTACCAGAAACAGGGGCTCCTTCTGATGGTACCCTTTCCTCTAGTTAGGAAACTGCCTCTACTCTGCATCTTTTTCTACCTCCTCCTATTCAGTTGCTTTGTAATTTCAATTTTTGAAAGGTTACAATTCACTATTAATTCTCTGAGTAAGCATTTGAAAAAAAAAGGAATATGCTCTAGTTAGGAAGTTCTGTTGCAAGATTCTTAGTACACAACTCGCCATTAAAGCTAATCTGAGTACAGCTGATGGCTCCTGGCAGGAATGATAAAGTAGCTGGTGACTTTATTTATTTTTTTTAATGTTTATTTAGTTTTGAAAGAGAGAGAGAGAGAGAGAGAGAGAGAGAGAGAGAGGGGCAGGGTGCGAGCTAGGTAGGGGCAGAGAGAGAGAGAAACACGGAAGCAGGCTCCAGGCTCTGAGCTGTCAGTACAGAGCCCAACACGTGGGGCTCGAACCCACGAACTGTGAGATCATGAGTCAAAACTGAACGTTTAACCGACTGAGCCACCCAGGAGCCCAATGTTGGTAACTTTAAAAAATGCATTTGGGGGCGCCAAGGTGTCTCAGTTGGTTAAGCGTCCACTCTTGATTTCCGCTCAGGTCATGATCTCATGGTTTGTGAGGTGGAGCCCTGGGTTGGGCTCTGAGCTCACAGCACGGAGGCTGCTTGGGATTCTCTCTCTCCCTCTCTCTCTCTGCCCTCCCCCTGCTGGTGCATGTGTGCATTCTCTCTCTCATAATAAACAAACAAACAAACATATATACATACATACTTAAAAAATGCATTTGGGTTTATTTACCTTTTATTGGCTGATTTCCCTTCCAACCTTCCAAGAGGAGCATTTACAAAGGATAAGGAGACAGAGAAATACATAATTGTGTGTGGGCTCTTTTTCACTGACCCTTCAGTTGGAATTAATCTTGAAGTGTAATTAATACATCTTTAATATGACCATATACATCAGAACAGCTATGAAACCTGAGTAAATTGCACTTTCTCTTGAGGCCTATATTAATTCTCAAATGTCAAGATGCACTCAATTGTGAGAAGAGTAACTACACTTCAAATGAATTGGACAGAGTGCTCTTAAAAATAAAGCGTTTGAATGTAAAGGGGTTTAAATATCACAGTTCTGATTAAAACCTTTGCAAAGAAAACAAACTTGAAAGAAAAGTTCTGGATAACTATGTAAGTGTGGGACCATGATTAATTAAAGAATGCCATTAAAAGTTGTTAATATCAGTGGGATAAAGTTAATGGTCAACTGAAGGCAAGCAATATTTTTTCTTACATTCCTGTATTCTGATCATCAGTACAGTTATCACTGACAATTTCTCTTCACGAATGAATATTCACTTTGTCAAATTCATCTTTAAATGAATCTAATCATTAATTCATAATTAGACCAAGTGGCAGCATAAATCATAATGAAAAACCTTGGAGATGTCAGTGGAGGATATTTATAAATCAAGAAAATACCATGTTTGTCTTTTTTAAACAAATATATCCTTAATATAACACCTTTTAAAATATAATATCAATTCTTTTTTTAAATATAATTTGTCAAATTGGTTTCCATACAACACCCAGTGCTCATCCCAAAGGTGCCCTCCTCAATGTCCATCACCCATTTTCCCCTCTCCCCCATCCCCCCATCAATCCTCAGTTTGTTCTCTGTATTTAAGAAGTCTCCTATGGTTTGCCTCCTTCTCTGCTTGAATTTATTTTTCCCCTTCCCATCCCCCATGGTCTTCTCTTAAGTTTCTGAAATTCCACATATGAGTGAAAACATGGTATTTGTCTTTCTCTAATTTCACTTAGCATAATACCCTCCAGTTCCATTCACGTTGTTGCAAATGGCAGGATTTCATTCTTTCTCATTGCCAAGTAGTATTCCATTCGATATATAAACCACATTTTCTTTGTCTATTCATCAGTTGATGGGCATTTAGGCTGTTTCCATAATTTGGCTATTGTTGAAAGTGCTGCTATAAACATTGGGGTACATGTGCCCCTATGAAACAGCACTCCTGTATCCTTTAGATAAATTTCTAGTAGTGTTATTGCTGGGTCGTAGGGTAGTTCTATTTTTAATTTTTTGAGGAACCTCCACACTGTTTTCCAGAGTGGCTGCATCAGTTTGCATTCCCCCCAACAGTGCAAGAGGGTTCCCGTTTCTCCACATCCTCACCAACATCTGTTGTTTCCTGAGTTGTTAATTTTAGCCACTCTGATAGGTGTGAGGTGGTATCTCAGTGTGGTTTTGATGTGTATTTCCCTGATGATGAGTGACTTTGAACATCTTTTCATGTGTCTGTTGGCCATCTGAATGTCTTCTTTGGAAAAGGGTCTATTCATGTCTTCTGCCCATTTCTTTGATGGATTATTTGTTTTTTGAGTGTTGAGTTTGGTGAGTTCTTTATAGATTTTGGATACTAATCCTTTATCCAGTATGTCATTGGCAAATATCTTCTCCCATTCCATAGATTGCCTTTTAGTTTTGTTGATTGTTTCCTTTGCAGTGCAGAAGCCTTTTTACCTTGATGAGGTCTCGATAGTTCATTTTTGCTTTTATTTCTCTTGCCTTTGGAGACATGTCTAGCAAGAAATTGCTGCAGCTGAGGTGAAACAGGTTGTTGCCTGTTTTCTCCTCTAGGGTTTTGATGGTTTGTTTGTTTGTTTATTTATTTAAATGTTTATTTTTGAGAGAGAGAGAGAGAGAGCGTGCCAGGGGAGGGGCAGAGAGAGTGGGGGAAACAGAGTCCGAAGCAGGCTACAGGCTCTGAGCTGTTAGCACAGAGCTGGATGTGGGGCTCAAACTCACAAATTGCGGGATCATGACCTGAGCTGAATTCCAAGACTTAACCTGCTGAGCCACACAGGTGCCCATAGCTACACTACATTTTAATAGAGAAAAGACAGTGTCTTAAAACACAAAATAGAGAAATTCAAATGAAAGTATACCATGTCTCCTAGCCACAAGTGCACTAAAGATCATTCACTTTACATGTAAAT
Source organism: Acinonyx jubatus (assembly GCF_027475565.1). Taxonomy (NCBI): domain Eukaryota; kingdom Metazoa; phylum Chordata; class Mammalia; order Carnivora; family Felidae; genus Acinonyx; species Acinonyx jubatus. The sequence continues at coordinate 69,374,629 of NC_069394.1, read as the reverse complement.
ATTCTTGTTTCCTCCCTCTGGTGGGTTTGATGCTGTTAGCTGATGCGACAGAATGTAATTTTGCATAAGTGTTAAAGGATTCTGCATTACAATTGGTTGCAATAAATTAGACTTTTTTCTTTTAGGGAGGTATTATGCATCTATTTATCATAATGCATTATAAACAGCAGTGCTTTTGTCCATGGGCACTGATGCTTTGACAAGAAAAGTTATTTCTCCCATTAATTGCCTTGGAAGGAAGATATGCTATCCAAATCAGTTTCATTTAACATTTTCTATTTTTCCATAATGGCTTTCATGATGTCAATTGGAACCAATGCTGTGATAGTCTTTTCATAATGATGTTTTAGATACCTTGCTGCCACAACTTTTTAAACATTTACTTATGTCTGAAAAATTGTTGGTAATGTACTCTGTGTTCAGAGAAAGTGAAAATGAAAATGATGGTAGATAAAAGTTTTTCTGATGAGAAAAATAAAGTTAGGATAAGTATACAACCAACAATTCACCTAAACTTCAACATGTCGTTACACAAATAGACTCCACAGGTGAGAGCCACATTTAAAATTGCAGCAGCAGCTCAAATATAAAAATTGTGACTCAACTAATACAATAATATAATTGTAACAATAAGTAAGACTGGGTGTTCACTGCAAAGTAAAGCAGATTTTCCAATGGAAACAACTCTGGCATACTCTTGCAATTTAGTATCTAAGTCCATGGTATTACTAAAAAGTGCCTTTTTTCCTGTGGTTTTCAGACATCTTACCATGTGTAATAGTGGAAATTCAGAATAATGGATGATGCTGAGATGACTAAAAGGTACAATTAAACAATAAATAACCTCTTTCAACTATCTATTTTTTACATTCTTTTCCTTAAAATTTTGATTCCAGTATAGTTAACATACAGAGTTCTATTAGTTCCAGGTGTATAATATATTGATTCAACAATCCCATACATCACCCAGTGCTCCTCAGGACAAGAGTACTCCTTAATCCCCATCACCTATTTCACCCATCCCTCCACCCACCTGCCTCCGGATAACCACCAGCTTGTTCTCTATAGTTAAGAGTCTAAATCTTGGTTTGTCCCTCTCTATTTCCTTTGCTCATTTGTTTGTTAAGTTCTACGGGTGAAATCATATGGTATTTGTCTTTCTCTGACTTATTTCACTTAGCATTATACTGTATAACTCTATCCACATTGTTGCAAATGGCAAGATTCTATTCTTCTTTATGGCTGAATGATATTCGTATACGTGTGTGTGTGTGTGTATACCACCACATCTTTATCCATTCATCTATCAATGGAAACTTGGGCTGCTTCAATAGTTTGGCTATTGTAAATGATGTCGCTATAAACATCGTGGTGCATGTATCCTTCTGACTTCGTGTTTTTGTGTTTTTTGGATAAATACCCACTGGTGAGATCACTTGATTGTAAGGTTGTTCTATTTTTAACTTTTTGAGGAAACTCCATACTGTTTCCCAGACTGGCTGCACCAGTTTGCATTCCCACCTACAGTGCAAGAGGGTTCCTTTTTTTCCACATCCTCACTAACACTTGTAGTTTCTTGTGTTTTTAATTTTAGCCATTCTGACAGGTGTGAGGTGGTATCTCATTGTAGTTTGATTTGCATTTGCCTGATGATGAGTGATGTTAAATGTCTTCTGCACATCTGGATATCTTCTTTGGACAATGTCTGTTCATGTATTTTGCCCATTTTTAATTGGACTATTTATTTTGGTGGGGTTTGAATTGTATAATTATATAGTTTATTTTTTGCTTTTATTTCCCTTGCCTCAGGAGACATATCTAGAAAAATTTTGCTATGGCTGATGTCAAAAACATTACCTGTGTTCTCTTTTAGGATTTTTATGGTTTCAGGTCTCACATTTAGGTGTTTAATCCATTTTGACTTTCTTTTTGTGTATGGTGTAAAAAAATGGTCTCGTAGTTTTCCTAATACCATTTACTGAAGAGACTGTCTTCTTCCTATTAGACTTCTCTCCTGCTTTGTCGAACATTAAAATGATCATACACTTGTGGGTTTATTTCTGGGTTTTCTGTTCTCTTCCACTGATCTATGTGTCTATTTTTGTGCCATTATCATACTGTTTTGAATTACTATAGCTTTGTAAGGTAACTTGAAATCTGGAATTGTGATACCTCCAGTTTTGCTTTTCTTTTTCAAAACTGCTTTGGCTATCCAACATCTTTTGTGGTTCCATATACATTTTAGGATTGTTTGCTCTAGTTCTGTGAAAAATGCTGTTGGTATTTTGATAGGTATTGCACTAAATCTTTAGATTGCTTTGGGTAGTGTGGCCATTTTAACAGTATTTGTTCTTCCAATCCATGAGCTTGGAAGGTCTTTCTTTGTGTCATCTTCAATTTCTTTTATTAATGTTTTATGGTTTTCAGTGTACTGGTCTTTCACCTTTTTGTTGGGTTTATTCCTTGGTATCTTATCATTTTTGGTGCAACTGCAAATGGGATTATTTTCTTAATTTCCATTTCTCCTGCTTCATTATTAGTGTATAGAAACACGACAGATTTCTGCACATTGACTTTGTATCCTACAACTTTACTGAATTTATTTATCAGTTCTACCAGTTTTTTGGTGGGTTGTTTTTTTGTTTGTTTGTTTTTGTTTTGTTTTGGTTTGGTTTCTCTATATAGTATAATATCGTCTTCAAATGGTGAAGGTTTTACTTCTTCCTTACCAATTTGGATGACTTTTATTTCTTTTTGTTGTCTGCTTGCTGTGCCTAGGACTTCCAGAACTATGTTGAATTTAAGCGGTAACAGTGGACATCTTTGTCTTATTCCTGACCTTAGCGGGGAAAGCTCTCAGTTTTTCCTCATTGAGAATGATGTTCACTGTGGTTTTTTCATATATGGCTTTTATTATGTTGAGGTATGTTCCCTCTAAACCTATTCTTCTGAGGGCTTTTTTCATGAATGGATGTTGTACTTTGTCAAATGCTTTTCCTGTATCTACTGAAATGATCATATGGTTTTTATCCTTTCTTTTATTGATGTGATATATCACAATGATTGATTTGTGAATACTAAACCACCCTTGCATCTTGGAACTAAATCCCACTTGGCTGTGGTGAATGATTTTGTAATGTATTGTTAGATTTTATTTGCTAGTATTCTGTTGAGGATTTTTGCATCTATGTTTATCAGAGATATTGGTCTGTAGTTCTCTCTCTCTCTCTCTCTCTCTAGTGTCTTTATATCTGGTTTTGGTATCAGGATGATACTAATCTCATACAGCGAATTTGGAAGTTTTCTGCTATTTTTTAGAGTAGTTTGAGAAGAATGGGTGTTAAGTCTTCTTTATGGGTTTGGTAGAATTCACCTATGGAGTCATCTGGTCCTGGACTTTTGTTTGTTTGGAGCTTTTCGATTACTGATTCAATCTCCTTGCTGGTAATCCATCTATTCCAACTTTCTATTCTTCCGTCGGTTCTGGTATGCTGTATGTTTCTGGGAATTTATCCATTTATTCTAGGTTGTCTAATCTGCTGACATAGATTTTCATAATATTCTCTTACAATTGTTTGTATTTCTGTGGTATTGGTTGTTATTTTCCCTCTCTCAATTGTGATTTTATTTGAGTCTTTCCTCTTTTTTTGAGTCGTATATCAATTTTGTTGATCTTTTGAAAGAACCAGCTCCCGGTTTCATTGATCTGTTCTATTGTTTCTTGTAGTTTCTATATTATTTCGGCTCTAATATTTATTATTTCTTTCTTTCTGCTGGTTTTAGGTTTTGTTTGTTGTTCTTTTCTTAGCTCTTTTAGGTGTAAGGTTAGGTTGAGATTTTTCTTGCTTCTTAAGGTAGGCTCATATTGCTACAAAGTTTCCCTCTAGACCAGCTTTTGCTGCATCTCAAAAGTTTTGGACCATTGTGTTTACATTTTTGTTTGTTTCCATGTACTTTTTGATTGCTTCTGTGATTTCTTGGTTGACTCATTCATTGTATAGTAGCATGTTATTTAACCTCCTTGTATTTGTGGTGTTTTCAGATTTTTTCTTGTGATTGATTTCTAGTTCCAAAGCACTGTGGTCAGGAAGTATGCATGGTATGACTTTGATCTTGAATTTATCGAGGCTTGCTTTGTGGGCCAATATGTGATTTATTCTGCAGAATGTTCCATGTGCACTTGAAAAGAAGGTGTATTCTACTGCTTTAGGATGCAATGTTCTGAACATAACTGTTAAGTCCATTTGGTCCACTGTGTCATTTAAGTCACTCTTTCTTTGTTGATTTTCTCTTTGGATGATCTGTCCACTGATGTAAGTGAGGTGTTAAAGTCTTCTACTATTATTGTATTATTATCAATTGGTTCATGTTTGTTATTAACTGTTTTGTGTATTTGGGTGTTTCATGTTGGGTCCATAAATATTTACAAATGTTTGATCTTGTTGTTGGATTTTCCCCTTTATTACTGTTATATAGTGACTTTGTCTCTTTCTACAATCTCTGTTTTAACGTCTATTTGTTCCAATATAAGTGGTACTACTCCAAGGTTTCCTTTTACATTAATTTGAATGATAAATATTTCTCCTTTTCCTCACTTTCAAACTGCAGGTCTGAAATGAGTCTCCTGTAGCAAGATATGGATGGGTCTTGTTTTTCTGTCCCCAAGTTGGGCTCCAAGACCAGCGTGGAGCCCACTTGGGATTCATTCTCTCTCCCTCCCTCTCTCTCTCTCTCTCCCCCTCCCTCTCCCTCTCCCTCTCTCCCTCTGCCCTTCTCCCCAGCTTGCTCTCTTACTCTCTAAAAGAGAAGATAAAAAAATAAAACAACAAAAACAACAAAAAGAACAAAAACAGAGTTCAGTTGGAAGGGCTGAGAGGATTCCCATTTTGTCAAAAAATGAAATAAAGTGACTTGCCTAAAATCACACCATAACTGGTAGAGTCAGAATTGGAATTTATGGCTCCTGACTCAAGTGTGTTCTTTAATATCATATGACTTCTTTGAAGAGAAGCTTCTTAGGGAATAGGGCATTTGAGGAATTATTCCCTGGAAGTAATGACTTACCAGTTTCCTTTAGTAAGCCTGATTAACAAAACAGTAACTGAGCTATTTTTTCTCAACTTAGCAGGCCTTGTATATGTCAAGATGTCTTTTTAGTACTTTTTGTGCCAGGGAACTGGACCTTGGCATTTTCTGGCAACAATACATGAGACAGAAGAATCTCTTTACTCTTACCACCACCCCACCTCCCTTCTCTTTCATGGGTCTTCTTGCAAGTTACACCCTTTCTGACACTTGCAACAGGCAGCCTAATATAGGCATCACGACTTTTGAAAATTCCATCAGGCTTTTAATCTGCAGACTGTTTTAAAACTGTAGATATAACTGTAAACAAGAGGTAGTTAAAGGAAGAAAAATTTCATTAATATTGTGTCCTTCATCTAATTAGTGGGCAATCCCTCTTCTATCAAAAAGCAAACAAAAAAGAAATCCATCGTTAGGCTTATTGTTCTCACCTGGTGGAGTATAATTTTAGTATTACCAAAAAGGGTGCTAACCCTGATATGGCATTCAGAAAAAGATCTAGCTTGTTGTATTCTTTAGAACAATAATGAATACCTTAGTATGTGCATTAGCTCCAAAGATGGCATGTATGACTACAGTGATAAGTGTTATCTAATCATCAGTGTCAATTATTTCTACCTGATTTCAGATTCCATGTTACTTGGTAAGAATATAAAGGTGACTAGGGAAGAGTGGAAAATACTCCTATTATTTACGTATTCAGCATTTATTGAATTCTTGCTGTGTGCACAGAACTAAACAGTTGCTGAGGCAGTGCTTGTGTGGATTTTAAATAAGTCCCAGTGAGTAACTCATAGTCTAGAAGAAGCAAATTACGCTTTGTTCACATTCAAGACTCCAATCAAAAATCTTCATGCATCTGGATTTTTATCTACAGTATCCAAGATTGTTCAAATTTTGTCAAATGAAGCCGATAGACTCTATAGCAGTATGTCTCCTAATCACTCATATGCTTTGGCAAACAATGGAAAATCATTCACATAGTGCAAAATTATTGGCAGATCACATAAGCAGCTTATTCAAAACTAAACACATCTTAGCATAAGAATGAAAATCAGTTAAGAGCTAACCATTGTTAGTAGTAGAAATAGAATATATTGTTTCAACCATTATCTATTATACATTAGGTGAGGAAATGCAGAAAACTAGGAAGCGAAAGGGGACAAGGTAATGAAGATAATCCCTGAGAAGGAAATAGAATCTTGGCAGACATTCAGGGGAGAAACATGTCAGAAAATACCAGCTTACTCTGTTCCCAAAGACCAACAATGAAAGTCAGAGAAAAATGCACATGTTCTAAATTAAAGATAGACAAACAATTACTATGGATTAAGGAAAAGTAAGACATATTTGTTTCAAGAGGTGTGGGTGCAGACTTTTCATAGAGTTTGGGTGTTTGAACAGCTAGTTAGTAGTTATAGTCACTAATCCACACAATACTGGGAAATGCCTTTTAATAGGGTTCTCAGTGAAGGATTACTTAGTACTAAATGTAAACTAATTCATAGAACCAATGTGACTAATGTGTCAAGGCTGCTGTTGCCAACGGTTTGGCCACATTTAATAAAAATAGTGAGGAACTAAGACACTAATACTTCTGAATATTACATATAATACGGTGATTACAAATTGCTTTTTTATATGGGTTATTTCTTCCATATTTTTGTAAAGAGAATCGTTGAGGCTCCTGTTCATTTTTTTCCCATGAACCCTTCATAAGGTCCCAAATAAGAAGTCTCTCTCAAATATTAGTACTATGAGACATTTTGCTTCTTATGAAGAATGGTGTTTCTTTCTCTTAGAAAATTTGAGGTATATAACTTGCCATTTTAAATTTCCTATGAACTGCGTGCATTTGTATCCCAAGGATCTAGCACAATGCAAAACTTAGGGAAGACATTCAAAATACATTTGTGAAATGAATGATTGGATTTTGTTCAGCTAGAAGTTCAGAGCTTTTTATTTGGGTGTAGTCCCAAAAATTTATTTTTTTAAAAATTTTGTTTCCTTTGCTTGAGAAGACATCTAGAAAAATGTTACTAAGACCCATGTCAAAGAGATTACTGCCTATGTTTTCTTCTAGGATTTTTATGGTTTCATGTCTCCCATTTAGGTCTTTAATCAATTTTGAGTTTATTTTTGTGTATGGTGTAAGAAAGTGGTCCAATTTCATTCATTTGCATATAGCTGTCCAGTTTTCCCAGCACCATTTCTTGAAGAGACTGTCTTTTCCCCATTGTATTTTCTTGAGTCCTTTGTCATAGATAAATTGACCATATAAATGTGCATTTAGTTCTGGGCTATTATTTTCCATTGATCTATATCTCTATTTTTGTGCCAGTACCATACTGTTTTGATTACTACAGCTTTGTAGTAGATCTTGAAATCTAGAATTGTGATACCTCCAGCTTTGTTCTTCTTTCTCGAGATTGCTTTGGCACTTTGGAATGTTTTGTGATTCCATATTAATTTTAGAATTCTTATTTCTTGATGTAGTCCTGTATTGCTATAAACTTCCCTCTTAGAACTGCTTTTGCTGCAGACAGAGAAAGGCAGAAGACATATAATTTCACTTACATGAAGAATCTACAAAATAAAACAAATAGATTCTTAAAAACAGAGAACACAGGGGCGCCTGGGTGGCTCAGTCTGTTGAATGTCAGACTCTTGATTCCAGCTCAGGTTGTGATCCCAGGATCGTGGGATTGAGCTCCACTTCAGGCTCATGCTGGGTGTGGAGCCTGCTTAAGATTCTCTCTCTCTTTTCCTCTCTGCCCCTCTCCACCTCCTGTGCACACTTTCTCTCTCTCTAAAATAAATAAAATGAAGACAAAAACAAAAGAACAGAAAACACACTGGCAATTTCTAAAAGGGGAATGGTGGGGGGATGGGTGAAACAGATAGACGGGATTAGAGGTACAAAATTCTAGTTGTAAAATAAATAAGTCACAGAAATGAAAAGTACAGCATAGGGAATATTGTCAATGGTACTATAATAATATATGGTGATCATGCTTATTGTGGTGAGCACAGGGTAACAGAATTGCTGAATTGATATGTTGTATACCTGAAATTAATATAATATTGTATGTTTATTAAAAAAATTACTTCAATTAAAAAAAAGGTAGTTCAGAGAAATGCTTGGCAATAATCACAGCTATCATATTGGGCCATAATGTTCATGTAGTTCTTTTTCTCAGTCATGATTTTCTACATCCATTTCTATTTTACTCGCTTTAGTGTATTGTCATTCTGGCTTCCAATGGACTCAGCTTATACTGAAAAAAGATACTCATATGCGTAACAACAATATAAGAGAGAAAGGTAAAAATAAAACACTTAACAGAGATACAAACAACACGTTACATGAACCCTGAGGAAGAAGCAGTTGCATCTAACTGGAATTTATTAAGGGAAGAGAGACCTTGCAAGGGGAGGAAATGCATTGAGCATGCTTTATTGAGTTTTTTTTTTTTTTTTTTTTTTTGGAGGTCAGTTACTTATCCAATCTGGCTAGAGCAGAGAGTTTATAAAGAGTAGTAGTGGGAAATGAAACAAAAAAGATAACTAAAAATCAGACTGAGAAGGACTGTGAATGCTAATTTAAGATATTTGGTCATTATACTTCAGGCAATTGGGATCCACTGAAGCAATCTGAGGGAAATGTAAAGGCATTATTGCTGTTTCTTAGGAAAATAATGTAAATGACAGTATAAAGGATGATTTGGAGCAATAAAAGACTGAAAGAAGAAACCACTGGAAAAATTTGCAATAATGTGAGTTGTGGATAATAAGAACCAATGCAGGGAAAGACAAGGACAGATGTAAAAAAGAAAAAGAAAAAAAATACAGTTAACATGACTTGACCACTGATGGGATGTGAAGATAGAACCAGAAGAAATTGCTATAGGGTTGTAATAATGTTACTAATGGATATAGAGTTTCAGTAAGACAAAGAGACACTAAAGAGAGGATAATAACACAGAATATCTCTGAGATATTGAGTGCCACCATATCTCAGGCAGTGAATTAAATCTTTAATTCTCATAGTAACTCTGTAATGTGCTTTCCCCAAATTACAGCTGTATTTACCATTTAAGTGTCTTCTCCATAGGCACACAAGAGGATAAGTGGTCAAGGCAAAACTTTAAACCAGATTTGTCTGAGTAAGAAGGTTGTGTTCCGTACACTCTTACTCATTGCCCACTTTCATTCTGAACACGTTGAATTTAGGGATAATTGCAATATCCCTGTACGACAAGGGGTTCCAAATGTAGGTGTGTTGTCTAAGACAAGAGGCAGGCCAGAAATATGGAAGTGGAGTTATCTGAAGGGAAGTGAATGTTGAAACAGTGGTAGCCAGTGTTTCACTAGGGAGAGCATGTGAGAGAAGACCAGGATGTAACTTTGAGAAAATTACACCTAAAGGGTACGTGAAGAAAGAGATGTGATGGAGAAGCTGATAACTAGTAGAACAAGAGGGAGGAGATTTAAACAGAGGCCAAGAAGTAGCATGTGAAGAAGAAAGGAGTGGTCACCAATGCCAAGTACTACAGAAAGTTACTTGAGCATGAGATCTGGGAAGAGGCACTTGGATTCTGCAAGTTGGAATTTATTGGAGACTCCAAAAGAACAGCATTATTCAGGTATCAGAGATTGTTAAAGCCCATAATAGCTCTTCAGAGTGTTGGGTGATGAAGATGTAGTAAAGAACTGAAGACTTTTCATTTGTGATTTCCGTAAAGGAGCAAAGAACAGAGATGGAAAAGAAGTGCATCATGGACTTTTTCATTGTGGATTGTTTTGGTTTTTGTTTTCCTTTTTAATTTAATTTTATTATTTTTTAATTTTTTTGATGTTTATTTATTTTTGAGAGAGAGACAGAGCATGAGCAGGGGAGGGGCAGAGAGAGAGAGGGAGACACAGAATCCCAAGCAGGCTCCAGGCTCTAAGCTGTCAGCATAGAGCCTGACGTGGGGCTTGAACCCACAAACCGTGACATCATGACCTGAGCTGAAGTCAGACGCTTAACCGACCGAGCCACCCAGGTGCCCTTGTTTTCCTTTTTTAGTCACTATGATGAAGACTTACTGAAGTGTAAGAAGGCAGTGGTGAAAAAGATATAAAATAAAAAGAGAGAAAGAAAGAGGAAGTGAGGGAGGATACATTACCCTATGCGCTAACTACATAACCCCTTACGTGGCAGGCTGCAGGCTGAGCTATGTGGCAACTAAACAATGAATTCCACAAACTGAAACGACATTAACCCCCTTTAACTTAAATGTCATATCTAATTAAGTTTTTCTAGCATATAAAATGCATCTTCTGTGAAAAGTGATGTATCTCAGACATGGCTCACCATTTAGCATATCTATACCATGAGAAAATATTAAAGATGTTTCCTCAAACAGATGACTATTCTACGCACATATTTAGCAGAGCTTATTTAGACATCCAAAGGTGGAAACCAGCAGATTATATCTGCCAGAGAAATCTTGACATTTCATCTTTCAAATAAGCAATCATAAAATACATCTCTAGTGGTCAAAAAGAATTAAGGACTATGACATAAGAAGACTATCCGTAGGATCACAGGCTTTTGGTCTAGTTGATGGCAAACAGTGCACACCGTAGCATTAACATGCGTGTCGGCATAATGAGCAGACATAACAGAGAGAGCAGAATATAGTTTGACTCTGAAAGAGAGCTCCAATGTAAAGCTTTGCAAAAAGCAGCTTTGAAATCATGAGAAATGAGAACAGAAAAAGACATGAGTGAACAGAAAGTTAGGAATAGGGGGAGGGATTGAAAAACAAATAAAAGATAGCAAAACAAACACGTCCACCCCAAAGAGAAGCCCCAAAGGAAAAAAACTGCTTTTGCATCCTAGATAAAAGCAAAGGATTCTTAGGAACGGGAATGCTATTTCTTATGGTATGTATTTCACTTCACAAGAAAATGCAAACTGTTCCCCAAAGTGACTGAACTGTGTGATCCCACCAGCAATATAAAAGAGCTCCATTCACTCTGAACCCTCACCAGACTTGGTATATTTAGGATTTTTTAGCCATTCTAGGACGTATTAAGTGTATTCAACATTTTTTTCCAGTTTGAGAATTGACATACACACTGTATAAGTTCTAGGCATATAGTATTATGGTTTGATTTACATATATTGTGAATTTATTAACATAAAATATTCAGTTAACATCCATTTCTCAGATAGATACAATAAAAAAAAAGAAGGAAAAAAATTCCCCTTGTGATGAGAACTCTTAGGATTTACTCTCATAACAAACTTCCTATATATCAAACGGCACTGTTGGCTATATTCATCATGTTGTACATTACATCTCTAGTACTTATGGCCTTTCTCCAGTTTCCCCTGTCCCCACCCTCCACCTCTGGCAACCACATGGCTAATATCTTTTTCTATGAGTTGTTGCTTCTAGATTCTACATCAAAATGAGATCATGTAGTATTTGGTATTTGTCTTTCCGTCTGACTTATTTCACTTAGCATAATGCCTTCAAGTCCCATCCATGTTGTCACAAATAGTAGGATTTCCTTGTTTATTTTATGGCTGAATGGTATTTCATTATATGGATATACACATATACGTATGCATCTGTATGCACGTGTGTGCACTACACGTATATATACCTACCTCACAACTGCTTTATCCATTCAGCCATCAATGGACACTTAGGTTGTTTCCATGTCCTGACTTGTAAATAATGCTGCTATGAACATGGGGGTGCAGATGTATCTTCCATTTGATGTTTTTGTTACCTTTGGATATATTTCCAGAAGTGGAATTGATGGATCATTTGGTAGTTCGAGTTTTAATCTTTTGAGAATCCTCCTGTTTTTCATAATGGCTGTGCCAATTTACATGCCACCAAAAGTGCAAAAGGATTCCCTTTTCTCCACATCCTCGCCATAGAGGATAGAGGATGTCCTATAGAGGATATCCTATAGAGGATAACATCCTTGTTATCTCTTGTCTTTTTGATGATGGACATACAAGAGGCATGAGGTGATATCTCATTGTAGTTTCAATTGCATTTCCCTAATATGAAATTCAGCCCCTTTCATTTGGTCTGTTGGCATTTTTAATATCTTCTTTGGGGAAATGTCTAGTTGTGTCCTTTGACCATTTTTTAGCTGGGTTATTTGGTGTTCTACAGTAAAAAGACAGAGTTGCAATGTCTTAGATATCAGATACATAGTTTGCAAATACCCATTCTGTAGGTTGTCTTTTCACTTTGTTTGTGGTCTCTTTTGCTGTTTAGCAGATCTTTAGTTTGATGTAGTCCCACTTGTTTATTTTTATTTTGTTGCTTATACTTTATTTGTGATATCCAAAAAATCATTATCAAGACCCATGTCAAGGAGATTTGTTCCTCTGTTTTCTTCTGGGAGTTTAATGGTTTCAGATCTTACATTTAAGTCTTTAATCCATTCTGAGTTTGTGTGAGTGGTATAAGATATGGGTCCACCTTCATTCTTTTACATGTGAATATCCGATTATCTCAGCACCATTTATTGAAGAGATTGTCTTTTCTCTGCTGGGTATTCTTGGCTCCCCTGTCAAATTTATTTGACTGTAAATACTTGGGTTTTTTTTGTTTTTTTGGGGGGGCTCTTGATTCTGTTCCATTGTTCTGTTTTTATTCCAGTACCATACTATTTTGAGGATTATAGCTTTATGGTATAGCTTGAAATCAGAAAGTAGGGGGTGCCTTCTGCTTTGTTCTTCTTTCCTGTCCTTTCTGTCCTGATTTCTCAGGATTTCTTTGGGTATTCATGGTCTTTCATAGTTTCATATAAATATTAGGAGTTTTTTTGTTTGTTTTTTTAACTTCTGTAAAAACTTCCATTGGAATTTTGATAGAGATTGCATTAAATCTATAGATAGCCTTTGGTAGTACTGACATATTAACAATAGTCATTATTCTAATCCAAGAATACAGAATACATTCCCATTTATTTGTATCTTCTATGATTTCTTTAATCAGGGTTTTCCAGTTTTCAGCACAGAGATCTTTAATTCCTTAAATGTATTACTAAGTATTTTATTGTTTTGATACTATTCTAAATGGGATCTTTTTCTTTCTTTTTTTTTTCACAATTTTGCCATCAGTGCATAGAAATGCTACTAACTTTTGAATGCTAATTTTGTAGCCTAAGCTTTACTGAATCCATTGACAAGATGTAACAGTTTTCTGGTTGAGTCTTTAGGATTTTCTATATATACAATCATGTCTGCAAATAGAGCTAATTTTACTTCTTGCTTTCTAACTTTGATACCTTTTATTTCTTTTTCTTGCCTGATTTCACTAGCTAGGACTTTCAGTACCATGTTGAATAGGAGTGGTAACAGTGGAAGCCTCTTCTTGTTCCTCATCTGAGAGCAAAAGCTTCCAACCTTTCACCATGGAGTATGATGCTAGCTGCGGGCTTGTTTTATATGGTCTTTATTATGTTGGGATATGTTCCTTCTTTGTCTAATTTGTTAAGAGTTTTTATTATGAATGTATGTTAAATTTTGTCAAGTGCTCTTTCTGCATCTATTGAGATGATCATATGATTCTTGCTTTCATTCTCTTAATGTAAATCACATTGATTGATTTGCATATGTTGAACCATCCTTGTATCCCAAGTATAAATCCCACTTGGTGGGATCGTGGTGAAGGATACTTTAAATGCATTGCTGAATTTGGTTTGCTAGTATTTCACTGAACTTTTGCATCTAGATTCATCAGGGATATTGGCCTGTAGTTTTCTTTTCTGATTTTGGTATCAAGATAAGGCTGGTGTCATAAAATAAGTGCCCTCCTCTTTGATTTTTTGGAAGTGTTTGCAAATGATTGGTGTTAATTCTTTAATGTTTTGTTAAAACTCACCAGTGAAGTCATCTGATCCTGGGCTTTTTCTTCACTGGAGGATTTTTGATACTGATTCAACCTCCTTACTAATAATTGGTCTGTCCATATTTCCTATCTTCTTTAAAAAAAATTAAGTATTTATTTATTTTTGAGAGAGAGAAAGAGAGGGAATGAGTGGGGGAGGGGCAGAGAGAGGAAGGAGACAAAGAATCTGAAGCAGGTTTCAGGCTCTCAGCTGTCAGCACAGAGCCCGGAGTGGTGCTTGAAACCATGAACTGTGGGATCATGACCTGAGCTGAAGTTGGACACTTAACCAACTGAGCCATCCTGGTGTCCCAAGATTTCCTATTGCTTCTTGATGAGTCTTGGTACACTGTATATTTCTAAGAATTATCCCACTTTTCTAGGTTAAATAATACAGATATTTATAGTAGCCTCTTATGATCCTTTGAATTTCTATGTTATTTGTAATGTCTCTTTTTACATTTATAATTTGTTGATATGGTCCTTTCTCTCTTCCCTTTGGTTAGTCTAGCTAAGAGTTTGTCAATTTTGTCTTTTCAAAGAAAAGTCTTGGTTTGGCTAATCTTTTCTATTATTTTCCTGGTCTCTATGTCATTATTTCTGCTCTAATCTTTATTATTTCCTTTCTTCTGTTAACTTTAGGCTTAGTTTGATCTTTTTTTCTAGTTCCTAAACGTGTAGTGTTAGGTTGTTTATTCGGGGTCTTTCTTGATTCTTAACATAGGTGTTTATTGTTATGGACCTCCCTCTTAGGAACTGCTTTTGCTGCACTGCATTAGTTCTGGAAAGTTGTATTTTCATTTTCCTTTGTCTCAAGGAACTGTTCTTCTTTCTCCTTTAATTTCTTCTTTGATCCATTGGTTATTTGGAAGAGTGTTGTTTAATTTTTAGGTGTTTGTGAATTTTCCATTTTTCCTCACATTATCGATTTCTAGTTTCTTGCCACTGTGGTCAGAGAAGATTCTTGGTATGATTTCAACCTTCTTCAATTTGCTAAGACTTGTTTCAGAGGCTAACATTTGCTCTAATCTATAAAATGTTAGAAGTGTGCTTGAGAAGAATGTGCATTCTGCTGTTGATGGGTAAAACGTTCTGTATATGCCTGTTAGGTCCATTTTGTCTCAGTATTGTTCAAATCCACTGTTTCTTTATTGATTCTCTGTCTGGATGATCTATTTATTGCTGGAAGTTGTGGTATTAAAGTCCCCAGCTATTATTGTATTATATAGTTTATTTCTCTTTTTAGCTGTATTAGTTTTTGTTTATTCATTTAGGTGCTCTAATGTTGAGTGTATTTGTAATTGTTATATCTTCTTGAGTATTAACTCCTTTACCAGTGTATAAAGAACTTCTTTGTCTATTTTTACCATTTTTAGTTTAAAGACTATTTTTTCTCATATAAGTATAGCATTCCTTGCCTTTTTTTTTTTTGTTATCAATTACCATTTGCTTGAAATGTCTATTTTTCCATCCCTTCCCTCTCAGTCTACATGTGTCCCTAAGGCTAAAGTGAGTCTCTTATAGGCAGCATATTGTTGGAACTTATTTTTTGTTTTGTTTTGTAAATCCATTCAGCCATTCTAATGTCTCTTATTTGGGGAATTTAATCTGTTTACATTAAAATACTTATTGGTAGGTAGGACTTACCATTGTCATTTTGTTAACTGTTTTCTGGTTGTTTTGTAATCTATTGTTCCTTGTTTCTTATCCTGTTGCTCTTTTTGTTTGTTTTGATGTGTTTTGGTATCACTAAACTTTGACAAGGGAACCTAACCAGGCAATGTGTTGATTGCAGTTGTGACACAAACAGAGGCTTGAAATGACCTTACACAGTGGGGCTTGGTTTTTCTTGTACTTTTGTCATTTTATGAGAAAAAGATGCTAGCTAGCCTGATAATCTCAGGACCGTGGGGACAGATATGTGGGAATGATCTACTTCAGTGACTGCAGCCTGAAGTTCCTGCTAACCCACTACCTTAGGAGAGAAAACCAATGCTGATTGTTGTAAGCCACCGAAGTTTTGAGATTATTATTTATGCAGAAGGAACTGAACATGATTAATGAAGAACAGATTGATTATGAAAACTAAATAAGAGGTTTAGGAGAAGGAATATAGAGAAGTAAAAGAGTTCTGGTGACGTGTGTGTGTGTGTGTGTGTGTGTGTGTGTGTGAGAGAGAGAGAGAGAGAGAGAGAGAGAGAGAGAGAGAGAGCAAGCTTGGAATGGGGAGCAAGGGTAAAGCTATTGGGGATAATCGGAAATGTTTATATTTCATTGGAGGAATCTGTGGGGGAAAAGAATGAAATAATAGAAACATTGGGTTTAAAATGAAGTTGAATTAGATGAGGGCAGAAACTCAGGATGCAGAAATATTTTTTTAAGGAACATTACAATATTCAGGAAAAAGGATTATACTCACTATATTTCTTTGACAAAACCCAGAGATCCTACGTTATGGCATGTATTTCATGTATTAGTCTAGAAATGACCCTGTCTAAATGTTACTCTCATTCAATTGAATCCTAAAGCCTAATGGCTGCCTATTCCTTTATAGGGATGGTAGTTACAATAATCATTAATACATATTTGTTAATAGCACAGTAAGTTTCTGGCATGATTCTGAAACCCAAATAAAAGTAACCAAGCAACAATGCAGAATTTGAATTGACTGTACCAAGTAAAAGGTATTAACTATTTATAATGTTAATCATACAATCAAATGCTCTAAGCAGTCCATGCCAAAAGTGCTACCAGGGTTAATACTAAGTCTTTCATAGATAATAAGCCCAAGCTGGATGAGAACCCAAAGAAAACAGAAGCCCCAAAACACGAGAGTAAAGTCCTGAGTCCACTGTTGAAGAAAGCTAGACTTTAGCTCAAATTCAAATTTATCTCTTAGATATTTTGATAGGAATGGTACTTGGCCTGGCTCTCCACTGAAAATAAGTTGGGATTTTTACAGGGTGTTGGAGGTAGGAACTAATTTTAGGATGAGTAAAAAGGATCTTTTCCCCACAACGAGAGTCTATTCTAATCAGGCTTCTTGAAGGACAGGAGACCCTCTGTGAGCTGCTTGAGAAGAAAATTCACAGTATGTTTATGGTAACTGCCCAAGTACCACACATTCCACTGAGCATAATTATGAAAGGATTGTTTAAGTTTTATTTCCCAAACAGAAAATAAATATAATATGCCTTTCACTGTTACTAATCTAGTCTACACTGAAAACAGAAGTCCTATGTGTGTTGGTTCATTCCTTAAAAATTGTGACTTTTTCTTCTCAAATTGTATCTTAAGAATCAAAAGTAATTATACACATTAATATGTATCTACTATATATCATAATGGATATAGATATAAATACTATATATAATTCAATATGTGAAATGGCTGTTAAGACAACTATCACACAAACTGCTATATATAAATATATATAGTATATTTATTATATAATTATTAATACATTTATCATTATATGGCACATATTTAATATATATAACAATATATAGTATATATAAATATTTATTAGTATATGGTATATATAATATATATACTGGTTTGATACACTATAGATACAGACACAGTTTAGTCTAGATACAGATTATAGTTTACTGTACCTACACACAGATATACTTCATCTGTATCGTGCTTGTTATACTACAGTATTTTACATGGATATCTACATACCTATGAATACACACACATATGTAGTTCTGTGATGGGAGTCAAACAGCTTTTCACATTTGGGATTATTTCAAGGTCAGTAATAAACAGGAATACATTCATGTCTTCAAGCCTTAAATTAGAAGAAAAAGACTACTTGGGTTACTAACTTAGATGGCTACATTATGATTACAAAACTGTCTTTTTTTTCATAAGACCTTGAACTTCAATGCCTTCTTAATTGTGAATCTCGTTAAGTGTTCAGAAATGACATTATTGTTTAAAACTCATGCCCATTAAGCAGAGCATAGCCATTCCACTGTCGTTATTAGGGTAGTAGGAAATGCTGTCCTGGAAAAGAGGCTGGTAAATTAGGGACCACTGAACAAAAATAAAACATTTCTGGCTAGGAAACTAATTACATAAAACAATGTAGAGAAGGGAAGCTTCTATCTCTATAAAGAGGAGGCACTAAAGTTAGACTAATCTACTCTAATTATATTACCCAACATATATCAACTCTGTTCTTTGAAAGCACATCTCTGATAGTCTTTCAGAACATTTCCCATACTTCTTTCCCATAACTGCAACTTACCAATCACATGAGCTCAATGAGGATAACAAATTGAATGAATGCCTGCACAAATGAATTAATGAATAACCCTAGCTTTGAACACAGAACTACAGAGAGGCTTCCTGCTGAACTCATTGCAGACATTATGTATTAACCAGAATCAGCGGGTAAGATGACAATGAGTGGCACTCTTCGCCATGCGTTTCTGGCTCTTCTTGTAGGAACCTTGCCAGTCTCTTATCACCTCATAGGGACACCCTGCCCATACTTTCATACCCTGTGCTCTCAATATTATTTAAATAGAAACAGAAAAGGGTATCATTGGAGTATTTAATCCTGATATTCCCTGCACCCCACCAACCTGGTTATTCTACATTAGGAATGTCAGCTATTTTTTCATCCTGATTAGAATGCAATCAGTGATCTAGCTTAAATAGCTATTTCAGCAGGTACAGTTTCATGATATTCTCTCTTTCCATTTATTTTGACATTTGTAAACATTAAGCATATTATTAAAAGCTGTTAATAGGGCATGATAATCTTTTTTTAAAACCTTTTTTTAACATTTATTTATTTTTGAGAGACGGAGAGAGACAGAACATGAGTGGGGAAGGGGCAGAGAGAGAGGGAGACACAGAATCCAAAGCAGGCTCCAGGCTCTGAGCTGTCAGCACAGAGCCCGAAGCGGGGTTCGAGCTCACGAACTGCGAGATCATGACCTGAGCCAAAGTCGCATGCTCAACTGACTGAGCCACCCAGGTGCCCCCCACTCCTTTTTTTTTTTAATTTTGTTAATGTTTATTTATGTTTGAGAGAGACAGAGTGTGAGGGGGTAGGGGCACAGAGAGAGACACACACACAGAATGTGAAGCAGGCTCCAGGCTTTAGCTGTCAGCACAGCCCGACATCAGGCTCAAACTGATGAACCACAAAATCATGACCTGAGCTAAAGTCAGATGCTTAACCGACTGAGCCACCCAGGCACCCCCTAGGACAAGACAATCTTTATTATTATTATTTTTTTAATGTTTATTTATTTTGAGATAGAGGGAGAGCACGAGCAGGGAGGGGCAGAGAATCTGAAACAGGCTCCAGGCTCTGAGCGGTCAGCACAGAGCCCAATGTGGGGCTCGAACCCATGAACTGTGAGATCATGACCCGAGCTGAAGTCAGACGCTTAACCGACTGAGCCACCCAGGCGCCTCAAGATAATCTTCATAAAAGCATATGCTCATATGTTATAACTGCACAGAGAGACCACCTAAACCTTTCTGCCCAATTCCTGGGATCCAGATTCCCATGTAGGCTGTTTCAGAGGTCTGACTACTGGTGAATGCTAGGCTGGGAGTCAACAGAGCTGGGCCTGTTGCTGATGAGCAGCACAGCAGTGTGACCTTGGACCAGTTACTTAACCTTGCTGAATTTTAGTTAGCTGATACATAAGTTAGGATTTCTTTCGTTGAATTGCTGAGAGCATTAAATGAGAGAACATGTGTAAGTAAATGATTTAAGACAACACAGAATAAGTGATTAGTAGATGCTATTAAAATGGTATGGGTTACTTGAACCTGTCCACACTTTAATCTTTTCATTTAAAATGAACAAGTTAGATGGAAAGATAAAGTTTAGGTCCTTCTAATGCTACAGGTTTATAAATCTAAAGAACAGTTTCTACTTTTGTGTTACCAAGGATAGTGTTACCTGAATGAATTTTATAACATATAAAAAAATACAACAAAAAAAGGTTGATTGTTCACTGTCAACATTATGTGCCTGAGTGATCCACATAACTCTCAGAGCCAAGTCTTATGAATCTCAAGACAGTGGTATTTTTTTTCCAAGACGGTGGGCTTTTAACGTGCAGCTCATATTCTGCTCTCATTTTTCTAAACCTCAACTATACATTTCCTTTTCTTTTGCAAGAATCATGTCTATGTCATTGTTGTTGTTTCTAATAACCATTTTCTAGTGCTTGTATCATAGCAATTGCCTTTCCTCACTTAATCTATTTTTAATTATGAATTCAACAAACATTTAATGAAGACTCCCTGATCATAGACGTAAGTGGGCACAGGAGAGTGAAAAAGCAAAATCCCAGTGCATCATCAAACGAACAATTTTAGCTCTAGCTGTTATGGCTGGAGGGGATTCTGTACAGAGAGAAATGTAAAATAAGAAACAGTAAGGGATTCCTGAGTAACAGAAATAAGATGTTTTTCTCTTCCCTCCAAAATTACTACCGAAAAAGTCACTGAAAGTAGGCTCTGGTACTAAAGTACAACTTCAACATTCGTAGACTATTATACTCAGGATATTTTCACAGATTTATGAAATAATAAATCAAAATATTTGCAACTCTAGAGCCATATAATTACAGTTGGTGTGTATTTATTTGTTTAGCCACATTACCGAGCTTAGCTGTCCCGCTGAGCCCTGATCAGACCGCCAGTCCACAGAATCATCTTGCCTTGTGAAACTGGGACATGAGCAGCCATCTTGAGACCACACAGGAGGCGGCTGGCTGAACAAGATGAGTCTATACCTTGTGAATGTGGAAATCAAGGAGAGAGATTCTGGTCCTTAGCAACATGATGGAGTCAGTGGAATTACCTAACCAGCGTACTGACAGCTAGATAAACTGGCTCCAATTGTTTTTCCCCCCACATTGGCATTATTTTATTCATGTTTCAAAATCACAGGAGACTGAATCCAATTGGTTTGCCTTGGGCCACATGTTCCCGCCTTGGCTCAGGGAAGTCAGGCCATTTCGATTGATGTTACCACCACATCACATTGTTTTCTTTCTGTCTTTACAAAAAGCAATTTCTCAAAAAGAATATGGCAACGGGGATGCATTACCACAAGACAGGAGTATAGATGCTTAAGAGTCACAAAACCCAGTGTTTACTATGTGAAGAGAAAGGTTTGTTTATCCCCCCAAGCATATGCATGTCTTTACAAACTGCATTTTAATTAAATCAAAATTACATTTTTATGAAGGATTTTAGGTATGGAAAATAGTATGCCCTGAAAATTACTTAGGTTCTACATAGATTTAACATACATGATTATCTTCATACACATCGCAATTTGAAAATGAGTGCATTTTTCACAAGTTATAAGAACTGAAAAAAATTCTACCATCCAAGTTAGAGGGTATATTTTTGTTTGTTTTGAGCGAGCGAGTGAGTGAGAGAGAGAGAGAGAGAGAGAGAACATGTGCACACGTGCACATGAGCAGGGGAGGGACAGAGAATCTTTTTTTTTTAATTAAAAAAATTTTTTAATGTTCATTCATTTTTGAGAGAGACACAGTGCTAGTGGGGAAGGGGCAGAGAGAGAGGGAGACACAGAATCTGCGGCAGGCTCCAGGCTCTGAGCTGTCAGCACAGAGCCTGACACGGGGCTCAAACCCACAAACCGTGAGATCACGACCTGAGCTGAAGTCAGACACTTCACGAACTGAACCAGTCAGGCGCCCCAAGAGAGCATCTTTCTTAAGAAGGCTCCATGCTTAGAGTGAAGCCCCACATGGGGCTCGATCTCGGGACTCTGAAGTAACAACCTGAGCCCAAACCAAGAGATGGGCGCTTAACTGACTGAGCCACCCAGTGCCCCTAGCACGTGTTCCTGAGTGGCACTGGTAATACTATCATAAATACACTCCAATTAAAGTAAGCCCACAAGGTACCCTGCTAAAAACACAACAGCAAAGCTTTCTGATTTAAAGTGGCTTGTTTGAGAGAAATGGGGAGGTGAGGTCCTCTTCCTTCCATTATTTACAATATACTTCACTAATAGGAGACAGTAACTGGAAAGTAACGGAAGATACAAGCAATAAATAATGATGAAGTCAACATGGTCAGGGATTAGGTCAATAGATTTATAATTAGTTTTTCTACCAACTTGAAGAATTTAATCTGAAATAATATTCCTTGGACATTTAACATATCTCCTTTGCTCAGGAGCATGTGACTGATAACGGGAAACCATAAGCTCCGCTAGAAACTTGGTGATCTGTGGTTTCCTAGTAAGAAGTACAGTCAATGAAGAGAAGGGCAGTGCAGGGAGAACACTGAGTCCCAGGGGATTAACAACACTCTGTATTTACAGCTTGCTTACTGTAGGTTAAATGCTTACTGTAGGTTATATATATGCATTAACGCTTTTGATTCTCACAGCCTCCCTGAAGATAAATATTATTATCCCCAGTTTACTTAGAAAGATGTTGAGACTCAGCAAGGAACCGCTCCCAGTAATTCACCAGATGAGGATTCCTACCCAGGCCCACTTGCCTTCAAGCCCTTCTTCTTTCCCCAACAACATGCCACCCCTACCATGACACTAGCACTGTGGCTTGAGGGGAAGATTGATCCTTTCTTGGGTTTCTAGGACTCCCTCATAAACACTTAGGAATGTCTGCTTCCTAGTGATGGATCCCCGCGTCCTGTAACTAAACTGGTTGTTTGTATCATCGTCCATCACGGTCCCTCTCACTGCAGCTTCTCAGGCAGGTTTCTCTTGGCTAATCCTAACCTTTTTTCTTACTCTGCTTCCATCACTGCTTTCCGTTCAAAGAAGAAAAAGAAGTGAACAATTATTTTTATTATTAATCTTTAAAATAATTCTGAGGTGACTGGAAGGTTGATTATCCCCAATATACTGAAGACATGACAATGACGGTGTAGAGATCCAGCACCGCTGAGTTAGAAAACAATGCAGTTCCTACTTGACCCCGTACCTGCTTTTGCCGCCACCTCCTGATGGAGGTCACTGCACTAATTATTTGCAGGGCATGGCCGGCAAACCCTGTGCCAAGGGGTCAAAGATCACTCCACACTTTGCTAAGAAAGACAGGAGACAGCAGGGGGTGGTCAGCATTTGCAGACGAAGACTGGATTCGCCTCACTCTTACTTACTCTCATCTATTGCAGTGTCAGGCCAATCACAAATCTCAGTTGGCTTGCTGTGTGCAGAGGGCGTACAACATTCCAGGCATGCAGAAACAAGGAGCGCAGGACTTAAGGGGGAACAATCACAAGAGCCCAATCAAATCAGAGATTTGCAGCAAGGGTCTATGTGTCCTCTCGTTCTGCGAAACGTTCTGCTAAACAACGTATAGTAGGAGTTCCCCCAAGAACTGCAGAAACAACCAGGAGGGCAAGCCCCCGGGGCATTCAGCAGTCAGGGCGGCTCTGCAGGCTGCAGGCCTCCTGCATTCCAAGAGACCCATGCCCCTTCCAAGCTTAACTGCAACCCAGCAGAAATCTCTGTGTTACATTTTGGCTAGCCAAGCGTTGGGTATAATCTCGTCATCCTCAGTAATAACTCTACCAATTATTCACTCAAGGTGCAGCACGATTCTCAAATAGAGGGAGGATACACTGAGGCCTTTCTAACCAGGAAGCAGCTTTATTTATGCAGGCACAGGCTCAGTAGGTTGGGACTGGAAAAACTGAGCCCCCAGCACAGTGAGGTGTAGCCTTTTATAAATTTTTTACTTCTTTGTCTCCCTTACATGGTAATACACAGACATATGTATGGTCTGATTGGGTGGTCTCACGTTACAGGGTCATGAGGAATGTCACATGAGTGCACATAGCCAGGATGCCTTCCCTTTTCTTGTTGTTTCCCACCCCGCGCCCCTTACCACATTTCTTAGGGTGGGGACTCTACCACAAAGGCACTGGGCAATATTCACAAAGGGGCATTGAAGCTAAAGCTACAATTTGCAATTTGTCTCAGACCATACTTTTGGGCCAATTTTAAACTAGGTGAATTATGCCCTTAAGTTGATTGATTGCTTTTTGCTATTTGTTTTGTGAAGAGAACATAATTAAAATATGATACCACCTTGCAACACTTTAAAGAAAGCTAACTGCTTCATTATTATTTTTCCTACTTGCTATTCCTTACAATCCATCTGCAGTCAGGTTTCAATTTTTTTGTCTCTATTTTTCAGACAACGAAAACAAGGTAAAGTGTGCCTACAGTTACAAAACCATGACAGACCATGAGAGTTTTGGTGTCGCTCACCTCTCCTGCTCATAGGGAGGACACTGGGAGAGCCCAATGTCACAGAGAAGAGATGGTGTTGACATATCGCTAGAATCTGAAGGCTTTCAATACTCAAAATATTTTAGAACATATTTTTAAATAAATCTCTACACATAGATAGCCATATTAATTTTAGCCTCAGATATGCACGTTTGAAAACCCAAAAGAGGGATAAAGGTAAAATCATACATAAAAGGGATCCGTATAATAGCTACAATCTAGCACTTAGCATGTGCCAGGCACTTTATAGGATATTAATCTTGTTAATCATCCCCTGCTATGGTCCGTATGTTTGTGTCTCCCACTCCCCAAATTGTGTTGGAATTGCAACACCCCATGTGATGGTGTTGGAAGGTGGGGCCTTTGGGAAGTGATTGGTCGGAGGGTGGAGTCCTCATGTATGGGGTAAATGCTCTTATAAAAGAGATTCCATGGAGCTCCCTAATAACCCTTTCTGACACAGGAGGACAGAATGAGAAGTCTGCGTTTGGAAGATGGCCCTCACCCGACAATGCTGGCACCCTGATGGCAGACTTCCAGCCTCCGGAACCATGAGAAATTAATGTCTGTTGTATAGAAGCCATTCATTGTACGGTATTTTGTTACAGCATCTTAAAAAGTGTGTGTTCTGAACCATAGATGCTCTCTGTGTTTTAATACAAGGAAGGGAACAGTACATGATGAGGTCTTGGATTACTTAGAGATGATGTCTTTGGACTCTGGAGAGGTTAGACTTACACATGGATAGGTTATCGCCAATTAATGACATCACTGTATCACTTCCAGGTAAAATGCTTCACATTTTATGAAGTTCCAATTTAAAGATGCAATGCTTAGTCATAAAAATAATAAAAAACATTGCATACAATGAAATGGACCAATAAATCTCGCGGTGATCCAGCTGTCTTCCTAGAAATCTTATAAGTTACAAAAGTAAAATTCTCACATTTATTAATATTACTAAGCCCTCCTCAAGAGATTTACTGTTACTGGTGCTATTCTGTTTTTGTTTTTGTTTTTTTTTTACTGTCATTTTCCAGGTTTACTCCCCACCTCTATTCCCAGGGATAGTCTGTAGCTAATGATGAAGAACTGTGTATGCATTAAGTGAACTAGGTGACAAAGAACTATGTATTCAGTAAGTGAGCTATACATGCATTAAGTGCAACTTTTATCAAGAGAATGTGATTGGCTTATGAGACATATGGTAATAGTAAGTTTGAGAATGACAACACATTAATAGCTTTAGAATATGCCATACCTCCCTAGCTTGCTGTAAATTAGTGGGTTATATATGTATCTGTTTGTCGTCACATTTGAAAATGCAGATATTCCATCTTCTTGGGAAAAAGTCAACTTCAATGACACCAGCAGCAAAACATTAAAGTAATGATGTAAAGCCACGTGGAAATTTTACTATGATTCTTCATATTTGCAACATTATTTTTAATTACAACAAAAAATGTTGTTGTAGCATCTATAAGTACATATCATCTTTTTTTTTAAAAGACGAATTTACCTTATGATAATGTTTCTTAAAGAAATTAAGAGAACCACTGGACATCAGATATGGTGCCTTGGTGTGGGACACTTTAGGAAGCATTTTCCTACCTTGCCTTCCCTAAATGACCCACTGCTGTCCTTCACTCCCTGGACTGACCACTCCCCATACCCAGTTCTGAATTTGTTTAAAAAAAAAAAAAAAGAACAGGCTCTTTCAATTCCTTAGCACATTCTGTGTCATCTTGGAAACTAAATGTGTGTATCAGAAGTCCCACTCTCCAAGCTCAAGCTCATCAAATGCTACAGCCCCTGCCCTAATTACAGCACCCACTGCCAAGTGCTTGTCTGCAGTGTAGATGACTCCTCAGCGTTATGAAGATAATTATTACCTTTTAAGATATTTTAAATGGTTAAGCTCTTATTATAATTAATTACGTAGAATTTTCCTATCTGGCAGGGCTAGGGAACGGGGGTATCCTGGTTTTGGTTCAACTGAAAGAAAAGAGAAAACAAAAGATCTTAGTGTTCCAGAGAATCAGTCTGGGCCTGTGTGAGATGATTGGATTTTGCCTCATCTAGAAGACCGTGACATTTCACCATCAGATATCTAAATGGCAGCAAGTTTTAGAATTGTTATTCTAAAACTGGTTTAAATGATCTCCCTCGATCTTTCCCTCTTCCAGTGTATACGCTTTTCTCAGACAAAGGATGTGGGAATGAACTCGTTGACAGTCACCATTCGCTGAGGCTTAGGACAATGGGAAGCAGTGATAGGAACAGCAGCAGAACCACCATGGGGAGAGTAACAATGTCCTCCTCACTTTTCCATTCACGTGGCATAGGAAGGTTTCTGTATGTGTATCTGTCAAGCGATACTAAAGGATGTTGCTTTTTCTCATTGGTCCAGGTCAAGGATTCCACGACAAAAATCAAATGGAACTGATCAGAATGCCACATTCTGGTTAATAATGCAAGAGGTAAACAACATTTCAACTTCCCTCTCTATCCTGTTCCAAATATGTACTGTTTGAGCGCCACTGTTTTTGAAGTATCTACAAAAGTTTCTTTTAAATGTAGTTGAAGAAATACTGCCACCCTGAGACAAGAGTACAATGAGTTGCCATCCTTACGTTACTACCTCACTGAGCACAGTGCCAACTGAGAGGAGCCTGCTTTCCTCTGGAACCTGTTGACTATCTCCATTTCCTGAGACTTCTCCCATAATCTCCACTGTACCCTTCACCCTCACCTACTGTCCACCTGCCTAGCGTTTGCGACCTCCCTTGCCCCCTCATTTTCTTCACCTTGACTTTTAAATATTGTTGTCCCTAGGACTTGGTCCTCAGCTCTTTCTTGTTTCTAGTTTCTATTCTGTTCTCTACTTACGTGACATGCTCCTTCAATATACACCAAAAATTTCCTTTTATCTAATCTGATCTCCATTTCTGAAATCTCTTCTCAGCAAGTGTCCCAAATGCAGTCACATGCTTTCGCTAAATAGCCTAGAACATGGAGTTAATGCCACCCCTCAACCCTGCCCCTCCACTTAATATGTAATAAATCAATTAATACATTGCCAAGTACCTGGTTGTTTAACTTAGAAACATCCCCATGTACTTCAAAACTGATTTGTTACTTGTGTCTTGTCAGAACATCCTCCAAAATGATTTTGAACCCCTTTCCTCTCTTGCTTTCCAATGAACATTATTGCACTAGCTCATGTTTTGGTTTCTGCACCCTGAGTTTATGCTAAAAGCTAAAAGCTAAAAGCTAAAGTGCAAACTAATCTCCCAGGCTCCTATCTGTTCTCTTTCCTATCCATCCTAATAATCCACGCAGGATAACTTTTATGATATAAAGTATTATTTTGCCTGTCCTCAGAGATACTGCTTCCCCACTTTCACCGAATAATGACCAATATGAAAAGTCCAAAAATTTGAGTCTTCTCTACACACCTAATCTTTCTTTCTCCCACAGTAAAAACACACTACAAGAACGTAACCCATGGAGTGAATTCTTGAGTTCTCACTACCACCATTGCCAAGACCTCTCTTTGGGGTCTTTGTCACCAAACTTTGTGATGACAAAAGAGCAATGAGGAGGTACCTAGGCTGCACACACCCCACCGACAAAGGATCCAGTCCACAACTAGTCATGACTTTACTCACCTCCTCCTGGAATTTTATATCCAATGAAAGTATCCTTCAGAGATGCTGGTGAAGTAAAGACACTTTCGGATGGGCAAAAGCTGAGATAAGTGACAGCCCATAGATCTGCCATGTAAGGGATGCTTAAAGGGCATCTGTAGGCTGAAGAGAAATGATGTTATATGGAACCCCATATCTAAAGGAAGGAATGAGGTACAGCGAAGGGGGAAAATAGTTTGCTAAGTGTAAAAGGTCTGTTTTTAATGTCCTAGTTTTCCTGTTTTGTATAATTTATTTAAAACATTACTGGGAAATAATATCAGCAAGATGGCAGAACAGGAGGTCCCGAGCATCCTTCACCACCCTTCCCACCACCACCACCACAGCACTGCCAATTTAACAAGTCCTTCATGGGTGAAAACAGCTTTATCAGAGCTCTGGAATCCAGGTGAGAGATTACATCACCCTGGTGGAACACAGAAAGGGGAAGAGAGGAGTTTCAACTCCTTTTCAAGGGTGAACGCTCAGCACAGTGCAAGAGAAAGAGGCCCTCCTAGCCAGAGAATTCTCCCATGTCTTACGTACAGTGAGGACAGCTGCTTTTTTATTGCAGGGTAAAATTCCTTGGTTTCAATGTATTAACTATTGTTTAACTATTCACCCTTTGAAGGACATCAGGGCTTTTTCCTGTTTCATTCTATTAACAGTAAGCTGCTGTGAACATTGGGGTAGAGGTTTTTGTGTGGACATTTCTATGCTTCATTCCTGTGAAACAAATGCCCAAGATTGCATATTCTAGGTCGTATGGCAATTCCATATTAATTTCATAAGAAAGGGCCAAGCATTTTTGAAGGTGGCTCTACAGTTTTTACATTCCTACCAGCAAGGTGTAACTGATCCAGTTTATCTGCATCCTTGTAAGCATTTGGTGTTGCCATTACTTTTTATTTTAGCCATTTAGACAGATGTACACAGCTACTTCATTGTGGTTTCAGTTTGCTTTTTCCTGATGGCTAATTATGTTGAGCAACTTTTCATGTGCTTAGTCTCAATACAGGTGTATGTCTTCTTCAGCGAAATATCTATTCACGTCATTTGCCTATTTCAAAACTGGATTGCATGAGATTTTCTGCTGTCAAGTTTGGAAGGTTCTTATGTATTCTGGATACCTGTGGCTTTCAAATACTTATCCATCAATGGGATTGTATCTGGAGATGGGGTCTTTGGGAAGAATTAAGGCTAAAGAGTATAGAAGTAAGGGGACCCGATCTGACAGGACTGTGGCCTTTAACCTTAATTCCTCCTAAAGACCCCATCTCCAGATACAATCCCATTGAGGGTAGGGTTTTCAACATATGAACTGGGGAAAGTACACAATTCAGTCCATAGTGGAACAAGGCAAGGATCCCCATTCTCACCATTCTTACCCCATATAGTACTGGAAGTTCAAGCCATTGCACTAAAATAAGAACTTGTAAGAACACATGAGAAGGTGGCCATCTGCAAATCATGAAGGAAGCTCTCACTAGAATCCAATTATGCTGGGATTCTGACCTCAGACTTCCAGTCTCCAGAACCATGAGAAAACAAATTTCTGTTGTTTGAGCCACCCAGTCTATGGTATTTTGTCATGGCAACATGAGCTGACTGGGACATGTTCTCTATCTCAGGAGGAAATATTCATATGAATTTAGCTGTAGATTTTTGGTAAATGTGCTTTATCAAAATAGGGAAATTCCTATCTATTTCTAGTTTGCTGAGAGGTTTGTTTTTTATCATGAATGGATTAGATTTTGTGAAATGCTTCTTCTGTAACAAGTGATATCATTGAATGTTTTTTTTTTTTCTTTGTCCTTTTCATATGATTGATCCTCAAGTGTTGGACTAGCCTGGCAGACCTGGAATAAGTCCCACTTGGTCATGGTGTACAGTTCTTTGTATATATTGTTGGATTCAGCTTACTGATATTTTGGTGACAATTTCTGTGTCTTGTGAAGATACTGGTGTTGGGGCGCCTGGGTGGCTCAGTCGGTTGAGCGTCCGACTTCGGCTCAGGTCATGATCTCATGGTCCGTGGGTTCAAGCCCCGCATCAGGCTCTGTGCTGACCGCTTGCTCAGAGCCTGGAGCCTGCTTCAGATTCTGTGTCTCCTACTCTCTCTGCCCCTCCCCCGTTCACGCTTTGTCTCACTCTGTTTCTCAAAAATAAATGTAAAAACAAATTTTTTAAATAAAAGATATTGGTGTCCATTTATTTATTTATTTATTTATTTATTTAATATCTTTGTCTTGTTTGAGATCAGGTTAATCCTGGCCTTATAAACAAACTGTAAAATGTTCTTTCCCTTTTTTAAAAAAAAATTAAGATTGTGAAAAATTGGTGTTAATTCTTTTTTAAATGTTTGGAAAAATGATCCAGGGCAACCATCCTGGCCTGGAGATTTTTAGGTGTTATGCTTTCCTTTCAGCGCATCTATTCTGATAATTTATAAATAAATACTGTCACTGAGATATCTACACCTTTAATTGTATTATCTGTTGAAAAGAAATGTGACAATTTGATTAGCTTATTTTTACAAGCATCTTAATCTCTTCTCTAATTTTTGTATTCATTAGTTTACTTACTTACTTCTCTATTTACAGTTTGATTGAGGTATTATTCATATATCATACAACTTACGCATTTAAAGTGTTCAAATCAATGGTTTTTAGTATATTCAGATTATGACAGTCAATTTTAGAACATTTGCATCTCCTCAAAAACAGCCCCATACTCTCTAGCTATCACCCTCCTAGCTCCCCACTTCCTCTTTCAGCTTTAACCACCCATCATCTGCTTTTCATCTCTATACATTTTCCTATTCTGGACTTTGATTTGCATGGAAACATACAGTATGTGGCTTTTGTAATTGGCTTTTTTCACTTATCATGTTTTCAAGGTTCATCTGTAGTGGAGTGTGTATTGGTTCTTCATGCTTTTTTATGGCCAAATAGGATTCCATTGTATGGATATACCACAATTTTTTTATCTAGTGTCTGTTGATGGACATTTGGGTTGTTTCCATATTTTGATGCAAACAAGTAATGCTGCTGGAAATAGTTCTATACAAGGTCTTGTGTGAGCATGTTTAAATTGCTCTCGGGTATATAGACTTAGTAGGACTGTTTGATTAAATTGTAACTGTGTGTTTAGTCTTTTGAGAAAAGGCCAAACTGTTTTCTTAAATGGCTGCACCACTTTCTTTTTCCATCAGCAATGGACCAGGGTTCAAATTTCTCCACAGTCTTGCCAGCACTTGTTATTATGTGAATATTTGATTCTGCTATTCAGGAGGGTATGAAGCAGTGTCTCATTGTGGCTTTTATTTAAAGTTCCCAAAAACTCATGATGTTGACACTCTTTTCATATGCTTATTGGCCATTTTTATGTCTTCCTTGGATAATAGTCTATTCTGTGGTCTTTTTTTCCCATTAGTGTCATTACCCTGGTCTTAAACTACTTTTCACTTACTACCTCTAATATAATTTCGTTTTTGCATAGTTTTCTCCCCCCAAAAGGCCCACAGAATGTACACATATTTTGTGAGATATTCCTTCCCCAATCTTGTTGCCTGTGTGGCAATGTCTCTTGCAGGTCAGAGGAAAATCTCAGATAAAATAGTGTCTAATGTCCACAAAATCCAGATTATTTTCCATCTTTTGTCCTACTGCATTACAAATAAACTAGAATGAAACATAGACTCTCTCTTTTTATCATTTCTTCCTGTCAGTGTTCATATTCCTTCAGTGTGGTGTAGTGCTGGTATATTTTATAGTTTTCCTCCTTAGACCTTTCAATTAAAATTTTTAAAAAATCATGTTTTTCTTTTTGCTCATGAATGCTAGTTCATTCCCCCAGATTGGATTCATGTTAGGCAAACAAAGCTAACGACTTTTCTTTGGTAGTTGCTGTATTTCTGATTTACTAGAAAGATATCCTCCTTCCCTTATTCTCATGTGCCATGTCTCGTATTCCCCAATATTTGGACTACCTTCAATTTGTTTTATAATTTCCCTCCTCTATATAGTTTGTATCAGGTGTCACAACTGTTCTCCATGTTTCTCCACCAAGTTTCTGCATTCCATTCATTCATCTTTAATTCCCCTATTCTCTTCTGCTTCTCTGTAGTGATTCCTGGAACCTTCAAAAAAAAAAAAAACCCTCAAGATGCCCTTCTGCAGGGTTGCATATGAAGCCTAAATCCTTATCTACACATTATGCTGCTTCTAAAACCCAAAATACTAGAGTGTTGATATAAAAATGATAGGCTTAAAATACTGACAAGGGAGAGAGTAAAATGGAATAACCACTGCTAAGAGATAATTTAACATGGAACTAAGAGGACGCTGAGGTAGAGCTTGTGCACGTCTGTCTCAAATTCTCAGAGATTTCTGCTGAGCTCAGCTAAAATCCAAGACATTTACTTATGTTATAACGGACAGAGATGAACTTTCTGCCTAACACTAGCCCTAGCAACCAATCACACATAGATTAACGTAAATGTGGATAAACCACACCAGTCACCTGTTCTTCAAAACAACTTCTGTAAATACCTTCTTTCCTCTTTAAGAACCCTGACTTCTTTTGTCTCTCCAGAGCCCATTTTTTATTTTGGTCAAGTCTGGGTCCCCCAGATTGCAATCCCAAAGATCCCAAGTAAACACACACATTTGGTCTTGCAGCTTGCAGTTTTGCCTTTCATTGTTCAACAATACCATCCACCATCCACATGGAATTGTTTCCTTGGCTCATGGCCAGTACATGAGCGACAGGGCCTTGCAGGGCAAAGAAATCAGTTCAAGTACTGATGGGAGGAGCTGGCTTACAGTTCGTCACCTTCAGAAGCCATGAACAGGAAAGCAGTACATGAGGGGGTGGGGCAAAATGGAGAGCTCAGAGCAAATCCTAATTTTTTGGATTTGCTTATAGGCCTAATTTACGGGAACTGTGAAAATCGGTCTGTGCTGCACGTGCTGTGTTGCCTCTGTGGTGGCCCGCAAAAAGAAAGCCCACACCTCTCCAGAGGACCCTTAAGATATGTGTGTGCTTGGTGTGCCTGGGTGGCTCAGTTGGTTGAGCATCTGATTTCAGCTTAGGTCATGATCTCACGGTTCATGAGTTTGAGCCCCACGTCGGGCTCTGTGCTGACAGCTTGGAGCCTGGAGCCTGCTTCGGATTCTGTGTCTCCCTCTCTCTCTGCTCCTCCCTCATGCTCTGTCTCTCCTCTCTCTTTCTTAAAAATAAACAAACATTTAAAAATTTTTTTGAAAGATACGTGTGCTTGTGCCCATGTGTGAACACACGTGTGCATAGGTGTGGGTGAGCACAAAGCTCTCCACCCACTCTTGTCCTCATTCCAGCCCTGGCAAGGAGTCTGTGCTCTTACCTGCCTCAGCCTCTGTGCATGTCCCCACATGACCGATACTGTTAACATTTTAACTAGCTATTTCCCTACCCCACCCTTATGCAGGAAAATTTCTCCCACCGAGCTTTCCCTTTGCCCAGGAGATCTGTAATAGTTGGCTCTGATTGTTCTTGGATCTTTACTGTGTTACCCCCAATCAAAGCCGCTTCTACATTTGCAGTCAGACCACATAGCTTTCCATCCTAAAGTTACATTGTATTCCCTTGTCTCTCCTTTCCTCCTTTATAGCTGTATCAATTTAGTTTAAAGTCCCCATGACCCCTTTAGAATGGCAGAGAAAAGCTATATATTATTTATGAAAGAGGTGAAAGGAGACAGGGACAAAGAGAGGAAAATAAGATATAAATTACCAAAAAGAAAAAAAAAAGACAGGTGAAGGATCCATTTCATGTATTTTTTAGAGCTACTAGAGACACACACACCTACTACACAAATGTGTGCTGCTTATAACAATGTCTAAACAATGAAAACACAGGAGTCATTCACTTCCTCTACCGCATAAGTCTTCAAATGTGCCGACTGCTCTGTTTTAAAACCCACCTGAAAGAAGAAGTTACTCTCTTGATACTTGCCTATATTTTCATAAATCTATTTCTCAGTGGCCCAAGAGTCACATGAAATAAGTATCATTGTACTGGTTCTAAAAATTTAGGCCTTTTCATTTGATCCTGGAACAGAGCAGCAAAATGGTTTAGGTTGGTGCTAGCACAAGTCTAATTGGCAACGTTATAACTATAAACCACACTGTTGATGGTAACAAATGTTTATGGAGTGCTGATCACCTGCCAGGAACACTTCTGAGCACTTTACTTATTTTGTTTTACTTAAATCTCCTTTAAGCCTCGTGAGTACGTGTTGTCAGAGTTCAGTAAATTAGGGCACAGTAATTTGCCCAAGCTCTGCAGTAAGACACAAGGCAGAACCATGATTTGACTGCAGTCAAACCATAAAGCTATTGGTCTCCACCACACCTCTATGCAACTCTGTAATAGGATACACTGCTCTGTAGCATGACATTTTTTCTTTCTTTCTTTGTTAACGTATTATTTATTTATTTTTGAGAGAGACAGCATGAGCAGGGGAGGTGCAGAGAGAGATGTGGGGGACCGAGGATCCAAAGAAGATTCCACACTGATAGCAGTGAGCCCAACGTGGGGCTCAAACTCACCAACTGTGAGATCATGACCTGAGCTGAAGTCTGACACTCAACCGACTGAGCCACCCAGGTTGCTAGCATGACATTTTCTATTTAAATCAACCTGAGTTCACCCAGGCAAACACATAGAACTCCAGGGGGCATCACACACATAAGTACAAAGTGAATTGTGTGCCTTGGAGAGAAGGGTGACAATAGGGCCTTCAGCACCATGAAATTTCGTGGGATGTTCTCATCCTCATAATACTTCTGAACTTCTAAAGTCTAGTAAACAGGTAAAAAGAAAGAAAAATGATCAGAAGTATTGGTGTCATGCTTCTCCAACTCCAGTCAGACGTGCAGATATTTGGGCCCACCCTCCAGCGTCCAGTGTCCGGAGGAAGGCTAATGAGGATTTACAGCAGTACTGACACGCAGTGCCCTGAAGGTACAGGGAATGCTGGGGTTTGCCAGGGAGGGGGCAGTGGCGGGGGGCAGTGAGCAGCAGCTGCATTGTCACCTCCGGCACGACTTCCTCCATCTTTGTCTACTCCAGCATTACGAAGCTTAAGGATGTGCTCCATTTCCAACCTTGCTCTCCCATATTCACTTATCCCTATCTGCCTGGCTGTCAACCAGCCTTCCTATTCGTGTGCTTGCGTGGGCTCCATGGTTTACTGTTGCCTTGATGCTTTTGGGTTGGTCCACATCACAAAACTGGGTCATGGTGTTAGTCCCCTCGTAAGAGGCAGCATTCTTTTAGACTGTTCACTAACTACTACTTTGGGGACATGACTTGAATTCCAGTGTGTGTGGTACCCTGACTAGTGGCTTACATGGCCGAGGCTCTCGTTCCCTGTTACCCTCCTTCCTGCCTATTGTAGGAGACCCTCCTCGACCAAGATGGTTCCTATTGATTCTCTGGCTTTTATGCTTTGCCCACTATAGCAGGCTCACCATCCCTTCTGGACACGAACTCTCCCTCTGGTCACTATGTCCTGATCT
This sequence comes from Acinonyx jubatus, assembly GCF_027475565.1. Classification (NCBI taxonomy): domain Eukaryota; kingdom Metazoa; phylum Chordata; class Mammalia; order Carnivora; family Felidae; genus Acinonyx; species Acinonyx jubatus. Next base: position 69,339,081 of record NC_069394.1, on the reverse strand, counting down.
CATTTCTCTAGAAAGTGGCTGTCCCCTGGAGCTAGTATCTCAAGCATCCAATGAGCCTAGAAAAGATTTAAGTAACACAGAGACATGAAATAGGATTTTATCTAAACCCTCATTGGTCATCTGTTTTTCTAGGGACAACGGAGTTGAACTATCTATGAGTAGATGTAGAATCCAGGGAAATATTATTAAAGGACTTGGGGGGAAAACAGGTTTTAAAGACACTGCCTTCTAGAAAAGGTTTTCTGACGCCAGGGAGAAAGATGGATTTTAGAACAATAGGATTGTTTTACTTATCTATGAAAAATTAAACAGCATATTCCAAAGAGAAGACAAGAAGACATGATTTCTATTCTTAGTAAGCTGATAAGGCTGACTGAGGATATAACACTAAACTTGTTTGAAAATAAGAGGTGACAAGTGATTAGTACAGACGCTATATATCACAGGGTTTCAAAAAAGCTGGGAAAACAAAAATAGTGGCAAGTCCAGAAAGGGTTCAGAAAAGGAAGAAGAATGGAGTCCAGCTGTAAAGGATGAAAATAATTTGGAAAAAAAATCCCAAATGTCCTATTTAAATGTCTTCTAATGTATATATAGGAAAGCTGGATGGGGAGGGGGAAATGATCCAAGAAATCTACCTGCGAAGTTCAAACAGTATTGGATTCTTGAATTCCAGTATAAGTATAAAAATAATAAACTTTCTTTTACTGTCAAAGGGCAATAAAAAGCTTTTTCAGTAAATTCTTCAGATTTGACCCTTTTGAAGATATCAGCAACAATACAAATACATTTTGTGCTACAGACCTTCCTTAAAGAAGGTCCTTTTCAGATTTTGTAAAGCTGTTTGCTTCAGTAAAATCCAAGTTTTGTTTCCCTTTTATTCAGCTGAAAGAATGATGATGATGCCACCATCAGGAATGTGGAACATAAAAGTTTTCCATTTTCTGTCAATAAACTCCGAATCTAAATGGCGTAGAAATTGTAAATGCTGAGCAAAAAACACCAAAGCAACTTGCTGTGCTTGAGTATGTAATTAGAGGTCCTCCCTGTAATCTCCTCAGATACTCAGACCTTCCAGGAACTAATTAGTTGCTGTGGCCACAGGAAGATGTGGCAATACAATTCTATTTTTCTGAATGGCTGCAAGGTACTTAATATGAACAACAGAAGAATTAGAGGGCAGCAGTTAGCAAGTGTATCACCAGATGGAGTGTGTTGCCCAAATGGCTCTTATTCAATTTCAAAAATGAATTGCCTGAAGACTTATTCTGGGATTATTTTTTTTTTAACCTTAAGAGAGACTTACATTGTAAATGCCAACAAGGGAAGCCATCACTCGCTAGTGATGCACTGGAAAAACTAACGTAGTGTTTCTAGTCAGCAGCAACATGTGGATGAAGATTAATAGTTAGGACATCAGGGGCTATTCACTAAACCTGTACAACCGAAGCAAATGATACCAGCACACCTGCAAACAATTAACTTCGAATACACGAGGGCTACCTTCCCGATCCATTATCTATCAGGTACTCATACCACTTAGTGGTTTTGCACACCACCCTGGTCTTAGAAGAAGCATTTCACTTTAAGTTTTTCTTGAATCCCTTCTGTATTAGTCAGAGTACTCCAGAGAAACAAAACCAACAACGAGATTTATGTCTACATCCATATCCATAGACACAGACACACACAGAACAGAAACAGGACACAGAAACACAGAGACGGAGACGAGAGATTTATTTTTAAGGAATTGGATCATGCAATTGTAATGCCTAGCAAGTCTAAAATCTGCAGTGTAGACCAGCAGGGTGGAGACCCAGGCAAGAGCTGATGTGGCTTGAATCTGAAGGACATCTGGAGGTAGAATTCTCTCTTCTGGAAGAGTCATTCAATCAGTGAACTGATTGGATGAGGCCCACCACAGTATGAAGAGTAATTTGCTATACTCAAAGTCTACTAATCTAAATGCTAAGCTCATCTAAAAAAATACCTTTACAGAAACATCTCCATTAACGTTTGACCTGGATATTGTGGCCTAACCAAGTTGACACTTGGCTAAATTAGCCATCCTACCTTCTGAGACAGAGATTCAAATGGTCTCTGTATTGGTCCATCTCCTCTCCAATTTTATTCACCCTACAGTTGAGGAGGAATCTAACTTTTGCAATGGTGCCAAGATCTTTAAATCTTTGTTATTTCATTTAATGTTCATGAGGATATATTCTAGGTGAAGAAACTGAGCCCCCGAAATTTCAAACCCATGTCAGCCAACTCCAACCTAACTGCATCAGTGTTCCACTCAATGACACATCTTCTAGAATGGCCACATGTTTCTTGCCAGATCTGCTCTGATTTTCTTTGTATCTTATCTCTGGCTCATTTCGGATTTTCTATGGCATTAAAGACACCTACAGCTTCCTCCTCAGCTGAGTTGAGTCCGGCTAGTCCTGGAAATGACATAGATTATCATTGACATGACCTGTGGGGCTGTTTCTTGATCATGGGGATTCCTGTGTGCTGCTCCAGTCCTAGCTCCAACCACCAGAGAATTGAAATAAAAAGTATTTTCATTGGTTGCCTGTGTCTGCTGTAACAGAGTACCACAAAACAGGTGGCTCCAAACAAGGAAAACTTGCTCTCCACAGTTCTGGAGGCTAACAATCCAAAATAAAGGTGGAGGCAAGGCCATAATCCCTCCAGAGGCACTAGAAGAATCCTTCTTTCCCTCTTCTTACTTTCTGTTGGTTCCTAGCAACCTCTGACATTCTTTGACTTCCTCTAGTTTCTGCCTCTATCTTCTCATGGTCATTTTTCCTCTGTGTGTGTGTGTGTGTGTGTGTGTGTGTGTGTGTGTGTGTGTATTCATGTCCTCTCCTCTTATAGGGACACTGGTAATTGATTTAGGATCTTAATCCAGTACGACCACATTTTAACCCATTTACATCTGCAGAGATCCTATTTCCAAATGAGGTCATATTCTGAGGTTCTAGATGGGCAAAAAAAAATTTGGGGGGGGAGGGACACTCTTAAACACAACACTGTTTAGTTTCTTAATCATGTGAACCCTAATGTTATAAGTCATTTTTTTCATGGCTATTTTTAAAAAATTATTTATAGCTAGCTTCTTTCAAGTGAGGCAATTAGATATGTGCATGTAATACATCCTTTCATCTGTGATTCTAATGCATTTTGAATACATTTGGACTTTCTGGTTTAAACAGTATCCTAAAACTGTTCATAGAATTTAAGATTATTTTCTAAATTATGAAACATTTCAAGAAAAGGATGGGAAACAATAAAAAAGACACCTATATACTCACTAGGTGTTATAATTTTTTTTTGTTTTTGATTATTTTTAAAGAAGAAATGGTAAAGATACTGTTAGGCCTTACCTCTGTCCCTCCAAAAGTCACCCAAAGGTGACTACCATCCTGAAGCTAGAATAATTTGTTTGCAGTTTTTAAGCCTCTCTTCAATGAAAATTGTATCCATAAAAGTTTTGTGTTACAAAAATTTATGCCAATTTTATCCTATCAGGCCCATTCTTTTGCAACTTTTTTTTTCTGGTTCTTTCTTGGTGTCTGCTTAGAGAAACTAGTTGTATACAGTATCTGCATAAGAATTTTTACCACAGCATTGTATGTAAGAGTAGATAACTTGTAAACAAGCTAATCATCACACAGTAAGGTTAATATAAACAAAAAATGTTTTAACAATTAAATGGAATACTATCTGGCAGCTAAAGTAATTGTATAAGATGTACAGAATTTAAAGTTTGTTTTTTTTTTAAGAAAAATTTAACACAACAGAACAAGGTATGTAAAATGATTTCTTAAAAGTCTCTATTTTGTAGGGGCACCTGGGTGGCTCAGCACAACTCTTAATTTCGGCTCAGGTCATGATCTCATGGTTTGTGAGATCAAGCCCTACATCAGGCTCTGTGTTCACGGTGCAGAGCCTGCTTGGGATTCTCTCTCTTTCCCTCTCTCTACCCCTCCCCTGCTCGTGCTTTCTCTCTCTTTCTCAAAATAAATAAATGAACTTAAAAAAGAATTTCTATTTGTAAAAAGATTACTTCCTTGATAATATAAAATACTGAATAACTTCATTAAAAAAACATTGGAGCTATCACTATTTTCTCTATCACACAATACTTCTCTATATACACAAATCTTTCAGTTCATGTGTGGAATCCTGTATTTAAGTCAGCTGAAGGATGCAGGATTTCGATACTGTGATAAAGCAGCCTGTTAGCAAAACCTCATCCAGCAAAGACAGAAGAACTTTTCAATTTCTAAGAACCGTTCCCATATGCTATCCTTGTGAACAATAGGAAGATCAGTGATGTTTTTTGGAAACTTAGTCTCTCTCAGCACCTTGACTGATCTATCAACTTAGTTCTCAAGTGTTATGTAACTCAGGGTACATTTCCAAATTGGCGGCTCCAACTGTTAAAGGTCTAAACTGCCAGAGGTAGGCAACAGTACATTATTTTCACTACTAGCTTCAGAGTATTAAAGCTGTAGTGTTATGAGAATAATGCATGTGTGCACATTGCTTCTGCCGGTAGGTATGCAATCAATAAAACAGGATTATTACACAGTATTTCAGTATAGTAGAGGTCTGGTAAGATAATGGGGGGGGTGTTTAATCTGTTAATGAATAAATATTCTGTAAAAACACACATAAGAAAGCAAGTCATGTGCCCTCCAATTCGGGGGATGCTGCTCAGCAGCCATTCACAGACTTGCCAGCACAGTCCAGGTATGCCTCGCTGAGCACAATGCTTTTCCTTGGTAGAACTCCTCACAATAGCAATTACAAGGTTATTTGTATAATGACATGATTAAGGCTCTTCTCGCCTACCAGACACTCAGCTTAAAGAGGTCAGGAACCATGCTCGGAATTCCCAAGATGTCATAAAAAGGAATTGAGGTGAATCCATTTACCAAACAAATTCAAAGCAATGATGGCAATGAATAGGCATAACAGATCATTTTTCATTATTTGCAAAGAGTTTGTTGCTGCACAGTGAGAAATTATGCAAAAACAGTGAGGACACTTAAAAGAGTTACTGACAACCATAATCTTTTCCAGAAATGGCCCATGCATGGCATGCCTCCTGTGACTTCCTGGTACCTCAACTTTGGCAGACCTCACCCAGGGATCTGGGCATTCTGCCTGGGTGAGCCCACAGATGGCCTCAAGAACATCTCATCCCAGTGCAGTGACCTCTTCACCCAGTGAGGTTTGGCACATGAGGGAGGACCTACTTGCCATCTAAATCAACCACTCTATTTAAACAAGAAAAGCAAGGCCTTAAGCAAAACCCCTTTCTTCCTAAATCTGAGCCAGCTCCCTCACCTCTTCAGTTAGGATATGACCTTTTTTAAAATGATCTTCATTTCTACTCTGTTTATTCAATTAGTTTCATTGTTAAAAGCTATCTCAAATGGTAAGAAAAATGTCAGTGTATAATAATGTACAAATATAAGAATTTTTCTGAAGTCACATAACTAGTGTTAGTAAATAAATACTCTAGTCAAATACTAAGTAGTTGTACTTGTGATTCTGAATAAACTGATTATGTAAACAGTATGAAAAGGAAAATGTAGGATTAGTTCTGTTCTTAAAACCACATTTCAATGGGACAAACACAACATTTGAAAATCTTCACTGTCTTTTATTGATGCCAAGAAAGATACTGAAAATGAACACCTAAGTATAAGCCACCATCAGCAGCTTTTTACAGAGATCTGGACATCCCAAATCATTTTTTCCAAACTCTTACAAAGCAATGAAAACAGGTTATTAATGTCTAAAGGCTGATTTTAGCTTCCTATTTGAATCTGGATCAAATTTATTACAGAAAAAATTGTATTTTTACATGATGTACTTAATTTATACATTGTTACAACAAGGAGTTGGCAACTTTGTAGTATTTCAGCATATATTAAAATGTTTATAGGCATTTATAGTGGATAGATCCTCGTTTTCATAACATTTTTTTGTCATGACAATGATTTATTTGTTGTGAAATTCTTGGCCATAACTGCCTCAATTATACTATGAAAAAATATGATTTTTGATGTATACTTGTGATATTCAGGTGTGTGTGTGTGTGTGTGTGTGTGTGTGTGTGTGTGTGTATACTGCCTCAATCTCTGACCCATGTGGGGTTTGGGGATAGGGAAGCAAGAACAAGCCCTCCAGGCAGAGGGAAGAAAGCACAAAGGTCCCAAGAAGGAGGAGTCTAGTATCTTTGGGAATAAATAATTTTTCCTTGGCTATAGTGGATACAAGAAAGGTGGTACAGTCAGAAAGCTGTGGAAGGTTGTCTAGACTGAGGTTAGGAATTTAGATTTTAATGTAAATCTATTGGAAAGCCACAGGTAAGTTTTAAGTAGTGAAGTGACATGAACTGACTTATCTTTTTTTTTTTTTTAAGTTTTTATTTATTTATTTTTGAGAAGGACAAAGATAGCGTGAGCAGGAGAGGGGCAGAGAGAGAGAGAGAGAGAGAGGGAGACAGAGAATCCCAAGCAGGCTCCACACTGTAAGCACAGAGCCCAATGCAGGGCTCAAACTCATGAAACCATGAGATCGTGTCCTGAGCTGAAACCAAAATTCTGATGCTTAACCAACTGAGCCACCCAGGTGCCCCGACTTATCTTTTAAAAATGATCATATTCCCTTTAACTCTGAATCATTGTTATTTTGGTAAATAACTTCTTTGGAAACTAGCTAATAAGCATCTCAAGGTCAGAAAAGAGTTTCAGCGAATCTCTGACTCTACTCATAACTTCTTGTAGTGGTCAATTTTAGGTGTCAGTTTGACTGGGCCACAGGGAGACCGAAATTTGGCTGAACAGTATTTCTGGGTGTGCCTGTGAGGGTGTTTCTGGTTGAGATTAACATTTGATTCTGTGGACTGAGTAAAATGGATTGCTCCCTGTGGGTGGACCTCATCCAATCCATAGGTGACCTGGATAGGCTAAAAGAATGAGTAAGGAAGATTTCTTTCTCTCTTTGAGCTGGGACATTGATTTGCTCTTGCCTTTGGACTTGAACTAGGACTGGAGCACTCACCATTGGATCTCCTGAGTATGGATTTCTTATTTTCCATAACTGCATGAGCCAATTCATTATAATTAATTTATACATTTTATACATAATATATAATTATGTACCACATAATTACATATATTATATATCACATACATATATCACATAAAACATATGTTGTATATTATTAAATATATATTAATTTATATTTATATTTATGCATTAAGTTATAATGTTATATATTATAAAATATACTACACATCACATTAATAACATAATTATATAATAATATATGGAATTATACATTATATATTATACAACTAAATATTATAATATATAAAATATATTATATAATAATATATATAATATATACTATAAATCTATTTGTTCCGTTTCTCTGGAGAATCCTAATACACTACTCATAACAGGATTATGACCGAGCATAAAAAATTATTGAATGTATGAAAAAATGAATGGATTACTGAATAAACAATTGAACATAAAAACAAATATTAATACGAATAGGATTAAAATGCATATTGGACCAATTCTGGCCACCTGTAAAATCTGAATGCAAATGAATAGGTCTTTACACTAGTATGCACTTAAGATTTATTGTTGGAGACGTAATTAGTCCCTGAAATTATCTTTTTCCAGAAGTTTATTTTCTAATCCCTGGTTTAATTTTCTTGTTTTACTTAACTAATTGCTTGCTGATTAGCATGCATTTAAATATCCAGGATAATTTGTTAAATTACATATAGAGAGTTTAAATTATTGTAATTATATATTGTGACAGAGAATTATGAAATAAATATAATCATTCAACAAAAGGATAGTGGCAATTTAGTAAAATATTATAAACTTGAAATATTGATGCTATTGACGTGAACTCAAATATGATCAAATATAAAAGGGGGGGGTGCCTGGGTGGCTCAGTCAGCTAAGCATCTGACTCTTGACTTTGGCTTAGGTCACAATCTCATCGTTTGTGAGTTCAAGCCCCACACTGGAATCTGTGCTGACAGTGTGGGGCCTGCTTGGGATTGTCTCTCCCTCTCTCTGCCCCTCCCCACCTGTGCTGTCTCTGTCTCAAAATAAATAAATAAATAGAAACTTATTTAAAAAAATAAATAAAAGCTTCAGAGTAATAACTTCTCATTTAACTCTGAATCTACTGTATTTTATCTGCTTAAATGTTTTCCAAATTGGTACAACATAATTTAAGAGATGCTTTAAAAGCCAAAAACTCTTTAAATGATGAAATCAGTGTTAAAATATTCTCGTGCATTCCAAATGTGAATGACAGCCTCAGATATTTTTTCAAATTTTGTTTTCACTGTTCGAAAGTCTTATGATAGATAATTCACAAATCTATCTGTTACCTTGTGGCAAGAATTAATTTGTATATTTAGGCATGTAAACTGTAGTCAAATGCATTTTCCAATCGTGGCTTCATGCCATGTGCTCTTCTGTCTGTGGCCTGTCTACCTCCCTATCAAGAGGTAGAATCTATTCCTCTTTCCTCTTGAATCTGGCCAGGCCTGTGACTGCTTGGACCAAAAGAAAATGGAGTAAGTCATGCTGTGCATCAAAGAAAGAGTACTGACCTTTCCTTACTGGGCAACTTCTGCTTCCTGGTTTTTGGAATGCTCAACCTTAGAATCTATTCTGTTAGAGTTATTTCCTCCATAGTACTTATGGTTGCCTTACAGCTTACATACTTAATCAAATATATATTTATTTAATGTTTGGGGGCCTCCAAAAGAATGTAAGCTGATTTTCACTGCCAAATCCCTGGTGCATGGCAAGTAATAAATATTTATTGAACCAATGACATAATGCCTGGAAGGGAAAAACCAACCTGGCTTGAAATCATGCCTAGTCTCAAGGATCAGAATCAGTGCAACCTTCAGGCCCATACTGAACCCCTGGTTTCCCACAGTAGAGACCAATGATGACAGAGGAGATTAAGACTCAAAAAGACCATCTTTCCAAGAATGGGAGTCAGTTAGAACCCAATTTTCTTCTCTTTTACATTCGATAGTGAGAAGGAGGTGAGCCCCAGAAGGAGAGGTGGTTTTTTTGTTGTTGTTGTTGTTTTTTCAGTTCAGCCTGATATGCATGAAATCCAGGCAGAGATAAGCAATGGTATATTAATTAGAGGAAGAAATTGGTCAGTTTCTACAAAAATGCAAACTGAAGTACACTAACTTAGTAATAAGTCCACCAACAATATAACGAGTTCTACTTTTTAATAAGAATCAACATAAAAGTATTTGTATATATACACTAGAAAAGCAAGCTTCTGTTTTGGATGACAGAGTAGATGGGATCAGACCTACCTTCCTACCCTAAACAACTATCAAACTCTGCTTAATATATGAAGCAACTATTTTCAGCATTAGACAGCAGGCAGCACAGGACTATGATTTGTGAAGAAAGAAACAGGAGGTAAGCACTGCATTGACTCTCCGCCTGGGAGTGCTTATGCAGATCCCAGTATAGGAAGACAGAAAACGGAGAAAAATGGTCCCACCAACCTGGTGGGACAGAGATTCGAGTTTTATAATATAGATATTGGGTAGGAGGAGGAAGGAGTTGTATTTTTTTAATGACCTAGCCCAGGAGTCACTGGTGTCATTTCTGCCATAGTCAGAGGCCCACTCATATCCTAGGGAAGGGAACCTAGGACCCCTCTCTTAGTGGGAGAAATGTTAATGATGCATCGTAGGAAGGACTTGAAGATGCGGAAGTTTGTTGTGGCCATGATATTAGTAATTACATAGAAATGGACTAAGCATTTTGTCTTAGGTCTAGTTCCCCAGGAACTTTTATATAAAAGTCAAGGAACACTTAGTAAGCATTTGCTATATTTGGAACACCGATTTCCCCTTTAGAATTCATGGAGTTTGTGGACACAGGAAGAAAATAAGAGAAAGAACAAAACTTCTCTTCTCCAGTCCAGGGTGCCCTATATGAGTAGGTCCAACGGTGCACACTCCACACGTTGGAGAGGCTATGGGTTTTCATCCAAATTCCCAAGTGTAGCCTTTGCTCTCCTCACATTCCAGCAGCTGCTTAGACTCCTATGTTTCAAGATGAAACTGAATGTAGCCAATGTTGTTGCTTACTTCTGTACCACCTTAGTAGGCCTTTCCTTATTTTATAATCAGTCATAATTATGAGATACACACACACACACACACACACATATTATTTTTTGTCATGAAGTTGGCTTTACTTTATTCAATAGGATTAAATTTTCTTCTGTATATCTTTGCCTTTGGACACAATCACTATCTAAAAGGCAAGATTCCTTGCTTGCACTGGGATTGGCATTTGTTCTCTTTAATCATTATACTTAACCTTCAATGACAGTTCCCTTTAATAATTATATTTGATGTTCAAAGAGCTGTATTTCTCATGTCCTTGGAGAAAAGACATGTGAAAGGGAAAGTGCCAGAATTACTTAAGTTACAAAGGGGCTTTGTTAATTCGTGTGCACTTCCCAATACAATTTACATTTTCCTAGATATAGGCCAGAAAGTATAGATCCTGTGAGATGCTGAAGCTATTAGTTTAATATTTAAATGGTAATATGATGATATATAAAGAGAACAAGAGCAGAGGACAGAATTCTTGTATTTTAGCTTGGCACCTAGTAGCTCTGGGCAGGTCACACCATCTCTCTGAGCCCCTAATTACTTACATGCAATATACATATGTCAGACCAGATCATTTCTAATGTGTGCATTCCTAATGTCAAACTTCCGAATACCTTAATTGTTTTAGTAATATCATCAGTCAGTTTGAATTTTATGTGACTTCAAAGACTTCAAAACATGTGTGTGTGTGTGTGTGTGTGTGTGTGTAGTTTGCAAATAGACTTCAGTTTTCACTTTTTTCCATGAGTGTCCATAAAAATATAACTTTTGCTCTGATTGACACAAATTTTGATTTAGCTGTACTTTATCAGGAATGTATTAATATACAAACTGGTGATCTATGGGCTAAATCCAGCCCACTTCCTGTTTTTGTCAATAAAGCTTTATTGGAATGCAACTACCACCATTTGTTTATGTATTGTCCAGGGCTGTTACTGTGCAACAAATGGCAGAGATGAGTGGTGGAAACAAAAACTATAGCACTACAAAACCTAAACTATTTACTCTTTGTGGCCCTTTTCCAAAACCATTTGCTAGTCTTTAGGACAAAGGAAGTGAAACCCAAAAATGAAAGTAAAAATACGCATAAATTCTCATCCTTAATTTGAAATACCTCTGGTTTGGAATGTAGGTACTACAAGAGGATACCCAAAGCCTTAAGCAGTTCCCAAAATAAAAAGCACTTTAAATTTAAGTCAGTAGATATTTGTAAAGTATGTCATAGTAATGGGAAGGAGTATGGTGTCATGGGATACAGATTAAGTTTGTCCCTAACTACAATCACACTTACTGGTGACTTAATGACATTACCCAGGCAACTTATCTTTATCACATCATTTTCTTTATGCCCCTGCTAATCCATATATTACTTTTTCATAAGTAGTGAAAATGATCTAGGGCTTCCAATGACCACCAATAACAGTAACAAAAACAAAAACAAAAACAAAAACAAACAAAAGAACTTTGTTCAAATTGAGAACCTTGATATTATATTTTACTTGGATTAATCTGATTCACTGAGAAAGTGGCTATACTTAGAGTACACATTACTATGTTATCCTAATATTTCAAAGCTTTAGTTTTTTATTTGAAAGATCATGATGTTCTTTAAGAGCTACCAAATTGTACTGGAGGGGGAAGAAGGGTGAAAGATAACTTTAAGTAAAGGCCTGAAAAATATAGATACCCAAAGCAGATTATAATTACTATATATGCAAATAACACATAGCCAAATAACAGCATCAGAAATACAAATGCAATAAACACTGAAATTAAAATTGTGTTATTTTTATACCCTAGAGGTCCTGTTTTAAGCGACTCTGGTACCCATTAATTTCCTTTTTCAGATGTACTCATTCAAAGTCATGTGAATGCATTACTGACATGTGGCAGTCCCAGCATGGAAGGACTGCATTGTCAATGATGACAACTTTACCCCTGGTCCATGCAGAAAACGAATAATTTTAATACGGCTCATTAGACATTTGGATAAACACAAGTTTAGTTTATTCTGACAACACAGCAAGACACAACATCAGCAAGAATTAAATGGGCTTAGATGTGGGGGGTAATGTGAAGTAATTTTTTCTCTTAAACTATAAATGTATTTTCTAGGTGTGCTTAATACTTAAAAATTACTCCTGCAGAGAACATAATCTGCTACTGCAAATCATTTGCACATGACCTGAAGGATGGAAAATAAAAGGAACTTTAATACATATCAAAGTTTATTGTTACTCTTACGATATAACTACATGTATATAAGAAAGCAGCACTGTAAGCTACAGCTAACATAAATGGGCCATTCTGACCTAAAAGCCATAGCATAAGGCTGTATGTGCAAAATAGATCATTTTGATGGTCTTAAGTGCTCCATGGGCTTTAAATATTTTATACCTTCCTTATTTGTTAATGTTTCCAGTCAAACACAGTTATAAATTGGAATACAGCAAGTTGACTGGGGCACTGGTTCAGGAAATCAGGTATGTATTTAATGGATGATGGATAAAATAAATTTAATTTCTAAACTTGGTTTTCATGTGCCTATTTTTCAGATAATCTTTCTTAAAAAATTTGAATGCTTTTATTGTTTTGTTCAAAAGGAATATATCCTCATTATGGAAATTGAAACATGACAGAAAAATAGGAAATACATAAAGTAGAAAGTGTACAATCCCTTTACCCCTTTCTCTCAACCAGAAAAACTGTTAATTTGTTTTTAGATGCATATACTAATATAAATATAAACAGAAATATATATGTATACTATGTAAAGAAATGCATACTGATATTTTTTCAAATAACAGACATTATTTTTTTAGGGAAGTCTTAGTTCACAAAACTGAGCAGAAAGTAGAGACTTCACATTTATGCCTCTCCCATTATCAGTATCACCCACCAGAGTGATAATACTTGTTGCAACTAATGAACCTACACTGACACACTGGAATTCTTTAGTAAAGAAGAACTTTGCAACTTATCCCTTCTCTGCAACTTATTCTTCCTTCCATCCATCCATCCATCCATCCATCCATCCATCCATCCATCCATGCATCTATGTACATCTATGGACTCATGGGTATTTATTTGATTCTATGGGTTATAACCCATGACTGTCATTACTTATTTTGCTGATCAGTTGCTCCAGCTTTGGCCAATGCTGGGCCCTTCTAGTTGGCTTCTATGTACTTTTGACCTGTTCCTGGGCTTCAAGTAATTATTTTTTGGCATCATAAGATGTTCCAGGCCTATCTTGTATTTTCCTTGCCCCAGTCCTGGAATCAAACAGATCTCCAAGGAGTCCAGGTTCCTTTTAATGGAAAATTGCATTTAGAAACCAAGATGTAGACAATAATATACTCATTCAAAAGGGATTGCTCATAGATCCTCCCAAGGAACAAAGGAATATGCATTTTCATGTGCATATACATATATACGTATATGTACATATACAGACACTTATACACATATGCATACATATATATGTGCATGTGTGTGTATGTATTTGAATCAGAGGTATCAATATTAAGTCATGACTCTATGTGTGTGTATAGCCATGAGTTAATATTGATACCTGTGATTTAAATCTTTTTAAATCTAAACCTTCTAGATTCTTTTCTTTTCCTTATTTCTGACTAATTTGTTAGTAGGAAATCTGGCTTTTATTATCTGCTATATATATTCACTTATTTATTTCTTGCTGGTAAACACATAAAGCTTATAGAACATATCCTTGCAAGAAACAGATATACTGACTAAAATACAGTATTTCTGTACAAGTTTTCTTTTTGACTTTAGTCTCACAGAACCCCGTCAAAATACTGTTTTCCAAAGTTAAGTAGGTTATTTTCTTTCCTGTGCTCTTCAATGTGATTATGATATTTGTTTGTAATGCATGTGAATTAAATTATTACTCTTTGTACTTCATTTTGGATTCCTTCATATACTATTTGATTTAATCAGTTAATCCAGTTATTTATGAACGTACCTATGTTTGGAGGTATGTGAAACATTATTATGTTTCTAATGGTAAAACTACAAAAAAAGTGAGTTCTGAGAAGCGTTTCTCCCTTTTCATTTCTACTAATCAATTTTCATTCTCCTCTCTTTCCTACCCAACCCCTTAGGTAACCAATTTCTCCTTAGTTTCTGCTTTATACTCCAGTATTTCCTTGGACAGATGAACAGATAGATGAATATTTTCTTATATATCCCTTTCTCTTACATGAAGGGTAACAAAGCTTCTTTTAGTCAACTACTTCCTCTCCACAACCTTGTTTTCTATACCCATAGTCTATCTTTTCCAGAGTGTCATATAAATGGAATCATATAACATGTAGCTTTTTGGATCTGACTTCTTTCACTAAACAAAAGGCATGTGAGATTAATCAATATTGTTACATAAATCAACAGTTTACCTTTTTTTTATTGCTGAAGTGTTCCACTGAGTAAGTATACTACATTTTATTTATCCATTCATCTGTTGAAAGACACTGGGTTTTTTCCAGTTTTTACTGACTACAAATAAAGGTGCTATATGAATATTGGGGTACAGGCTTTTGTGTGAACTGAAATTTTCAATTCATTTGGGTAAATAACTAGAAGTAGGTTTGCTGGATTATATGGTAAGTTATATGTTGAAGTTTTTCAAAAATCACTAAAGCATCTTTCAAAGTGGCTGTACTATTTTATATTCCCACCAGCAATGAGTGAATAATCTGACATCTTAACACTATTGAGTCTTCCAGTCCATGAACATGGACTGTCTTTCCATTTGTTTAGATTTTTACATGTTTTCATCAATATTTCACAGTTTTGAGTGTAGAGATCCTGCATATATTTTGTCATACATAAATAAGTACTTTGTTATATTTTGGTACTAGTTTAAAAAGTATTTTTAAGTAAATTTCATTTTTAAGTAAGATTTATTTTTAAGTACAAAATTTTAAGTAAAATTCCATTTTTTTAAGTTGGTGTGTAGGAATAAAATTGACTTCTGTTTGTTCATTTGTTTTCTTGACACACAAAACACTGAACATATTTACTGCATGCAACTTGATACATCTGGAGATAAGTATACACCCATTATACTATCATAATCAAAATCATAAGCTCACTTATCAATTCCAAGTTTCCTTCTGCTCCCCTTTATGGATTTATTTTAGTTCAATTTATTTAAACAAAACAAAAAACAGTTCACCCATTTCTCCCACCCCCATTCCTTCACTCTGGCAACCACCAATCTCTATATACATTTACATTTATATATTTATATTTGTATACATTTTTTTTTTACTCCACATAGAAGACAGGGGGTGAATAGAGCTTTTCAAATTAGTGTTTTTGTTTTTGTCTGATAAATACCCAGAAGTTGTATCCAGAAGAAGAACTGCTGGATCATATGGTATTTCTACTTTCAGTTTTTTGAGAAACCTCTATACTACTTTGCATAGTGGTTGTACCAATTTACATTCCTACCAACAGCACACAAGGGTTCCCTTTTCTCCACATCTCCACCAACACTTGTTATTTCTAGTCTTTTTGATGATGGTCATTCTAACAGATGTGACGTGATACCTCATTATGGTTTTGATTTGCATTTCCCTGATGACTAATACTGTTGAGCATATTTTCATGTATCTGTTGGCACCTATACATCTTAGAAAAGTGTCTGTTCACATATTCTGGCCATTTTTTAGTCAAAGTGTTTGAAGTTTTTATGCTATTAAGTTGTAGGAGTTCTTTATTTTGGATTTGAGCCCCTTATCTGATATATGATTTGTAAAAATATTCTCTCATTCAGTAGGTTGGCATTTCATTTTGCTGATGGTTTCCTTTTCTGTAAAGAAGCTGTTTAGTTTGATGTAGTCCCAGTTGTTTATGTTTGCTTTTGCTGCCCTCACTTTTGATATCTGATTCAAAAAATCATCACCAAGACTTATGTCAAGGAACTTACCACTTAGGTTTTCTTCTAGGAGTTTTATGGTTAAAGGACTTATGTTCAAGTTTTTAATCCATTTTGAGTTAATTTCTGAGTATGGTGTAACATACTGTGTACTTCTTGTTTTTTCTTCAAATTGAGGAACTTTTCAGCTATTATTTCCTTAGACAGTTTTTCTGCCCATTTCTCTCTCTTCTCTTACTGAGACACACATTGTATCCCACTGACATGCTCAATGGTTTCCAACTGGTCTCCACAGCTCTCTTTATTTTTGTGATTTTTTTCCCCTTTCTGTTCTTCAGAGTGGATAGTCTATTCATCTGTCTTCAAGTTTAGTGTTTATTTTTCCTTTTGCTGGTTCATATCTGCTGTTGAGCTACTTTACTGTACTTTTTGTTTTAATTATTTCTCAATTTAATTATTGCATTGTGGGGACAGAATTTTCAAGATCCTCATTCTGATATTCCAGAAACCCTGCTTCTGTGAGTTCTTTAAAAGCTTCCCATTAGCCTTGGCTTTCAACAGTTTGACTCTAGTGTGCTAAGGCACAATTTTCATTCATTTTGCTTAGGTTTTGCTGAGCTTTTTGATATGCATGTTAACATCTTTCATCAACTTTGTAAAATTCTTGGCCACTATATTTTTGGATAATTCTTCTGCCCTCTTTTCTAAATTCCCTTCCTTTGGGACTTAAATTTCAAGTGTGATAGATCATATTATATAGTATCACAAATCTCTATTGTTCCGCTATATTTTTTTGTATTTTTTGCAGTCATTACATTTTCCTTTTTTGTGTGTGTTTTTTTTTTTTGCTTTTGTTTTTATAACTTGTTTGGATAATTTGTCTTCAAGTTTACTGATTGTGTGTGTGTGTGTGTGTGTGTGTGTGTGTGTGTTCATTCTGTTAAGCCACTGAATAAACTTTCTATTTCAAATACTGTCTTTTTCTATTCTGTAAGTTCTCTGCTGAAAATCCCATTAATTTTATACTGTTAGCACAATATTTTTCTTAAGTTCTTTAACATACTTTAGTCATTTTAGTGTCCTTTTCTGTTAAGACAAATCCTCAGTTCTGCTGTGGTTCTATTCTTTGTAACAAATTTTTCTTTCATTTTTTGTCATAGTTTTCTGAATTTGTGTTTTATTTTGTTTTGCATGTCATATAATGTCTTATTGCATGTTGAATATTCTGCATTAAAAAAATATAGCAGGCAAGAAACCAATGATATTTAATTTCAGAACAGAGAATACCTCTTCCTCTGCAAGACCTGATCTAAGTTCATGTTGACCTGGATCTGATAAAGGTTGGGGCTTTTGTTCATTTAATCCACTCCTGGCTTCAAATGTTTTGAGGGTAAGATCAAAACTCTACTTTTCAGAAGGACTTGTGGTCTAAGGATTGTGAACTCCTTTTTATGCTTTTTATGCTTTACAGGCAGCTCTTTGGGCTGCTGGTAAGTTCCCCAACTATATACCCTGTCTAGCATTAGGCACTTGAGGAAACTTTTACCTGACTTCTTGTTTTGGCCTCAGCATCGAGTATGTTTCCATATATTTGGAGCCATTATGGGAGAGAATGGTTGATAGCTGAAGATGCGTTTTGCTTCTGGGGATTTCTGAAATAGAATCTATCTTGCCATACCACATGCTCCTTTACAAATCCGGGTGGTTTCTTCTGACCTATGGATTATCCCTTCTGGGGATTTTTGAAATCAAATCCATCTTGCCATCCTGCGTGCTTCCTTGGATATTTGGGTGGTTTCTTCTTACGTATGGATTGTCCCTTGTCTGTAGAATGTTTTATTCTCTGTCCACTCTACCCAGGCATAAAAGTGACCAGTAGTTTCTCTTTTTACAAGAAGTATTCATTTTTTTCAAGTTTAGTTCTTTTAAAATTCTTTGCATCTTCAGATTTTAATGACTTTAAAAAACAACTTTTTAAAACTCATCTAAATTTTTTTTATTGTTACAGTGAGAGTTATAGCCTCTTGTGACTCGTTAAATACTAAACAAAAGTAGAAGTTTAACCCCAGTTCCCTTGTTAGGAATAAAGAAAGAGTTAATATGCCATTTAGAGAAAAATTGGGGATGGCAACAGAGGGGGAAACGTATGTGTATATATATATTTAATCTCA
This sequence comes from Acinonyx jubatus, assembly GCF_027475565.1. Classification (NCBI taxonomy): domain Eukaryota; kingdom Metazoa; phylum Chordata; class Mammalia; order Carnivora; family Felidae; genus Acinonyx; species Acinonyx jubatus. Next base: position 69,320,773 of record NC_069394.1, on the reverse strand, counting down.
TAACATGAAATACATATATACTGACCCTTAAACAATGCACTCAAAAATCCATGTATAACTTTTGATTGGCCTAAACTTAACTACTAATAGCCTGCTGTTGATAGGAAGCCATACCAATAACATAAATGGTTGACGCATTTTGTGTGTTATATGTATTACATACTGTATTCTTACAAGAAAATAAGCTAGAGAAAAGAAAGTGTTCTTAAGAAAATAAGAAAAATACAATACATTTATAGTACTATATAGTATTTATTGAAAAAATCCACTTGTAAGTGGGCCTGCACAGCTCAAACCCATGTTGCTCAAGTGTCAACTGTACATGTGCAACTGTAGGCATGCACACACACACACACCAGATTAAATGCAGTAATGTGGCTGGGACAGAAGTATTTTCAGTATAGTAAAGGAAAAACCCTTCTTCAATACAGGTATATTGCCAGATCTCAACAACAAACACAAATTCTTTTTTTGTTGATTGCACCTCATTTTCAGCGGCAATGGTTGTTCTATGCAAATATACTAAGGAAACTGTGTCAAGAAAATGTCTGATAACATCTGTCTGAAAACGTTCAGAGCATTCAACACTTGAATCTATGTGGAACAGAGAAAGTGTAAATGTTTCTGAATTATACTGAAAGCGTATGGAGACTGCCAAGTCTGACATGGCAGGCAGAATGTGAGGGAGATACACTCTGGAATATTCTTTCCCTAAGGATGAATGCTGCATAAAAAGACCTTTGAGGGAAATGTGTTAGCCATGCACCGGTGTTAGTGCTTTAATTTAGACTTTTTATTTTATGCTCAAACCCTGCAAAGTTTGCTCTTTCTCTGAATTGAAGAAGAGGGCTGAATGCAGTCAAAATAATATGAACAGAGAAGTTGGAGCCTCATGGTAACTGTCCTTCCAAAATGTACCATCTCTGTTATTACTAGGTTTATAAATAGTATAGTGCACATAAATAAGCCTTCCTCATGGAAAGAGAATACATTTTGGAAAACAGTGGGACCTGGATATATCCAAGTATATTCATTGCCAGCTGGGTGACTTCTGACCAGATGCACATTGAAAGATTATCACCCTTTTTAAACTCAAAACCTTTCTGAAGCTTCCTGATGAGATAACATGTTCTACCAGACCGCACCAACCTCTCCAGTCTAGCTTGCTGGCTTGGACTACACACTACACTAGAAGTTTAACTCTTATAGCCACGCCATACTAGTCTTATTTCAGTTCTCCGAACCTCAGCACTCCCCTAGCATTCTGAGGATAGGATACCGTGGAAATGTCAGGCAGCAACATGTGGAGAACAAACACTCGTTGTTGCACAAACACTGGCCTCCGATGGCTACAGTCACCTTTGGCAGAAGGGAGATTCCTGACACTGGCTTTATAGTAAACTTAATTAGTTTGAGACATGGAGGAGAGGGAGAATATAATAGATGTCTTCAGGTGGTTCTGACACAGCCATCTAAGAGCTCCGAGAATTTCAAATCACTTAAGTGCTTATGCACATGGAAGGGATGGAAGGATAAGCTCACAGAATTGTCATTTGAGATAAATATTAACGTTACCTTGTTTGAGATCACAGGAAAGAGTTAATGAACACTTAGGTTCCAAGTATGAAAGGATTATTAAAAGTTAAGGTGAAACAGACCATTGGTTTCTGCTCTTATGTGTCAAGATCTTGGATGTCATCACTCCCGTCTTTACACAAGAAAACACAGAACTGAAAGTCAATGACTCTAGTGGGAGCCACTGAAAGACTTAGGTTGCTGGGCAATTCAGCACCCCCAAATCGAAGAAAGAAAGGTGACTACACAGTCACAACCAACATGTGCCCACATGCAGTAGACACTGCTGGAGCCATAAACTGGTAGGTGCAATTAAATGGTAACTTTGGTGAATTGATGGCAGCTCAATGAGAATAGCTTAAGTGAGAAAGTTCTGGTACCCCTATTCTGAGGGGCATCCCGGTATTTTCGTGGATTTTAGTTTCAGGAAACCCAAGTTTTCAAGGTGAACTGCCAAGGCAGATTTCCTCCTGGCCCTGGCGGTGGTGAGAGAAGAGTAACCATTACAAAACATGATCAGAACATTCTCAAAAACTAACACCAACTCTCCAGGGGAAGCCCTTACCACATCATTACCTTACCCGAGAGAAAGGCATTTCTCTGACTCCAGTTCCCTCTAGCTCTCCAGGCTCACCTACAAGGGGAGAAAAATCTAAGAAACATTTGTGAAGGTCACATCACGGAAACACCATCCAACTAAAAGACTGACCTTTAATCTTAAGATTACAGAATGCCTCCCTTCCCCTAGTTTACCACCACACCAACAGGGCTTCAGTACATTAACCGGGGATTACACCTGAAAGAGCTGCAAAATACAAATTCTACCTAAAAGGAGTTCATAGCAAGGCCCAAAGTCAACAAGAAAGACAAAAACCAGAGGAAATGAAGGCTCTAGCACCACAGAGCAAGGTAAACATTAAACACAGCCTGGCTCCTAGTCAGATTTACATAAAACATCATGCTGAAGGCCTATTTATCTCAGTAAATAAATAAGAAATACAGATTTCTCATCAGAATTCACGCAAGACAAGTAATGAATATTTCAGAAATATTTAAAGTGTAAAAAGAGAAACAACCTACCGTCTAGAATTCTACATTCAATGAAATTGTCCTTTAACACTGAAGGAGAGAGAAAGACCTTCTCAGACAAAAACCGAGGATATTTATTACCAATAGACCTGTTTTGAAAGAAGTGAATAAAAGGCGGCATCCAAGAAGAAAAATGATGTAGGTTAGAAACTCAATTTTATAACAAAGGAAGAGCATTGGAGAAGGAATAAATGAGGCAAAATAACATCTTTTATTTTTCCAATCCTCGACTCATCTAAAAGATGTTTGTTTAGAGTGATACCAGCAACAGATATTGGCTGATTATCGCAACTAGCTAAATGACACAAAAGACAGCTCTGTAATAAAGGACAGGATGCAGGATGAAGGAATAGGGTACACTGTCATAAATTACCTGAACTAGATGTAAAGTGGCCTCGTATTGTTTGTGGTGCATTAAGATTAGCATAAATATAGACTGCAAATTCTAGGGAAACTACTAAAAATTTTAACAGAAATAAAACTGAGCTGCTAAGAGAAGAGATAAAATCAATCATGTAAAATGCTCAGTTAAAGTCAGAGAAGGTAAAAAAGAACATAGGGGAAGCAAAGGACATACACACTAAACAGAAGGTTACAAACATAAGTATTAAATTACTTAAAAAAACCCTTTGTTTATTTAAGTTAATTGATTTATTTTTTAATGTTCATTATTTATCTTTGAGAGAGAGAGACAGAGTATGAGCAGGGGAGGGGCAGAGAGAGAGACAGGGAGACACAGAATCAGAGGCAGGCCCCAAGCTTCGAGCTGTCAGCACAGAACCCGATGTGGGGCTTGAACTCACAAACCATGAGATCATGACCTGAGCCAAAATCAGACGCTCAATCACTCTACTGACTGAGCCACCCAGGCTCCCCATAAGAAATCCTTTAAATGTGAATACTCCACGATACCAACTAAAAGATAGATTTTCAAGGTGGATAATAAAAAATAAGACCTAACTATATGTTGACTACAAGGACCTTACTAAATATAAATACTCAATTAGTTTCAAAGCAAAGGGATGGAAAAAAGTATAGTGGGATAACACGAATATAAAGAAAGAGTGAGTAGTTAATTTCAGACAATTTTATTTCAAAAATAAAATGATTTTCATAAATAAAGAGTATTATATAGTGTTAAGATGTCAATTCTCCAGGAAGGCAATAATCTTAAATGTATATGTACCCAACATCAGATTGTTAAAATACATGAATTGAAAATTAAAAGGACTGCAGGTGGATAGACAATTCCACCATTCCAGCTGCAGATATCAGTGCCACATTTTCAGTACTGATAGATAAGACAGACAGGAAATACTTAAGGATATAATTGACTTGAACAATACTATCAATCAACTGTATCTGACATTTATACACTACTACCTGGAACAACAGCAGAATAAACATTTTTCTCAAGCTTGCATGGAACATTTATCAAGACAGACTTCATTCTAGGCCATAAAAACCACCTTACACATATTAAAAAACAGAAGTCATACAAAATGTGCTTCAGACCACAATAGAATTAAACCAAAAATCAATAACTGAAAGATAGCTAGAATAGCCCCAATTATTTAGAAATTAAGCAACATACTTAAGACAAGAGTCAAAGAATTCTCAAGAGAAATTTAAAAATATTTTGAACTAAATGAGAATACAACTTGTCAAAATTTGTGTGATGCACTGAAAGCAGTGCTTTCAGGGAAATTTATAGTACTGAATGAATTTATTAGTAAGAAAGTGCTAAAATCAATAATTTATATTTGTGCCTTAGGAAACTGGAGAAGGAAGATTAATTTATGCCTAAAGCAAGCAGAAGAAAAGACATGTTAAAAATCAGAGCAGAAATCAATGAAAATGAAAATAGGAAAACAACAGAGATATATCATTGAACCTCAAAGCTGGCTCTTTGAAAACACACACACACAATTATTAAGTCTCTATCTAGATTGCCAAGAAAAATAAAAAAGAACATACAAATAACCAAAACAAAAATATAAAAGAGTTTATCACTATGAATCCCATGGACATTAGAAGAATAATAAAGATCTAGTGTAAAGAAATTTATGTCCACAAATTTGATAACTCAGATGAATCGCTTGGAATTGCAATTGCCAATTGCTTGGAAAACACAAACTACCAAAGCTCACACAAGGAGAAATGGATCATCTGAAAAGATTTATATCTGGTAAAGAAATCAAAGAATTAATTTAAAATCTTCAAAAAGCAAAAAAGCACTAAACCCAGATGGTTTTAGTAGTAAATTCTACCAAATATTTAAGAAAGAACTGATACCAATTCTCCACAATCTCAACCAGAAAACAGAAGCAAAGTAAACACATACTAATATTCTAATGTTAATAGTGACACTAAAAGAAAGAAAAACTGCAAACCAGTATCTGTCATGAATACAGATGCAAAAATCTTCAACAAAATATTAGCAAACTGTATCCACCAATATATGAAAAGAACTACATATTATAACCAGTTGGGATTTATTACAGTTATGAGATTGATTCGACATTTGAAAATTAATAAATGGAATCTCCCTATCAACAGGCTGAAGACAATCATATGACTGCATTATTCGATACAGAAAAAAAGATATGACAAAGTTGAACACGCTTTCACGATAAAAGGTCTCAGAAACCTAGTATTTCAGGGGAACTCCTTCAGTTTGATGAGCGGTATCTCAAAAAGCTATAGCTAACATCACACTTAATGATGAGGAATTGAACATTTCCCCCTTGTGCTCATAGACAAAATAAGGATGTTCTCTCTCACCACTTCTATTTAACATTTTACTAGAATTCCAAATAACTATAATAAGATGAGACAGGAAAAGAATTCAGATTGGGACAGAAGGAATAAAACTATCTTTGCCCACTGATGACATGATTCTTTATGTATAAAACCCAAAGAATCAACAAAATAAAATTCCTAGCTCTAATAGCACATATAGCAATATTATTTCTTCAAATGTTTTGTGGCTTTTCTCCGTTTTGGGAACTCAAACATATGTTAGGGACACTTGGGTGGCTCAGTCAGTTAAGCAACCAACTCCTAATGTCGGCTCAGGTCATGATCTTGTGGTCATAAGATTGAGCTCCATGTTGGCCTGCTTGGGATTCTCTCTCCCTTTCTCTCTGCCCTTCCCCTGCTCGCTCTCTCTCTCTCTTTCTCTCTCTCAAAATAAATAAACTTAAAAAAATATGTTAAACTACTTTATATTTTCCTATATGTTGTTGAGGCATTATTTAATTTTTAAAGTTTTAATTTTTTTCTCTCTGTGCTAACCTGTCATCTAATTTTCACTATGTCTTCAAGTTTATTGAGCATTTTTATAAGTATCTTATAACATGTTATACTTATAAAGGACTTTTCAACTCCCATATTGTATTTTTCTTGTCCAGATATGATCTTTGGTTCATTTTTATGAATTCTCTCTTTTGACTTCAGGTTTACATTTCCTTTAAAACCTTAATTATGTTTGTAATTGCTGCTTTAGAGTCCTTCTCTACCGACTCCATCATGTCTGTCAAATTTGGTTCTTTCAATAGTCTAATTTTTCTTCTGGTTGTGGCTAAGATTTTTCTTGTTTTTCATAGTCTAGTAAATTTTAATTGAGTGCTGTTCATTTTGTTTGTTGCATTTTTGTCTGGAGTGTTTTGTCTTCCTTTAAAAAAATTATCTTCACAGTTAAATTATTTATTGAACAGCTCGGTCATTTTAAGGCTTATTTTTAAAGCTGTTTAAGGTGAGTCCACACTAGATTTACTATACGCATAAATCGGCCTTATTGCTGAGACGTGATTCTCCAGATTTCTCTACTGAATACCTTGATTGTTCAGTGAGGCACCTCCATTATGGCAGGTTGTAACTCAAACATCTTACAAGGCTGGGTGATATCTGGGAATTGCTTATCTTATAACTCACAATATACCTTGGCCTGGCTTCAAGGTATTCATCCTATACATGAACAAATTAATGTTCAGCAACAAACTCAAGTGGGCACTCTCTGAAGATTTCTGGCGCTCTTCTGCATACCTCTCTTCTCTTCAACACTATGTCTTTAAAATTTCAGCTACTAAGGCCTCATCAAAATGCAACTTCTATCCCTCCAATTCAGCAAAATCTACATGATTTGCTCTTATACTCTGATTCTGAAGGTGCCTCCATGAAAAATCTCAGGATGACTTATAAGCTTCTTGGTTTATTTTAATTTTCTCAGGGATCACAATCCTGCAGTAGCTGTTGTTCAATGTATAAAATCACCTGTCCAATTATTGTTTAGTTGTTTATGCCAGGAGGCAAAATCTGATACTGGCTACTCCAACATGAATACTTGTGATATTGCAGCTTTTCTGGCTCATTCTCCTCATTATAATCAGAAGAGCTGTCTCTAGAGTCTTTTTGCCTTCTAGCTAGATGTTAAACCCTTGCAAATATAAAAGGTTCCATGAAATTGTAAGTATTATTCCACTGGTAGTTGTACCATTCTTCTATAAGAGCTGTGGGTGGTTTCTTGCATGTCTCTGAGTGAGGGAGGTTTAATTCCTAAGTTCAATGTGTACCAAGTCATCAGATGAGACTTAGGGCATAGAGTAGTGGTTAGTACTGACCCTTGATCAAGCACAAAAACACTCTGAAGACCAGTGCTGAGTAAGTCTAAAATGCATTGTAGTATTCTACATAGTAATATTAAGGGGCATGGATACTCATTAATTTTTGGATTCACTGCTGCATGCTCATGTTGAGACATAATCTACTCTTTGGTGGCATAAAATCCATATTCAAATCGCATGGTCTAGAATAAGTGGTAATTTTTAAGGTGCAATACCCTTCACTTAGGTTATTCCCCATGAAAAAATCAGAGATAACATGACAAAATATAATGTATAATATTATAAGGCATAGAAAAGCATGCTAATATACCATGTCTTTCTCAGGTAATTGAAACATATGTCCTTGATTCACATTAGTATCACAGAGACCTTTTCTTCTTACATAGTAGTTCATTAAGTAATTCTGTAACAATGGGTAATTTAAAAAATACTCCAATATTTCTTGTTTAAGGACCTCAAAATGATTAAAGAAGAGTAGGATGAGTTTTTCCTCTACTAAGGAAGGGAAGATTGAGTTGGGAAATTCAATACAATGTCTACAGGCACAGTTCTACAGTAGCCTGTGGTGATTTCAGACTTGCAAATACCATTCATAATTATTCTGTTTTCCCTGAGCATGTCTGAAAGGTCAGAGACCTATGGTGTGCATTCCAATGGATTACTCTGCAGGTCTGGCCAACTTCTAAGAAGAAATAATTTAAGGGGAAAATAAAGAGAAATGATAAAACTAGGGACATACTTTTTAAGGGAACCATGTTAGGTAAAGTAAGACTCTGGTTATAAAATGTTTTGGTGCATGGAAACAAACAAAAATGAAAACACAATGTTCCAAAACCTTTGGGACACAGTAAAAGTGGTGTTAAAAGGGAAGTTAATAGCAATATAGGCCTAACTCAAGAAGTAAGAAAAATCACAAATAAACAACCTAATCTTACACCTAAAGGAGCTGGAAAAAGAACAACAAACAAAACCCCAAAACCAGCAGAAAGAAGGAAATAATGAAGATTAGAGCAGAAATAAATGATATAAAAACTAAAAAAACAATAGAACAGGTTAATGAAACCAGGAGCTGGTTATTTCAAAAGATCAACAAAATTGATAAACCTCTAGCCAGACTCAAGACGGAAGGAAGGAAGGAAGGAAGGAAGGAAGGAAGGAAGGAAGGAAGGAAGGGAGGGAGGAAGGGAGGGAGGAAGGGAGAAAGGAAGGAAAGGAAGGAAAGAAGGAAGGAAGAAATCAAACAAAATCACACATGAAAGAAGAGAAATAACAAACACCACAGAAATACAAACAATTATAAAAGAATATTATGAAAAACTATACACCAACAAATTGGACAACCTAGGACAAATGGATAAATTCCTAGAAACATATAACATACCAAAACTGAACCAAAAGAAACACAAAGTTTGAACAGGACAATAACCAGCAAGGAGATTGAATCAGTAATCACAAAACTCCAAACAAACAGAAGTCCAGGACCAGAAAGCTTCACAGGTGAATTCTACCAAACATTTAAAGATAAGTTAACACCTATTCTCCTCAAACTATTCCAAAAAATAGAAGAAAGAAAATTTCCAAATTCATTGTATAAGGCCAGTATCACCCTGGTACCCAAACCAGATAAACACACCACAAAAAAAGAGAACTACAGGCCAGTATCTCTGATGAATATAGATGTAAAAATCTACAACAAAATACTAGCTAACCGAATCCAATAAGACATTAAAAAAAATCATTCACCATGATCAAGTGGGATTTATTCCTGGGATGCAAGGGTGGTTCAATATTTGCAAATCAATCAACATGATATAACCCATTAATAAAAGAAAGGATAAGAACTAAATGATCCTCTCAACTGACACAGAAAAAGCATTTGACAAAATACAGCAACCATTCATTAAAAAAGCCCTCAACAAAGTAGGTTTAGAGGGAACATCCCTCAACATAATACAGGCCATATATGAAAGACCCACAGCTAATATCATCCTCAATGGAGAAAAACTGAGAGCTTTACCTCTAAGGTCAGGAACAAGACAGGGACATCCACTCTCACAACTTTTATTCAACATAGTACTGGAGGTCCTAGCTTCAGCAATAAGACAACAAAAAGAAATAAATAAGGAAGAAGTAAAATTCTTTCACTATTTGTGGATGACATACTTATAGAGAAAACCCAAAAGACTCCACCAAAAAACTATCAGAACTGATAAATGAATTCAGTAAAGGTGCAGGATACAAAAATCAATATGCAGAAAACTGTTGTGTTTCTATACATTAATAATAAAGCAGCAGAAAGAGAAATTATACTTGCACCAAAAATAATAATATATCTAGGAATAAAACTAACTAAACAGGTGAAAGACATGTACTCTGAAAACTACAAAACACTGATGAAAGAAATTTAAGATGACACAAAGAATAGAAAGACATTCTATGCTCATGGATTAGAAAAACAAACACTGCTAAAATGGCCATACTACCCAAAGCAATCTACAGATTTAATGCAATCCCTATCAAAATGCCAACAGCATTTTTCACAGAACTAGACCAATCCTAAAACTTACACAGAACCACAGAAGACCTCAAATAGCAAAGCAATTTTGGAAAAGCAAAGCCAAGTGGAGGTATCACAACTCCCAACTTCAAGTTATATTACAAAGCTGTGGTAATAAAAACAGTACGATACTGGCATAAAAACAGGCATATAGATCAATGGAACAAAATAGAAAACCCAGAAATAAACTCATAATTATATGGTTAATTAATCTTTGACAAAGCAGGAAAGAATATCCAATGGGAAAAAGATAATCCCTTCAACAAATGGTGTTCGGAAAACTTAGTTGGCTACATGCAAAAGAATGAAACTGGACCACTTTCTTATTTCACACAAAAATAAATTCAAAATGGATTAAAGACTTAAATGTGAGACCTGAAACCATAAAAATCCTAGAAGAGAGAATAGGCAGTAATGTTTCCTATATCAGCCATAGCAACATTTTTCTAGATAGGTCTTCTGAGACAAGGGAATAAAAGTAAAAATAAACTATTGAGACTACATTAAAATAAAAAGCTTCTGTACAGAGAAGGAAACAATCAACAAAACTAAAAGGCAATCTACTGAATGGGAGAAGATATTTGCAAATGACACATCCAAATGGGGCACCTGGGAGGCTAAGGTGGTTAGGCGTCCAACTCTTGATTTCAGCTAAGGTCATGATGTCATGGTTTGTGAGTTTGAGCTCCCTGTCAGGGTCTGCACTGACAGTGAGGAAGCTTCTTGAGATTCTCTCTCTCTCCCTCTCTCTCTACTCCTTCCCCATTCTCTCTCCCTCTCTCTCTTTCTCAAAAATGAATACATAAACATTAAACGACATATCCAAGGGGTGCCTGGGTGGCTTAGTTGGTTAAGTGTCTGACTTTGGCTCAGGTCATGATCTCATGGTTTGTGGGTTCGAGCCCTGCATTGGACTCTGTGCTGACAGCTAAAAGTCTGGAGCCTGCTTCAGATTCTGTGTCTCCCTCACTCTCTGTCCCTCTCCTGCTCACACTCTGTCTCTCTCTCTCAAAAATAAACACTAAAAAATTTTTTAAAATGACATATCCAATAAAGTGTTGGTATTCAAAATATATGAAGAACTTATACAATTCAACTCCCCAAAACTAATCCAATTAAAAATGGGCAGAAGACATGAACACACATTTCTCTAAAGAAGACATCCAGATAGCCAACAGACTGATAAAAAGATGATCAACATCACTCATCATGAGTGAAATGCAAATCAAAACTACAATGAAATACCACCTCACACCTGTCAGACAGGCTGAAATCAAAATCATAAGAATAACAAGTGTTGGTGAGGATATGGAGAAAAAGGAACCCTCCTGCACTGTTGGTGGGAATGCAAACTGGTACAGCCACTCTGGAAAAGAGTATGGAGGTTTCTTTAAAAATTAAAAATAGAATTACCCTATAATTCAGGAGTCACATAACTGGGTATTAACCTAAAAATTACCAAACACTAAAAAAAATACCAAAACACTAATTCAGAGGGATATATGCACCTCTATGTTTACAGCATCATTATTTACAATAGCCAAACTATGGAAGCAATCCAAGGGTCCACTGATAGATGAATGGATAAAGATGTGGAATACATACACACACACACACACACACACACACACACACACACACACAAATGGAATATTACTCAGTCATAAAAAATCAAATCTTGCCATTTGTAACAACATGGATGGAGCTAGAGAGTATAATGCTAAGCAAAATAAGTCAGTCAGAAAGACAGATAACATGATTCCATTCATAAATGGAATTCAAGAAATAAAACAAAAGAGTATAGGAAAAAAAAGAGAGAAACCAAGAAACAGACTCTTAACTATGGAGAACAAGCTGGTGGTTACCAGAAGGGAGGCAGGTGGAGGGATAGGTGAAATAGGTGATGGGGATTAAGGAGTATGCTTGTCCTGAGGAGCACTGGGTGATGTATGGGATTGTTGAATCAATATATTATATACCTGAAACTAATATAACACTGTATGTTAAGTATACTGGAATTAAAATTTATAAAGAATAAAAAAAATGTTTCTATTGCTTATTTCATTTAGCATAAATTACCTATCATATATCAAACAACCTATGTTAACAACATTTTATTTGTATTTCATTATATGGGTGTAGTCTTTAGTGCAAGTTAATTAACTTTCCTTTTTTTTATAAACCTCTGTCAATTGTTCTCAGAGGATGTCAAAAAGATAATTAAGCATTCTCTAAGGCACTTTCACAGTCTTTATTACCACTGATTGCTACTTAGCAGAAATTCATTTTTTCCAAGTAATTAGAATTAAAAAAATTTTTTTTGAATGTTTATTTATTTTTGAGACAGAGAGAGACAGAGCATGAGCAGGGGAGGGACAGAGAGAGAGGGAGACACAGAATCCAAAGCAGGCTCCAGGCTCTGAGCTGTGAGCACAGAGCCTGACATGGGCTTGAACCCACCAACTGTGAGATCATGACCTCAGCCGAAATCAAGAGACAGATGCTTAACTGACTGAGCCACCCAGGCTCCCCCAGGTAATTAGAATATTTTTAAAAAGTCTTTGTTAGTTTTGAGTATGATAAAATCAATTACTATAGCAACCATGCTTTTTAGACACAAGCTGGAGTTACAGCAAACACAGGACGTCATTTGTTTCACTTTGTTATATTTGGTCTATCTATCAATAGGCTTAAATACATGAAATTCAGAGTGTTTCCCTACCATTCACATTTCAGAATTCAGAACTTCAAATTCAATACTGGTTACTATAAATTTTCAACACAAGTCGGTTCAGCTTGAGCTCCAGGCATAGGAGAGAAAATAGTGGCCACAGGAAAAAAAAAAGTGTTAATATTTTTATTTTGAATTACATACAGGCAGCATTTAACTGTGGAGTGGAATTTGTAATACATTTATATTATTCATGATCCTGTCTCTAATGAACATTCTAAATGACTGAATAAAAATGTCAGCTCACTTAGAAGAAATTTTTGTAATTAGGAACCACAAGAACATTTAAAGAAAGTCGAAGTGCCCCTTTAGCTATTTCCAAGCCAAATCAAGAACAGACTTCTTAATTCCCCATTTTTTTTTTCTTATTTAATCTGGCAGTCCCTCTCTTTGAATGCAAAGATTCTTTCATTCATTCATTTAACAGACACTAGAGTAGTCTGCCTCTCCCTGGGAAATTTTGATACAGAAAGTAACACATGTTTGAGGAAACATCTGCCCCACGCTTTAACGTTTATTTATTTTTGAGACAGAGAGAGACAGAGCATGAACGGGGGAGGGTCAGAGAGAGGGAGACACAGAATCCGAAACAGGCTCCAGGCTCCGAGCCGTCAGCCCAGAGCCCGACGTGGGGCTTGAACTCACCGACCGCGAGATCATGACTTGAGCCGAAGTTGGCCGCTTAACCGACTGAGCCACCCAGGTGCCCCTGCCCCACACTTTAAAATCTAGACATAGGAAGCAGAAGGTATGTTTTCCAACCTGAAGAAAGGTGATGTGAACAGCTTGAGAACCACTCCTCACAAAGTCAATGTCCCAGCACATGCTGTTATGGTGGATACATCACGCGGCTTCACACCTTGGTGCTTTTGCCCAACTGCTCCCTTCACTTGGCAGGCCTTTGTCAATCTGCATCACATCACATCTGCCTGGTAAGCACAGTCATTGTTTACCATTGAGTCCAAGCTCACCTCATTTATTAAGTCCTCGCTGAACATTTCCTAATCTCAGTCCAATTGGCAATTCTATTGTTTGTTGTTGTTCTTTTTTTCTTTGTCTGCACAGTAAGGGCATGGCATATGTCTTTGCCTTGTCAAATAAATTCATGTATTTTTTATTTACACAAATACACACATCAGAAATGTAAACTTCCACTCATCAGCACTCTTTTCTGTAGTCATGTTATGTAGTGCTGAAGAGTAGATGTTCTGAGTTGGACCAATTTTGTTCAAATTTCAGCTTAATCATTTACTGTTGTAGAACACACAACTTATAATTTATTTAACTTGACTGTGCCTCTGTTTTCCCATTTAGAGATTGGGGATAACAGTAGCTATGCTATGAGGTAACTGAAACATTAAATTAAATATGTATAAAGCACATTGTAAGCATTCAATATGCATCAGCTATCGAGTAAAGAAAGTCTGCATATCCACATCCACAGGCAAATTCAGAGAGAGGAAAAGAGACTCATGGAGAGTCCTTTGAGAACTCTTCTGGTTGCTCCAGAAAATTAACTCATCCTAAGAGCAGTTGGGGCAATGTTACCTAAATAGGCTACTTTTCGAAAGAACAAAGCCATGAGGCATCAGATTATTTTCTGGCAGCAATGCAGCACCACACATTTATGTTTAATTAAGTAATTGGTATTTGGGAGGACACCAGGAATCAGATCCCTTCATAGACACACAGATACATGAGTTTAAATTGGTACAAAATTCTGGATGATGGTTTGTCAACATCCTTGAAGATTTGCATACGCGTTACCAAGAAGTTGCACTTTTAGAAATATATCCTGATAAAATCATCAGTCATATATGCAAATACATATGAAATAATACTAGAGTTTCATATGTATAAAGAAATAAAAGTATACAATGTCAAATAAGGTTAATATTAAAATTTTCCAACAATAGGGTTACTTTGTTTCCATATTACATAATCAATAAAATTACACTGTAGAATAATATATAACATAAAGGATGTTCATAAAGTATTATGCTACAGTCATGTATTGTATACATACGAAGTAGAAAAGAATTAAAGATTTATCTATATGTCTAGTTCATAAATTAAATACACACACACACACACACACACACACACACACACACACCTATCTCAAAGGGGTCTGGACAGATCTGTGCCAAAACCACTACTGACAATGATTATCAGTAGGGAGTGTCATGCTTATCTCTATTTTCTAAGTTTTGTACAATTTCTATGACCTTTGTGAAGAAAACAATTAACATCTGGAATTTGACCTGTGCTTCCTTTCTCTTTGGTAATGCTGCTTAAGTCAGGATCCTAAAACTTCTTAAAAGGCTCACATAATTTATTCCTCAGTCCTTATTAGGGGTGTGAATCTTTCAGTGGAACTTTCTTTGTAGGAGTCCTTTGTGGAACAGGAGTAAAGGATCATGAGGAAGTGAATCTTTTAAGAATAGTTCTGTCTCCTTTTGCAAATATTAATCTGGCTAGGTGGATGCCAGGTGACTTTCCATAGGCACAAATAAATTAAAAATGGCCTGCCTGGGACCAGGGATCTGGGAGAAAAGGTCCAGTTTGGAAGAAAGATAATGTTGGCCAATGGCTCCTTTGGGTTGTGCCCTCTAACTCTGTGGTAAATTTGATGGCCTATAAATAATGTAGCCTATAAATAAATGTTTTAGCTTATTTCAATGCTTGTACCTATAATCAAAAGTGAATCATTTAAAAAAGTATTTACCTCTGAGTAAAAATTAAAGAGAGTATCAGCATTTTTTCTAGTAGGAACAAAAAGATAACTTTCTACTCTAAAAAGTCTTACATCTATAAAACGCTGCAGGTAAATAAGAGCCAACATAGTCATCTGATGAAGTGATAAAATTTGCCCTTTGATTTTTATGCTATGGTGTCTAATCTCTATAGGACAAAAAAAGGTCACTGCACAAAAGAATGCCATGGCAGATTTTTATTAAAGACTACACAGTAAATTATAGCAATTATATAAAATATAAATGATGAATATATATTAACTATCATTTATTGCTTATCTACTTGTGTCAGATGCTTTATATGATATCCATTCATCCATCCTACAGTGTATATTGAATATCTACTGAGGAGATGCCATTAACAACATAGAAATGACTTCTGCTCTCATAAGCAGACTAATGAAGGGGAGAGGCATTAAACAATAATCACCATTAATCAATTTCCATTGTGGTCAAAACCATAAAGGATAAATCAGATGATAAGGGAATACTTTGCTGAAGAAGTGATATTAAAACTGTGAGCTACAGGATGCCAGGTGAAGTGGTGATGAGGGACAGAGAGACATTCCACGTAAAGAGTATGGCATGTGGTACCCTGAAAGTCAGGTATTATTTCCATTTTACAGAGCAAAACAGATACCTGGAAACTTGGAGATTTAAGTGAATGTCTAGGTCCCATAATGGGCAAATGTAAGAGCCCAAATTTGGAGCTAGATCTACCTGGCATCAGAATCCACCTTTTGAAATTATTTTATAACTGGTTGATTTGATCTTATTTTGTTTGTTCACTCAGTTGCTGCTCCAGTACTGTTTTTTTTTTAACGTATGAGGGTTTGCTTTTATTGACTTCTGATTTACTTCTTATGTGAAAATCAGGATAATTCTAATGCTTTACTAACATTTAAATTAATTAATCCAAAAGATACATCTTTGGATGTCAGTTTAGGGTAATTACATCATCAGAAACAAGAAGTATTTCAAAAGATTTAAACAGGCCCTAAATTCTATAGCCCATTTTCAATAACCAGGCAGATATATCTCCTATTTTATTGAGATATGTAAGGCAAATAGTCTTAAGTGGAAAATACAAAAGTTTTATTCAGATATCATTTTTTTTTACATTTTATTTATTTTTGAGAGAGAGAGAGAGAGAGAGACAGAGCACAAGTGGGGGAGAGGCAGAGAGAGAGAGAGAGAGATACAGCATCTGAAGTAGGCTCCAGGCTCTGAGCTGTCAGCAGAGCTTGACACGGGGCTCGAACTCACAAACTGTGAGATCATGACCTGAGCCAAAGTCGGACACTTAACCGAGTGAGCCACCCAGGCGCCCCAGTCCAAAGTTTCATCATACTGGTTACTGACAAAACATTAAAATGTGACTAAAAAATTCATTTCAATATATTTTGCATCAAAGAAAGACTCCAAAAAACATAACCAATGCTTGTCAATAAGTGTAGGATCAGGTTATGTTTCTGGTCATACTTTCACTGTGGTAATGTCATCTTCGTCAGTATTACTAAAACTAGCTAATACCAATAAAACGGCATTCTCAGTCATCATCCAAAAATTTCTCCAGAATACAAAAGAGGCAGATGTACTTTTTGGAAAATTAGCAGAGAATGTGTGAAATTTTCATGAGAGTTCATCTGCACCCCCTGGTACGTGACTCTTCTGTTAGTACAGTATTACATTCCCAGGGTGTCACCCTATACTTCTGGCTGCTTTCTGTTGGTAGAGTCTAATACTAGAAAATAAAAATTCTGACAAAAATAAAGTCCTGGAACTTGGCTGCTAACATTATACTTTTACAGAAAGATACTCATTTAGGTAACAGAAATCCTAACTTTGGGCCCAATTCTGCATTGATATCCACACTGGGAGTTACTGATGCTTTTAGAATCATTCCCTGAGAACTGGATCTGCAAAGAAAAAGATTAAATTCTACTCAGATACAAAGCCTGTTCTTTGATTACAGTGTTCAGTTTTTCAAGCACGTGGAGGAACAGCATTATTGTTTCTAATATTGCTATTGCCTATTCCTTTGCATTCCTTCCTCTGCATTGTACTAGCAAAGTTTTTGCATCTCAACATTTTTAAAGGTAGACCACGTCTGAGTCCCAGTTTTAAGTCACATAATCATGTAAACTTTGAAATGCATTAACTAATACTCACTAACTTACTAATTCCTAGTAAGTACACTCAACGTCAATCATTTTGGTCTGACTCACTATTAAATTGTATTCTCTTTTGTCTAATACCCTGGAATCAAGCCCCAGGCATATTTCTCTATGTCTTTGCAATGCTTTCGTTGTGCTATCTGTTTTTTCCTGACTTCCTATTCTCCTAGGCATGCTGAAATAGACATCAGTGCCAGTCCAGTAAGACCCTCCCCTTAGTCGTTAGGTCCAGGATATAGGTCCCTTTCTCAGGAGCTAGAGCTAGCCAAACAGAATTAACTCCCTTCTCTGAGGTCTGAGTTTCAGTTTGGTTTCCCTTTCCCTGTGATAATACATACTTCCATCTAATAGATGTATTGTCATATCTTATTTTTTTCATATTATCTAGTTTACAGTTCTGTATACCGAGCTTACAATTCTTTACGTTAAATTCTCTGTTAATGTTGCCATATCTTAATTATTTTTTTAAATATTGTTATCTGGTCTATGCTTCTGTATACCAAGCCAGCAATTCTTTATGTTAAATTCTCTGTTAAAATAACTGCTGCAAGTCCTGTTTTCTGAGTAGACACTGGCTGATACAGAAATTTTTATTAGGAGTAGCCCCAGGAAACGGTCCCTCAACAATGGGATTTGAGAATTGGCCTGCTCATGCCTGGAAGCTTGAACACATCCTATGTTGCTTGCTAATGGGAAATGGGATTCTACTTAGTTATAGGATGCCTCAGAAACAGGAATAATTGTTTGTGGCTAATTTTAATGAAGTGCCTTCTCAGGCAAGTATCTTGGGGACCATGAGGTTTCTGCACTGAAGCTTCTCAATAATGTTGACTAAAAAAAAGGTGACATGGGATTAATGTCGGGCTGGTAAATGTTTAACAACTGATTCCCCCAAAAAATCTTGTCTGTAGTCATGGCCAATTTCCTTGGTGAAAATATTCCCACCATGGTCAATATCAAGCTATGAATGTGGTGTCACTGAAGACGAAGTTGGGAAGAGATGCACACATCATCTTCTGCTAGCTGGTATCCATGGTGTGGATTTTTCTCACTGCACTGGAATTCTTACAAAAAACAATCAATTGTTTGTAAACTCAAGTTTGTAAACTCTTAGGCCAAGTTATGATCAGAATTCTATAGCAGACTTTTAAGAATCTCTTGTTTATGAAGCTACAGGGAAAATTCTTCTGAAAAACTAACATAGACTTTAGTCATGAAGGTACAGTTCTGCACAGTTGTGTCAAATTTGTTTTTAATATGAAAATGAGGATTATCATTGGGAAAATGTGGGACCCTGAGGCTTGGAACAGGAATATCTGTGTAGACTGGTAGAAATTAGGTCACACTAATACTCCCTTGCAAGTGAGAACAACCTGTCCTCCTGTTTCTGAGAAAATTAGTCCCCTCTTGTTTGAATATCTTATCTTAAATAAAATAGTCATGAATATTATCACCTTGGACCTTTTGCCTTCCTCCATCATGCTTCTTGGAACATGGTGGTGCTGTGACTCCAATAGCTGATTTTTTTTCCTTAGGAGAAAGAACACTTTTACATACTGGTTCTTAAAGCATGTTTCTAGGAACAGTTGCATCTGTATCACCAGAAAACTTGTTAGAAATGCAAATTATTGGGTCCTACTCTAGGCCTATTGAATCAGAAACTCTGGGGACAGGCTCAGCAGTTTGTTTAAAAAGCCACCCAGGAAATTTTGATTCATGCTCAAGTTTCAAAACCACTGCTTAAATTCTACACGGAGCAGCTCACAACTTTATTTCCTAGGTTAGGGGGGAAACTTAAGCATCGGTAAAATTGTGTTTTAAAAAACTTATGTTTTGTTCTTCTAAAACCTCACATATACATTTCATATACTATAGGCAAATGCAATATTTAGTGAGGGGTATCATTCTCCCTTTTATTTTATAAAAATACATGTAATGAGGGCGCCTGGGTGGCTCAGTCGGTTAAGCATCTGACCAGCTGAGGTCATGATCTCGCGGTCCGTGAGTTCGAGCCCGCATCGGGCTCTGTGCTGACAGCTCAGAGCCTGGAGTCTATTTCAGATTCTGTGTCTCCCTCTCTCTCTGGCCCTCCCCCTGTTCATGCTCTGTCTCTGTCTCAAAAATAAATAAACGTTAAAAACATTAAAAAATATATATGTAATAGAATTTATATATTTATATATTTGCCATATCAAGGGAGTAAGTATTTATGAGATATATTGTATGTACTCACTCAAGTCCTAGGCACTATGGGACAGAATAAGAATGTATCTTCCCTGAGAAAGACATCAAAATGACATTCCATTTATCATTTGTGGTGATTAAGATAAATCTTCTTTAGTTTTACTCTAGCAAGCTCCATTGATTAAAGATCTCACAATCTTATTAAGGAAATGAGGCTTATAAAGTAGAAACAATTAGTAATTAGTACAAAATAATTTCTAGTCAAGTGACATCTTGTATAGTATAAATCATGAATGCTTCATTTGTTAGAATAGAGGAATTATTGTGAGTTAAAAGAATAGGAAGCCTTCATTGGAAACATGTGAAATGAGGCTCACCCATGAGCAAAATTTTGTTAGAAAGGATAGTCTTGAGGGTTTAGTTATGGAAGAGCATATAAGTATAATGGCAAAAAGGTGGAAATGAGCATATGGGCAAGGCAACAAGATAGGTATCTAGAGTAGTTGAAGAAATAGTTTAATTACACGTGTTTTTATATTAAATATTAATATAATTGAGGCATATTTATATTAGCAATTTAACCTCTTTTAACACTGTATAGCCCATACCTCTAGAAGATTTGAAAATGTGACCTGAAATGAATGGACATATGCTATTTTACCTGAGGCTAGTGAAGGGCAGTTAAGTCTAGTCAGGAAAGTGGAACAAGAAGAGAAAGTATGGGGGGCATAGTGAAGAAACATACCATTTGATTCTGGATTTGACCAACAAGAGGTATATCTAAAACATGAGAATAGCTTTAGGAGAGAAGAAAACAGTGTGGCAAAATCATATACTGCTGGGACCAGACAAAATCAATCAATGCATTATCATCCCATACCCTTTGTCATTTGTCCATCAAAGAGTGGGCTCCCCTTACCTACCATATTGGTCCTTTTGAATTTCATGTTGCAGACTGAAAGGAGAAGGGGGTTATAAAAGACAAGACATGGGAAGAATTGCACTGGGGAAGAAATTTCAGGAATGGTGGATATAAGCCATGAGGTATAAGGGATTTAAATGAAAAAGAAAAGAGAAAGCTAAGTATTGCCATGGCCTATGTATACCACTCACTGTATGGGAAAACTATAAAGAATAGTTGAGTTATTTCATAGCTGCTTACACTTACTGGCTTGGGTATTCTTTGCTCTGAGATTGGACCATATGACCCATGATATCAACTTAGTTACAGTGAGCATCAAGCTTACACTATAGTATTTGCTACAAAAGAAATGCATCTCGTAAGTACATCATGAGTTAGGGGCGCCTGGGTGGCTCAGTCAGTTGAAAATATGACTGTTGGTTTAGGCTCAGGTCATGATCTCGCAGTCTGTGAGTTGGAGCCCCATGTCAGACTTCATGCTGGCAATGCCAAACCTGCTCTTTGGATTCTTATTCTCTCTCTCTCTCTCTCTCTCTCTCTCTCTCTGCCCCCTGCATTCATGCATGTGTGCATCCTCTCTCAAAATGAATAAACTTTAAAAAAAAGTACATCATGAGTTAAAACACTAAGCAACGTTGCTCTTCAGCTTGTTCATACCTCTAATGTCTGAAGAGGACCACAGTCTCCATGACTTCCAAAGAGCCACCCACTGCTTTCCCAACCGCTCTGCCCTAGAACTGTCTCTATACTGAGAAGGGAGAGGGAATGATGATGGGCATAAGTGTCCCTGATCCATTTGAGACAAATCTAGAACAGCCTCCAGATAAGCCCGCTATAATGAGTCATGTCATCCAGACAGGGACCCTGAAATAAATCACAGTAACTTTAATCACCACTGACATTACTATTATTTTTGTAGAAAGTACATTTGTGGTTCTTCGAGAGGAGAAAAATAATTTTCTTTATGGAATCATCCACAAGTCACCAGTAGTTTTCCGAGTAAATAACTATAATAATAACAACAAGAACTAATGCTTATACTACGTGCCAGGAGCTATTCTAAGTGCTTTGCACGTTTTACATGTAAAATGATCCTCAGGGGAAGGGTTCTAATATTATCATCACTAATTCCAGCTAGTGAATGGTATACGCAGATTGACCATCAGGTCATCTACTGCAGATTCCTTGTTCTAAATATTAAAATAAATTTTAATTGATGAATGATATATCTGAAAAGATTCCTCACAAAATAACTGCAAATAAGTCATCCAGAAGAGATGGTCATTGTTTTCTACTCAAAAGCACTTATTTACTTACTTACTTACTTATTTGAGGGAGAGATACAAACTGTGAGTGTGGGATGGGCAGAGAGGGAGACACAGAATTTGAAGCAGACTCCAGGCTCTGAGCCATCAGCACAGAGCCCGAAGCAGGGCTTGAACCCATGAACCACGAGATCATGATTCAAGCTGAAGTTGGATGCTTAACCACCCAGGCGCCCAAAAGTTTTAAGAATAGAAAATATTTTTACTTCCCTTTATAAGTGCACCCTAATATTTGCAACACTGTTACAAATGAAGTCTCATATATCAAATCCAGTGGCCCTCCACCAGGAAAGATTTTATCCCCTGGGGACATTTAGCGACATGTGGAGACATTGTTGGTTGTCAAAATCAAGGGTTGCTGCTAGCATGTAATGAGTTAAGGCCAAGGATGCTACTAACCATTCTACAAAGGACCGGACAATCCCCTCAAAAAAGAATTATCCCGATTGAAATGTCAATAGTGCTGAGGTTGAGAATTCATGATGTAATCTATAACTGTTCTCTTTACATTACTGTTAAAATAAGAGAATTAATTTCAGTAAGTACTTACTGATGTCTTTCACCTTCTACATTTAGATTATCACATGCCTTCAGGACTCCATTTATCAAATTATATCCTGAATCCTGACATTTATCACTAAACTTTAGGTCAAGCCATCATTTCTGCCTCCATTCTTGTTCCTCCTACATTTCTTTAGTACAGTATAACTTCTCTAAAGCCTATAGAAAACCATGACCCTCTGGTATGCATCCTCCAGTGGTTTCCCTTATGATATAAAATCAGACCTAAACTGCAAACTAAGACCTGCAATATGCCACAGGATTCGGCTGCTGCCTAAGCTCAGTTCTTATTACCCAAAGTGCTTTATTTTTCACTTTTTTCCAGGCACTTGGCTTTCCATATGCCAAGCTCACCCCCGTCTCATAGCTCTGTACTTGCATTTCCTCTGACTAGAATGTTCTTTCTCTTGAGTTTGACATAATTTTTCTTGTTTTTTAGGATCCAGCTCAAATGAAAGTTTCTCTAAGAGGCCTTATCCCTGACCCATGACTGATTTTCCTATTAGTATTTATCATTTTCTGAAATGATCTTCTGTCTTTATGTCTCAGTGTTCTATATTAGTTACAAAAGTATAAGCCTCATGAAGAAGGGGCTCTGTCCTACAAAGTCTCTTGCATTCCTCATGCCTAGAACAATGCCTGACATGTAATAGATGATTAATAAATATTTATTGAATAACGAGTGAATTATTGAAAGAAGAAATAAAATCTAAAGGCTAGGGATTTGCTTAATGCTATGGATTCAACAAGGTAAACACTGTATCTATCCTCCAGTCTTAGAGTATAGTCACTTTCTCTTCAAGGAAGTAAAGGATAAAATGAAACTCAAAGAACAGGAATGAGCTATCTAGGTGGAGAGTGAGGAAAAGAGCTTCCAGGGTAAATAAACTATGAAACACTGAGGCTCAGGGTTAAGAGGGAGCTAAGCCTGTTGTAGGAATAGCATGGCTGTTCTGGAAACAGGCACAGAAGAATGAGGCTTGAGGCTGGAGGGTAGAAAGGCACATCACAAAGACCTTATAGATATTAAGAATGTGGACTTTATCAGGCGTGAATGGAGGGCTGCAGAAAGGCTTTCTTTACATCAGTAGGTAATGCTATCATATTACACAGTGATCAAAGCATGCAACCTGAATTAATCAAGGCTGCAGCTAAACCACATTTGCATAAGCAGTGAGATCATAATTTGGGTAAATAGAGAGTGGGTGATGAACGGAGGGTTCCTGCTAATGTTTATAATCCAACATTCAGGACTGTCAATCCAACATCTCAGTGCCAGTCAAACCCTGAATCAAATGACACTCTTCTGCAACATATTAAACATTTCACAAATGGCAGAAGACATGCTTTTTGACTAGTGAAATCACTTCAGTTGTGAACCCTTTCAGAATTTTCCATTTTTAATAAATTGATTTAATTTTTCTGTTCTATTCATGTGCAGATCTGCTAAATTATGGTTTACAAAAAAGTAAAGTGGTCAGATTCAATCAGACCATTCATTCATACCAGCCAGGGCTCTCAGTAATTACATTTATCTGAGATAATTTTAATTTGCCTTCCATTTACATAATGAAATCATTTTGTATCACTCTACCAAGAGTTCAGGAGGAATATTTTAAAATATCAATATTGTGTTTGTTTCATTTAACAATATTTATATATATTTTACTATGGGCAGGGTGATCTTGCTATAGTCACATTAAACAGAAAGATCATTATTGTTTGCAAAGCACAAATCTAAACAGTAATTTGGAGGTCTATGAAAAAAATAATCCAGATAATTCAGGACCCAGTGTGATTTTGCGGAGGGGGGAATGTATAATCAGACTGAACCACCCTCACACAAATATTAATAAATAATTTTATTTTCAATTTGTATTTTATAAACCAAAATTAGTGAAAAATTATTTATGTGTGAATACATTTTAAAAAAATGGCTTATACTGAATCCAGGAGTTCCTGTAGCTGTAACAGTTCAGCTATAAGCTAACAGTTACAAATAACTATAACCCACCACAAATAATTTGGTTGTTAAATTTGACCATTGGGCAATTTATTTAAATGTCTATGAAATTTCATATTGAAAATTGACTCCACTTTGATTACGTTCTCACTCTAGTTAGCAACATTTCGTACTTACAGAATCAAGCTTACTGTCATTTTCCCCCTTTCATATGTATGCTATTCAGTCGTTTTTATTACATGGACACTTGTGATTCCCCAATGATTAGCTTTTGTAAAAACATGAGTGCTTTGTACATAAATAATTTATATTCACATATTGTTCCACCTATCAATTTTACTGTCATTGGATTATGAACAATTTAAGGTATATCATTATTAATATTAAAATAATGTGAAACTAAGATAGGAGTTTGTTTTATATTAATGAAGCCCTTATAAAAACTATTTTTCCACTGTCAAATTGGTAATGTGGAAATGTAAATATCCTTCTCCAAAAATTCACAAACTTGAATACATGGTGACATTAGGATTTTAACAGATGATTAAAAAAAAAACTTCTGCTAAAACTATATATTTAACAAAGTTTTAAACCCTGAAAAAAGTTTAGATTTTAAATTAAGCAGATGTAAGAAATAAACTGAAAGAGAACAAAATAAAATGAAAACTTCCAAAATTTCAAACTCAGCAAAATGTGTATGTATTTTTTTCATTTACCTCTCCAAATAAATGAATAAGAAATTACTTATTTGGAACTGTATTTAAAGAATAACATCATGGGGATTTTAACAAGATAACGGCCATGATACCTACTTAAGATTGATTTATTATAATATGTAGAAGATAAAATTATATAATGCAGTATATTACTATTTAGAACTAATGTTGCATTTCATAAAGAGATTTACAAAAATAATGAATTGTCAAGTCTGATTTTTCTCAGCAACCAAAGAATATGGGCAACATGATTCAATTATATAAAAAGACATAATGTAGACATACATCTCATGATTAAGTGTATCTACTTAAGACATACAACTTGATATTTTGGTATACGTATACACTGTTAAATGATCACCATAATCAAAGGAATGAACATATACATCACCATACGGCTACCATTTTCTTTCTTTCTTATTTTCTTTGGTTTTTTTTGGTGAGAATACTTACCTCTTTCTGTTCTTCTAACACATGAGGCTCATTTAACCATAGGCTTCTCTTGTTTGGTGAGTAAGTAACTCTTTCAGATCAGCCCATGGTATCCCACTAATCACCCCAACAATCAGAACAGTTGAATAAATACTATATTTTAATTTAAAAACCAAAAACAATCAAATAATCTGAATTAAGAAAAAAGTATAGAATATCTGGACTTAAATCTAGGTTTAAGTCCATGCAGGCAGTTTTTGGACTAAAACTGTCTGTCCTTAAACCTTCTTAGTTTCAGCTTCCTCATTGTAAAATCTGGATGATAATCTTGGCTTCACAGGCATATTATCTTAAAGACACATTATTGAAGTTTTAACACATAGTAGGCACTTAATTAGTGGTAGCTAGTAATGTAATAAAGAGGAACAAAAGAACAAGTGTGATTATATATACATATACACACACATACAAATACACACACATATATGAAATGATTATTTTCATTCAAATATATGCCATTTGAATTTTTTGTTTTGTTTTGAAGTTTATTTAGTTATTTTGAGAGAGGGATAGATATCATGAGAGGGGAAGGGGCAGAGAGACAAGGGGAGAGAGAATCCCAAGCAGGCTCCGTACTGCCATTGCAGAGCCTGAAGCAGAGCTTAAACTCACAAAGCATGAGATCATGACCTGAGCTGAAGTCAGAGTTGGACACTTAACTGACAGAGCCACCCAGGTGCCCCTATGCCATTTGAGTTTTAGTTACTAACTAGGGGAGATTACTCCCCTAAAAGGTTTTAAACTAGGAGTCTATAACTAAAATGTAAGTTATGGGGCTCTCTTTCGATATGAGCACTCCTTAGCTCCCTATTCACTTAATTCTCTGCCCACTTACAATTTCAGTCTGCCATCTTTCTATACTAGGCAAATTGTAGGCCACAGAAAGTTTAGCTTATATTTCTACTGTCTGTACTTGTCATTTGTAATCAGTCTGTGAGCCTGTTTACTGCACATTATTTATGCATGTATGCTAATTAACATGACATTCCATGTTCAACTAGCAATGCTTCTACTCTAAACACACAGAGTGAAGCCAAATTAGATTCAGGGTAATTTCATTCAGACACAACTCTCTACAGCATCTGGCTTCCTCAGGCTCTTCATTTAGGGTCCACAGAGAGAGGTTTCTGGAGGCAAAACTCAGAGAATCTGCACATGAGCCTTTTGTTCAGGTAGGACAGGCATGAGCATTTCAATGATCTCACCCAGATCACTGATCATTACACCTTCGATATTCCTGTGATCAAATCTGAGTATTACCCTTAAAATGATAAAGTAAATTCTAACAATGGCCCACGGAGGTATTTTTTTCCTTAAAATAATAAGAAACACCAGTTTCACCAAAAGTAACATTTTCACCAAAAGCACAAAGACAGCAAGTATGCCATTATTCAAGAAAACGAACCAAATATATTTAAGCTGGGTAACATTTTGAAATTTAACCGATTTTTTTTTACTATTGTTTTTAGTGGTTCCTCTCCTCTTATGGACTTAACATAATCAAAATTAAATCTTAAATTGAGCCTCATTATCAAAGAGGAGCTGAAAGTATAAAACACAAAGATTTGGTTTTCAACCTAAAAAATAGGACTTAAAAACCGTTATTAGCTCATATTTAAAACATGCACTTGAATAGCTTAAAATCAGGCTTTTATTGGGAGAAACATTTCTGAAACCCCAAAATGGTAAGGGCATGAAGGAATGAGAACACACATTTGAGAAGACCGCATAGTGATACAAGAATGAATGTTTTCACGGAGAAGATGAAGCTTCAGTGAAGGATAGAGCAAGACTTAGTGCTTCTTTCCCCTTCTCTGGGCAAAGCCCTGATGGGTGGATGTGAGAAAAAAGAGTCCTTTGATATATTTTCGAGGTAGAGGGCTGTCTAATGATAGAAGTCTGAAGTCTCAGTGGAACGGCAGAGTAGCAGACAAACAGCAATGGCAGCCAGACATGGCCAGCCAGAAAGAGCAGATGCCAGTGTCCTCAATCCAGTGGGTCCACGGGACATCAAGAAAGAGCCTACGAGTATCTCCCATGACTGTGCAGGGATTTAGGTACGGCACTGACCTAGGGAACTGTTTTCAGAAACAAATTAGACAGAGAAAAGATCAGCACATGGAAAGGACGTCTTAGTGCAGTAGTTCTCAAAGTGTGGTCCCTAGAGCAGCAGAATCATCACAGGCTGGTACCACTCCAGACCTACTTAGAATCAGGAACTCTGGGAGCAAGAGTGGAAGTCTGTATTCTAACAAGCCCTCCAGATTTGGGTACAAGTTTGAGGACCACTGCTAACGGATGCCTGCAGACAACAGAGGATTTCCAGGAGCGGTGCAATTGGAACTGAGGCAGGATGGGTTGGCAGAATTTTAACTTGGTTGAGTTTAAAACTGAATTATCTGTGGAATTACTGAATTTGAGAAAAATCAATCTGTGGTTGATTGATTTTTTTCTGCATCAGAAAAACAGAGACTTAGGGGCACTTGGGTGGCTCAGTCGGTTTAGCGTCCAACTCTTGATTTCGGCTCAGGTCATGATCTCATGGCTCCTGAGTTTGAGCCCCGTATTGGGCTCTGTGCTGGCAGTGCTGGGCCTGCTTGGGATTCTCTCTCTCCCTCTGTCCTTCCCCTACTTGTTCTCTCTCATTCTCTCCCTCAAAATAACTAAATTTAAAAACACAAAGAAAAAAGAAAAACAGGGACTTAGATCTCTAAATAAAAAGATTTAAAATTCTGTATTTCTTGTATACCTTATGAGTAACACTGGAAATCCCTATGTTTATCTCAAGATTTTGAATTCTTTTTTACTGTCTATACAAAATGTATATATGTAATACATAGATATCATGTAATAAAAACTACAATATATACTTGATATATAGGGTTCTACACACACACATGCATTTGAACTTTATACCGCTGTCTATGTAACACCTATATATAGGTATAGGTAATCTCTCTCTCTCTCTCTCTCTCTCTCTCTCTCTCTCTCTCTCTCGGTTATATATATGTAATATCTATCTAGGTAATGTCTATTTACATTTCCTTCCTCCCTTCTTTCAATCTCTCCCTCTTTCCCTCCCTTTATTTCTTCCTTTCCTTGCCCAAGTCTCTAAACACTTTTAAAAGTTATATAAGCCTGTTGTGTAAATAATAATTACCAATTCATGTGTGTGTGTATGTCCAGTTCTGTCTGTGGGTACGTGAATATGTTCATGTGTGTGCTTTCTTGGATACACAAAGACTTTTCTATTTAGCACTTTGTCTAATTACTGTGGCATACTTTAGTTAGGGAGAGCACAGCCACTGGTCATTTATAACCTTCTGTAATCATTAATTTTTGTACATACTTTTGAGGCGTAGAAGAGTAGCAGAGTATGTCATCCCAAAATATGCCTTTTGGGCATGAGAAGTATTTCAAGCTGTTTATTTTGAGAGAGTTCAAACACAGGAAAAGCTCTTTTGTGACATAACAAAGTGGGCCGAACCAGAAAGAGAGTGACTACCAGAGAAAACTTTTTACCTAAGGAAGTTATCTGCATAACAGAGCAAGCCCCCACACTGACCTCAGAAACCCCAAACCCCCATCCCTTTTCTTAGCTCAGGATGGTATATATCCTCAGCAGTCTCAATTCTCTAGATACCTTTTGAATATCATATCTTTGTGGGGCTCCTGTATAAACAAACATGCATAATTAAAGTTGTTTTTTGCCTCCTGCTAATTTCTCTGGGATTACAGATGGGGGGGGGGGGGCGTGTCTTAGCCAAGAACCTAAAAGAATAGAGTGAAAGTTAGTTTTTTCTCCCCAACACTTTCTTTACAAACTTCCATGATGCATATGAGAATTATATAACTATTATTTAACTATTATTCTATAACTATTATTTAAATAATAAAATGTCATTAGGAAGGAAATTTTTTCCTAGCCAAAAATAAAACACACACACACACACACACACACACACCCCCTAGGGAAGGGAGGGAAGGAGGGGACTGGGAGGGGAGAGGGAGGGGAGAGGGAGAAGGGGAGAGGGGAGGGAGAGGGAGAAGGGGAGAGGGGAGGGAGAGGGAGGAGGGGAGAGGGGAGGGAGAGGGAGGAGAGAAGGAGAGGGAGGGAGGGAAGGATTGGGAGGGAAGAGGGAGGGGAGAGGGAGACAGGCAATGAGAAGGGAGGGAGGGAGAGGCACTGAGAAGGGAGGGAGGGAGGGAGGAAAGAAGGAAGGAAGGAAAGGGATCTCAAATTCAAATAGCTCACAGTGAAGCAAACAATTTTCTTTATATTCTATCTGTGGAACTGAATTGTATTTCAGACACTTTGGTCCCTCAAAAAACAGAGTGTGCATTACTGAGATGTCCCTTATTTGCTAATACTCTTTACCCTACATTGTCCGTAAGCACAACCTCTATGAAGCCGCATATATGATTCTCTACTTAAGAGGTCTGTTTCCATCCTGTCTGCTCACTTAGCCTGTCATGCTGGTACACCAGGGCCTGTGCACTCGCTGTCAGGGTGAAGATATTCGTAACTCATTGTATCCTCTGGTGTTGTAGTTCAGGAGACCATGGTGCTGAATAGGAAATCAATTTTCATACTTCAAGTCCTAGAATTTATTAGCGGTATTGTTGAAGAAGGTGGTTATGAAATTTTCATTTAATTCTAATCAGCATCCTTTAAAGAATACAACCACACATAAATTATAATGGATGAAAAAGGAAAGGCAATTGTGGAAAAAAAATACTGCATCTCCACTCACTTTGACAAACATGTAGCAGTTGATGGGTAATCTCATTAGGGTTTTTTGTTTGTTTGTTTCCCACTCCTTTATCTACCCTGTTCCTCGTTGACCCATTAATTTTTATAGCATACTGGACTCCTATTTAATGGTTCAATAAATATAATACACTTGTGTTTTTGTTGCATAATGAAGTGATCCAGTAAGTAAAATAACTTTTTTGAAGTTAATATACTCACGGGCTCCCAAAACAACTCAAATATCTCATATTTCCACTAATACTCTTAATAAAAAATTACACTGTAAACTCTCCCTGTAAACTTGTAGTCTAGTCCTCAAATGAACTTTAACCAACTGAATGAATCTCCTGGTAACACATGAACTTTTTAAAAGAGTACAAACTTTCAGATATAATATGAATAAGGTCTGAGGATTGAAAGTATAACATGGTGATTATAATGAATAACAATATATCATATAACTGATTGCTAAGAGAGTAGAACTTAAATGTTCTCACACAAGAAAAGTAACTATGAAAAGTGATGAATGTGTTAATTAACTCACAGGGGAATCCTTTCGTGATGTATCCATATAACAAATCATCACACTGAATATCTTACAATTTTATTTGCCAATTATATCTCAATAAAACTGCTTAAAAAGTTTTTAAAAGATTATATAGCTGGCAAAAATTCAACTCAGATTTGAAATATTCAGCAAAAAATAATTATTAAAATTATTGGTGTTCCACAGAGCTTCTCAAAGCCTTATGTAAAAACTTGAAATAGGTCAGGTCATGATTATCAAAGTTAATATATTTTGTTTCTTCAAAATAATTTTGTAGATTTTCAGTTATTAAGACTTTCTTGAAATGGCTAGTAATTGCTTTCTTTAAATACAAAGAAAAGGTCATAAATTCATGATCTGGAGATACAGAAGTTGGCCAGAATAAGCCAGGTACAATGATACCATAATAGAAAATTTATTGAAAACATATTTGAAAGAAATCTTTTTATCACTAGACACATTTCCCAATTGAATCTAACATTTTCTTTCATTCTAGTTGCAAGTTTTTAAGTAGAGAGAACAATCACTTTGCAAGGCTATTATGTTAATTAGAAACACTACATGAAATATGTGTTCCAGAGTGTTCAATAAACATCTGCCGCCTTTATTTTAGTACCCAATTGTTTTCCCCATGCACTTTCTTTTTACATTCATTTCCAAAGAGGAGAACGATCAAATTAAGGACTGGTACTACTGTGCCTCCATCCTAAGAATGATGTGAAGGTCAAAGGTAATGACAATGGAAGTGAAAGTGTTTGAAACTACAAGGTTTGTGTAGCCACACTGGCATAGATGCCTTAAAGACATGAGTAGAGAGATTGTTGTTCCCACCAGAGTGACAAGCCAAAGAAGACATCCGCGGGACCAGCTGGCAGCACAAGCAAAGCAAGGCTGCAGAAGTTTGTAGCTTTTGGTTCAGAAACTGGATCTTCTTGGCACTCCTAAGATTTCCAAGGCAGTAGGAGAACTCACAGTAAAGAATAAGATGCTGACGTCAGAATCAGGATGCCTAATTACTTACATTTATAATTAGAATTAAAAAGAACAAAGGATTCCCAGCATTTCTATCTTCTTGATACCCAAGTGTAGCAAAACACAGTAAAGAATCTGAAACATGAACATATATTGGAAGACCTCACAATGGCTTGTGTTGTCAAGGTGAAGCTTTTAAATTATTTGTGCAGATAGCCAACTTATCCACTCTGTTTTGGCTTTTCCTATTTCCACCCCCCAAATTAGGAAAATGCTTTCCTGTCTTTCTCAAATACTGATCATTCTCAATAATGAAGAAACTCCAAGAAGTGGTTTACCTTTAAGAATCATAGTAAATGCTAGTCAGTTTGTGTGTGAATGTGTGTGTATGTGTGTGGTCTGTTTGGGGGGAAAAGAAAATAGCAGTGGAGTGGAAAATAGAGAAATGGAAGAAAACCAGCTTGAGTAGCACACACATATCCTAATGACACACAGGCTCATATTTGTTGTGGCACTTAACTCTGGAATTAGAGACTATGTCATATTTTATACCCTCTAAAGCAGGGAACTGTATCTCAAAGTTGGCATTTCTAAGACATTATTTTTCCATGTCTATTGAGAAATACTGTTTTCACATGTATTTTTCTTTCTCATCCATAGGATTTTATAACTTTTCCTTTTATTCCATGCTCAATCTTTTCTTCATGATAGTAGAATAACATTTTTTTTCACATTTCAATTCCTTCTTTCTGTGCCTATTTCTTTGTTCTCATTTTCACCTATTTCCAATGGAATTGGAATTGGAATTAATTTTACCTTGTTTCTGGGACTTCCACCTTATTTCAGTCTGGATTATATCCTTATTTCCATTACCAAGTTAGTGATCTCATTTAACTCCTTTTTTGAAGGATATGTAAATGAACCATCCCTTTGTCTACTAATACTCTCAACACTCAATGTACAGAACATCTGACCGGCCTCCCCCAATACCCCAGGAAAGTAATCAAGACGCCAGGATTCTCCGTGGCATTCCTACAGGCAGCAACTATTATCCTTGTCTACCCCCAAAAGTGAAAAAGTTATGGAACCAGGAAGATAACTCTTGCTCCCACATTGTTTACCCTTACAGGAGCTAAAAAAGAAAATAGTCTTCTTAGATTAAACTGAATATACATTTTACTTATAGAAAAAAAAATTTGAAAACTATACGTAAAATATATATATTCTCTAAGATAGTGCATTATGACATTGCTTTAAACGATCCCCAAGGGGTCTGAAAATTTAACTGGATTCCCTGCAGTTATGAAATTATGTCAGGAAGCAACTTAATAAACAAGATATTTTGCTCTTTGGAAGAGCAAAGACATTGAATAATTTTCCTTTGTTACTCACATGCATCCATGCATCCATTTAAGGAATGCCAACATAGAACAGGACTTGTAATTGCCCTGTTTATGAAACTGTCTACTCAAGAAATTTTAAGCAAAGAAAGGGGTTGACTATTCAGGAATACTGAGCCCTTCCTGAATCCTAAAATGAATAATGCCTTAAAGCATGATTTCTCCATTTTGTTTGACAGAGACTGTCCAAAATAAGATGTTTTTTAGAGTACCTTGGAAAGGTTATGGGAAACCATGGCCATGCTTTTCTCATATTCTACTTAAGTTCACAAAGTTGGTTCCAGATAGAGGAAACTTTCATAA
The DNA here is from genome assembly GCF_027475565.1 of Acinonyx jubatus. Classification (NCBI taxonomy): domain Eukaryota; kingdom Metazoa; phylum Chordata; class Mammalia; order Carnivora; family Felidae; genus Acinonyx; species Acinonyx jubatus. The sequence continues at coordinate 69,287,125 of NC_069394.1, read as the reverse complement.
CTTTTCCAGAGAAACGTCTCTTTCCCTCGCTGGGACCCTCTCAGAACAGGTCAACTATTCCTGCAGCTTCTCCACCTACACTCAAGTGGGCAAATTCAATTCAGGCTTGTCTTGGGAGGCCTACTATAGCTTTTTAGCTTTTTCCTGGCTTTATCAGAGAGCATTCCTTACATGTACTTTAGGTACAGACAGAACTGGGTTGAATCCCAATCAGAGACTACTTAACTGTGAAAAACTGGGTTGTTTATTTAAGTTCACTGACCCCTGGTTTCTTAATTTTAAGTTACGATAACTGAACTGTAACAAGTATTTGAAAATTACAGACAATAAGTGTAAAGTGACCAGCGTAACAACTTATAAAAATATATAGATTGATAATTTGGTAAGAGAGCTGATTAGGTGTGAATAAAAATTAGTCTTCTTGTTGGCTTGTGCTAATTTACGACGTTCATCAAATGAATTTACCATATTCATTAGGGCCTGAATAGTCAGGGAAGAGGAGTTACAAACAAAAATTTACTTGGAAAAAGAAAATAAAATTTCCAAACCATGAAATAAATCCTGGTTCCAAGTGAAATCTCCGACTATTAAAGATGGGAATAGTCTACCTCTAAAAATCAAAATTACACATTTTACACATCAAAGATAAAAAGATAAAATTATTACTGTGAAAAGGTACTTGCAATGTTCCAAACTAACTCACAGGCAAAACACCAGCATTCCGTTCGTAAAAAATATTCCAGCAAACAGGCATTACATTTTTTTCCTGTACCAAACCAGTACAAAATGTCTATATAGCTAGTACAAACCGTGCACGAAAAATTAGTTTTCACATTCTGCTTTAACAGGTTATAATTTCTTCCATTAATAATAGGGTACATGCGTTAAATATACCGATGAACAGTATGACCTTTGAAAGGGTTTTTGAAAAGTGATTTTCGTTTCTATAAAAAAAGGAAAGCATAATTTTCACCAGCGATTTCTCTAGACAACAGAAAGCTTAAGTGGAGTGATTTACTTTTTCCTCAAGCAAAATACTTTCAGGCGGGTTCAGAAAGCGTCCCCAACGGGCTCAGGCTCACCTGGAATTCCAGGCGACTTCGGGATGCCGCCAGCATGGGCATTTCCTGAACACCCCGGACCTCGGGAGAACCAGCCAGCCTCTTCCGGTCCTTCGAGAATGATGACAGCATCCAACACGTGCCCACGTGAGCTCTCCAGCTGGGTTAAGGGCCTCGGCTAAGCGGCTAAGCTCTTCTCGCGAGGTTGGAGGAGGTCGTCCAGCGCGCGTAACTGCCACGTGACCTCCTGCAGCCGGGAGCGCCACTGACCCAGGCGGTCACAGGCTCCTCCCACTCTTCCCTGGCCTTGGAAAGTCTTCTCGCCAGGATCCGCTCAGGGAGGCAGCCTTGAGAGAGGAAAGTGTTGTTGAGGCCATCTGAACTTTATGCGCTTCTTCCATGTTAAGCCCGTGACAGCCTGCAGCCTGTGTATAAACTTCAGATTCAGGTGGAAAGGGATGGAGATCTCTAGATGGAGATCACTGGACTCGTGCAAGACAAGCCTTGTAAGTGCCTTTGCTTGTGAAGCCTGCCGCCCACCAATTTGGCCTGCCTCTTTCTTCTGGCTCTCCTTGCCCTCCGTGTGCTGGTTTTGAGTATCACCTAGGGAAGCTCCCAAGGTCGCAGATCAACACATTTTATGGTATTTGATATCATATACACATTTGGATATTTGTTACATTGTTGTCCCATTCCAAACTGAGAGGCTTGGAGCTTAAAGAGGTTAACTCACCTGCCCAAGGTGAGGGATTGATCTAACAGGGCTGGGATACAGATGCAGATCATCTGTCCCCTGAGCATCCACGCAGTCTTGGCCACCTGGACACGTGCTGTCTCCATCACTGAGAACCTTGGGTCACTTGAACACTGCCTTCTGCTCTAACAGAATGACTGCCCTCAACTTCTTGACAAGAGGTTGAACAGCAGTTTGTATGACCATATTTAGAGTGGAAGTTTGGATCACTGATCTGGTAAGTTTATTTTTTCTAATATTAACTTTTACTGTGATATTTTCCCCTGTAAGTGCTTATTCCATCCCACAAATTCTGAAGTGTATTTTCATTTCCAATTTAAAATATTTAATAATGTTCTGAATGCACATCCAATTGCTCAAAAAGTCTGTTTTGAAAGTCCTTTCCTTCATTAGATTATCTTGTAGAAAATGGGGGAGCTGTATATGTGTGGCTCTATTTCTGGAAACTCTGTTGGGTGTTATTGATCCATGCTTTATCTTTATGCTGGTACCAAATATTCTTGTTTATATTTATAGTAGGCTTGAAATCTGATACTGTAGCCCTCAACCATTTTTGTTTCTAAAGTAAAAATTATTTGGAATATTCTAGGTTGTTTGCATTTCCTTATAAATTTTAAATGCAGTTTATCGATTCTTAGCAGAAGGAGGAAGAGGATGAGGGGAAAGTAAAGAAGCAAAAATTCCCTGGGATTTTATTGAATTTACAAAGCCGTTTGAAGAAAACAGTAATGCTGAGCCTTTTAATCCACATATATGTTTCTTTCTCTGTATTTAGGTCTTCCTTAATTTCTTACAGCAATATTTGGTACTTTTCTATATATAGGCTTATATGATTTGTGTTAATTTTTTAAGTAAGTGTTTTTACGCCGCTGATGTGGTTGTGAGTCATTGTTCTTAAACTTCATTTTCTAAAACTTGGCTACTGACAAAGATTCTGTCCTTGACCAAACGCTATTCAGCCTCCCCTGAACTTTTCAAGTAGGCCTTCACTTTTAGACTTCTGTGTTCTTGTCTGCATTGCCCAAATTTAGCAGGAATCCTAAGTTAGTTCAGCTCCAATCCCCCACCCTTCCTTTCTGGTCTCCCTTGGTATCTGCTCAAGTTCCTCATCCTCCACCATCCCCCGGGTGATGTCTGATCTCCTGGCTTGCCTCCTGCAAGCATCCTGTGAGGTCAGTTTCACCCACCTCCCCACCCCCCCTTACCTCTGATGTTCCTCTTAGTAATTTCCCATCCACTGACCCCCACCCCTCTCCTTGGCTATAAATTCCCATTTGCCTGTGCTGTATACAGAGTTGAGTCCATTCTGTCCCCCTGCAGGGCCCTATTGCAATGGTCCCTGTACCTGTAGCAGGGCGTCCCTTGAATAAAGTCTTTCTTACAGTGCTTTAACAAGTGTCACTGGATAGCTTCTTCTTTACCAGTTAGAATGAGTATTTTTTCCTTAATACTGCTGGTATATAGAAAATGTAATTGATTTATATTTTCCTAATAATCTGGGACCTTGCTATACTCACTTATTAGTTCTCATCATTGTACTATACATTCCTGAAGGCTTTCAATATTTAAAAGAATCTGAATTTTGCAAATAGATGGAATTTTATTTTTCATTTCTTATCTTTATGTATTTAATTTATTTTTCTCTCCTTATTTCACTGACTAGGCTCTTTTGCCGAAAATAGAAATGACACTGGACATCCTTTCCCTGTACTAAATTTAGGAGGAAAAAGTTTAGTATTTCAACAAAAAAGATGATGTGAGCTATAGTTTTTCTTGGATGTCCTTTATCAGATTTTAAAACTATTTATTCCTAGTCTTCTGAGATATCTTATCATGAATGGGTGTTGAAGTTTGATAAATGATTTTGCTGAATCTATTGAAATGATAAACCCTAAAGTAAGAAAAAATGGTAAGATTTCTTCCCTTTCACTTTGTTAGTAGGGTTTATATTGTTTATCTGTTAAACCAGTCTTCATCCTTGGCATAATCATATTTGATTTTGTGGCATTATCCTTCATATATGTGTGTATGTACTTATATACATAACTTATTTCTAATATTCTGTTAAAGGTATATGTGCCCATGTTCATGAGGGATATTTGTCTGTAATTTTCTTACTTTGAATTTTTTTTCTCAAGTTTGGTTATTAGGGATAAGCTAACTTCATAAAATGATTAGACAAGGGTTCACTCTTTTTCTAATTCTGAAGGAGTTTGTCTACGGTTTGTCATTTCTTTTTAAAATATTTGATAGAAATCATTGGCAATAGCCTCTGAGTCTGGGGTTTTCTTTGTGAATATGGTTTGATCATGATTTCAGTTTATATTCATGAGAATGCTGGAAGCCATTATTGATTTGATTTGATTGTAGCAATCATATGTAAGTCCCTACATTCCTACATTTTAAAGAATTAAAAATGTCAATAATAACTGTCAAGAATACTAAAAAGATATCTTTTTTGATTTACTGAGAAGGTAACACTGTATTCACTCTCTTTAGAATTCTAAATCCTTTAATGACTACTTATTTGGTGAAATACAGATTGACACATAATGTTTTTTTCCTCTCATAATTAGTTATACAAAAGTTTAAATATCCTATTATGTATTGCAAATATAGCTATTTTCAAAATTCTATTGCTTTCTCATTTTTAAATGACAAAAACATGTTCATACGGTAAATGCTTAATTTTAGCTATATTGTTCCCCTTTATTTTATTATTTAAAAATTTGTTTAATGTTTATTTATATTTGAGAGAGACAGAGAGAGAGAGAGACAGAGACAGAGCATGAGAGAGAAGGGCAGAGAGAGACAGAATCCGAAGCAGGCTCCAGGCTCTGAGCTGTGAACTGTCAGCACAGAACCTGATGCGGGGCTTGAACTCACCAGCAGTGAGATCATGACCTGAGCCGAAGTCAGACGCTCAATCAACTGAACCTCCCAGGCACCCCATATATTGCTTCCCTTTATAAACATTTGCTTTTCCTTCACAAACCTGTTTTATTATTATCTACAGAGCATTCACCCCACGTTTCCTGTCTTTGTTGATTTGCTTGCATTTGTGCTTAATGTCTAATTTCATGTCCCCATTTTCATCTTTTTCTACATGTGTGAATCCTGCTTATTAGAGGTAGGTCCTAATCAAAGACACTTTCTCCATGCAGACTTCTCTGATAGCCTTCAGTCACACCAATTTCTCACTTCTCAACCTCTGTAGACTTATCTATTACCTACACTGTGGCCAAATCACTTTCAACCTTGTATTTGAATTATACCCGTATATGCCTCAGTTACCCACACTAGAAAGGTTAGTATCTGTGATGTTGTGACTTATAATAAGAAATACGTATTTGGTCTTTACCCACATTTCTGGCACAGAAATGCTATAAATGTCACAATAATGTTATAATGTTATAACAAATATGTTATATAATGCTATAATTAATAAATATAATGTTATAATAATACAATATATGTTATAAACTATAACTATCACCTTGGGATACCCTAAGTGATGAGAGAGTCTAAGTGATATGTCTTTTGGTGTGTATTTTAGAGTTTGTTTCAAAAGAGAAAGCACGATTTGGAGAGGAGCAGAGAGACGAGGAGAGAGAGAATCCTGAGGGGCTCACTCTTCCCAACTGGGAGATCATGACCTGAGCAGAAATCAAGAGTCAGATGCTCAACTGACTGAACCACCCAGGTGCCCCTATGTCTTTTGTTATATTTGTGAGGTGTACTTTTGGAAAGCCTTGGGGAACCTAAGGAAGGCTGATTGCCCATGGAGCCAATTCTGAATTAAATGGTTGGTACTAGGGCGTCTGGGTGGCACAGTTGGTTGAGCATCCAACTTTGGCTCAAGTCATGATCTTACAGTTTGTGAGTTTGAGCCACACATCAAGCTCTCTGCTATCAGTGTGGAACCCACTTCAGATCCTCGGTCTCCCTCTCTGGCCTTCTCCTACTCGTATATGTGCATGCATGGTGTACTTTCTCTCTCTCGAAAATAAATAAAACATTAAAAAATAAATAAATAAAGGGTTGGAACTTTCAGTCCCATCCCATACCTCCGGGGTAGGGAGATAGTCTGCAGATTGAGTTCAGTCACCAGTGGCCAGTGATTTCATTACTCATGCCTATTAATGAAGCCTACACAAAAATCCAAAAAGAGAAGGTCCAGAGATTTTCCACGTTGATAAACTCATTGGAATTTGGGGAGAGTGGGGTGCTTAGGGCACAGAAGCTCTGTATGCTTCCTCCATACCTTCCTGCCCTGTGCGTCCTTTTATAATAAACTGATAATCTAGCAAGTAAAATGTTTCTCTGAGTTCTGTAAGCCCCTTTAGCAAATTATTCAAATCCAAGGAGGTGGTTGTTGAAACCTCCAGTATCTAGAGCTCGTTGGTCAGGAAGACAGATGACAACCCGGGCTTGTGACTGGTGTCCAAAGAGAGGCTGTATAAGGGGGGCGCTGTTTGGGACAGAGCCCTCAGTCTGTGGGGTCTGATACTCTGCAGGTGGATTGTGTCAGGACTGAGTTGAATTATAGGACACCTAGCTGATGTCCAGAGCATCTCTTGGTGGTGTGGGAGGAGCCCTCGTCCCTCCACACAGATGAGATTTGGTGACCTGAACTTTGGTATCCTGTTCACTTTCATCTATATTCCAGCCCACTTGTTGAGCAAATTCTGAAGTTAGTGTGTAAGAGTTGAAAGAAATGACTACTTTTACTTTCAGGCACATTTGGATTTGGGATTGGGATATTTTGATGGTTGTTTGTGTTTACTTCATCATACTTGCATTTTTAGAGGCCTGGGTTCCTTTGTTGTTTATTAATTCAATAATTCATTATACAAACAAATGTTGTAGTATTTCATCATCCTACATGAGGACAATGACTTATTGGCAAAATACAATATTTGAAATTATAATGCTTTGTACTTATAAAAGACAATTCACATTTCTTATATTCACTAGTTATATCTCTTTCCTTGTCTCTTTTTATACACACACATATGCATGCGCACACAAATACAGGCTTGTTTTTAATGTTCCATATTTCATAAGACTCAGTTCCATTTTGATTCTTTGCTTCAGTAAAGCATTTCAGTGAATTCCGTATATAATAAGTGCCATCCCTTTTGATCCTACTATTGCATTTTCATTATAACCAATTATGATGTCAGGGATGTTTTCTATTACCCCTTTCCTCTATTGCCCCCCCTGCCAAAACCCTGAAATAATTACAAATCATTTACCAGGAAATATCCCTTGATCCTTTTTAAATTTTATTTCTAAGAAAGTAATAAGTAAATTATAGAGGCAGAAAGAGGAAAGATGTAGTAAATTGCTGAAAATCACTAGGAGAAAATTATAAATATTACAAAATAATACTATTTTTATGTTTGTTCTGAAGACATTGCTTAGATGCTAAAATGAATACTAAAAGTCTCCCAAATTGAATTTTTAATAATGTTCCATCACACTGTTCCTATGGAACAGTAAAAATGTACTAATAAATGCAAACAACTCTCTTTTGTATAGTAAAGGGAAAAGAAATATAAAATTATACAGTATTTTTTATTAAGGAAATTCTTTTGGTTCCAAGTTAGTGCCACAAAATATATTTAAAATATCTATATAATTTAGAATGTTTTTTCCTTTCATATATGGGCAGGGAAATTGGCTCCATATTTGCCTGAGTAGATGACTATTTCAACTCACACTTTTCCAGTGCAATCTGGTATACACCAAGATATGTACCTTTCCCTCAAATATTAAGCATCATTTGACCAGAAAATAGTAAAAAAAAAAAAAAACAAAAAAACAAAAAAACAAATGTTTAGTTTTAGCAAACCTAGAGTACTTCTTTGGGGAATTGTCAGTTTGAGATATTGTTTCCCAAATTTCATTCCTTCACATGCTCTCTTCCTGATTTTATCCATAGGCCCAGCCACACCAGGGGTACATTTGTGATTTATGCTGTCTCTGTTAGATAGGTAAACATAGTACAGCTCCCTTTAGCCACCTTCTAAGCAATAGTATCAATGAAATAGGGTATTAGATACTAGTTATCATATATGAAACATGAAATAGATAACTTTTAAAAGTCTCTGATATGATTTAAAATTAGCTGATCCCTCCCCCCCCACACACACACATACACACGCACACAGTGGTCTATTCACCACATTTGAAGAAACACTGACCACAGTGACAACATGGCTAGCCCCTCCCTGCCCTCCCAGGTCCTGACCAGACCACATCCTGAATGGAACTGGCCTTTTGCACCCAGTCCCTTCCTTAGCTTTACAACTATAGGTGCACCTGCCTACATACCTTACCCACCATTCATTAAAATTGCTCCTGAAGTCACACACATAGTATTTTATTTATTTATTTTTCAAACCTTAAAAAAAAGCCACTTCCCTTCTTCTCTCTCCCTTCTAGAATGGCGTCTCTGATCCTTATTTCTTTTGCATGAAACTGCCATCATTTGACTTTTTTTTCTAAGACAGACACTTCTCTGACATTTGGAAACACAGTGCCTCCTTTACTTACTCTAACCTTTTAGTAGTTAATTTGGTGATGCCCTTTTCTCTTCATTTACTAAACTTTTTTCACATATTAACCACCATGCTGAGAAACCCTGCTGCCTGTATAAAAGTTGAGATTGTTTAGAAAAGACCAGGTGGCAATTAGTGCTTCACAATGTCTAGAAAAATCTTATTTTCTCACCTACTCTTTCGATAGGTCCTGCTTTGCATAAGTTGAACAGTTTTGTATAAATAATGCCAACATTTTATTCTATTAAACGTTGAATTGTAGTCTTTATTCTTTTGCATTATTCAACTATTTCAGGGGTGAAAAACAGTATAAAATGCTGTCAGAACTCAAGGTAAAAAAGCTCCATCATGTTTGAAGCAGCCAGAAAGAGTTCCTCAGAAAAATAGGGGTTGAGATGACTGACAGACAAAGGTGGGAGAAAATGCAAGAGGTAGTGAAGGTTAAGGTCCTCAAGAGGGGTGTTAAGGAGTCCTTGTATTTATAGCAGAAGGTGCAGGCTCCGGCTATTGAAGATAAATCATTAGACCAAAGATATTTTACAGACACTCTTTGATTCCATACTAAGACTTATTTATATAATTTGCATCTAAAGGATATTTGTGAAGAAAAAGGTGACTAAGTAAGGTTAAAAATCAAAAGAGGATTGGGGAATCTGAAGGAGTGAATGTAAATGCAGGATATAGCCATCTTACTAGTGAGTTATGCAACTGTGGGGAAAGCTGGGCCTTATTCAGGTGAAAGAGAATGCAAAGAGAAGATAAATAGAGCGCCCAGTTTAAAGATGTTATTTCATAAGTCATCATATATTGATTGAGCATATATACTTAGAAAATTCAAGGGCTGGTTTCAAGGGCAAACAACAAAGGTGATCCAAATTTACTGCTTATAAACGAAGTAAGCCATGTAGACGAGTAAATACAATTCATGGTAGAAAGTATCAAATGCCATGAACAAAATACAGTAAAAATATTATCATAATGCAAAGGATGACAAAATTCCTTCTGGACAAGGAAAGTAAGGAAGGCATCAGAGAAAAGAATGACAGTTCATCTGAAGTCTTAACTTTAGGAAAGCTTTGGTTACACTCAGTGAAGGAATGAATTTCAGCTGTGGCAGAAGTAGCATGAGTCAGTGCAGAGATTTTGGAAAACTTAGGATCCGTTTGGAGAAGAACAGATAATTCAGTTTGCAAACCATATCAATTCCATGAAGGATGCTCGCTTCAAGGGCACATTGACATGTTGGATACTTTATTCAACTAATTGTTCATGAGTAAATGTTCTTTTTTTAAAGCTCTGATCATCCTTTTATTCATATTTCACTGAGGTCAGTTTTACAAGGGAGGTGTTAAGTGGAGGTCAAAGGAATAAAGAGTCAAAGTCAACTAGTATTATTGTTGGATTTAGTGTCTCACACATACACGTAGTCCTCACGATCCTCTTCTCATTTCCAGCTTCTGTCAGAGTTGATGGTCATGCTGAAATGGGAAAACTTGAACTTTAGTTGCATATTTAATGGAAAGGATGCTGCCTCTGTCCCTTGCTGCCCTGGGTCATTCGGTGGCTTTTAGGCCATCTAAGGCAACTCTGAATAGGAGTTCCCCTCAGCCACCTGCTCTAACAGCTGTGTCAGTCCATCAGTATGACTACATGTGCTGTCAGGCAGTGGCTCTTTATTACTCCTATTGTATTGATCAGGAAGATCCTATAGGAAAGAGCATTTTCTCCTTCTTTTGCTCTTTTTAGTAGGAATATAATTAGGACTAAAATTTAATGAGGGTACTAAAATTCTTAGAATCAATGTTTATGTACTTCCTGGTTGCAAATCATACTTGTTAGCTCATCATTTGGAAGATGACCTAAAATAAATTTCTGGGTCCTAGACACCTCCATTCTGTAATACTTTCTACTTAGTTATCAAGAGTAAAAATAAAACACACACATATGTCTTGGCGTTCAGCATTAGAGAAAATGTTCAGCACATATTAAGCGAGTGTGATGTCAGCAAGATGGCCAAATAAGATGTGCATCACTCATATTTCCCCGTCAGCAGCAATAATTTTGTATCCATCCATGGACAAAAATGCTTTGTAAGAGCTTTGGGATCCAAGTAGGTGATTATGAAACCTTGGTGTAGTCTAAGATTGAGGAGAGCCATTTGGAGAAGGCAGGCCACACCCAGGTAGCTAATACCTAACTGTGTCCCAGCTATTGACCTATAAACAGCACTGTACCCTTGAGGACTTGGCCACAGACCCATTTGGCTTTAGTTCTATCATCAAAACCATAGCCATGGGACTCCAGAAGAGTCTCACCCATCTGTGTATGGGGTAATAGGCATAAAGACCTTATTCCAGCTGTGGACCCTGATTGGCTCATGGACAGCTCCAACCCCTCTCAGCTATGGTTCAGGAGCCCCTGAAGAACACAGATTTAGACAGTCACCCAAAGACAGGGAGACTTTGTAGAAGTCCAGGAGAGTGGCAGAGAAGTTCCAGCACACCATTGGAGGAAAAATATCTGAGATTGGCTATTTCAAAGAGGATAAAAGGAACAGTTTGACTATGTGCATTACCGGTCTCAGAAAGGCAGCAAAGCTCAGTACAAAGAGGGCCCTTCTTGGTTCATCATTTATTTTGCAAGGGAAAGTGAGAGCATGTGAGTGAGTGCCCACTTTCCCTGGCTATTCAAGATGCTGCTGAACAGGCCCATTCTTATCAGGGCACAGAATGGTATGTATCAAAGGGACTTGTTTGCCACTAATTACATCACTGGCCTCCACTGGGAGGCCCGCCCATGAATTTCTGAGGATACTTCACCTGTGAATTCTCACAGCTGGCCCCTGGATACCCCCCAGCCCTCTGTGTACCACATCCACACAAACTCCTACCATGTGACAGACTCCCTGCGCATGCTCCCAATGACAGCAAGAGTGAACTTATGGAGATGGTTAGTGAATGTGTGCAAAAAGCTGGCCTAAATCTGCAAGTCTAGGGAAACAAAACAAAACAGAATGGAACTTGAGCACACAACACTATCCTACAGAAAGCAAAAAGGAGACTGTCAACACGTGGCCTGGCTTTGCAGCATAGAGAAAATGCATACTTGCTTAAGAATTCTGCCACTAGAGAAAGTGAGAAGTATGGAGCAAACATATCTACAGAAGATCTGAGAAAGCCTCAGGACCTCTAGCAGGGCTGGTGGAAGATATTTCTTTCCAGAAGTTAGACAGCAAAGACTAGAGAGGCAACTGCTACTTCAAATGTAAAAATAACAACATAATATCATAAGGAACACACAAAATCAAAGAAACATGAACCGTCTAAAGGAATTCAATAATTTACCAGTAACTGAATCCAAACACATAAAGATCTGCAATTACAAACTGGAAAGGCAATATGTGGAATGGAAGAAAATATTTACAAACCTTCTATCTGATAAGAGGTCAATATCCAAAATATGTAAGGAACTTGTACAACTCAAAAGCTTTATAAAGCAAAGAATCTGATTAAAAACTGGGCAGAGGACTTAGTAGACATTTTTCTAAAGAAGACATACAAATGGCCAGTAAGTACATGAAAATATGTTCAACATCACTAATAATCAGGAAAATGCATATCGAAACCACAAGAATACATCAACCTTTTAGAATGGCTGCCAGCCGAAAGACAGATTACAAGTATTGACATGGGTGTGGAGAAAAGTAAACCCTTGTGCACGGTTGGTGGGATTGTAAACTGGTGCAGTCACTATGGAAAACAGGATAGAGGCTCCTCAAAAAATTAAAGATAGGACTAGAATATTATCCAGCAATTCCACTGCTGGGTATGGATCCAAGGAAAATGAAAACACTATCTCCAGAAGATACCCACGTCTTCATGTTCATTGCAGCATTATTTATAGTAGCCAAGACTTGGAAACAAGCTAAATGCCTGTTTATGGATGAGTGGAAAAGGGAGATGTGAGAGGTACAGATATAGATATATATATAGATATATATATAGATATATATATGGGTGTAGATGTAGAGACAGATGTAGACATAGATATACATAATGCTTGGTGAAATAATTCAGACAGAGAAAGACAAATGTTGTATTTATGTGTGGAATACATATAAAACACTATATATGGTTATACATTTATATATGGAATCTAGAAGAGCTGGACTCAGAGGGTGGGGGAATGAGGAAAAGTTGGTCAAAGGGTACAAACTTCTATTTATAAGATGAATAAGTTCTTGGGATATGATATACCAGAAGAAGAAGGAGAAGGAAAGAAAATACATACTAATGTGAGCATAACCTTGTACATAAGCCTAGTTTCTCTAGAAGAACAATTTTTGAAGAAATTTACATGGAATATTAACAGGAATTCATTCTGAAAACAATTCTGTGATAATAGAAAGGCTGAGGTAAACAAGGTGTCACAGGTTTCTTTACGCAGAACTTTTCAGTTCTTATACTAAACTAATGGGCCTTGTGAAACTTCAAAGGGGGACTAGAGTATTCATTGTTAGCAAAACATATTTGATTATAGAATGTTCTCTCCCCAGAACTGACCAAGGTACCATTCATAGAACAGAATTGGAGAAGCAGTGCCTGATTTAAGAAGGCAGAGCACTGGGGTTTGGATTGAGGGGTTGCACCTTTCCTAGCTCAGTATATTTTCTGGGCCCTGCTTCCCAGGAAGGGAAAAATGAAAGTCATCCCCGCCATCTATTGGCTTGTCTGGAGGCCTGTTGAGCCAATCAGGTTTACATAGCACATAGGAATATTATATACAAAATAAAAATATATTGTCTCCTGAATATCTTACATGTTACCAATTATTTGCTACTCTTCAAAATTATATAAAATTAAAAATATTCAAATAAAAGACCAGATTTTCAAAGTTCTGCTTTTCATTTGTGTATTTAAAAAAATCATGATCATAACCGTAGATTTCTGTGAAGGCCAGTGAGAATAATTATGTGTATCCAATAAAAAGGAAGAATACATAAAAATGCACTCAAAATACCTAGTCTTTGGAAATCTTTGTAAAGTAATCTTACGGATTTTTATATTCCTAGTAATTAGAGAAACCTACTCAGAAAGCTATTGAAACACTTAATGGCATACCCAAGCATATAATATGAGATATAGGAATCAAATTTTGAAGTCACGTATATGTCAAGATCCTAAAGCAGGAGATCACCCACTTACAATTGAATATCCCCCTTATACTTTGTTCTGTGGACTTTGCCTATTTGCGGAGAAAAGATTGATAAAGGGTCTAAGTAATTTCAGGTTCCTAACAATCAGAGAACATAAGCATGCATAAATGTTTTCAAGTGGCAATTTTTAAGTCACCAGGTATCAAACACTTGAGGTTATTAAAAAGCAGCACCTTAATTGGCAATTGTTTTAGAACCAAAGTTGTTTTTGACAGTAAAAGATATGTATTTTTTTAAGTTAAATTAAAAGTTCCGGCTGTTAAGGCAGTGGAGAATGATGTCAGTGGGCCATCTACCAAAGTAAGTAGATTGTTTTCCACATATGTTAATGAAAAATGGCCGCTGGTATGCACCACAGAAGACCTCCATCCTGAGGAGCTTGGTCATCCTCATGCTGCAATTTTCCTGATCCTTCTTGTCACTCTGACAACTGTTCCAAGAGGGTGGATCATATGAGAATGCTGATATCCAGTAACACAAATATATTAATAAATATAAATGGAATGTGATAAGTGCCATATATCATATTTTACATTGAATGTTGTTGGCCTAAAAAGTAAGTATAGTCCTCAAAAGTGTCTCTTTCATTTTTATAAACTAAAAATGTTTTATCTATCACAAAAGGTTGTGTAAAAAATATACCATAAACCTCAAGTAAATCCATTATATTTTTCTGGTGTTAATAATTCCTTCTGAATTAATCTTTGGGAATTTGAGTTTAGTAATTTTTTTTCAGAAAAAGCAAGTATGTTTAATTTCCATTAAAATCAATCTTCTAGAGGCAAAAATATTTTTCTTCCCTATGAGTAAAAGAATATTTAGAAAGGCCTTAGATCACTTTAACCAGGTTGGCCCTTCATGTTATAACGTTTTCTCATAGAAAATCACTTAGTTACTTTAGATATCAAGTTGGTGCGTATTTTTCAAGTAAGCAACTGTGATTGTTTACAGAGCAGATATGGATTATAGGTAAGTAGAGCAAAATATTTTGGAGTGATTCCCACTCAGGGTACATGAGAATGATATTAAGGCAACTCCCGATATTTCTCAGGAGATTTTGCTTAAAAGTGTAAAAATAATTAAATGCAGCTCTAAAGCTGTTGAAAACATAGAGGTTTTTTGTTTTTTGTTTCTTGGGGTTTTTTTAATGCTTATTTATTTATTTATTTATTTTCCTGATTTATTTTATTTTATTTTATTTTTTTATTTTTTCCATATATGAAGTTTATTGTCAAGTTGGTTTCCAAACAACACCCAGTGCTCATCCCAAAAGGTGCCCTCCTCAATACCCATCACCCACCCTCCCCTCCCTCCCACATGGAGGTTTTTACTTTGCAAATGTTGTGCACAGACGTTTCCCTCTGCTTCTTCCAGCTTTACTACATCTTATCCAGGCTTCATTTGACTGTTGACAGCATCAACAATGTTTGTGCAGTTGGATCTCAGGCAGGAAGTTCCAAACTGTGTCTCCTTTGGATTATAATTTTAACTGACTTCTTAGTTACTTTCTGAGTCAGGTTTGCACAGTTGTTTTCTTTTAAACTCTGGTCTATTTACATCACTTTAAAAAAATTACACCACTTTAAGTTAAACAAATTACAGAGTAAAAGACAAAGTGAATTTGCTCATTTGACCTGCTCTTTGCCAAATACCGATGTTCAGGATAGAGGAGTTTCAGCGGTTTTGCTAAGCTAAGGACTACGAGTGCCGAGACAGCTCTGGAAGTAATCACCAAAACAGCTGTAACCATCAGGTAGTGAAAAGGACCCCTTCATGCTCCGTCCTCTTGGGCCTCTTGGAGAATCAGAGGACTGAGTGCACTGGGTGTAGCTGCTGTCTGTAAACTACTGGTTCTCGAAGGATATTCAGTAAATTCCAGGTTCAAAAAAAGAAAAAAAAAAAAGGTCACTTCATCAGCAAATGTTGGCAATGCTGCAGTTGAATAAAAGCAGTGAGAATGAAAACAAAGGCTGAAGTAGATGCCTTAGAAACAATACAGTGAGGAAAAACTGTAGAAAACGTTGGAAATGTCCAAACTGGTCATTCTGAGTAGCATTGAACTGTGGTCTTTGCTACACTGCATACATTAGCACAGACAACTGGCAATCTGCAAGAATGCATGTGTTGAGTTGGGACCCTGGACGGGGAACTCCCTCCGGGCAGTGGCAATATTACCCGAATTATTTGAATTCTCAGTACCTGTATGTGTAGTGATATGATTGAGAGAACAGTCTTTTTTTTTTTTTTTAACTTTAAGTTTATTTTTGAGAGAGAGCAAGGGCATGAGTAGGGGAAGGGCAAAGAGAAGGAGAGAGAGGGAATCCCAAGCAGGCTCCGTGCTGTCAGTGCAGAGCCCAATGTGGGGCTCAAACTCAGGAACCGTGAGGTCACAACCTGAACTGAAATCAAGAACTGAGCCACCTGGGTGCCCATCATTTCTTTTTTTTTTTTTTTTTTTTTGCTTTGAAAACTCTCTCTGCATTCTGCTTTTTGCAATATTTTTGCAATCTCTTTGCTGTAGGCTCACCCATTTGGAGAACAAGTGGTCCACATTCACTTTCTCTGTGGAAGCCGGATGTGGCCAGGGCTTCTGCTGCCACTAGAATGGCACCATGAGCTGTGTCCGCTGACTAAACACAGGGGTGGCAAAAGCCCCTGAGTGACCGCGCAGCCTGACAGGACAGCGCTGCTGTTTCCATTAACGTTAAATATCACACGACGGTGTGGAGACTGTTGATACTTCTCAAGTGGGTTCTGGGAAGCAGCTTCCACTGAAGTAAAGGCTTTTCACTTTGTCCTGCAGGCCCTGGAGTTCTCAGCTTACTCTGCACCAGCTGGATTTCTTTGTTATATTTGTTAGGGATCTGGATAATATGATGAAAGATGGGATTGTGAATCGTTTTGATAAAAAAAAAAAAAAAAGAAAAAAAAAGCCTAGATGATAACTTTGATGAAAAGGGATATGCTAGCTAAAAGACATCTTAGAAAGACTAATATGGTGGTTAAAAGCCTGACTTGGCATTAGAGTGAACTGGATTAGGATCCTGGCTCTACCTCTTGCTATGGGAGGTTACTTGAGCAATCTGTTAGGCTTCTAGTTAGTCATCCCAAAATAAGGACAGTGCTATTCCACAGGATTGTTGTGAGAACAGAATAGAATGATAGATTTAAAACTCACCGTAATGCCTGACCCGCAGTCTGCACCCAATGGCAGTTGCTACTGGCATTGTTCCTTTGTAGAATAAGGCTGGGATGGCTCTCAGTGTCCCTGGGTTAATCGTGACCCTTGTATGTAGTGTTAGCTCAGAGCAGAGTCTAATCTGGGATAGATTCCTGGCCACAAAACCAGATCCCACCTGTAGAGGCCTAGGCAACATGTAGATATTGTTGTAAAATGAATTATCGGTAATTACGGGGGCTGGGAGATATTTTAGAAAAAGTTCCACGCAGGCTGAGAAAATAAATTTCAGCAAAGCTATCGATCGATGTTAACTGATGCATTTGGTATTGTGGATTATAAACACTTTGAACTCCTGATGGTTACTGTGATAATAATTATTGAGTATACACTTTTCCCCCCGAATTCTATAACAATATTGTAAGGCATATATTATTGACCATATTTCAAACATTAAGACACAGAAGACTAAAATGATTAGGGAACATACTGAAGGTCAGAAGCCAGATCAGCAGAGCCCAGATCTAACTCCATCATGCTGCTGGTTTTGTTCTCCCCTGGCCTTGGATTCCTAGCAAATCCTTGGGTGGGAGGCAGCCTCAGTGTTTGGCAGGCACTCTCGTGGCTATTTACTGCATTTTGGGGAGTGTACTGCTGTTCATTGCTGCTTAACTGAGATCAGTTCCTGAGGGTGGCAACACTGACCACAGATTGCAACAGGACTTGCTGCGGCGTGGCTGTGGGAGTGGGGTGAAAGGACAAGCACCCCAAACCTCTTGGTTTAAAACAACAGCAATTTGTCTCACGGTTCTGGAGGCTAGAAGGCTGACATCATTTGTCAGTGGGACTGTACTCCCTCTGAAACCTGTGGGGCAACTCTTCCTTCCTCTTCTAGCTCCTAGTGGTTTGTTGGCAACTTTGGCTTTCCTTGGCTTGCAGCTATAGCTCTCCAGTCCCTGCCTTCATTGTCACCAAGTGTTCTCCCTGTGTGTCTGTCTTCACATGGCCATCTTTTGATAAGAGCATCTGTCATATCCTGTTCCAGTATGATCTCATGTTAGCTTACCTAATTATATCTGCAATGATCCCATGTCTAAATAAGTCAGTACATTCTGGAGTCAGTACAGTGGGTTAGGGATATCAGCATTCTTTTTTTAGGGGGCACAATTCAACTCACAACAGAGAGAGACTTGCATCTTTCATTTTTCTTTTCCATACTTCCTAAAACATGGTTTAATCTGAAGTCATGACCAAGTTTAGAACTTGATCAAAAATCCTGTCATGATAGAATAAAATAGAATTCCAGGAGTCAGGGGGCGCCTGGGTGGCTCAGTTGGTTAAGTGTCCAACTTTGGCTCAGGTCATGATCTCACGGTTCATGGGTTCAAGCCCCATGTTGGGCTGTGTGCTGACAGCTCAGAGCCTGGAGCCTGCTTCAGATTCTCTGTCTCCCTCTCTCTTCCCCTCCTCCACTCACACACACACTCTCTCTCAAAAATAAATAAACATCAAAAAAAAGTTTAAAAATAGAATTCCAAGAGTCAGGAAAATATGCTGTTGATATTATATTAAGCCATTCTTAGGGTATATCCCTGTTGGCTTCTTTCTAAGAATCATTGCATATATTAGTAATAAAATGGGAAATAGATAAAAATTAAGTGTGCTTGATATACTTAGGTATAGTGGAAATTAAGCCACACCCCTTCTGTTTCTTTCCCTTGTCATTGGCATGAAGGTGTGGTTTCTTATAGGTAGATCACTGCTAACTATTCATTTTTTCTGGGAAAGTTCTCAGCCTTTGTGATTCTTCAGTAGAGCCAGTCTTTGACACTGCATGAACCTGTTAGGGGTTGGGTTAGAACCTGCCTCAAAATCTCACTTCATGATCAAACGTTGAGGAGAGAGCCCATAGCCTAGAGGGAATGCAGATGAGCAGAGAAGAGCAGATGGAATGAACAAGTGGCCACAGTGGCCACCCGCAAAGCCGTGCTGCCACAGACAGAGCAGCTCAGTATGCAGCCATAGACACCGCAGTCATGAAATGCATCGAGCAGGAATTTACCTGGACCACAGCTGCCTTGAGAGCAGTTGACTGGGATGACTCTGGGACTTGGACTCCGAACAGAAAACAGTCACTCCCGCTAAAAAGAGCTTGAAATGATTGTTAATTCCACACCATCTTGAAAATTAATAGGAGCAGAAGGACACTATCTGGAATTTTTTTTTTTAATGGTCAAAGAGCTCTGATTGTAAAGATGGCGAACAGAATCAAGCCAACAGAGGAGGTCATTCGTAGGATGATGAATTAAGATAACGGAAATCAGTGGTCAGGATTTCCCTTGATGCCATTTCTGAGTACTTGCAGATGGAAAGGCCAAGGATAAATTGTGCACATTTTAGGGAAAGCGCTAATGGGGATGAGAGGATGGACTTGATGTTCAAAGTAATACTGCACAATGTTAGTCCAATTACTATCAACAACTAACTTATTGTCTCCAAAATCCCACATTAAAACATTTCTACATATAGGTATTATCTGAACCCCCTTCCTAAAAATGTGGGGGGTCCTGGGCACTGTGTATTACAGGAATTTAGTCAGGTTCAATGAGAAGTGGGCACATGTGAAGGGGGTCGATCTTGCATGGGCCACACGATGTAAAACCCAGGGTGTTGTTGGTTCACAACCCTCTTGAGACTCTCCGTGGTGTAATCTGAAATTGGCCCCTGTGCTCAGAGGGCAGGGAGAGACTGAGGAAAGAGGCAGGCCACTCCAGCTTAGTAGGTGGCAGTGCTAAAAAGCAGAGGGAACTTACATATGAGGCTCGCCTTGGGTGGCAGCCAGACAAAAGGATCCCCACACCCACCATCCGAATCTTAAAAGTTTATAAAGAGGCTGTAACTGAGCTCAGTTACTTACGTCATGTAGGTGTTTCCAACACGACACATCACCTTCTCAAGGCCATGTCTTTGAAGCACCCCTGGGAGCGGGAAAGACAAGCAGAACCACACGAGTCAATTGGTAGTCACATTTTTTTGATGACACCCTCCAACCGGTGCCACCCAACCAGTAGATTCATGGGGAAGAATTTCACATGAAAATCAGGCAGACCACCCAACCAATTTATTTATCAGAGGCAGCTAGGTAGAGAGGGAGGATCCAGGAAAGAGGCCAAAGGTGCAGCATCAGGAAAATGGGTGAGAGCAACTATATTCTGGGCACAGGACATTCAGAGAGCCGGGGAGTGTCCCAAACCAGGGGAACGTCCCAAACCAGAGAAAGGAGCTTTTATAGAAGAATCTTGGGCCTCAGGCAGAGGAGCAGGAGAAGAGTAAATCTGGACAAGGAGCTTATTTCTTTGTCATTTGCTGTGTTACCTAGATGGTCCCAATTCTCCCTTCTTTGGGCTGTCTGACCCACAATTAGCCCTTTAAGCATGGCTTCATAAAATGAAGTAGAGGAAACAGGGCCAGCTGCACTCATTTTCGAGTGGCAGTGATTGACCAGGTATCATCCACTCAGCTATGAACCACGAGAGCTTTTAACAGTAGAATGTCATAGCATTATACATCTTGTGTCTTTGTAGAGATAAAAACAGCTGTAGAAAATGTGTGGTCATCCAGAAAAGAAACCTATGTGGATTTTTTTTTCAACATTAGGATTCTGTTTACAATAGCTATTGTTTCCACAGTACTGAATTTTGAAAAGCTTAAAGATGTTTGGGCTTCTTTTGTGAATCCTTGCAGTATTTTCCTGAGGCACATGGAGAACAAATAGCTTCATCACAGGTGTTTAGACAATCCATTGTAATAAATTATATAATTATCATTTTATATTGGCAGGTCGTTCACCCAGTACAGTTTTTGATCTACACATGCACTCACACACCTTGCTCTGACACCAGGATTGTCTTACGGGGTGCCTGTCTATGAAACAGTAACTGCATTTTCCATCGCCTTTCAGGACATCTGCCAGTGCTACCCAAACAAATCTGGTATAATTAGTGGGTTCTAAAGTAAATGTTTAATAGAGGCATGGAATTCTTATTTGATTACTTTGCTGCTGCAGAGAAAAAGGACCTAATTTAACATTAAGCCTGTAATTAGCAAATAGAGCTCTTTTGCTAGGGTAAACTACATCCTTTGAATTTTACAATAACTTGCTTTCAAAATTTAAATTTAAATAACCTAGATGATCATAGCCCTAATATGAACAAACTAACCTGGTCAATCTCATTTTATTTGCTTTTAAAAAGTAAATCCAAATCCCTATTTTCTTGAGTGGATTTTACTAGGACCTATTATTTTGTTTGCTTTGAAAACATTTTAGTTCCATAAAAATCTCCTAATCCTTCCATAACTCTTATTTTTCTGGTTTTTGTTTTCAGTGCTGCAGGGTACATATCTGTGTATTAGAAAGCTTATGCAGGTGCCTGGGTGGCTCAGTCGGTTAAGTATCTGACTCTTGAATTCAGCTCAGGTCATGATCTCATGGTTAATGAGTCCGAGCCCCACATCGGGCTCCTTGCACTGACAGCATAGAGCCTGCTTGGGATTCTCTCTCCCTCTCTCTCTCCGCCCCCCCTCCCCAAAATAAAGAAATAAACTTAAAAAAAAGGAAAGCTTATGGATTTTATACTTTACATTAAAATAGCACAGATATAAATGGTACAAATAGTCTTAATACACATCTTTGGTTCTATCAAGAGAAAAATATGCCCAGTGGCCCCATTTTTTATGTTCCAAAAGTGGAGTAGTTTGGGCCAGTCTGAATTCTCAGTGTCTCAGAGCACTTGTCCCTGGCTGTTGTTGAACAAGTGTCTGTTTAGGACCAGGGCAGCGGATTGCCCTTTATACTTAGTGGTGCCGATTTGGATGTGAAGAGAGGATGTCATTTTGTTCTACAGTTATTGGTAATGACAAGATCTTAGGTATGGCGATGGGAGTGAGTGAGGAAAGTGGGTCAATGAGACCATTGTGGAGAGGTGATCCAGTGACTAAGAGGGTAGAGTATGGAGAAAAATAGCTACATGCATACTGAAATGGCCAAGAATTAAAGCAGTAGAGAGTCTCTCTCATAAAAGGAGCTAGGAACTAAAATCAATAGAAATGAATGGAAATTTTTAAAAAGTTATAAAGAGAATTATCTGACATAGGAGAGTGAAAGTTTGAGGGGTCTTTAGGAGGAAGGGAAAGTAGTTTGAGAATAGCAATCAAGAGCAAGTCAATCACCTGCCCCACCTTCCAGCACACCCTACAAGGTAAGAGAGGGTAAGAGGAAGTAAGGTCCTTGGGGGAGAGCCAGGTTTTACAACATCAAGAACAGGCAAGGAATGTTTAGAGAAGATGCTAAGCATGCAGGGAGATTTGCTGATGATGGAAGGTGAGGTCTAGAGGGCATGGTGGAAAGGACTCAGAAGCTAGAGGTGGAAAAAGGTTCAGTAAAAGGGACGGGCAGAGCCTTTGACAGTTAAGATACTGGAAGTTGACTGATGGTCTGTGGCTTCCTTTAGTGACTGGAGATAAGGAGAATCAGGCTGAACAAAGTTAGTTCTTGTCAATTCAACGCAGCAGTGGTGGAAAGGCCGAGAGTGAGGGAGAAGTGAAAGTGTGGCCTCCTGGGGCTCTGTCTCACCTTTGATAAGGGTGTAGAAGCTTTAGAGGCACCACATTGTTTAGACCTAGCATGCTGCTGATGCCTGCTGGGGGACAAGGAAATGCTCTTGGAGCACACATGTTTTTGGTCACACGCTCAGTGATGAAACAGATTTTGGAGAGGACTGATGTTATACCAAATGAGTAGGCCCAATTTTTCCTTCTGATGAAGGCATAACTAGATGTGACCTTAGTTCCACTGCCCTGGTCTATTCCAGATATCCTGACGCTATGCAGCTGCTGCCTTCGTTCTCCAGCATATGGGACTTCCTCAAATTCTGCTGTGGTCTCCATCTCAGATACATTATTGGGAGTATAAGAAGCCTAAGAAATATTCATGTTCAATTTTCTTCATTTTGCAAACGAGAAAATTGAGACTGAAAAGGATAAAGTACCTTGGATAAGTAATCTTACTGAAAGTCAATGGACAAGTCAGAATTATAACTCTGATATCTTAATTCCTAAACTTTCACTTTTAGTTTTGAAGTGCCCTCTGTTGGCTTCTTAAGTTATAATGGCTTTAATCACTGTTAAAAAAACAGTTTTAAGTCAGAAAATACACAGATTATTTAATTCATGAACTATAACTTTTAATGTGGTGGTGTTTTGATAATAAGAACATAGAATTTATCCCTATTTCAAGCATTTCCCCCAAAATATTTGATACTGTCACGTGAATGATAGTAACATGTGGTCCAGGTGATGTTTTGGGGGACCTAACATATGGAGTGTCAGATCAGGGTCACCATAGGAACTGTGTATGGAAATAGTCTTCTGTACTCTCTCCTTCAATCTCCCTGACAGTAAGGAACAATGAGAGCCTCAGCACCCCTGCATTGGAGTCTACACCTTTTTAGTCAGTAGGTTTTGAACTTCCTTTATGAAGCATTTTTCTCAGGGTGACATTGGACACTACTATATACTTTTTAAATGACACACATAAACCCCTTGACTGGTATGTTATTACGCACCTGAGACATCAAGGTCATTGCGTTGTTAAAGTTCACCATTTGTTGTGGTTTCCTTGTTGCAGAAATTCTTTTTTTTTTTTTTTTGATAGGCTATACTGCTTAAAATATTATTTTATACTGGTCTTTCTGGATTTTTTTTTTAGCTGGCAGCATTCAAACATAGAGGGCAAACTGAGTATAATTTGGAAAAGAATAAAAGAAACATGAAGAATTAGGTGGAGTAACATGTATTGATCTGTGGTTTTTGGTTTTTCTATAATGAAAGACAAAAGAGACTATTTAAGTTGAATTTTATCCTGACATACACAACTTTCAAGATAGAGTAGTATACAAATTCAATCCCACTTAACGTTTTAGATTATTAAAAGCCTGGATATACCAGTTTCCACATTACCACATCCCCTGGACTTCCTATGTGATTTTAAGCAGTTAAAAGCCAAGATATCAATACAAAAATAAAAGATACCTGATTCACCAAGTTATTATACTGTAAACCTTCAGCATTAAAATATAATTTTTCTGTATTGTTAATTTTCTGTAAAATATTTCAGTATCTAGAGAAGCAGCTTTCAGAAACTGTTTTGCTATTCTAAATAAGTTGCTTGATAACTTCATTTTAATAAATGGCTGATCAGTGCGGAATGACAGAATATCTCCTTTCTGTGTTCTGCCTCTTCTGCCTTTATACTTCATATTCTCTATAAATTGAATGGGGTAAAAAGGAAAATTAAATATAGACAACTTATGTATCAACTGCCAGTATTTGCATTCTGCCACAGCAGTTTTTTAACCTATAGAGATACCCTTGTTAGTATTTCAAATACTGGTGAAATTAATGGAACAATAGCCATCCAAATTATTTTACCCTTGTTTCAAAAGAAGGTGTAATGTGACATATCAAACACTGTTTATCTGACAGCTCAGAAAAGCACTGCTTGCCCCGTAGAAATCACTGTCACTTACATACTGAGTTTCTTGGCCCAAGAGCTAAATATATTTTCAGCGGTATCACAGTAATTAAAGAAAATAAGGCAGCAGAAAGGTTCTGACTCCTAATCTATGCTTAAAAGACACAAGTAACACAGGGTCATCACACTGAAAATTGAAACTACATAACTGACTCAGAACTTCCTGGAGGCATCAGATCAATCCTAGATGAGGGAAAAATATTAGTACCTAAACCATTTCAAATTTCGGGGAAATGAGATTTCAGTGTCACTATTTAAATTTTCCTTACATATTCCTTACAGCAATATTTGCTATTTCATTCTACTGCAGATGAATTGGATAGGTCTCTCCAAGAGATTGGGCAGTCAGCTTATGTGGGGTTGTCTTCACATGACCTGCATAAAGATTATTTAATTATACCATAGGCTGTGTATTCTTTCTGATTTGCGGCCAGTTTGTGTGTAGAAATAGAAATCATCATAGCATTGGGACAAAAACAGAATTTTAAGTGAAAGCTTAAACTTAATATATTTGCTTAAAGATGTCACAGGAAATGAAGGATGAGAAATGTTAAATTGAAGTTAAGAAAGGACTCTCCATATGACTCTAATTTCCATGAATATTTCTCTTTATATTTTCATTGTCTCATATCTGTCATATTTTATAAACAAAATTGAGAAAAATAAGCCACCCATGTCTCTCCTTTCTCAAAACCCTTTATATTTTTCACTCTCAACACAGAAGTTTTGTTATAAGTTAAGGCAGAATGCATCAGACATTCAGACAGCAGTGCACATAAGAAGAAATAGAGAAGATGTGCAAGATATTTTTTTAATCTTTTGGATGATATCAAAGACCTGTCCCTATGGAAAATTAAGGGACAAATATCTAGGAAAACAAAAGTACCTAAGAGGTGATTCTAGCTATTAGGAGGGACCAACTTTCTCCTAGATACTGAAAGTCTAAGAAATCTTCACTCATTTCACAGGCTTGTGGGGCAAAAACTGGAGTTCAAGGGCTGTAAAGGTCCCTGGTAAGTGCCCAGGGCTCTCAAAGTCTCCACTCTAAAAGCTAAACTGAAAACAGATCAACCTCCTTAAGGATTTACACGAGGTACATATCTTCTCCCTTCCTGATTGGATTGAGATTATATGAGATTTATTTTGTCTTTAGGCTCCTGTCAGAAGTCCCTGCAAATTTTCTCTGGAGAAGGATAGTGCCATTACAGGTTCCTGTGATCTTTCCAATTCTTCATGTTCAATATCTAGCAGTTAAGTAAAAATAAATAAAAATATAAATGGCATGGTATATTGGAAAACATGATCAAAAACTAAGAAAAATAAAAAATCAAACTAATCATCAAGAGATTCAGATAATAGTTACTAAAGTAAGTATTATTTCTATTTACATTGAAATAACTATGATTGGCATAGTTTGAGCAACAAAATGAATATTCTTGGATTATTGTTCAAAGTAGAATAAAATACATATCACATGTTTATACATATATAAATAAAAGATTGAATAAACTAATAAATGCTGAGGAGATAAATTTGTCATGGAGAAGAATTCCAAATAATTTTAATAAATGCTCCATACTCAAGGAGGGGGAGCATAACTCTCACTCTGTAGGCGTGTGTTGCACGTAGTGACTTTCTCCCAAAATGTACAGTAATGGGGTTACAACTTTACAGTGGAAAAACCTGGCAAACACTACATGAGCCAGGTGATTAAAGCCAGTGTCAACAACTCATAAGTCATATTGATAGTATGTATGCTTATTATGATGTGATGATAATAGCTCTTCTGTGATCTCCCTCCCAATACCTACAATCCCAGCTTAATCATGAGAAAAACATCAGACAAATTCCAACAGAAGGGCATTCTAAAAAACACCTGGCCAGTACTCATTTAATGCCAAGGTCATTGAAGACATGGAAAGTCAAGAAATGGAAAGTCAAGACATGGAAAGTCACAGCCAACAGGAACCTGGAGAGAGAGAGGACAACTAAATTTAATGTGGTATCCTGGATGGAGTCCTGGAACAGAAAAAGGACATTAGGGAAATAATAAGGAAATCTAAATACACTATGGTCTTTAGTTAATAATAATGTATCAACATTGCTTCATTGATTGTAATACATGTATCATAATAATGTAAAATGTTAATAATAGCAGAAACGGAGTGTCGAGTATATGGAAACTGTTCTAGCTTCTCAATTTTTCTATAAATCTAAAAACTTGTGAAAACAAATTGTATTAATGAATTAACTAAATTTAAATTAAAAATGCAATGAACATGTTAATAATGAATTAGATATAACTGAAGAGAAAATCAGGAGAGATCAGAAGATATCATCTAGAACAGAGGATACGGAGACAAAAAGATATAAAATAGAGAAGAGTTTAAGAAGCTAACAGAAGAGAGCAAGGTCTACACATGAGTTCCTGAAAGAGAGAAAAGAACGGATGGTACAGAAGCAATGCTTCACAAGATGATAGCTTACAGTGTTCCAGGACTGATGAAAGATCTCAGTATTCCCATTCAGAATCCCAATGAACCCAAACAGATTAAATAAAAAGAAACACATAGTGAATTATAGTGAAACTATAGAAAATCAAAGAAAAAAAATCACAGAAGCAGAGAAGTGACTTCTCTAAAGCAAAAATAAAGACCTAGAAGAATGTCTCCGGTGTCCTAAAAGAAAATGACTAGTGACCTTGAATCAATGTCCAGAAATATTATCTTTCTATAACCAAGTCAAAATGAACACTTTTTTTCAGATCAACAACCCCCCCAAACGCTTGCTATTTTAAGCCCGTTCATTTTTGCATCAAACTGTATAACTAAATGAGGATGTGAAATTACCTAGTTTTTTTAAAGTTTTTGATGGTTCTCCTAGTCCCTGCTATTTTCCCTACCAAGGGGGAGTGCTGAGATTTATGGTGTGCTGCTTGGTAGGAAGAGGGGACTCCAGGGACTTACCCTTGACCCTATATAATCATTGGTTTTAGTCAGTGGCACCAATGTAGGGATGATGCCTGCTTCTAAAGATGTCTATTCAAACTACACACTCAGGAACGTTAAACATAACCATGAAATGAGTTTGAAGTTTTTTAGTTTTTCCAGGAAGCTAATGTGAAAACTTCACTGTTCTCCTGTGGCTCATAAGCCTCGAATAAGACTAGGGGTATGAAGCAATGTTTTGGGGTTCCAACAATTAGCTCAGAGACAGTGCCTGATAGTCTTTGAAATATTTGGTGTGTTCATTCCACTAAAGAATTACCCTGGTATGGGGCGCCTGGGTGGCTCAGTCGGTTGGGCGTCCAACTTCGGCTCAGGACATGATCTCGCGGTCCGTGGGTTCGAGCCCTGCGTTGGGCTCTGTGCTGACAGCTCGGAGCCCGGAGCCTGTTTCAGATTCTGTGTCTCCCTCTCTCTCTGCCCCTCCTCCACTTGCACTCTGTCTCTCTCTCTGTCTCGAAAATAAATAAACATTAAAAAAATTTTCGGAAAAAAGAATTACCCTGGTAAGTAGCTTTAGGACCCTTTGGTTATGGTGGGAAAAAATCTCATAGGCCATACATAGTGGATATATTTCAGGGTTTATTTTGAAGTCCACCTTGCCTTCCTTTATTCAAGAAGCTCTTGTCTGTGAACTATTTCAGGACTGGGAAATGAGGGACGATTGAACCCATTTATTATGATGGCTCACGACGGACTTTTGTTCCCCAGGCCTGAATTTTTATTTTTTATTTTCTCCCAGAAAACTACGTTCGATTGACCATGGCGTTATTGTGAATCAAAATGTGTTCACTGCGTCTGCCCTACTGCTTCTTATAACTGTACTTGCCTCATACAGGGCTGCGGCTTGGCATTTTGTCACCCTGGGGTCTGGAACGTCTCTTACTCTCCATAGCAGAGCAGTGCAACGTCTTGCCATAAGTAGGAATTTGATTTTGGATAAGCACAGGTGGTGATTTAATTAACTAATCCAGCCATTTCATTCCATGGAGTGTTACGTTTCTCTCTGGGTTTATGGCTAGGAATTGTCACTGCCACCTGCCTTATTTTGCCTGGAACCAATTCCAGCTTTTGCTTGTTACTCGTAATGTTGCTACCCTGGGTTAATTAGGGTTTTTGGATGCAAGCAACAGAAACCAACATTATAAAATGAAGGAAATTGATCAGAATACTATTGGAGAAGCTCACGGAAAGGTTAGGTTACTGGGCTCCATGTTTGGAAAACAGACGGGAATCAAGGATCTCTGAAGGGGTGGGTAAAAGGGATAGCAGTGAAGCTGATTCAAGGATGGCTGAGTCACCATAATTCATGATCTAAGAATTAGTATGCCCCCCCAAATTATTATCTTTATCGTGTTTGTTGTTTCTTTAATATGGGCAAACTTCTAAACACAGCAAAAATTCAAATGTATATATAACTGCATCGTTGCAATTGCTTTATCAAAAGTTTTGCAAAGTGTTATTGCAAGTTTATTTTGACAACATCTCTGAAATCATGTTTTTGTTCAGAGGTTTCCATCAAAACACTAAAAGACAAGAGAACAAACAGGGAAGACAATGAGAATTGTGTCATTTTATTTTGTTTTTAATTCTTTTTAATGTTTATTTACTTTTGAGAGAGACAGAGGCATGAGCGGAGGAGGGGCAGAGAGAGAGAGGGAGACACAGAATCTGAAGCAGGCTCCAGGCTCTGAGCTATCAGCACAGAGCCCGACCTAGGGTTTGAACTCACAGACCGTGAGATCATGACCTGAGCTGAAAGTCGGACTCTTAATTGACTGGGCCACCTACGTGCCCCGAGAATTGTATCATTTTAAAACCAGTAACAATTAGGCTACCTGTAAGCATGACCTTCTTTAATCAGCTTATAAATATACCCCCTCACATATTCCCAAGGTAAGAAATTGAGTGGTAATTGGGACATCAGTTATTCAGATTTCTGGTGAAAAATCAACTTGGTTAGTTTTATCAGAAGTATCTTAGAACATGTTGGGGACAATTTCCAGGCTTATGAAGTAAATGTGCGTATTAGTTTGGTAATAAGAGGCAAAGTTGAAATTATCTAAGATCTAAAACTAAAGAATTTCCATAGGGAAAGCTTTTATGAACTGAATTTAGGATCAAAAAAGTAGAAAAATTCATAAATAAGAAAAAGTAATAAAGATGTGGGGGTATTAAAACAAGTATAGCATATGAGAGCAAAGGAGATCAGAAGATCTGGATGTTCCAGATCTTCAGAAAAATAAGCAAGCAGTTCACAATTCTCCTTTTCTTTATCTTCCAAGAATATCACCTGAAGTCATGAATAAAAGTCAGTCCCTGGATGATAATTTCATTTTCGGGGACATCCTGTTCAAAGCTTCAGAGGGCTTCCTCC
The DNA here is from genome assembly GCF_027475565.1 of Acinonyx jubatus. Lineage (NCBI taxonomy): Eukaryota > Metazoa > Chordata > Mammalia > Carnivora > Felidae > Acinonyx > Acinonyx jubatus. The sequence continues at coordinate 69,257,378 of NC_069394.1, read as the reverse complement.
ACAAGAAGAGATTTCTTCCTTCCAGAGAACAGAGGGAAACATTTGAGTTGGTTGAATTTAGAGCTATATTTGGAAATGTCTTGTAAATGGGTGGATAATTACTAAGATTGCCTCGGTTGATTGGAGAAAAGTCAGACAATTCTAAACTCTGACTTGATTAATAAAGAATAAATTCTTTCTCTGGCCCTTTCTACTGTGCCTTCTGAGTAACTTGAACTTAATTGCCAGCTCCGAGCAGGTGCTGAGTGTACCCATGTCTTAGCCATAGCAGTGCTCAGGAAGTGGTGAGGACAGGGATCAAAAGTCAGAATATTGTCTTCCTGCAGTTGTAAAATAGATTTATGGCCAGTGGAGGGGGTGCAAAGCCTGAAACGAGGCTCTGTAAACTAATTCAGACTAATTCTGTCATCCCAGAACCAGTCAGACTACCAAAGGAAGGTTTCCCTTCTATCAAATGATCTGGATGTTCCCTTCTATCAAATGAAGGTGTTTATCTCTCAGCTCCTTCTGGATTGATGTTCCTGTGCTCAGTATTTACATACTAAGGATGAATTATTTTATAATGAAAAAAATTATTATGTATTTCTTTTTAAATAATTTTGTCTTGGTCTAACACTGTCAGATTCCATGCTTATTTGCTGTTAACACTAGGGGTCAGGCTAAGAATAGTTGTTTTTTATGCTGTTCTGATCTAGGTCAGACATTATAGGTATCTTGGATATTTAGATATTTTTAGTTATGACTTCCACATTTCTAATATATATTGCTAGATTACTCATCCATATGTTTTCAACAATAAGGATAATAAAAGACTTCCCCTAAAAACTAAAAAAAAAATGTAAAAATACACTGCTAGAGTTTCTAACGCCAATATTACAAATGAAAGTCTAGCAGATGTTGTGAAAGTAAATCTTACAACCAAATGCATGCTGGTTAGCAATTTCTATTGTCTCTACCTAAATGCATCATTGTTGTGTACATTTTCCTAACCTTCCCTATTTCTTCTTTTCTCTCCCCTGTGGAATTACACATACTATGACGAGAGCAACAGTTTGCCACACACTCAAAATAATCTTGAAAATCAAATAAGTGCAACCATAAAGATGCGGAATGGGGGCACCTGGGTGGCTCAGTCGGTTAAGCATCTGACTTCGGTTCAGGTCATGATCTTGCTGTCTGTGAGTTCGAGCCCCGCATTGGGCTCTGTGCTGACAGCTCAGAGCCTGGAGGCTGCTTTGGATTCTGTGTACCCCCCTCTCTTTCCCTCCCCCCACTCGTCCTCTGTCTCTGTCTCTCAAAAATAAATAAATGTTAAAAAAATTTTTAAAACGATGTGGAATGAATCGCATCCACTTTAAAGTTATTTTCCAATGAATTTTACCAGCATTTTACCATCATTAAGGCTGTAGGTATTTATGCGTGTTGACTTAGAGCATAGCAGCACTGCGTATACAAGCAGCCTCACACACAGAGGCACAGAGAAATAGGCACAATATGATTTGGCATAGAATTAGTAAGTTATTTTACCTTCCATCAGTAACCAGAGTAGAGCAGGGAAAAGTATGAAGGTGTGGTTAAAGCTCAAAAGAGCAGGTCAGAAAGTTATACATGACGGCTTCATGGTCTACAAAAGCAGAACTGTTCTCTAAGAAAACATAAAGTACAATCCATGAATAGAACCTCCAGGAAAAACAAACATCTTCTGCGTGTGTGTGTGTGTGTGTGTGTGTGTGTGTGTGTGGCATTCATTTAACTAACATATGCCTAGATAGTAGCAACTGTCTATTTTAGCCAGTATAAGATCATGCCCATGGATATTTAAGACATTTATACCCCCTGAAAGAGGAGGCTTTCCAAGAAATTATTCTTCTTTCAAAGAGCCAATGTAATCGACCATCTCCATGTGACAGTTTTTACCTGAAGAACGATTTGATCTAAAAGTGAAGACACTGTGCAGAGGACAGGCAAGCTTTTCCTAAGTGTTCTTGTGGTTGAGGCAAATACACTGAGCTCAAGGAAGAACCAGTTTCCCTGTCAGTCACTTCATGCATGCCCTGACCCAGCGCGCTTTGTAACTGCCTTCCTGCTCTCCAAATGCTGAGGGGTCGGAGAGCTCTGGCTGCCAGAGTGTTTGGATCAATTGACCTTTTATGTCTTTTATTGTTTCCGCTGCCCTTTAAATTCCCCTTCAGTGTTCTGTTTCCTCCAGAGCATCTTTTCAGAGAGATAGACTATCTCTTTGTGGGCAGAAGATGATGGGTCCTCCCAGATGGACCTTGCAGGTGAAGGGCTAAGAACAGAGCAGACATCCTCTCCCTCTTCCTCATGCTGCCGGTGGAACAGCACCTCTGTATTCACCTCAAGCGTTTGGTAGAAGCCCTCTACCTTCTCTCCCCGTGGTGAGGTTAGAATATGACAGGAATCTCTTACAAAGTTGAGAGTGCATTTCTTAGAACTACTTTCACCTAAATTCACCGACCACACAGTAGCCGGGTGATGCACTTTTCTGTTGTTCTGGTCCCCCTGACCTTGAGACGCTCCTCCAACTTGGCTTTCTATACCCGGGATGTTCGTGCTCTTTCTAAATCTGAGCAGCCCGGGCCATTGAGCCCTTAGGATGGAGAACTTCATTGCTCCCCGACACAGTCATCCAGAGGAAAAGCAGATACCAGACAAAACAATGTATATTTTTTTCTGCATTTCACACTTGAATACTAGCATTAGATTTGTGAAACTTTCTATCAAGTCAGCTTGTTGACATTAATATTTTTTAGTTTATACGAGTACAAGGCAAAGAAGGTTAAATACCACCTTGGCCTGCCTGTAGCTGATTATGATCTAGAATAGCTGGTACAGATAAGAAAATGTTCAAGTGCTTTAGCATGACTAAGGATGCCTGGCATTATATAAATGTGATGTGCATATTCTTTATGTATATCTTAATTCCTTGTGTTTCTTTTTATATATGTTTATATGTTCATTAAATGTCTCTTAGAAATTATTTATAAAAAGTAAATGGACTATAGTGACAGAATTTAAGAAGATCTTGCATGGATCTGTTTGGTGAAGTAAATAGTCTTTACTCATTATTTATCCCATGTATTTGTTTCAGTATTTGGGGTTTGATATTCTTATATGACATGAGTTACTTAAATACATGGAGTACTTTTTGCTCATAAGAGATGTGTAAAAAACTAAAGGCACACAATTTATTGATTGCTGTCACATACCAGGCACCGTGCAAAGCATATCATCTCACTAGCTTTTCACAACAAAGAAAAAGAAGGTTCTTGTATGCTTCTCACTTCTTAAGCAGTGGAACTGAAGCTTGGAGAAGTTAAGTCACTCACAGTGACATATGAGCACTAGGCAGAGCTGGGACATGGAAACTGCTTCCATCTGAACCCACAAGTCCATGCTTGAAGTGACTGTTCCTCTCTTGTTTGAAGAGAGACCTTTTCAAAATGCTGATGGCAGTTCTTGCCATATAGAAAAAGAACTCTCAGCCTCTCACCCTTCTTACGTCCTAGGTACACATGTTTAAGCCAAAGATGATTTAAAAAGGAGGGGACGGTGTGGTACACTAACTATGGGCAACATAAAGGACACCAAGGTTATTTTTGAAATTTTTTTTCCCATTGGAAAGGTAGAACATACTCATTTACAATAATTTTAGTGAAGAAGGTAAAAATTCATCAAAAGTATTTTCAGGCTTTATTTTTCAGTCTTTATTTAAAAGTTAACTTCTTTCCAATATAGGTATAACCACAGGCTTTTATTTTTTTAATTAAAAAAGGTTTTTAGGATTATTTAATTTATTTTACTTTTATTGTTTTAGAGAGAGAGAGAGCATACAGGGAGAGGGGCAGAGGGAGAGAGAAAGGATCCCAAGCAGGCTCAATGCTCAGCGCAGAGCCAAAGGCAGGGCTTGATCCCATGATCCTGGGATCTTGACCTGAGCTGAAGTCAGGAGTCAGATACTTAACCAACTGAGCCACCTAGGTGACCCTAACCACAGTTTTTAAAATTGCATTTTTCCGTGTTCACGGGTAAGAAGACTCAATGTTGTCAAGATGTTAGTTCTTCCCAAATTAATCTATAGATTCAATACAATTCCACTAGAAATCTCAGCGAATTATTTTGTAGATGTCAACAAACTGATTCTAAAGTTTATATGTAAAAGCACAAGACCAGGAATAGCCACTTCAATATTTAGGGAGAAGAATGAAGTTGGAGGACTGACATTGATCAACTTTAAGACTTACTGTACAGATACAGGAATCAAGACAAAGTAATGTTGGTGAAGGGGTGGACAAGTGCATCAAGGAAACAGAACAGAGAGCCCAGAAATAGACTCACATAAATATAGTCAACTGTTTTTTGACAAAAGAGTAAAGGCAGTACAATGGAGTGTAGTCTTTTCAACAAATGATACTGGTACAACTGGACACCCACGTGCAAAAAAGAAAAAAAAAAAAGAAAAGAAAAAGATTCTAGACACAGACCTTACATCCTTCACAGAAATTAACTAAAAAAAAAACAAAAGAAAGAAAAAAGAAATTAACTCAAAATGGATCACAGACCTAATGATAAAATGCAGAAGTATAAAATTCTAAAAGATAGGCAGAGGAGAAAACGTCAATAACCTTGAACATAGCAATAACTTTTTGGATGCACCAAAGGCATGATCCGTGATAGAAAGTGTTGATAAGCTGAATTTCTTTAAAATTAAAAACTTCTGCCTTGCAAAAGCCAATGTCAAGAGAATAGGAAGACAAGCCACAGACTGGGAAAATATTTGCAAATCATAGATAAAAAACTGCTACCTAAGATATACAAACACTTAAAACTCAATAATGAGAAAACAAAAAACCTAACTTAAAAATAGATCGAAGACCTTAATGGCTGTTTCATCAAAGAAAATATGGATGGCAATTAGCATATGAAAAGGTATAGTAAACATGATGTGTTATCAGGGAAATTAAAATTCAAACAGCGATAATACTACTACACCTCTACTAGAATGTCCAAAATTTGGAACACTGACACCACCAAATGTTTACAAGGATATAGAGCAACAGGAACTCTCATTCATTTCTGGTAGGAATGCAAAATGGTACAGCCACTTTGGAAGACAGTTTGGTTGCTTCTTACAAAACTAAGCATGCTCTTACTATATGATCCAGCATTTGGTCTGCTTGGTGTTTACTCAGATGAATTGAAAATTCATGTTTACACAAAAACCTGTACACAGATGTTTATAACACCATTATTCATAATTGCCAAAACTTGGAGACACCAAAATGTCCTTCAGTAGGTGAATGAATAAAACTGTGGTACATCAAGACAATGGAATATATTCAGTGCTAAAGAGAAATAAGCTATCAAGCCATGAAAAGACATAGGGGAATCTTAAATGTCTATTACTAAGTGAAAGAAGCCAATCTGAAAAGGCTGTATGCTGTATGATTCTAATTATATGATATTCTATAAGAGGCAAACCTATGGAGACAGTAAAAAAAATCAGTGATTTTTCAAGAGTTTGAGGAGAGGGATAAATAGTAAGAGCCCAGAAGAATCTTATGGCAGTAAACATACTCTTTATGATGCCATGGATGTATTGTGTGTCATTATACGTATCTTTATAAACATATAGAATGTACAATAGCAAGAGTTGACTGTAATGTAAACTGTGGACTTCATGTGATTATCATGTATCAATGTAGGTTCATCAGTTGTAAAACATGTACCACTCTGGTGGGGGATGTTGGTAATGGGGGAGGCTATGGATGTTCTCATCATTTTGATCAACTCTGCCATAGCTGCCTACCCCTTCTGGAGCCATTACCCTCCTTGTTCTGCCCCACCAAAGAGCTTTTGATGCATTAATTTAGAAGGAAAGAAGAAGGAGATAAGGAGGAAGAGGAAGAAGAAAAGGAAGAGGAACTGGAAAAAGTTATTTGTTTTAATTCTTTGCTTTTTATTGCTATAATGGTTTAAGCTGTTAGTTTTCTTCTGATCACTACTTTGAATGTGTGTGTGTGTGTGTGTGTGTGTGTGTGTATATATACATATATATATACACATATATATAATATAGTTTATCATCATTATTTTATATATTTTATATTTTTAGTTTGTAGTATTATTCAAGAGTATTTCAAGAGTTTTTCAATAGAAAAATTTCTTTTGTAAGTAAAATTTTTAAGTGAAAGTTGCTTATGAGGGGTGTCAGTATTTTCTATCTTTATTGCACTGCAATAAGAGAGTATTACAGCATTTCTACATTATAGTAGTGTAGATCCTTTCTTAAGGATCAATAAATTATTAATGGATTTTGTGATCAATTTTTGTAAATGATCCATATGCACTTAATAAGAAGGTGTATTTTCTGTTAAGTAGGTATAAAGTTTGTTTTATATTCATGCAGTGTACTGTATCCTATTGATTATACTACTTAGGTCTTCTATCTCCTTATTAAATATTAAAAAATATTTTTAATGTTTATTTATTTTTGGGAGAGAGAGAGAGAGAGAGCACACAAGCAGGGGAGGGGGAGAGAGAGATGAAGACACAGAATCTGAAGCAGGCTCCAGGCTCTGAGCTATTAGCACTGAGCCTGACACAGGGCTTGAACCCAGAAACTGCGAGATCATGACTTGAGCCAAAGTTGGACGCTTAACCAACTGAACTACCCAGGGGCCCTACTTATTTAATCACTTGATCTACCTTATACTCCAAAAGATATTCAAATCTTCTCTTAGTAGTGAGTTTCTATTTCTTCCTTAAAACCTCTTTTCATCTCATTTTGTTTTCTATAGTTTCTGTTCTTTAAGACAGTGGTGTATTATTTATTTGGTCATTCACATTCATAACTTTTACATGTTTATTGGGAATTGTGGCTTTCATATTGAAAGTGTCTTCCTCTGTCACACTTAATTTTTTTTTTAACTTTGGCTTGACTTTACTTTGTCTATTAAGATCATAAATCTACTTTCTTATCATTGGACACTTGACCATTGTGTCCTTGATCTTTATGTTAACCTTTTGAATCCTTTTATTTTAGGTATATCACTTATGTACAGAATTGTATAGCTTGGCATTTCTTTGTTAGTAAAGTTAAAAGTTTTCTTTTAATATTTAAGTCCACCTGTATTTACTGATATGAGTGATATAACTCATTTTTAATAATTTTCATGCATTTACACAATTACATATATAATTATATAATTGTTCTGTGTATCATGTTGTATTTCTTTCTGCATTTGTTGTGTTTACTTTGCTCTTTTCATTTTTATGTTTCATTTGCTACTTAGTTGATATTTTTTCTGGTAATTATCTTGTACCTTTTTAGTGCTCTTAGTACCCTTATTTCTTATACAAGCATTTATTAGTTGGTTTGTTGAATTTCAGTATTATCTTTTGACTTTGCCTCTTGCCTATGCCAATCAATGAACTTAGTCCATGTTCCTCTTGTTTTTCTTTCTTCCATTATTTTATTTTTCTTTTAAAGTTTATTTTGAGAGAGAGAGAGAGAGAGAGAGAGAGTGCTATTGGGGTAGGGGCAGAGAGAGTAAGGGGAGAGAAAGAAGCCCAAGCAGGCTCTGCACAGATGGCACAGAGCCCACAGTAGAGCTCGATCTCACAAACTGTGAGACCATGACCTGAGCCAGAACCAAGAGTCATCAGACACTTAACCAACTAGCCTCCCAGGTGCCCCTTTCTTCCATTATTTTAGTTGCATTATTTTTATTTTGTGAGAACACATACCGCTTACTTGCCATTCTTTCACCTTCTTCCATACCTTACCCTCAGTTTTAGTTCTGCACTTCAGTAGTAAATGCTTATCACAGTAACTGTTGCTGAAGATTCTGCATTACCTCTTTTTTGGCTTCTTCTCAAGAAGGTTCTTCAAGGAGAGCTTGAGAGTACAGTATAACCTGTGTTCTTGTACATTTAAAGCCATTTTTCTGGCACTCAAAAAACGACAGTGTTTTTGAGTATCTTTGGTTCACTTTCTTTTCATTAAAAAATGCTGCTCTATTGTTTTAGTTTTAATTTGCTTTTTATGTTGCTTTTAAGAAATCTGATGTCAGTCTAATTCTCTTGTCCTTTTAAATTATTGATCAGTTTGCCTGTAAGTCAAAAGGATTTGCCTGTAAGTCCTAAAGATTTTTTTTGAATCATTAAAGTCTTATGGATTTATTAACATAGCTCTTGGAGTTGACCCTTGTTAAGGCCCAATCTGGCCAGCTCTCTCACCTTTAAAAGTATCGTATGTCAAAACATACCTTACCACAGCCAGTGAGTGCAGATAATTCAAAGGCTGATTACTCAGGCAAATGCAAAGTGAGGGGAGTCCCTGGGCTAGGACCCTTTGATATCTAGGCCTAGAGAGAGACAAGAGGTCTCGGCTCAATATATATATATATATATATATATATATATATATATATATATATATACATATATACATATATACATATATACATATATATATATATATATATATAGAGAGAGAGAGAGAGAGAGAGAGAGAGAGAGAGAGAGGGAGAGAGAGAGAGAGATATGACTGGAACCGACCAGGGAATTTGAATAATGCCAAGGGTGGACTGACTTTTAGCAGTAGTCCTAGTGTAGGAGAAGATGGATGAGGAGGACAGAGCTGTTGTGATTCGGGTTGAGGTGTCAGACAGCAGCCATCCCAGTAAGTGTTAACAGTTCAACTATGTGTCACTTTACCAGGAGTGACTTACTGCTTCCAACTTTATTTCTCCATAGTCAGTTCAAGAAAGGGTTTCAAAGACCGTGGGGCAGGGAGGGGGAAAATAGTTACAAACAGAGAGGGAGGGAGGCAAGCCATAAGAGGCTCTTAAATACAGAGAACAAACTGAGGGTTGATGGGAGGAGGGGGGTTGGGGGGTAGAGGGGAAAGTGGGTGATGGGCATTGAGGAGGGCACCTGTTGGGATGAGCACTGGGTGTTGTATGTAAGCAATGAATCACAGGAATTTACCCCGAAACCAAGAGCATACTGTGTACCCTGTATGTTAGCCAACTTGACAATAAATTATATTAGGAAGGAAGGAAGGAAGGAAGGAAAGAAAGAGAAAGAAAGAAAGGCTTTCAGGCGCCTACTGGGTGTTTTCCATATTAAAAAAAGAGTTATTTTATTTCCAGGAATTTTTATATTAAACAATTAAATATAAGCTGTTTTGTTATTTTGTTTTTCATTGTCAGAGACTCCATATTTTATGATTTTTTAAATATTTGCTTGTTTTGCATTTTCACCACTTTCCTTCTCACTCTTTCCACTTCTTATTTTAACTCATTGTCATTCCTTTGATTATTTTCCTACTTTTCTCCAAAGTCCCTTATTAAGTATTTGTTTAAGTCTATTCTCCCTGGGTACCTCATATAATTCAGTAGTTAGCGCTATTATATTTTCTTTTCCTCCTTCTCCCCCTCCTCCCTTCTTCCTTTTACTCCTCCCTCCTCTTCCTCCTCTTCCTCTTCTTTTCTGAGTTCAGTCAGCTTTTATTTCTTCCCTAATATGTACACTTCTTATTCTGGCTATAGGCCCACAAAAGCTTACCTGAGGATTAATTCAGTTTGGGATATTGTGCTGCAGCTTTCTTCTGCTTTGTGGTTGGTTTCCCGAGAGAGAATTTTCATTGGATGAAGCGTTTGATTCCTTCTGTTTTCCTCCTGCAGCAGCCAATGTGTAGACATCACAGCTTACATCTACACACTTTGCAGACAAGATGCCGGGGGAATGGGTTACAAGTTTTCTGTTTCAAGAATAGGAAATTCTCGTTTGTTTAGTTAGTTAGTTAGTTAGTTAGTCAGTCAGTCAATGGGAGAAGAGCTTGAATGCCCTTGATTTTGTTTTTTATTCTCTTTTCTCTAGCAGGATCCCAATATTCCCCCTTTGCTCCTTTTTTGTGTCTTTTTGCCTTTCAGTCCACAAAGGAGGACACTCCTTTTCTTGTTACCCTCATCCTTCAGAAACTGTGCTTCTCAATCTTGTCACTTTGAGCCCCACACGCTATTATGCCTGTTCTTTTCTGTCTGTGCTCTGATTTATCAGAAATATTTTTCAGTTATTTCACACTTACAGTGGACTTTCTCTTTCTAAGGGGATCTTAGATCAATCATGGACCTTTCTTGTCCAATTTTCTCTTCCTCAGCAGTTTTTCCAAGCCTTCTTCCCAGTTCCCTTTCCCTAGCTGTCTGCAAAGCTTGAGAGATGGCTCTGCTGAAAATCAGCACGTACTTTCGTACTTACAGGTAATTTGAAGTTTGTGGTGTTCTCTGAATTCTATCTATGCCATTTTTCTGGTTTTATTCATACTATTGAGCAAGAGATACTACAAAGGAGTAGCCAGTGGAGAGAATGTAGTGTCACAAAGCTAAGGGACACACATTTCTCAAGAACAATGGAGTAATCAATGTGTCAAGTAAGTGCTCCTGGGAGGTTAAGATAAAAACTAAAAACTAGCCATTGGTTTAGGGTCATCAGTGACCTTAAAAAGTGTCTTACTGTTGAGCAGTGGGTATAAAAGACAGAGCAGCATGAGAAAGTGGATACCCTAAATGCAGCAAGTTCAGAACACTTAGTTGAGAAGATGAATTATAATAGGTCATGTAATGTGTAGTAATTGAGGGCACTGAGATCAAGGTTTTTTGGGGTTTTTTTTTTGTTTCTACTTTTAATTTAAGCATATACTTAGAAAAAAACTACATATATCTTAAATATACTTGATGAATTTTCAGAAACTCAGCAGCCTTTAGATCAAAGAACGGAATGTTACCACCTTCCTAGAAGGTGTTCCATGTAATCCTTAATTACCCTCAAAAGATCGATCTCTTCTAATGTCTCACACTAGTGTTGGCAATTCTTTTGTGTCTGACTTTCTTTCCTGGGAACTATATTTGTGAGAATGACTCATTTTTTCATTCTCATTCATTGCTGTTTAATTTTCTTTTATTTGAATGCACCGCAGTTTATTCATTTATTAAGATGTTGAAGGGAATCTGCTATTTACACGTTTTGGACTATTATGAATAATGCTGCCATTAGTCATAATCTCCTAGATTACGCTCATGTATTTTCCAGTACATGACCTTCAGTGAACACATGATGGATTGATCTAGAAATGGAATTGCTGAGTCACACAAAACATACATATCATTAAAGCCAAACAATTCTACAAATTGTTTTTTCTTAAAGCACTGTAAAGTTCCAGTTGTTGAATAATTTTGCCAAGACGTAGTTGCCTTTTTAACTTTTCATTTTATCAATTATGATGTGATTTTAATATGCATTTCACTGAACACCAGTGAAGTCAAATGTTTATTGGCCCATTGCACATTGCCTTCAAGTGTCATTTCAAGGCTTTTGTCCATTTTTCTCTTTGGTTAGCTCTCTTTTCCTCATTGATTTATAAATACAGTTTTTATATTCTGGGTACTAATGATTTACCAATAAATACATATCTATTTTAAGATAAGGGAAATATTAAAGTATATTTGTATATTGACAAGAATAATTTAGTGACTCAAAATACTCAAGTAAAATTGCAGTAGAGAAAACCTTGAGTAAGCCGTAGGGGATAGAACCCAGCTCGCAGCAGGAGCTGGCTATTGTGCCTATATTGTATTTAACTTACCACTTTGAGGGGCACCTGAGGGGCACCTGGGTTGCTCAGTCATTTAACCGCTGGACTTCAGCTCAGGCCATGATCTCTCTCAGAGCTCTTGAGTTTAAACCCCACATAGGGCTCTGTGCTGACAGCTCAGGGCCTGGAGCCTGCTTTATTTTATTTCATTAAAAAAACATTTTTTAATGTTTATTTATTTTTGAGAAAGACAGAGGCAGAATGTGAGTGAGTTAGGGGCAGAGAGAGATGGAGACACGGAATCCCAAGCAGGCTTCAGGCTCCAAGCTGTCAGCACAGAGCCCTATGCGGGGCTCAAACCCACAAGTTGTGAGATCATGACCTGAGCTGAAGTTGGACGCTCAACCGACTGAGCCACCCAGGCACCCCTCGGAGCCAGCTTTAGATTTTGTCTCCCTCTCTCTCTGTCCTTCTCTTGCTTGCACTCTGTGTCTCTCTCTCAAAAATAAATAAACATTAAAAAAATTTTTTTAAACCAAAAAACCAAAAATCAAAGGCGTCCCTTTGATGGGACGCCTGGGTGGTTTAGTAGGTTAAGTGCCGGACTTTAGCTCAGGTCATGATCTCATGGTTCATGGGTTTGAGTCAGAGCCTGGAACCTGCTTCGGATTCTGTGTCTCCCTCGCTCTCTGCCCCTCCCCCACTCACATTCTGTCTGTCTCTAAAAAAAAATTTTTTTTAAATACTTTGTTTAGAGTCAAATGTTTCTGATAATTTACTATTGTAAATGTGATCAATGTTTTAATTCATTAAAATTTTATCCATATACTGGCACATCTGGGTGGCTCAGCCGGTTAAGCGTCCGACTTCAGCTCAGGTCATGATCTCACAGTTCATGAGTTGGAGCCCCGCATCTGGCTCTGTACTGAAAGTTCGGAGCTTGGAGCCTGCTTTGGCTTCTGTGTCTCCCTCTCTTTCTCTGCCCCACCCTTGCTCATGCTCTGTCTCTCAAAAATTGAATAAATGATAAACAAAATTTTAAAAAAAATTACCCATATGTTAGATTACTCTTACTTTCTGAATAAGGAGAATCTTCATTTAAAAAATACGAAAATAAAAGCTTTTTGCATATATATAAAGGGTCATTTTATGAGGTGCTCGCTGGCTTTCTCTTATGAGAACACATGCCACTGTTCCATGCATGGATTTAAATCTTAGACCATTATCGTTGAATCATTTAACTTTTTCTTTTTGGTCTATTTGCTGTTCTTTAGTCTTTCAAATAATATTCATTTACATTATTTGTATCTGACTACGTTGTTGTCCCTTTTAAAATTTTAGCGCTTTTATTGAATGTTCTAAAGTGTATTTTCAGTTACGTGAAATTTTCTTGTTTCTTTATACATTCTATTTTTTGTGTTTATCTTAGCAAGTTTGTCTTTTGCCTCATTTATTTTCATTATTCTCTTTAATTTCTTCATATTATTTATGCTAAGTTTTAAAATGTAACTATGTATAGAATTTCTATATATAGAAACGAACTGGGAGCAGGTATTTAAAAATTCATGCCCTAGGTTGAACGTTGTGGTTCCTTCATTTGGTTTTCAATGGGTGTTTAGCCCTTTCCAATCTTTTTGGTAGCAAAATGTGTAATCTAAAATCCATAGTCTTTACTTGTGTAATCGCGAGTTATAAGACAAATCATATACTAGGTGGCCATTGAACAGAAGAAAGACCTTGGCTGACAATTCTATTCAGGGAAGGCACCTCCCTCCTAGATTAGTTTACTCAAATAATAAGCATTCATGAGATTTGGGGAATTTCTTCTATACTTCTGTATGCTAAGCAGAAATTGGCTAGGGCCAAGGTTCTTATGTAATTTTGAAATAAAGACAGTTTCTTTTTTGTGTGATCACCTAGCAAACAAAACACAATCTCCAAAAAAAGCAGCATGACCTTGTCTAATATTTCAGAGCAAAATCAATCCTGGCTCATCTTTTACTTTAGCTCTTAGCTGTCCTAAAAGGAGGGTAGACTACTCTAATAGTTCTGCTTATGGTTTTAGAAAGAATAATTTGGGGGGGGGGGGGCGCGCCTGGGTGGCTCAGTTGGTTAGGCATCCAACTCCCAGTTTCGGCCCAGGTCATGATCTCATTGTTTTGTGAGTTTGAGTCCTGTCTCGGGCCCTGCGCTGACAGCACAGAGCCTGCTTGGGATTCTCTCTCTCTCCCTCTCTCTCTACCCCTCCCCCACTCACGCTGTCCCTCTGTCTAAATAAATAAATAAATAAAACTTTAAAAATATTAGAAAGAATAAATTTTTAACAAGACATCTGCCTTTGAACAGTTAGCTGGAAAGCATGAGGGAAATAGGTCTTAGTGACCTATCTCACTGATAACAGAACACATTATCATCTCATTCCGAATCCTACTCTAAGGGAAATAGCTTTCCCTCAGTCTGTTCTGCCCAGCTTCCTTCCTCACTCCAGGATATTTTCCATCTGCCTCACAATATATTTGACCCTCCAAATCTCTTCTGTCCTGCAGGATTATAGATCCTCAGTTATCTTCATTGTTCATTATCATTTACCCAAATGTGAAAACTGCATATGGTAATTCTCCTCAGCTGCCTTCTCGGTTTGTCATGACCTCCACATAAAACCTAGTCTAGACGCTGGAGGACTTTTCCACCAGATAGAATTGGTGAAGCATGAGCTGTGTTAACCACTGTTAGGCCTGCCATATTCAGTGAGCAAATACGTCTATCAACCAACCCATAGTTGCATACCTCTACTTCCTGAATTTCTATAAAGCAAGTGAAAGCCTATTTTTATACTAGAAAAACTCCCAGACTATACTCCCCAGTGGCTAACATTACAATTATAATAATAATTCAGATCTTTCATCTTTCCTCTTTGACTCCATACACTCATCTCCTAGGAATTCAATAACATGGGGAGAGGGTGTTGGAAATTGTTAATTTTAAGTGTTTAGGCATATTCTTGAAGTGGAAATCCGAAAATTGATTTGCTCTAGACACATGCAAAGCAGGCTCAAGAGCCCAAATATTGGAATTCATTGTTTTATGAATTCGCTTAAAAAATACTGCATCATCCACACTCTTGATGACAAAAAATGATATTATGTAGAAAAAGAACCATGGAAATAGAAGCCTATGAGTAACAAAATTATTCAGTAGAGTTTTATGTTGAATGTGAGGAAGTTTTAGCATGCTTTAAGAAATTTACTCCACTTATTTTCTTTAATGTATTCACAAATGGAATAAATGATAAAAATCCATGTCTTTTTAAATAGAAAAGAGTTTTTTCCAGAAGTATAAAATAAAAATGATAAGTGATAGGAGGCATTTCATTTTGTGCAACTTGCTGCTTATTTTCTTGCTCAGCAGTATATTAAATAATGATATAATTAAATAATGATATAACTTATAATCAATTACATTATGTATTTAATGAAATGAAAAATAACTACATCAGTTAGCATTTCATTCCTCTGTAAGTATCCGAAAGCCTGTCCAACAGCGGCTTAAGTAAGAATGTTTATTATGTCCTTGACAAGAGGTCTGACAGCCAATTTGAAAGCTCAACAACGTCATCAATGACCCAATGACCCAGATCTTTCTTTCCTTTTTTTTTTTTTTTTTTTTTTTGTCATCCTTGGTGTGTTGGCTTCTTATTTTCATGCTGGTTGCTTCATTGTTGCAAGATGTCTGCTGCATCTACAAGCATCACATCTATTTTCATGGTAGAAAGAAGGGAAGAAGCAGCTTAAGAAATGTCTTTTTGAAGGAAACAGATTATCCTAATTAACTAGTGGAGATTTTCTTATGTCTCCTTGGAGAAAACTGATAAACCAGTTTATCTAATCAACCACAGCTGTAAGAGAATCTAGGAACGTGAGTACAGAGGAGGGGCTGTCATTTAAAAAAAGTAAAACTTAAAAAAAAAGTGTGTATATTACTGAACAACCCAAAAAACCATAGGAGCTGGGGAAGGTGGGAAGACAGGGGATGAGTCCTTTGGATTGAGTGATATAGGACACAATTTGCGGGAAGAGGAGGATTTAGTGAAAACAAGAGAGCAGGAGTGAAAATAAGGAAAGCAGTGGCTCTGGGATTTAAATAGCAGCATCCATTATAAAGTCATGGACAAATTACGTCCAACTCAGCCACTATCCCACTCTTCCAACAGGAATTATATTGGAATTTCAGGCAGCAACATTTTCATGGAATTACTGATATCTCATCTACTATTACTGGTTCTAATCTCAGGTAGACCTCTAATTTTCTTAGTTGGAGTGATTTGGCACTTACTTGCAATTCTTCTGAGATGTAGACTCTAATATGTTCCTAGTTCTAAAAGCTCAATGAAGAAGCTGGGGTTCAGCATACAGTCTTTCTTCAAATTGTACGGAGACCTCGGTAAAACCTTTTCCAGTAACTGGCTTCTTGCTTTGTTTTGTCCCTGTCTGGTACCCTAGTCTATTCAGGGGTGGATTGTTTACCTCTTAAACTTAGGAAGCTCCTTGACTGGACTCCAAAATCCTATTGTCAGTCAACCCTCTCCAAAAGCTAGAAATCAGTATTTTTTTTTCCTGCATTAGAGTTCCTTGAGTTCCTTGTCTGATCCGTTTCACTCTGCAGTAAGTCCCTTCAAAGTGTAGGGACAACATCTCTTCCTTCGCATCCCTAACCGAACCTCGCACTGAGTGTACATATACAGATGATACAATAAATACTGCTGAATGAATGGATATATTGAATTGAGTAAGAACTTTCATCTGTCAGAAAACCTCTGAGAGAAGTCTAAATCTGAGGAAAAAGGGCAGTGAGTCTTTAGGATCTGAACACTCAAAGAGCCACCTAATTCATTCCTCAGATTCATCTGGGACCATAGCCACTTCCAAGTTCTTACAATGATGGACACAATCATACATTATATGAACCAATATTTATTACTCATATGGCGTGCCAGAGATCTATCAGTAATCAGCTATTAGCTTATGTGGATTGTAAGCCAATATTCCGTTGCCTTGAGGTCATTGTGCCCTATCACTAAACGTCTACCCATCTTTTCTTTTCTTTTTTAATGTTATGTTTTCAAGTACTTAATTTTATTTTATGTTTAAATATTTATTTATTTTTGAGAGAGAGAGGAAGAGAGAGCACGAGCGACGGAGGTGCCGAGAGAGAGGGAGACAGAGGATCCGAAGTGTGCTCTATGATGACAGCAGAGAGCCCAACGCGGAGCTTGAACTCACAAACTGCGAGATCATGACCTGAGCCACCCAGGCACCCCTTTATCCTTATTTTCAGTCATCAAAGCTTCTGTCTTTATTTCAGTTACTGCTTCTACTGATATAAATACACACATTCCATTCATAATCCTCAGTTCCTCCCAAGTCAGTTCCTTAAGGGGCTGCACCAGCTATTACCTCAGAATTACCTCAGAATATAGTAGCTTGAAACAAAAAGCATTCCATTATATCTTGTGGCTTTATAGATTAGAATTTGGGCATGCTTAACTGGGTGGTTCTTCCCTGTATAACTTTGTCATCTCTCAGTGGAATTCAGCTGGACTGTTCTAGAAAGGCCACTGACTTTACTCACATGCCTGCGAATTGGAGGGGGATGTCTGGAAAGCTGACTTCAGCGGGGCTCTTCGTCTTCTCCATGTAGTCTTAGATCTTCTCCATGTGGTGTCTTCAACTGGGAAATCAGATTTATAAAGACGGCTCAGAGATTTAAGCTATGAAGACAGAAACTTATAGTCCCTTTACAGTTTAGGCCTGCAGTTAGCATACTATCATTCCATCCCATCATGCCATAATGCTCCAAGGAATCTAGTTCAGTGTAGATTCAGTGCGAAGGGAGATGAATCAAACCTCTCCAAAGGGAAATTTCAAATAATTCAAGGCATGGTTCCCCTGCTACCATCTTTCCTATAGCCACAAATTCTTTACATTTCTTCTGCAAGCAGAATTCATTTACCTCTTGCTAGATGCCCACAGTTTCATCCCATTATGGCATCATCTCAAAGTCCACAATTTGGTTATCTACGATTAGGACCAGGTTTAGATGAAGTTCCTCAAGAACAGCTCCTTGAGTATGGTTCCTCTTGCTCTGAAGACCTGTGAACTAAAGAGATAAGTAATCTGCCCTCCATCTGCTCAGTATACAATATGAGACCATTAGGGCAACCACCACAGACACTCGCCTTCAAAATGGGGGAAAATAAGAGACACGTAACTGATTCATAGTGACTCTGAATCTGACCAGGTACATGTCATCAGTCTCTGACCCCTGGGAAATATTCTCAGTGTTGTTTGGATCCACCCTTCAGGAATGTGAGTCATGCTTCCTTTCCCATAAGAAATGCACCGGGTGCACAGCTGTGTAGTCTTCTCAGGCTGCTTTCTTTCCATAGACAGCTAAGAGAACAGATATCATTTCTTTCTTTGATTTTGTACTTTCTATGTCTGTTTTAATTTAGTACAAATCTCTTAACATTCTGTAGGCGTCTAATATGTCAGATTGTATTTCACTTTATTAGACAAAAGCGATACTTACATGACTTCCCAAGATAGCAACTGGCCTATCTTGGGCAACTGGTGAGGGTCTTGGAAAAAATGACAGCATTTAAAATTCTTAAAAATGCTATTGTGCAACAGAAAGAATCTGTGAGGCATGCCTTTATATCTTTGCAAAGCATGAAACAAGGGGTCTGAGCCTCATCCTGACCTCAGCCTTTCCCAGAGACCCAGTTTTACTGACTTGGATTTGAATTTTGCCTGAGGATCATTTCCTACTTTGAGAATCTTCCGCTGGCTAGAAAAAACTTTCCTGGGAACTCTATATCTTCTCTAAATTATTCTCAAAAAGCAAATAATGGCCACTTCTTTTTTTATGTTTTATAATAGACTATTTTATCATAGCAAGAATCATCAACCTTTGAGCATTCTGTCTGAAAATCCACTTAGCTAAATCAATGAGTTCTACAGATAACATTTCTTATCTTCTGTATTTCTGCAGGCCATAGGTGTTGCCGAACTTTCTGGTACTACATAACTAGAGTTCCCTTTTCTTCAGTTCCAGTATGTTCTCCTCATTGTCTTTCAAGTATTCATGAACAACCTCCCCAAAGCTCTTCCAGCTTTCACTGCCAGTCTCCTTGAGGGCATTCTAGCTTCTTTCTGTTGGGTCCCAAAGCCACTGGTTTTAGATATCAGTATGGCAGCACCTCACTCCTGGGAAACAAAAATTATCCCAATTACCTATTTCTCTGGACCAAAGTACCCTAAAAACTTAGTGGCCTGAAACCACAACCATTTACTGATACCCCAATATTCTGAGTCATTGATTTGGACAAGGTTCAGCTATGTGATTCTTTTGCTCTATGGGCCATCAGTTGCCATCAATCAGTATTATTTTTAGCTGGTGGGGGTGCTTATCTGAAGGGTCCACGTCATCCTTACTCACATGCACTGGCACCTCAGTGGGGATGTTGGGAACATTGAGCTCACTTGAACCCCTCTTCCTCTTCATGTAGCCTCAAAGCCTCTCCACGTGTTTTGTTTTGTTGTGAGTTTCCTTACTATGGTGGCTTAAGGAATGTAAGGTAAAAGGCCTAAATGGCCAGTTTTCTTAAAGGACTGACCCCAAACTGGCATCGCATTGTTCCCACTGCACTCTATTGGTCAGTCACAGATCAGCCCAGAATAAAAACAAAAAAACAAAAAAACAGGAAACAGAGCCCACCCCTTGATAGAAGGAGTATTAAGGGATTTAAAGCCTCGATCTTATTCTCCTCTTGATGTTTATTTGAATAATCTAAAGTCACACTATGAGTCAGACATGAATTTCCAAAAGGCTTATACCCCAAGGTCCGGGCATTCTCAACTTGAGTTGAGCACATCCGGTATACAAGCATTTTTATATATAGTAACAGTTTCGTACTGTCTCATGCTCCTCTGTCGTCCTCCATCATCAGTCTCATACATAGCCTTCAGTTATGTCTCCTGAACAGAAATTCTCTTCAGTGTGTCCTCATTGCTTTCAGTGCCTGAACTCCAGCCCCATCCCATCCCATGCACCCTTCCCTTTGCTCCCTTAAATTCCCTCTGAATTTTCACTCTGCAGGCCTTTCCTGTTTAAACACATATGCACATTTGAAACGTTTTTTTGTTGTGATTATCTTGTCCGTATGTAACTTCTAGTGCATTGTAAGATCTACAAAGACAAGGGCCTCATCTTTTTCATCACTACTAAAGTCAGCAGCTAGAACAGTGCCTGGAACACATTTAGTGCTCAAAAATTACTTGTTTAATAAATAAATGGAAATACGAATACTGTCAAAGTTCAGTGAAATTATCAGTAATGTTAAACCCATCCACATGATCAAAAGTAAAAAGAGTTGAAATGAAATTACAAAGGTACTCTGTCACACCAAGTACCAAAGCCTATGTAAATGCACATACATTGTTTGCACTGTTTCTACCTAAATGTCCTTCCACCTCTTCCAATTCCAGTATTTAAGATGAAGAAGTGCAATACAAAAAACCTACTGCCAGTTCATTCATTTGTTTATGGTTAAGGTTAAAGCAGCATTATGTTTATTCTTTAGGCTAAATGACTTGTTTGGAGGCTCAGCAAGTAAGTAAATCAACATTGTTCAACAACAAAAATGCATTCTCATTTCCCCGAGCCCCAGATTTTGGAGGACAGCCATGCTAAATGGAAAACTGCCTGAACAGTCTATGAGAATGGAAGAATAAAGAGGTTATATGCCATTTAAAAATAGCATGGTAAACCTCATTTACATCGTCAGGTTCATGTATAATGTGAATGCAGGGACATTTTAGAAGGTTCCTAACTCCTCTCTTGTTTACTGACTATAGACAGTAAATGAAGGTGAGCATTTTGGAAAACTTTCTCTATTCTCACTGCATGAATTTTATTTTATTTTATTTTATTTTATTTTATTTTATTTTTTTAATATATGAAATTTATTGTCAAGTTGGTTTCCATACAACACCCAGTGCTCATCCCAAAAGGTGCCCTCCTCAATACCCATCACCTACCCTCTCCTCCCTCCCACCCCCCCATCAACCCTCAGTTTGTTCTCAGTTTTTAACAGTCTCTTATGCTTTGGCTCTCTCCCACTCTAAACTCTTTTTTTCTTTTTTTTCCTTCCCCTCCCCCATGGGTTCCTGTTAAGTTTCTCAGGATCCACATAAGAGTGAAACCATATGGTATCTGTCTTTCTCTGTATGGCTTATTTCACTTAGCATCACACTCTCCAGTTCCATCCACGTTGCTACAAAAGGCCATATTTCATTTTTTCTCATTGCCACGTAGTATTCCATTGTGTATATAAACCACAATTTCTTTATCCATTCATCAGTTGATGGACATTTAGGCTCTGTCCATAATTTGGCTATTGTTGAGAGTGCTGCTATGAACAGTGGGGTACAAGTGCCCCTATGCATCAGTACTCCTGTATCCCTTGGATAAATTCCTAGCAGTGCTATTGCTGGGTCATAGGGTAGGTCTATTTTTAATTTTCTGAGGAACCTCCACACTGCTTTCCAGAGCGGCTGCACCAATTTGCATTCCCACCAACAGTGCAAGAGGGTTCCCGTTTCTCCACATCCTCTCCAGCATCTATAGTCTCCTGATTTGTTCATTTTGGCCACTGACTGGCGTGAGGTGATACCTGAGTGTGGTTTTGATTTGTATTTCCCTGATAAGGAGCGACGCTGCACATCTTTTCACGTGCCTGTTGGCCATCCGGATGTCTTCTTTAGAGAAGTGTCTATTCATGTTTTCTGCCCATTTCTTCACTGGGTTATTTGTTTTTCGGGTGTGGAGTTTGGTGAGCTCTTTATAGATTTTGGATACTAGCCCTTTGTCCGATATGTCATTTGCAAATATCTTTTCCCATTCTGTTGGTTGCCTTTTAGTTTTGTTGGTTGTTTCCTTTGCTGTGCAGAAGCTTTTTATCTTCATAAGGTCCCAGTAATTCACTTTTGCTTTTAATTCCCTTGCCTTTGGGGATGTGTCGAGTAAGAGATTGCTACGGCTGAGGTCAGAGAGGTCTTTTCCTGCTTTCTCCTCTAAGGTTTTGATGGTTTCCTGTCTCACATTCAGGTCCTTTATCCATTTTGAGTTTATTTTTGTGAATGGTGTCAGAAAGTGGTCTAGTTTCGTTCTTCTTCATGTTGCTGTCCAGTTCTCCCAGCACCATTTGTTAAAGAGACTGTCTTTTTTCCATTGGATGTTCTTTCCTGCTTTGTCAAAGATGAGTTGGCCATACGTTTGTGGGTCTAGTTCTGGGGTTTCTATTCTATTCCATTGGTCTATGTGTCTGTTTTTGTGCCAATACCATGCTGTCTTGATGATGACAGCTTTGTAGTAGAGGCTAAAGTCTGGGATTGTGATGCCTCCTGCTTTGGTCTTCTTCTTCAAAATTACTTTGGCTATTCGGGGCCTTTTGTGGTTCCATATGAATTTTAGGATTGCTTGTTCTAGTTTCGAGAAGAATGCTGGTGCAATTTTGATTGGGATTGCATTGAATGTGTAGATAGCTTTGGGTAGTATTGACATTTTGACAATATTTATTTTTCCAATCCATGAGCAGGGAATGTCTTTCCATTTCTTTAAATCTTCTTCAATTACCTTCATAAGTCACTGCATGAATTTTAAATGCTACATTAAAAACTGGTAGCTTTCCCCCCTAAGATTATAGTATCTCTGCCACATTTGCAATCAGTGAAACTTGGTAAGTATCTTCTAAGGCAGCAGGATTGGTTTAGTACACCATAAATGCTTATCCTCGCCTCTAGAATATTTTATGTTTGATTTCTTCACATACTGATAAGATATAATTTTTCTCAACACAGATCATTGATTTTAAAGGAAATGAAT
Organism: Acinonyx jubatus; assembly: GCF_027475565.1. Lineage (NCBI taxonomy): Eukaryota > Metazoa > Chordata > Mammalia > Carnivora > Felidae > Acinonyx > Acinonyx jubatus. Next base: position 69,234,814 of record NC_069394.1, on the reverse strand, counting down.
CATAGAATGCCAGCCCTGTTAAAGGACCTTGAGAAGTCATCTAGCCCACATCCTTGCCTTCATATGGGTTCACCCTAGCCCACTCTGGATAATGTTCATTGATTCCATTTTTAAACACCTTTGTAGGAAGAGGGTCCTTCAATTTTCTTCTGTAGCACATTTTAGTGTTTAATAACCCATAAGGCTCTCAGGAAATTCCTCCTTATATCCATCCTAAATTACCAACGGCACATGGATTTAGAGTTCAGTCTTAAGTAACTGGAATGAATTACCTGTGCTATGGAAACAGACAACCACTCTGAATTTGAGAAAGTATTGTCTGTGTGAAATAAACTGAAAATATTACTTCTCAGGGATGGAGTAAGTGATTTTCAATCAAGTGCCTCCAACTCCACAAAGTGCTTGTGCCGCAGCAACCTAGGTGATTGTTGTCAGATGGTCCTGGAAAAGCCCTTCAGGGCACCAGTGAGAAGCCTAAGCACCAGGGCCAAAACTGAAAGCAAAATATAAGCCATGACAAATTGTGGTAAAGCTATATGGGCGATGAGTTACGCACACAGGCAGGCATTCCATGCTGATCTCAGCAAACACACTATGTCTGAGCAGACAAGGACAGGCTGAGCCAAGGTTCTGTGTCTGTTGGTATCTTGTGAGCAAAAGGGGACTTCACCAACCAAGACTCTCTTTTCAGGATTTTTATTTTCTCATAATACTGCATTATTGCGATTATACAACTTAAGTATTCTCAGGTGAAGGTCTTCCTTTTTGTTTATCCTCTAAGTTCTTTTTTTCTTAATGCTTGATCTTGGCATTTTTGACAAGTTCTGATGGTGAAAAGTGAAGGTTTTATGTGAACAGGCAGTATACTCTGTGGACTGAAGAAGATGCTGGTTAAAAAATAAGCTATTGGAGTTGGCTATTCAAGGAGCAGAGTCCTTATTAGTTATGTAGCTTTGAGTAAATTGTTTAACTTTTTGAAAGTTACGTTTCTTCAACAGTAAAATAGAGATAACCATATATACATCACAAGTTTGCATGAGGATTAAACAACATGATTCATGAGAAAAGCTGAGTCCTTTTAGCTGTTATCCCTGCCATTTAATGCATGGAACAATGAACATGTCAACACTAACGTAATTTCATTTATTTTTAATCCATTAAAAGTTAAATATTTGCCTATTATCTATGTAAGTATAAAACCCTGGTTCAGACCTTTTGGTGGAATTAAGAATGAATTAGAGGAAGTTCCCAATCTCAATCATTTTAAGAAGAGATGTGAGGCCTACCTAGCACAATGTAGACACTCAATGCATATCTGTCAATTAATACTTATCTTAAAATTTTTTTTGAAAAGTCTCATAATGCAATATAGAGGGAGACTGGTACTGAGAAAAGTAGAGATGAAACGTCATGTAGTTTGGAGGGGGGAAGAGAAGAGTAGAAAATTTGCAGATATGTAGATCAGAAAAAGTATGATGACGAGGAATATTGAAAATGTATGTGGTTTTTGGACTAACAGGTGTCATTCGTCCCATTTGTCTACTGACCGTCACATATTATTGGCACTTTTCCGTATCTTATTTTGCTGCTTTAGCTGTCCACCTAAGAGGAGATGGACACCAAGCTTTTCTATGTTTAAACTCCTCTCCAGATGAGTAGCAGACCCTCGATCTCCAGGGAGGACTGTTCCACCCCTCAGTTCAAGAATGCTACTTCATCCATGCTCAGGACTGTGTTCCCTCCTGTCTGGTTCTCCCCGTGGCTCCCCCTCTTCTGTTTGCAGCCTCTTCCCTCTGTTGGCTTATTTTGTGTGGCTCAGATCTCCAGAACTGCCTGAATAAAATTCTTTAATTTTTGATCTTCATTACATTCTTTCACACCTCAACCATGCTGCTTAAAAAAGTAGCCTGTGAGATTTCTGTTTCCAGCCCAGTGTGCATGGAGTGCAGAAGTTACTGCTCCATTCTAAAAACAAGGAAAAGGTGAAGATCCTTCTTAGACCTTCATGGACCCAGAAGAGAAATGAAGTCACAGGGCAAGTACTAGGTGAAATGGACCAGTTTTTTGAAAGGCGCAGTCTGCCAAAACTCACACAAGAAGGAACAGTCTGAAAGGCCTATATCCAGTAGAGAAATTAAATCCGTAATTAGTAACCTTGCAAAACAGAAAGCGCCAGGTCCAGATGGATTCACTGATGAATTATACCAAACATTTAAGAAAAAATTATCCAGTTCCTTTCCCCAAAAGGGAGAAAATGGAAGGAATAAAGAAGTCACTATTCTCAAGCAGTTTTGGGATCCAGCTGGGAGATGAAAACCTCCATCAGTTTACAGGTCTGAGAATAATCCTCTGTGGCTCCTGGCTCTGTCCACTTGGCCCCTGGCTCCACCCTCTAGGACTGAGGTTCTGTCCTCTGGGCCTCCACAGGAACCCTCTGAGTCCTTCTTCCTTTTTAATGAAGAGGAGCATATTTGTAGCTGAGTAGTTATACCAGCCTGGCTCCTATCTATAGAATCCAACAGCTTTCTTTGATTTCACCCTCTCTTCCCTGTCAATCCAAGCTGGAGATGTTTCTGCTGATACAACATTTGCAAAAACCTTGTGGATTTCCGACATATATCACAGGTATTCACTCCACTAGACAAAAGTTCATTCAAAGGTCTTTACCGGATAATTTCATGTCTATTCCTGGCTTCTGCTGATATGGCTGAGAGGATCCATGATTCATATGCCTTATCTTTTAAAATAATTTTTTGTGTGACTGAATACTTTGACCTTTTGATTCTTCCCAGGAACTGGCAAAAGGTAGTCTAGGCACATCCCCGACTTTCTCTCCAGAGCATTCTTTTCTTTTGTAATTTTTTAAAGTTAATTTATTTATTGTGAAAGAAAGAGTATGGGAGGGGCAGAGAGAGGGAGAGAGAGAGAATCCCAGGCAGGCTCCACACCATCAGTGCAGAGCCCGATGTGGGGCTGGAACTCACTAACATGAGATCATGACCCGAATCGAACCAAGAGTTAGACGCTTAACCGACTGAGCCACCCAGGTGCCCCCAGACCATTCTTTTCTGACAGTGAGTCTCCTAATTTTAGCATCATTTGCAATCCAGTTAGGCTGAGAATTTTGCAAATTATCAAATCCAGATTCTTTTTTGCTTGTTAGTTCTACCCTCAATTACCTCTTTCTCCCAAATTTGAACTATAGTCCACATGAAGAAATCAGGCCATATCTTCAAAACTTTGCTCAGATAATATCCATCATGTTCTGTTTTGTGCATAACTACGTGACACAATTCAGCTAAGATTCCTGCTGCTATGTAGCAAGGATCTCCTTTCCTCCAGTTGCCAGTAACATGCTCCTCATGTCCTCTGAATTCTCACCAGCAGCACCTTTAATTTTCACATTCCTACCAAAATTCTGTTTTATGATGGTTTAGGTATTTGTTATGGCAGCATCCCACTTCTGGTACCAAAATATATATCAGTTTCTTATTGCTGCTGTAACGAATTACTACACACTTAATGGCTTAAAACAACACCTATTTATCCTCTTATGTTTGTGGAGGTCAGAGGAATAACCTTAGGTTTACTGGGCTAAAAGCAAGGACTCCTCAGATCTAGTTCCCCTGGAGGCTTTAGGGGAGAATCAGTTCCTGGCTTCTTCTTCCAGTTTCTAGAGGCTATGGCATTCCTTGGCTCTCAGCTGACTTACTCTACTTTCTGCTTCCATCATCACATTGCCTTATGATTGCTAAATCAGCCAAATGTTAGCACATATACTTTTATTTTAATCTCTCTTTGCTAGGGAACCTGATCAAAAGGAACCATTGTTACTTAAGATGCTACTGGAGAAATCAAAAAAAGAAGAAACAAGAATTGAATTACTCTTTCCTGCATGCCTCATGGTTATTCTTTTCTCAAAGTTCAGATAGTTAAACAAGTTCCTAATACAAGGTCAAGTTAGCAAGCGTAATAAATTTTACTACTGAGTTTGTATATTATCCTAAAATGCAGTTAGTTATCTAAGGTTTTGGCTTAAATTGTAGATATGGGAAAAACCTCTGTAGGGGATGTTCTGCAAACTTAATCTTTTTTAACATAAAAATATAATTTTTAATATAAAGAATCTTTACTCCGTGAACTTAGATGGTTCTTGCTTGCCATTTAAATACTGTGACCTGAACAATATTTATTTGAAGTGGCATACTTAGGAATAAGCATTAGAAAATAGGATAGAAAATTAAAGACTGTCAGCAAGCTGTGACACAGGCTAATAAACATAGCTAAACTTCTGGCTGGTGGAGAAACCAGTGGAAAGGATGACACATTGATTTGGTGGAGTGTACTTCAGAGTTCTGATAAGGATTAAAATGGGTCACAGTGTTAGGGACACCTGGGTAGCTCAATCGGTTAAGTGTCCGACTTTGGCTCAGGTCATGATCTCACGGTTTGTGGGTTCAAGCCCCATGTTGGGCTCTGTGCTGACAGCTCAGAGCCTGGAGCCTGCTTTGGATTCTGTGCCTCCTTCTCTCTCTGAACCCTCCCCCCCACTCTCACTCTCTCTCTCTCTCTCTCAAAAATAAACATTAAAAAAAATAAAAAAAAAATAGAGTGTTGGATGTGTAAAGGAATAAGAACAGAAATGCCCAATGAGGATAAGCCACAATGTGACATAATGATAACAAAATGGAGACCGTGTGTGTGTGTGTGTGTGTGTGTGTGTGTGTGTGTGTGTGATGAACTATTTCAGTATTATCAAGATGCAGTAGAATAATTTAGGCATGGGAAGTTTAGCGGTGGAAGAGCAAAAACTAATAACATGTTTTTGTACTGTCAGGGAGGAAGACTTCCTGTCCCCTCTAACGATCCTTTTAGCTGGACTAAGAGTCAAATTGACATTAGATTAACAGGAGGAAATCAAATTTAATAGAGTGTGTATGGGGAATCCAAGCAGACATGGAAATTGCCAAGACAGGCAAAATGAGGTCTATACGTCATCCTGAAATCAGGAAAAGGGACTTCAGGGGAAAGGAATGTACTTCACAGAGCAATAGGAAAAAGAGAAGATGTTTGGTAATTAGATGTTTGCCCTGCCATGTAGATAGGTCACTCAGACAAAATGTCTCTCTGCTAATTATTCTGGGAAAGTCCTCAATTTGCATCCTTCTGTGTAGTTAAGGGAGTGGCAAGAGTTTCTCTTGAATAGGTAGGGTCTCGATTGCCTTCAGCTCAGAATAATCTTCATGTCAGAGTGGCCCATCGTGGGGCTGCCTGCCCTTGGCTTTTACAGTACTAAGAGATATGCATTACAGGTGAATTTTAGGAAAAGGAAGAGGAGGAGAAGGGGGGTAGGACGATGCGGAGGAGGAGAAAAGGAAGGAGAAGGATGGCAGCAGCAATGGCAGTGACAATGAGAAAGGTCTGATAAGGAGTTGAGTTGCTTTGATTGCATGGCTCCGGAGAAACTGAGTCGAGAGCAGCCTCTACAGGCTGGCCTGCAGTTAACAAGTCTGCAGTAACTGTGGCAAGGGCTCCTCCTGGAGTCAGGTGTCCTTCCAGCCATGGTCAGCACTTAAAGCTTTCTCTCTGCTCGGCACAGTAGTAGGTGGTTTGCATTCACTAAATCACTTCAGTGTTATATCAAGATTATGAGATAGAAACAATTATTATCCTCATTTAAGCAATGAGGAAATTGAAGAACAAAGAGATTAAGTAACTTGCTTAAGCTAGTAAGTGCCAGTGCTGGGATTTAAACCGAGGCAATCATATTCCCATGCTCTTAGCAACTCTGTTGTACTGCCTGTCACACTAAATCAGAGGTGGCAGCATTTTTTAATGAAAGTCTTAATTAGTATCCACTCAACACTGTGACCTCTGGCCAATTGGGCAGGGTAGGGACAGATCAATACATCTCATTTTGAAGCATGACCATCAGGGCTGATCAAATTCAGTGAAAAAAACCAACAGGAATCTAAAAGAGTCACTTTCAATCTGATAAAGAAACAAATGGTAATGTCTTGTATTAGTGTAGCAATATATACCATCTCATAAATATTTACAAACATCCTGGCATCAGAAAGGAACTATTATACTCATTTTATAGATGAAAAATACAAATAACGCTCAGCGAGGTTGGAATTTGCTCAGGGATATTATTTCTAAAAAGTAAAGGAGAGGTTCTTAACAATAGGTCTTTCGTCAAATCGTGTTTTCTTTCAATGGTGCCATGCTGAAAATTCACATCTGTTGAAAAAAAATATCAATGAGCATATATGGAATTTCCTAACATCCGAGGTAAATATAATGAATATAATTATGAAAGCCACTGATGAGAGATCATGGAAGACAATCTTTTCCCGGGGTCACCCCTTCCCTGCTTGCTCTCTTGGGGACTGGCTGTCCTTGTTGGACAGTAGAAACAGGATTGCGGATGATTTCACTGGCTTTTTGGTTACCCAAACCTCTGATCTATTAAAGTTAAAAGTAAAAGGAAGTAGGACTCTCAACCTCTTCACATTCTGTCAGAATTCTCTGGCTCTGTCAAAATTCAGTAATATCCTGTGATTTCAGGAGTGATATTCAAAATTTTGAACAGTTGGTATGGTTCAGACATCCACTAGCCACACAGAGGTTGGCCATGCAGCCAAAGTTATTCTTTCCATAGTTGGGTCATGGTAGGTGCAGGAGAAGCACTAGGCATTCAGGAGATGCATGGGTTGGAAGGGAGAGTCCTTGAGTGGCTTGGGACAATGGCCACTTAATCAATGGAAAAAAAGTATTTTAATATTTTACCACCAGTATGGGTCTACCAGTGTGAACTAGCTAAATATTAACACTTGTTGGGTTCCTTGAGAGCAGAATCTATGTTCTACTTTTCATTAAACATCACAGGTCCAAAAGCCTCGATCTACAATTCTGAAATCCACAAAAGCTGAAAAAATTAAAATTGTCTTTATTACTCATTTGGCTGCAAAACCTTGTCTATCTTGAGAAGAGGCCATTTATAAAGTTCATTATTCCTAAGTGAATAGTCATGATTTTCACTGCTGACACACTAATGCGTTTGATTATAGGATATTGCTCAGGGTTCCTCTGGGAGTCTTTTTTAATGGAAGATGCATGCACTGTTTTGCTTTCCTAAAATATGCATAGTTCTGCATTCAGAAGCACACCTGGTCCTAAGAGTTTGAATAAAGGACTATATACAGATACCATTTAGCATAGTACATGCTCTGGGACAAAGTGGCTTTGAACACCAAATTGTATATTGTTGAATATGTATGGCTTTCCAAGTTTTGCTTTGGTGAGAAAAAAAAATGGTAAAGAGAGTAGAAAAACCAGTTTCTGCTCAGGTTCAGTTTTGTACACCTTGTGTGTCTTAAGTCAGAACCAATAATATCAATAGGATTTATATCACCTCGTATTCTCCATAAATCATTCAGGACCAATCATTCACATATGGACCATTTCCACATGTAGATCCTGAACAACAGAACCATGTGACTAATTCTGCACTTATATAATTTCTTGTGGTCATATGTAGAACCAACATGTAGAAAATATTCACAAACTTTTACATTAGTCATGGTGTGTTAAAAGGAAGATCAATGTCAATTCAGGAAACAGTGCACTCCCTTTGTCAAGAAATGTTTCCAGTGTCCAAAAATACTCTGACAATACATTGTGAATAGTCAAATTGCCTTTTATATGCTTAAAGTGATTAAAAATATATAAGATGTTAGCCTTTAAAACTACCAGAAATTGTCTCATTGGAATAATGTGAAAGAAATATCATTAAAGATTAAAAAGAGACAGATAAGAAATTCCAGTGTTTTAAAACTGATTCACATGAATATTTCTGCAGGATGAATTATCTTGAACCCACTGGAAACTTACCAGGTTTTATCAATGAAGCACTCTCATCAAATCACCTCACATAACTTGGCCAGGAAATAACACAAAGTTCAGAAAAATAGGATGACGGGGAAAATAAAGTCTAAAGAGATTTGAAAGGGGGCTGAGGATATTCTCCACGGTTGGGAGGGATGTATGGGAATGAGGTTGAGAGGGTCAACAACCTAAAAGGTTTAGAAATTCTGGCAGTGAGAGAGTAGAGTGCTGACCTGAAGTGAAGAATGAATTAGGAAGCAAGCAAATCGCCTGGAAGACCTTTGCAAGAAAGCAGCTTAGCTGTGGTAAGAAACTGAACCAGAGGAGTGATAGTGAGGATGGGGAAGTTGAAGAAATACAGAATATATCACATTTCTGGTGCTGCCCTTTCTGTTTAGATCTTAGAATCACACTAATGGGATAGTGACTCTGGGCTGATGGGCTGGAGGCTGATAGACTTTGCCTCTTTTAGCATATTTCTACATATTTATAGAGAGGAAAAACAGAAGACTGGTAAGTATATGCAAGGCAGCGGTTAGAAACATTTTGTGAATGTTTCCTGAGGAACTGAAGACACACAGCCGCCCTTACACAGTTGTCATAACCTGAGGTGTCTCACCATTGTTCTCCGTCACAGTTGCTGGGAAAACGAGCAAAAGAATGATGTGCAGGCCTGCCCTTGGTGAGGCCCGACTCCAGCAGCACTGGTGTTCCTTTTTTAATCAGAGCATCATTACTCTTCTTGATAAACTCAGAGAGTAATGGAAACTACATTGAAGAAGGGAGACTACGATTTTATGAGGTCCCTTTTTGCTGTGCTGAAAACAAGTAAAAGATAACATTTCATAGAAATCACCTGCACTATACCATAATCCATCAGGCTATTAAACATTTCTTTGAGGATAAAATTCTAAGGTTATTAATCTATATAAAACCAAGTTCTTTAGCCTTGAGGAAAGCTGAGAAAATTTCCCAAGGGAACTTCTACTCTTCTCTAAGCCTGAAGAAAAGAACCCATTCAGATTTTAATTAATAAACTTTTAAATAAGAGAATGCATATTGTTTTTTAAATGAAATGCCCCTTCAGTTAGGTTTCTTTATGTATTCCTTCTCTGCTGGGAAGCACTTGTTAGAGCTTTTGTGATTTTAATAATTTAATAAAATATCAAGAACTTAATAAATACCTGTCTACCCGTCACTTAAAATGTCCCTCACCATTTGCTAAAACATATTGATATTGGGAGGGGTTACTCCATTGCATTTTATAGTGATTCTTATAAATACCTTAATGTAGCTACGTTGTTTGCTATCATTGGTGATGTGAAAATAAAAATGATTTCTTGATGTATATTTCATGAAAATGAGGTTGCACATTTGAGTTTTGTGTGAGTTTATTGTTTGCAGTAGTGTTGTTCTGTGACTTTGAGCACTTCACAGCCAGGCCTCAGTGTTTGTATCAGTAAAATTAAGAACGAGTGAGAGTGATTTTGCTCTTAGGGTAAGCAGTGTATATTCTAGGCACATTAATGTTTTCCATCATAACTGAAATGGCAGGAATAGCACCTATTGTGAGGAATACTTGTAAATCCATTTATGGCATATTAGAGATAATAAATATGTTTTAATGAGTATTCTTTCATTAATTTTTCTGGGGCTTAGCCCCAGTAAACTGACTAAGTACTATTACTTCAATCCTCCTAGACAGAGACAATGAAAAAAACCTAAAGACAAAGATCTCTTTTACAGTTGAAAAATCCAGCATCACAGATACGGATGCTTCCTAATAAACTACCAAGGGATTCTGGAAATGCAGGTAGGGTTTTTGGATAGGTTTCTTTTACAGCGTCTATTAGTGATTCTTCTGAGCCTTCTGATTCAATGATAAAAATGTAAACTCAAGATTTTACTGTCAACATTGAATCATGAAGTTCTGGCCACTGGCAAACACCGTTGGAGAAGCGTATCCAAGGAGGAGATGATTCTGCAACGTACTTTGTAAGATGATCTTTACATGTACTTTTGTTACAGTGCCCTTACTCATTTGGAAGTGATGGAATTTAAATCAGTTATTGAAATGCCTCTTTAATATCTATTCTTAATCTCTTGAGATGAAAGAAATTTATCAGTTAGGTATGTGTGAACAGATCTGCATTATACTTGTTTCAATTTCACGTTAGAGAAACCACTGATTTGCTGAAACGTCTCTGATATGCCCTCTTAACTCAAAGCTTCATCCCCACAGGGATTTCTTTGAAAAATAGAGAGTAGTAACTTCAGTCTGCCTATCCCTCCTTATTCCTTCAGTTTTTGTTGAGCTGTATACATACTGTCTTGTCATATCAGCTCTTACCCCTTATCTAGAAGACATTTATTTACCCTTATGTATTTGAGAATTCCACTTCATGATTCTGGAAGCAAATCAGATTTTTCAAAACCTAAGTATCTTTGTTGGGTCTTACAAGTTTTTGGCCTTTTTCAAGCCAAAAGCGAGACTGCCTTTAGTCTGGGTTCGTACCACTCCTATTCAACATTTATTTAATGAGCATCTTCTGTGAATCCAATATTGCGTTAGATTCTGTATGAGACCGAAGAGAAGAAAAAGCGCTGACCTCTGCACAACTCTGCGTCTGGGGTGTATTCTGTCTGCAGCTTCCTTTCTCTTACTTGAGTTCTGTCTGCATCTCCTCCCGGGCCCCAGTTCTCAAGCCAGACTTCACGTCTGCAGCAAGAGTATCAGTAACTACACAAGGAACCTAAGCTTACTATTAAACTGTGTTCCTCAGGTGTCACATTCGGTAGTGTGGTCAGCATGGCTGGGTTCCCCCACACTGCACCACACATAGCTCACTACCAGCCAGAGCAAGAACTGGAACAGGAATGACACCATGCACGTCTGTGGCCTTCGAATCCAAATACCACCCCCTCCCAGGCTAAGTAATTTCACTGCGGTGATTAGCCTTAGCCTGGTAAACTGCTAAGTAAGTAAATTGTCTGGCATAATGATTCCCCTCACCTTTACCCCTGTGTGTGGTACAGCTTCTCCTAGATAAGCTCCATTCTCAGTGTTTTCTTCGGTTTGGACAGTTTTTCCATTTTCCCAATTCAACTCAAAGTAACTTTTGCCTGAGTCCAACCATCAATCTGTCTGACCTGTTGAGTTGAGTCACAGAAATTAGTATGTTACCTTGTTCCTGGGATTGGAGCCTCTCTTCCCAGTGGTCTGTGGAATCAGACGCCATAAATTCTTCACATTGAGCCATTTGCTGGTTCTCAATGGGGATTAACAACTTGAGATTTTCCTTTACTGTAGGGAGAAAAAAAAAATTCAAAGCTGAAATCAAATCCACCACCCAGAGCAAATTCCTGAAATGGTGGTATGAGGGGGTGAGTTCCTTACCTCTAAAGCATCATCTTCCTTTGCAAATCAGTCTGTACTCCCAACAAATGTCACCCTTTAATAACATCATTATTCTTCCAGTCACCCAGACTTGGACTGCAAAGTCATCTTTGGCTCCTCTTATTCTTTCTTGTCCTGTACCCACTTACTTTCCAAGGTCTAATTTTCTATGCTTGTCATTTCCACTGCGTAATGATTGTGTAGCTTCCTTCGACTTACGTGTCATACATCATTCTTTTAATTGTTCGTCCAAACTCCATGTTTTCCACTCCAATCCATCTTGCATACAGGTGATCTTTATTAAGTATTACTTTCATAATATGAATTTGCTGTTCAGAAGTTTCCAATGGTTTCATTTTTCCCCACATAATTAAGAGTAACCTAGTTTTAGATCTTGTGACCTTGCTGATTATGGCCTCACTCTGTGCATTTTACCTTATTTCTCAGTTATTCAAATTTTAGCTTCTTAATCCAGTGAAGCTGGCCTCCTTGCTGTCCCCAGAACATTTATTCTCGTGAGTCTTCATTCACTATATTATTAGTTAGGATCTGTGCATGGAACGGATGGCAAATTTAAATTGGATGATTTGAAAGGTTTTAATAGAAGAATGTTTACAGAAGTATGGACAGAGGTAAGGAAACCTCTTACCTCTGTGAGGTAATCCCCTAGGGCTAGTATCAGTGGGAATTGTTACCTTGGCTAGATCAAAAAGGATCAGAGGAAGAAGTGAATGCCGGAAAGTGAAAGGGGAGATTCATGTTGCTAGGATGACCAGAAGAATTTTTGTGATTTGTGGAAGATCACAGCCAGCCCGAGGCAGTCCCACAGGGAAGGAGCCAAGAGAATCAATACCCTAACATTGCCTTCCTCCCTCCTCTGTTCTCATGATGGGGGGTCCCATCTGGCTGTGCCCACCAAAAGACTGTTGGAAAGGGAGTATGTTGATGTTGCCTAAAAAGGTCAGCCTGCTGGCACACAGAGGGGTGTGAAGGAGTAAGAACAATTTCATAGCAAAAAACTGGATATCTGATGTATTTATTTTGTTTTCCTTGAATTTGTTTTTACCTTTATACCATCCTGATACCTATCCACTTTATTTTTATTTTTATATTTGCATACAGTGAATATAATCTCTTACTGATGCATGGTTTTATGACTCTTGACAAGTGCATCGAGTTGTGCAAGTACTATGACAATCAGGATACAGAACATTCCATCATCCCCCCCTTGAGCTCCTCACATAGTCACCTCTTCTTCCAGTCCCCTAACCTGGTGACCAATGACGTCGTCTCCTTCCTTGTAAGTGTATCTATTCCAGATCATCATACAAACAGAATTATCAGCACATAGCTTTTTAAGTCTGGCTTCTTTTACCTATCAAAGCATATCTGAGATTCATCCTTCTGGTATGTATCAATTGTTCATTTGTTTTGAATCCCTAAGAAGTATTTCATTAATTTCATTATATTATTTCATTATATTTGCCGCATTTAAAAAAAAAATCCATCCACCAACTGAAGGACATGAGTGTGAGGGTCATGGCACCATGACCTAAGCCAAAATCAAGAGTCGGACACTCAACTGACCCAGCCATCCATGCACCACTCTGATTCTTGATGACTAATGATATGGAGACTCTTTTAGTGTGCTTATTTGATATTCACATATATTTTTTGTGGACCTGTCCAAAATTTTTGTTCATTTTTTCTTACTAGACTGCTTGTTTTATTATTATTTTCATAGTTATGTGCATATTTGAATGCATCGTATATATTGCTTACAAATGTTTCTCCTGGTCTAAAGCTTATTATCTTTTCATTCACAATAATGGCTTTTAAGAAGCAGAAGAACAAGTTTATAATATTAAAATATATAAAGGGAATTAACCATAAAATAGAGGACTTTTTAAAATCAAAAGAAACATGCTTTATAATACTGTTTGTATATGTTTGAAAAACTAGATGAAACACATGGTCTTTTAGAAAAAGTGCAGCCCACCAAATTTGACCTCAGAACAATTACCAAAGAAGAAATAGGAGACATGGCTAACAACAACAACCAAAAAGCACTAGACCCAGATGGTTTTGAGGGGAATTCTGACAAACTTTTAAAGATTAGATAATCTTAGTGTTAACCTGTTTGAAAGCATGGAAAAAGAAGAAAATTTGGCAATTTTATTTTATTATTTCCTTCAAAATAATGCAGGGAAAGCAGGTGGAGGGCTGGTAGAAGTGTATAAATGGAACGGTACTTACCTTGAGTGAAGAACTATTAAAGCTAAGGTGATGGGTACATGAGGGGCAATGGTGCTCCTCTCTGTAGATTTGAATTGTCTGGCATGTTGCAGAATTATGGTGTTTAGTAAATTCATAATTTTGCAATGAATATATGAAACATTTCTGAATGTTAATAAAAAAAATAACAGCAATAGATACTAGTAACAAATGACATAGCAAAAAATCAGAATCCCACCAATAAGAAGAGACTTGAGCAAAATATTGGCAAGCTAAGACAAGTAAGTAATTGGAACAAAACTTAATAAAGAAGGATATGCAAATTTTAACATATAAAAATAGGCAAGAGGTGCCTGGGTGGGTCAGTTGGTTGAGTGTCTGGCTCTTGACTTCAGCTCAGGTCATGGTCTCACGGTTCATGGGATTGAGCCCCGCATCATGCTCTGTGCTGACGGTGCAGAGACTGCTTGAGATTCTCTCTCGCCCTCTCTCTCTCCCCTTCCCTGCTGCACACACATGCATGTACATTCTCTCTCAAAAACAAGTAAACTTAAAAAAAATAATAAACCAAATCTGAATATGTTTCATTAAAAACAATGCAAGCAATATTCACTGATCATGATACATGAAACTAGAAATTAATTTTTAAAGAGGGTAGAAAGTCTTTATAACCAGAGTTTTATTTTATTATTTTTTTAATGTTTATTTATTTTTGAGAGAGAAAGAGAGTGGGCTAGGTGCAGAGAGAGGGGAGGCGGAGGATCTGAAGCAGGCTCCGTGCTGACAGCAGAGAGCCCAATTCAGGGCTGGAACTCACCAACCATCAGATCATGACCTGAGCCGAAGTCAGATGTTTAACAGACTGAGCCATCCAGGCGCCCCTAGATGCATAATTTTCAAACTTCCTTATAAACATCTCTTGAATCAAAGGGAAATACAAATTAAAATTGAAGGGTTTCTTTTAGAAATTATTAAAACGATACAAAAGAGAGTTTGTAGAATCAATTAAAACAATGTTTAAAGACAAATTCATGGCTTTTAATACAAATATAAGTGGAGAGATCCACTTCATAGAGAAGAAAAAGAACAAAATAAATACAAAGAAAGAATAAAGTAAGAAGGAGACAAGCAGAAATTAACAAATCAGAAAACAAGAAAAATGTAACATACGTAAGTACACAAGCTGGTGTCTTGAACTAATAGGCAACCTAAAAGACAAATAAGTATCTAACACAATCAAGAAAGGAAAGAAACATAAATACACAAAATAAAAAATGGCCAGGAAAATATAATAAATTCGTAAGAGAAGACTTTACACAATTCTTTGTAAATCAGTTTGAAAACTTAGATGAACAAAGCTGAATTTCTGGGAAAACAAAATTGCCAAATTGCCAAAACCAACCCCAGGAAGACGGGAAAGTTTGAATTTCAGTGTCCTTAGAAGAAGTAGAGAACTATATCCAAGTGTCATACCCCAGAAAGGACCTCACCCATGCTGTCACAGAGACTTCCATCAAACCTTCAAAGAACAAATACTGCTATTGCTGCTTACACTGTTCCAGGGTTTATGAAATAAGGAAAGCGTTCAAATTAATTTTATGAAGG
Organism: Acinonyx jubatus; assembly: GCF_027475565.1. NCBI lineage: Eukaryota > Metazoa > Chordata > Mammalia > Carnivora > Felidae > Acinonyx > Acinonyx jubatus. The sequence goes on along the minus strand of NC_069394.1, from coordinate 69,219,687 downwards.
GGGTCCCCGAATCTGACGATGGTTGCAACAACAGTTGCACGACCAAATCACCGATTAATCACACAGATACTGATGAAGGTTCTAAAAAATCATTAGTGAGTAGAATCCAACAGTACCATAAAAAAGATGCATCATGGCTAAGTGGGACTTATTCCAGGAAAATGAAGACAAATCAGCACCAGCGTCTTAATTAAGATGGAAACATCATTCACATTCTCACTAACATCATGAATAAGGCAAGAGACACTGAACTATCCATTACTACTAATTATTATTTGGGGAGAATTAGCCAGTCCTTCAGACAAGATCAATAATTTGAGGCATAACAGTTACAAGAAAGGAAAAAAATATTTTCATCTAAAGATTTTATAATAGTATACCTTGAAAACCAAAGACACACAGTGAAAAAATGAATACAAACAGCAAAAGAATCAGTCATTTAGCAGGTTATGAAGTTAAAACACAAAAGTCAATTGCCCTTTTATAGACCAAAAACAACAATGCATAAAGTATGTTAGAAGAGAAAATCGCCACTTACTGTATTCAAAATTATAGAAGGTCTGCCCATTTGATTGAACTCATTTTTTCCTGCTTTTCAGTGGTATCTTAGATTTTTCCTCATTTAGACTTTTCATGTGTATTGTTAAAATATTTTTGGATATTTAGTGCTGCTGTTTCTGTAATAACTCAATCAAAAGATGTAGTTCTAAAGTTAATGTGTAAATGTGGTCACACATTCCAAACAGTTTAACTTTATTTTCTTGGCCCGGAGCTATATAAGCTAATTCTAGAATTAATAAAATTTTAAAATAAATAAATAAGAGCCTTCCAGAAAACCCTGGAAAGTTAGAATAATTGAGTTGAAAGGGCTAACCATTTAAAAACATAAAACCTTTAGAGTTAAGAGTATAGCTCATAGGGGTGCCTGGGTGGCTCAGTCAGTTGAGCACTGGACTTTGGCTCAAGTCCTGATCTTATGGTTTATATAAGTTCGAGCCCAGCATCTGCTCTCAGCCCAGAGCCCACTTTAGATGCTCTGTCCCCCACTCTCTGCCCCTCCCCCACTCATTTTTTTTTCTCTCTCTCTCAGAAACAAATATTTAAGAAAAAGAAAAAGAGTATAGCTCATAAATAGACTGATACACCAAGAAAACAAAATGGAATCTAAAACCAACTAAAATCTATGTGGAACATGTGCAATCTCAAGTACTGAGAAGAAGATGGAATTTTTAGTCATTAGTTCGGAACACCTAAGTGGCCACTTAGAACAAGGTAATTTAGAAATTATACCTCACACGACCCACTTCAAGAAACTAAAAATGTTTGGAAATCTAAATGTACAAATTAAATCATACAAGTACTAGGGGAAAATGAGTGAATTATTTTATAACATGGGAGTGGAGACTATCTTTCCAACTAAGATTCAAAATCTAATAAAGAGGAAATAATTGAACAATTTCATTTTAAACCTTCATGCCACAATAACACACTGCAACTGTTATAAGAGGACAAATGAGAAAAACTGGCAACTAATAACCACAGATGGAGATGCAAATTCTGTAATGCATTAACAGGTCTAAAGAATCAAGAAAAGAGATGACTTCCAAAATGGCAGTGTGAGTAGCTACACAGACGTGTCCCCAGCAATACAACCGTAACTCATGAATATTAGTTACACACACACACACACACACACACACACACACACACACACACACACACAGTCTCTGGAAATTGTGTTAAGGCTTTATAGAAAACGAAGAAACATCTTTTTAAAACAAAAATCTACTAAATCTTGGTTAGAACAGAGTCTGTGTCACTTGACCTGACCTGCCTCTTTCCTCCCCATCCAGCTCTGCAAGAGGGACATTCCACTCCTCAGGTGAATGTGGTTAAGAATGTAGTTAACAACTCCTCACAGTTCCTAGTCAAGGGCGATGACATCTTTTGGGAGGAACAGGATGCCAGGATTTCATATTGTATTCCCAGATCCATGTTTCAGAGACTAAATTCCAAGCAAGCCTAGGAGGTTGGGGCTTTCTTTGACCTGTGCCCCACTTATAGGGCAAAGTTTCTGCTCTAGGCCTGGCAGGTCCTAATCACGTTTCCCCTAGATCATTCATACCGGGAGGTTCAAAGCTGAGAGAGGCAAGCTAAGGTAACCTAAGTTTACTGCCTCCACCCAGCATCCTGCTCATAAATCAGGAGTGTCCCATCTCAAGAGCAGTGGCTCAGAGATTTTGCTAAGAGAGAGAGGCAGGTCAGAGCTCTGAAGCTTTACCCAAAGAAACAGACGTTGTTTGGAGTTGAGCGAGTGGTATTCAAACCTAAAGTTGCTTTAAAAAACAATGGAGATATATTTTTTAAGTTTATTTTCAGAGAGATAGAGAGCATGCACAAGCTGGGGAGGGGCAGAGAGAGAGGGAGAGAGAGAATCCTAAGCAGGCTCCGTGCTGACAGTTAAGAGCCCGATGTAGGGCTCAAATTCATGAACCATGAGACCTGAGTCACCTCAAACTCACAAACCATGAGGCCTGAATCACCTCAAACTCACAAACCACGACCTGAGCCTAAACCAAGAGTCTGACACTTACCCCACTGAGCCACCAGGGCACTTCTAAAACAATGGAGATTTTTATGGAAAGTTATTAAGAGGACACTGGTAGTTGCACTAGAACAACAAGCTAAATTGAAGGCCATCTACTTTATCAGAGATAACCAAAAGAAAAAGAGGAAAAAGAATGTTCTCCCAGAGCGAGAACAAAATTCAAATATTGGCCTCTGAATGCCTGGTGGCTCATTCGGTTAAGCATCAGCCTCTTGATAGCAGCTCAGGTCATCATCTCACAGTCGTGGGATCCAGCACCACATTGGGCTCTGTGCTGAGCGTGGAGCCTGCTTGGGATTCTCTCTCTCCTCTTCTACCCACCCCCCCCCAATAAAATAAGAAAAATTCAAATACTAGCCTCAAAAAATATCCCTGCAGAGGATCACAGACCTTAAAGAAATTTATGCCCACGGCATCATTGAAAAGAATAGAGCAATTTGGGGTGCCCGGGTGGCTCTGTTCATAATGTGTCTGACTTTAGCTCGGGTCATGATTTCACGGGTTGTGGGTTCGAACCCCATGTTGGGTTCTGTACTGACAGCTTGGAGCCTATAGCCTGCTTCAGATGCTGTCTCTCCCTCTCTCTCCCTCTCTCTCTCTCTCTCTCTCTGCTCCTTCCCCGCTTGTGCTCTATCTTCCTCTCTCTCTCTCAAAAACAAATGTTAAAAAAATTTTTAAAGAAAAGAATAGAGCAATTAATCAGCTATTAGTGTAGCCTAACAGCTACAGGTGATACAGTCAGAGGGGGACAGCTTAACAGAGACATCAGAAAGAAGCCAACAGAACCCTGCTAATACACCTGGCATCTCTTGATGACTGTGCATGTCCTTAGGCTGCACCCTCTGAGGGTGACAGCAGGTGTTTTGAATGTGAGCTGAGTAGTGTTTCCTAGTGGAAGGTGAGAGTCCTGAGAACGAGATGCAGGGGACCTATGGACATTGCCCCTGGCACCACAGCACTGGTGGAGCAAAGCTAATAGACACTCACAGGCCGACTTAGTGTGTGTGAGAAAAATAAATCCCAACTTACACGCTTTTATAAACCAGAACTCTTATGCAACTTGCTGTCCACACATGGGGAGTAAGGATACAATGTTCAGGGTTTTGGTTGTCCACACCTCCCAGGATTCAGTTGTTCAGTCCCGTGCTGGTAGGGGGAGGGGTAGGAGTGGAGTGTGCTTAAGAGAAATGGGAATTTACCCTAGGACATTCTGATCCAGTGGTCCTCGGTGAGGCCAAGAAACCTGTATTTTGAGTAAGCATCCCAGAGGCTTTTAAGAAGATGGCACTTAGGTATCAGGCTTCTACTGTATATTTACTTTATATCAGTGTAATTTGGATTAGTTTAATTCTCTTCTATACTTTTTAGTTTTCATTAGATTTATATATGTTGAGAAGATTGTTAGGCTTTTGGGGTATAACTATGACCAGAACTTCAGAAATTATATCTATGTGAAAAGGTCATGTAAAATCATTTAATTAATGGAGTCATGTTAGCCACATTTAAAAGGAAATTTTAAAATATAAAAAATGAAGTCCATGTACACACTTTCTGCAAGAAGCACTCTAAATGAAAAGTTATTCAACTCAGGTAGCATAAGAAAGGAACGGTGCCTTAATTTTGGACTACTTGTGGTCACACAATAAGATGTCCATTCTACCCTACACCTGTCAGTCCATTCCTTATAGTTTGCACCTCCTGTTTTGTGTATTCACAATAAGTGAGGAAGAGGAAATACTCTTTTACTGTCTTCAACAATGATTTTTGAGTCTCCAAGACCTCTGTGGCCTGTTGAGTGCAACAAAAACATTCCTCACTCTCAAAAGCTTGAAGCCAGTGCCTTCTCTTCAAAGAGCTCCTTGATGGCACTTGGATCTAGGACACTGCAGGAAATCGCATACAGGAAAAAAACAAAACAAAACAAAACAAAACTTCTGGGATGATACGTCAGTCCGATTTAAATTCTAAACAGCCACAGGAGGAATGTTCCTGAACTCAGGGCCCACTAAATTCCAATTTTTAAAGTTTTGACCACTCTAATATTAAATAAGTCACTTGTAATCTCTTCTCCTCTGTTTAGAAAAACGAAAGTCATATGACATGTTTCAAAGGCATGGCTATGGAGTATACAGGATTTCAGTAAATTTGGGCCTGGAAGCTGCAAAGTGCTAAGTGTTGTCTTAACCGCCGTGCCCGAGAGAGCATCAGTCAGCACTCCTCCATGTTGCACTTGGGGCTGGGAGCTCTGTGAAGGCTAGTCATCTCATTTAGCTTCTTCATGACTCATTGATCTAAGATTTTAGACGCTGCTTGAACTTCATGTTTCTTAGAAAGTGGTTAGAGCCAGTAGCAGACTGCTCACTGGGGACAACTTGGAGTGCCCCAAAGCAATACTAATGATGGCTTGAACTGGATATGTAAGGGAATCTGAAAGCTAAAAAATTATAGGCCCATAAGGTATATTTCCTTCCAGTGCTTCCAATTTTGCTCTGGGGTAGACTTTTTCCAAAAATATGTTATGTGAGTGACTTAAAAATTCCAGTTGCAATAACTCATCTGGCTGTGACTGTGGGTTTTCAGCATCTCCACCACATTTTATGGTGAAGATTCTGCAGAGCAGTAGAAATCTGAAATCTGGCACATACCCCAGACTCATACTGTTCTTGGCTCTAAATAATAAATACCCCTTATCCAATATTCAATCCAGCTACCGTTCTAGCAGGCGTGAGCACATTTGTTATCAGTAGAAAATATGAAGATTTTCAAGACATTTTGTGTGTTTTGGTCTGGTTTCCTCTGAAAGTAGAGCTTGAAAAGGGGTTTCAGGGCAGGTAGTTTGTCTGAGAGATGATCTCAGGAAGCACAAGTGAAGGAGGCAGACACAGGAGGAGGAAAAGGATGTAAGCGTGCATTATTGCTTCCACTGCCAAAGGCAACTGGGCAATTCGTTCAGAGTCTCTGTGAAATGAACAGAATACTTTTCAGAAACGTCCTCATGAAAGTCGGGAGACTGAAGCCGTTATTCACTGACACTGATCTCCCATTGGCTGAAGGTCACTCCCAAGGGTATTACCTTCAGGCTGGGCCTACAAGGAGAGCAAGTGAGTTCTATTGGCATCTCAGAAAGCCCTGGAGCATCGACTCAGGCCATGCTCCTTTGAAGTACAACAAGGTGCGTCTGAGCTCACATGCGGGTGTCACTGCAGGTGAGGCTCAGAATGCAAGGAGCCAGTGGTATCTGCCACATTCCGGCCTGTGGCACTGTTCAGAGCGGGGCACGTCCCTCACTGGGTCTGCTCTGCCACTGTGTTTTCAAGGTGGAGACTGGCTACAGTTTCTAGCAGCGAGCTTCATGCAGGCAGGTTTGGGAGGACAAACTCCCTGCTGCAGCTGGCATCAAGTCTACGGTGGGCATTTATCAGCTCTCTCTGCAGCCACGCCTTCTCGATCTCCCTCACCCTCATCCAACACTGCTGCAGATCTACGTTGCTCACCCTGTAGAGAGACAGAGACCTTCAGCCCAGTGGGATCTGCATTCTTGATTGCTTTGCCCTTTTTGTAGGCAGTGGTTGTTACAATGGTCTGTTCAGTGATCACCAGGTGTGGAAGGACTAGAGGACCCCAGGGAATCCCCAAGTTGCCGCCATGCCCCCTCCCCGTTTAGCTCCCGAAAGTAACCAGAATCAGTGACACTAAAAGAACACAATTCCTCTTTTACGCTGAACTAAGGAGTCTAAAACTACCAATTGGAGCTCCAGTTTCAGGGGAAACTGCCCTTTCTGTCCCTCAGTGGAATGTTTGCCATTGGTTTCTCCCCCTGGACCTCTGCTCCGGTGGGGCCCGAGATTCATAGAGCCCGCGTCCTGCAGGTGTGTTGCTGGCCGCTATGGGAAGTGGGGCTGTTCTGCCTGTACCTTTGTTCGATGCAGACGTCCGAGAGTCCTCATCCGAGGCTTCAAGGTGCCATTGGTTCCGTTGGCATGTTCCGATGAGAAACACGTTCTTGTGGCATGTCGCCTCTGTTCCTCTGAGGGGCCCTGATGTCAGCAGAGGCTACCTCTTGAGCTGAGACGTTCAGTCTTCACTGAGCTCTCAGCCTTAACAATGAATTCTGGGATGTGTTTTTGGCACTTTTTGTCCTATGGCTGCAGGAGGTATTTCAGTGTTAGTTGGCACGGGTCCTGGCCGGCACGGCATGCCCCGGGTTGATAGTTGACTAACCTGAACCTACATCGTCTCTTCTGTTCAAGCCTTCCAAGGCAGTTAAGCAAAAGTCAGCCTTTTGCCAGCCATCGCCTTCCTATTTACCGTGGCCTCATGCTGCTCGGGTGCTAGAGCTACTGCACAACCCTGTCCCTCAGCCCAGTCACCTCACGTGTGACTGAGTCATTGTAATTCAGGCGCTCCAGGGACTACTGACTGCCCCCATCTAATCACAAATGGGGCAATGATCTGTGATTGACTTAGTACCAGATCCCATCCTGAGTATGTTCTAGAATCATTTCCTATACCTGGTTTAGTTTAAGTTACCCGGATAGGAGAGCCTATCACAAGGACTACAGCCCAGCCCCCTGTCCCCCCTTTCTCTCTCTCTCTCTCTCTCTGTATGTGTGTGTGTGTGTGTGTGTGTGTGTGTATGTATGTATATATATATATATATATACATACATATATATATGTATGTATGTATATATATATATACGTATATATACGTATACATACGTATATATATATATATATATTTTTTTTTTTTTCTTTTCAGAGGTGATCACAGGGGAATGAGGAAGCAGGGAAACTGAGACAAAAAAAAATGAAAAGCCAATATAAGGGCACATTATCTAGAATGCAACTGTAAAAACAGTAGCTCAATTTTTTTCCATGACCTTTAGGAAGCAGAGAGACTGCCCCCAGCATTACCCCGTGACTCCCTTCCCCTGAAGGAGCTGCTAAGCTTTCTGTACTTCTAGGCTGCATATGAGCATGGTACGAAGCGAGATCCCACTGAGTTGTGTAAGGTCTTACGAGAGAAGTGCAGAAGATGCAAGGTTCTCGATTTGCTGAGCTGGCGGCACGAAAGCCGGCTGAGCTCGACTGGACCCGCCCGCCACAGTTAAAACTGAAATAAGCCGTTGCGAAGGGAGCATGGGTCACATCCGCTACCTGTGGCATTACAGGGAGGGGCGATCTCGTCACCTGACCGAGCTCGCACCCTCCCCAGGTTGAACCTCATCCTGCTGGCGTTTTGCCCAGAGGCCACCCCGTCGGTGGGGTGGCCGTGCTGTTAGTGTCTGCAGAGCGGCCCAAGGCTCACCGCATACTCTCCCGCACCCCCATGTGCCGCCCTGCAGAGGACACTGGCTGCTTGTAAAAAGGGCTTGCAGGTCTGCTTTCAAATTGTGCAAGAAGCGTCCTACGGAGGAGACCCCCATCTGCCCCCACTCCTCACACTGCATGTCAAAGTCTGGCCACACTGAACTTGAAATCCTTCCCCCAAAGACAGGAGGCAGGGGGGGTGTGGTTAGCACAGGGCTTGACAGACCTGGTTTCAGATCCTGGTCCTTAACCACCAGTACATTCTTTGTCAGGTTGAACAAATTGCCCATGCTTTGGCTTCCTCAGCCCTACCCAGAGGAAATTCTCTCTTTCAGAGGCTTATCTGAAGGATTTCGTTTTGGTTTTATGTGTTTATGTACATAAAGTATGCAATGTGTCTCACACACTGCCTGGTGTGTAGTAAATGGCCTGGAAGCATCCCCGTGGATGGCAGCTTTTGCCTGCTGGGTCTCTGCCCAGTCTTCTCCATCTTCCCTGCGTGCACCTCTCCCACGCATCCTGCACAGCCTTCCCCCCGAAGTGTCCTTTGATGGGCTTAGTCAGGGTTAGTCACCCCACAGCCCTTACAACATTCATGGACTAGGTGTCATACATGGGACATTGCCAGATGCCTTGTGAAATACACATGTCTTCTGCTCCCCCACCCCCACCATGTATCATGCTAGTAACCCTACTGTAAAAAGAAAACCATTTAAATCTTGTAAGGCATGTTACATGCCTTAGTTAGAAGACCCATGCCATACTTGTCTAACTCTAAACAAGCATTCTGATAGGTCAATCTGGACTCTTCCATAGGTAGAATCTGTAGCTTGTGGAATCAAAGACTGATGGCCACCTATGGTTTGTAGATGCAAACTTGTGCTAGCTCAGGTCCTCAAAAAAAGCAGTCGCCCAGGCAGGCTTAGACACACAGGTGATTTACTGAGGAGATGGCAGGAAGGAGAAGGGGGGGGCAGGAGAAAAGAGCCTTTAGGGGTGGCACCTGTGAAAAGAGAAGAGCATGGAAGGGCTGGGTGGGACAGGTCTCGGACCACTGTGCGGTTCTGAGATCTCTCCCCATGCTGACAGGAGGTCCCCAAGCAAAGACCGCCTGTCAGAGGACTCCCACATCAGGCAGAGGTGGCCTGGTCTAGTGGCCCTGCCCTGCTCAGCCACTGACGGGAGCAGCAGGGGGAAGCGGGACCCCAGCTTATGTACCGTGCACTTAGAAGTACGGCAGCTGGATGCTGTCAGTCATCCGTAGGAGGTTCTTGGGAGGTTCTCTACCAGGGAGGTACTGCCTGAGCATCTCCACGGTTGTCACAACCCTATCTCTTTTCAAAGCAGCACTATCCCATTTTGAATCTTTGAGCATATATTATTTCTGGCTCAGATTCTCTCACTAGCTTAGAGTAACATTTGTCGAGACCAGCAGACCGGGACTCATTCCGGGCTACGTGTGTAAGCCTACACATCTAGACCCCATACAAAGTCACAGATGATCTGAACAAAGCTTGATCTGCAAGGACATTTTGCGTCAGGCAGGAAGAGATGGCTGTTCTGATATTTAGCCCTCATTATTTCTCCCATGGATGACATTTGGCCCAGCCCGTTGTTCAGTTTTGCCCTGCCCCAGATGTGTAGAATTGTAAATGAATAGTTAGCTAAGTTTGGGGTGTGCTGAATGTTGATCTCCTCTGAGCAGTTGATTGCAGATGTTTTCGCTGCATCATTGGGCTTTGGCATCTAACCAAGTCCGGGCATTTCAGGCACTGCCTTTGACTGATCTGGAGCTTTCTGTCTCATTCAGTGAATCGCTCCTTCATTTTTCCACCCCCTGCACATTTCTTGTTAAGAGATGTTCATGTTAGCTGCAGTTGGCAGGTTGAGTGGAGAGCCTCAGACTGCTCCTTTAACAGAGAGCTTTGTCTCTGTCCTGTGGTTTATCAAACAGCTTCACTGGCACTATAATGAGTTTGCCGAGCTCATCTTTGTCTCTATTGATGAGCATTTGGCTGCAATTTTTTTTTTTTCCAGGAGGGAATCTTTCTCTATCTACAGATCAATTTGGACTTGACGTTTAAAGCTAAGACTTCCTTCTATCTCTGAGCAGTTTTGTTGATATCACTTTCTACAGTCTGTCAGTTCCAATGCTATTTAGTATCTTTCCTAATTTAGTGTTAAGAGCATTGCAGAAGATATAAACAACCTGGCACTTTTGAGACTTCTGACACTCCAGTATTGGTTGCAATTTATCTGGTTGTTTTTTTTTTTTTTTCTTTTTGGCCCAGACAGGTTTTATCTTTTCAACATTCTGTGCCATGGCAAATTGAATGCCATGTATTTTCTTCTTCCAGGTGGAGTGACACAGTTAACTAATTTTCCATTTTGGGTGTGAGGATGCACAAATCACTCTTGATTTTATCTCCCGAAATAGAGCTGAGGGCGGCAACTTTGATCTGATGTGAGGATCAAGCACTCAGGGTCTGAGAATCGCTGCAGGTAACTCTTTGCTGCTTCCCGAGAGATGAGGTCCAGGTACTAGAATATCATCCGGACCTAGCCAGTCAGAGTCTCAGAGATGATGTCACTGGTGAAAACCTGTTCAGCTCTGAAAAGAATACTTCCTCCTTTGACCATCATCTTCCTTCTTACTACAATCATTATTTAAGGAATAAGTGCTCCACAAACAGCAGTTCATTATTTTTCAAATCAATTTGTGAGGTCGAAAAGGAAATGGAAGCTTAAAGGCGTAATCTTTATCAGGTCTGAGATGGTGATTTAAAGCAATCACCGATGCCCTTCTATTTCCATGAAAGTAGTTTGATCATCCTACTTAGTGTTTGTTGTCACCTTTCTTTTTATACACTGCCTTATTTTTAATTATGTTCCAACTGTCTGGCATATGGAATCAAAGAGTAGCGTACCATCGGCAAAAACACAGGGCTAATAAGTCACACATTATAGACTGTCTTCCACTGTGTGTCCACTCTTCTTCTGCTGGCTTTTTTATTCTATTTATTTATGGCAAGAGAAAAGAGCTTTTTTGTCTTTTTCCTTTGGACACATTTTATATGTGTTGTATTGCATGTTCTGCCTTGTTCTTCCTGGGACAATGCCTGCCATTTTATATCTTTGTTTCTTGCCTTCCATCAATGCGACCCCTTAGCACACTGTTTCAGGATGGGAGGAAACACAAAGGCAGTGTTTCTTTTCTCCTTGACCTTGAGGTCTGATATTTAAGGGGGCTTCTTGTGCTGTGTCCCCACATGACAATGAGAACACTATGAATGCCTTGGAACCACTTGCAGTTCAATTCCATTAAGTGAAAATTTATGGAAAGTAGTTCCATGGAGTTATAGGGACACACTTTTTATGCTTATTAATATTGATTGAATAGGTTTCAGTCCCATTCTAAACCTGGTATCTAGGGTCCATGGTGAAGATGGAGAAGGTACCTGTGACCTTGGATGTGGCTGTTTGTTTTCCTACCATTTGTCCTTGAAGTATAAGTGGTGGGTAGTCTGTTCTACCTCTTTTATAAACACTGAAGTGGATTTTAATTTTTCATGGTGGATTTACTTCCTAAAAGTTATAATTTTTCGGATTAATTTTCTTTAGATTATATTCTCAGTGCCCTAGAATTTAAATTGGAAACAAATTTGAGTGGCATATACCATATTCTGACATCATCGGTACCGGCTCAGACAAAGAGCTCCAGGGAAAGCATTTTCAGGCTGGAGGCTTTTATACAAACATTCCAGAAGAAAAGAGGAAATAATCAGCATTTATTTATGGGTCCTTATTTTTTACTCTCCCTTTCAGTTTGATATAGAGTAACTTTTTCAGGTCCAAAACAAAGATAGTAATACTTTTGGAGAAACAATCATTCTATGATGTAATCCTTTACAGTAGACTAACACACTGAATTGTAACAATCCAGAAATAATAACTGATGTCCCACAATATCCCAAAAGAGGAAAATCAGCGTGACTGGTTTCTCCTACCTGACACATCACATAAAGAGAGTATCTGTGCACCAGAGGCCCGTGTGGTCTGAGAACAGGGGTTTCAGGGAGTGCAAGGTAGAACACCGATAACAGCAGCACCACAGAAAACGAGCATGGGGTGGGCTGGAAGTGCCTGCCCGTGGAACAGTCACAGGTCTGTGACTGCTTCAGAGGCAGTTGACAAAGCTGTTAGATGTGTGGAGGAGTAGGTTCCTGCACTGGGTGGCCTGTGTTAGAGGGGAGAGTCCTAGCAGGTGGAACAGCGCATCATGGCTGGACTGACGAGGCTTACAAAGAAGCCAGGATAGAGAAGGCACGTCTACTAGCTCCATTGTCTTTGCTGACGGCAGTTTGGGACCCGAGACCCCACCGTGATTTCAGGATGACGTCAGCCCAGTTCACAGGGCTCCATATGTTGACACTTTTGCCGCTGGTCCTGGGAAAGAGGAGCTCTGAATTCAACAAGAGGAAGAGAGAGTCTTCCCCCTCCAGTGCCCCGTCTCTCCACGGAATGCACCGGTGCTGAATCTCAGCACCGCTGATAAATCACCTTCTTCCACTTGCACAGATGTGCGCCACTGTGCCCCCGCTGTTCTCAGTCATCTACACGCCGCCTTAAATGGAGACAGAATAGGTGAGAGGACACCAGGAGGTCTTGTACTGGGAAAGGAAAGGAGAGGTGGGCAGTACTGCCCATTTCTCTAAGTGGCTGGGACCACGCCTTTTTCCTGCTTGCAGACTTGCATGAGCCTTTCCGTGAGCATGCGTGTGTTGTTCATATTTTTAGGTGCTTCTGGATAGATCTCCTTTGTATCTCTGTATATTATTGATGTTCTGGTATCTTAAAAACCTTTCTGGCTGGGGAAAGGGAGTGAAAGGGTCAGGCCAAAGCATGCCTTTAATATGCAGACTCCCCAGTCCAGAGCCCCACCTCCTCTCCCTGGTCAGCGTACCCAGGAGGTAATAGGCTCTGTCTTGGTCATATCAGGGCCAGGTCCTAAGCAATTGGGGACCACCCCTAAAGCTAGGACCCTACCAAAACCATTCAGATAGTCAGTCCTGAACTGTTTCCGTTGCTCTGCCTTGCCTTTCCCCCCGGAACTCCCAAGAAAGGGCCTAACCCTAGCTTCCCCTGCTCTTGCTTTCTACCTCCTCACCACCCCGAGTCTTCCCCATGTGCTTCTGTATGTTTTGCCCATACCTGTGAGTCTAAAATACTTAGTTCTCCCAGATTTCTCCTGTGCCTCCTGTGTTGGGCCACACTCGACTGACCAGCGCATAAAAGAACACAGGATGAAATGTTTCAAGTGTATTCTGAACTATCGAAAAATGTCCACAATGGATTCTATGGCAAGGAATACAAAAGTAGCTTTTATTTTCATATAAGGATTCCTCAACTATCCTTTTCGCATTACTGAACTCAGAAAACGAGCCCAGTCCTTGGCCCTGGCCCTGGGGAATACAGGGATGGAGAGGGCACGACTCTGTCCCTCAAAGAGGGCACAGTTAGCTGGGAAAGATACATAGGAATGATTATTTGGATATTTGGATATTAGAGGTAGAGAGCGTGGGGGGCCCTGGCAGCGAGGGCTCCCTTTGAGCGTCAGATAATGTCGTCTGGGAATGGGGGTCCTTGTTTAGACTCTTGTTTTAGTCACCATATGTTTTACTTTTTTAACCAGTTGTATTGACAGATGTCCAAGTTAAGAGACTGTATGTATGAATTTCCAGGAAAAGGGAGGCATTTTGAGGAAGTTCCTTGAAGAAACGATTTCTCAAGATACAGGTTTCAGAACCGATGGTGCTGGGTAGTAAGCCTGAGTGCTGAATAAAAGGCTTAAAAAATGCTATATTCTCACTGGTCATAAAGCTTAAGAAATTTCAGGTTTTTAATTACAGATCCTTTCTTTAGGTTTTACTTTACTCCTGTAGAAAATACTCAATAAAGAAACAATTGTTATTCTCATGTCTACACAATATTGTTTTTTACTTTATATTATAAATTCTGGTTAATGTTTGTATAGTTAGAGAGAGAGAGGGAGAAAACAACAGGAATTTCCAACCCTACTGTAGTGAAAAGTATTAGCAAAGACAGCCTTGATCATGGAATCCCTAGTAGTGTCAAAGGCATCTATTATTGATCTTGTAATTTCTAGAACATGTAACACATACAGAATATGAGACTGTTTTTTTTATTATTATTTTATGATTCATGAAAGTGTCGCTCATTGCTTCGTGGTCCCCTCGCGTACACAGAGTGAGGAAGTGAGTCTGTTCGCACAGCATCACCCAGGAAAGTACCGTGTGAACCGCATGCACTGGGGTGGGGTGTGCATTGCTGCCAAACTCATGCTGCAAAGAACACAGGACGTGTGGTGCCGTCTGGACAGGGAAATGGTGGACAGCCTGGCTAAACAACTCCTTCATTTAATTCTTTCCTTTTCATCTGTCTGTAACACAATAAAGGAAATTAAAATCAGTGATCGATTGTGTTTGAGTGCATTATCATCAAGACTGAATACATAAACAGTGCACCCAAATGAGAAGCTATTTAATCACATTCTTTTTTTTCTGTGTATCTAACCGAGTGTATTATGGGCCAATAGCTGACATTTATTCAAAAGAGGAAAAGAAATTCATGTATTCCCTTTGAGTGTTTCTCCTGTGTTAATACATTCTATTTTCCTTAAAGCATTTTTTCTTAGGAAAACATACAGAAATTTTTATATATTCAATGGAAATCATTATCATATAACCCCTTTGATAACACTAGTATTTCAGTTTTCTCCCTTAATATTTGTTATTAGTTGATTTATTTTAGTTCATAGAGGTTGTGGGTATGAATTCTGACATTTCAAGTATACCAGGAAATTAATTTTCTTCATTAGAAATGGCATAGGGGTGCTATTCCTTTTATTGAATCAGATTATCTCAGTGCATTAGATTTCATTGGGGAATTAGTTTGATACTCCTAAAATAACGGGGCGGGGTGGGGGGAGTGATCCAAAGCCCTCTAATGATCAGATTTCCTTCCAAGGATCAGCTTATGCTCTGGAATAATTGGCTGATGTATTGCCCATTATTTGGTTAATTACTCATGTGCTCATAAAGACATTCAGTATTTCTAAATGGGTTATGTTACCGGCAGGGACTAAAATGAGCTGGTGTTATCCAGTGGTTGAACTCACAAAATGCAAGATGAATCTGGAGGAAAATTTGAGATTGTTTTTAAGAATGGTCTTCTCTCCCCCCTTTTAAAGTATGTGACTTGATAACTGAAACAGTATTCATTTACTTAATTAACAAGCATTTATGGTGATCAATTTGAGGGAAGGGAGCACTCAGCTTCAGAGTTTGTAGCGTCTCTATGGTGGACTATGGTCATCCATGGCAGGTAGTTATGTACTGATGCAACAGCATTTCCCAGAATCCACACGACTGTGGTTTTCCAACCATCTACTTAACCACTTTGGTTTAAAAAAAAAAGGTCCTGTGATAAGGAGCCGCACTGTGAGTTTGGGTCAGGACTCAAGTATGTTACACAGTGCAGAGTCATAGCAGAAATGATTGTAAATGTTATATTTTTAAAATAGTTTTTTTTTCTAATTGGTTCCCACTGTTTTATGACAATTTTATTGGGTTTTTTTGCTTTGACTTTATATATAAAAGCTTTATTGATTTACATAGTATTAACTGCAGATGTTCTCAGATTTCTTAAGAGTAATTTTAACATTTCCAAACAATAATTTGTGTCTTTTTGTTTGTTTGTTTGTTTTTACTTTTATAACATTTCTTTGTTCTGTCTTACTGCACTGGCCAGGATCTCCAGGACAGTGGTAAATAGAGGCAGTGTCATCAGACAGCTCTTTCCTTTTCCTCGCTTTTATAGAAAATATTATATTTCAATATTAAACATGTTGGCATTGACGGTTTTGTTATAGATAAACATATCAGGTTTAAAAAGTTGTCTTCTATTCCCACTTTGGTTATAAAGCTTTTAATATGCGTAGATATTGGATTCTCATATATTTTTTTCTTGCGTCTTCTGTGATGATGCTATGGTTTCCCTTCTTCAGTCTGTTAATGCGGTAAATGACATTGAAAGGATTTCTATTGGTAGAGCATTCCTGCATTACTGGATGAAACCAGTGCCATTACTCTGTATGACTGATGTATATATGTACATGCATACACACTGGTCAACTTAGTTTTCTAACATTTGCAGGACAATTTGGCATCTGTACTCTTAAGGAAGTTGGCATAGCATTTTTATGTCATCTGTCTATGGGGGAACCAACTGAACACCATACAGCTGGAGGGGAGAAGCGACTCTCTTTCTGTTCCCAGTGTCTGAAGCGATCCCCAGTGGTAGCTGCAGGCATAATAATGCTGCAGTGGCAACCATTCTGGAAGCACTAACAACATTGCGCTCAGCAGCAGCAGCAGCACTGAGGGACCCTCCATGAAGGAGGCTATGGGGGCAGCAATGGGAATAATTCAGGAAGCAATAACAATATTAGCTGCAGGTGTAGCAGCTGATGTGTGAGTCCTCGCGGTTGCAGCTTCAGGGACAGCAGTAATGGCCCAGCCCCGGAAGAGCGGCTTTCCTGGGCTTCAGCTTAAGGAGCTGGACCTGGACATCTGAAGCCTTGAGGCACCTGCCACTGACCTCTGGATGACATTTTCACTCTTCCAACTTAGAAGAAGCAGAGATTTCGTGTAGTTATTAATTTTTGAACAACCCAACCTTTTCATCGTCTGCTGCAAACACCTCTGTGTCTTGATTTTTCTACAAAATATGATAGATATGACTCCTGGGTTACCCTGCACAGTGTTTACATTTTTAATTAATTGCAATTGTGGGTAAACTGGGAGAGATCATACAAAACTCCAGTTTTCAGCCTTCCCTTGACAGTCTTTCAGAGCTGGCAGTGCTGATCCGGCTCCCTGCCAGGCACCAACGGGATGATGCTGAGGAATGGCTGTCCTTTAAACAAGACTGTCCCTCCCCGTTCACCGAGTTCCCCATGCGGATTGCTTCCTTTATCACACCTCTCACTGGCCCTGCGCGCATTTATGTTGGCCACACCATTGTAAATGGTCAACAAGCATAGCCGAATTTCAGGAATATTCTTTATTTTCTTCACTTACAAAGCAAGATGTCTTTTATAAGTTACATAAAGATAATTGACTTAAACTTGAGTTGTAAAGAGCCACATGTAGCTATTAAATGACAAGTAATTAGACTAATCACATCAACATAGTTTTAAAATTGTTTGGTAAGAGCAGATTTTTTTGCTGTAGTTGTTGGTGTTTTTTGTTTTGTTTTGCTTGCTCTTTGTTTTAAGCTTTGAGTGAAAAAATGACACTATTTGTGCCAGATTCTCGACTCTTTGCAGCTTTGTTTTGTTTTGTTTTGTTTCTTCCATGTATGTGAATCCTTTGAAGTCAACCAGGGCTGACTGCAAGAGGACTCTTTGTGCAATCCAATCAGGCTAATTTCAATTTTAAGTGCAGGAGACAGGCATGTTTTTCATCGTCTCCTTTGTGTAGCTATGATAGATTGGCTAGTGTTGAGTTCGGAAGATTTCCAGGAAAGGACAGTACAAATGCTATCCTAAGGTCTGTTAATAAATAGACCTCAAGTCTTAAAATCTTCCACTTGCTATTTCATTTTAGGAGCGGAGTAAAGGCCCACTAAAGTGCAGAATACATTTCACTCTGCAGTTTCATCTGAAAAGCTACCAGTATTTACATTCCCACATGATTGTAATAAGAAGGGAAAGTAAGGAATCCCTGCCTAAAATAACTTACAGGTTAGTAAGAGCAAGAACTGGAAAGAGAGAGAAGGAGAGTTTCATGTTAATTTAAATATACCGTCTAAACATTTTCCTATTTTCCCTTACCTATTTAAGAATACTTCATAGAATCTCTTTTTCAAGGATTATTGGTAGAATTCAATGAGAGAAGTCCTTAGATGACGTATTGAAATTATATTTCAGTTATTATCATGTGTGTATTTGTGCGTTGTTAAGTGTAAAAATATGAAAGCATAAGCTGTATTAGACTTAGGGAATAATTAAAGTGTTTCCTAACAATTTTCTTTAATTTACTTTTCATTGCTTAAATTCTGCCCAAAGAAGAAAACCATAAGTATAAAACAATGTACACCAAAAGAAGGAAAACCAAGTATGTAACTAAAGTCAACATCAATTTTCATTTAAAATCAAGAGAATTTAAAAAAAAAACTGTGCTAATCAAAATAATACCTACCTTTTACTGCACATTCACCATGGGCAGTTCTAATGTCTTTATGTTAATTTACTCATTTAATCCTCATAACACTTCTGTGTTAAATACCTTTATTATGATTCTCACTTTACAGAAAAGGAAATGGAAGTAATCTTTGTTTTTCAAGTCCTTGGAGTTAGTTGCTGGTAGAGCAGGATTTTAGCCCAGTAAGTCAGAGTCTGGAGGTTTTACCACAACACAGTGCTGGCTTTCATTTGCCAGATTTATATGTTTACATGTTTATTTACAGACTTTGCTAATGCTTTCTCCATTAGATATGGATATTAAACACATCTTTAGGAGTCTCAGGGCACATTATTCTGTCTAGTTCTGTCCAATTCTGTGCCCTCGTCCTCAGGTTACCTTCAGGTTGCCTGAAGTACTCTGGGAAATTTGAGGCCAGAGGAGGGTTTGGTGACCCATGAGGAGGTGAAGAGGAGTTAGATAAGACCTCACAGAGCACTGCAGTGGACACGTAGGAGAGTTGCAGGACATATAATCAATGTACAGAAATTTGCTGCATTGCTATACATTAATAGTGACACAGCACAAAGAGAAATTAAGAGCACAATCCCATTTACAATTGCACCAAAAATAATAACCAAAGAGGTGAAAAACCAGTACTCTGAAAAGTATAAAACTTTGATGAAAGAAATTGAAGGCAACACAAAGAAATGGAAAGACATCCATGCTTATGGGTTCGAAGAACAAATATTGTTAAAATGTCTGTATTACCCAAAGCAATCAATAGATTTAATTCAATCCCCGTCAAAATGCCAACAGCATTTTTCACAGAACTAGAACACATAATCCTAAAATTTGTATGGACCACAAAATATCCCAAATAGCCAAAGCAATCTTGAAAAAGAAAAAACTGGGGGTATCACAATTCAGACTTCAAGTTATATTACAAAGCTGTAATAATCAAAACAGTATGGACCTGGCACAAAAATAGACACATACATCCCTGGAACAGAATAGAAAACTCAGAAATAAACCCACAATTATGTGGTCAATTGACTTCCACCAAAAGAGGAAAGGATTTACAGTGGGAAAAAGTCAGTCCCTTTAACAAATGGTGTTGGGAAAACTGGTCAGCTATGTGCAAAAAAAATGAAACTGGACCACTTTCTTATACCATACATACAAAATAAACACACAATGAACTAAAGACCTAAATGTGAGACCTGAAACCATAAAACACCTAGAAGAGAGCACAGGGAGTAATGTCTCTGACATTGGCCATAGCAACACTTTTCTAGATATGTCTCTCCCAGCAAAGGGAATAAAAGCAAAAATAAACCTTTGGGACTACATCAAAATAAAAAGCTTTTGCACAGAGAAGAAAACAACCAACTAGTTTAAAAGGCAACCTACTGAATGGGAGAAAATGTTTTGAAATGACATATCCAATAAAGGGTTAGTATCCAAAATATATTTAAAAAAACTGATATAACTCAACACCCCAAAAACAAATAGTCCAGTTAAAAATGGGCAGAAGACATGAACAGACATTTTTCTACAGAAGACATCCAGATGGCCAATAGACACATGAAAAGATGCTCAACATCACTCATCATCAGGGAAATACAAATGAAAACTACAATGAGATATTACTTCACACCTATCAGAATGGCTAAAATAAAAAACACAAGAAACAACAAGTGTTGGCAAGGAGGTGGAGAAAAAGGAACCTTTTTGCACTCTTGGTGGGAATGCAGACTGGTACAGTCACTGTAGAAAACAGTATGGAGTTTCCTCAAAAAGTTCAGAAAAGAAATACCCTAGGATCCAGGAATCACGCTACTGGGTATTTTACCCAAGAAATACAAAAACATTAATTCAAATGGATACATGCACCTTGATATCTGTTGCAGCATTATTTGCAATAACCAAATTATGACAGCAGCCCAAGTGTCCACTGAAAGATGAATGGATAAAGAAGATGTGGTATGTATATACAATGGGATATTATTCAGCCATAAAAAGGAATGAAATCTTGCTATTTGCAACAACATGGGTGAATCTAGATAGTATAATGCTAACTGAAATAAGTCAGAGAAAGACAAATACCATATGGTTTCACTTATATGTGGAATTTAAGAAACAAAATAAACGGACAAAGAAAAGAGAGAGACAAACCAAGAAACAGACTGTTAACTATTGAGAACAAACTGTTGGTTACCAGAGGGGAGGTGGGTAGGGGGATGGGGATTAAGGAGTGCACCTGTCATGATGAGCACTGGGTGATGTATGGAATTGTTAAATAACTATATTATACACCTGAAACTAATAGAACACTCACTGTATGTTAACTATATTGAAATTCAAATTAAAAACTTTTTTAAATTTTTTTTAATGTTTATTTATTTTTGAGACAGAGACAGAGCATGAACGGGGGAGGGGCAGATAGAGAGGGAGACACAGAATTGGAAGCAGGCTCCAGGCTCTGAGCCATCAGCCCAGAGCCCAACGCGGGGCTTGAACTCACGGACCGCAAGATCGTGACCTGAGCTGAAGTCAGACGCTTAACTGACTGAGCCACCCAGGCACCCCCAAATTAAAAACTCAATAAAAGAAATCAGTAGGTTGGGGAAAAAAAAAGATTTCCTGGAAGGTGGGAGCTGCTTCCTCCCCTTGTATTACTGCTAATTTCTCAACCTAGAGCAATCTACCCAGTTTTTTCAAACAATTACTGTTCTATTTTATTATTATGATGATGATGATGATGATGATGATGATGATGTTTATTTATTTTTATTTAGAGAGAGAGGATATGAGAGGAGAAGGGACAGAGAAAGAGGGAGAAAGACCAAGCAGGTTCTATGCTCAGCGCAGAGCCTGATGTGGAGGGCTCGATCCCACGGCTGCAAGATAATGACCTGAGCTGAAATCAAGAGTAGGACCTTGGCGGAGTGAGCCATTCAGGCACCATTGTTCCATTCTTTTTTTTTTTTTAAAGTTTGTTTGTTTGTTTAAATGTTTATTCATTTTTGAGAGAGAGAGAGATAGACCTCGAGCACAGGAGGGGCAGAGAGAGAGGAGACACAGAATCCAAAGCAGGTTCCAGGCTCTGAGCTGTCAGCACAGAGCCCGAAGCAGGGCTCAAACTCACGAACTGCAAGATCATGACCTGAGCCAAAGTCAGACACTTAACCGACTGAGCCACCCAGGTGTCCCATTTATTTATTTATTTTTGAGAAAGAGAGAGACAGAGCAAGAGCAGGAGAGGGACAGAGAAAGAGGGAGACACAGAATCCGAAGCAGGCTCTCGGCTCTGAGCTGTCAGCACAGAGCCCGAGGTGGGACTTGCACCCACGAGCCGTGAGATCATGACCTGAGCTGAAGTTGGATGCTCAGTCGCTCAGGGCGACTGAGCCACCCAGGCGCCCCACCCTTGTTCCATTCTTAAATAAAAATCATACTGAAGTCCATGGCACCAGGCTTTCGTACCACCTTTCTGTCCACTTCTGTATGATCTTCAGTCTCTGGGTTATTCTCTTACATAAAGGATGAAATTTAGTGCTTGGTTCATTGTTTTGTTTTGTTTGTTTGTTTGTTTGTTTGTTTATCCCAATTCCTGTCATTTTCAGGGAGGCAGAATTCTTTGACCACTTGATGTCTAACTGTTCCCAATTCCAATCAAAGTTTTTCTCCCTCCCTCCCATGATTGTGATCTGGACCTTTATATCAGCCAGCGTTCCCTCATCTTTGCAATGGCCTAAACCACCTTCTGTTTCTAGCACTCAGTAAAAATTGATCTTGTTAAGGATGCTCTCTATCTAGTCTTCTTCACACTGAAATATTGGCCTTTCTGTTTCACTTCATGCTGCCACCACATCCCTCCGTTCTGAAAGTCTCCTCCTTGGTCTCTCTGACTTCCATTTGCTGAAGATAGTAGAGTCTTATTTCCTATATAAACTCCAGCAGACAGTCGTGGGGTTTCATAATACAATTACTAATAGAAATTGCACAACAGAGGATAAACACGTAATAAAATTGCCAATAGGAAACTGGCTTAAGATGGTGACTTTGTAAAGCATGTGTTTCGAAAGTGACAACCGGTGAAATTCCAGGCTTCCGCTGTGGTTAGACTCCACCAAAAATTTTTATTCAAAGATATGTTTATTTTGGCTTAGTAGTGAACTGAACATGAAAAAAAAATACTTGAATTATCTACATCAAGTCATTATAATCTGTCCTTATGTGCCCAGCTGAAAACAATTTCACTGATAAAACAAGTTTTTATGTGTGTTTCTCTTTAAAGACACTTGACATAGGGGCGCCTGGGTGGCGCAGTCGGATAAGCGTCCGACTTCAGACTTCAGCCAGGTCACGATCTCGCGGTCCGTGAGTTCGAGCCCCGCATCAGGCTCTGGGCTGATGGCTCAGAGCCTGGAGCCTGTTTCCGATTCTGTGTCTCCCTATCTCTCTGCCCCTCCCCCGTTCATGCTCTGTCTCTCTCTGTCTCAAAAATAAATAAACGTTGAAAAAAAAATTAAAAAAAAAAGACACTTGACATAATATAAATTGTTGAATCGTTAACCTTCAGTTCAACCAGTTGAAACTTGACTTCAATTCAAGTCAACCGTGCTGTAACTGCCACCTGAACAAAGCTTATCTAGCACCTGCATTTTCTCCATAAGGTCTAACACAGCCCTCTTGTGCTTAGGAATACGAGACAGCACTTCAGCACTGTGTTTGGGGGCCATTTAAAACAGCAAAAGCCCCAGCAGAAGCAGAGAAGAACAAAAACTCGGGCACTAAACAGATTATGAAAAGGACAGTTGTTTACAGTAGGAGAAATGAAATAAGGCAAAGCATCATGTTACTTGCTTTCAGCTGGAAACCTGCCCTTCAGGCATTCAGATTTTTCCTCTGCTCTCCCCGTGTCCACAAATGACTACACGAGTGCTGAGTGTTGACTTGGGGGCTACAATTAAATTTTAGCTAGCAGGTGAATTTGCAAATATAAGTTGTGTGAATAATGAAGTTTCTATAGTGTGGTGCGTGTGTGTGTGCGTGTTCATTAGTGTATCCTCAGTTTCTTTTTACTGATAACTGTACATAATAAAGCATGTCTAAGAAGAACTGACCTGTAGGGGCCCCCGGGGTGGCTCAGTTGGTTAAGCATCTGACTCGTGGTTTCAGCTCAGGTCATGATCTCAGGGTTAGTGATTTCGAGCCCTGTGTCAGGCTCCGTGCTGATGATGCAGAGCTGGCTTGGGTAACCCCTCTCCACTCCCCCTGTTTGTTCCCTGCTCGTTCTCATTCTCTCTCTCTCTCTCTCTCTCAAAATAAATAGATAAATAACTTTAAAAAGAACGGACCTGTAGAATAAAGCTTAAGCTACTCATTCATGCATTCCAGAACTTTAATAATCTAGGCACTACTTGTCTCTTACTACTAGTCTTTTACCACCACCACTTACAAGTTATGAGGTTTGCAGTCATTTCCTTGTAATTTGATTTCTCCTTCCAGACAGTAAATTCTTTAAGGGCAGGGGCAAGTTTTTATTCCTCAACACTTTCTACCACGCATGGTTCATTGCACAGTCTCAATAACTATCTGACCCAGCACTGTTGTCATGACATTATTTTTAGGAACACTGCATTGGATCATTCTAGAAAAGAATGCTCTCACATGTGGAAGAAACCAGTGAAGGAGGGCATGGTTAGAAGTGTCAATGGCACAGAGAGATTCTGAAGAAACACAGACTAAGGACAAGTAATAGGATTTGGAGACGATCATAGCTATCATTCAAGGGGCCCCCTCACAGCCAGGCAGTAGAAGAAAGGAGGTGAACTCAGACATGTCTGTTTGCAAAGCTCATGTTCCTTCCCTCAGGTTATATTGTTTCCATCTCAGAAGCCTGAAAGGACAGGAAACCAGATTTGCAATTTGCAGTAGCTTTTGGTGTCTTATATTAGGAAGGAGTGGTAGTTATGTTTGGATAAGTGGCCCAGATTCAGCCTATAAAAGTCCTTGGATCCAAAAGGAAGTCCCAAAGACAATGTGGTTTCTTTTTTTATTTTTTAAAAATATTTATTTATTTTTGAGAGAGAGAGGGAGAGAGAGAGACACAGATCGTGAGCGATGGAGGGGTAGAGAGAAGAGGGAGACACAGATTCTGAAGTGGACTCCAAGCTCTGAGCTGTCAGCACAGAGGCCGATGTGGAGCTCAGACTCACGAGCTGTGAGATCATGACCTGAGGCAAAGTTGGAAGCTCAACTGATTGAGCCACCCAGGCGCCCCAAGGCAATGTAGTTTCTAATTTCCTATTGGGAAAGCAAAATTCAGCATGGTCTGTCTTGGTGAAACTTGCATTGCTGAGCTGCAAACTTGGTGACAACTTTCTACTAGGGAGAAAAATCCAGACCCTCTTTAGCCAAATGTCTTAGAAATAGACTGTGTTGTGGGCAGAATTGCTAAGCATCCTTAGCTAGACTTTTGCTCCAGGCATTAAAAGATAAGGAATGAGATTGAGGCCAAACTTGTAGTTAGAACCTGGCTGGGAGTCCCCAGAGTTTTCCTTTCTTATTCAATATCAAAATTTGTATTGTCATGTGAATTTTAATATGAGGACTAAGCCATCTACCCTCTACCATTCCTTTTTTTTTCCCCCCCGGTTGTCTAATGATGCCTATGCTTAAAATGATCGTGATGCACTCTAGAATATTTGTTGCATTTACCTTTCCCCTCATCCTATGACTTAGACTCAGGGGTGATGAGAGGAAATTTTGCCTGAATTCCTATGCCTCTGAACAAGTAACAATGTGAGAAAAAACCTGCCTGTCTTCTTTAGGTTAAGTTCAGAGGATTCACTCCTGTCTTGTGCAGAATATGTTAAATCTACATAGACTCATAGCAGGATCCTATGTTGGTTATAATAAGAAGACTGTGCTTTTTTTCTTCACTATCTCTTTGCACAGCATTTTGATAACTCTTCCTCTCAGTTTGCTTACAAATACTTAGTAACTTCATCATTTTATATAAACTGCTTTAATTTCAATGAAGAATGTTATTTCCCAACATGAGATATAAGCATGAATTTAAAATTAGGGGCACCTGGGTGGCTCAGTCGGTTAAGCATCCGACTTCGGCTGAGGTCATGATCTCACGGTTTGTGAGTTCGAGCCCTGCGTCGGCTGTGTGCTGACAGCTCAGAGCCTAGAGCCTGCTTCGGATTCTGTGTCTGCCTCTCTCTGTGTTCCTCCCCTGCTCGCACTCTCTCTCTCTTTCTCTCCTTCTCTCTCAAAAATACATAAAGATTTAAAAAATAATATTAATAAATAAAATAAATAAAATTAGATCATCTTTATGTCTGTCTTTTAGAGGATATATTGAAGATAGGATTTGCTAAAAACACCAGTGATGCTATAAAACATTCAGCGCTGTCCATGCGAAAGATAACAGCAGACAAAAATATTCTAAAGCACTTGTGTCAGGAATAAGGTGAGCCACTGTTTGAGGAAGTGACAGGCCTGTCGGGAAGACTCACCTGCTTGGGCAGTTCAGGTAGGCAATGGGTGTGAGCCCGATACCTTCCACTTGCACAAAGTTCCTGGCAGCAAAGGTTTGTTTAACCGTACACATAAGCTTTTTGGATTAGCATCCTCAATGATTCCCATTTTTGCTCAGCAGAAACCTCCCATCCCCTTGCCCACCCACTCATTCAGCAAACATTTATGAAATTAGAAACACAAAGAATGAGCCAGGATTGCTCCCTGTGACACTCCAAAGGAGTCCTGGCCTAATAGGCCTGTCCTTTGGGATTGTAGCTCTGTATTTGACATGATAGTTACTGTCGACTATCTTTAAAAAGTATTTTAATCTCCCTACCTAATGTGATTCATGGATGTGACAAATTTCCCAGTGTTCTTATGACTGCCATCCTCTTCCTTTTCTACCATGATAAAGGAAATAAGACCTAGTATTTACAGAATTCAATGTGTTTCTTCTCCCTACACCTTCCCTACTCTGCCAAGGAATAGCAGAAGTCAAATGCCTACTGCTTATTAGATCACAGCACATAAGAACTGCTATCGTGGAATCGGGTTCTTTTGTGCCCAATGCAAATCCTCGATTCGTGGACAGAGAACATATAACTGGATAAATAGAACATGGTGAATTTATAAGCCAGAAAAGAGGCATAAAAAATCATTTACACATCTTTTAAAAAATTGCCAATAATAGCACCCCACATGCCAGACTGATGGGGAAAAAAAAACCTTGTAGACATGAAATAGGAATTATGTTAGTCACAGTAAGCCATATCTCTTATTGCTAGACTATATGCAGAGTATAATTATTTTACCTTTAAATTATATTACCTAATGACTACAAAGAATAAAGGGATCGTATAAGATTTAGTAATCTGGCCCATTTAAATACTGTGATGGAGCAGTGAATTCAGGTTGAAGCAAAACCCCCACTAACCTACATCCTATACAGGCTTATATAGCACTGTTGCCCACACCAGGGTTGGAAGGGTACAGCTGCACACACTCCTGGATCCTTCTGCCTCCCAAGTCCTCCACTGCAGCAGGGTTCATGTTCAGCTGCCACTTGAGAACTTCTGGGATTCTATGTGAAGTTATGTTTCCTGGTATGGGATTGGGAAGATGGCTGGCAGTGAAGTCTTTATGGATGCCCTATCCCATGGGTTTAAATATTGTTTTTTTCTCCTATTGAGTGGGAGACTAGTGTGTGCAACGCTTTCCACATGTGGCTGACTGAGCATCCAAATAACCTTGGAGGCATTTTAAAAATGCATATTCTAGGCTCCAGCTTGACTCATTATAAAAGAATTCAGTTGGGAGACTTTATTAGTTATCTTTCGTTACAGTGTGCAAGTTAGTTGTGGCTCAGCTGGGCTGGGCTGAACTTCGGTTCAGCTCTGCGCCACATGTCTCTCATTCTAGAACACAGGCTAAAGGAACAGCAGCCATCTGGGGCTGCTGTTTTCATGGCAGAAGTCAGAAGCAAGGTGAATAAAAACATGTGATGGTCCTTAAAGCTCAATTATGAACCAACCCATCCGCACTGCTGCCCACGTTCCATGTGACCAAGCCCAAGGCAGTGAGGTTGGAAAATATACTCTCCTCAAGGGGAAAGAGAGGAGGAATGATCACCTGTGGGGGTTAGGACTGAGGGACTGGGTGTAACAACTCTACAGGTGACTCTCAAGAAGTCAGCCCTACTATAAGAGGATTGCCATTTGGTGCCACCAGAGAATATGTCATAGTAAGAGGAATGATGGGCTTCATTTCTTCAGTAGCTCAGCAAATATGTCTCATCACTAACATGCACTATTCAAAAGTAGAAAATGTTAATAGAGCTGATATAAGTCAATAATAGAGGATAATTAGGAGTAGAAAGGGAACAAAAAAATAGGCACCTTATATACACTGAGGATGGGAATGAGTGCATCAGGGAAGCCTTCTTAGAGGAGGCAACATCTGAGCTCAGCTATCATGATGGGTGAATGCTGTCTAGAGAAGGAGAGTGCAAGAAGGGAAGGGAATATTCTAGGTAGGGGAGATTACAGGACACAATGGGGAGTTTAGAAGCAGCATATTACATTTCACAAAGAATACTATGTGTTCTCCAAATCCTGCTTCTTTTCCTCTTGGTCCCAGAGTTAGATTACCTTTCCAGTTCTCCCTTGCACCTGGCTGTGGCTGAGTATTAACCAAAGGATGAGCTCAGCAATGAGCCCCGTATTCCTTTTCAGGTCTGGCCCTTACAAACTTCCCCATACAAATCCCCATCTGCTCAGCTTTTCGCCCTCAGTCAGCTGAATGGGAGGAGGGTGGTGCCCCAAGGTGGAAGGACCTGAGTCACTGGATGACACGTGGACAGCCTTCCCCATCAACGAGGAACATTTGTGTGAGGGAGAGAGAAAGTTGCATTGTGTAAAGCTACTAAGATTTAGGCTTTGTTTATTGTAGCAGCTAGTACGCCTTGCCTTACCTCGTAGAGTTTACATGTGCTTTGCTGATGGCAGGCAATGGCAGTAAAAGAGGAGGCCACCACTAGCTAGCTGTGTTTGTCACTTAGTCTAGGTACCTCTGGTTATTTTGAGAACCAAGTGATTTAAAAGATACAATAACACCTTAGAACTATCAATCTGGGCCAAACATTGATGTTAACATGTGATCCTGCCCCGTTTAAGGGGAAGTTTATACTGCAGAGACGGTCAGCCAAGCACAATCATTTATAGTATGTATTTATGGCAGAAGAACCATGGCAACATTCTTCTTCTGGCAGCATTTTTTATTTCTAACGTGCATTGACGTGTGTCCCCAGAGGTTCAAGTTTAACTGCAGCTGAGATGGGCCTCTTTCCATCTTTCAACCTTGGAAGTGTCTGTTATCCATGGGACTTAAGGAAGAAAACCCAGCTCATTAATCAGTATGTCATCACATGACTGAATTAAATAGTAAAGTAGTAAAACTTCTGAGCTGTTATGATAACACGTATCACAGGTGTGTGTTTCTGCTTGCATTTCAAAGTAAGACACCATCTGGAAGTTATCCTTCCTGCCAAAATGGGTAGAGACATAAAGGCTCCCCATCCTTTTCCAAATTAGAACTCATAGACAGACAACTGAGCTGTGCCAACGAGAGAAAGGAAGCCCTCACTGGAGATACGAGGGACTGATGAGAGGCGAGTATGAGAAAACTCTTCTCAGAAGTCACTTTTTCTGAATACAAGCAGTAATAACTTTGTACTGAAAATGGAATTTGAACTACACATAAAGCAGAGACTGAGAATGTTTGGCACAAGGGCAAGATTACTCATTGGAGATCATCATGATACAGAATATCTAGAAGTAGCCTTGGCATGACCCATCAATGCTGGAAGAGAAAAACAGATGCAACCAAAACAGAGAAATTTTTATAGCCACCTTTTGCTAAGAGTGTTCCTAATCCTTAAGAAGAAATAAGAAATTCATGACAGCACTCCCACTGTGTAAAATCTCTATATGTAATTTATTGTCATGCTTGGTTTAATGATCATGAATTATATGCACCTCTGATCCTATGTTGTGGGTGAAGTCATTATCTGCCAATCTTTTATCTTTATCAAATCTGAAGAATCCCTCAAGTTGTTCTCATGTATAAAAAATGAGATTGAATCCTGCTGATTATTTGCTCCAGATGCTGGTGCCAAGAATGGAAGACTAGCAGAGTTCACGGTCTTAGTTTGGGCTTTTATGGAAGCAGACCCTTTGACCAGAATTCAGATGCAAGTGCATGCAGGTTGTTTGGGAGATAATTCCTGGAAACCACAGTAGAGCAAGTGGAAGTGAAACCAAGGGGAAGGGCCAATAAAAGGTGGACTATGAAACAAATTATTCCCATGGGCCACTGAAGCTGAGGAACTCTGGAAATGGTACAGAATATATGCACCTCTGATTCTTCTCCAATGGTCTAGGAAGGTAATAAGGTTTTTATATACCAACTCCTATCAGTTGGAGTCCCAGAGTTCTTCCTGGGAGGTGGTGTCTCTCCAGAATTGCAGCTTACCTTGTATGTGAAATCTTGGTGCTGTCAGGAGGAAGTTGGAGCCATGTGCCCTGAAATGGTGAGGGCAAGGGGATGTGAGTGAGACAGCCAGAGCATCTATTACAAACGCCGTTGGGTGCCATCTTAACAAAACTTTCTCTAGACTGTATATGTACTGCTTGGAAAAATTACTTTGGGGCATTTCCCACTCTATCCCAGCACCAGTGATATGGTTACACCCCAAAAGGACCTGTTTGCAGGTACTCAGGATTGTTTATAACCACAAATTGGACTCCGGTGTCCTTTACTTTTTATTTTAATCAATTTATTTTTATATGTGACTTATATTAAAATCTGAACTATACTATATTTACAACTGTACTCAAAATCTGTCGGTTCCTTATCACTGCTCAGTATATACACACTGGAGAACATACTAGGCAAACCTAAGAGAAATAACAGCAAAACGTATAATAAAATGTGCTGTCCTGTGGTGATTTGCATCTCTTTCAGGTGAGACCATGGCCTTCCCGAAGGCAGATTTGGGATCTAGTGAATGCAAAGGGAATCTATGCTAACTGGCTTTGCCACCCTTTATTCAAGACTCCTTCAGAATGTGACAGTGGTCTTACAAATGACTACTCATTTTCACTCACTAACAAATACATTTTCTTATTTTGCCATTCAAAAATATAAAGTGAAACTATATGATTGTACTATCTTTAATGATTGATTGTTTAAAATTTTCTAGATTTCATAAATAAAAACGCCTGGAAAAAAAGCAAAAGCTTGTTCAGTGTGAATTGTAAGTTTGTTTCACTGATTTTTAAAATAATACAAATGTGTATTTATGTGCACTGGTGTTACTTTGAGGGATTTTATATGCATATTATCATGGACAAATAAAAAATACATCGCTCACACATTACTAAAAAAGAATTTGTTCCACATTAGCATGAGCTAATGTACTTTATATTAGGATTTACGTTTCTGATGGACGACCTGTTCAGCACTGCACGTGCCTGCTCCACATGTCTAACACATTTTATGTGATGGTTTCTTATTTTTAACTATTTAACTAAATAATCTTAGACTTACAAAAAAGGTGTCAAAAAATCAGAGAGATCTCAGATGTTTTCCTTAATGTTATCGTCTTACACAAGCATTATACAATAATACAGGACTGATCCTTAAAACAGATACATGTGAGGAAGCTGTAAGGATTCATTATCTCATAGAGATATTCTCTCCATATATGGTACTGCAGTGGATAAAAACGTGTTTGTGTTGTGGTTATTGTTAACGTCCTTGGTTTAAAAATGGAGGAAAAAAAAGAAACAAGTCTTTACGTTGGAACACTTAATGCAATCCAATAGACAGATAGGTAGATAGATAGATGTTTGTATCCATCCATACAAAAATATGTTGGTGGCATTAGGATTCACCAGGACTTTGGATTAATGTTTTCTTTTTACTTTGAGTCATGCTACCTTTTCTCTTCCTCTGTTACTGCCAATTGTTAGGGGTCTAGCTAGGCCATTATGCAGAGAAATCTGATCTGATCTTCTGGAACCCTGAGGAAAACAGAGGGCAGGGGAGCAAATGTTAATGGTAGTAAGAAAGTGTTTGTGTCTCCAATATGAGGACTCTGACATATTAGGCGTGCAGTAATGTCTGTTGCATAGAAATCAACAATAGTTGCCAACGCTCGGCAGTAAATTAAGTGGTCAAAAATCTTGAACTTGTCGGTGTCAGCCGGGGCTGCTCAGTGCTTGACATTAGAAAAACTCTAAATGCATATCGCTGCAATACTAATTATGATAATAGCAACAACAGGATCAGTGTTGTTAGACACTGAGGAGTACGATAGATAAATATTAATTGAGGCTTATTTTTAACCCAAACAGAAATAAAAAAGATGGCGCTTGGCTATAAAACTAGTTACTACCAACATTTCTTGAGGCAAAATATACCAAGGAATTTCCTTACTCTTTCTCTTTTGTAATTCTGGCATCCTCCAGGCTCTCCCGTGTCCTTTAAAACTCCCACACCACATAACCATCTCCCACTTTTTTCTCACCTCACCTCCCTTGGGGGATCACTTTTAAATGCTATGATGTAAAGTGCTCACAATAGCAAGAAGTGTCTGTCTCCTTAGGGAGAAAAGGAATAGTGAAATTATGACTGCCGCCTCTCCCCTTGCCCCCAACACTCTGGGGTATTCATTGCTATGCACAACAGGAATCACCACTTCTAACACAACAGGCATCAGGCAGCACACAGGTGTACTGAAGGCTCCAAGCCATGCTTCAAACCCTCCACATGTGTGTTTCCCACTTTTGCTCCAGTGTAAACCTGATCTTTGCTCTAACTGAGCAGCCATACTGTTAGTACAGTGTCTATCAGGTAACCATGAAGGTCAGCCAGTTGTAGGAGGGGGTATAGAAGATTGTAATTTGCTCGCTCCAAGAAGGTGCCAAAGGAGGGGCCCAGCATCAAGCAGGTGCTAGAGGAAAAGCACACATCTAGGGGCACATTTAGGAACTTTTCTCAGTGAATATAGAGAAATGCTTGAACATACTGTACTTTATTTCGCTCAAACAAAGATGCCAAATTAGAAGCCTTCAAAAAACAAAGTGCAGTAGTTAAGGAGGAACTTTAATTCCTTCAAGCTCTTGTCTCCATTCCTAGTACAGTTGACTCTCAACATGGGTTTCAACTGTGCAGATCCACTTGTATGTGGATTCTTTATAGTACAGTACTGTCAATGTATTTTCTCCTCCTTATGATTTCCTTAATGACATTTTCTTTTCTGTAGATTACTTTATTATAAGAATATAGTATAAAATACATATAACATGCAAAATATGTGTTTACCGACTGTTTCTGTTATCATTAAGGCTTCTGATGAACAGTGGGCTATTAAGAGTCAAAAGTTATACTTGGGGCACCTGGGTGGCTCAGTCGGTTAAGCATCTGACTCTTGATTTCAGCTCAGTTCATGGTCTCATGGTTCCATGAGATTGAGCCCTGCATTGGGCTCTGTGCTGACAGCATGAGTCCTGCTTGAGATTCTCTTACCCTCTCTCTCTGCTTCTGTCCCATTCATGCTCTCTCTCTGTCTCCCTCAAATATGAATAAATAAGCTTAAAAAAAGTTATACTTGGATTTTTGACTGCATGAGGGGTCAGGGCCCCAACCCTCGTGTTGTTTGAGGGTCCATTGTATTTGACAGTCCTGTGAAATCTACAAATCTGCATTTCTGGGTCTGGTCTCTAGATGTGCTCTCTCCCACCCAGTCCTCTTACTCTTGGTATAGACAGTTTGATTTTCTCTGGACTTTAAGGGAGATGGGACTAGAGTCTTTCAAAAGAAATTTTACTAGGGGCACCTGGCTGGCTCAGTCAGAAGAGCATGCAACTCTTGATCTGGGGGTCATCTGTTTGAGCCCCACATTGGGTGTAGAGATTACTTAAATAAATAAAAAAAAATTAAAAAAAGGAATTTTACTAAGAAACTGAGAAATAAAAAAAGGAAGAAAAAACATAGACTAGAATGTCCTGTATGCATGTATATACACATATGTTTAGTACTTACTATATACCACATTTGTGTGTATATATATATATATATGTATATATATATATATATATATATATATATATATATGTATATATGTGTGTGTGTGTGTGTGTGTGTGTGTGTGTGTATACACTATGTGGGAAGTAGGATGCTAAAAATGTGATTATTAAAAGTTAACATTATTTTTGGCTGGAGGAGACAGGAAATTATAAAGTAAACCAATCACTGGGGTTTTGTTTGTTGGTTTTGTTTCAGAGAGAGAGAGAGAGAGAGAGAGAGAGAGCTAGTGTGCGTGGGAGAAGGGGAGAGGGAGAGGGAGAGAATCCTGAGCATGCTCCATGCCTAGTGTGAGACCAACACAGGGCTTGTTCTCAGGGCCTGAGTCCTAATCAAGTGTAGGTGGCTCAGCTGACAGAGCCCCTCAAGCACCCCCGAGTCGCTGTTTTGAATGAAAAGACAGTGAAGGAGTGACAGGAGTGTTATTTCAGACAGTGTAGTCAGTGAGGCCTCTCTGGGACCGGACACGACGCTGAGACCTGCGTGAGGCCAGGGTGCAAAACACAGGTGGATAGAAGATAAAGAACAACCTAAGGCTTAGTCCTGTGGGGCAAGTCATACCATCATACCCACATTACATAGGCGAGCTAGACAGAGGGGAGCAAAGTGACTTCCCTGAGATTCTGCAGCCAGGAAGTGGCATAACCAACCGCACGTTGCATCCGATGCTCTACTTAGATTATTTCCTCGTCAGCTGATTTTGGAAAAATCCAAAATCCTCTCTAAGCCCCACCGTTTGCATTGTTGTTATTTTCTACTCTCTTCTCCCCTCCCCCCCCAAGAGACAGGTGATTCTTTTAAATTTTTCTTTTTTTTTTATTTAAAAAAATTTTTTTACATTTATTTATTTTTGAGAAACAGAGTGAGACAAAGCGTGAGCAGGGGAGGGGCAGAGAGAGAAGGAGACACAGAATCTGAAGCAGGCTCCAGGCTCTGAGCAAGAGGTCAGCACAGAGCCTGGTGTGGGGCTCGAACCCATGAACTGTGAGATCATGACCTGAGCGGAAGTCGGACACTCGGCCGACTGAGCCACCCAGGCATCCCTACAGGGAATTCTTTTAAACCTCCCTCACCAGGCAGAAAGAAAACTCAGTGAAAGCACTCAGTGCTGACCTTTCTCAGAGTGGGCTGCTACTTCATTGACTCAGCTGCTCTCCCTCCCCCTACTGAGCCCTTAAGGGGAGGGAGTATAGCATTTACCTTTGCAAACCTGACAACTAGTATGGACCTTGGCATAAAAAGCAATGTAGAAATGAAGCAAGTAAGACATATTTGAGGGTGGGATTGAGGAAAGAAGGAAACCCAGGAAGGTAAGGAGAAAGATTTTTAGTTCATGATGCAGTTCAGCTTAGACAATGAGGATAAGAGACTGCAGAAACATAAAGGTGGCTTCACACAATTTCTAGACTTGTTACTAGCATTGTCTTATCTTTGCTTCTTTCCTCTTTCTCTCTTTGAAAGCCAAATGCATTTTCAACATCTTAAGTGATTCAAGGAAGAAACTCCAATCTAAGTCCATCAGTAGAGGGGGCAGTGGGAAAGGGAAACGTACAGGAAGACTGTCCTGGTCCCCTGAAATGACACCACAAGGGTGGCACTGACTATGGAGGTAGGATTAATGCAAATTACTATACGTACTTCCCAGAGAGCAGTTGGCCCCAGAGCAGGTGTTACTTGGGTCCTAAGTTTCAAAGGCAGCAGTGAATGTGTAAATCAAGGAGATCTTGTGTCTAATTACCTGGCTTTGCATTTCTCTTCATCGGTTGAGAGATGAGATTCCCTGTTCCCATCTCCACCTCTTTTGACTGGGGAGGTTCAAGGTGGTGCACCGATCTCTTAGGCCATTGTGAGGAGTAAATAAGTGAATATACACAAAACACTGAGACCGGTGCCTAACAAGGACACAATGCATGTTAGCTGCAAATTTCATACTTCCTAAATTAGTAAATAAAAAATGATGGTGAGAAAATGTATATTGGGGCAAACACAGGTAATGTGGAGAGGAGGAGCGTCATTATGTTTATTATCATCATCCATCACAGTCACTGGTAGTGAAGAGGCTATGATTATTTCTGGAAGTTGTAGGTAGACTTGTTCATGTCCCCTCCCCCTTCATTTGCTTCCTACAGATTTCAGACACATTGATGCCTGAAACTTTTTGCATTGTCCTCTACTATATGCTAAATTATTAATTTGTCAGGCTCCATTTTTCCCCTATTTTCATTCATCATAAATCATGATGGTTATGTTTATTGTGCATAGAAGTGTGCCCTCATAATCCCGTATCGCTTGATGTCTTAAACACTGGGTCAACAACAACAGCAAAGGCTTCTGACTCCCATTTTTCCCTTTTCCAAAATAACGGACAGAGGTGGAACCTAAACAATGAATGTTTTTGACCATTTAATTAACCCAGATCCCGAGGTTATTCGCGTGTCCCTACTAGAATTTCAAAGTTACCACGCAAGGATTTTTCCTGGGAGCTGTAACTGTACTCAGTTAAAAACATAGGTTCTGGAGGAACGGTTCAGAAAAAAGGCAGTTAATTGCAAAAGAAAACAACCCACCCCCCCCCACCCCCCCCCCGCCCAACAAGCAAACAAACCAAACCCCACAACTCCCTTTAATGCCTGAAAGAATGACCTGCGCACAGTTTCCACGTGTAGGGGGGAATGTTTTAAAAATGCAAAGAGCTCTCCCTTTCCTGCTAACCTACCACCGAGGGCCCAGGAGGGCAGCGGTAGGTTAGAAACGGGGTTTCTGTGCCAAGTTCTGAAGAGAGCCTCTTCTGTGACAAATGGCCCCGAGGCTTGCTGTCTGCTTCTCCAGCGTGCTCCAGCTACTTGCGTAGTAACACCAGGTACAACTAATGTGCCCGTGAAATTTGACATTGGGCCCCGATGAAACCTGGTCCTCGCAGACCTCCTCCGCGCTAGTCTATTAGGTGAGCCAGAGCGAGCGGTGCTCCTTGGGATTCGTGAAGAGTTAGTCCGGGATTTTAACTCTCCGGGACGAGGTCTTCTTCCCAAGTCCTTCTCAAACAATTTAATTTTCTCTGGAAAGAAATCGTCTCCTCATCCCGGAAATAGTCTCCATTTCTAGAAAAAACCACTCATTGTCTTCTTTCTCTCCTGGTCCTCTCTCCTCCCTGGCGACAATTGCAAAGAGCCTTTAGTGGGAAAAGCTACGCCGCGTCTCCTCGCGGAGTCCGGGTTCACCCCGGCGCTCCGAGCCCGCGCTGCCCTCCGCCGCCGCTTCGCCTCTAACCAAACCAACTCGCTCCAACTTTCCGCTCCCGGGCTCCAGCAGGGGCGCCCTCTGGGCCACCGACTGCGGCGAGCAGGAGCGACCCTGGCCCCGGGACCCCAGAGCTGCGCGCCCAGCTTCGGGCCGAGCAGACGCGCCAGCTATCCCCGGCCTCCCGAGCTCGCAGCACCGCGGTCTCCAAGCTCCGCCCGGCGCTGCGCCGCGCCCGCCCTTGGCTGCTAGCCTCTGGGACCCGCGTCTCCGGACACCAAGCCCTCTCAACTCCCACCCTCTCCACCCCTGGGGCAGCTCAGTAAAACCCAGTCCCCTCCTTTGCGCACGCCTCCGACCGCCCTCCCACCCCCTAGCACGAGCCCCGGAGAGAAAGCGCTGCCCGGGTCTCCCCATTACACCGGCCGCCGAGGGTCTCCACCACCCCCAGCCGCCCTAATTCACGCTCATTCATATTCATCCTCGTTCTCATTCTCTCTCTTCCTCAGCCTCTCTCTCCAAAGACTCCTAACAAGACAGGCCGGGCCTCCTCGGTGGCACTCCCTTTCATTCATCGCCTCCCACCACACGCACACGCACACACAGGCGCGCACACACACACACACACACACACACACACACACACACACGCCCCTACCCAGACAGCCCACTCCACTTTTCAGACGCCCACCTCCTCCATACTCCCCTCCCCTAAACAGACTTCCACCCACTCACCATCTGTAGCCTCCCTTCCGCCCCCCGCCCCGCCCGCCCGGCTCCCCCTCCCCAAGAAGCAGACCTGCACAGTGGGAGGCAGGGACCCCGCCAGACGCTCGGGTCGAGCGCGCCGGACTGACCCCTGCCCGCCCGGGAAACTAACAAAGGCGGTGCGCTCGCCCGGACCCCGAGAGCCGCGAGCGGCGGCCGCGCGGCGGGGCGAGCCTGGGCCGGGCCGTGCGAGAGCCGGGCGGGGGCCGCTCCGGAGCGGGGAGCAGCGGCGCCGGAGGACGCGGATCGCTCCCCGCGCGCGCCGCTCGGACGCCGCCGGCACCATGGGCTGCTGCACCGGGCGCTGCTCGCTCATCTGCCTCTGCGCGCTGCAGCTGGTGAGTGCCCCGCGCGCCCCAGTCCCGGGATCCGCGCCTGTCCTGGGACTGGCCTCCACGGCCCCCGCCGCGGACCTGCACCTCCCGGCGCGGCGCGTGAGTGCCAGCCGGGGGCTTCCGCCGGCCCCCGCCTCCCCGCAGCCCCGACCCGCACTGCCCTCCGGCCCCGGGCGCTCAGCGGGAGGGCGCGGTCTCCCTCTGGGCCCCGAGCTCTCAGGGTCACCGCGCACCCAGCGGACGTCGCGCCGAGGTCCCGGGGCCGCTGCCGGGGCGCTGGAGAGCGAACGATTTCCCAGCCCCTCTGTCGGACCACTGGCTTCAGCACAGTCTGCTTTCCTGCTGAAGTTTCCCCGGGGCTTGTGGGCTCTTTCTTATCGGGATGATTTTTGTTCACATTGTTTAATTAGAAGGCGCGTAAGAGTGCTCAGGTTCTGAGGACACAGAAACGGCCTGAACTCCTAGCTCAGACTGGGGTGATTCTTACCTTCCGCAGTTTGAAAGGTGGTGGTCGAGGAGTCTCGGATCTCCAGGAAGGAGGTCTGGCTGTGTGGTTTTAAACAGAGTATTCCAGCCCCCGCGCTTCCAATTTCCCTTTAGATTTTGTTGAAGTGTTGCACGTTCAGACAGCGACAGACTGACAGTTATCATCAGGGAGAGAAGGAGTAAAAGGCTCCTTTGGCACAGTGGCTTGCCAGGGGAGTGCATGTACTGGGGGGGTGAGAGATCCAGAGTGAAGAGGAAAAAGGCTTTCATTTCAGCGTGTGTGTGTGTGTGTGTGTGTGTGTTGGGAGGCTGCTTTTCTTAACATATGTCTATTAGGGACACAGACGGGCCCTGCGGTCTCTCTTCCACAGTCACTTGAGGTCAAGGCTACAGACCCATTGTGTCAGACTTTTGTATGTGAGAGATTAATAGACATCTTCTCTTACACTTAAATTCTGTAGATGCTCTGCCAAGCCTTCTTCAAAGTGTTTGTTTTTGAAAGTTACATACATTAACTAGCATGTTTTTCCTAGCAAGGGGAAAAGCCTTCCAGTGAACTTTACTGACCAATGTCAGCCCTTCCAAGACTCATTAACTGAGAGATGAAATAATGCTCTTTCTTTAATAGTCCTTGTTCCTGTAAATGTATTGAAAGGTCTCACTCTTGCCTCAGTGTTCCACTCTCCCATTAAAACCTCCCTCTAGATGTGCTCTTCCTTGTTTACATAATACATGCATAGTTTATGTATTTATAGAGTTGCGGTCAGTGACGACTTTTCTTTAAGTCCATGGGATAGTCCCTTCTGTCCTGTTACGTAGCACAGGACATAGTACATAGTTTCTTGAAAAAATAATTTTAAAATTCATTTGGACATGAATGTTTCCTTTCACTAAAGAAACGTCGTAGGATAATTTACAGTTTGGTTATTAGAAATGAACATGGCTTATAAATAGGAAAAACCGAATAACTATTTAGTCAACTCTTGAATATGCAAGATTGTAGTCAGGCACTCTGGATCGTATAATGGCATAATTCTTTCTGTTGTACATGGAAATTACGTGTAGGAGTTTTTGATGCAGTGGATTTATCAATACAATTGTGATTTCCTTAGTTGATATTATAGTATTTGTGATGAAAATATGTTTGGTGTTTCATCTATCAGCCTGGAATGCCTCCACTTTCCACATATACCTCCTCAATTGATACAAAATGCAACGTACTCTTCAAACTTATCTCAAAATTCTGTCTTCTCTGTGGAGGCTTTCCTGGTGCTCCAGGTAAAATCAATCACTTCTTTTGTTTGAATTGCATAGCACTTTGCCTTTTCCTCTGTTGGATCACATTTCATCGTCTTAAATTATTTTATTTACATATATCTCTCATCTCTAGACTGTAAGCTACCTGAAGATAAAGATGAAACATTATTCATCTTTGCAAACCTTGCAAGTGCTTAAGAGAGCTCATATCAGGAGCTGAAAAGTTATTTGCTGAATGTTTGACTCTTAAAATTATCTTTTGAGAAAGGCACCCATTTCACTAGTTTGCAGATAAGGAAGGTGATACTCACAGAGTTAAACAACTTTTCCAAATCAATAGTTTCTACATGGTAGAGACGGGGAGAGTAAACTTTTAATAATTGGATCTCAGACAAAACAAAGCATGTATGTATTATATTACATGTATTATTACATCATGATATTGTGTATAATACATTATATATATTTAAAGGATGTGTAGTGCTCGCTGGACAAATAATGATGATGATGTAATGTTCTGTATTGTAAAATTTATATAGCCCATTAATTCTGGCAGAATCTTTTTGTTGAATTTGGTATACTCTTGGTTATGTAGATCTGATATGAATGCTGGTTAATGTTTTTATTTACTTTGAGGAGTAATAGGAAAGTGACACAAGGAGCCAGTATTGGAATTTTACTCCTTCTGGGACCTGATGTTGGTTCACAGCCTCAGGGAACCTCCCTGGGTGAAATTCAAAATGGCTCTCATAGCAAACTGAGGGCTGATGGGGGGTGGGAGGGAGGGGAGGGTGGGTGGTGGGTACTGAGGAGGACACCTGTTGGGATGAGCACTGGGTGTTGTATGGAAACCAATTTGACAATAAATTTCATATATTTACAAAAAATTTAAATAGACTTTTATATACACAGGTTGTTATATATGAACCTCACGGCAACCAAAAACCTAGATTAGATACACAATCTATATAGAGAAAATAATTCAAACATAACACTAAAATTAATTAAAAAACCAACAACAAACAAACAAAATGGCTCTCATACAGGGGAGGCAAGGAGAGACCAAAGAAAGAGGCAGGCCACTCCGGATTGGTAGGTGGCAGATTCCTAAGCAAGGCGACTTATGTACAAAGTGGCTACAAGATGAGTAGATCTCCACCCCTGCCTACCAGAATCTTAAAAGTTTAAATGGGGCCTTAACTGGGTTCATCCATGTGTACCATCGCGAAGGTCTCAACAACACATTACTTTCTCAAGATTGTGTCCTTGAAGTGACTCCCACCGTGGGCAAGATGTATATTCCAAGGACAGGAGAAGTAAGGAGCCTTGGATAGCCCTGGCCCAGCGTAAGGGGCAGCTGGCAATCATGTCCTCTCAGTGACCTCCTCCTTCAGCAGATGCTTTGCTGAATTGGGTTAATCATTTTCACATGCTGGGAAACTTCAGTTTTTTTTTGTGTGTGCTATTGACAGGATAATGGCATAGCACATTTTAGGTTTAATATGTATTATTAGAAAACCTGCTCCATGGCTTTCCTAAACATAGACAATCAACAGAACAGAGTTACACCCTGATTTGTTTAGCATTTGCCAATTTCTTTGGTGTAAATATTCCCACCTTGGCCAGTTTGAAATGCCATTACATAGTATTGCTAGCATACAGCTAGAATAGGCATAAATAACCTCAAAAGCAGGTGAAAGTAAAATACAGTAAAATAAGAAAGGATGTGTTTTTAATATTTATTACCTCTATTTTAATATTATTTATTTAAAATTAAGTTTATATTATTTAATTGTTAATAATGGCTCCATTTAACAACAGGGTCACAAAATCCTAAAAATATAACTGACTCTGAGCCATTGTAAGCCTTGTCCAGCATACCAGCGGGTAGAACCGGCAAAAACCAGGGAAAAAGATCTAGTGTTCTTTCCACTGAAACCAGCTGTCATTTTTTCTCTTTCATGTTTTTTTTTTTCCTGCTCCCACCAACTGTTGGAAGTTGGAGGTTATGAAGCAGTAAATAAGAGTGGGTGTTGAGAGGGGAATGGCATTTGTAGAACACATTTGCTGAAAAGAATCTACATGCTAATGACTAGGAGTAACTGTGCAGGTCATTAAAAGATGGCCCATTAGCTCTTTCTAAAAGTTAAAGAAACAAGGGAAGGTTTTTATTATCTCACTCACATTTCCTCCAAGCCCAGCTCCAGAGTGAAACATCAGACTGGGAATAAGAAGAATTGGAGAGAACTCACTTGCAGGCTAGTGTATTTGGGTGAGCTTTGGTTTGCAAAATCTCAGTCCTTCTTTCTGCTTTCTTCATTCTGCTGCTCTGCCCATCTCCCGTCATTACTTTGTCTCCACAGTTCTACCCCTAAGCAAATTTGTGCACTATGCCCCAGATTTTACATTCATGTTCTAAATTCTGCTGAACGAATTTAAAGGGAAATTGAGAAGCATGAATGCATGTCCATAGAAAACTATGCAAAGTAAATCTTTTCTGAAAAAGCAGTTCACCACTGTGTAACAGATTCATCGAGTCACCCAAGAACATTTAAATTCATTTTGTTGTTGTTGTTGTTGTTGTTGTTGTTGTTAAGAATACTTTTCATTTTGCTTGGCTTAGAATAATGTGTATTCTATTATCACGTATGTGTAATCTAGAAATAAAAAAGAAACACTTAATTATATGCTTTTAGTAAATTACTTACAGTTGCTACATTTAAAGAAGTCTTAATTGCATTTTTGAAAGCCAAAAATTGGCTCCATATATCACTGCAGAGCCATCTTCTTATAGTGGCCCCAGTGAAGTGTTGAACTTCGTGGTTGGCAGGGAGCTTTAGACTTTTTTTTTTATATATATCTCAAAGAGGTGACTCAAAGACACATTCAACAGGATTTCTGTCCCTGGTTGTTGGATTACCAGAGATTTATTGCTACTTGCATCACTTTATGGAAAGGTGACAGCCATAATGCCTATTAGGCCTAATAATCAGTGGAACAAAATTCAACTTTCCCTTTACATATCTGTAGTAACAGAAATCTTTAGAAGAGTTATAGAAACCACACAGCTTTCAACACACAGATAGTCTGTATGTTTTCATTTTAGAGGACATCCTCTCAAGTTAAAGAAAACTCATTTTGGGGTTTGTTTTTGTTTTTGTTTTTTTTAATTTCTCACAGAAAAAAACATGTTAACTTTCTCTCCATCCCACATTCAAACTATCTTGTCACCACCGGTGACTCTGTAAGGCTGAACTAAAATGTGTTGAGAGGTGTCTGAATGATGATGGTGTGGTTGTGGTAACATGTTCTAAACTAAGTTTTATGAACCGTAGCGCTCAGCTGGTCTAACATATTTGGCAGTGGATACAGAGATACATTTATTTTACTGTGTAGATACAATGACACTTTTGCTTTAACATGTTTTTCGTTTTAATAGCCCTTTTCTCCTGTGAAGTATCATTGTTAATCATTCAGTTTCCATTCTTTTTCTATATTGACAAACACTGGTTTATCTTGCGAAACCTAGGAAAATTTAGGGAAATTAAAATTATGGCTAATAATGAGACTTTAGTTATAACATGATTGTTGAAATCCTTACAACATTCTGCATTAGTGATTTTTTTAAAACACATCCAGATCCATTTATAGCTTTCTTGTTATTTAAGTATACATTCAGAGTATTGAATTTGCTGGGGAAATATTGTATTCTTATGGTTTTGTCACAGGTC
Source organism: Acinonyx jubatus (assembly GCF_027475565.1). Classification (NCBI taxonomy): domain Eukaryota; kingdom Metazoa; phylum Chordata; class Mammalia; order Carnivora; family Felidae; genus Acinonyx; species Acinonyx jubatus. The sequence goes on along the minus strand of NC_069394.1, from coordinate 69,176,498 downwards.
GAATTGTGCCCCCCACCCCCCAAATTCTTATGTTGACGTCTTCATCTCTGGTAATTTAGAATCTGGTCTTATTTGGAAACAGGGTCATTGCAGATGTACTTAGTTACGCGAGGCCATATTAGTATAGGGTGGACCCCTAATCCATATGATGGGTATCCTTATATAAAGGGGATACTTGGAGACAGGTATGCACACAGGAAGCGTGCCATATGACGAAGAAGGTAGAGATCAGGGTGATGGTTCTACAAGCCAAAGTTTGCCAGTGAACCACCAGAAGCTCGGACAGAGGCATGGAACAGATTCTCTCTTATAGGCCTCAGAAGGAGAGAAGTCTGCCAAAACCTTGGTATTAGTCTAACCACTAGACATCTGGCCTCCGGAACCATGACACCGTATAAGTTCTGTGGTATTGTGTCATGGCAGCCCTCACAAATGAACACTAGTGTTTATTTTTTATTTTCTTAGGACATGAATCACATGTTTCTTTGAGTTTATCTCTTTGTGTATGTGCTAATTCTTTTACTGGATTTGAAGTCCACAAAGGGCAAAGACTTTGATCTACTCACAGAATCTTCCACTATGCCCTACGAAGGGTAAACACTCAGTAAATATTTGGAGAATAAAATGATACATAAATGGATAGCTAAACTTCATTGAATTTTTTAATGTGCCAGACATTGTTCTAGGTACTCTACCTATGTCTATGAAATCATATAGATTTCACAGAAATCTTAATTTCACAGAAATTAAGGCAAAAAGAGTTTGAGTAACATGCCCAGAACCATATAGCTGGTAAATGATGGAACCAGGATTCAGATTTGGAGTCTGCACTCTCTTTAGTGCTTCTTGCACTTGAAATGGTCAACAAAATTCAACCAATGTTCAGAGTCCCTAAGCACTGAGTGTACCAGTGTGAATTATGTCCAAGGGCTGAAGGGCTGTCAACAAATATGTAAACAAAGATTATCTAATCACAAATGTTGTCAAGTGTCATTAAGATGAACAATGTCCTTTGTAGATGGGGTGGTCTGGATGGCTTCCCAGAATTTGGAAGTGGAGTCTGAAAGAATGACCAGGAGTTAGTCATGCAAAGACAAGGGAACCATTCTCAGCGGAGGAAACTAAATGAGCATAGTGTCTAGTTTGAGAAGAGCAGGGTATGTCCCCAGTTGTGACAGGTGTCTGGTGTGGCTAGGGTGCGGTATGAGAGCGTGCATGCAGCGAGATGACATTGGACACACGCCGTGACACCTGGTTTCCTTTAGGGAGCAATGTGGATCCACTGAGCCAGGCTATCTTGTGAGTTATGTTTGGAAATACCCTCACCGCTGAGTGAAGAACAGATCAGAGGGAAACGAGAAGAAATGGGAGGCGGGATGCTCTTCTGTTATTCTGAGCAAGAGATAATGCAAGTCAGACACGTGTCAGATGAGAACAGATGGGGGAGAGTATGGACTTGAGACACGATGGAGGAGGTAGAAAGCCTAGGACTCGCTGTGGGGATTACCTCCCCATCTTGCGCAACAATATAACAGAATATATTTTACCAAAAATGTGAGAACTGGGTGTTGTGGGGGATGGAGGTGGAGGAGGCGTGTTTGTCTGGGGACATAAGGGTTCTGGGTTGGACACTTGGAGATTCTGATACCTAAGGCCAAGTAACCGTCAGGTCTATGAGCCTGGAACTCAGACGGTAAGACTAGACTGAATACTCAGATTTGAGACTCGCAAGCAAGATTGGTATTTAAAACCCTGGAGGAGAGAGTGTAAGGATAGATGGGGGTAGTATCAGAAACAGGACTCAACGTTGTAAAACTGAGAAAATGGAAATGAGCCAAGTGTGCCAAAATGGAAATATTTGTATAAACCTGTTATTTTATTCTTCATAAAATGTGAAGTGCTCTTGATTTTTTTAGACATTTTCTCCAGTTATGATCAAATCACTTTAATTCTGGTCACTTTCGTGTGGATTTTTGTTTTGGCTAGTATTTTGTTTTGTTTGTTCTGTTTTGTTTTCCCCTAAGAGAATAGTCCTTATCATAATATTTTGAGAAATAAATTGCTTTCTATCCCTAGAACTTCATTAGTGCTTTCTATTTAAAAAAAATGAACTGCTTTGTTCATATTTTTCACCATCCTGTCACGAATTTTACAATGTACATTTTGGGCGTCTAGGAAAGATTTGAATAATTATATATCTATCTATATACATATATATGTGTATATAAGGAAGAATTTCAAATACTTTCTTTTCTTTAAGTTTATTTATTTTGAGAGAGAGAGAGTGAGAATGCGAGTAGGGAAGCAGCAGAGAGAGAGAGAGGCAGAGAGAGAATCCCAGGCAGGCTCCGTGCTGCCAACACAGAGCCTGATGCAGGGCTCAAACTCACAAACCCATGAGATCATGACCTGAGCTGAAATCAAGAGTCAGACGCTGAACCAACTGAGCCACCAAGGCACCCTCAAATACTTTCAACATAAGAAATATTTTTCAAGTTTTTATTCAAACTCTACTTAGTTAACGTATAGCGTAATATTGGTTTCAGGAGTGGAATCTGGTGATTCATCACTTATATACAACACCCAGTGCTCATCACAAGTACCCTCCTTAATGCCCATCACCCATTTAGCTCACTCTCTGCCCACCTCTCCTCTCCTCTAGCAACCCTCAGGTTTTTTTTCTATAGTTAAGAGTCTCTTATGGTTTGCCTCCCTTCTTTTTTTCCCCTTCCCTATGTTCATCTCTTTGGTTTGTTAAATTCCACATATGAGTGAAATCATACGGTATCTGTCTTTCTCTGACTGACTTACTTCGCTTAACATAATGCACTCTAGCTGCATCCATGCTGTTGCAAATGGCAAGATTTCACTCTTTCTGTGTACACACACACACACACACACCACATCTTTATCCATTTATCAGTTGATGGACATACAGGCTCTTTCCATAATTTGGCTCTTGTTCATAAGAAATTTTGACTTCATATTGCTTAAGATTTTGGTATTAGAGACAAAAGTGCACATCAATATAAACTTTGCATGGTTTCCTTGCAAGAGTTTGCATGAGTGGGCAGAAGAAGCAATAGATCTATATATGTGTATTTTGACTGTTTTCCTTAAGCATTTTTTTTTCAGGGGAGGTATATCTTGCTTAAAAGAGCAGGATTTCAAGTACTTAATAGCAATTACTTATTAAAGATAAAAGCAAAAATCAGAACAGAAAACACAAAATCTGAGGGCTTTTAAAATAAGATGACAAACAGTAGACGAGTGTATCTCCCCTTTCTCCCAAGGCCCCAGTGTTCAAATGAAATGATAATTGTGCTAGGAAGAAAAAAATGGGGCAAACAGATGACCAGCAAAATTGCAGAGTCCAGTAAGATATGAAGCAGAGTGTATTTGAGAGAACAGAGCCTTAATCTAAGGCCGTGTGTTTTGTGCACTGCATAGAGGTGTTCTTGTAAGAGCTGAAATGTGACATTATTCTGCTTATCACAAGGGGCACCCTGGAGTGGGGCTGGAGCATTGGGCACCTTTGAGGTTTGCGTCTTCAGAGTTAGCTGCCTCATGCCATTGTGGAGAAGATATGGAATAGGAGAATAAATACACTAATTGTTTTGAAAGGAAAGTTGACCGATGTGTAAGTTAGGATTTATAGTAGTTTAGACAACAATGAGGAGATTAAAAAGAAAACCGCAAATGATTATGTTTTTAAAGTTTATTTATTTTGAGAGAGAGAGAGAGAGAGAGCGAGCGCACACACGGGAGGGGCAGAGAGGGAGGGACAGAAAGAGAATCCCAAGCAGGCTCCATGCTGTCAGAGCAGAGCCCAGTGTGGGGCTCAAACTCACAAACCATGAGATCATGACCTGAGCTGAAACCAAGAGTTGGATGCTAAACCGACTGAGCCAACCAGGTGCCCCCCAAATGACTATTTTTAATTGCTTATTTTGATTTTCTTGTAATACTTTTTATGTTACACTCGAAAGTAATTTTGACACTATAAGGTGAGATTTTCAAACCTAATTTTGAAGGTGTTCTCTATGTCAATTTTAGGGAAACTGTGTGGCAAATACTTGATAAGGTGAGTGGACCTTCTTTCATAGGTACTCAAATATTCATGCTTTTAATCCCCATTAACACTAATTGGTATTAATGTGTGTGAATCTTCATGCATTTACCACAGAGTATAACGTTAGACTAAAAGATAGCACTTTATCGATGATTAGTATTCAAAACACCGGTTAAATGGTAGTACAAGCAAATGCCACATGGCACAAACTAATTTACATTTTTAATTTGGTACATTTTGCAAAGATACCAACATAAAATGGGACACAGGCCCTAAATCCCTTTAATCGAACTTTTTGATCTTCTGGTGTTGGTAGAGAATAGGAGAACAGATAGTTTAAGATGGGCATAAACAGTTCTTGTGAAAGCATTCCATCTTACTCGATGCCATAAGGTGAGAAAGGTGAAGCCTTTGAACTGCTGCATTGCTGTTGTGTTTGGTGCTGGTTAGAGAATCCCCAGTTCCTTGATTTGGAGGAAGAGCATCTTGTCTATTGGGAACAGGAGATAAGGGGGAAGGCCAGTGGCACCAGGGGGTACTGACAGAGGTTCTCAGGATCAGAAGTAGATGCCCTGTTGTTAAGGGAAGCAGGGCAAGATCATGGCAGTATTAATGATTTTGTTCTTTTTTTTCCAGTCTTTTTTTTCTTTTCTGCATAGAGGGCCGCTCTTTAGAATAGTTTTCCTGATTAATTGTACTCCCGAATTAAAAGTAGAATTAAACGTTTCAGTTTCTTCTCTCCACTCCCTTCACGGATACTTGCATTATGATTGCTTTCCTACAGACACCCAGTTCCTTTATTAACAAGAAGTATTGCATAGGATTTTAGCTATCAGATTCTCGTAAGAGATATGAGCTCAATGGATGTGATGATAAGTCGTAAATATATTTCTGACGGTTTCTCTCTATTCCAGTAATTAGAGACGTGGCTGTACTTTGCTATTGATTAATATGTAGTATAATAAGTGCTTGCATGTGGCAAGCCCCAGGCGATAGAGGTTGATTGGTTAAATTGGTTAATTAAATTGGTACAAAGAAGAATGTTCTATACGCGGGTTATGTTTCCTGTACTGATAACTAGCTGTAACTGATCATAATTAAGAAAATGGGAAACCTAAAATTCTCGTTAATGGCAGTTCTTTATCAATTTGTATTTCAAATATAAATTCTCGATGAGGGAGGTCTTTCAAATGACAGTTTATAAAAGGTAACCTATCTTAGAGTTGAGGGGTCCTCAAGAAATTATCTAGAACTGTCTTTAGCACCATGGCAGGACTATGCATGACTCTTCAATACTGACGACTGTCCTGGTGATTCTCAAATATCTCTGAGAATGGAAACTTTTACTGTTAGCAAAGTCATCCTTATGTTTAAATTGAATTTCTTGGGGCACCTGGGTGGGTCAGTTGGTTAAGTGTCTGGCTCTTGATTTTGCTCAGGTCATGTGACCTCTAGACTGTCATGATCTCATGGTCCTGAGATTGAGCCCCAAGTCAGGCTCCAGGCTGGATGTGGAGGCTGCTTAAGATTCTCTCTCCGCCTCTGCCCCTCCACCGTGTGTGCACATGTGCACCCCCGCGCCCCCCAAAATAGATAGAATTTCTCTTGCTTCAATTTCTAGCTTCTCTTCTACACATTTGCCTTTTATCTTGCTTCATTCTAGCTTCTCTACACATTGCTTTATCTGGATGAGGAATAGCAGATACAGGCAGTGACATTCTGGAGCTGGCTTGTTCTAGCTGGGGAGAGTTCACTGGTATGTTTCTAGAAATTCTGCAAGCCGGTTGTTAAACCCAGCCTTTATTAAAAATTAATTGCATAAACTTTAAATTAAATTAAAAATGCAACGCTTTCTGATTCTGCATTGTACTGTTAAGCTGTGCTGTCCATTGTTACTGTAAGGTAGAGATTCCATATAACAGGATGCTATTGAGCATCTCTTTCAAGCTCTGCATCCAGTGAGATCATACTGGTAGCTAAAAATCTATCATGGTGGAAGTATTTACATCATGAAGATACACAAGACCCACAAATCAGGCCCTCCTGCCACCCCTCAGAGCCAGTTATTAAACATTTACCAGCATGCAACTGGGCAGGGGCTTTCCTCAGAAGAAAGCCAGTTTTCTTGTACAAGGAGGGACTGACTTATAAGCCCTTGATGTAACTAATTAATGCATGAATAGAAAGTATGTTTCCTAACCTAAATGTTTTATTTATTGCTTTGAGTGCATCTGTAAGATTGTTTACACGTGATGGAATTTTTATTTTCAAAAGTTACAATATTAACTCCTTTTATATAACAGCTTTCAGATCTCCCTAAGCACTATAGTTGATAACTGATTTGTAACTAAATGATCCAAAATTGGTAATGGTTCCTAAATTTCATTTCAGGTAACCGACTGTACTCTAGGATCTTTCACTATGAGGGAAAGTCATTTCTGCCTAATGTGCGTGAATTGATTCCCCTGAGTGATGGCACTCCAATGCCCCAGCCTGGCCATCTGGCCATGTTATCGGTTCTAATTTGCTCTATCCACAGGGATGTCAACTAATCAATGGCAAAAAGTTCAAAATATCTTCTTGAACCACACCAGGTTCTTCCAGGCTTGGGATGGGCTTCAGTTTTCTGTTTTCCGCACATTGAAATCCTAAGTAGTCATACTTGAAGGAGGCTGTTGGAAGGTGATTTATTTGAGCACATACTAAAAACATGTATTTTTAAATTTTTGTTATTTTTCTTACTAAATGTTATTTTTTAAAAAGAAATCATTGTTACAATATGGAACAAAGTCCTTTTGTGCCTCAGTTTCCTTGTTTCATTCTTATAACATCTCCATAAGGCAGCTAGTTAATATATTCCCATTTCCAGATGAGAAAACCGAAACATGGAGAAATGAAGGAGTATATGAAGCGGTACGGTACGATATGGCTTAAACCATGAGAAATGCAGAAACATGGATAACAAAATGTTGTGTACTACCTTATGACTGGATTAAAAGAGTGGTTTCTCTGGGCTCAGGCTAAAACCTGTTGGAAAGAGTATTTATTTAAGCAAGTATTTTCTTTCTATACAATGTCGTTTTTCAAACGTTACCCAGGTGACTTAAGTAATAAGTAGAGACACCGTAACTATTTGAAATAGCTTTTATTTCTCTTCTGCTTCTGTTAATACAAGGCAGCTTCCTCAAGACTGATACCTATATTTGGAGTCCCTCAGGAGACACTCCGATTTATCCTAAAACAAGAGAATAAAATGCAAGTGTTCTGCAGACCAGATAGTCTGCAATTTTTGCGTGCTCTATTTTCTTCAACAGATAAACCACTTCCAAGATGCTTTTACTGTTCAGTTGTAACTTACTAATACCATCGTGACATCTACTCACAAATATCCTTTCTCTCCGTGAGACTTTAAGGCATTTTTTTTCTTTCTCTGATGGGAAATCTTTTTTTGGCCTTGGAGTGTATGACTGCTAAAGATCTGAACGTTACAGCCACACCATTCATTGACTGAGCATCTTAAATGCAGGGCCAATTAGAGGAATCATTAGATGAAGCCACTGAACAATTAGGAAGCCTGCAAAGATCCCCTAACAGCCTTTTCATCTGAACAGAGAGCTGTGGTTGGTAATACAGATGGAGTCGTCCTCAGGGATCTGTCCTCCACACACATGGTTCTGTTGAAGCGTTTCACAAGTAGGAGACTTAACATTCTGTAACATTTCACAGACTGCATCATGCAGAGGAGCATTGGTCATCTATTATTAATATGTTTGTTTGACCAGTCCTGAAGTGTCTTTACACATACTTTTTAACTTCTTCACCACTGATTATATTTTTTGTTAGAGGGCAGAGGTTTGGGGGAGTTTGATTTAAGATGTAAGTAGTGGCTTGATTTTCTTTTAAGATAACTTGAAATGCAGGATACTAATTTTCTTCATACATATTTTTCCTTATTGATGACAAACCTGTTTGGTAGTTGAAAAAACATGCATGGAGTCTAATTCAAGATCATATTTTTGTCTTATGATATCGAAGAAATAATATTATTTCATACCCAAACCGAAGAGAGAATTGTGAACATATTTTCAGACATTTGAACTTTATATGTCTTATAATTTTGCTCATTATAAAATTTGATTTGATTTTGAAGTGTTGATTGATTGCCATCCTACTCCTTAAGGAAAGGTTTAAAATGCCCTTAGCAGAATGGTAGTTAAAGCCCTTTTTATAAAAAGAAATACGCTTCTTTGGTCAACATGTATTGTGCATTATATGTAACTAAGAGGTAATCTGAATTTAGATTTGGGTCAAGCAACAACTGCAGTGCCTATATGCTTTCCATGACTCAAAGCAAAAGGAAAAGCAGCGGAGAACCCTTATCCCACAGGCATCAGAATTGTGTAATGGATGGTTAGCTGCTCTGTAGCTAGGACTCTCTCCAGGGTGCTCTGAGACACTGGAGGTTGACCTCCTAGGAGGCGGATCACAACTAGGTCGCAGGATTAGCGCTGGAAGAGCACCATTTAATGCGCTATAACTTAACCCAAGATAGCAGCAGAGTCAGATGCCACTAGAAATAGGTTGTTCAGATTGAACTAAATGCGAGTAAAAAAGGTAGTGCAGGAAATCATGGCAAATTTTATAAACTTTATCTATGTAAGTGTAAGGAATAAAATCATTGCACATTTCTGGGAGTTTCTGATCATCAGACTTCTATTACGTTCATGTATAGGGGAAATGGTGCTTTTGGTGGGATTAAGGAACATATTGGTATATAAACTCCATTATATGCAATGATAACAATGTGCAAGAAAGTTCTGAAGACAAAGATCTTAACAGTAATAAAGCACAGGCAAAAGATGAGTGAGCATCGCATGTTGGAATGCACAAATATAAACATGATATGTAGCAATCCACTCTTGTTGGCATTTATCAGACATATTTAAACAAAATAATGTGATAGTTTTATGTTCCTCATAGTGAAGTACTTTGAGAAATGTGTAGTCAAATGTAAAGGGAATGCTAATTTGGAAACAGTTCAGGAGGAAAAATGAAGGGATTCCGATTATTTAGCCTGACGGTGGATTATTAGTATAACAGGGAGCTGTCACGGAACTTTGAAAGGAAAATATGAACCCCCAGCCCCCCGTTTTCTTCATCCCTGGAATCATTGTCCCACTGTGTGTATTCTGACCCATCCTAGTTACTGAGCCAATGTTGACAGCGTTAGAATAGTACATTATGTCATCTTTAGCTGTTCAGTTTGTTGCCAATAAGACTTTAAATCATATACCTGAACATCTTTTTTTCTTAGAAGCAGAAAGAATAAGACAACACTATAGCGAGATGATTTATCAGTCAAACCTTTCCCAAGGTGTCCCACTTTGCTCCTTACCCACTTGGTTCCTCAGCTTTCTTGGTGGTTCCTAAGTCTGGCAACCGATTCTACCCTGTATTGTTGGCTTGGGCCTGTCTATGTAATAAGATGCAATCGATGTTAACTTAGCACCATATTTAGTTACATCTTTTTCTTGTGCTTCCTGCATCAGTCTCTTACCACTGTGAAAGATGCAGACTCTGAGGTTTATATACCAATTGTCATTACAAACCACCCTCGCTCTGCAAATCCCAGCTGCAGCTTGATCTGTTCAGCTGTCCATTGTGATGATAAAATTACAATGTAACTGCGCCTGTGCCACTGCTTCCCTGACCACCGTCTGCTTGTGTCACACCATGAGTTCTCTCCTCAGTTGTATTTTTGTAAATGTGACACTCTTATGGAGACACTCAGAGGCCACCTGGAACAGTGTTTTATGATCAGGCTTTTCCACCCATATGGCTGAGAAAGGAACCATGTGACATTTTCCAACATGGCCACTTCCGTGACAAAAGAGAAAAAGTGTTATTAGAAACTTGTACATTATGGCAGCACATGGTGGATAAAACAGGTGCATAAAAGGTACTATTACAGAAAATGAGTTTGATGTTAATTTAGGTATGTAATCAATTCTTAACTGTCTACTTCTTGAATCATTGTTTAAAATTACAATCGGGACTTTGAGAGTAGATGCATGTTTCTTTCTACTACTCCATTTGCTTTTCCATATCTATCTATCTATCTATCTATCTATCTATCTATCTATCTATCTATCTCAATCTACATCTGTGTCCAAAGGCAGGAGAAGATGGATATCAAATGCAAAGAGACCACATTCTCTCTTCCGCCCATTTGTTTTATTTGGCCCTCAGTAGAGTTGATAATGCCCATAGGCATTTGGGAGGTGATTTACTTTATTGACTGAAATGCTTACTGATTGAAATGCTAATCTTTTCCCAAAAAGACTATCCTCACAGGCACATTTAGAAATAATGTGGGTTTTCCCCCCAGTTTTGTTGAGAAATAATTGATATACATCATTATATAAATTTAAGGTATACACCATGATGGTTTGATTTACATGTATTATGAAATGATTATCACTATAGGTTCAGCTAACATCCATCTTATCATATAGATACAATAAAAAGAAAAAAAACAGAAGAAAAAAATTCTCCTTATGATTAGAACTCTTAGGATATACTCTTGCAACAACATGGATGGAACTTGAATGTATTATGCTAAGTGAAATAAGTCAGTTGGAGAAAGACAAATATCATATGATTTCACTCATATGTGGATTTTAAGAAACAAAACTGATGAACATAGGGGAAGGGGAGGAAAAATAAGATAAAAACAGAGAGGGGGCAAACCATAAGAGACTCTTAAATACAGAGAACCAACTGAGGGTTGTTGGTTGGGTGTTGTGTGGGGGATGGGCTAAATGGGTGAAGGGCATTAAGGAGAACGCTTGTTGGGATGAGCACTGGGTGTGGTATATAAGTGATGAACCACTAAATTCTACTCCTGAAAGCATTATGATGCTATATGTTAATTAACTTGGATTTAAATAAAATTAAAATATATATGTATGATCTACTCTCTTAACTTTTTCTATGTCACATAACAGGGTTAAGCTGAAGTCATCATGTTGTAACTTGCATCTCTCGTACTTATAACTGGAAATGTGTGCCTTTTGGCCCACTTCCTCCAATCCCCCCTCCTGCCACCCCCCACCTCCAGTAACCACATGTCTGATTTCTTTTTCTGTGACTTCTTTCTTTTTCACGGGTTCCACATGTACGTGAGATCATACAGTGTTATATGTCTGACTTTTCTTACTTAGCCTAATGCCTTCAAGGTCCATCCATATTATTGCAAATGGTAGAATTTCCTCATTTTTTATGAAATAACATTCCATATTATTATATATAATACTATATATATGATACTGTATATACTATAATACAGTATATACTATAGCATATATATATATCTCACAACTTCGTTATCCGTTCATCCATCAATGAACATTCAGGTTGTTTCCATGTCTTGGTTATTGTGTACATGCTTCCGTGAACATGGGGGTACAGGTATCTTTCCCATTTAGGGATTTTATTGTTCATTTCCTTTGCATATATTCCCTAAAACGGAATAGCTGGATCACATGATAGTTTTATTATTAACTTTTTAAGGATCTTCCATGCTGTTTTCTATAGTGGCTGTACCAACTTACAATCCTCCAACAGTGCACAAGGGTTCCCTTTTCTCCACATCTTGCCAGCATTTGTTATCACTTTATTTATTTATTTATTTATTTATCAATTTTTTAATGTTTATTTATTCTTGACACAGAGAGACACACACACACACACACACACACACACACACACACACACACACACACACAGAGTGTGAGTGGGGGAGGGACAAAGAGAGAGGAGACACAGAATCCAAAGCAGTCTGTAGGTTCTGAGCTGTCAGCACAGAGCCCAACGTAGGGCTGGAACTCATGAACTGCGAGATCATGACCTGAGCTGAAGTGGGTTGCTTAACTGATTGAGCCACCCAGGCGCCCCAGTTATCTCTTTTATTTTTGATGATGACTATTCTAACAGGCATGAGATGATATCTCATTGTGATTTTAACTTGTACTATCCTAATGACCAGTCATGTTGAGCATCTTTTCGTGTACTGTTAGCCTTTCCTATATCTTCTTTGGAGAAATGTGTATTCAATTCCTTTGTCCGTTTCTAATTTGATTATTAGTTTTTGTGTGTGTGTGTGTGTGTGTGTGTGTGTGTGTGTGTGTGTGTGTGTGTTTGCTATTGAGTTGTTTGAGTTCTTTATATATTTTGGATATTAATCCCTTATCAGATACATGGTTTGCAAATCTATTTTTTCACATTCTATTGGTTGTCTTTTCACTTTGCTAATGATTTTTTCTTTTTCTTTTTCTTTTTTTTTTTTTGATGTATAGAAGCTTTTTAGTTTGATGAGTCCCATTTGTTTAGTTTTTCTTTTGTTGCGTGTGCTTTAGGTGTCATATCCCCAAAATCATTACCAAGACTCATATCAAAGAACTTTATATCTATGCTTTCTTCTAGGATTTACATGGCTTCAGGTCTTACATGTAGGTCTTTAATCTATTTCCAGTTAATTTTTGTGAGTGGTATAAGATAGGGTCTAGTTTCATGTTTTACATGTGAATATCCAATTATTGAAGAGACTCTCTTTTCTCCATTGACAATTCTTGGCTTCCTTGTCAAATTTAGTTGACCATATGTGCTTGGGTTTATTTCTGTGCCCTTGATTCTGCTCCATTTATCTGATTGCTTTCATGCCAGTACCATACTATTTTGATGACTATAGCTTTATAGTATAGCATGAAATCAGGAAGTGTGATGCCTCCTTGTTTTTTCTTTTAGAATTTCTTTGGGTACTTAGGGTCTTCTGTGGTTCCATGAAAATTTTAGGAGTGTTTTTTCCTGCTTCTGTAAAAAATACTGTTGGAATTTTACTAAGGATTGCATTGAAACTATAGACGACTTTTGGCAATATTAACATTGTAACGATATCTATTCTTCCAATCTGTGAACACTAGATACCTTTCCATTTAATTGTGTCTTTCATCAATGGTTGTTGTTTTCTTTCTGAATACAGATATTTTACCTCCTTCACTGAATTTATTCTTAAGTATTTTATTATTTTATTGTTTTTGGTGCTATTGTAAATGGGATTGATTTGTTTCTTTTTCAATTTATTGTTAGTATATTAAAATGTTACTGATTTTTATGTTAATTTTGTATCCTGCAACTTTACTGGATTCATTGATTAGATCCAACAGTTTTTTGGTTGGACCTTTATGATTTTCTATATACAACATCATATCAACTGCAAATAGAGATCATTTTACTACTCCCATTTGAATTTGGATACCTTTCATTTCTTTTTCTTGCCTGATTGCTCTAGCTAGGGCTTCCAGTACTGTGTTGAATAGGAGTGGTGAGAATGGGCAGCCTTTTTTGTTCCTGATTTGAGAGGAAGACTTTTGGTTTTTTACAGTTGAGTATGTTAGTAGTGGACTTGTCATATATGGGCTTTATTATGTTAAGATATATTACTTCTTTGACTAATTTGTTAAGAGTTTTTTAACATAAATGAATGTTGAATTTTGTCAAATGCTCTTTCTGCATTTATTGAAATGATCATTGGATTCTTTTCCTTCATTACATTACTGTGGTTTATCATACTGATTAATTTACATGTTTTGAAATATCCTTGCATCTCAGGGATAAATCCTATTTGATCATGGTGAATAATCCTTTTAATGTGCTGCTGAATTGGTTTGCTAGTATTTTGCATCTGTAGTCATCAGGGATATTAGCCTGTAGTAGAAATCATGTTTTATCAACACTTTGGGCATCCCTTAGCCTAGTCAAGTTGACACATAAAAATTATCATCATACAGCCATTACTGAGGCAGAAAAATAAAATAAGAAGTTTTCAGTAAATGTTTATAGACATACAATTGGTACATTCCACCTGCAAAGCAAACATTTGACATTTTATTTTTTAAATTATGAATTTTAATTATGTGACTTCACTTAAATATGAAATAAAGCATGTTTTATATCTTAATGATGTCATTGAATCAGTTCCCCTCTTTTTTCATTAACGCTTAAATTTTGCACTCTAAATTAGAGTTTCTGAGAAGCTCTACATTGGTGAAACTTCTTTGGTTGCATTTTTTCAGTTTACATTTTCAGTATGTGGCATCAAAACTGTAATTAGGTGGTTTCAGATTCGGAGGCACAAGGAAATTCGAAACAATTCCAAGCTTTTAATATTGCATACTTCTTTCCCAATCAGTTTGGTGTGAGATTTTAAGTATCTGAAAGTCGGTGGATTCAAATACGCAGGGTAATTCCTGCATTATCATGTATGACGGTGGTGAAAATTAACAGCACCCTGGGGACATATTTCTCAGGATAAATCAGTCCCACAAAACTGATTTAAATTGAGTTCTTTACTTCAACAGGAGCTTATTCTTTCTTTACCCCCTCCTCCTTCTTTCTTCTTCTATTCTTTTTTCTCTTTGGCCTTCCTTCTGCCTTTCCTATCCTGTATTTCTTTTCTACCTTCTGTTAACTTTATGTAGAAGACAAGGAGTTTGAAAGGCTGATAATATATTTTATAATGGTGCATATTTTTCCTGAGTGCCAGTTTACTTTTGAACACTATTATTCCCATTCGATATACTTGTGGTACTTAAAATTAACTCATTTCTACCAACAAGATTATTTCTGAGAGTTTTTAGAGCCTCATGTATGGGATCACAACAGCAAATATGATTAGGTAGATATGAACTGAATCTCAGACGCCATTACATTCATTCATTCTTCCAAGCATCTATGGATTTATTCATGAGTTTATTCAGGTATAATTACCGAGGGCTACCCATGTGCTCTGCACAGTGTCAGACAATGGCTGAATAGGGCACACATAGCTTTCCCCTCATGGAGTGTGGTGTTTAATGATAAACAGAGTTTAGTTACAGTACATGTCTGAAGCACAGAGGATTATAACTTGAGTAATTGCTGTATGTCTGAGTGTTTTTGGCTAATGTTTATAGTAAGATTGTGGTCAATATTAACATTACCTAACAAAGTGTTTGAAATACTTTTTATTTACTACTTAATCATTTTTATTTACTACTTCACTATTACTACTGCTACATGACTGTCTGTGAGAGGACTTAGGGGTGCCTCCTGGTTCAGTTGGAAGACCATGATCTTGGGGTCATGAGTTCGAGTCCCATGTTGGGTATAGAGACTACTTAACTAAATAAAACTTCACAAAAAAAATCATCCTTGTCCTGAGGAGTTTATAGTCTTGTGACTGGAGACAGTTAAGTAAATAGATAATGTCAATGTAATGTGCTAGGACACAGAACTAAGCTTGGCGTTCTGAGTAGGCATCTAACCCAGGCTAAGAACACGGCACTCAAGGGAGGCTTCCAAGAGGAAATTATGCTGGAACAAAGTGTGCAGGCCGGTGGCTCAGTGGCAACCAATTTGGATAAGATTAACTGATAGATACGGTCATGAGTAAATAATTTATGCACAGTATTATTGTGAACAAAGCAGAAGGTCAAACCATATGGGACAGGGGTAATATCTAAAAGAATGCGAAATGTCAATAAGAAATGTAGTTTTTTGATACAAAAACAATCTACCATACCTTCTCCAATAGAGAGAATAACAGGTGTGAAGATTAAAAAAAATGCTAGTGCACCGATGTGTTCTTTCACACATATGCTAAAATGTCTTAAGGAGTCCTAGAGTCCCAGAAAGTGCCTCTTGGCTCCTCAGAGGGGAGGAATAAGGGGATCCCAGTCAACAGGCCCGGACTCTACTCCTGATCTCTTTCTGTAGAACATAAAGGCTAAGAACACTTTCAGCAGAGCAGTTAAGACTCTATGTTTTAGAAAACACTAAAGTCTAACTAAGACTTTATTTGGGAAAGTGGTTTTACCACTGAAAAGAATCTTAAAGCCACTAGTTTAGAAAGTATAAGTGGTTGATTTATTAAGATGTAGATTATTTATTTTTATTTATTAAAATTTTAAAAGCTCCTTATTAAAAT
Organism: Acinonyx jubatus; assembly: GCF_027475565.1. Taxonomy (NCBI): domain Eukaryota; kingdom Metazoa; phylum Chordata; class Mammalia; order Carnivora; family Felidae; genus Acinonyx; species Acinonyx jubatus. The sequence goes on along the minus strand of NC_069394.1, from coordinate 69,160,401 downwards.
TCTTGCTAGGAAGTTTCCAGATTTAAAAAATTAAGATTTTTCTCTTCACGTGCATACCTTCACACTAAATGATGACAAATTCATTTAGAAATATACACACATATGAAATAAAATGTGTTATTTCAAATACATACTATCAAAACTTCAGACATGTTCAAAGGGGAACATTGCATGAAAGAGCTAATCTCATAGTGTGATTTTCTAAGGGGACTCTTGAGAATTGTATAAATATTCCATTGAAGAGATGAAGTAGCCATCACTGCCCATTGTATAATAATTGTATTTACAGCAAACATTTTTACTATGTTGTGGTTTTTTTCCAAAAGTATATAACACTATTTTCTGAGTTAGAACAAATAATAAATAGAACTCTCTGTTTGTGTTCCACCATTGAAATTTTGGCTTGTGTAGATTATTCAAAATCGTAGCAATACAGCAAATGACTCAATTTTCTTGCACAGCATTTCTCCTTACATGGAACCCATTTGTTTAATTTTTAATAGATTACTAATTCAGTGAACCCTGGTGAAATTTCAATGGGATTTCAGTGTTTTTAGGTCAAGTATTGGCAGTTTTTTGTATTTCCCCCTAATTATTTGCCACACCTCTATTGGCAGATAATATGCTACATTAACATGAATGGTTATCTTCTCTGAATTATGACTCTGTGCCAGTGTTCCAGATTATCACTTTTTTATTTTCTATTATTTGTATATATTTCTCTCCTGTCGTAAGGATGGAAGGTTCCTGTTCTACTTGTTTTTATATTCCCCACAGTGCCTGCACCCTGATTTACACATAGGAGCTCCTCAATAGATACCTGTTGAATTCGGAATAAGTGAGTTATTTTTTCCTATAACATCAGGATGCTTTTGGTTCCATAAAATAAAACACGTGGGTAAAAAGTTGCTTCGGTTAGTGCTCCTCAAAGTGTGATCCCTAGATTGGTATCAGCACACAGACTTCATTTCTGATCTGTAAGGAGCTAAGTACTTAACTAAGCATTTTTTTTTTAACATATTTTTTAATATTTTATTTTATTTTATTTTATTTTATTTTATTTTATTTTTGAGACAGAGCATGAGCAGGGGAGGGCAGAGAGAGAGAAAGACACAGAATCAGAAGCAGGCTCCAGACACCGAGCGTGTCTGCACAGAGCCAGATGTGGGGCTCGAACCCACGAACTGTGAGATCATGACCTGGGCCGAAGTCGGACGCTTAACCAACTGAGCCACCTGGGCACCCCTTAACTAAGCATTTAGAAACATTTATAGCAATTTGAATTTTTCATGACATTCAAGTGTCTGACTATTATCCTAAGAACTTACTTTTATTTTATTTTACAACAGTTTTTGTCTTCAACTGATTGAAAATTGGAAAAAAAAAGTTTCTTTATTACAGAGTGTTTGAGAAAGCACAAATTTAGACCCTGAGTGTGTATATTAGTGAATCTCACATAACAAGAAATCAAGAGGGAAATAGTTGCCGGGGTTGGATTACCAGTTCAGTAGTGTTGGGGCTCTATGTTGGGGTTCCTTGAATTCCCTTTCTTCTACCCTGGTTACAATATGCCATCAGGGGTTCCAAGTCTTCTGTTTTCCCATGAAAATACTCCTCTCAGACGAGAAAGGGGTAGATGGAAAAAAGCCTTTCTCTCTTGTACCTTTCTTTGCATTTAGAAGGAGAATCTTTGGGTGCCTGGGTGGCTCAGTCGGTTAAGTGTCTGACTCTTAATTTCAGCTCAGGTCATGATCTCATGATTGTGACATTGAGCCCTGCCTCAGGCTCCGTGCTGTGCATGGAACCTACTTGGGATTCTCTCTCTCCCTTTCTGCCACCCCCCTGCTCACACTCTCCCTTTCTCTCTCCCTCTCAAAATAAACTTAAAGAATACTAAAAAAAAAAAAAAAAAAAAAATAGAGAATCTTTTCCAGATTTCTCCCCATATTTACTTGATGAGAATTGAGTCATTTGCCCTCCTTCAGTCAATCCCTGCAGAACTCTCAAGGTCAAGTCCAGCATGACCCAACCTCTAGGCAGGACACCTCGCTGCATGAATGGAGCTAGGGTTCTCTCAGCAAGAAGGACCGGAGAATGGCTGTCCTGCATATTTCTCTAAAGATCTAACATTATCAGGGGCGCCTGGGTGGCGCAGTCGGTTAAGCGTCTGACTTCAGCCAGGTCACGATCTCGCGGTCCGTGAGTTCGAGCCCCGCGTCAGACTCTGGGCTGATGGCTCAGAGCCTGGAGCCTGTTTCCGATTCTGTGCCTCCCTCTCTCTCTGCCCCTCCCCCGTTCATGCTCTGTCTCTCTCTGTCCCCCCAAAAATAAATAAACGTTGAAAACAAATTTTTTTAAAGATCTAACATTATCAGAAATTGACATAGCCACTGAGAATATTTCAGTAAGTCGGAACATATAATATGGCTCAAGTTTATAGACTGCCTATTATGCTAGCTATTTTATGTTATTCTTCATATTTTGTACAACTACCCTACACATAGCCAGTGTTACACTGGGGGAAATGAAATAGAGAAAGGTAAAGTATCTTTGCCGTATTTGATTAAGTATTTGGTGCCATAGGGTGAGCAGACAGTGTACATGATATCAGAAACCTAGGGAGGTCTGACCCAGGAGACTCTGACTTGAGCCATGTCCTCTTTTAAATAGGTAATGTGAACCATCTTAACGTTTCCAAGTACAATTATTGGCTTTCTGGCACACGGGTCTATACTTTTTTCTTCTCTGGTCACTAAAATGTGAACCCGCTCTGCTGCTATCTGAAAAGCACCCCCTATAACTACATCTGTCACTGTCATTTGCTGCCACCAGTGTAAAAGGCCCCCTCTCTTGTCACAGGGTTGGACCTAATTTGTAGATAGATGTATTCTCTGTAATTCTGAAATCTAGAAGACTGTTGCCCAATAAAACCCTTGTGCGTGGTGGATGAGAATAGCTTGAAACTTTACTAATATGTCAGTATTTGCTAATATCTCAGCAGCACTCTGGCTTACCTAGGCTTTCATGGGCTTTCAAAAACCATTTTGAACCCTACAGTGTGCCAAACAACCAACTTTCAACACTTCTTTACAACAGAGCTCTTTGGTAAGCTGAAAATTGCTCAGTTTGTGGAGTTTTCTCTCAATCCTATAGTTTCTCATATTCCAATTCCCTAGAAAATTGCTTCCGAGGTAAGTTAGGTGATATATCTCTGGAGCAGTCCATTTTTTTTTTTCATTCTACTGCTGATCTGGGCATACAATACTAATTATCTTCGACCATGTTCCTTTCTTCAGGTGATACTCTGTTCTAGTTAATACATGCAGCATAGCAAAGCTTATAGGGCTGTGAAAATAAGCTTTGGAACATTCAAGTTTACTGCCCCAATATGTGGATTTTATTATCAGTGAACATTTTAGCATTTATCAAGCTATGTGTGTCCACCTTGAGGTCTGTCTTCCTATCACGGCCATATATTGTCAATTATACTCAATTGTAAGTTACTTCAGGCCAACAACTTTGACATGCGTGGCATCTGATGATGCTCATTAGTGTTGTTGATATTGCCTTTGGATGGAAAACTCCAGCATGTACATAATGCGTAATTAAATATTCTTATCAGATTCACCATTTCGTGGGAAGTTATAAAAACAGCACTTGGGGTAAAATAAGTCCACCTATCTTCTAAAAATTTCCATGTAGTTTAGGTTAAGTAAAATAAAGTTAATAATTTATGTTGAAGTACAAATAATGAAAAAAATGTTAATGAATTCATTTTATTTTAGCTCTGGATGTCTACATGTTTTTTCCATTGTTTGATAACTCAAATATTAAATGTTTACTTTGAAAACATGTTACAATGTTGGTATTGCAATAGTGAAGGGTGGTTATGTTGAAATTTAGGGTGTCTTGTGAAATAATGAAAAATTAATATTAAAAACATAATATTTTTAGATGTCATAAGAAAATAGATATTCCTCATAGTTTCCTAGTGAGTGTTGCACATGAAACACATTTAGAGTATTCTCTCTCTAGAAACAAAATTTCAAAGTACTTATGAGGCTGCATTAATTTTACCTAAAAACCATACAGAAAGTCAAAGATTGAAATTATAAATCAAAGTGGATCCCTTTCTACCTGGATTGGAATGCAGCATCAGTAAGATTTACTGTGACCTGAACTTTCAACGGAATAGTTCATGACAACAAGATAGGACCACGAATGAGATTTTTTTTTATTGCAATAAACTCTATGGCTTGTCTGTTCTTACTATTTTCTTTATGCCTGAGATTTGTGGCAGGCCCCGAAATTGGGAATTTTAGAAAGAAAGCTCTACATGGGACTGACTCAGGGAGAGAATTGAGAATAGCTTGGTTCTGTTGTCTGTGATGAGATATCACGGTGTGCCTAAGAGCTGAAATATAATAAATTAACCTCAAGTCTGGACTGGTAGTATTAGGAGGTTTGCAGGGTAATGTGAGCTAAGAATTTCAATTATACTTTCTCAAGCCACTAACATAATGCTTTCTTAATGCTATATTTTCCACGTAGTAAAGACTATCTAGAGTTATATTTTAATTCTTCTAAGATACTAAGGGTTCCATTTGGTATGCTAGCCCTGGAAAGGACTTAGAATCTTTTTCCTTTTTGTTTCTTTAATTATGCTTTAGAGGTCATCTACCATAATCCCTTTCTTCTGAGATTCAGAACTGATTTCAGCTGTCATGTTTCCTCAGCAGACCTGCTAGGGTGCTGAGATCCTGTGGTTCTTCAGCTTTATTCTCCACAACACTTAGTGAAAGTCCGCAAGGATCTGTGGTGAGCCAGAGGCAATTTGCCTCTCCGCTGTGGTTCGAGGCAGGATTGCTGGGTGTAAGTGTTGCTCTGCTTGCGTAGTTCAGCTGAGCAATTCATAAAAAGATGTGACTAATGATAGAGGCAGGAACTGTTGGTTAAGCTATGGGAAAAAGTCTGCCCTCCAGCCAGCCTCAGATGAAGTAGTGGGATCATAGCGTCTTCCCTGTAAGAGGTGCTCCGTAAATATTTGTTGCACAAATGAATGAAGGGGGCAGCAAATGGAGAGTCTTGTGGGGTGGAAGGAGACCCCTCAATAATTTTCCATTGGGATTTCAACAACATATCATCTCAGCTTGGTTCTTAACCCAGGGTACTGTGGCCCCCTTCCGCTTACGTAGGGCATTTGGAGTTGTGTGAGGACATATTGGCTGTCACAGCGTTGGGGGTGGTGACGTGTGTGAGGTGCTACTGGCACTTACAGCTTATCAAAGGGCAGAGATGTGAATGCCTTTCAATGGACAGGGAGTCCTGCACAATGAGGAATTCTTGCCCAAATGAGTAAAAAGCATCCCAGTGAGGAACACGGAGTCTCCATCAGAGTTCTTGGGTAGGAAGGTTAGAGACATGACAGCCACCACCTTATAAGTATCCAAATACCTGTTGGACAGATAACATTCAGAAAAAATACTTTGGTTCGGGCAGGCCTTTCGGTGTGTGTTGCAACCACTCAACTAGCCATTGTAGCAAGAAAGCAGCCAGAGAGATGATATGTAACTCACCAGGTGTGGTTTTGTTTCAGTTACACTTTATTTACAAAAACAGGAGGGGGTTAGATTTGGCTCACGGGCCACAGTTTGTCAACCCCTGTTCTGTACTTAAAGAATAATTTGATGAAAATCCCAACGTAGTACTTTCTTATTATGTCTCTTCATATAATTGTATTGGTTTCAGCCATTCATTCCAACCAGCTGAGAACCTCTTAAATTTTAGTTATTCCAGTTCTGGTTATCCAATTAAAAAATTAAATTCCTTTTCACTTTGTGTCACCTAATACATCCTTCTATACTTTTAGCTATTTATTCTTCAAACCAAAGCAAAGGCACCTTAAACAGACTAAAGCCTAAAAATGGCTCTGTACCACATAACTCATTTTTTAGTTTAAGATGGTGAATGGTCTCAGTAACAAATATGTTTGATTACCATGGTTTAACCATCAATTAATTCATGAAACTGCACCAAAGTTACATTATGCACTACACTTGGTGCTTTTCTTTACAAGAATCATAAGGGCATTGTACTGTATTTTCTCCCTGAAATCAAGATATTATGCCTAGGACAAGCTCATGCATACCACTCTGTTAATGCCAACTAAATTAATATTGGCCATGTAAAACCGACTTTTAGTAAATCATCCTGTTTACTCATATATTCTTGCAATTTGCCAAGAAGAGATGTGAATCTTATCAGTCTGGCCCCTGCACCTGCCCCTTTTAAGATACTTGCCCCACTGGGGTTTCCATACATTGTAGCATGACTACAAATGTCTGACTATGGTCCTGAGTTCATGGTTAGGGGTCCAGTAGTGCCCTAGTTGGGAAGGAAGGAGTTAACAGTGGTCCTAGCTTTCTCCTGCCCTTCTCAAGGACAGCAGGGCCAAGTACTGACCTCCACTAGACATCCTGTAAATATTTCAAGTAGATTTAGTAACAGATTATCTAAGAAGTTCATATCTAAGAATTTTTTTAACAGGGTATTCTTTGTATATCTTGACTACCTATTATAAATAAACCTGGGATTTATGTGATACAGGTGGCTGGAGAATGGTAGTCACATGACCTCTTTATCTGTGTGAGGAATGAAAAACAAAACAAAACAAAGCAAAACTAAGAAGCCCTAAACTGTTTTTCCCGAGACAACTTGTACACGTACACCCAGTGAGCACTCATCTGTTACTCCGAGACCAAATTGCATCCCATTTGAAAAAAAAAAAAAAAACTCTTCAAGGCTATAACTTAGTGGTGTAGAAACTCAGGGTATCTTTTTCCTGGGTTTAAATAGGACCCGATAGGTTGGAAATGTAGGAAAAAAAATTCAGATTGAAGAGCATGGAAGGTTACTGGTATAGGTCTATTATGTCAGTTGTGATTTTTATTTTTTAAGATAGTAATTGAGAAGTATTTTAGAGTGGTAACAAAGCTCTACATTGCTAGGCAACATCACTAGACTTACCAAGAGAAAACTGGAAATAAAGCAGTAGTTGTACTTCTGATGACCTCAAGCTCTGTCCTAATGACCATTTATAAAAGTGAGAGATGATGTACTATGAAGTATGCATATGCTTCATATTAATTTTGCATACCTACATATTCAGTTTTGTCTATTAAAATCATGCTTTTTTGCTGTGTGTATTAGGTTGGCATATTTCCCAATTTATTAGTTCATCTATTTATTTCAGGCAGAGTGCTAAGGAAAGGTAAAATTAAAAGGCTAGGAATTTCTAATTCTAAGCAGTCATGCTTAAATTAATGAGAATGGCAATTTTCAATGCTTTCTTCAGTTTTGATTTAGGTCAAACATCACAGTAAAACAATTATTTTCACTCTTTTTAGAATTCAACTAATATTTCTATGCTTTATTTTCAGTGGTAAATAAATGCATATTTTCTCACTGTTTTTCTGAATTTTATTCTTCCTAGTACTCCATCCTTTTACCACATAAGATTGTATTCCTTTGATCTTTGACTTGTATATTTTTTCTTTTGATTTGTATAATTTAATTGTTAGTAGTAGTTAAATTTTATTGATCACTGAGTTTCAATTTTAATAATGATGTATAGGATGCCCTTTTCAGAAACTGCCCCCAAACTAACTACTTTTGAAAATCAAGGATAAAGACTATTGAATAGAAGTTTGTTATTAAAGAATAAGTGTATTTCAGCTGATGAACCTGTCAGAACAGTATTGGATAGAGAATTATATACCGAAGACATATTTTTAGTGTATTTTCTGAATATATGTAATTACTAGTTTGTAATTGAACAGAAAGAGGTTTGTAGTTTTGAGCATCTGGTTTTCTACAAAATTAATTTTAGCCCGGGGCAGGTTTGTGGCGATGCATAGAAGTGTAAGTGGACGAGTATTATTGATGGTGACCACGTCAGTCACTCACCGTGCTGACCCTCTGGGCAGTCGAGTGTTGCCAGCTCTCCCTCTGTGGGCTGTGGCTTGTGGGTGATGACTGGCCTCTCTCCCTAGAAAGGAAGATGAGTCATTATATCCTTTATGTGACATAGCTTGTGTGGTATTAACATTCATCATCTTTTCTGAAATCATATAACATATGGTCATCTTTAACGTTGAGGTGAAATGTATTTATATAAAGCTATTTTCCCATTTAGAAATCCAAAACAAGGGAATTTAAATCTTTTTTTTTTTGTTTGTTTTATGGAAAGGATTAAGGTAAGTTAACATGGGCTTAGGATATGTCCTTGAATAAAGTTCACTTTATTATTTTTAAAATCCTGCTTTAATTACTTGTAGACTTCTGCTTCTGGCAGATGAAATGACTGGTATTGAATTACTTTTTTGACATAAACAACAGAACTCTGGACAAAACAGATGAGGCAATGCTTTCAGATGGTGTCTAACCACTCAGTGCAGGACTGTGACCTCGAGAGAAGAGAGACACTGTAGAGTACTTTCTGAAGGTGAAACAGGGTTTGAAGCCTACCCAGATGGCAGTGGTCTTGCTGATATGAGGAGGCAGGTAATGGGGGTCAGGACAAATTTGTGGAGTAGAATAGAGGGAGAGACAGAGAGACCAAGGAGTTGGTGTGGTTATGTCTCAAGACACTGGCTGTGGGCTGGGCCACGCATGCTCAGAGGCAGGCTCTGTGAAGCCCACCTCAGAAAGTCTGTTGCAGGACCAACAGATGAACATAGAGGTGAAGTTCTGCAGTCCTGGGCGGCATGGGATTTCCGGCGGAACAGAGTAAAGAAGCCTCCCCAACCACCCTTCAGGCAGTTGCTACACCAAAAGCCGTGGTGTAAGCCATGGAGGAAGAGTCATTACACTCTAAATTAAGGGTCACGTGCTAGAGCTGGAGAATGAAACAAAGCAGATCTACTATATACAGCATAAAACCATGCACGACAGAGATTCTGCCATTAGTGTAACAAATACCAATGCTCTTTAAAGGAGGAAAGTGCAATTCAGATTCCCCATGACTTGATTCCATGATGCCCAGAATAAAAAAATAAATAAATATATTTGATATTCAAAGAACCAGTGCAATAAGTAAAAAAGTGATGCAGAGTTTAGAGGAAATGTAGACAACAGAAACACACTTCTGGCTGATCAAGGTGTTGGAATGAACAGACAAGGACTTAAGAACTCTATTATAAATATGTTCAGGAATTTAAAGGAAACCATATAAATGATGCTTGAATAGAGAGGGGGACTCAGCAGAGACACTGAAAGTGAAAGAAGAACCAAACAGAAATGTTGAAACTTAAAAGTAATATATTGGAAATGAAAAATTCCTGTAATGGGTTTACCAGCAGATTGCTCATTATAGAAAAGAACCAGTGAACTTAAAGAGAAGCCAATAAAAACCGTAAAACCTTAAGGAAAGGGATAAAGTGTTATAAGAAAATGAACAGAACCTTTGTGACATGTGGAGCAATATAAAATTGATAGAAGAGAAGAGAATGGAAAAAGGAGTATTTGAAGAAGTAATGATAGAAGATTTCCCAATGTCATGAAGAAAAGTCAACTTAACAGATTCAAGAAATCTGTAAACCCCAAGAAAAACAAATATAAAGAGAGCCACATGTTATAAACTATTGATTACCTTAGATAAAGTTTTCAAAGTTGTCAGAAAAAACAAAAAGATACGTTACATATAGGGAATATATGTATACTATATGAATTATGGCTAATATTTCATCAGTAACAGCGGAGGCCAGAAAGACAATGGATGTCATCTTTAAATTTTTGGAAGAGAAAAAAGTCATGTGGTAAGTTAGTATGCTGCACTAAGTTAAAAATGTCCTTCAAAAGTCATGATAACATAAAGACAATTTTCAGATAAACCAGATCTAAAGCATCTGTTGCCAGCAGAACTGCACTACAAGAAATGCCAAAGGAACAGAGAACAAACTGGTGGTTGCCAGAGGGTTGGGGGAGGGGGTTGGGCAAAATGGGTGAAGGGGAATGAGAGGTACAAGTGTCCAGTTACGGAATTAATAACTCATAGGAATAAAAAGCACAGCCTAAGGAATACAGTCAGTGATAGTGTAATAGTGTTCTACGGTGACAGATGGTAGCTACATTTGTGGTGAGCCTGGCATAACAGCATAACATGTAGAGATGTTGAATCATTATGTTGGACACCTGAAACTAATGTAACGCTGTGTGCCAACCACACTCAAAGAAAAAAAATTTAAATGTATGTATAAATTCACCATACTGCTCTATGGTGTATTTAAAAGCTACTAAGAGAGTAAATCCTAAAAGTTCTCATCATAAGAAAAAGAAACATCGTGTATGTGTGGGCATCTATATGAGATGATGGATGTTAACTAAACTTATTGTGATAATCATTTTACAACATATCAGGTCAAGGTATTATGCTTTGCACCTTAAACCTATACAATGCTGTATACCAATTATATTGCAATACAGTGAAAACAATTTTAAAAATATCAAAGATAGAGACATGTACTGGGCCAACAACAAACATCAAACATGCTATGAATATTAGACAAAATAGAAATCAGAGAAAGAGTATCGCCATTTACAAAGGGAAATGTTTTTAAAATGATAAAAGAGTCCATTCAAAAAAATCTGAATGTGCATTCCGTTATTAACAGTTTGAAAATATATGAAGCAAACCAATAGCCCTAGAGGGAAAAATGGGTAAATTCACAATCAGCAATTAAAAAAAAAATTTAATGTTTATTTATTTTTGGAAGAAAGAGACAGAGCATGAGTGGGGGGTGGGTAGAGAGAGAGGGAGACACAGAATCCAAAGCAAGCTCCAGGCTCTAAGCTGTCAGCACAGCTGACGTGACCTGAGCTGAAGTCGGACACATAACCAACTAAGCCATCCAGGCATCCCTCACAATCAGCAATTTTAACAACTCTTCGTAATCAGTAGGAAAATCAGACAAAAAGATGATTAGTAAGGGTGTAAAATAGTTAACACTTTAAGCCAAATCAACATGACTGTTACTTATAAAACAATATACTAAAAACCTGAAAAATACAGATTCAACACAATCTCGATTAAAAAAATCTTAATTTTTTAAAAACAAATTGATAAGCCAAAATGTAAATAGAATGTAAAGGACCCATATATAGAAAGCAGTGATGGTCAAGAAGAACAAAGTTGGAAGACTCAACCTACCTGACTTTAAAATTTGCTATAAACCTATAGTAATCAGGGCAGTGTGGCTTGGCATAAAAATAGACACACAGATTAAAGGAATAAAAAGTACATGATAGATTCACATGTTGCTGGTCCATTAATTTTTGACCAAGGCATGAGGACTAAAGAAAATCTTTTCCACAGATGGTATTGGAACACTGGATCGACATAGGGGAAAATAAGACTTTTGACCCCTATTTCACTCCATTCACAAAAATTAATTTGAAGTTGATCATAGACATAAACATAAAAGCTGAACTTGTAGCTTTCTAGAAGAAAACATGGGAGAATAGCATTGTGACCTTGAAAGAAGTAAAGACAATATACAGAGGCATTAACCTGAAAGAAAAAAACTGATAAATGGTAGTTCATCATATGAAAAAAATTCTGTTTATCAAAAGACAAATTTTGCAACTGAAAAGGCAAGACACACACTGCAGAAAATACTTCCCTTATATCTTCCTGACAAGGGACTTGTACTTAGAATATTTTAAGAACTAATATAAGCCGATAATTGAAAGACAAATAGTGCAATTTAAAAGTGGTACCTGGTTGGCTTAGTTGGTTGAGTGTCTGACTTGATTTCAGATTGGGTCATGATCCTAGGATTGTGGGATCGAGCCCCATGACAGTCTCTGCACTGAGTGTGGAGCCTACTTAAGATTCTCTCTCTCTCTCTCTCTCTCTCTCTCTCTCTCTCTCTGCCCCTCTCACCCTCTCTCTCTCTTTCTCTCTCTGCCCCTCTCACCCCCCTTCTGTGCTTTGTTTCTCTCTAAAAGATAAAAATAAAATGGGCAAAGGACTTGAAGAGATACTCACACAAGAACATATGCAAGTAACAGTAAACATATGAAAAATATTCTCAGTTATTGTTCATCAGGAAAATGGAAGCTAAGATCACAATGAAATCCTATTTTCTGCTCTTCAGAATAGCTAATGCTAGAAGACAGACATCGCAAATGGTGGTGAGATGTGGAGCAGCTGGTGCACTCACACGTTGTTGGCAGAATGTAAGACAGTACAAACGCTTAGAAAAAACTGTCAGTTTCTAGGAAATGTAAACATATATGTACTCCGCTCCAGAATTCCACTTCTTGGTATTTACACAATAAAAATGAAAATATATGTCAAACAAAAACTTACTCACAGTTTTTCTAGTGACTTTTTTCATAATATTCCCAAACTGGACACAACCCAAATGTCCTTCGAGGGAAGAAGGAGAGAAGAATAGAGAGAGCATAAACTATGGATACATTGAATAATGTGAGTGAACTTCAGAAATATTATATGGAGGGAAAGAAGCCAGATGTAAACTTCTAGAAGGAAACATGGAAGTTCTTAATTTTATAATATGTTTATTTGAAGTTCAAGGACTCTTATTGTGATAGAAATCAAAATGGCAGTTCCTTATGGCTAGGGGAGGTGGAAACGAAGTTGAGTAGAATGTGGCAAGTGAGAACTTTCTGGAATGGTGGAAGTTTCTGGATCTCCCCTGGGTTGTTGGCTAATGCAGTGTATACATTTATTAAAAGTCATTGAATTGTATACGTAAGATCTTTGCATTTCACTGTGTGTAAATGTTTCTTTAATTAAAAAGATGTTTAGGTATTCAGTTGTAGATTCCTTTTCAATACACTAAAGGTCTGAATGGTTCTGGTGTTTCCCATTTAAGAAAAGAATGTTTTTATGGTTGCAGAGTTACCTGCTAATTAGCTTTCCTAGTGCATTTTGATGGCTACCAACATTATATTATACTGTCAGAAGTCTTAAGTCAGCTCTGCATTTTGTCCTTTCATTAAAAGCTGTGTTAGTGCAGAGACCATTTCTTCCATCTTGTTAACCATTATGTCCATTCTCTGTAATGGCCAATTGATTGTTAATAAATTTCTCATGGACTCCTGAAAAACAGGTAATTAGACTATTTTCCTTTCAAGGTCTGACTTCCCTTATCTTTTGATCTGAGCATCCTGTTCTGAGGATTTCTGGCTATGGGGAACACACACACACGTAATCCCCTGCTAGAGGTTCAAATACTTTGTTTACCAGGCAGATAATTTGACAGAATAGTCACGGGGCACAGACCTGTGAGTGGAAGATGCTTGGGCTGCCTTCGTGGCTCTGCAGGTTGCAAGAATGGGAGGAGGGCCCATGATGGAGACAAAGCAGAGCTGTGGAAACTACACCAGACAGAAGCTGCACTCATTCTACACCTTCCTAAAAGCAATCATCTGGAATGCTCTTCTTTACTGAGTTTCCAAATCAACTGGCAATATTTATGCTTAAAACCTGCAAGTGTGGTTATAAATTGGAAAGTACTTAATTTCAAGCCATGACTTATAATAGTTTACATTCTTGGTGATCCATGCACGAACACGTTATTTTAAACGTTTTGTATTTGGCATACTTTAAAAATAAATATAACAGCCCCATGAAGCTCTTTGACTCCTTTAGGGATACATTTCCGTATTTTTCATAACGGATTGATTTAAAGGGAAATCACACAATAGGCAGCACCCTAGTGGCAGTGATTTTGACAGTGGTGTGTTAAAATTAAAAGGTGAAAGGCCTCCCTGCCTGCCCTTCAATGAACTATGAACTCCTTCAACTTCTCCTTTCTCAGACCTTGAGACCACACAGCCCAGAACCCCACCTGCCTCTTGTACGTCTGAATGTGCTCCTCATCAGAAAGGCAGCCCTGAAAGGGTATGGGAAGGGGGGGGGTCTCTCTGCTGGGGGGCAGGTGGGCCCATGTGGCAATGGTACTGGCTGGCTCAGAGAAATGTGGAACTCCGGGATGCTATTTTTTGGTCATTGTAACCCCTGTGACTAGGACTTAGGGGAACACAGTGGTGACGGTGGTGGCCATTTCTCCTCTTCTGCTTCCTGTAGTGCTTGCTGTCCTTGCTGTTCAGCTTGACATGGTAGACCCTGTGGAACTTAGTTTCAGAGAGCATGGCTTGTTCATGATCCAGTCGTAATGAAGCACAGTGGATAGAATTTCAGTAGGAAGAAGGGGTAAAACACGGCATGAATGAGATGCAAAAGTAAACTCTGAAACTGGAAAATCTCACATGTAGTTACCTACATGTAAGCCAATCAGAATCCCTAGATAGGTAGGGTATTGATGGCCTCAGTGACATCCCAGTTTGGTGGTATAGACATACATCTGTGAGCAAGCTGGTGGGGAAAACTGACCTTTAGTTTCCAGATTCTGTGTAGTGAAAACTGGCAAAGCAGTATTTTACAGCATTGGTCCACGAATGCACTAGAATGACTCTATAATTTCAAGTATATGACTATTTCTGGAAGAAGAACAAAAGCGCTCTTCTAGGACCCTTCAATACTCATTATAAAACCTCTCCTTTTATCTTTTCCCTGATATGTCCCAGGCTTCACCAATGTGAAAGTCCCCAAAATACAGGTAATTGCTGGAGAAGAAAAAGGCACTGTAAAATTGAGAATGTATGCTTTCTAAGCCATTGATCTGAAGTTGCCAGCTATAAAATCTTGGCAAAATATTGCTTCTGCTAAGTTGTATATTTTATAATGGAGAAAAATCAAGAGAATACACAAATGTCTATTCGGCTCACCTAAAAAGACACCGTGGCTTTCCTCAGCTGCCGCTAAGGTGCTGGTCCTTCCGAGGAAGCTAAGGCTGCCTTGGGGTGAGGCCCTCACTTCATCCGATCACTAGCACGGCTCCCGCACCCTGCAGCGCCAGCTCCGCACTTGACCACACCATGGCCTCCGTCTCTTCTCGGAGCTTACCTGCATCTACTTGGCCCTCATCCTGCACTACCCTGAGGTCCCAGAGGATAAGATCAACGCCTTCATTAAAGCAGCTGGTGTAAATGTTCGACATTTCTGGCCGGGTTTGTTTGCGAAGGCCCTGGCCAACGTCCACATCCACATCGGGAGCCTCGCCTGCAATGTAGGGGCTGGTGGACCCGCCCGGGTGGCAGCCTGTGCTGCACCAGGGAGTGGTCCTGCCTCCTTCACCACTGCTGTCCCCGCTGAGAAGAAAGTGCAGGCAAAGAAAGAGGAATCTGAGCAGTCTGATGATGACATGGGCTTTGGGCTTTTTGACTAAACCTCTTCCGTAACCTGTTCAATAAAAAGCTGGACTCTTAAAAATAAATTAAATAAATAAATAAATAAACATTGAAAACCTGAAATCTAAACAAACAAATAAATAAAGATACTATTAGCTTCTTTTTGGAAATTATGGCTTTTGTATATGTCATTATTAGGAGCTCTGATTTCTTTTAAGGTATTCCTGGAATAAGAATTACAGTTCAAGGGGCTGAACCTAAAACCAGTCGAGACTGGAGCTAATTATGTGGAGCCCAGTCTTCAGAGGTTACCCAAGCCCTGTCCTGGGCTCTGTCCTGTGCTCCAGTCTGTCCTCTCCTGTCCCCGGCTAGGCTCTGCCTTAGGATGAATTGCCCTCCGTGCGTGTCTCAGAGCTCTCAGTACCAGCGCAACTGTTATTAATCCCACTGCCCATTCTTGATGTCATTTCCTGAATTTTGGATGAACCTTGACACCCAAGGACCTTTAGATTCCATCCCTGTCCAGTCCCTTCTCTGGAGTCAATAGACCAAGCTAACACACATCCCTGCAGAAATATCTGGACCAGGAAGGCTGAAAGCAATCACAGTTTTTCTTTATATAGAGCTTTACATGATTTATCAACTCAATTTTCTATACTTGTATATTGAGGGGAAAAAAAGAAAAAGAAAGGCCAAATTAGATACTTTTCTCCTAGAAAATTGAATGTGTATTATGCATGTGGACATATTTATTTATGATGTACGTTCTTCCATTTACTGGACTTGTGGTAGCTTTCATATCTTTTTAAAGTGCCAGATAAGATATTTATATCTGCATCCCAAATGTCTAGCCTAGTGCTTGGTATATGGTAGATACTCAGTAAATGTTTGTTAAATCAAATTGAATTTTAAAATAGTGCAGAGATGGTTTATAGGAAGGAAGTGATCATACCAGATGTCTGAATGCAATAGAATCTTATCATTGGGCCATTAATTTGACTCTGAGCTTCCTAAATTCAGCACAGTATTCCCTTTGTAATAAATGGTCCAGGATTTAGTTTCTGACAGAAGAGCATATAAACCTTACTTTGAAAGTAAAAGAATATAAAATTTATCTTAGCAGGCCAAATATAAAGAAGTGGTAAAACATAGTGTCCAGTATCTTTGACTGTGTTTTTCTTTTCTACTTACATAAAAGAAGATGCAGAAATATTTTTAAAGTGAATAATTCTTATTTCCACACTCTCAATGGTAGAAGGCACAATACTACACCTCATTTCAATGATGGAATTCTCTGTAGACCGGAGATAATGCTGTCTAGGAATCCTCTATTTGTATTCCAATTTAATATAATAGGACTTGTATAATTTAAATGAATGGTTTCCTATTAAACTATCACTTTCAAATATTAGTATTCCTGGCAAGTTCCCAGTGCCAGTCAGTTCGCAATTCTCCAGCAAGTACCTGTAGCTCAGCTAGTCTTGGTTTCTGATTGACAGAAACAATCTCAACATGAGGAGGCACCACTGACAATCAGTGATGGGTGGATTAGGAGCCTGACTTGTGTCCTTACTTGGAGAGAAGCCAGTTCATTTCAGCACAAGATTGAGACCCAAGGTGGGTGCCTGGGTGGCTCAGTCTGTTGAAGAAGCCACTCTACATTTTGACTCAGGTTATGATCCCAGGGTCGTTGTGGGATCAAGCCCTGTGTCAGGCTGAGCATGAACATCCTTAAGATTCTCTCTCTCTCTCTCTCTCTCTCTCTCTCTCCCTGCGCCCCTCTCGCCTGCTTGTGTATGCACACTCTTTCTCTCTCTCTCTCTAAAAAAAAAGATGGAGACACAAGGGAGCTTTCATGGGGAAGCTAATGGAAAACAAGTCAGTGGCCCTTCTCTGCACTTAGAATATAAATTAGAATGTAAATACTTGGACATATGTTTTCTACTGTTTGTTTTTTAGAAAATTTATTATGGAGTATTTCTAAATTCCTTACAGATTTCTTTTCAGAAAACATCAAATAGGAAAGAATGAAAGGGAAGTTTCATTGTATTTCAAGTCAGACAAAAACATTCCTGGATTATTCCTTCACGACCTACTAAAATTTTGTTGGTGGATCTCCATAGCGTAAAGAGGAAGTACAAATTCTTTGTATGCTCCTTTCACTCCAATTCTATTCTTGCTGTCTCTGTCTCCCTTTACCCATCCTCCCCATTCTATCTAGCTGCTCACATTCCCTGTGAAGCACACACATCTCATCCCAGCAGTCTGTGCTCCATGGTGGCCTGCTCAGCCTTTGGCATACCTGTGCTTTCTAGTCTCCACGTGTTTTCTCACCTAATGACTTCTTTCTCTCCTTCCCATTCTCACCTGTCAATGGCCTGCCAAAGACTTCCAGTTCAACACCCCTATGTTTATAGTAGCATTATTTACAGTAGCCAAATTACGGAAGTAGCCCAAGTGTTCATCGATAGAGGAATGGATAAAGAAGATGTGATATATATATAAATGTGTGTGTGTGTGTGTGTGTGTGTGTGTGTGTGTGTGTATAGGAATGTTATTCAGCCATAAAAAATTGTGCAGTCTTGCCATTTACAATGACATGGAGAGAACTAGAGAAAAACACCATATGATTTCTCTCTTATGTGGAATTTAAGAAACAAGTGAACAAAGGCAAAAAAAGAGAGAGAGAAAGTGAGAGGCAGAGAGAGAGAGAGAGAGAGACAGACAGACAAGCCAGAAACAGGCTCTTAACTATAGAGAACAAACTGATGGTTACCAGAGGGGAGGTAGGTAGGTAGGGGATGGATGAAATAGTTGATGGGGATTAAGGAGTGCACTTGTCATGATGAGCACTGGGTGATGTATGGAATTGTTGAATCAGTATACTGTGCACCTGAAACTAATACAACCCTGTATGTTAAATATACTGGAATTAAAATAAAATTTTAAAAAAGATACTTAAAAAAAGACTTCCAGTCATAATTTATATAGTTCCTCCTTGAATCCTCTTAGTAGAGTAAATCTTTGCATTTGATTTATCCTTCTATAGTGTCTTTACCACCACATTATTTCTTGAGGTGTATATTCCTGTTCTACACACAAGATTGTAAATTCCCAGAGAACACAGTATTTTAATCAGCTTTTATTCTACATAGTCCAATTCCTTGCTCATAGTAGATTCTCTGAAAATATTTATTGAGGTGAGTTTATTTGAAGAGCTTTGACAAAAACTATCTTTCCTCATTCAGCATTTCTAATTTTGAATTGCACCAAATATATCATAATGAAAAATTATGAACACTAAGCACCCCGCTCAGGAGTTCATTAACAGATATGTCTTTCTATTCTGAAATTTTCCTGTAGAAATTGAGTCAAAGAAATCTATGAATTGCGTAGTTAGGATTCTTGAGAGGACTTAAAGATTTTACCCTTCCCAAAATACACAAACACATACCTTTTTCCCTTTTGGGTCATATTCTAGTATTTGTATCAGCTTGTTGTGAGTGAACTTTTACATGGATCCTTGGATTACTTTTCTTTCCTGGAAATCCACGTGGCCTCTCTTCCTCCTCAGACTTCAGGAGGTCTAGCAGGACCAGGGTTGGTTTGAAGGAAAAGGATGCAAAGGCTTCAATAGAATGATTTCATTCTTTGAATATGTTTTTTGTATGTTTCAACTCAATATCACACTGGTAGGCCTTACACACCAAATCAGGACATGTGTATAGAGGAATATATTCTTGTCTAAGACATGGGGAGTATAGTTGATTCTTGGCTCATATAAGTAAATTAAATAATTAAAATAATTAATAACAATCAGTTAATAATTTTAATAACTAAATGATTGTATTTATTATAATTTATTTTACGTAACAAATAATAAAATTGATTTGGTAGTAAATAATTAGTAAATTGAATGAGTAAATTAAAAAAAGTAACACTGACTCTTATTTTTATAAGGTTTAATACCCAACAAAAATGCATTAGTGAAGCTGATAGGTGGGTTAGGCAGTCTTCCTAATAACTGTAAATTCACTCTGACTCCAAAACAGTAATATGTGTTTTGGACATAGGCTGACTTGACTCTGAGTCCTGGTTCACTGACTAGCCATGTGACCTTGGGCAACATAACAGCTTCTGAGCTTCAGTATTCTGATCTATAAAATAAGAATATTGACACATATCTTTGGAGATTATTCATATGCTTCTATTTCACAGCTTTTAGAAAGACATTCTTAAATGCTTTCATATAAAATTTAAAATCACTTTATCCACTAAAAAAAATCCTACCTGCTGGTTTCTAATAAAAACTGGATTCAATTTATGTATAAGAAAACTCGGTGTGTGTGTGTGTGTGTGTGTGTGTGTGTGTGTGTGTGTGTACATGATATTAAATCTGTCCATCCAAGAAAAAAATGATATCTTTCCATTGGTTCCCATCAAGAAGATTTTCATTTTTTTAATAGAACTCCTGTCTTTCTTGCTAAATGTGTTCCTTAACATTTTCTTGTGTTTTTCCATTTTTTTCCAGTTGACAATAAAATATATTCTGATTTATATTTTCAAGTGCATATTCTGATTAGAGAAAAGCTATTGATTTGGGTACATTTATCTTGTATCCCAGCATCTTACCAACATTTCATATTAATTCTACCAGTTACTTTATACTGGAATATCTTATATTTTCTGATCCTATCAGGAAAAGTAGCAATTTTATATTTTCTTTTTTTCTAAACATTTGTATAGATTATTTAATTTTCATGATTTATTACATTCACTACTAGAACCTCTAAGACAATGTGAAATAAAAAGGGAATAGTGGCCATTGCTTTCAGATCTCTGATTTCAAATGAGATAAAGATAATATTGAGTTAAAATTGAGGATAATATATTCTCTTGTTTTTGCTAATTTTCTTCTCTTCCTATTTTACACAGTAGTTTCATTAGGATTAAATGCTAATTTTTTTTTTCAAATGCATCCTTAACATTTGAAAGATGTGACCCATGAATTTCCTTCCTTGAATTTGTAGATATTGTGGATTTTGGTGGCAGACTTTTGGTTGCTTACTCAAGAGCCATTCCTCCTTCTCCCTTTTTATCTTGTTAATAGAACTCCGACTTATACCTTAACCTAAACTATACCTTAACTTATACCTTGAGGAAAAGGGTGGCCTCTCCCATTCCTAGAGATGGTTAGTGTTACCCCTGAGGTAATTGGCATAATTGACATACCATTTCCTTTTGCCAGAGCTTACTCTAAATCCAGGCCAATGGCATAGTCTAATCAATGAGACTGAAGAAGAATCCTTTTATGATTAAAAAAAAAAAAAACGAAAAACAGATCTTCTGGAGTAAAAGCTTTTATACTCCTGCCTTCATTCCTGCTTGGCCTGTTGTGTGAAGAGAGGATTCTGGGAGCTGCAGCAGCCCTATTACCACTGTGAGGAAGTGGAGAATAAAGACAATGAAGAGTCCGTGTTCTAAGGATGGCAGAAGAGAAGGTTAGAAAACAGCTTGGCAGAGATTCTGGGCAACTGAACCAATGTAGCTGCTGATTGTGTGACTTCTTGTTCTGTATGAAAATGCTCTATTTGTTCAAAATCCCAAATCCTGTATGACCTGGTCCCTGGCTTCCTCTCGTCCTACAGCTTTTCCTTGTCACATTGTGCTCCAGCCTCACTGCGCTTCTTGCTGTTATAAAACACAGCAAATCTTGCTGTGTTTTATAACATTTCAATTCAGAACATTTGCTCTCACTTTTCCTTCTGCCTTGCTAAGCTGCCCAAGGTATTTGTGGTGCTCCCTGACTCTATTCAGGTCTCTGCTTGCTTGTTGCTTCAACAGAGTATTTACAAGACGTTTCCCATCATGTTCTGGTTCCTTAGCCAGTTTTATTTTTCTTCAGGAATCTTTTCCATATAAAAACACATTATGTATGTATTTTATTTACTGTCTTTCCCCGATATAATCAAAGTTTCATGAAGGCAAACACTGTATGGCTTGATTTATTGTTGTATCTGAAGTACTTGGAAAAATAACTTGTATACAGTAAGGCAATCAATACATAGTTGTTGAATAAATGAAAATATGTTTATTATGAAGTTATCCTTTTCCTCTACCTGCCCTCTTCGTGAGATCACTTGAATTGCTTTTACTTTTCTAGTTTTCTCTATCTCAAGGTACACCAGTGTTCCTCCCCTTAACAGTTCTAGGGTTTACTGAGCTAGTTTGGTAATCTTCATTGTACCCTATATTAGACTTTCTCTTGCAGTGTATCTCTTCATCTTTTCAATTTCAAGGTTCTTTATTAAGCTTTTTTTTCCTTTCCTTTCTTTTCTTTTTTTTTAAACAAATTCTCAGCCAGCTTATCTTTACCCTTTTTTTTTGTAAAGGGCAAAGTCCATTGCTCACCACTGTTTCCTCTTCTGTTTATACTCAATATCAATGTCCTTCAGCTCAAGACCACAAGGAATACACCTGTAGCTGAGCAAGTTGAATTTATTTGTGATGATGAGACAGCTAATACCGTTAGAAACCATGGGGAGCTTTAGAGGATGTTAGAAAGAATCTACAGAATTTGCGTTTAGGTTTAGGGATTTGGAGGATGGTTTAAGGAAGTAGATTGGATACTGCAAGGAGCAGGTATAGTTCTATGATTGGGCATCTTAATAACTTATCCTCAAGGAGGGTGGATGTGAGTGAGACTGTAGCTGTAATTGGTAAAGTAGCCCCCATCATTGGTATTAGCTAGGAAAGGAATATGTCTGCTAATTTCTGGTTTGGACAGTGCTCATATTTTGTTCTGAGTTCGTATATGATTACAAAGTGGCCTTGTTTTTGACATGACCTTCAGGAAGAGGGGCCTTGTCTGATGCTCAGGTGGTGTGAGATTGTTGATGTTCAAATGGAGAATGCCAAGATGTGGCTCTGAGCTACCAGATACCAGGGGCTGCTTTCCTCTTTCTGTTACCGCATCTTTATATCTCTGTACTCTTTCATTTGTTATTCACTTAAATTGATTTAAGTATTTTTCTCCTGTAAAGAACATAGATGGTGTAGTACCTGAATTTTGCTGTTCTCCAATTGTCTTCCTTTTACTTTGACAAATAAATGGTATAAGATTTTGAATTTCATTCTTTCCTTTTAGTAGATAGTAAATAGTATCCCACTGACTTCTAGGGTCTATAGTTGAAAATAGTCACATGACACTTTTATATTATCTCCTTTGTAGACAGTTTATTCTTTCTGCTTGGAACATTGTAAGATATACCGTATTTTTGAAGTTTAAGAAATTTTCACCAGAATTTGTCTGATCTTTTTTCTCTTGTTTTCTTTTCATACTTAAACTAAAAAATTGTATTCCATTATTTGTTTAATTACTGTGATTCTTACAACTGTTTCTTTTTCTCCTTCCAGAACTCTTATTTTTTTATGTTAAATCTTCTGTATCTGTTCTCTAAGTCTCTTATCTTTTTGTGCATGTGTGTGTGATATATGTGTATGTATATAAATAGTGTGTGTGTGTGTGTGTGTGTATTAGTAATTTTTTAAACCTTTGTGATTGTTTTCAGTTGATCTTTGGGTCCTAATATGGGTCTCAAACAACCATATTCTCCTTACATTCATGTACTAGATGTCTAATTAGAAAATCATCTTTATTAGCTGCAGAACATCTTTGTGGTGTTGTTGAATCCTTTTAGTGCGTTTTGTATTTTTTTTATTAAAGTTTTCTGTCTTTTCTAGGAACTCTGTTTCACTGGGTATCTATTCCTGTTTTGGCCACTGAACTCCCTTAAATGTGTGTGTGTGAGTGTGTGTGTGTGTGTGTGTGTGTGTGTGTGTGTGTGGTTGTGCTCTTTTTTGCCTGCTCATTGTCCAGATATCCCAAGTACTGGTTTTACATAAATAAAGAAAAGGAAAATGTTGAAGCAGGTTGGCCATTCCTCCTTCCTAGAAGGAACTTTCTTGTTCCCCACATCCTCAGTCTCCTTGAAATCTCACTGCTTCAGCGGTTGGGGGCACTCAGCTCACTGGTTCAGCTACTTCTTACTTTTAGGAAGGCCAGGGTGATGTGACCCTCATGTGGGGAGCTGATTTCACTCTTCCCCTAGAGCTCTACAGGTCTCTGTGGGCCACATTTATGCTTCTTACTGTTGGTCCCTGCTTGAGAGTGGGGATGTGGTACTGTACCAGCCATGTCCATAGACCTTAGAACAGCCCAAGGCCTTCCTCACTGCCTACAGACCCAGAAACTATAGGCTCTGGAGAAGCTGCCATATTGGAGTAGAGGGTAAGGGAGCTGCACTTTAATTTCCATGTTCCCATAATTCTCTCTGTAATATCCTTCAGAGCACAATCCTATCTTTCTAGCTACTCTATTTGGTTGTCAAGTCTACAAGACATAAAGTAAAACTTCTCACAGTTTTTTTATGCTTTTTGTTAAGATTTTTTTCAATTAATTTTATTTATTTACTTATGTATTCAACAATGTTTATTGAATACTTTGGCCACCAGACCTCTGTGTATTGAGGCTACAGCAGTGAACAAGACAGGCAAATCTGTGCTCCCATGGAGTTATACTCCTAGTAACTTCACACCCAGTGCAAATGTTCTGCTTTAGCCAAGGCCAACTTGCACATTAGGGGACTAGTACATTTTTTGGTTGATCTGTGAGACTACATCAGATCATTTTAGAAAGCACCCCAGTTTTGTCTAGAGCAAAATTGCCTTGTCTTAATGTTTGCTGTGATTTTCAAAGTTCCATTTGGGTTAAAAATATTTCTACGTGTGGAGAAAAGAACACTATTTATGAAAATACAAAGATATAGGAGGACTCCTTAATGGAGAAATTGAAGAAATGGATGCTGCGAAACTTGCTGTTATTTCCTGCTGGGATACGATTAAAGGTGGAAAAAATGAGAAATAGGAAGAGTCTGAATAACTTGTAAGAGGCAGTCGTGTGAACACAACTGCCGGAAAAGCATTTAACTAAATTAAATGTATCAGTGGGAACTATCTACAGCCTGTTTCATCATGAACCATCACTAATTTATAAGGGAATTGAATATGATGGGAACTTTGAAAGTGCTATCCCGGATAAGCATTTAAAGGAAATTCCATGTGGCTGTATTCAGAAATCTTGGAGTTCATTATCTCATATTCAGGGTGGGCTGTAGCATATTTACTGGAGTAAGAAATCAGAGATATTCTACAATTATTGCAATTAATATCTTCAAAAAATCAAGAAAGGATAAGAATTTTTTCAAGTGATTGAAAACTTGGATTTTCACAGTGTTAGAGAAAGTTAGACTTGTAAATTTGCAAATCTGCATCCAGAGGAGAGAAAATAAACACGTTCCTTTGGTGTCCAGTTGCTATAGAAAGGCCATCTGCCCACAGATGTTCATCAGGTGGGGGAACTAGAATGTATCTAAGTATTTGTAAGTTGCCACAATAGCATCATATATTTAAGAATAAAATGCCTTTCCTCTACCTTTTTAAAGCTACAAATTGAGGGGCGCCTGGGTGGCTCAGTCGGTTAAGCGTCCGACTTCAGCCAGGTCACGATCTCGCGGTCCGTGAGTGCGAGCCCCGCATCGCGTAGGGCGCTGGGCTGATGGCTCAGAGCCTGGAGCCTGTTTCCAATTCTGTGTCTCCCTCTCTCTCTGCCCCTCCCCCGTTCATGCTCTGTCTCTCTCTGTCCCAAAAATAAATAAACGTTGAAAAAAAAATAAATAAAGCTACAAATTGAATTTGTACTTCAATCACATCAAGATTCCTTTTTGACAAGTCAAGTAACTATAATGGATTTTCTCCCATTCAGTCACAAGACTTCTCCCCGCCAGGTTACATTACAATAAAATGGTTAATCTCCCCACCCACTAATCTGTTTCTTACCTCAAACAGTAAGAAAATTACTGTTTGTAATTTGATGTAAGAAAATTAAATACTATTTATCAGTGTAAAATAGTGGAACAAAATCATTACTAAATCCTTTGGAGTTTATTAAAATAGCTTTGTAAAGATATTTTTGAATTTAAAAAGCTAATAATCATCAACTCACATTTTCAACCTGTCCATCTCTTGCTTTCATGAGAATAACCCCAGCCAGAGTGTATTATGAGTTTAAATATGAATGTTAGGAAAAAATATATTTTTCAGCAGTATGAATGTCACTTACAGAGGGTGAAAAATGTTTAATTTCTTACCTCTTTTATTGACAATTTGAAACTGTTTAGAATATTAACATGGCTAATGATTTTTTCATTTTTTGGTTCCCTAAATATTTAGAAATATTAATCTCTATGGATTTTCTTCAGTATTTCTAAAACCATATATGTCCTAAGAGAACTTTCTGCTACAAGATGTCTAATGTTGGCTGTCAACCTCAGTACAATTACAGATACATTTTTTCCTGAATCAAATACTGAGGAGGAAGGGGGTATTATTTTATTAGAGCCAGTGAGTTTTTTTCTTTTTGCGTATAAAAGTGTTTTTTGTTTTTGTTTTTTGAGGGGGGTGGGAGTAAACCAAAATTGGAAGATAAGAAGTAGTTTTAAGTTTTTAAGATTTGTTTATATTGTTATTACCACTTTAGTCAAAGTTTCATGAATGGCTACTTTTGATTTTATGTGAGAATAAACTGATATTATTGAGAAAGATTTATTAGGAAAATTGAAGATTCTTTTAAGGGTCATATTGTCCTCAGAATATATTGAGAATAGTTCAAGAAAACTTTTTTCCTAATTTTTAAAAATTACATCTAGCTCTATGTAAAATAGAATAGAACATTATGAAATTAACCCAGAGAGCTAGTATGTTTAGGCCAAGAAGACAGAAATTGGTTTAATTATTGAGCACAGGCTAATCTAGCTGGCCAACCTAGACCATACATCATGTACAAAGTAGATCTCAGGAGTATGTTGAGTGAATTTTTCAAATAATTTCTCTATGGTTATTAATTTACCTGTGCCTAGTGGATACAGGAAAAACATCAATTGACCCTGTTTGGTGCAATGTACATTTGTAGTCTTTTTTCTCAGTTTTTGAACCAGTTCTAAGAGGAAGGTACAGACGTTTACCACCTCAACAATTGAGGCTTCTGGTTGATATGCAGATTGTCCAAGACAAGGAGTGGCCATTTGATTTCCAGAGTCTCATTCCTTAACCCAAGCGCTTATACTGCCTCCCACGCTTTCAACCCCAGATTTGCACTGCCCTTTCTCTTAGTGTTCTGTCAATATACACATAACACTCATTTTCACCCCTGCCAATACAGGGCCTGGGAAGGGAAATCATGTCTGTTCAGATGTGCAGAAATACAGATTAGAGAGTTCTTGAGTTCATGATGGAATTGTCATTGAGTTGGCAAGGCCTGGCACCCTGTGAAGCTCATCACATGTGCTCAGAACACTGGAATATTGTCCAAATTAAATCATGTCTCTACCTTCTCTTTTCTCTACCTGAGCTTCCTTTTTGTTTGTTTTTAATTGAAGTATAGTTGCCACATTACGTTACATTGTTTCTGGTGTGTAACATGCTGATTTGACAACTCTATGTGTTATGCTGTGCTCACCTCAAGTGTGGCCAGAATCTGTCACCATACAATGCCATTATGATACCATTGACTGTATTCCCTGTGCTATGTGTTTCATCCTCACGATTTACTCATTCCATAACCAGAAGCCTGTATCCCTGTCTCCCCTTCATGCATTTTGCCCATCCCCTCACGCCCTTCCCCTCTGGCAACTGTCAGTATTTATGGGTTTGTTTCTGCCTTTTGTTTATTTTATTTTATTTTTTATATTACACATACAAGTGAAATCATATGGTATTTGTCTTTCTCTGTCTGACTTTTTCCCCCTAGCATAATACCCTCTAGGTCCACCCATGTTGTTGCAAATGGCAAGACCTCATTCTTTTTTATGGCGGGTAATATTCCTTTGTATATATATATAGCGTATCTTCTTTATCCATTCACCTATCAGTGGATACTTAGGTTGCTTCCGTAGCTTGGCTATTATAAGTAACGCTGCAGTAAGCAAAGGGGTGCATATGTCTTTAAGAATTAGTGTTTTTGTTTTCTTTGAGTAAACGCTCAGTATTATAAATCCCGTGGAATTACTGGATCATATCCTTCTATTTTTAATATTTTGAGAAACCTTCATAGTGTTTTCCACAGTGGCCGCACCGATTTGCATTCCCACCAACAGTGTGTGAGGGTTCCTTTTACTCCACATTCTCACCAACACTTGTTATTTCTCGTCTTTGATTCTAGCTATTCTGACAGGTGTAACGTGATATGTCCTTGCTGTTTGGATTTGCATTTCCTTGATGATTATCAGTGTTGGGCATCTTTTTATGTCTGTTGGCCATCTCTATGTCTTCTAGATACCAAATGTTTTCACTCATATGTGGATCCTGAGAAACTTAACAGAAGACCATGGGGGAGGGGGAGGGGGGAAAAAGTTACAGAGAGGAAAGGAGACAAACCATAAGAGACTCTTAATTACTGAGAACAAACTGAGGGTTGATGGAGGTGGGGGGAGAGGGGAAAGTGGGTGATGGGCATTGAGGGGGCACCTGTTGGGATGAGCACTGGGTGTTGTATGGAAACCAATTTGACAATAAATTTTATATGTGTGTGTGTGTGTGTGTGTGTGTGTGTGTGTGTGTGTGTGTATGTGTGTTCAGGTCCTCTGCCCATTTTTTAATCAGATTATTTGTCTTTTAGGTGTTGAGTGAGTTGTAAAAGTTCTTTATATATTTTGGAATTAACTCCTTATTGGATGTATCATTTAAAGTATCTTCTCCTGGGACACCTAGGTGGCTCAGTTGGCTGAGCATCTGACTTCAGCTCAGGTCATGATCTCACAAGTCCTGAATTTGAGCCCTGCATTGAGCTCTCTGCTGTCAGCACAGAACCCCCTTTGGTTCCTGTCTCCCTTTCTCTGTGCCCCTCCCCAGCTCCTGCTTTCTCTATCTCAAAAATAAATAAAAACATTAAAAAAAAACCCTTCTCCCATTGAGAAGGGTTGCTTTCTTGTTTTCTTGATGGTTTCTTTCACTATGCAAAAGTTTCTTATTTTGATGTAATCCCAATAGTTTATTTTTGCTTTTGTTTCCTCTGCCTGAAGAGACATATCTAGAAAAGGCTGATGCCAAAGAGATTACTGTGTAGATTTTCTTATAAGAGTTTTATGGTTTCAGGTCTCTCATGTAAGTCTAATCTGTTTTGACTTTGTGTAGGGTATAAGAAAGTGGCTCAGTTTCATTCTTTTACATGTAGCTGTCCAGGAGACTGTCTTTTCCCCATTGTATAAGCTTGCCTCCCTTGTCATACATTAATTGACCATAGAAGAGTGAGTTTACTTCTGGTTGAGCTTCATTTTTTGAACCTTCTTATTTAGTTACTAGTTCGTAATTTTACTAATTTTCTATAATATTCATTGAAAATTCTCATGTTGTTCAAATGGGACCCTTAAATTTCCTAATAGTTACTGAGTTTATAAATAAAGAGGATCATCTGTGTGTTCTGAAATTTGTTAGTATCTTCTTCCTCTTCTTCTTGTCTTCTCCTCCTCTTCCTCTTCCTCCTCCACTTCTTTATTCTTTTTCTTTGCTAGGAAGAGAGCCTGTCAAATGAGGTGAGGTCTGAGCACATTTACGGATTCTAGAATTTTAAAAGTACGGGTGAGAATCTGTCTAATGCAATCTTCTCATTTTAGAGGTTAAGAAAGTAAAGATCAAAAGAATTATCCAAGATCAGACAGCCAGTTTGTATCACAGATCAAATCTAGGGCTCTATTTATCTTAATACAACCTTACTTGATGAGGGATTATATCTAAATGCATTAAGCTCTCATTAAATTCTGCATTTATGCATCAGTGATTCCTTGAACATGATACGTTTCAGGTACTTTGCTTGCAGGGCTGGCTTCATGGCTGTGTGACTTGTGTGGCTGCCCAGGGCCCTGCACTTACTTAATGCTCTGCAGTTGCCATTTTGAGATTCTTAATAATTTTTGGGGGGGAGGGGGAAGAGTGCAAGGTGGGGAGGGGCAGAGAGAGGAGGACAGAGGATCTGGAGCAGACTCAGTGCTGACAGGCTGACAACAGTAAGCCCAATGTGGGGCTGGAAATCACGAACCACAAGATCATGACCTGAGCTGAAGTCGGAAGCTGGACCAACTGAGCCACCCAGACGCCCCTCTTAATAATCTTTTAACAAGGGGCCTGCATTTTCATTTTGCACTGGTTGTGGCAAATTTTGTAGCTGGTCCTGCCTGCTAGACATTGGTGACACAGAAATAAACATTCAGTTTATTTATTTGTTTATTTATTTATTTATTTATTTATATTCATATATTTATTTATTTATTTATTTAGAGGAGCTCACGGTCTAATGAGGAGCTGGACACATAGAAGCACTAGGACTGGAGATGAGGGAGTAAATTAACTTTGCCCAGAAGGAGAAAGGGAATTCCAGGAGAAATCAAAGGAGACAAAGGGCTATAGAAATAAGCCAGTGTTGCAGTGACCAGTTGTAGTGAGTGCGGTAGGTAAAGTAGTGGAGTTGGGAAAATGTGTCAAGAGAGAAGAGAGCCTGGAGGACAGAAAGCTGAAAGTTACTACAGTTGTGTCTATCTGGCAACAGTGAGGGGTGAGCAAGTTCAACAGCCATGGGGCTGGGAAGTTTGGAGTTTGAATGTGTAGGGTTGATGAGAAGTTGGAAGAATGTGCAGAAGGGAGGGTCAGGATGACCCCAAGCATTCCTGTCCTACTGGCAGGGTAGGTATAAATGCTGTTAACCTAGAGAGGAAGAGAGGGGGTTGCAGGAAATTGAATATATTCGTGCTTGTATAAATTTACTATCACCTGCTTCACCACAGTGTTCAATGTTTCTGTGAATTCCCAAACTGCAGTGACTTCCACACATTGTCTACCTTCTTCAAACCTTCTAGGCTTTTCTGTCTCATCCTTCCACCCTCTACCCTCCACTCTCACACACTGCATACTTTTACCAAGTGAGAAAACAGAAGCCACCAAATCCCCCACATCCCCACCATCTATCACTGTATTTTCCCCTTTCTACTCTGAGCCC
Organism: Acinonyx jubatus; assembly: GCF_027475565.1. Taxonomy (NCBI): domain Eukaryota; kingdom Metazoa; phylum Chordata; class Mammalia; order Carnivora; family Felidae; genus Acinonyx; species Acinonyx jubatus. The sequence goes on along the minus strand of NC_069394.1, from coordinate 69,130,019 downwards.
ACCTTTTCAAGGGCAGCTTGTCTACTCTTGATCCCATAGCTTCTGGTTTCTTAGATGGGATTTTTGTTCCTCTCAAATTCTCTCCCTTTCTATTGTATCATTCCTCTTAATGATAAATATGCTTTTTTTTATCTGCCATTTAAAAAACACAATATCCTGTGTTCTACCTTATAAGAATATGTTTAAGATATTCTTATAAAAACCTTTCTCTATGTATTTTGACACTTATCTTCACTTTCTTCCAGTTTACTGTTCAACCCACATGGTATGGTTTCCACACCTGGAATTCCATTGAAATGGCTCTTGCATATGGCTTTCTTATTGCTAAGTCTAACATTCACCTTTCATTCTTCATTTGCTGCACTCAACCATTTTCCTTGAACCCCTCATTTTATTAACTTCCATACTCCTCTTTTTCATTTTCTCTCCTTACACCATGTCTACATGCAATGTCTGTGCATTATCACATGGCAAGGATGAGTCCCAGTGGCAGCCTTCTCTCTTACTCTGTCTCTTGTCACCTGCTACCCTCTCTTACCATGCCCTCTACAACCTAAGTTCATTTCCCTGGGCCAGTCTTTCTTCAGTGCTCTTGATCCTTGCTGCCACTTGCCCACTTCCTCACTGGCCTCCCTAATGTAAGAACTCCGAAGTGTAGCCCTTGAGCCCTCCCTCCCCCACCTTGCCTCCCATGTCAGTGTCTTTGGCCATTTTTCCATCTCTGGCACCTGTTCCCATCCAGTTGCTTGGGACAGAAACCCGAGCACCTCACGCTCTCCCTCATCTCTCATACCTGCTCCATCATCAAACCTTATAGGTTCTATTTCCAGACAGCTCTTGAATGTATTTGCTTTTCTCTGTTGCCATGACCACTAGCCTGTGATGAGCCACCACCCCTTGCTAGGCCACTGCTGTCATCTGCTAAATAGACTGCTCCAAGGCCTCTTATTCTCCATTTGGCAGCTATGGTGTTCTTTCAAAGGATGGCTCAGACCGGATTCTGACAGGCCCTGGTATTAATTCTGCCAACACCTTCCTACTCCAATTAAGATGAGAAGCCCAGTCTATAGCTGAGACTGTCTGACCCCTGCCTTCCCCTCTAGCCTGATGCCCTACTGTCCTGACCTCCCTCTGCCTGCTTTGCTGCAGCCACACTGGCCTTTTTGCTGTCCTGACACTTCCCATGCTCTTTCTACCCAGAGCCTTCCCACCTGCTACTCCTCCTAGCAAACTGGGTAGGTTCCCCTACTCTTTGTTTTTAGGAGTCGGTGTCATGTCACTTTTTCTAGCAAAGCCTCTCATTTCCTAACTTAAATCTCCTCCAACAGTTACAACCCTTATTTTTGTCCTTCATGGCATTTTCATAACTTGAGCTACGTATTTATTTAGTGTGTTGCATGTACCTCCAAGACCACGAGAAACCCACGTGCCCAGGGGACCATCTGTTTTCTCACTGCTATATCGCTACCACTCACAGAGTCCTTGCGATAGAGTAGGTCTCGGTCAGTACATACTTGTCGAATGGATGAGTGAACGAAGTTTACTCATGAGGAGAAGTTTGGGGATGAAGAGAGAATGTTTTCCCTGTGTTTCTAAGACCTTGCTTCTCTGACTTGAGGAACCCATGCTTGTCTCTTACAGCGAAGCAATCAGTGTTTGTGTACTAACATTAAGTTGCTAACAAAGCCGGGTAGGCATTTGTTCAGTTTGGTCATTTCTCATTTGTGAATAAAGTGGTTTTGAGTTTGTGAAAAGTATGTGGTTCTGTCATTTTTCAGCTTTATGCATTAGTGTTTTGGCTTGGCTTGGCTTATGAAATTAGTGCTGAACACCCTGCAGAGGAAAGAACCTCCTTCTCCCCCGTAGTACTTCCGTTCTATGAAATAGTCTGAGTCTTGTTGCATCCTTTATGTAACAGACTTTTATGAAAATGTTCATATATGGCATATCACAAAAGGGTTTTTTTTTAAGTTACATTCAAAAACGTGACACTAATTGAACAATACGTGGATACAGAAAGGCTCTGTTTTATTCTTTTTGCCACATTTCTCTTCATTTAAAAAGAAACACTGTACTTTGTTATCAACTTGGGGGTATATTTTTAGCTAAAAAATGAGCTACTCTGAACATGAATGTTGATCAGGAAATTGTAAATTAGAGTTTTGAGGAATGATGGTGCTATCTGGGTTTAAAACCGTAATCAGAAGAATCACTTCCCTTTTGTTGGTAGGATGTCATTGGCTAAGTGATGTTCACATTCTGTCGTAGCTGTAACAGCTTGATGCTATTGACGGGAAGCAACATTTATATCATCCATTTGGACCCTAGTTTGTATGGGTAGTGGTGGCTGTATTATCCCTGTGTATGTGAATTGGCAGGGATTGGGGGAAGCCCTCCTGAGAAGTGGCTATGCAGGGGCACCCAGGTGGCTTGGTCGGTTAAGGGTCCGACTTCAGGTCAGGTTATGATATTGCGGTTCATGAGTTCGAGCCCCTATCGGGCTCTGTGCTGACAGCTCGGAGCCTGGAGCCTGCTTCGGATTCTGTGTCTCCCTCTCTCTCTGCCCCTCCCCTGCTCACACTCTGTCTCTCTCTCTCTCAAAAATAGACATTAAAAAATATTTTTAAAAAGAAGTGGCTATGCAATAAAAATGAAAAAAAAACAGTTATAATAACGTGAAACATAATTATATTATTTTAATTCAAAATAGACAAGAAGAACCCTTTTGGAACAGATGTATAAACAAAATTAAATTAAAGGAGAAGCAACAAATGAAATTATAATCTTACTGACATATCACTTATCTCTATCTGGGGAACATAATTAAATAAAGTTAGGTATGGATTGTAATAAGATTATCCACTCAAATGGAAAAGCAAAGACAGACTTCAGCAAAAAGTTTAATGTATAATTACACAAAATAAAAATCATGGTCAATTTGAACCTTCTAAGCTTCAAAATATATAATTCTACAATTAAAAATAAGTCATGAAATAAAACTATTATAGTTGGGATAAATAAAAGTTTAAAAGATTATCCTATTTAGTAAAATAAGTCTCTCTATTATAATTTTTAGGATCTATCCTCCTTTTAGTACTTGATGTCCAATGGGGAAAATGACAAAATACCTTTTCACATAAGTAGCTTAAAAGACTTAGAGGAGTCACAGTCAGCTAGCAAGGAACATTTCTGGCGGGGTGGACAGTGCGATGGGGTCAGAGAGTGCTCTGAGAACTTTTGGTCCTTTGAATCATTTGTATGATCCTTAAATGTGTACTTTCTTTTCTCCTTAGGCAGATTTTGAAGTTCCTTTAATATAGGAGCCATTATGAAATATAAATTATAATGGAAAAGAGTGTACCATAAGAAAATAAAGTGTAGGGGCGCCTGGGTGGCGCAGTCGGTTAAGCGTCCGACTTCAGCCAGGTCACGATCTCGCGGTCCGTGAGTTCGAGCCCCGCGTCGGGCTCTGGGCTGATGGCTCGGAGCCTGGAGCCTGTTTCCGATTCTGTGTCTCCCTCTCTCTCTGCCCCTCCCCCGTTCATGCTCTGTCTCTCTCTGTCCCAAAAATAAATAAAAACGTTGAAAAAAAAAAGAAAAAAAAATAAAGTGTATAATCATAGTAAACTTCACAGAAATGGTGAAGGTCTACAAACAGAAGCCTACCAAACCTTACAAAGAATAAAGATTTTAACGCACAGAGAAGCTTGTCATTACTCTATTTTGCAAATATTAAATATATAAAAATATGAATTCTCTGCACTCTAATTCATATGTTTAATGAACTTAAATCACAATCTTAAAGAGGACATTCTGTAAATTCAAAGAAATTCAAAGAAATTATTTGTAAGTTCACTCGAAGTGAACAGTATTGAAATGAAAACTTAAAAAATACCAAACACTGTTTAAGCTAGTATAGACATATTAAAAAAATTCATTTAAACACAGACTTTTCTGATTTGGGCATAAATACAGGGCTCTAAAACAGGACAGTTTTCCTAGAAGTATTTCTTCACATTTTGGAATTTTGTAAGTGCTGGAAGAAGCATTAAAAAGATGAAAATGAAGGAGGATTACTTAATAAGTGGTATGCAGCACTGATTGGAAATTTTGGGGACAATGCACATAAAACCTTACCTGAAGTTGTCAGTTTCTGCAGGAAGACCATCCTCTATTTTTTTTTAAGACTGGTAAATTATAAAAGAAAGCATCTGTGATTAGATGAAGAGTAAAAACTGTGTGGTGAAAATGAAAAAGTCAAGAAGATTCATATTTGCAACAGTATAATGAAGATATTTTTATAATGAGTTCAAAAAATAAAGAGAATTGTGAAAATTCACTAAATGAATACCAAAAGTAGTTCACTTTGACATTTCTTAACAAATGAAAATAAGACAACTATCCAACAATAAAGGGGATACTCAAATAAGTTATGGAATACATTCTTCATAGAAGAATAGGCAGGATTTTTAAATAATGGTTGAAAACAATCAGGTAGCCACAAAGAAAAGTGCTTGATGCACGGCAGTAAATGAGAATGGGGAACACCAACTGGGTGCAGTCTTATTACTGTGATGTAAAATAATGTCCAAAAACACAAGAAGGGAATATACACACGTTAGGAAAGTTGCATAAAGACTGTAGGATATTTTGCTTTTATTCTTTTAGAAAAGATTTATTTGTCACCATTTTATAGTTTCCAAATTAGGACTAATTTAGAAATAACTTTTTAAAACTTAGAAAGTTTACAAGTAGGAATTTGAACAAGTTCATGTACTTGAATAGTAGTAATAAGCAAAGAAAAAAATCATAAATTTTTTGTTATTTATTTTGAGATGGGGGAGGGGCAGAGACACAGAGAGAGAGAATCCCAAGCAGGCTCCTGAGTGTCAGCGCAGAACCTGATGCGGGGCTCAAACTCATGAACTGTGAAATCATGACCTAAGCTGAAGTCCAGAATCAGACGCTTAACTGACTGAGCCACCCAGGCACCCCATAAATTTTTTATAATCATTTTTATTTTCAAAGGTTTTACTGCACACATAAATATAATATATCCCATTTGAATACCATGCTAAATATCAATTTGAAATAGATATTTTTACTACACAAGAAAACACAAGCGGTATCTTTAGGAGTGGATGATATAAGTTGTTAAATATATTTTTAGCACTAAGAGAATAATTATTTTGTTTTTCATTTCAATGGATATCCTATAGTATTATATGAATGGATTATTTTATTTAGGATTTTCTTGTAGAGAGCCATTGGTGAAAACTCTGGTAACTCTGGGTGTCCTTATTTGTCCTTTTTTACACATCTTGCTTGTCTCAGAGCCAGCTTCCAGTGTAGACCCATTTAGTCTCCTGTGTGAGAACCAACCCCACAACCTGCTTTTTGCTTTCTTATCCACTGTCCTTTTTTCTCAGTATCATTTGGTTCATTTGAACAGAATAAAATTATAGAAATGAAATCTGGCTTCACCTATTCTGTACCTCTTTCTTCTCCATGTCTCTCCTTCATGTTATGGGATCCTCCTAGGTGCTGGGTGGTAGGTGCTAGGCAGTGTCTGCAGGGTGAAGGACTTGGGTTGAACTGTTTTGGAATACACGTTAATCTGGGAACTAAGTAAGGGAGCCTAGGTCTGAATTCCAGAGTGGTGAGTCAGGAAGAGGCTAAATCCAGGAGGGGGTTTGGGAGGTAGAGAAGAAGACTGAATTCAGAATAGGGAGCCAGGAGATTAGATTATACAAACACAGGTTCTAATTAAATGGGAAGAGGACAGGGTTAGAAGGCTCCAGAAGCAAAATAAAGAATGAAGAAACTTTCCTCATGTTTTTATTCGTGCCCCAAGTATTTACTGATTGCCTGCTCTGGGCACACCCTGGACAGGACTGTGACATTGTGGTGATGTAGAGTGATGGAGTGTGAGAGCCTGAAAAGGGTTTATGTAGAGAATGGACAAATAGTGAAATTATTTATTTTAGATATGACATGTACATGTGTTGGGTCGGCCTGAAATGGTCTTACATGCAGTGATTGGCCTTTTCTTTCAAGGAAAGTTAAGACAGCACTAAAAATACATATCATGGGTTCAGGAATGAGGGGAATTTTCTTTACATAAATAGTTATCTGGATCTTGTAATGCTTCAAGTGATACATGTTGGGAATCTATATATGTTAATGATATTGTTACCGTTATTTTCTGATAATGTGCAATGTACTGGAGTGTGTGTGTGTGTGTGTGTGTGTGTGTGTGTGTGTGTGTGAGTGTGTGTGTTTTACTGCAAATAGACCTTTTCAGTTGCTAAGTTTCAAGGAATTTGTATTTCCTTCTTTTTTAATAGACATTTCTTAGCAACGAAGTGGTATATGTCAAAAGTACACTCCTTTAGCATATTTTGCAATGAAATATGTCAATCAAAAAGCTTTGATGTTCCATATTAGTTAGGCTTTTGAGTCCTAAGGAATGTGAAATTAGGCTACTACTCTTCATTTTTGTTAACTCAGCCATTTAAAATACTCATTGGCGCACTTGGGGAATCATTAAGAATTACAGCTTCTTAAAGTGCTGTCCACTGCGGTCCTGCTCCCCTTGTCCCGCTGCGGGTCCGAGTGAGTTAGGCTGAGCACTTGCTCTATCTGACTACGGTCAAGATTTATGGTTTGTCTTTTAAATGCATTAGCTATAACTCTAGGCTCTGACTAACAATGATGACAATGATGATGGTGACCATAGTTACTGCCACATTTCTGGAGGACTTATTTCTCCAGTAGGAGCATTTCAGCTTGAGCCTCCTTGTCACTTCCCCACTGGGAGTTGGGGAGGATGGATGGGCAGAGGCTTGCAGTTTGGGCACACTGTATAAATTGTGGGAAAAATGAGTTTTTATCACTTGATATATGTTTGGTAAAATTAGAGCTTACCTACCATGTCTTCCAGGAAGTAAAAGTCAAGATCCCAATTTCAAGTAAAGATTATACTTTATGGAGATATTTTAATGATATGTCATATAAATGAGTAGTAACATAGCACCTATACATCAATAAAAGCTTCTATGCTTGTGAACTCATGAAGTTGATTCTTGCAAGTCCTGTGAAGTAGATATGAAATGCTCAATTCAATCATCATGTTTTAAGGTGAGGGAACCAAGGTATAGAGAGCTTAACTGACCTACTTGGAGCAGGTCAGCTAACTTGGAGGAGCCTAACTGACCTACTTGGATCTTCCTGCAGGAAGATCTTCATGTAGGGGACCCCGAGCTGCATGCATAAATTGTATTTAAAAACAAAAACATTGGTGCCTGGGTGGCTCATTTGGTTAAGCGCCCCACTCTTGATTTTGATTCAGGACATGATCTCACAGTTTGGGAGTTTGAGCCCCACATCAGGCTCTGCACTGACAGCATGGAGCTTGCTTGGGATTCTCTGCCTTCCTTTCTCTCTGTCCCTCCCCATTTACTCTCTCTCTCTCAAAAATAAATAAACATTAAAAAAAACGAGTATCTGGTTTTCATGTGACTCTATCAATTGCTCTTTGTCTCACTGAGTCTTTAATAAAGTCTTAATATTTCAGAACTGACATATAATTAAATTAAGATATATTTAAATTAAGATATAATTAAATTAAGCACCCTCACTTGGCCCAGAGTTATGAAGGGGAGAAGAGGTCAAGGCTTGTGGTAGCAGGACTCACTGAGAGATCTCTACAGGGGAGCAAGTGTCGGGTCCATCAGGGCTGGCTGCCCCAGTCCTCACCACACTTCTCCTTGGAATCTCTGGGAGGTTCGAGGTCTTATTTTACAAAGTAAGTCAAAGATACCCTTCTCCAGGGAGTAACCCCGCTCCCTTTGTTCATCCTGGCACTCGCAATTGTGGGGAGCTGCCCGGCCTCTACAGTCTTATACTCTATTCTCTCAGCCCCAACTCCCACCACCCCTGCTTCTCAACCTCGCTGAGATATCCATGTCAAATCCCTTCTCAGTTATTCCCTTCCAATTTCCTTACTCATCTTGGGATGTTTTCCCCTTCTGCCTTCACTGTGGTTCCCCAGTTCAGCTGTTCATTCATCTGCCATTTCAATGCCCTTTATCAGTCTGCTACAGCTACCCTGCAGATTATTAATCCTGTATCAGTCCAGCTGTCCACGTGCACTCAGGGTTTGGACAATGTGAGGAATATAACACTGTCTTTTTTAAGTTTATTTATTTATTTCTGAGAGAGAGCGCGAGTGAGCTTGAGAAGGGCAGGGGCAGAGAGAGAGAGGGAGAGAAAGGACCCCAAGCAGGCTCTGCACTGTCAGTGTGGAGTCCTGTGCAGGGCTTGATCCCATGAACTGCAAGATCTTGACCTGAGCCGAAATCAAAAGTCAGATGCTTAACTGACTGAGCCATCCAGGTGCCGCAGAAAAAAACACTGTTATTGATTGTTGCTGATACACATTTAGAGTCTACAATTTAACTAGACACATAAAACTTTTACAGGGATTATATTCTTGTTCCAAAGATCATGCACTCACATTCCTCAGAATGATTATTCCAAATCTTAATGGATCACCTTAAGTACGTATGTCACTGACAGCTTCTCTCATGCTGAAAAAAAGACAAGCCTGAGCTACCTTAACTGCTCACTCTCAGACCTCCAGATACATCTACATTCATAGTCCTTCTCCCCTCCTTTTCAGTAGGATGGCAGTGGTGCCTTGTTGTTTTGAAGTCTTTCCCTAATGTCAGCATGATTAAGCACCTTTCTCATACCTGTTGGCCATTTGAATTCCTCCTTGTATGATGCTTGTTCAAGTCCTTTACCAATTTTTCAATTTGATTTTTTAAATTAATTGATATTAGGGTTTTTTTGTGGATTCTGGATATAAATCTATTAGTATTTATATAGGCTACAAATATTTTTTTTCCCATATGTGGCTTGCATTTTTACTTCTTAATGGTTTCTCTCTTGTATATTTCAACCTCTTCCTTTTTCTGCTGCCTCCTTCACCTGATTCTTTCTAGCTGTTAATCTGTGTATTCTTAAAAATCTGTGTCCAGTTGCCTTCTTGAGTTCCTCCACTTTGATTTCTCAGATGAATGCAGTCTTCTTTTACTTGCTATTCTTCTAAAGCTGGGCATAACAAATGCTTCCTTACCAACAAAGCCCGTAGATAATTTTAGTTTTCTTTTTCCTGCTGGTCTGATTTCACCTCCCAGGAGCATTTTACAATGCTGACGTCTCAGTCCTGCTTGACAGTCCTCTGCATCCACTGACTTCGCCTGTCGCCTGTCCTGACTGTCATCTCATACTTCTTCAACACTGATTGAACACCTGTTGTGTTCCAGGCTCATGGAACTTAACCTCATGTACTCTTCAGTCAAGTGGCAAAAACTGACCCTGGAAAAGCAGGATGTGGTTCAGGATGCAAAGGAGAAAATATCTAGGCTTTGTGGGAATAAGAAGGTCCCAGACTGGTTTAGCAGGTTGTAAGGCTTCCCCGAGGAAGTGATGTTTCTGCCAAGACCTGAAGGAAAAAACAGTGTGGCCTGTATCAACCCACAGCACTTTGTAAGACTGAAGAGTTATAAATTGTAAATCTGTTTTTTTCCAGTATTGGGGGCTCATTGAAGACAGGTATGGCTTACTTTTTCTTGCATTGCTAATACCTGATGCTAAGGCTCATCAATAGTGTAGGGGCAATGACTCAATGAGTAACCAAATTAATGCATATGTGATGCTGATTTGGAGTCATACCAGATATATATAATTCTTGCCTCTTTAATCCTGAGTCATATGAAATTTGGGGTGACCTTAGTATTTGCAAAATACATTTGAAGGAGCACAGGCTGAGAAGGCTGCAAATATTCATAGACGCTGCACTTGTCTATTCTTGTAGTGAGGCCCATTGCTGTTTTTTCTACACAGCACTTGGCTTTAATCTTCCCCATAAAAAAGTGATTTAGTGGGTTCCTATCCCTTGGCTCTAGAGCCTGGCCATTTGGTCTAGGTCAGTAATGGTCCCAAGGGAATAACGTTGTGCCACTGGACCATGAAGACTCAGACACAAAACATGTTTCCTCTGATATATTTCTCCTCCACTGTCCTCAAGTATCTTGTAAATAATAGCCTTTACACATTATATGCCTTCTCTGTGCCAGATACTGTACAAGGTGGTTTGTTAATATTATCTAGGACCTCAAGTAATTCTGTAAGATAGGTATTTTTATAGATCAGTAAAATGAGACACAGAGAAGTTATGTAAATAGTACCAGATCACATCGCTAGTAGTGGTGGGAAATTTGAGCTGATGTGTCTTTGCACAGCCTCATCACTACACATCTCTTTTCAGACTCTGCACTGATATTTTCTCTGCAGTGAGTTCAACCTGGTTCTCTAAGGTTTCATTTGCTCTTTGGAGACTGAAGTGTTCAAGAGGAAGTAAATCTGATTTAATCTTCATTCATTCATTCATCCCACAAAATGTTTTGTGCATCATGCCTGGCTGTGTGTGTTACATGTCATGCCATATGTTGAGGTTATACAAAGAGGAATATTGCACAGTCCCTGTCTTCAACGAGCTCACAGCTTACAGGGAAGGAAAGCCAATAAACAAGCTGTTGCATTCAAGAAGATAAAGACTACCATGGAAACATACAGGGTGTGGAGTATAGCACAAGCAGTGAGCAGAAATTTTTCTTGGGATGGTTGACTTTGGTAGGTTCCTTATAGTTACTCTCACTGGTCCAGGGACCTCTAATTATGGCCCAACAGGCTGAAGTATAGAGCTAGACTCGTCATACAAAAAGACAACTGGCTTAAGTGCCAAGGTGACATAGCTTGGCCTGCAGGGGTTGTAACTCTTAGAGCTTCTCTGTACAGGTCTACAATTCCAGGTCCCCACACCGGTGGGATCAGCAGAGAGGCCAACCTTTGGCTAAAAAGGACTCTTCTGGCATGTTGTGAAGTGCACGTTGTCACAGGTCCTCTCCGTCACTGTTCTGTTCCTTGGTTTATGCACCTCCCACCCATCAGAGCCAAGCTGTGGGTGACATGGATGCTGCCTTCATGAAGAGTACACCCCCCACCCCCCCCAGCACCTGACAGCTGTGTGATTACCTTCCCCAGGAGATCAAGGGCTTCTTGCAACTTACAATCTCTCAGTAAGTTCTGAGGAAAGAGCAGAATCAGGATTTAGTCACTTTATTGGACTCAAGCTACATGTGAGATGAACTAAAGCTATTCAACTTGGGGAGGGAAATGGAAACACAGTCAAATTTTTCTGTTTCAGATGACTCTGCCTTTCTGTCTATCCATCTCCCTCTTTCTCTCTGTCTCATCAGTACACACACACACACACACACACACACACACACACACACTGTGGTTGCTATTTGCAAAACTCCAAAATCAGTCCCTCCATTTGGGTCAGTCTTTTAAAAGGACAACAGCATATTAAAGAACAATGGAAATAAATATGAGTGTTACCTCATGCATAATCGAAGTTGAAATCAAACCAGGGATGTCAGGAGGGCCTTAAACTGTGGATTTCATCTTCAAAAGCCCTACTGAATGTTATCCTATCCCCTGTAACCTTTGGAAAATTCTTGGTTTTCAGCAGCTGCCACCACAGGCTGTCCCTAAAATAGCCTGAATGCCACTCCTTACTCAATCTGAGTGTCCCCACTTCCCTAATTACCCTACAAGGCTTCCAAGATGAATAAAAACATGTTCATTTAGCACTGCCCCCTTGACATGTTCAGAATTCTCAAACGAAGCTATTCATTGAGGCATGACTTGGCAGTGTTTTCTATTTCAGGTTTCGCCAAATGGGTAAACCAAGGGCATTCATGTGGGTTACCTATTCATTAGGAAGAAAGCACTTCTCTATTCTTGCTCATTAGACTCTCCTACTTCCCTAAACCACATGAATAAAAGGCACCCTTTCTTCTTACCTCAGCTGGGTTCCCAACTTCTTTTGCAGTCCTTTTTATCAAAGGGAAATTTACAGGTCAGTATTTCAAAGAGGAGGCATTATTTCTTGGTGCTATACAGAAAAATCATTAAAGTGTATTACACAAAAGCTGTTTCTCTTTAGCTTTTTTTTTTAGAAGTTGTGTCAATAACAAGGAAAGTGTAAACATTGATTTGAAAATATCATTTTAATTAACGTTATGCTTTGTTATAGTTATAGACTAGCCCAGGTTAGTGACCATAAGGCATGTAACTATTTCCTTTGGAGGGTTGGTTGTGATTTCTGGCTTTTGTCTGTGTTTTTGCCAGGCACATAGGAGGTACTCCTTGACTATTCGCTGCATAATGATGTAGTTCTTATCCTCTACATTATTTCCAAGGTGAGAAAACGCAACAGTAGATCACCAAAGAACATGTTGCAGAGTTTATTTCCTTCTGAGTGAATAACAGCATATTCTTCTTAGTAAATAAAAGCATAAAGGAAAAACAATGATGGCAGGGTTTAACTTGATAATAATAAATTATCATTTTAGGGCATCTTTGTCAAAAGATTCGTGTTTTGTGTTGCTCATCATCCGTGGGGTTTCTCTTACAATAGTGATGTTATATAAAAGTTTGGGCTGTTAATTCCTCCCACTTGTACCTTTTAAGAACACAGTGACATCTTGACAAGCTCAGGTAGCATATCACTTGAGCTGCATACCTGAACTCTAACGGGTGGAGTGAGTGTACAATGAAAAGTTTTGTTCCCAGGTCATGATGCTGGACTCCTTGAGACCTTTTTTGTTAAGTTTATTTATTTATGAGGGAAACAGAAATAGCATGAGTGGGGGAGGGGCAGAGAGAGAGAGAGAGAGAGAGAGAGAATCCTAAGCAGGATTGATGCTGCCAGCACAGAGCCTGAAGTGGGGCTCGAACCCACAAAACCATGAGATCATGTCCTGAGCTGAAACCAAGAGTTGGATGCTTAACCAACTGAGCCACCCACGTGCCCCTGGGCTCCTTGAGACTTTTATTTATTTTTTTTATTAAAATTTTTTAATGTTTATTTATTTTTGACAGAGAGAGAGACAGAGCATGAGCGGGAGAGGGGCAGAGAGAGAGGGAGACACAGAATCCGAAGCAGGTTCCAGGCTCTGAGCTGTCAGCACAGAGCCTGATGCAGGGCTCGAACTCACAGACTGAGAGATCATGACCAGAGCTGAAGTCTGCACTCAACCGACTGAGCTACCCAGGCGCCCCTCCTTGAGACTTTGAAAAACAAGGCATAGAACTCAACTAGAAAAGGGACAATTGGGAAAATGTGTTCTTCAGTGTTTGATTTACTGTTTCTTTTGGAAAGAGCTGTGCTCTTTGGTCACTAATTCTATAACAATGAAAATGAATTGTATGAAACAAACTGTTGAATGATCCCTGGATGAGTCTGATAATTCTGGGAGTGTTCCAGTGTGTGAGCTAAGCTCCTTGTTCTAATTCGCTGAAGTCATCACAGGACTCTTGAAATTCAACCAATGACTGAGGACCCACTCATTTCCTACCTTATGCATTTTTTAAATTAAATTTCCCCCCAAAAGGTGTTTCCTAACAGCTAACTCTTCTTCAAGGTGCCCAAGTGAACTTTTATCCAGACCAGATAATGCTAATTTTGCAGAATAGATTGCCTTAAAATGAGGACCCTTTTGGAAATTGTACCTTAATGTGGTGAAGGGATTTGCATACATAATTTGGAAGCTATGGAAAGATGTAGTTGATTTACCAAAGAATAGCATTGACAGGCACTCTGTTGCTTTTTCTCAAATTAGATATAATACATTTTAGGTAGGAATCAACTTATTTTTCAAAATTTCAATGTGAAAAATAAGATAGCTTCAAATTCTGAGTTGCTAGGATTGCAGAATCTTTCAAAATCCATATTGCAAATATTGTGTGATTGATAAAAGAAATACAGCACCTAAAACTCAAAAGCTAATGTTTTAATTTTATTGTTATAGGATTAGAGATGCATAGAATAAAAATACCCAGTGTAGATTGCAAAAATTGTTACAATTACATAGGTTTAATTTCCAAAGGAGTATTTAATAACCTTCTGTTTCTAATTTCATTTAAAATGTGATTAGAGCTATCTTGTTAAGAAATTTCCGGGAGCCCAGAGAAGTAGAAAATGCAACAGACTCATCCCTGACCAACCATGGGAGCCTGAGCAAGTCACTGTTGAGATGGTGTGAAAATGCGTTACTGAGGAGATGTGTATCTGTTCAAATCCATCTGCTTAAGGGTGTTGTCCAGCAGGAAGGAAACCCATGCAAGAAGTTATTAGTGCCCTGCCATTCCCAATCTGGGGATAGAGGAAGATAGAATAGGTTGATGGAGGTCCTGTTCCTCTGTTCTAATACCATGCCTAAGAAGCTGCTTTCTGATGAATAATTGAATAATTAATAATTATTGAGAAATAATTGAGTGTTCAATGCTGATTTACCTAGCACCTGTAGACACTTAACACATATTTAATGAAATGTAAGGATGCAAATAGAATGAAGAAAGAACAAAGAATTGAGAGCCAGCAGGTATAAAAGACTAGTCTCACTCTGTCACTAGCCAGCCTGTGACCTGGGTTGATTAATACTTAAGGACTGATATTCTAGGATTTAATTATTTCACATATCAGGAGTTTAAACACCGTTGGATGTCATAGAAAAGTATCTGCTTCTGTTCAACCTAACTAGAGTGACAGCATCCTTCTGCATTGTGCCCTTGACATATGGATGTTCAGGGTAAAGTTCATAGGTCAGTAGAAGCCACTCCAAAGTCAAGAGAAAATTGATTTTTGGGTGGACCAAACCTTACTTTGGAAAGTGCAAAAGGTAGGGAAATAACACATTGCCTGGCACCAAGTAGCTTCTCCATGAACAGTGACTGTTCATAGTGTTAAATTTACTGTAACATGTCTTACTCTTGATTATACAAAACTTAAAGAAGTACTTGCTTATATTTCAACCTCCAGAGCTGCACATTCATTTTACTGTTGTTTTAATTGTTGATAACTGTTTTGAGAACAGATATTTCTTTTTTTAAAGTACACATTTAATTTACTCTAACAGTGCATGAGGTTTTTAAAAAACTTTTTAATGTTTATTCATTTCTAAGAGACAAAGAGACAGAGCACAAGTGGGAAGGGGCAGAGAGGGAGACAGAGAATCAGAAGCAGGTTCCAGGCTCTGGAGGTATCAGCACAGAGCCTGACATGGGGCTCGAACCCACAAACCATGAGATCATGACCGGAGCCAAAGTCGGATGCTTAAATAACTCAGGTGCCCTGAGAACAGATATTTCTATTAAATAATTGACTTTAGAGCTTTAATGGTTATAGATCATTCAGCAGGAATTGGATTTTAGGAGAAAATAGAAGTTGAGTTAGGGAATTACATAATGCGTGCAGATGGTAATGTTAACAAGAGGATATTGCAAAAACTTCAACAACCTTAAAAGCTGATCTTAATGGGGAGTATGGTTATTAATTCGGATAGACACGTACCAGTAAAGTTCACAAAGTGCCCACTGACTTTGTTGTTTCTCATTGACAAATGCGCTCCTAGAAGCCACTAATTTTTAAAAGGCAACTAACTTTTAATTTCCTTTCTAGACAAAATGGAAACTGTTCCTCTTTGCATGTTCCTTTGAGATGTCTGTCCAGTGTCCTGTAAATTTCCCCAAGGTCTGAGTAGGATGATGCTGCCAGGCCCTCCTTCTCGGTCCTTGGGCACTAACATGTAGTAATGGATGAAAAAGAATGAAAGGTTGATCTCTACTTGCCTTCTCCTTCTGGATTCTAAGAATTTGTGGTCCTTGGATATATTATTAGGTTTAGGACCTTGATTCATTGTCCTGTGTCACGTTGACAAATGGGGAGTTTGGCCTCTGAACTCTGAGGCTTCTGTACTTCTGTCTAATGGCCCAGACATTGCCCTGAGTTCTGGTGAATCAGTGTGGACACAACTGAGAATATCGTAAGAACTAGAGGACAATAACTCTTCCTAACCTAACACTTCAATCTATTTAGCTTTTTTTTAGTTTATTTATTTATTTTCAGAGACAGAGAAAGAGGGATAATGTGCACACATGTGTAAGCAGGGGAGGGTCAGAGAGAGAGGGGGAGAGAGAGAGAATCCTAACCAGGCTTCATGCAGTCAGCACAGAGTCTGACGTGGGGCCTTATCTCACAAATCGGTAAGATGGTGACGAGCCGAAACCAAGAGTTGGATGCTTAACCGACTGAGCCACCCAGGTTCCCCATGTTCAGCTTTCTTGAACTATTCACATCACTCTTGGAGTTTTGATCTATAGTCAAACATGATTAAGCTTCCTTTCCATTTATAACTTGTAAACTATTTCAGTGTTGAAAGATTTAGTGTATACCTACCCTTAATTTTGTTCTGCTTGTACTTCTTGTATTTGTTATATTTCTTACTATTTTAAGTGCTTGATAACTTTTTTTACTATTAGTAAGATATTGAATATTAGTATTTGGGGAGAGAACTAAATTTTATAATCGTTTGCCAAGAATTTTTTTAAATTGAGATATAAGTGACATATGACGTTATTTTCAGGTGTCCGACATAGTGATTTGGTATTTGTAGTACAGTACCATGAAATGATCACCACAGTAAGTCCGGTTACCATCCATTGCCACACAGTTATACATTTTTCCCTTGTGATGAGAACTTGTAAGATCCACTCTCTTAGCGACTTTCAAATATACAACACAGTAATATTAGCCATAGTCACCATGCTGTAAGTTACATCCCCCAGCCTTATTTATGTCATAACTGAAAGTTCGTACTTTTTGACTACCTTGAAAATTCTTGGAGGAGTACTTGAAAGGAGAGTTTGCCTTTTACCATACATGGCAGGTGGGTAATAATTAGGTAACTCCCATGAACTTAGAATTAAGAATGATAAAACATCTCGGAAAGTTAAACTGTTAAAGCAGAATACAAGAAGTAAGAGCTGAGCTATGAAGACCTTAATGAGATGGTTTTTCCCAGCCAGACAAACATCTGACTGAATATATTCATTAGCTAAAAAAGGATGTGTCAATCATCAGAAGGCAGTGCGGACTGGGGGGAGGGGCAGAGGCACGTACGGATTGACAACAGAATATGGAAAAGGAAGAGTCAGAGTGTCAGATTTTGACACCGATCATTCAATAACTGATAGTTTAATGAAATGATAGCTTTGGCCAAAGAGCCAGCTAATAGAACGCCATGTTCAGGATGAATGACCGATCACTGAGCAGATAGACACCTCGAACTGCCCTTGCCCTAATGCTATTCTTATTCTTTCGAATCATAGAATGCGCCTGTTCTGATGCCAGTATTCACCAAGAAATAGGAGCAGGGAGAACATATGCGGGTCGTGACCTCATTAGTTCTGCTCCAGTACGTTAGAAGGGTCAAGTTGCATTCTTATTCTACCACTTTGGTTTTGGCGAGCTTGGTGATTTGAATGCTCTCCTGAGAGAGGATTCACTGCTGTGGCCTGCTCACATTTCTGAGCCTGTGGGGCTGAGGGGCCTGTCCTTGTCAAATTGCTGCCACTCCAGAGACCTGGGGTAGCTAAGCAGCTGGCTTCTCCTGGTGACATGCTGACCACCCCACAGGTGATTCCATTTTAAATGCTATCTTCCCTAATTGTTTCAAAAGAAACAAGCGGCTCTTTTTTCCTTATTGTTTAATTCCCTTTTTTCTATTAAAAATGCTTCACAAATATCTTTATTATTATGAAGTCGGTGGAGACTAACAAGTCAAACATTTCTGTATGAATATGTTCTCTCTCTCCTCTTGCCACTTTTTTCTTTCTTCTTCCTTCCTCCCTGTTTTTCCTCTCTCTCTCTCTTCCCTTTCTTTTTTCTTTCTCTCTCTTTTTCTTTCCTTTCTTATTTATTTGTCTTCTTTACTTCCTTTCTTGTGCATGTTTTGAGCACCAATATGTGCCTAACACGACGTTTTACATTCTAGGAATACAAAAAACATATAATCTTGTAGGAAGAGAGAGACACATAATCAAATATACAATAAGAGGTTAAACGTATTTTTCATCTGTGGCATAAATTCAATTTAATTCCACAAGTATGGATTACGCTTCTCTTGTGTTCAAGCACTATTTTGGGTTTGTGGAAGATGCAAAAAGCAGAAGGCTTGGCTTTAGGTTGTGGTGATATTAAACATCTAGGAAATATAAGAAAAAACAACTCGAGGCAGAATGTGAGAAATCTTATGTGAATTGTACAGAATGTTTTGTGGGCGAGAAGAGACAGCATTTCTAGCTGAGGAGTTCTGGGATAAGGCGAGCGGTGTTAGGTTGTGTAGCAGGACTCTATTAACTGGATTTGAATGGAATGGAGAGTTAAATCGGGGGACTGTGGTAAAGGTAGGGGTGTGGGCGAGACAGGGTAAGGCAGATAGAGCTGGCGAGAACTGGCTGAGATGCTAAGGCTTAGCGATGACATTCCCTCAGGCATAGGACGGTAGGCATGTAGCGGGTCAGGGGCGCATAGCACTGAATTAGGGGCTGCGGTCTAGGATGAACAGATAGGGCAGGCTTGGCCCGATAGCTACTTTGAAGCCAGAGCCAAAAACAGTTTCCTCACATAGCTGTGGGAGAAGACAGTTATTCTCAGAATAATTTAAAGAAAATTATACATTTTTTAATTTTTAATTTTTTTTTCTGGGTATAGCCTGGAGTGGTCTAGTCAGCTATACCTCAAAGGCTTGTTTACCTGACCAAGTCCTCAGGCAGCCAGCTTTCCTCATTCTTCACGTCTGAGGGTGATATGGTAACTTGAGGACTTGGTGTTTGTGGAGAAAGATATGTACTTCATTCAAGCTAGTGCAAGTGTAAATGTTGAACCAGCTGAGTCAGGGACTCGTGAGAGCCTTAATTCAAGGTAAGGAATTAAAAGTCAATTTGTATGGTGATGTGAAGAGTTTGAAGGTTTGTTAGGGGAAGACGTTGATGAAGAGCTGTACTTTAGGAAGATTATTCTGCCAAAAGCAAGTCTGGATATAGGTGGACATTTATGGATGCATTGCCACATCTTTGGAAGAGGTATGGGAATGGTCAACTAGAATAATTATACTCTATATGAAAGGTTATCCTCATGGGACGTGGTGGAAATGAAATCAATAGAACTTGGCAATCAATTGACTATGGGAAACAAATGAGAAGCAAGAGTCATGTAATTCAAAGAACTTGAGTCCGGGTGATAAACCAACTTTTGTAAAAAGGAAGGTACCATTACTACGAGTAGGGGAATAAGCAAGAGAGATTTGGAGACAGAACTTTCAGATTTGCTGAGAAATCTTGGATTTCACAGCTGAAAATCTACCTGTATAGTCCATTGACAAATGGGAGGAGGTACTTTGTTTACTGTCATAATAAAATGTGTATGTTTTTTTGCCTCAATCTTGGAAAAATGAAGCATCTATGCAAGCATATATTGAAATTTGAAAGGGCATTGTAATTAGCCTCTAGTTATCTTGAAAATTAGTGAGATTCAGACTGGATAGAAAACATCCTGTTTCATCCAAAGAAAAAAATTGCATAATTTTATAACTCAAAATATCCATCCATTATAAAGCTGTGCTCAAGCTGGATACCAAAAATTGCTTTGTTTTATAGAAATGGTGCTTATTTTACTTTGTATTTCAAATTTAAAAAAATAGTATTTGCACATACGTTGTACATCCAAATTGAAACAAATGTGTTTAATCGTGGTTCAAGAAGACGTAAATTGCTAAATCATATATGCCTGTAGGAAGCATCTTATGTTTATTGTGATAGAGGGCTGCACTATCTGAGTATGTCCTATTTTGAAAATGTGCACACAAGTCACATTTAGGAGGATTTGAAAAGCAATGATGTGCACATCTACTAAATTCTAATCCACGGTAGAAGATAAAGCCATCACTCACCTTGGACAGGTCATGCTTTATGAAGTTGGTAGTTAACAGGTTCTAAGTTATATTTCATAAGAAAAATACTAGGCTTGTTAGCAATATGAATACTAATCCTGGATCTGTAACCTCCCTCATCGTTTAATCTGTTAGCTTCAGAGAACTAACCATGGGACTTGAGACCTTTCTAGTTGTGTATTTGTGTGATTTTTGGTTGAATGTAGATAAGTATTGATCATTTAGATTTTTTGTATTGTTGGAAGTAGAAATATATTCTGTTTCATAATTTAGCAGGAAAGCAAAAAGGACTGTTAGTTTTTTGAAGCCGCCTTGGTTGTTTGTAATGGAACTTTTGATATATCAGTAGATCTCCAAAAATACCAAGCAAAGCTTAAGCTATGTAACCTTAAAGTAGACAGAATGGGATATCCCTGAAATTTTCCTGTTGCTAACAATTCTGCTTGGAACTATATGCCTTGAAGTATACCCCAATTATAAATTAATTTCATAAACCCTGCTGCATGAAGAAAAAATTCTAAAGGTAGTTTTTATGAAACAGAAAATTGTTATTGGTACAAGGTTAGGCTGGTGACCTAGTAGTATAACTTGTTTGTTGTGTTCATAAAATAAAACAGGCCATACTTTTTTCCAGATTGCCTTCCTTATCCCAAGTCTTATAAAATATCCTTAGTGTGAGAGATAAATATAGGCTAAAAGGGAAGGGAAACTTAAGTGAGAATTAAACAAACAAACAAAAAATGTGCTTAAAGAAGAGTAGATGGGATAGGATTCATTACCATATAAGTATGAAAGCAAACTGAAACTTGGCATGATCTTTCCAAATCATTTGATCAGGAAAAGAGCTAAAGGGCAGGGAAGACCCCTATGTTTAAAGCATTACAAAGCAAATTGTAGATATGAGTTCCAAAATTGTGGAAGAGAACAATTTTATATGAGGTTTAACATGTCTAGAAAAACCAAAGAAAGTATTTTGAAAAGATCCCCCCCACCAAAGAAAGCATTTAGAAAATATTCCCATTACATAAATATTATTACACTATGGTAGGTGCTTGAGTACATGGGACTTCCTTTAAAAAAGATTAAAAAATATTTATTGACTTGTAATCTGAGTAGTCTATAAGATTGTCAGGGTCAAATAAAGTAAAATGGGTATTGCCTTTACCTGAAGCACTGAATAAGCAGAGGAAGTGGTTCTCTTTGTCCATCCTTATGGGTTATGTAATCAGATCTACACAGATTCAGAGTCCGCTCTTGTCTGAAATGGAACTCCGCTGTATGCATGAGACCCAGCATCAACCAGGGAATGACCCCTGCTCCTGAGCTCGCCATGATACTGGGAATGGGTGGGGCAATGGTGGCGACCCCAGGATCACTCTGAAGTTGGGGCTGTTTCTGCACAGGTCCAGAGGATGTCAGCAGCCAATCTAGAGTCATAATCAAACCCACCTGATACCCACAGTCCGAAAAAAGGAAAGCAGCACAATTTCCGAGCCAAAGGAAGGTTCCTTTGTCTCTCAGATTCATCTCACAACTGAGTCATACCTGAAACCTCAGCCCCTGAAGAATCATTGCTTAGATACAGGCTTTGATAACTGATCTTCGAAACTTCACCAAACCAACCAACCAACCAACAGAAAAAACCAACCAAACAGAAAATGTAAACATGTGGAAAATGCAACGTTTAAGTTGTTTCCTGCCATTTTATGTCTTAACTTTACAGCAGAACTGACTAAAATCTGTATGTTTTGGTGAGAAGGTTAGCAGAGAGGGATGCTGGATAATCCATGGAGGAAGGTAGAAAGGGGAACACATGGGCTGTGTGTTCTCTGCCAGGTCCTTCAAAAATGTATTACCTCGTTTAATCCTCAGGGAAGTCAGTATTATTAGTTTTTGTTTGTTTGTTTGTTTTTGGTTTTTTGGGGGGGTGAGGAAATTGGAGCCCGGAGATCTGAGTAGTTTGACTGAAGTTCATTCTGACAATAAGTTTCAGATCTATGTTTCCAACTCATGTCTGTTGGACTCCCAACTCCCGATCATTTCAGTGCCTGAGATTGCGTTCACGTGGGAAACCACGAAGTAGGAGTGGAGCCCACAACTCTGTGAGGCGATCTTGATGCCTTACAAGCTGATGGGGCAAGGAGGCATAAATGTGGAAGCTGAGCCTAAGAAGTTATACTTGTCTGGGTCACCCTTTATTGAAGGCTTTTTCCAGACTGGCTCAAGTCATGTGAGATCCTGGGTGCCAATGAGCATTTAGCCTAGTGGTTTTCAGGTAGGGATGTGTGTGCCACCCAGGGCACATGAAGACTGCTCGAGGTGTACTTGTGCATGAAGACTTTTAGGAGGACCAGTTTCCAGACTCTCACCTTTCATACAGTCTTCCATAAAGCTGTTCTACCTGAAACATGCCTAGGGCTGAAATGGGTTCCCTTGCCCACATTCTCATCCTCAAATTTCGTTCTCCCATTCTACAAAATAAAGCCTTGACTTTATTTTACTGAAATTTGTGGTTCCAAGGGCTAAAAACCACTGGAGGACCAAAGAAAGGAGCATTCAAAATAGTGATGTTAGTATTGAGACAAAAGAGGATATATAGTGACAGAAAATGAAAATCTTAAATTATAGATAGATCTTTGCAAAGAAGTGGCATAGATTGAACAAACCTTTTTGTTTAAAAAAGTATACATGAGAATGAAAATTTTAGGGGTATGTGAAGTGTCACCATGAGTTCAAGTAGAGAAAGAAGCTATGTAAAATTTCTAATCCTTAAAGTTAAGATTATTCATGTCTTTTGAAGTAGATGATGTTGGGCTCATTATAATGTTTAAATATAATGAATATATTTAGCAGAGCAATGTAGCAGTTTTATTTTAAAGTGTAATTAATTATAGTGCAATAACAATTATATCTTTTGCAATTTCTTAATCTTTTTAGATGTCAGATACATGGAAATAGGTGAGAGTTTAGAGGAAAAAACACTGGGGTTTTATAAACAAAAAAATGTTGATGATTGCTACAGATTCTGAGTGTCCATGGATTGAATGACCTCTCTCCATTGAAATGTTCTTTTTCACCAACCTAGATAGGATCAGCTCTGGGAAAGAAAGAGGAGGTAAATATATGAGGACCCCACCGTCCTCACCCACTTCCCCAACATTACCTTCGCATGAGCACTTCAAAAGGCCTGCTGGGACGTGGGTGATGTTCTGGATTTAAACCACAAAGACTGTGATCCCTAAGAAACTACTAGCAGAAATCTGAAGATCTGAAGATGAATATTCAAATCTCCTTCCTAATGAATTGTCATATGTGTTTCTCTAATTTTCAGGAGAAAATTGATTGAGTTGATAGAGTAGGGAGGAACATATGAAAATAAATGTCAGGTGAGCAATGAGCTGACATGGGAACATATTTTTTTTATTTTTAATTTTTTTTTAATGTTTATTTTTGAGACAGAGAGAGACAGAGCATGAATGGGGGAGAGGCAGAGAGAGAGGGAGACACAGAATCGGAAGCAGGCTCCAGGCTCTGAGCCATCAGTCCAGAGCCCGACGCGGGGCTCGAACCCACAAACCGTGAGATCGTGACCTGAGCTGAAGTTGGACGCTCAACCGACTGAGCCACCCAGGCGCCCCTATTTTTAATTTTTTTAACGTTTATTTATTTTTGAGAGATACAGAGACAGAGTGCGAGCAGGGGAAGGGCAGAGAGAGAGGGAGACACAGAATCTGAAGCAGGCTCCAGGCTCCGAGCTGTCAACACAGAGCCCGACACAGGGCTCAAACTCATGAACCACGAGATCATGACCTTAGCCGAAGTAGGATTGTTAACCAACTGAGTCACCCGGGCAACCCTGACATGGGAACTTACTAAGTTTAAATTAGCTACTACCACACCCCCCATCCTGTTAGGAACTATTTCCAGCAAAGAAATACAAAACACTTTTTCTAAATTATCTATTACTAGCTAATTATGGATATGTGGCTTTAATCCATGAAATTGTTGCAAAACACTAACTTATGTAAACTCTCTCAAGTCTTCTGTATTATCGCGTAAATAGATAATTGAGAATTTTCCTTCAGGAAACCAGTTCTGCAGATTGAATGAAGTGAACTCATTGCTGTAAGTTAGTTACACAATGAAAGTTTTAACTTTGAAAAAAAAATTTTTTTTTGCAGAATTTTATTTAGCGTTTCGGTTTTCCTTCCCTTTATTCTGAAAGCTGGAAAAATGATAGTACAGATATTGATACACAACTAGCATATAAACTTCCCTGTGATGTAAGTCAGAATATTTCTTTGGAAGAGCAAGCACTCAAAGGCATAAATGTCAGCAGTTTTTAAAAAGCTAGTATTAATTATAAGGAGCTCAAGGGGAAATAGTAGATATTACTGATGGGAATAATAGACACGAAGGGCTGAATGCATAAAAAGGTTTTTCTATTTTGGGGAATTTATGTATATTTCACTCACAGGTTCCGAAAAGCATAAAAGTCTGTCCTTTCAGATACTGTGTTGTTAAAGAATTCCAGAACCTTTTGTAAAAGGATATAGACATTAGCACAAGTGTCCACAGGGCACCAAAGCCCACATTCAGACCAAATATCAAGCTGTTTGTGGTTCTGAATTTCTGTGCTGTCATTTATTTATTTATTTATTCCTTCACAAAATACTTATTGGGGGTACTGTTTATAAAGCACTGGAGATATTGCTGTCAGTAAGATAAACCGTATCTGTGGCACAGGGGAAGGACACAACCATGTTTTAAGTTAAAGAGAACGGCAATAAAATGTGTGCCTATGTTGTTATCCGAATTGCTTATGTTACTTGTCTCTTTATGTTAGACTGAGTATAAGCATCCTTTAGTGGGTGAATCCATCTGAGAAATGATCTCTCTCAAGTTCCTATGTAGGCACTCAGAATAAGTTAATAAATTAAGGGAATGTTTAAACTATTCTGCATTTAATATAATATTGAATTAAGTGTAGAAAGCATAACTGCATGAAAAATTTAAATTTCCTGAATTACTAGGCACATTTTAGCTCTTTCAATATTTAATAGCACTCCAGAAAATTCTCCTGCTGTATTAAACTGTCATTCTGCTGACATGTTCTAGAGTCACAATCTGGCTGTAGTGGCCGGTCAGTATAACTTGGGTGTGCCATTATCCAAGCCTTCAATAGGGTCTTACATCACAGTAAGTGAAAAGGCCTCGTTCTTGCTATAATGACAGCCTCCAAGATATGTGAAGAAACCAGACTCCTGCCCTTGACTTGAGATCACTGTTAGGTAGCATTAGCTCTATTGATAGGAAGCCGATCTTTCCTTGTGAAAGGGATTCTCCTTTCTGTAATCATTATCTAGCTTCAATTGAAAGGCTAGCCTGTATGACATACTTCTTCCTCTTCAGCAGAAATAGAATCTGCTGATTAGCCCCCACTCCCCATTTGTGTTACATTAGAATTTGGAACTTTCTTTGATAGACAGTCTTTAGTTGAAGAGACTCCTGTCCATTTGAGGTAGTCCTATAATGACAGTGTCTTGCCAAGTAATACATTTGGCAATAATCAAAACAGTGCATCCTTTGCAGTGGATGTTTTTAACATGAAATTTACACTGTATTTCATGCTAGTGAATGCTTATGTGACAAGGGTCTATAATCGTGAACACGAACCCCAAAACTCTCTTGTGAAGAAAAATTCTTTGTTACAGGAGATTAAATCTTGAGAGCCCTAACTCATGAAATTTGCAGGTGAGATGATTTCCCCAACTTGCTTGTCTTCACTAGCTGTGCTGAACTTGGAGGATTTTCTGGGGATAGAACGGCTTGGTGTTTGGGGTAAATAGATCACAAAACAAGACGTAATAGATTTTTTAAGACACGGTCATCATATAAGGACACATTTCCTTTTTCTGACAAGGATAGCAAATCTAATTTGGGACATGTGGTTAAACAACCACTGCTTAAGTGCATATTATACTTGTTTAAAAAAGAAACTAGGAAGGAAAATATTGTTGAAAATGAAATTCATAGAAAGCTCTTGCATAGGCCATTTCCAGAGTTCTGCTACAAATACAAATTGTAATGTGAACATAATGTCATGCATATTATTATTTTATAAATTTCTATTATACATGTTCAGAGCACTTATAGCCCAGACCCATCTATTAAATGTTGTGACCTCAATTTCTAGGATAGCCTTAAGAGATCCTTTAGGATTTGTTGCAAATGCTGAGGATGGATGATCTTCAATACTGTGGAAATCACCCAATTGTCCCTAATACTTCATTGGGGTTGATTTAGCAAGGGAACTATTGTTTAAAGGTTTTTTATCCTGGGAAATTATAATGACAGGCTAACCCTGCTTCCAATGTCTAAAATGTGAAATGTATCTGAAAGTAAAATGTAAATATATCTGAAAGAAGCAAGCATATTAACTTGAGGAAGGGCAAAGGTCAAAGATGTGGCCATCTTGGTCTAGTACAGCAACAGTGTAAATCTTTTTGCACTGGCAGGTGGTAACCAGTTAGAAAATGATGAGTTTGCTTAACTGAAATGCAAGTTACTCTGTGAAATAAGTGGCTAACCTTAAAAGCAGATTGATGTATTTTCATCAAGCTTCCTTCTGTTACAAGCAAATTCAAATTTGTTTGGAGGGTGGATGGAAATATATTAGTGTTTATTCTCAGTGATTACTGTGGAATATACAAATATTTCAAAACCGTTTTTTCTCTGCAAACCCATATTATAGGGAGAAAGCACTCTAAATGGGCATCTGCAAATACTTGCTGAATAAATTCTATATGATGGACCTGTTACAAGTTTTGAAGGCCATCTAAAGGTAAATGAGAAAATTAGGTAAGCTATTTAAAAATGGATCATGTCACAGATAGGGAGAAAATATTCACAAAATATGTATATAATAAAAGATTGTTGTCTAAAATATATAAAGAACTCTTAAAACTCAACAATAAGAAAGCAAATCATCTAATTTCAGAAAGGGAAAAAAATCTGAATAGACACCTCACCAAAGATGTTATAAAGATAGCCATAAGTATATAAAAAGATGCTCAGTGTCATAAGTCATCAAGAAATTTCACATTAAAACCACATGCCTATATAAATTTAGCCAAAGAGGTGAAAGACCTATACTCTAGAAACTACAAGACATTGATGGAGGAAATTGAAGATGAGACAAACAAATGGGAAGATCTTCTATGCTCATGGATTGGAAGAATTAATATTTTTAAAATGTACATGCTACCCATATATACCTATTGTAGATTTAATGCAATGTCAGATATTTAATGCAACATCAAAATACCAATAGTATTTTTCACATAATTTGAATAAATAATCCTAAAATTTGTATGCAACCACAAAACACTCTGAATAGGCAAAGCAATCTTTAGAAAGAAGAACAAAGCTGGAGATATCACAATCCCAGATTTCAAGAGATACTACAAAGCTATAGTAATCAAAACATTAAGACACTGGCACAAAATAAATGCATAAATCAATGGAATAGGATAGAGAGCCCAGAAATAAACCCATAACTCTGTGGTCAATTAATCTATGACAAAAGAGGCAAGAATAGACAATGGAGAAAAGACAGTCTCTTTAATAAATGGTGCTGGGAAAACTGGACAGCTACATGCAAAAAAAAAAAGAAACTGGGCCACTTTCTTACACTATACACAAAAATAAACTCAAAATGGATTAAAGACCTAAATATAAGCCCTGAAACCTTAAAAACCATAAAACTCAAAAGAAAACATAGGGAATAATCTCTTGGGCATTGCTCTTAGCAACATATTTATGGATATGTCTCCTCAGGCAAGGAAAATAAAAGAAAAGTTAAACTATTGGGACTATATCAAAATAAAAATCTTTCACACAGAAAAGGAAACCACCAACAAAACAAAAAAGCAACCCAGTGAATGGGAGAAAATATTGGCAAATGATGAATTTGATAACTGGTTAATATCCAAAAAAAATATAAAGAACTTATACAACGCAACACCAAAAACAACAACAACAACAATCCGATGAAAAATGGGAAAAGGACTTGGGAAGACATTTTTCCAAAGAAGACATATAAGTGGCCAACAGACACATGAAAAGATGCTCAACATCACTAATCATGAGGGAAATGCAAATCAAAACCACAGTGAGATCTCACCTCACACCAGGCAGAATACCTAGTACAAAAAAGACAAGAAATTCCAAATGTTGGCAGGAATGTGGAGAAAAGGGAACCCTGCCCACATTGGTGAGAATGTAATTGGTGTGGCCACTGGAGGGAAAACAGTATGGAGGTTCCTCAAAAAATAAAAACAGAAATAAATACCTTATGTTTCATAATTCCACGACTAGGTACTTACTGAAAGAAAATGAAAACACTAATTCAAAAAGGTATATGCACCCCTATGTTTACTGCGGCATTATTTTTAAAAGCCAAGATATGGAAGCAACCCACATGTCCATCAATAGATGCATGGATAAAGGGAAGGTTGTATATATAGGAGTGCCTGGCTGGCTCATTTGGTTGAGCGTCTGACTCTTGATTTTGGCTCAGGTCCTTGTTTCATGGTTGTGGGATTGAGCCTGCCTTGGGCTCCTCACTGGGCATGCAGCCTGCTTGGGATTCTCTCTCTCCCTCTCCCTCTGCCCCTCCCCTGCTTATATTGCACTGTCTCTCTCTTTCTCTCTCAAAAAAAGAGGGAAAGTTGTATATGCCTATAATGGAATATTAGCCATAAAAACAAATGAGATCTTGCCATTTGTGACAATATATATGGACTGAGAGGGTCTTCTACTAGGTTAAATAAGTTAGACAGAGAAAGGTAAATACCATATGACTTCACTTACATATGGAATCTAAAAAACAAAATGAACAAACAGACTCCTGAATACAGAGAACAAACTGGTGGTTGTTGGAGAGGAGGAGAAGGATGAAGGGATGGGCAAAACAGATAAAGGGGATTAAGAGGTACAAACTTCCAATTTTATTTATTTTTTTAATGTTTTTAAACGTTTTCATTTATTTTTGAAGGATAGAGAGAGACAGAGCATGAGGGGGGAGGAGCAGAGAGAGAGGGAGACACAGAATTTGAAGCAGGCTCCAGGCTCTAAGCTGTCAGCACAGAGTCCGACACGGGGCTCGAACTCACAAAGTGAGACCATGACCTGAGGTGAAGTTGGACACTTAACTGACTGAGCCATGCAGGCGCCCCACAGACTTCCAATTTTAAAATGAGTAAGTCACAGGGACAAAAAGTACAGCATAGAGAATATAGTCAATAATATACTAATACTGTATGGTAACATGTGGTGACTGTACTTATGATGATGATCATTGAGTGATGTATAAAGGTGTCGAATCAATATGGTGTATGCGTCACACTAATAAAACATTGTATGTCAATTATACTTCAGTTAAAAAAACCTAAAGGAACACTACATGTCTATTAGAATGGCTGAATCTAAAGCAGTGACAACATGAAATGCTGAGGAGGATGTGGAACATGAACTTTCGTGGGAATGCAAAATGGTACAGTCTCTTTGGAAGACAGTTTGGTGGTGTCTTACAAAACTGAACATATTCTTATCATAAGACTCAGCAATTATGGTCCTTGGTACTTAGCAAAATGAGTTAAAAACGTTCGTGTACACAAAACCTACACACAAATGCTTATAGCATTATTCTTAATGCTTATTCTTAATTTCCAAAACTTGGAAGTAACCAAGGTATTCTTCTGTAGGCAAACTCGTGAACAAACCATGTCTCATCTGTACAATGGAGTATTATTTAGCAATAAAGAAAATGAGCTATTAAAGCACTAAAGACACGGAGGAATCTTAAATACATATTGCTGAGGGAAAGAAGCCAATCTGTAAAGGCTAAAACTATGTGATTCCAACTATGTGACATTTTGGGTAAGGCAGAACTATGGACATAGGAAAAAAACATTAGTGGTTGCGAGAGTTTGGGGGTTGGGAGAAAGGGAAGGACAGTTGGAGCACGGGACTTTTAGGGCAATGAAACTAGTCTATGTAATATTATAATGTCATCATACATGTGTCAAAACTCATAGATTGTACATCAGGATGATCCCTAATATAAACCACAGACTTTAGTTAACAATAAAGCGTCAATACGTATTCATCCATTGTGACAAGCACAGCACACTAATGAAAGGTTTTAGTAGTAGGGAAAACTGAGTGGGGGGAAGTGAACGTATATGTGAGAACTCTAATTTCTGCCCATTTTTCTATAAACCTGAAATTGCTCCAAAAATAGAGGCTATAAACCTTTATTAAACAGGTTCAGCTGGGTCCCTAAATGGAAACCTTCAGATTCTAAACTTTTATAACCTAAAAAATATACTTGTGAATAAGAAAATTACATTAAAAATCTAATTACATTCTCTCCTCTTACAAATTCCAAGTAATTAAAAACTGAGATTGATTTGATAACAAACAATGTGTTGAATTAATAACATGTATATTGGAGATGGGGCTATTTTATCAACTGTTATATAATGCATTAATTTTTTTTAATTTGAATATGAGTGATACACAATGTTGCATTATGATGCAGTTTTTTTCAGGAAACATTCATTAAACAAGAGAACTAAAAACTTTAAGTGCCAGTCTCCTTTAAAGGGCCTTATGTGAAGCCAAAAAAGAAAAAAAAATGCCAGGAAAGGCGGAAAGAAAGCACTAAATTTCCAACCAGTCAACAGAACAACAAGGCACATTTAAACCATTTTGATTGCTCCCTAGTAAAAGAATGGGATCTCTGAAGATTAACAGTTTGATAAGTCACAGCATCCCACCCGTGAAAATGAAATGTAGCTTTCCATTTTGCTGATAGTCTAAAGTAGCAGATTGGTTATTCTCTCTCTTGGCTGCAAGCTTGGGTGTTTTGGACCTTTATATCCTTTGCTGGTCTAGAAAAAGAGATACAATATAAAATGAAATATCATCTTACACTGTTTCTCCCTTCCCTAACCCCCTAGTTATTAAAGTATAGAGAATATAATGAGTATTTTAACTTTCCTATGAAAATGAATTCAGAAGGGATTGGTTCAAAATAACCATCAATGTGTATGTACTTTTAATATCTTGGAAAAGATTGCTGATGCATCACTCATTCTATATATTGTAGCCTCCTAATAATTTATCCTCTATTACACATTTTATTTCCTGAGCACAAAATATAGTTTATTAAATATAACATCACTGTATTATCTGTGCCCTTACCTTGTAGGGCAGTTGTGGGAATTTTAGTCTCCACCTTATGATAACTATAATTTGTTGAGATAATAATGTAAGATCCATAAGAACCAGCACATTGTAGGTGCTGAATAAATACTTGTAGAATGTATGAGTGAAAACTAGATCAGATTTGTGTATATTAACAACCAATAACAACTACTAACTTTAAGGATTCTTTTGTGTGTGTTAACTAAAATTTTTATTTTGAGATCACTGTAGATGCACGTGCAATTGTAAGAAATAACACATAGAGTTTACCCAGTTTACTCCAGTGGTAACATCCTACAAAACTATATAGTATAGTATAGTATAGTATAGTGCAGTATCACAATCAGGTTGTTGACATTATTAAAGTCAAGATACAGACATTTCCATCACTATGCAGATTCCCACCTGTTGCCTTTTTTTCATTCTTTCTAGGTATTTTTTTCAATTTTTTAAAATGTGGCTAATACACATAACATGAAATTTACTATCTTAATCATTTTTCAGTGTGTAGTTGTGTGGTATTAAGTACATTTATATTTTTGTGTAACTGTGTACCTCCAGAACTCTTTCTATCTTTGAAGCAATAATTCTCTACGCCCCCCCCCCCATTACCTTGGCAACCACCATTTTGTCTCTATGATTTTGACTACTCTAGGTATCTCTTATCAGTGGAACAATCCAGTATCTGTCTTTTTGTGACAGGCTTATTTCATTTAGAATAATGTCCTCAAATTTTATCCATGTAGAAGCATATGTTATGACTTTCTTCCTTTTTAAGGCTGAATGATATTCCATTATATGTATATACAACATTCTGTTTATATAACATTCATCTGTCATTTGACACTTGGGTTGCGTCTATGTTTAAGCTATGGTGCATAAGGCTGCAATGAACAGGTATACAAATAACTCTCTGAGACCTGGTTTTCAGTTGTTTTGGGTATTTAACTAAAAGTGGAATTGCTGGGTCATATGGTAGATCTATTTTTAATATTTTGAGGAACTGTCAGCTTGTTTTTCAAGTAGATATGCCATTTTATTTTCCTACCAACAGTCCACAAGTGTTCCAGTTTCTCCACATTTTGACCAACACTTGTTTTCTGTTTTGTTTTCTTTCTTTTCTCCCCCCTCCCTCCCTCCCTCCCTTCTTTCCTTCCTTCCTTCCTTCCCTCCCTCCCTTCTTTCCTTCTGTCCTCCCTTCCTCCCTTCCTTCCTTCCTTCCTTCCTTCCTTCCTTCCTTCCTTCCTATAGCAGCCATCCTAATAAATGTGAAGTGAGATCTTATTGTGGGTTTGATTTGCATTTCCTTGATGATGAGTAATGTGGAGCATCTTTCCATGTGCTCAGTGGCCTTTGTATACCTTTTTTGGAGAAATGTCTATTTAAATTCTTTGCTCATTTTTGTATTGGGTTGTTTCCTTTTTTGTTGTTGAGCTTTAGGAGTTCTCTATATATTCTGGATATCAACCCCTTATCAGATATTTGGTTTGCAAATATTATCTCCCATTCTCTGGGTTTCTGTTTCACTCTGTTGATCATGTCCTTTGATGCACAAAAGTTTTGAATTTTCACGAGACCAAATTTATCAATTTTTTTTCAGTTGCCTGTGTCTTTGGTATTATAGCTAAGAAATCATTGCTAAATCCAAATTCACAAAGCCTTTGTCCCATGTTTTCTTCTAAGATTTTGTATTTTTGGCTCTTAAATTTAGGTCTTCAGTCAATTTTTTTAACATCTTATTTTTTTATTAAAAAAATATTTTTTAATGTTTATTTATTTTTGAGACAGAGAGAGACAGAGCATGAATGTGGGAGGGTCAGAGAGAGAGGGAGACACAGAATCTGAAGCAGGCTCCAGGCTCTGAGCTGTCAGCACAGAGCCCGATGCGGGGCTCGAACTCACAGACCGTGAGATCATGACCTGAGCTGAAGTCAGACGCTTAACCAACTGAGCCACCCAGGCGCCCCAACATCTTATTTTTTTTAAGTAATCTGTATATTCGATGTGGGGATCAAACTTACAACCCCAAATCAGGAGTCTCATGCTGTACTGACTGAGCCAGCCAGGCACCCATGTCTTTGATCTATTTGAGTTAATTTTTTTTATATGGTGTTATGTGAGGGTTCAACTTCATTCTTTTGTATATGGATATATAGTTTACCCAGCACCATTGTTGAAAAAACTGTCTTTTTATATGGGCTTGGCACCTTTATTAAAAATTATTTGACCATATATGTGAAGGTTTGTTTTTGGACTCTATTTTATTCTGTTCGTCTATATATCTGTCTTTTTATGCTATTATCACACTATTTTGATTACTGTAGGTTTGAAGTAAGTTTGAAATCAGGAAGCATGAGTACTTCAACTTTGTTCTTTTTTTTTTTTTAATTTTGAAAGGAGAGAGAGAGAAAGAGCAAGCAGTGGAGAAGCAGAGGGAGAGGGAGGGAGAGAATCTTAAGCAGGCTCCACGGCCAGCTTGAAGCCTTATGCAAGGCATGTAAGGCTCGATCTCACAACTGTGAGATCAAGACCTGAGCTGAAATCAAGAATCCAACACTCAACTGGCTGAGCCATCTAGGGGCCAACTTTGTTCTTTTTTAAGATTGTTTTGGCTATTCAAGGTCTTTTCAGATTCCAAATGAATTTTGGTATGGATTTTTCTATTTCTGCAAAAAAAAAAAAGTCATTGAGATTTTGATAAAGATTACATTGAATCTGTAGGTCACTTTGGGTAATATTGACAGTTTAATAACATTAAGTCTTCCAGTTCATGGACATGGGACATCTTTGCATTTATTTATGTCTTGCCTCATTTCTTTCAGCAATGGTTTCTCTTGGATAACTTTCTTTTTTGAATGCTTGTTATTTTAAAGCAATTACCTTAATAATGATTTTTTTCTTATTGACTCAGTTCTTAGTGCATTGCCATCATATTACACTGTTGGCTTTGTATATCGACCCATCTATTATTATCCATACGCTTATTTTATTTATAAGCAGATAGAGAAATGCTCATCAATTGGTCCTCTGGACCAAAAGCTTATTAGAACAGTTAAATGTCATTTAATAATGCAGAATAGCTAGAAAATAGTGTCAGTAGACAAACCTATTATTATAATTCAGCTTTTGAATTACATCTCGCTAAACTCAGCATTACCTTCTACAGAATTCACAAGTCCAACAAAAAGTAAAAAACTTTACGTTGTTTATGGTTCTCATTTCCTTGCTTAATGGACCTGCTATTTCAGACATTGTTTTCCTTTGCTTTTAAATCAGTTTAAATGTATCAAAAAACCCATAATGAGACAAGTCTTGATACAAGTAAAGCATGAGGATCTATGGGTAGCAGTATATATTATTTTCTTTTCAAGATGTAAAGAGGTGTTGTAGATATTATCTCAGAGTTTTCTTTCCTGTCTGTTCCGCCTTCGGGGAATAAATCTCTATATGCTGTTAAACCAGCCTTCATTGCTCCAGAGATCTTTTGCAAAAGAAGACCTTAACCATCCAGAGATTATGGTGCACTTTATTTTAGCAGAAAATAATGTATCTAAAAGATAATGAATCCATCTTTTACTTCTTTAGATTCTCCAGAGAAATTAACCCTAAACTTTGCATAAACATGTTTACCTTTTATTATTCATGGATTTATTAATTAATTCTCACATATCCATTAGGATTTCTCGGGCTAATTGCACTGCTGTGCACTGGAGACTGTGAGCTCCCCAGTGATGCCTGCCTCCTGTTGCTCATGCCCTGGTGTAATCCCTTCCCACATTGCACCAAATTGCCCTGTGTGACTAACAGAACACCACAGAAATCGTGGCATGTCACTTCTGAGATTAGATAGTAAAAACTCTAGCTTCTGTCTTGGGCTTTATAATCTCTTGGATCGCCCTGTCTGGGAAAGCATGTCGTTCGCAGCTCTGTGGAGTGGCCCATGTGGTGAGAGACCTTAGTGTCCACCAACGGTCCTGGGAGTGACCTGCCAAGTGGCTCCTCAAACGCAGTCAAGTTGCAAAGGACTGCAGCCCCCACCGACACCTGGGTCATAGCCTCATGAGGGGCCATATACCAGAAGCACGTAGTAAAGCTGCTCTATCTAGAATGCGTGACTTGTACAAACTGTGACTTGTACAAACTGTGAGGTAAATAAATGTTTGTTCTTTTACCTTGTTACATGTGGGATAGTGTTTCACACAGCAATAAATAAAGCAACACAGAGGCACAAAGATGAGCAAGATACCATCTCTGCCTTCAAGAAGCTTCTACTTCAGCAAAACTAGTGATGTGCTGATTTACTGACAAATTAAAGGTAGGTGCAGCGACAGCACATAGAAGCAGCACCTCGTGGTCTTGGAGGCCAGGAGCTGAAGAGCTAATGCCTAATCTGAGGCTGTAAGGATGAGGATGACGAGGAAGCCAGAGGGAAGGAGAGGCACAGTGTTCCACACAGAAGGAACAGGATGAGGGAAGGGCCAGCAGAGAGAAGTAAGTATAGTAGTTCCCGGGGAAAGGGTTCGCTTGGGCAATGGGGAGTGACGACAAATGAGGATGGAGAGGTGAGGAGGTAACTGTTGAGGGCGAGTGTGGAAGCCTCAGGAGGGAGTTTGATTTGTGTCCCAAAGTTCTAGAATAGCCTCTGAAGATTTTTAGGCAGGAACTTGGCTACGGCTGAGAGTACTAGGCAGAGTAAGTCCAGAGGCCCAGAGGTACTGGCACGGCAACAGGAAACCATGGCGGGAGCTTAAAGGAGGGTAGTGCAGAGGGACAAAGAAGGTTGGATGCGAGGCCTGTCAAGAGGTTACAATTGGCAGAATTTGAAACAAACATATACAACTGGGCATATTTGTCTTTCACTTTCCGTACTGAGAGCCCAGGAAACCTGACCTGTACGGGCTCCTTCTCTAGAACAGCTGTGTCAGTGATAGACACCCAGTTGCCCACGATGGAACCTGGAAATCACTGGAAACAGCTTCCTTTTCCTTGCAACTGTATCCACTTATTAACCAGATCTTATTTGTTTCTAATGCCTGAAATATTCCTTTTTACTTTGTCCCTTCCCTTCTTCCCCACTAAGTAGTGTTAAATAAACCCTAATACCCCTCCCTCAGTTATTATGATGACTTCCTAACAGTTCTGCCCCCAGCTATACCTTGTTTCATTCTCTGTGCTCTTGCTAAAACCATTAAAACACACACGTGCCTGCGTGCACAATCACACACACACATGCGTGTGTACACATGCATGGGTACCTGCCAATGTGAGCACTCTCCTAGTTGCTCAGACGTGTTTCACTGGTTCCCTATATCACCGAGGTCACAGTCCAGACTCTGGTTGGACACAAATCCCCTTGTTCACTCCTCTAGCCTCCTCTTATTCCACTCTTTCTCCTCCTTCCAAAGCCCTGTGCCCAGCCCTGTAAACTACAGGGATCCTGGGGTCCTGTACGCCCCTTCCAACCTGCTCTCACCTCCAACTGGATCCCCCTGTCTCCCTTCCCCAACTAACTCCTACATGTCTATGAAGACTCAACTTATGTGTCACCTCTTCTTGGATTCCTAAGCTGGCATCTCTGATTCCCATCTAGGCTGGCTCTCATCCCACTATATAATAACTTGTGGTTCACGTGGCAGTGTCCCCTATTGGTTGGTGGAACTCCTTAAAGGTAGGAACCACCCCTCATGTGCCAGCTACCATCAGCACAGCATCTGGCATACAACAGACAGTAGGTGTCTATGAAATGGCTGAGTGGCTAGAAGGAACATCACATTCAAACATTCCACTTTCTTTTACTGAAGGATACAATCCAAAGAAGAAAGTACTAAGCATGTGAATGAAGTCTTGGGGCTCCTGAGTGGCTCAGTTGTTTGGGCATCCAACTTCGGCTCCGGTCATGATCTCACAGTTCGTGGGCTTGGGCCCCCCCCATCAGGCTCTGTGCTATCAGCTCAGAGCCTGAAGCCTGCTTCAGATTCTGTGTCTCCCTCTTTCTGTGCCTCTCCCCTGCTAATGCTCTGTCTCTGTCTCTCAAAAATAAATAAACGTTAAAAAAATTGAAGTCTCTGTTCTTCTTTAAGAGTTGGGAAAGCTTGACTAATTCTTTCTTGGCAGCTGTAGGAACGAGTTTGATTTTTATCCTGAATGAACTGGAAAGTGAATTCATGAACCTTAGGGACAAATATCTCCCAACTCAACTTTCAACAACTAATTTATAGTTCCAGCGCTGATAGGTTATTGTGTATCTTTGTCTTTGTGAAAGACCAAGTAAGCAGTGCTTTATGCAAGTACTTCTAGAATGACCAAAAAATAATAATAATAATAAAATAAAAAATCCTTTTTTTTTTTCATGTGTAACTCTATTTCAGGTATGACTAACCATTGTCTTTCCTGAGCATTCTTTGAAGTCAGGGGGAACTCCCCAGCTGGATGACCCGGACTCTAACTGATCATGATATGCATTTGAAGGGAACAATTAAAGAGTTATTTCCATGCTGGTTCTAATAGCAAACCTTTTTACTTGTATGCCCTTCAACCTGTCTGCATCCTAGCTGAAACTTCAATGGAGCCTTCTGTTAGGGCTGTTAAAAAGACTTTGAAAAAGGAACATGTGAAATCATAAATGCTTCAGAAATAAGAAAATGTTTTTTGGTCCATTACATTCTTAACCCCTTGTTTCTGCTTAACAGGCTTTGTTAAAGGTCAATAAGAATGTTTTTTAACAGCTTATGCTTTAGACTTCCAGGAAGGCATAGTGTTCTTATTCTAAATATCCATTGTCAATAAGTAACCAGTTTGGTGCATTCGGAGTTTATATTGTGAGTACAAACAAAAACTCAGCATCACAAGGAATTAAGCATAAACCAGACTGAACCCTCCATTCTATAGCTTCAAGCTAGAGAGAATGTACATGAACATATGTAATTTGGAGTCACTTTCCCAATTAGACTAATGAATAACGGAACATCTGCATAATGCTTTGAAGTTTCAAGGAAAATTTCCATGCCCTTTAAAAATTTTTCATCATAATGACTCAGTGATCTAGGTAATAATATCATTTCATTCTGCATATAAGGAGCCTGAAGCCTGAGAAGGTTACTTGGCAAGCGATCCTGCTAACCTATGAATGGACTGCCATGTCTAACTAAGTCCACTGTTATTCCTTGTACTTGGGATGGCATCGTGGTTCTGTGTTTGGTTTTGCTTATTAGTATCTTTATACAGGTTTTTCCTTGCACAGTTTACAGGATGGCTTTTCAAAATACGTTAAACTAATACTGAAAAATATTTTCAGGTTTCCCATTACACTGGCCTAGAAATACATCATTTTACCATCAACCTTTCCCGTAAGAAATAATTTTTTTTTATTGCATAGAAAAGCTAGAGTTACTTGTCTCCAAAGGATATTTCCTTCAAGTACTCATTGGCATTTTTGAACTTGTGGTTCATTTCACCTTTTTATGACTCCAGAAATTAAATGATTCTTGGCCGTACATCAAAAGATTATCATGTAGTTATTATTTATTTTTATAGCTCAGGTGAATCTGATACTAGCTTATTATAGTGCATGTCCCATTGGCCAAATGAATGCAATCTGGAAATATGACATGCATTTTTAATAATAAAAAGGCAATAATTCTGCATTCTGCAGAGGTGTACCAGGAGCTACTTAAGTAAGGTTTAATGTCAAATAAGAAATACTGCGATGCCCTTACTGAAATCTTGTGACAGTCACATTTATCTGGTCTTTTCCTGAAGTCAGATGTAAACAACCACTTTGGAGGAGGATTTACTGAGCATCAACTTGATGTATCATTTTTCTTAACATGTGTACATGTTATCATACAGTAAAAATAAGCAGTGAAACTTACCTCCTGTTTTTAGAGTGATAGGTACTCTATCAGTTAGGTACTCTATTCACATAGGTACTCTGAAATATTGATAGAGACACAAACGTATACCATTAAGTGCTTTACCTATGGCTTTGGGCCGAAGTATCATTATCTGAAAGTATTATGAAAGAGTAACTAAAAGCCATAGAAAACTTCTAAATCCCATTTTAGAGAATAATTACGGTTATCCATCTCCAAACTGCTGGCAAGTAATGGCGTTGCCTCATTGGATTTTTTTAATCCTTTTTTATGGCTCTGGCCTTTCTTCAGGAGTAAAGTCTATAAGCCATTAAGTGGATTTCAGGGGCCAGGAGAACTAGAGACCTGGAATACTCCAGTCTTGTGACTCCAAGAATCAGCATCAAAAAAGAACACCGGCGTACAATATGGAGAACCATCCTAAATATTTGGAGTTTATAAGTGCAGGGACCTGTGAAGTTTATTAGCCAGTATCGGTAATCTCCCAGAAGATGTGTTGTGTAGTGTTTGCAATAGACATATAAGTTCTACTCTGTGCCACCCCCTGTAGGAGCTGGTGTTGGCCACCCTGCAATGCAGTAGCAAAGTATCACAAACCAGTTGTCTTAAAATAACAGAAATGTATTCTCTCATAGTTCTGGAAGCTAGACGTCCCAAATCAAGATGTGGGCGGGGCTTACTCACTCTGAAGGCTCTAGGGGAGGATTCGTTCTTTGCTTCCGGTGGCTCCCAGCAGCCCCTTCGTGCTCCTTGACTTATAGATCCATCATTCCAATTTCTGCCGCCAGCTTAATGTGGCCTTCTCCCCTATATCTTTGGCTCCCAATTTCTGTCTTCTTCTTAAAGGGGGCACACCCTAATCTAGTGTGGTTTATCCAGAATTGGATTGCATCTGCAAAGACTTTGTTTCCAGATAAGGTCAGATTCACAAGTTCTGGGAGTTTGGACTTCTACATATCATTCTGGGAGACTTAATTCAGCCCATAACAGAGACCATAGTTTTCCCAACTCAATGATTTAGGAGATTAGATATATTGAAAATGTGTGGTTTTTTTTTTAGTACCAGCACGAAATGTGTGTTTATTATCTATTGCTGTATAACAAATTACCCCAAAACCTTAAAACTACAACCATTTTATTATATCTCAAGATTTTGTGGGTCAAAACTTGGACAAGATTAGGCTGGGCAATTCTTCTCCATGTGACATCAGTATTGATATCCAGCTAGTGACTCTGACAGAGGGTCAAAGGCTTTTATTCGCAGCAAGGAGGCTGTCGGGACCTTTCCACATGTTCTCTGAAAAGGTTTATATGGCAGTTCAAGGCTCCAAGAGTAAATAACCCAAGAGACAGGAACTACAACCTTTTGGTCTTTTAAGGACCAGGTCCAAAACTTGGGTCAGAAAAGCTTCTGCCATATTCTTTTGGTCAGTATAATCTCAGAGCACCCCCAAGTTTAAGGGGGAGAGGGATGACCCTCTACAGAAGGACTGTTGTCTACCTTCTGGCCACAGATTACTTATATGCCTCCCACATTAAAAAAAAATCCAGCTCATTTCAACATTGCCTTGAATTTAAAAAGCTGATGATTAAATCAAAGCCATGTGTGGACAGAGCTCTTTGAGTATGGTTCCTCTGAAGACATGTGAACTATTGGGAGAATTTATCTGTCTTCCTTCCAATATATAATGGCCAGGTAGGGATAGGATAACCCTGCGTTC
Source organism: Acinonyx jubatus (assembly GCF_027475565.1). Classification (NCBI taxonomy): domain Eukaryota; kingdom Metazoa; phylum Chordata; class Mammalia; order Carnivora; family Felidae; genus Acinonyx; species Acinonyx jubatus. The sequence goes on along the minus strand of NC_069394.1, from coordinate 69,089,225 downwards.
TCCTGTTCAAAACAGAGAAAATGGGAGGCACATAGCAGATACTGTTCTACACTAGTTTGGAAATCCAACCAGGTCAAGGTCACTGGTTCCTTGATTAGGGTCTAGTGTTCCCTAGAAGTGATTGCAGTGGCTCTTGTTTCCGTCTTTGAGTCAACGCTCTTTTTTCCATAAAAAATTTATGGAGCTTCTGTCTATCAGATAATCTGGTTCACCAAACAAAAACTACACATGCATTGTTTCTAATGTAATCCTTGAAATGTAGGGTATTCTGGGAAAATTATACAAAGAAGCTGTTTTGTCTAGTTGAAAGGGTTTACAAGCATATCTTAAGATTCCCAGTGGCCCTCTCTCTGGCAGAGAGGGTCTAAGATGTACAACCCTTAAAATTCTCCGAAGCCCTTGAGATTATTTACCCTGTAGCCAGTTTTTTAGGTAGTAGCCTGGATTTAGCCTTTATCTTGCGGCCCTTTCAGACTTTGCAAGTCTATTGCTGGGGTAGACTGGGATGAGAAACAGTTTCCTTTTGCACACCCAGCCTGCCCGGGCTCTTTTATATTTCCTCTAAATCTGCTCACAAACTCCATTGTCCCTCCTTTAGTTCATCTCTCTTCTCGTATTTCACCTTTGGCAGTTAGAAGCCAGTTGGCACGTCCTCCGTTCTGCCTGTTAATCTTGTCTGCCAAGTCCACAAATTCATTAGGTTCCTTTTCCATTTTCCCCATTATCACATGCAACACTCATGCCAAATTTTCGGCCAATACAGCAAAAGTATCCCATATTCTACTGCTTCCAGCGGCGTATTTTCAGTATCCCTCAAGGCCTCAACAATAGAATTTTCAAGGCTCTTGCAGCTTTTACTAACGGTTTCTTGAAAGTTCTTCTTTCCATTAACAGGCTCTGCAAGGCCCTTTCAGCTTCTGTTCACTGCCTGATTCCAAAGCCATTGACACATACCACAAGGTTAATGTAACACCACACTTCCAGGTAACGAATTATGTTCCAGTTTTCTACTGTTACATAAAAAATCTCCCTTAAAACAAGCAGCTTAAGATAATAACCGTTTTATTAGACTTTATGATTTTTGTAGATTAGAAGTATGAGCAGAGCTTGGCTAAGAGATTATTCTGCTCTAGCTGGCATCATTTGCAGTCATTTGGAGGGGGCTAGAACTGAGGTCATCGAACTCTTTGTGAAGGGCCAGATAGTAAACAGTTCAGGCTTTGTGGGGCATACTGTCTATGACAGCTAGTCAGCCCTAAGGTTGTAATGTGCAAGTAGCTACAGCCAATCTGTAAGTCAATAACTGTGGTTCTAATAAAGTTTTATTTGCAAATTTAAGTGGCTTCCCTCTGGGCGACAGCTTGCCAGTGCTTAATTTATAAGACCCAAGAAGACTCCACACGTGTACCTTTTACTTCATGAAGACAGAAGGATGGGCTCAGTAGGCCTTCCTTCCCTCTCTAGGTAGACACAGGACCTCTCTCATGGTTTTTCTAGGATGGCAGTCCAAATTCTCTCATGGAAGCTCAGGCTCCAAAAGTGAGCACTCCAAGAGAGAGGAAACTGCCAGCCTTGTAAAGTTTAAGCCCAGAAATGTGTACCACATCATCGTTTCTGCCATTTTTGTTGGTCAGTGCAATCATAGACTACCCCTCCTAGATGGAAAAGGAAAAGACAGGACTCTTAATGGACACTCTTAATGGAAAGAGTGTCAGATAACTTGTGGCCATATTTAATCCAACATAATTCAATTCACTGGCCTTAATTCAATTCACTGATAGGTGACATCTTCTTACCTCAAAAAGTTTACATTATAGTTGGACACAGATATGAAAACCTTTATCTAAAACACAAGGGAGAATGAAATGTATTAAGGACCGGACCAAAGTCTGTGAATACTGTGAAGAGGAAAACGTTTTCCTTGGGACTCTCAGAGTCCCTGGCTGGGTCTGAAAATTAAACTGCCAAAGGAAGGTAACGAGAGAAATGCATACAGATTTATTTAATGTAAGTTTTCATGACACACACAGGAGCCTTCATAAGGAATGAAGACCTAAAGAAACAGACCTGAGTGTTTTTAGTCTATATTTAATGAAGAGTGGACAGTCATGTAGAAATGAGGTTAGTGTAGTAAACGGGGGGAAATTCAGCAAGGCTTCTTTGTTAGCATAAGGACTTATATTTTTTTCTGAAATAGAGAAGGACACCTCTGATATAAGAGTTTTAGGACCTGATTCAGGGAAGAAGGTCACAATGAGCTTCTGCTTCCGCTGGTTTTGAAAACTCCTTTAGCTTAATATGCTAAGATGCCATATTTTGGGGTAGAGTGCCCCAAACCCCATTAGTACCCTTAGAGGAATATAATAAATATGGATATATGCATGTGTTTTACAAGTAGTTACTAGCCCTTATTTGATCTCTCTTACTTTCTAGTACAGTGGTTTTCAACTTGTTTTTAACTAGAACCTATGATTTACATTGTGACCTAGAATAAAAACTTGCATAACACACACATACACACACACACACACACACACACACACACACACACACACATACACACTCAAACCCAAAACAAGTTTCTTCAAATAACAGTTATACTACTTCTGTGCAGTGTACTTTGATATTTTCCATTCTTTTCTGTTTTTTTTCTGTTGTATTATTTAACATTTAGAAATTCTGGACATTGTCCCCTGAATTGATCTCACAACTGCAACCTGATATCATAATCTGTAGTTTGAAAAACAACTGTCTAGAAGAGGCAGTGGACAAAGAGTCTTATGGGTCACAGTTGCCCAAGAATTTATTGTTAAAATTTATTCTTTACAGGAAGATCTGGGAATTGATTTAATAGGGCAATATGAAAGAACTTTTCACACCAATTCTTTGCCCAGTGGCTTCTCTGACAAAGCATATGCTCAGTATGTTTTGATATATGTTATTTGATTCTCTGCCAGTGATGTGTTTGCTAATTCTGAGCTTCTCTGATAAGACATTAGTTTGAAGCAGCCATAAAACCTTGTTAACTTTGGCAGTTTGTGAAAATAGCATTATGTCCTTGTAGAAGTCATCACATTTTATGATGAGAAAAGTTTGGAATTTTGTAGTTTGTGTAGAAACTATATATTCATGCTGAGGATTTGAAATAGGAAAACAGGGAAAAAATGATGAATTGAATTTGATTATAGTATTAATATGACAGTTATACAATGTAACCATTCTTTAGTTATGCACTAAATAAGAGTTTACTTAGTGCTTGAAATGCAACAGTAAACAGGACCTCACCACTCTGCCATCATGGAACTTCCATTCTACAGGACAGAGAGAAGGAAACAAGTCAACAGACAAAACAATTGTGATTTGGGATGAATTAGATGAAAGGAACAAACATGAGCAGAAATTGAAAAGGTTGGGATCAGCTCTTGATAAAGAGTGGTCAGGGAGGGCTGCTCTGAGCAGGTGACAATTAAGAAGGGACCCAAGCATAAGAAGGAGCTCTCTGTGATTCGACCTCTGGAAAGAGCATTCCAGAGAGTAGGTAGAGGTTCCAGGGTCAGGATGTGGTTGCTGTGCATGGAAACTGAAACTCCAAGTGAGTGAAGCCTAGTGAGTCAGGCTAGTCAGTTGAAGGAGACGAGAGTGAGAAGCGAGTGGCCAGGAACCCATCAAGCAGGACCTCACAGGCCACAGTTAGGACTATGGATATTTTTTTTTCCTTTAGCCCAAGAGGAAGCTATTCAGGAGAGTTTCTGCAGGACAAGGCAAGTTCCAATTTATGTTTTAAGAAACTCAGTTTGATAGCTGTGTGGAGATTAAACCAGAGAAGAGCAAAATTGGAAGTGAGAACACTAACCTTATTCCTCTTGAACTGTAGGGGGGGGCGGAAATAATTTTTCCTCTATCCTTCTTGGTTCTTGGCTGAAACATCTCTGTAGTAAAAGATGGATTAACAGGAGAAAAGCAAACAAAAGCTTAAAACCAGTATACTAGCCTGTGTACTGGGGACAAACCTATGAAAACTGAGTAACTCTTCAAAATGGCCCAAACCACCAGTTTAAATAACTTCTCCAGCTAAAGACAAAACAAGACATTAAGGGTAGGAAGTCAGTTATGGGAGGTTACCAGAAAAAGCACTGTGAACAAGGATAAGGTTATTATACAGATTTAAGTCCTTGCCTTCTCCATTGATAAAAGTGTATAGAAATTTAGAATCATTCTTCTCTTCCTCGTGTAGAAAAGGAGACACCATTACAAATGGAGATTTCCCTTGTAAATATAAATGTCCCTTGCGAAAGGATAACTTGAGCTCCATTTTCAGTGTTTTTCCTGAAGTGTCTGTTTAAAAAAAAAACAGCTCAAAAGAATCAATGTGTCAAAGAGGCATATTTTTGGGGTGGCATATTCTGCTCCCTTTCACTAGCCATTAAAGTAGTGACATTTTTATTTATCTAGAAATTGCCACATGTACTTTGGTGCTATTAGATTACTCTTTGTGAACTTCTGTTGTCTACAGCAAGATTTCTGTGTTGCTCATTTTAGAATTCACAGGACATAAAGACAGCTCACTTGTTAGCCATTAATCAATCTGAGATCTTTAAAGACAAGGTAAAAAAAAAGTGAGAATGGGAACTTCAAAATATTTGTATTCACTTATAAATTCAACAAGCATCGTTTTTCAGTATAGTATACCCTGTTTTTGACTTTAAAGCACATAATTTTGTTCCAGGTATATTTATAATGTTACTTTTATGACAAAAAGAAGAGAATGGGAATCCTTACGTTTCAGGTATCTGGGCTAGAATGGCATGATAACAACAATAGAAAGTCTAAGTGAAATTAATTCTAGAAATTACCAAACTTGTAAGTTAGAAGGAAGGTTAGAGTTCATCTAATCAAAATCCCTATTTTACTAAGAGGTGGGGAGAGGTCACAAAGCTACTTGGTGACTCCTTCAATCAAGGTAGAGTTTCAAAAGCAATTGACTTAAAGTACTTGGATTAACTCTCCGAAGAAATTACCTTCACTCAAGTATAATTCAATAAAATACCTTTAACCTTTCTCCAGAGTTTTTACATTTTCAAAAGAAGAGTCTAACTTGTTACTGTTTTATATAATGATCCAAAAGAAAAAATTCTTTCTAAAATGTAGGTAGAGCCAGGAAACCAAGCAAAAAGCAGAAATTACTTTTTTTTTTTTTTTTTTTTTGTCTATAATGAGACTTTTGAAGTTCATCGTGTTTCCCTTTTTCACTTTGTGTCCAGGATCCTCAGAGTTAGATGAACCAGGTTATGGAAATTTTCTCCCCTTTTACTCTATTGTTTCTGATTTCCTGTTCAACTCTCTTATGTTCTTTTGTATGCAAGTTTCTATTCCAAGTCACTCCACAAATGCCTTTTGAAAACTATTGAGCAATAAATTATTCAGATAAAAATGCTTAAGGACAAAGTCAAGACTACAGTTCAGGTCTTACAACTCTGAATCCAAATTTTAATCCATTATATCATTATTGGGAAACATTCATATCTCTATTTTTTCCCAGTAGAGAAAAATAGCTACTTTCAGTATTTGTGTAAAAGGAGAGTATGAAGCAAAAGAGATGTCTGTCTACCTCCTTCTATAGCTTTGGCCCAAATTTCAAAACTTAATAATCACACCTCTTAACTCTCAAGCAAAAATAAAAACTGTGTTATTTTATTTGTTTAGAAATTTGGAAGTACTGTGTCGGCACTCAGACTGTTGAGTTTTATGTAAATGCCTGGATATCTGCAATCAAATTTGGGACAGATTTGTGTTTTCTTTTGCATCCAGCCTATATCCACAAAGACCAATGCAGTAGAAACCTTTTAAATCAAGTTTTTCCTCTGTAACAAAAGTGTCCGGGTTCTTGCTCTCTGAATCCATTAATGCATTTGAATATCACCCAGCCCCAAACAGCTGGGCACCAGGCAGACGCCTGAGACTTGTGCACAAAGGCACACTCAGAGCTCTTGATGTCTCTCATCTGGTGATGCCAAATTACAAGGCTGCTCTTTCACTGGTGTGCTGAATGAAGAAGGGTTATCACTGCAACGACAGCCACGGCCAGTATGGCCCAGCTGCCTGCGCTCTTTGTAATGTTCTCTGAAAAGAATATATTAATAATGTCAGAAGTTGGGTTAAGCCATCAGTCACAGAAAGAGCGGCCCTTAAGAGGTTAAGATTTGCTTTCTTAAATTCCAATGGGAGTCATGGTATATGTTAGAAAAATGGAGCAAGGCATGCTTTAATATAACCGCCAATATTCCAATAATAGCTGTTTGGAGGAGAAACTGAGAATATTATTATAGGAAGCACATCTGATAAGAAGAACTGAGAGTGGAAAATAGGAGCATAGGATGCTATTTCTAGCTAGGATATATCATACTGCCTTTATTATCATTATTGCAGTGTACAAATAACTTTCGTTGTTATTATTAATCCTTTAGAAAAGTCACTTTGCAGCCTGCAGAAGGGTAGAGAGTCCATAGTCCACCTTGAATGCATTGCATTCAAATCCTGGTTTTGTGACCTAACACCTGGACCTCCCTGGGCAACACTTCACTTTGCCTCCCCTCTTCATTTGCAAAATGGGGATAATAATAGTGCCTACTGTATAGGGTTGTCGTCAGGATTAATGGAACTAATATTTGTAAGTTGCCTCAAACACTGCCTGACATAAAGCCAGCATTATTTGAATAGTTATTATTTTCATATAAATTATCTGATTTACTCAGATGAAAAATTAGTTTCCTGATAGAACATGATTCTCTCACTTATATATATAAGACCTCTTTACTTTTTGTCCTGGGGCTCAAGTCCTTCCAGTTCCATTTTCTGCCTTGGCGGCTAAGGCAGGCCTGAGGACCACCCAGGAATAGACAATAACAGTGATGGGTGGTCTTAAGTCCAACACTTGGGTCCCAGCACCTCCAAGAGCAGCTTTCGCTTTTCTCCTTGACCCAAACCTCTTCCCCGAGGCTCAGAGGGCGAGAGTCTCTCTTTTCCCTTCCATACCATGTAACCCGGAGTTTCTTACCTTATTTGTCCAAGGACTACTTTGGCAATCTTTTGAAGCCAGTGAATTGCTTCTCAGAATACTATTTTTAAAAGTATAAAATAAAACACAATGGATGACAAAGGAAGTCAAAGAGACTGAAATACAATGATCAAAGTGTTTTCAAAATGTGGCAGGAATATATGTGCTTCTTTATTAAACATTGAACATTAGACATCAAGCTTTATCAGAGAGCCTAACAACTTCCATAATTCCAAAGTGGCGAGGAGCATGAACAATGTTTGAAATATCTGCAATAAGTCCAATGTGAAATAAAATTAAAATATTGTCATTTTTATTGGTAACAAAGTCACAGGTATTGTTAATACTACTATAGTTTGTTGCCTACATTTAGTAATTGGAGATAATGATAAGTCTCAGTTAGATATTAGTAAAAATAAAAATATATTATTTTCCCATCTAAGTTGACAGACTCCCAGAATTTGATCCAACATGCTTTAGTGGACACCAAGTTAAGGATCCCTGTTCTAATCCCGGATTGAACCAATACTCATTCCCTTCTGGTCTTGGAGACAGAAGGAAAGCAGAGCATTCTAAGTCAGTATCCTTGACCCAAACTGCTCTATACCTATATCAACACAGGGTCCTTGAGCCTAATCATGGCGGTAACCTACCCCCACTTATCTACCCTAGGCTATACCCTTGGCTTCCTACCTGCCATTGGTTAGTTACTTAGTTATTAGTTTCTTTCTTTCTTATGATATAATTGACATATAACTTTGTGTAAGTTTAAGGTATACAATGTGTTGATTTGATACTTATATATTGCAGTATCATTACCACCATATAGCATTACCTAACATATCCATCAGACCAAATAATTTCCATTTCTTTTTTGTGGGGATAACATTTAAGATCTAGTCTCTTAGGAACTTTCAGTCCTATAATACAGTCTAGTGAACTGTGATCATACTGCTGTGCATTAGATCCCCAGAAATTATTTATCTTCCTGCAAGTTTGTGCCCTTTGACCAATTTCTCCTCAGTCCCCCCACCCCTGCCACCAGGCTCATGGTAACCACTATTCTACTCTCTGTTTTTGAGATTTCAGGTTTTTTTTTTTTTACTTCCACATATAAATGATATCATATAGTGTTTCTCTTTCTTTGTCTGACTTATCTGACTTAGCATAATGCCCTCAAAGTCCATCAGTGTTGTTGCAAATGATGGTATTTTCTTTTTTCTCATGGTTGAATAATACTCCTATGTGTGTTGTGTGTGTGTGTGTGTGTGTGTGTGTGTGTGTGTGTGTGTGACGTCTTCTTAATTTATTCATCTGTTGTCATCAACATATCTTCTCGATGACTCCTTTATCATTATATAATGACCTTCTTTTTTGTGTTACAAATTTTGGCTTAAAGTTTATTTTGTCTGATATGGGAATAGCTACCCCTTCTTTCTTTTGGTTTCCAGTTGCATGGCATATCTTTTTTTCATCCCATCACTTTGAGCCTAGATGTTTCCCAAAGCTGACGTTAGTCTCTTTTAGGCAACTTATAGTTGTGTCTTGTTTTTGTTTTTGTTGTTTGCTTCTTTTTAAATCCTTCCAGCCACTTTGTGACTTTTGATTGGGTAATTCATTCCATTTACATTTAGAGTAATTCTTGATATGTAAGGACATACTAATGCCATTTTCTTAATTGCTTTCTGGTTGTTGCATAGTTTTATTGTTACTTTTTCCCTCTCTTACTGTATACCTATGTGAATTGATGATTTTCCATGCATTTCATTTTTAAAAACTTTTTTCAATGTTTATATATTTTGAGGGAGAGGGAGACACAGAATCTGCAGCAGGCTCCAGGCTCTCAGCTGTCAGCACAGAGCCCAGCGTGGGGCTTGAACCCACAAACTGTGAGATCATGACCTGAGTTGAAATTCAATGCTTAACTGACTGGGCCACCCAGGCACCCCGTGGGTTCCTCTTATTTTAATCTTTTCACAAAACTTCTATTACTATTCTGTTGTCCAATTGAACATTCCCCGGTTTAGCATAAGTTTAAAAATCTATACTTAGTGTGCTTTTTATTAATGCAAAATTGCTGTGGTATAGAGACCACAGTGTTGATTTTTCATAGATGAAATGTGAGTCATTATGGTCAATGTATAATTAGTACCCAAGAGTTGCTTATTATTTTGAAGTTAATGCTACTAACATTAGGGAATTCTATCAACAAATTTAAGATAAGAAAAAAAAAACTTAAAAAGTCCTTTCATTTTGACATGAAAATATGGATAGATTATTGAGATTCAGAAATACATTTGACAACCAGGCTGGTGGGTAGAGAGTGTTGTAATAGCTTCTGGGGCATCATAGTCCTTGAGCTGGATCTTGATGAACTTCTGTGAAAACCAAATAAATCACTTTTTGAAGGTGAGTTTATAGGAACAGTAAATATCAAGTATTCCAATCTTTGTGACCCCCGTTTAGAAGAATTGATGTAAATGGCAAATATATTGTACATAAGCACATTATGTACTTATGTTCACATACATGTATTATACATAAATGCATAAGTGTGCACTATGTTGCTAGCTTATCTGTATTATGAATTACTGCCATCACAACAGTATTCAGGTTTGTGGTATTTCAAAGTTCTATACACTAGGAGGAAGGACCATCAAAAGGCATTGTAAAATGAGAACATTAGATTGCCCTCTGCTTTGAATTTTTTTCAGATAGAAGTTTAATATTTATACATAGGCTTTTAGTAGAGATGGGTACATTATGTTTTCTCTACTCTATATTTTGCTTTTCTTTATGAGTTGGCAGTGGGAAGGAGGGAACTGCATGATCTAATAGGTACTTTATAGTTTTTAATTGCTGTATTTTTCATTCTGCAACTCAGTTGCCTATGTGTGTTGACTGAAGTCTGTTTTCCAGCATGCTAAATAGGCAGTAAGCAGCTATTAGAACTAAGAACTTTGGAGTTGTGTGGTGTACAATATGAGGTAATAAAATATGGAATTTCAACTATTTCTAAACCTTATTTAACTTAGTGAACCTTATTAAATTAGTGAGATTTTTTTGCATTAAAATGATATTTGAAATAAATACGTGTACATTTCAAAGGCTTTAAAATTATCTACATACAGAATAAGTGAGTGAATCTTGTGTGAAGGGGACGGTTAGTCCTCCAATTTTGCTTTAGAAGGTAAAGGAATGCTAAGACTTGGCTATTTGCTCGATCTGCCAGAGGTCTCTTCTTCAATGACATGGGAGCTGGGCTCCACATGCAGCCAGAAAGGTGGATCTGAGTCATGTTCTGCTACATTAGCCATCCACTCGGGAGTCACCAAGGCCACTATGGACCACAAGACTTAGCCCGAGCTCTCCACGATTCAGAGAAACCACAGGGTACAATAGTTCCATGACTATCACACAATGGTTCAAATCATGATTTGAAATGGGCACCGTACCTGCTCAGCCGCTTTGTTCTTGGAGCAAATGAATGCCTAAAGATCCCAGTGTGTCTGTCATTTGTTATGATCAGACTGAAAATTCTAGTCATGAATGATTAGGGCACTGGGGACTTTTGGAGAAGTACAATGGCGCAGTTTCTCATGATTGCCCACAGTTTTTATGGGAGCCACTTGTGTCTCTGGCTCCAAAGAATAGCCAACACAACCTTAGCTTCCTCTATGGGCATGCAGTGCTGAGATTAAAAGAACTCGTCACTCAGAGCCAGGGCAAACCTCCCCTGTGTACAGATATAGTTACAAGTGATGCTTTCCATTAAAACCTGCACGTTGGTTCTGTAGGGTAGAGTAGTAATTGAAGGTTTTAATGTGAAGACGTCTTCTCTAAGTTTAGTTCACTAAAAGCAGAGTGCTTGGATTGTCTATGTCCTATATAGCTTAAAATTACATTTCTGTCAAGGAAAATAGGATCTTTTGTTGAATTAATTTTATCCAAAGAGGAAAATATATTGGTGCTAGAGATCTGTGGGAACCTCAGGAGCCCATGATGCTATTAACTTAAAAGTCACAGTGGAGAGAAAAGGAAATGTTGGGCATCTCCAGATAGGAATCCTGCCTTTTCCAAAGAAGATATTAGAAAAGTTTAGAAAAAAGGTTCATTTCCATGTTCAAAGATTCTGAAAAGAGAGATTATCTAAGAATGGATAAGACACTTTCAAAAGGCAAATCCAGACGATAAATCACAAATGATCCTAATGCAGGTGAAAAGGTAAAAATTTCTGTGGGAGTATAAGTAGATAGATACATAATAAATCAGCCTTTTGAAAGGAGGTGCACATAAAAAGAGCAAAGGAAGTTGCATAACTAATGATTCTGAAAAAGAGAAGAAACATTAAAAATAATGGCAGACAGTCTAATGCCTAGAATGGGATTATGTTTCCCATTATGGTACAAATTTAACATTTCCATAAAATGTGATAGGCTAATTTCTGGAATAGATAAGCATATGTTACAAAATGACAATGAGAAAGCAAGGATTACCTATTCTTCATTGCTTCCATTTTGTCTAAGTGAGAGAATGAACTTTATTTAAAAAAAATTTTTAATGTTTATTTATTTATTTTGAGAGGCGGGTGGGGGGGTGGGGGCGAGAGCTGAGGAGGGGCATAGAGAGAGAGGGAGGGAGACTCCCAAGTAGCTTCTGAGCTGTCACTGCAAAGCCCGACACAGGGCTCGATCTCACAAACCACGAGATCATGATCTGAGCCGAAATCAAGAGTCAGATGTTTAACTGACCCAGCCACCCAGGCGCCCCAAGAGAATGAACTTTAAATCAGAAGGAAGAGACTCATCATTCACATAGGAGATTAGACAGTGAGAACGTACTTGGTTGTTTAAATAAGTCAAGTGTCAAATAGAAGAATTGTTAGGTCTTAAAAAAGAGTTTGAAGATATGATCTTAGATTCACTGTCAGTATATCTGAAATCACTTGGTCTATGAACATACTAGGCTGTCAGAGATAAGAAATCTTGATCCTTCTAAAATTGAGGAGAAGATAAACTAAAGCAACTATAGATTATTATACTATTAATCTCCAGCCAGGGCTTATAAACAGGGAGCATAAGAATAAATTGAAAAGAACGTAGTAATCACTGGGCACCTCATGGTTTCGCTAAAAACATGTCATCCAACTTAAATGATGTTCTCTCTAGTGTAGGGTTACCAGTCCCAGAAAGCATACTTATTAGGTTTGTAGATAACAGTCTTTTAGGCATCGTAGATAAATTTAGTGACATTACCAAAATTGAAAATGGTTCTGTTGGCTTGCATGATAGAAAGAAACAGACCAGATGATTTATATCATCTATCTATCTCTCTGGCCCTGGCATAGGAGGGGGCAATTTATATGACATTAACATCGTAATATGTATATTAACGACACTAATGTACTTATAGCCAGTGGCTTCAGTTTCTCATGGTTGCTCACAGTTTTAGTGGGAGCCACTTGTGTCTCTGGCTTCAAAAAATAGCCAACACAATCTTAGCTTCCTCTATGGGCAGGCAGTGCTGAGATTAAAAGAACTCGTCATGAAGCAGTCCTTGTCTAGAGCACTCAGCTTGCTTTCTAGCTGTAAGTTTTAAGATGGACCCGAATAAATTGAAATTTCCTCACCTGAGGAGACTAAAAGCCATGCCATATGAGAAACTGTTGATACAGTTGGAGGATATTTGTCTGGAAATGATTAAGCATGATGACTGTATTCCAGTACAAGAAAAATAATTTGATCTATCCATTGCTCACCCATTCTAAGACATATGAGCCTAAGCCTATGTCCCATTCAACAGGGACAAGAAGTGTCCCTGTTATAACTGGTTTCAGATAAGTCCCCTCTATTTTCAGATTTTCAGTTTTAGTTTAGCAGAAATGATGTGTTCTTCTACTTAATTGTCTACATAATCCTTGAACTTGAATGGGTTATTATTCAAACACACCTGACCTAGAGTATCTAATTCTAGTAGGTCATCCTTTGATAAATAACTCCATATGGGCAAAGAGTGGGTCTGAGTATTCCCTGAGCCTTAAACTGTTCCTCAGTATATCTCGTTTTTACTTCTCAAAAGACATCATTGCATTTCTTCTGTCATACTTAATTGTGCAGCTGAAGCTGTGTGCACAAGGTGGTGGTCTCCCCAGATACCTGGAGGGCCATGTGTCTTCATATGAAGTGCAGCAAGGGGATTTTTAAAAGTACTTTATCTCAGTAGGCAGTGTTGCAGCAAACTTCTCTGCTTTAGAGAGGCAGGGAGATGAGGAAGCTGAAATTGGAGGAGGGAGTGGCTTCGGGAAAGGTAACGCCTACATTTGGCCAGAAACCTAACCAGACATGTAAAGATTAGAGCTGCACAAGGGAGGGGCACCCGGGTGGCTCAGTTAAGCATCTGACTCTGGGTTTCAGCTCAGGTCATGATCTCAAGGTTTGTGGGTTTAAGCCCCGCGCTGTCAGTGTGGAGCCTACTTGGGATTCTCTGTCTGTCTGTCTGTCTCTCTCTCTCTCTGTCCGTCCCTGCTTGTGTGCATGTGCACACATTCTCTCTCTCTCTCTCTCTCTGAAAAAAAAAAAAAAAAAAAAGAACTGCATGTGGGTGTTAGAGAAGACAGACTGCAGTTTGTTTAGTTGTAAACATCTGGATAAATCTAGTGGATAAAGGTGGCTCTAAACACAAAATTTATTTGAGGAAGAGAATACTTCAGGAAAGGTGTGACTGGAGAAACAGAGGTTAAAACTTGATGTCTGCACAAACGCTAAAGCTGAATATGTGATTGGCATAACCCTGGATCCCACCAGGATCAAACACACGAGAAAACTAGTTAGGGTCTATCTGGAAGAGGAAGCAGGTCAGGCTTAGTTATCAGGCTATTGAAGTCCCTGCAATTCACTTGAGCCTGAAAAGAATGTGGTCTCTCAGGCCATTTCCATCCGGAAGATAACTAAGTGTTCACCCTGTGCCAGTATCAGAGTGAGCCTAGATATATCAGGACCGTCTCCAGGGGAATCCCTGTTCCGTGTGTACCTCCCCTTTCTCCCAGGACCTGAACACATACTTACTCTCAACCTTCTTACTCCTTTGAGATTTGAAGTTATGTTCTGACAAGGGCTCCACCTTTCTTGACAAAGTAATATACACATTTAATTTAGTGTGGTCCAAAATATGTTGGAGCTCTTTTTGGATTTCAGAAGTCTTGTGGGGATGCAAAATGGCACAGCTTCTCTGGAAAACGATATGACTATTCCTCAAGAAAACATAAACTTAGAATTAGCATATAGCGATTCCACTTCTGGGACTATACCAAGAATCAAAAATGAGATCTTGAGGTTCATATGTTCACAGCAGCATTACTCACAATGACTAAAAGGTGGGAACAACCCAAATGCCCACCAACAGATGAATGGATGAACAAAATGTGACATACACGTACAATAGAATACTGTGAAATATTCCTTTCAAAAACGAAGTCCTGACACATGCTACCGCAAGGATGAATTTGAAACCATTATGTTGAATGAAATAAGCCAGACACAGAAGGATAAATACCATATGACTTGACTTATATGAGGTACCTACAGTGGTCAAATTCATAGAGACAAAAGTAGAATGGGGGTAACCAGAGGCTGGGAGGAGAGAAGAGAATGTGAAGTTTTTATTTAATAGATACAGAGTGCCAGTTTGGGAAGATGAAGAAGTTCTGGAGATGGATGGTGATGGTACTTGCACAGCAACGTGAAATACTGAATGCCATTGATCTGTATACTTAACAATGGTTCAAGTAGTGAATTTTATGTATTTTATTTTTTTAATATTTCATTTACTTTTTTAGTGTTTGGAGCAGTTTTAGATCTACAACAAAATTATCACATTATCATGTTATCTTTAGGGGTACATTTTTTTTTTTACTAAGGATAAATCTACATTGATGCCTCATAAACACCCAAGGTCTATAGTGTACCTTCGGGTTCATTCTTGCTGTAGTACATTCTGTGGGTTTGGACAAATGTATAAGGATATACATCCATTACTATAATATCACACGGAGTATTTATACCCTAAGAATCTCTGTGCTCTGCCTATTCATATCTTCCTCTCTACCACAGCAGCCGTTGATCTTCTTGTCTCCACAGTTTTTGCCTTTTCCAGACAGTGATATAGTTGGAACCATACAGTATGTGGCCTTTTCAGATCGCATTCTTTCACTTAGTAACATGCACTTAAGATTCCTTCATGTCTTTTCATGGCTTGATAGCCCACTGCTTTTTAGCAATGAACATGGAATATGTCATGTGTATTTTAATCATCATAAAAATATCAAAATATGTTGCCTTAGAGAATAATGAGCTTTTCATCACTGACAATGATCAAGCAGAGGCAGGATATATAGAGACAGAGACAGATTTAGATACAGAGATAAAGAGTTTTGTTTTATTTTGCTTTGCTTTGTTTTGTTTTTTTGGAGTAGTGTCTTACAGCTACAGAGATGGGAGGTACAATCCTGGCTCAGTCACTTATTAGCTAGCTATGTGACCTTAGACAAGTAACAATTTCTCCCTCCTCAGGTATCTGATTTATGAAATATATAGTTCCTAAATTGAAGAGATGTTAGGTCAACCAAGTAATGTGATGAATATGAAATTGCCCAGAACAATTTTTGTGGTTTACCAAATGCCCATTAAATGTTAATTTCTGTTGGACTAATGTACTGAAAAAAGTGCCCTACAACTCTTCAGAATTTATGATTCTAAGAGGAGGTAGCATTAACAAAAAGTGATGAAATTTTTATTTTGAGATACTACGTAGGTATCCTGGACAACCATGGAAGAAACAGGGTGTCAGAGTCATGTTCCAAGCTGGAGGTAGAGATGTCCCTCCCAGGCTGGGTCAATAAAAGTTACGGATGAAAAATAGGGATGAAGCTGGTGGGTTGCTCAAAGACCAGGGAGATGGATTGAAACCGGAGAGTCAGCTAATAATCGGAGAGAGGACAGATTAGAAGAGAAAATTATACTAGTGGAATATGTCAGACATCTTATTAGAGCGGGCATATTTGGAGAAGTCCGGGAAGGGTGGGGCTGGATGCCAAGACCCTTCTGTTGTGAGCCTCCCTGGTGCTGAGCTTCGACCTGTGTTTCTCTTCTCCTTGCCTATGCAGTGAGCACCCACTCCTCTCCGTGCTCTGATGACAAACCCTATGGCCTTTCCAACACCCCCTGATAGAAATGGCCGTTCCCTTCTGCATCCTACACACATTTCACTCAAACACATATATCATTGTATTCACTGATGCTGATTCCAACCTATTTATTAAACTTTAAGTGCTCTGCAGGGAGAGACAATGTCTTCTCTGCCTCCCCAGAAGTTATAGAATAAATGAATTAAATAGCAAAGATGTGCAGACAAGGAGGCTGAAAAATGGATGGGCCAGTCAGACACTCTGGAGGATTCTTGGAGGGAAAAAGAATTAAGCTGAACATCATCTTCTTAAATGGCCTTACCCCTCCCAGCATTAAAGAGAACTGACATTTGATTGAGATCTTGAAGAATCAGATAGAAAGCAGTTGCTTTTCTCACTTGACATAACTTTATCTCCCGTGGTCTGAACATTATCTGAACTCCCAGCCACCACGAGGACATGGCATATCTCGTTCCTGTTGCTGGTGAGCACACATCCTCCCTCCTGCCCCGTAGATTTCTCGGGACTGCCAAGACATCACTCATGTTTGCTGCACTGCCACTGCTTCTCTTCTAGCCAGTGGCTCCCATAGTACAGGCACCACATTGATGATTGTGGAATGAATGAACCTCAAGGATTTAACCCCTTACAGATACCTACTGCATCATAATTATTCTAGCTTCAGGGACCCAGATTTCCCATTCTCAGTCCAGGCAGGTAGACTGATGACTTAGGAGTCTACCAGTGGGAAGAACAAGAGTCCATCTACTTTCTTCTTACTCGATCAGCAATTAAATCAGATCAACAACCCAATCCTTGAGTGTAGTGTAGTCTGTGACCTTAAGATCAAAATTTACAAAAGCCTCTGGTATAGCCCAGTGCTGGGAGGCCTGTGGCATCAGTATGGAAGATCTGAGACAAGTGTTAGTTGTGCCTTGGTATAGACCCTTAGATGAACCTTTGTCTGCTTTACACAAGGGAAAAAACAATAGTCAACCCTGAGACAGGGTTAGTTTAAGTGTAGTTTAATAGTTGCTCTGTGCATTCTTAGTAAGAAGTATTAGCCCAGGGATTTTAATGCAATTAGAATTTAAATTCTAGTTTCTGCAGAGAAATGAGTTTTCATTAGTACTGTGATCTGAAATGGTTTCAGAAATCCCCTGGCTGCCAAAATATGTATTTGATGCATAGTCTTGATTCCCCTCAGTTAGCATTCTTGTATTTACTCATTCAATATTCATGTAGTCATTCATTCAGTGATTACTCAAAAAAATTTTTAAAGTATGAATGGTATATTGTCTGTTTTCTAAGGAAGTTAAGCCTATAAGATATATCACTAGATAACAGACTCCTCTTTTATTGGACACTTTATGAAGACAGTAATTATGTTTTATTAATTTTTATATCATAATATCTTTTATAGTTCCTGGCACATAGTAGGAACTCAATAAATAACTCTTAATGACTGAATAAATTTCCTCCTATTATAGAGAAAGTCTGTCAAACATGAGTGAATACTTTTTCTTACCAAATGTGGAGAGTGACAGTTTCTCATGCCTAATACCACTAGAATTGAAACAGCCACAAAGACAAAATTTTGATATAAAATAGACCAACTGATTTAAGATTTCAAAGGTATGATGTTGATAGACATTTCAGGGAGAAACTTCAAAACTAAAACATAATTGAATGGATTCTTAAGGAAGTAAGTGTGCATGAGGGATTTGAGAGGAGATTGATTACAGCTCAGTCAGAGATGTTTAAGAGCTTTGGTTTTAACTGAATAGAGCAGATTTTGTTTTGAAAAGTAAGTGGAAGGCATTCAGGTCATTGTTTGGGGTTATTTATTTATTTGTTTATTTAGGAAAGAGGAAACATATAACTCAAAGCATTAGATACATGGAATTCTTTTGGAAAAACAGTTTTAAAAATTACTAAACAATAAAAACATAAAACATAAGAACCATTTTTGCCAAGGACATTTATATTCCTAATATAAATTATATGTACTCATTGAGCTGGAAAGAGAACTAAGAATCGTCTAGCTTAGGCTGAGAGTTTTTTAAGACAAGGAAAGGAGGTTTTTTAAAAGCAGAGAATTTCATGAAATTCTCTGAAGGATCTAAGATTTCAGAGTACTTGCAAAATAGCAAATTAGCTTGTCACAGATTCATAGATGTTGGTAGAAGACCCAAGACTCCCGGGTCAGAGGTGAAAGACAGTTAATGACAGCAGGCAATCTGTCATTATCTGTGCACCCAATCCCTCAGCCCCAGTACCAGCGGCGAACATAGAGAAGGCCATCTGACCCATGCACGTGTGTGGGTTGCATTACAGAAGAGCCCTGATCTTAAGGGCTCTGAATCTCTTCAAGGAGGCAGAAAGCTAGGAGATTTATCTTTATTACACAGGGAAGTAAATATGCCTGCCCTTTTTTCTGGAAGGAGTCACTGTCTTTATCTTGCAAGGCTATTTGCTATCCAAACATCTTTGAAAACTTAGTCCAGAATAAAGGACAGTCAAAATCTCACTGCCAAGATGTACACAAATTTGAGAGATCCATGAAGAATCGTCTCCCAACAGAGATGAGTCACTTATGGAAGACCGTACAGCTGTCTTCAAGCCTAGGGCTCTTTTCACACCATCGTACTGTTTTCCCATAAATACCCAAGTCACAACCGCATTTTTAGGACATACAGCTTTCATTTTCTGGAAGCCTTGTTCTTCCCAATTTCAGAAGCAAACTGAAATCTTCATGGCAAGATTTAGAGAGTCAGTACTGGATCTGTCATTCCTGATTTCACAATGCTTTACTGCCTCCTGTGCTTCTAAGGTCAATATTGGCTTCCCAATTTCAGCTTTGATAGGATTTGATCAGGTGTCTCTTGAGTCAATGGAAACAGTGGTGGTAGTAAAGAATGGGACAGCACCCAATGTCAAATAAGCCGAATAGAAGGTAACTCATCATAGAAGATGATCCTCCCACTTTCTGAGTAAGAAGAACTAACATGTTCAACCAGTCTAAATGTATAACTCTTAGAGATGTAGGTAAAAGCCTACAGCTTATAGATGATTCCTAAATTCAAATTGTAATTATTTGTACATACTTCAAATCACATATGCAGTTATATGGGGTATTAGTCAAATGCTTTTTTCACATTTCCTGAAACAATGTCATTCAGATTCTTTGCATGCATCTTCAACACTTAGAGCCACTTTGGGATTACCTATTATAGTTTTTTAGGACTATCATTTCTGCATTCATAGAAGTCCTTTAAAATTCAACAGTTTTTTGTTTCTTTTATGACGTCACTATGACATTTATCTTAAGCTATAAATATATTAAGTAAGTTTGTTTCCATCTATTTTGGAGATATGTCATGATCTCTAAAATGTAAGAAAGCAATCTGTGTTTTTTCAAAGCAATATTTTAAAACTTTTGAGGGTAGTATCTTCCAACATTGGCAGGTATGAGGACATAACCTTGAGAATGAATCCTAAATCCAGGTTTTATTTCTTGCCCCCCCCTTCTATCAATTCATGTAGCTGAGCTCCAGAAATATCTCAAATAGAATTGGCTGAGAACATTTCAGGCTAATGCTGTTTCCTGCGAAAGACAGTTCATTTTGAAGAGCCATGAACCATGAGAGATTTTCTAAGAACTTGAAAAAATTCCAATTTACTAAGACCTGATTGGAGGGATGAAGGGGAATCCTTACCTTATTAGCTTAGTTGAGTAATTTACAATTCTGATCCTATTTTTCTTATCATTAAAATAAGAAAAACTATATATACTGCTATGTCTTAGCATCGTTATGAGTGTTGGATAAAATAATGAGTGTGAAAGAACTTTACAAACCATTTTTTGCATGTATTTGTGTATTGGCTTAAGATGTCACTTCTCTGTTATTCTCTGTCTTGATTGTTGATTTCCATGATCACCCAATCACTCAACTTCAAATTTAGGAGTCACCTTTGACCAATTCCCTTATCAAACTAATTGCCAACCCCTGCTGAAATTTTTCTCTTGGATATACGCTAGTCTTTATCATTCTCTATTCGTAAATACTACTGGTTTCATTCTCACCTTGCTCATTTTGTCTTGATAGGCTCCATGATCACCTTGCAGTGTCTTTCTTCCAACCATCAGAGTCACCTGTCTTAAATGCAGATCAGACTGTGTCAGTCCTAAGATTAAAATCTCTAAATGTCTCTCATTTGCCTAAACACACCAAAGTGCATTTTTTGATCCCGAGCTCTATAAAGAAAAGTTTTCATAAAAAAACATTTGATAAGGGGCACCTGGGTGGCTCAGTGGGTGTCCAGCTTCCACTGAGGTCATGATCTCAAGTTTGTGAGTTCAAGACCCACATCAGTCTCACTGCTGTCAGAGCAGAGCCAGCTTATGATCTTCTGTCTCCCTCTCTTTCTATCCCTCTCCTGCTCACGTGTGCTCTCTCTCTCTCTCAAAAATAAATTTACTATCAATTAAAAAAATGGATAGTAAAAAGTAAATTGATAGTAAAAAGAAAATTAGAAATTCTGCAGAGTATACAAAACTACCTGTTGACAAATGCTCATTTACGTATTAAAGGCTCTTCAGAGCAAAAATAAGATAAAAACAGAAGGAGAAAAACCATTAAGAAACTCTTAAATGCAGAGAACAAACGGAGGGTTGCTGGTGGGGTTGTTGAGTGGGGCATGGGCTAAATGGGTAATGGACAATAAGGAGAGCACTTATTGGGATGAGCACTGGTGGTTATATGTAAGTGGTAAATGACTAAATTCTGTTCCTGAAATCATTATCACACTATATGTTAACTAGGATTTAAATTGAAAAATAAAGTAATTAAAAAAAAAGCTCTTCAAAGTCCAGGAATAAAGATATTTCTTTCTTTTCCCAAATAATGTTATATTCCCAAATTATTTGATAATCAAATTCTTTCCTTTGGCAAAGACATCTGTTATTGCTCTAAAAAAGGCATGGATAATGCAAGCCTATAAGTAACGCCTGAACTCCTACACATGATCCAGGGCCTGCCCTGCTCTCTCCATTCTCCCTTCTCAACTCACCTGTCCTGTTTCCCTGGACATCCAAACTCTAGTCACTGTCAGCAGAATTTACAAGAGAAAGAGGGGTTTGATTTCCTCAGAAATTGAAGTACAGTCTATTTTCTTAAAATGTAAATAGGTTGTATTATTTGTTAGTTCTACAGTATATTTTCAGTTGTTTTTAGATGGTCATATATCACTTAGTCTTTTTCTTTGAGACAAACAGACTATTTGTTCTTTGTAGCTAGCACATATATTTCAAAGGACTAATTGAACACTAGGTTTCTTGTTTTGGCTGATATTTTAAGAGTAAACATAGTGGAATACATTACTGATTCACACCTAGGAAACGATGGATGGAAAATGAGCATACAGTATGTCTAACTTGTCAAGCCTAGGTGTTGTTAATATCTCACGCACACATATGGAGGAGAACCTGGGATTATGTAACTTGATAGTTTCACCAAGATGTACATAAGTGTATAAGATTGAGAGTTGAACCTAATTAATGTTCTTTGACTTTTTTTTTTAATACTCAAAAGACCTGAAGTTAGTAGTTTGATAATTAGGCTGTTCTTCATTTTCAGACAGAAATTAGACATGATTAGGAATGCTGAAGTACTGGGCAGGTCAATTGCACATCATCATTAGAGCCATTTAATGCATTTTAATGGTAGTTGATAAGGTACAAAATGCTACGTAAGCCAAAAGAAGAAGTTTTATTCCATTCTGTGTTAAGTGTAGATATAAATGAGCTCACATTTGCATTTTTTATGCATTAGTTCAAAAAATTAAACATTTTCCCTTGGATCTGGGTAGTGGAATATGTAATTTGTGAGACGTGAGCACTGCTGAAGACAGCACGTCTGCACACAAGTGCACCTCAGGATCCGCACATATAAATTGTCCTCAACGCAGAATTAAGGAAAAGATGTCTTCAGCTTTTGTGTTGGTGAAGAGTCATGCTTTAAGTTATAAGGTCAATTGTTTGAGTAAATAGTTAATTCCATTTATATTCTCGTCATGAATAAATATTACACAGTAACATATATTCCTGTCTTATTTACATTTCTTTAAATCAGAAACTCACAGATTTCCCTGATCTATATAGATAAGAAGACAAGCAAAACAATAGCAAATATATCTTACACTAAAGAGAGATTCCACTTCCTTAGCCATGCTTTTAAGTCTTTTCACTAATTCTATGTATTTTAGGTAATATTCTTACATTAAAAAAATGTAATGTTGATTTATTTATGAGAGAGAGAGACAGAGTGTGAGTGGGGGAAGGGCAGAGAGAGGGGGAGACACAGAATCCGAAGCAGGCTCCAGGCTCGGAGCTGTCAGCACAGAGTCCAACGTGGGGTCAAACCCACGAACCTGAGATCATGACCTGAGCCGAAGTCGGACGCTTAATGCACTGAGCCACCCAGGCGCCCCTTCTTTTTGCTTTGTAACTGATAAAGAGCTATTGGAGCTTGGAGCTTCCATCTGCTGGCATGCTAAGTGGGCATACTAACAGTTCCTGATGTCCAGGCTAGACCGTGGGCCACTGCATCAGAGGGCAGATTTGAGTCTGCAGAGCAGAGACAGTTACCCAGGATTGCTGCCTCTCTTCGGTCCGAGGGAGGAGGACAGAGACCCCAGCACGCTCCACCCAGCCGAGCGGACCATTGGCCGTCGGCCACCAAATAGCAGCTCCACGACTCCAGCCCTGAGCGGAGTAATAAAGATGAGGCAAGAGCCAGAGCAAGGCTTCTCTCAGAAACCAGAAGGGTGGCAGGCAGCATGTCTCCCACAGATGAACTCTCACTAACACTCCTGGAGTGGGCGACACATGTGATTTATGGTGGGAGCACCCACCCTTCACTCTTTTCTCTAAAGATGCCGCTGTCCTATTGTCTTAAGGGAAGAAATGGGAAACCCAAGTTTGCCTTCGTTCTGTCTCCCTGTGTAAAAGGTAAATGGAACTTGTTGATAACATTCCTGCTTGAGAGGACAGAGCTCGTGTCCGGAGCTATCGCAACATAAATGGCAAAGGAGCCATATGTAACTGTCACATTGAGTAGCTGCGGTTCACTGTGGGAGCATCTGCGTGTCTGCATGTGGGACCGCCACGTGGATGGACCGCTTACTGATGGAGGTTCCCAAGCAGCTTGTGCTTAAACCACCCAATTACTTAGTATCAAAGAACATTTTGATCAGGATATAATCAGGTGGGGTTGCCTGAAAGAAAACCAGCTTTTTATCGTTTGGAACAATGAATGCCTCTTTCATGATAGCTATTGGGGGCCTAGGAAGGCAGAAATACATAGTCCATAAACCTCGCGGTGGTTAGCCAACATGTTTAGGATGAGGCAGGCACTGTTCTAAGAGCTTAACAGTAATGAACACATTTAATGTGAATGAACTCAGATTAAGCCTTAAAACAACCTAACAAGTTTGTACTAACTTTAGCATAATTTATGTTTTCATATCATAAAGAAGAATAAGGTTCTTATAAGGTTGGATAACCTGCTGAAATTCATCCCGTTAGAAAGCTGCAGAACAAAGACTAGAGCTGGTCTTTGCAGCCAGAGCACGTAACTCTTACAAGAAGTCGCTTCTCAGCAGCGTAATGTAATTGTTATCCCTAATACACTGAATGCCGTTCTAGAAAGTGAAATCTGTGACTGTAGTTATTTAGTAAGTTGTAAAGGAAATATAACTAATAGCATTTATTAGAAAAGGTTTTTGGTGTATTTGATTTCAGTGGGATTTTCAATAAATGAACTTGTTTCTGTGACTTGATCCTAAGTTTGTGGATCATTTGCTTTTCTTTACCTTCACTGTTTATATTTGAAGTATTACATGATTGATTTGGTTGTTTACTTTTTCAGTATTGCTGTTTCCTTCCCTCCACTAGCATCGTAAGCATTGTGAAAAGTGCTTGGCAATAGTAGGAATTCCTTAAATATTTGTGTAATGATTAAATGAATGAATAAACTTAAAAAGTTATTTATGTAGCCTACAGTGGCCCATTGTCTGTCTCACTCTAGCTTTAAACAGAGAATAACTTTGTTACTAACTCAAAATATTTAGGGAGCTGAGACAAGTGAATTATTAAATCCTTGCAGGTCCATGATTTTGTTAAATGCTGTACTTAATGACTCATATGCTTAATACAAGTATGTGCTTAATGATTCATAGTCTTAACATAAGTATGTACTTATTTATTTTTAATTGATGTAAAGTGAACAGCGAAGTTAAGTGTTTAAAAATAAAATTTCCTCTGCCATTCACAGAAGCTGCAGTAATGAGCGATCTTTAGCATGTTTCTGCCTCTAGAATTTGTACATGACATTTCCTCTTCCCATAGGGCTCACTCCTTTCACCAGTTTCAGACAGTTTCCCAGTTGGGTACACCTTTCACCTTGTTAACTCCCATTCTTTCTTTAGGTCTTAGCTTCCAAGTCTCTTCCTCTAAGAGGCATCCCTAGGCCTCCAAGATGGGCTGAATACACATTCTGTACTATCTGCTCTCACCGCCTTGTACTGTAACTTATTCTTTTGGTGTGTTTCTGCCAACTAGACTGTATACAGTTGACCCTTGAACAGCACAAGGGTTAGGGACACTGACCCCCTGCACAGTCTAAAATCCTCATATAACTTTTGACTCCTCCAAAACTTAGCTACTAATAGACTACTGTTTACCAGAAGGTTTACCGATAACAGTCAATTAACACATAGTTTGTGTTATATGTATTATACACTGTATTCTTACAATAAAGTAAGCTAGCGAAAAGAAAATGTTATTAAGAAAATCATAAGGAAGAGAAATACATTTACAGTATTGTACTGTAAAGAACCCACATGTAAGTAGGCCCATGTGGCTCAAACCTGTGTTGTTTAAGGGTCAACTATAGTTCTTGATGGCTGAGAGTCTCTGTAGCACCTAGAGCAGCGTGTGATACAGCAAAGAATTTCAAGAAACATTGAATGAGTGAATGAGTGAATGGCACCAACATCTAAGCAAGTAGGCATGCTATAAGATTTACTTGCAAGTAATAGGACATGAATTTGGAAAACCGTATAGATGCAGGAGGCAGGAATCAGAGGGATAGACTCAGACTGTTCCACATAACTCAAATGATCGCAATGGTTTCTGGCTTTTAAAGAGCCAGGGATGCATCTGTCACCTCATGCCAGGTAATCCCCCGTCTTCTGTGTCAATTCCAGAAGCAAGGAGAATGGAACATAGCACCAGGAAAAATGAACACAGGCAACACTTGGTGAGGAAACAGCAACTGCTGTCCCTGTGTGTCACATGCAGGGACAGTTTCCGAGTTGGGTACAGCAACTCATGAGACATTGGAAACTGCATGGATAGTGCTCGGGAGAAACTGCAGAACAGAACTTGTACAGTACAAAACAAAATGTGGAGGACGTCATAAGTAGAGTGAGATGAAGGAATAGTGCCGAAGGACAGGAAAGTAAGAGTAGGAGTAAAAATATGTAGAGAGGGCAGTCAATTTCTGAAAGAAACAGTAAGAACGGAGCTCTGTTCTGCAGACAGCAGTGCCCTGTAGCTCATGCTTAGTGATACTGTTCCCATTCTCCTCTTGTGACTCCCTCTGTGCATGTTTAGGGCATCTTCCAGGACTTTTGATTCTCTTGGCAATGAGTCAGTATGAAGATGGCTGGGGTCTTATCACTGGAGATCCTTTTCTGGAATATCTTCTAGCTTTGTCATCCACAGTTCAGATTTCATCTTGCCTGATACCGGGAACAGTGGGTGGCTACCTAACCATCTGGAGCCGTGCACATTCAGTCTTTCTCCTTAACGTGCTAGACCTTGATGTTGGCCATGTAGCTGTTCTCCTTGAATAGTTGGGGCAAGCCGCAGTACTGCCCCTATTCAATGAACATGTCATCAGCCATGTGACTGTATATTCTAAAATTCTACTTAAATTGTAATGATTATTATTGGGCTAGATAAAATAAATTATTGAAAAAATTACAGTACAAAATTGTATGTTTCAAGTATCTTAAATTGTCTGAGGAAGGAGGTATCATTTCTACCTGGAATGATCAAACATAAATGCCAGGGATTAGAGAAAAATGGTTTTGTGTCTGTCCCACAAGCTAACCCCTGAGCAAGCCAACATTTATCATAAATTCTATTGGTGAATCTACTATCTCGATAACTAGTTCTGTTTGAAAGTGATAGTTTCTTTTTCCAGCAGAAGAAATGAATTGTTAGAGTGAAATGAGAAAGGTGTTTAATCAGTTCTTAATGTCTTCCTATTTTTCAATACAGATTAGAAATAGTGAAAAAACCTATGTAGAATGATGCAGTGTAACGTAATAATGGGAAATGGTTACCCAGAGGTTATTTCTCATTTGATTTTCCTCCTCTGTCTAGAGGTTTATGTGAGTTTAAAATTTTTCAAGTATCCCTTTCTTTAAAACCCATTGGAGTATAAGGAAAAGTGAATGTTTATTAGGCACGTTAATGAGTGAATGAATAGTTTTCTATACTAGCGCTGTTGTAGTTCCATTAAATGAAAGCACTAAAACCAATTAGGGCGTTACTTAACGTGTATATTAATAGATTCAAGACTATTAGCATACAAAAAGTCAATTAGCAAATTGAGACTTGCAGCAATGCCTTAAAGGTAATTGTGAAACTTCTGTAAAAGTTCCCCCCCCAAATCATTCAACTTCTCTAACTTGGAAAGTTCATAAAATTATGGAATATGATCACAAAGAATTTAGCAAAGCTAGTGCTCTTTTTTACTAAAATTGTTGGCTTACATGTAGCCTCTTGTAATTTTAGACATTGAATGGAATCCAGAATTTACATTTTATTTATTTTTTAAGGGTAGCAGCTTACATGATAGACCTCAACATTTTCATACAGTGGTTTCTCTCCTCCATGGAATTTCAAAATCATTACAGGTAATTTGGTTCTTTTATTCTTCCCATTCTAATCGATTTTATCACCTATGGGATATTTCAATTCCATAGATCACTTAAGCTTTTCTGCTTCAATCAATTAAAATATACAGGTGTTGAACATGGTTATTTGCAGAGACATTGTCCAAGCTGCCCTTCAGGATGAATCAGGAGAGCTTAAAGGTGATTTGTTAAAAGATCAGCTCCAACAAGGACTGATTTGTAACTCTCTAAAGATATCATAGGATTAGGAATCAAAAGAGACGGAGTCTAAACATCAGAATCTAGATACCTTGTTTTTCAAACCACTTTGCTGCTTTTTATAACTGAGAGGGTTGTTTAAATTAAAAGTATTTGATCTTTTTCCGTGCATTATTATTACTTTGATATATTTCAAGCATGCAGAAAAATATGGAGGAAAAAAAACCCCAAACAACCTAAGTATCTCTTCCAGTCCCCTTCTGTCCCATCCTCCACATTGCAGCATTTGGTGTTTATTTTCCCCAATAATCTTTTTATGCTATATATGTATGGACCCATAAACAATATGGTATCGTTTTGCATATTTACGCTTTATTTAAATATTAGTACATAAAATTTAAATATGTGCCGTATCACACTCTTACTGCTTTTTCTGCTGAATGTAACGTTTTTGATATTTATCCTTATTGACACATGCAGCTCTAGTTCACTTATTTTAATTTCTATACAGTATGTTTTATAAAGAATGGGCATTTATGTTGTTTCCAATTTTTGTTCTTACAAACTCTAACACAGTGAGTGTGTGTGTGTGTGTGTGTGTGTGTGTGTGTGTGTGTGTGTACATCCTGTATAGTTTCTCAAAGCTTATAGGAGTGAAATGGATAAAGCACAGCCTAAGCACAAATCTTCAACTTTACCAAGACCTAACGTTGCAATTTGCATTCCTCCCTGCAGGATACCAGAGAGCATGTTGCCCCACTATCTCTTAGTGATTTCTGACCATACGTTTTTGCTTATCTTTTGAGGAAGAAGTGCTATCTCGTTGATTTGATTTGCATTTATCTCAGCAGTGTGAGCTCAAGCATCTGCAAATTTGCTTTATGTGTTCTTCAAAAATATTCAGTGAAAGTGTACTCATTTTAAAAATTGGAAAAAGAAAATTCAGGAAGAAAAAGATTGCCTATAGCTTCATTATTTATGGATAATTACTATTAGCATTTTCTATTTTAATAAGTTTCCACACTATCTCATTTCTTTTTGAATACTGTTATTCATGGTTGTGACCATACATCAGATATTTATTTTATTTTATTTTACTTCTTTAAAATTTAAATTCAAATTAGTTGACATTTAGTGTGGTATCGGTTTCAGGAGTAGAATGTAGTGATTCATTACTTACATATAACCCCCCATGCTCATCCCAACAAGTGCCCTCGTTAATGCCCATCACCCATTTAACCCATCTCCCTGCCCACCTCCCCTCCAGTGACCTTCAGTCTGTTCTCTGCATTTAACCATCTCTTTTGGTTTGCCTCCTTCTCTGTTTTTACCTTATTTTATTTTCCCTTCCCTACCTTTATATTCATCTGCTTTGTTTCTTAAATTCCATGTATGAGTGAAATCATATGATATATGTCTTGCTCTGACTGACTTATTTTGCTTAGCATAATACACTCTAGTTCCATCCACATTGTTGCAAATGGCAATATTTCATTCTTTTTTTATTGCCAAGTAATATTCAATTGTGTGTGTGTGTGTGTGTGTGCGTGTGTGTGTGTACCACATCTTCTTTGTCCATTCATCCTTCAGTGGACCTTTGGGCTCTTTCCAAATATGGCTATTATTGATAGCACTGCTATAAACATTGTGGTACCTGTGCTCCTTCGAATCAACATTTTTGCATCCTTTGGATAAATACCTAGTAGTGCAATTGCTGGGTTGTAGGGTAATTCTATTTTTAATTTTTTGAGGAACCTCCATACTATTTTCAAGAGTGGCTGCACCAGTTTGATTTCTGCCCCCCAACAGTGTGAAATTGTCCTCTTTCTCCAAGTACAAAAAGATCAAGATCATACCATGCATATTTTCAGACCACAATGCTTTGAAACTCCAAATTAACCACAAGAAAAGATTTGTAAAGACCACAAATAGTTGGAGGTTGAAAAACATCCTACTAAAGAATGAATGGGTCAACCAAGAAATTAATGAGGAAATTAAAAAGTACCTGGAAGTGAATGAAAATGAAAATGAAACCATCCAAAACTTTTGGAATACAGCAAAAGCTGCATAAGAGGGAACTATATAGTAATCCAAGCCTTCCTAAGAGGGAAGAAACATCATATATTGATTTTGAATTAATCCACATTCTAGATGGAAGATAGAAAATATTTGTTTCTGGATGAATTATTAGGGCACTGCAAAAGAAAAAAATTGGTGCTTGAGAGGCTTGGTTAAGTGTCCGACTCTTGGTTTTGGCTCAGGTCATGATCTCATGGATTCATGAGATACAGCCCTGCACTGGGCTCTATACTGACAGCATGGAGCCTACTTGTGATTCTCTCTCTGTCTCTGTCTCTCTCTCTCTCTCTCTCTCTCTCTCTGTCTCTCTCTCTCTGCCCCTCCCCTGCATATGCGCACTCTCTCAAAATGAAATAAACTTTAAAAAAAGAGAAAGATTCTTTTAATGTTTATTTATTTAGTTTTGAGAGAGACAGAGACAGAGAGAGGGAGACAGAGAGAGAAAATCCCAAGCAGTTTCCATGCTGTCAGCGCAGAGCCCTACATGGGGCTTGATCTCACTACTGAAAGATCAGGACCTGAGCCGATATCAAGAGTCAGATGCTTCACCAACTGTGCCACCCAGGAGCCCCTAAAAAAGAGAAAGAATTATATTTTAAAAAAGTATTTTAAATTTTTTTTAACATTTTTTTTTTATTTATTTTTGAGACAGGGAGAGACAGAGCAGGAACAGAGGAGGGTCAGAGAGAGGGAGACACAGAATCCGAAACAGGCTCCAGGCTCTGAGCCGTCAGCACAGAGCCTGACGCGGGGCTTGAACTCACGGACTGTGAGATCATGACCTGAGCCGAAGTCGGCCACTTAACCGACTGAGCCACCCAGGCGCCCCTAAAAAAAGTATTTTAAAAGAAAAAATGACATATGCCATTCAATAGGCTTCAGATATACAAAAAAAAAAACCTGTTCCTTAAGTACTGTGACAGTATTGATTACTGTAACAACTTGGTTTTTATGAAAGGAAAAACGAACGTTTTGATTAGTAATTCAGCACCATATTCAGAATTGTTAGTTAAGGCATACTACCAAGAATGGAATAACAAACATAATCTATTATAGGAAATAATAAATAGAATTGCAAAAGATTCTGTTTGAACTGTGGACATGAACGCAGTTTAAGAAACTCATTTCCTGTGACTGGGAGTGGAGCAGATCCAGAAGAAAAGCTGCGAGAATTTTGCGAAGTCCCCCTGAACAAAACACCGTGGAATTTTTTCCTGTGAGATTTATACTTGGGAAAGGTAGATTCCCCAATCTAGTCTTATCTGAGCTCTGAGTTATACTGTGTTTCTGTTGAAGACTGACTGTAGTAAATCTTAAGGAACATTTATAAACATGAGTACATAAATGTGACATGTCCTGAGCCTTAGCTGCCTTAATACACCAATAACAATGAGGTTGACATCTCACCAAGCCATCTTATTCACAATGTTCTGTCAACATTATGCTTCTGTCCTTTTGAATTTAATGCCCCAGGAAAGCCAAATCCAGGCAACATAGTTTGTTGTTGTTGTTATTTTGAGAGTAGCCTGTTTTCTTAGTTATCTCTCTTTCTTTGTCTGCCTCTCTCCCTCTCTCCCATGCCTCCACTTCCCTCTGTCTTTCTTATTCTTATTCTTATTCTTATTCTTATTCTTATTCTTATTCCTTTATCCTTTTAAAACACATATATGTCACTAGTATATATCACTTTCTGGTTTTTTGGCTGGAATGAGATTTATGATTATATGCATAGTAGGAACTTTAAAGAAATTTCTTAAATCAAAAACTCAGTTCCATTTTTTTTATTATGGCTTCTTCCTCAGGGACCATTCCAGTCCATGGGTTAGAGAACTATTTTCTAATCTCCATACTTACCATGGTTTTCTTGTTTTAACACCTTTAGCGTTTCTTCTGAATTCTGGAAGAACTTTCCAGATGCTCCAGTTTTTTATTGTATTTTCTGAGGTGTAAATTTCTGCTCTCCAATGTGGATTTTAATTCTGGTTTTGCATTTTGTGGTTATTTTAATGCACTTGAATTCTTTCCTTATTTCACCTATATTTTATTGCGTGCTATTGTTTTTAATTTCAGCCTATTCTGCTTTCTGTGTACTATGAGAATGTAAACCATTTCTAACATTTACTCCTGATAATTATGGTAAATTGTTTTCAGTGATTTACCTCACTTTCTTTTCTTGTAGACTCGGCTAGCCTTCCCTTCTTTGACACAGGCTTACCAAAATGTCATTGCTTTTCTGTTTTTTTTTTCCTATTTTCTAATATTTGATGTTAGCAACGTGTCAGAATATAACTTAGTCCTGGTTTAATCAATCAACATAAAATATCTTTCACCGATTGGATTTTCTGGGATTGAAAAAAGCAATGTTGATTAGCTAGAGATTACAACAAGGAATTTGTGAATACTGTAGATATACATGTGAGTCTTTTGCCTGCATGTATGGTCTTTTGCCTGCATGAATGTTGGTTTAAAAAAAGGAAAAAAAAAGTGTATTTTAGGTTACACACAGATATATACTTTAAACAGTATTTGCATATACAGAAGATATTAATTTTTACTATCTGTTCTCTAAAAAGACACAAAATGCCATAAATAGATGCATCTTGATTCTCTTAGTGATGTGTTTTTTTTCTTTTTGAAGAGGATTGGTTCATGATTTTCTCTGAACTTTGTACTGATATATTTCCCATGTATGTTTCTAACAAATACATGATTTTCTGCTAGAAGGAGAAAGCCGTCAGCTGAATGAGTAGCTTTAGCCATTTTTTTGTGGTTGCGGATATTCACATCACATGTTTTGTGTGAAAATTAAGTAGCTGGAGCAAAAAATGTTCTTTTACTAGGGGTATACTTTCTTATAGTTTTGATAGATATAATTTGAGTTGTATGTGCTTGTTTATATGGCTGGCTTCATCCTGAAACAGTATTGTTTTCACTTCTTTTTTTTTTTTTTTTAATGTTTCCAGGTTGTTTTACAAAGATGGCAACCAATTACAATCTAATAAAGTCACAACTGTATGAAGTATTTACAAAAGAGCAGAACACACATAAAGACAGAGCTAGATCACTTTGGGTTAACACTCTGTCAAGTAGGAGCTATAGTTAGTATTTTATTAAGCCCAATTTGTTTGAAGACATTTATTTTTAAAACAATAGCTAGCATTACTTTCATTATGGTACAATGACAAAATTCTCAATAGAAAGAAAGGGAAGACTGAAAGGAATTCTCGTGCCATCTCCTCTCTGCAAGAAATAACTCGCAGGTGTTTGCCTACCGTGTAAAGGTAACATCAAAACATCTTTCCATATAACAATGCCTGATTTTGTAAGGATAGGATGCCTGATTTTGTAGTAATAGGTTCAAAAGGCTCTTATTGGGAATTCAAACATAGTCTGTTAGGAGTGTGAGTTTATTTTGAAGAAAAATAGACTTTCAATGTGGAAGTGAGGTTCATAGTAAGAGAATGAAATCTGAGCTATATCAGACGATTAAAAAAAATTCAGAGATAAGTGTAATCTCAAGGCCAGAGGTTCTAAAAGGGAATGTAATTTAAGAGGGACTCCAAGATCTAAAAATAGAGAACTTGACCATGTAACTTTAATTTTCTTAATAAAAAAAATGAGATCTATAAAATTAAAAAGTACCCTTCAATTTTGGAATGGGTAAAGAAATGGTGGTCTGTCCACAAAATGAAATACTGTTCAGCAGTATAAAGAAATGAACTACTGATAAGCACCAAAGAGGTCAATCTCAAATACATTATGCTAAGTAAAAGAAACTGAACTCAAAAGGCTACATACTATATCATTCTATTTATAAAATATTCTGGAAAAAGCAAAGCAATAGGAGAAGTGATTGCCAGGGGCCAGGGACATTTTATTACGAAGAAGCCAAAGGGAATTTTGTGGGGTAATGGAAATGTTCTATATCTGGATGGTAGCAGAAGTGATTTCATTCTAGGCATTTAACAGTATTTGTAGAACCGTCCACTAAAATGGTTGAATTTTACTATTACGGTAATTATGCCTTAAATGTAAAAGTGGAAAATATGTGGCTTCAAAGAATATTCAAATTAACAAAAAGGCCAATAAGAAACAGTTTATCAATTTGTATTTGTAGTCCGGGTATAAAAATAAATATTGAGTTAAGAACATATGTTTGCATGTATACGTAATCATTTCAAAAGTTATTCCTAATAACATTGAGTATGTTCTTTTTTTCCTTTAGTTTATTTATTTATTTGAGAGAGAGAGAGAGCATGTGAAAGCAAGGGAGGGGCAGAGAGAGAGGGAGACAATCCCAAGCAGGTTCCGCACTGTCCACACAGAGCCCAGTGTAGGGTCCAATCTCAGAAACAGTGAGATCACGACCTGAGCCATAACCAAGAGTCAGATGCTTAACCAACTGAACCACCCAGGTGCCCCAACATTGAGTATATTCTAAGACTTAAATTTCCTTTTACGTTTAGCCTATCTAAACCCTGGAAGGACAGACCTACAGAATGTAATTGGTGATTTTAAGAAAGAGATGACCTAGTATTAGAAACTAAAGTAGATTTTACTGGCATGAGGCTTCTGAGAAGGACAATTGACTGGACATTGAAGAGACTTAGTTTTGACATGACCCAGTTGGGAAATTCTGGTGGGAGTTGGAATAAATGCACATAAACGCTCTAAATCTCAGAAAGTGTTAATGCTGCATTCCCAGCTGTGCTTTGTTGCCCGTGATACATGTCTCCAAAGCCTCTTGCCTTTCTTTCCATGGTGGTTTGGTTGTAGTTTGATTTGAGTACAAATAAGGCTTTTTGGATGATCAAATCAATTTTTACTAATGTGGTTAAAATATAGAAAACTCATGGTCCTATACTTATGATGTTACTGTTTATTGACTCCTACTAGACTGTTGGTATGTATTCGACCTAAGAAATAACTGCTACAATCCTAAGCACCTGAAAGTGCTACTTCTAAACATGCTAAAAATAAGGAAAGGGAGAATTTAGCAATATGTGTTATATTCTCTCCTTCCCCTCCGTATTTGTGCATATAATATTTTTTTCTCACAAATCTTTCAATAAGCAGGCATAATTCATCTATTGCTCAAAAAGTCTTTCATGTAAATTTCAACAGACTTGGGTTTCTGAGTCGGTATTTAAATATTTTTGTTAGTGACCTGAAAGTCCTGTTGGCTAGGAGACCATTGAGTAATTCTGAAGAGTAGCTAAAATGGTGTAGAGCATTTCATTGCATTTTCTCTTTACTTAGATGACTTCCCTCCACTTTCTTCACAATTAAAAGGAAGTCAGAATAGCAAAAATTTTGATGCAGAAGGATAAAATGATAACTATGACCGTGTTTTTTCTCTGCCTTTTATTGTCCTTCACCTTTTGATCCTAAAGTGCACCTTTAAGCAATTCCCTTTCCCACTTTTTGAAGGGATTTTTAAAAATTATAGTCTATTATTGATTTTATTTAGAAAAATAAACATTCTTTTTTTTTTTTTGAGACAGAGAGAGAGAGAGAGAGCGAGAGAGCACACATGTGAGTTGGGGAGAGGGACAGAGGAAGGGAGAGAGAAAATCTTAAGCAGGCTCCACACTAAGGACAGAGCTGACATGGAGTTGGATCTGAGATTATGACCTGAGCCAAAATCAAGAGTTGGAGACTCAACCAACTGAGCCAACCAAATGCCCTGGAAAATAAACACTCTTATACCTGCTGTTAGGACAAGCAAATTCTGGAGAACAATTTAGTAAAACATTTCTTTAAAAACTGTAGATTTTCGGGGCTCCTGGGTGGCTCAATCAGTTAAGTGTCCAACTCTGGCTCAGGTCATGATCTCACGGCTCATGAGTTCAAGCCCTGAGTCGGGCTCTGTGCTGACAGCTCAGAGCCTGGAACCTGCTTCAGATTCTGTGTCTCCCTCTCTCTCTGTCCTTTCCCACTTGTGCTCTGTCTCTCTTTCTCTCTCAAAAATAATAAACATTAATTACTTTTTAAATAAAAAATAAAAATTGTAGATTTCATACATTTCCTTTGACTCCGAAATTCTGCTTCTGGAAAATTAGCTTAAGAAAATAACATTGGGTTTTCTAAAATATCACTAGAAAGAAAGTCGGTATGGAGCTATTTATGATAATTAAATGCCAGGATCCTGTGAGGTGCTGTGTTTCATGTCAAATATTATCCTTTTTAGGTCCAGATTGAGGTTATTCTAAAAGGCTGTCAAATTTTAGATGAATTCTGAAAAATTAAAGTGTTTTATGTTGAATGTTCTATCATTAAGTCGATAAAAATGGATTGGAAATTTTTTCTGGCTAGATTTACTTTTAAGATTTTTATATTGAAATTCTCCTGTCTTTATTTTTAAAATGAACATGATTTCATAAGAGTTACTAGACTTGTTAGAATAACTCAGAAATCTCACCTACTTACCAATATTTTTTGGACCCTTTATTCTCATTAGGAGAGGGGAGATGATACTAATCTCTTTTGCTCCCATGTCTTACTGCATTCTGCCAGTTTGGAAATTTAGAACGCTTCTAAACCAAGGCTTTGGATAAGTCATTTCAGACACACAGTTTAGTTCCTGGGAAGAACCTTTATGGTGGAAATAATGGATCATTTGGTGTAAAGTTGCAAGGCAAGCAAATCAAGTCAAAAACTTACTTAAATGAAGATTTAAGTTACCTTTTATTGCACCGAGGAAAGGGGTTGTCATCAGTTGCAGCAGTCGGTCGACAAAGGCATTTCCTTATCACAAAGGTGTTCATTGTCACTACAGTAAGTTGTAGACTTGCCTCCCAGTGCCCTCTGTAGCAATTATACTTCTTGACCTCAGAAAGCCACCCTGCTTACAATACAGTCCTCAAAATGAGAATGGTATCAGTGGCCATCTTTGGAATAAGATCACTTTTGGCTAGTGCTATTCACTAAAAATCCCAAAGAAAATACTCATTACTAGACCACAGACCGTCTGCAGAATCTGAGTCTAATTCATTAGTATCGACAATTGCAGTCTAACTCTGTTAAACCTAAATTGGCACTTGAAGTTAAAATTATGCCTTGGTTTCCCCAGGAGTGATGCAATCTCTCGGATGCCTGAGAATTCAGGACTCCAAGCCAAGAAGGATCGTTTCGCGGCTTTAGCAAAATGAGTGTTTTCCCCCAGGCAGGTTGCTGCTAGTTTTCAACTATGAGTTTGAACCATGAAATGAGGGATTCTTAGTGGCAAATTGCACATCGATGCAATGGTTTTACTTTATAGCTTCACAGGTTCCGCTAGCAAAGGAAGTCCTAGCAAACAAAGCAATCCTAGAGGTGGGAGTGGGGAGCAGATTGGAGCATCTGGCCAAGCCCCAGTCAGTTGAACCTCGAGCAAATGTGTGTTAAAATGAAAGGCACATTCCATGTGATAGACAATGTGTAACAACATGTACAGCAATGCCACAGCGTGTGCCTATTCCATTTGTTTGGATAAAGCGGACCATTTAAACATTAAACTTCAGGAAAAGTAATCACAACTAAAACCTGGGTGCCCAGAAAGAGAGCTGTCTAATCTTGCCACGGTGTTTACACAGTGTTTGCTTCCTTTATTTGTGGGTTTGTTAATCCTTTGAGTATTCTATTTTCACTATTTCTTACATGTAGATGCTCTGTTCCCTCCGCCCCAAATTAAATCAGCCATGCTCTTTTCATCGAGATGCATTATTTGAAACAAATTTGAAACAAATTCTCAGTGTTGAAATCAAGGTCAATCTGGTACATTTTGAATTAACCAGACAGGCTTTTTCACCCGCCGGCTGCTTGATCGTAAGCCAGTCATTTCAACTCAGAGATTTGATTCTGTCACCTGTAAAATGGGAGCAGTGCGATCAGGCCTTTGTTCCTTCCATAGTAACTTCCATAGATCAGTTAAGTCAGGTCTGTGAACACTGTGACGTCCAGCACAAAGGCTGTAGGTCAACATCGATAAGCACTGCAGGTTTTTCCTTTGAAAACACATTTGAAACCCATAGCTGGCAGGCCCTGGAAATGAGCGAGTGTGAACCACATGCCGTAACAATGTGATCCCCAGTGGCATGCCATGGAGAGAGCTCAGACCGGGGAGTCAGAACTGATGCAGATGTTGCCCAGGCTGCTTAGTAGCCATGAGCCCACGAGTCTTTTATTCAGGCATCCAGCTTCAGTTGGTTTTTGAGTCATAAGAGTAGACAATAGTGCCATATTTAGGACTGTCAAGTGTCAATCTTACCTACCTGATTTAGAGACTGGAATTTCATAAGCAAAGTATATTCAGAACATATCCTACTACCTGGAGAGACTATTCGGGGTAAAGGCCAACCAGCTCCAGAAAGAGTCTTTGACCATGTTAAAATGCTAAATGACCATGTTAAAATAACTCATGGGCCCTTCTAAAACTCTAATTGGAAAAACAAATGATATTTAACGACAACAATTTCTCAGGATTTGTTTTTGACAAAACTTCAGTCCCCTTATCTGATTGCTGCAGTTGTGTGTCATTTTTGTCTGGTAGCAGCTTTGACCGATTGTTTCCCTGCCATGGTGTTTGTAAGGCCATGCCCAAAGTTCTTACTTGGTGTTGGGCACTGTGTTAGAAGCTGTGGATGCAGCAAAGGAGAGAGCCGATGTGATCCCTGCCCAGAAGGTGCTTAGATTCACCCACTAATGAACACCACTCAGATAAAATGCAAAATGTAGAAGTGGCACTGTTAAAAGCTGTGAAGAACACCGTGGCGGGCCATAAGGACTTCTCTACAGGAAAGAGAAAGGCATCCCAGGAGCCCCAAACCTATCTGACTTTACTCTGGGATCTAAGTGTTCTATGTTCATGGACATGCAAGACGTTACATACTACGCAATGGGATTTTAACAACTAACCTCTAACAGGAAATTTAGAAAATGTTCATCTCTGCAGGAAGGCCTTCCCTGATGTTCTAGACTCTCTAGCCTCTTTTCTTACTTTTGCCTTAATGTATCCTCTACCTGGTGAGTCCCAAAGGGTCCAGGCCCAAGTTGCACCTCTGTTCTCTTCCTGGCTTGTCACAGCTTGATGCCATCTCCAGTCCACTAGTGTCCCCGAGTACTGCAACTCCTTTTCTTGAACACCAGTTTTTCTCAACAGAGACTCCCACGTGATACCTTCCTCTCTGCAGGGGCCTGCCGTTGTCTGAGACATCCTGCATCTCGGCCCATCTGTTATGCTCCCATGACATTTTCCCTGTGGATGGATCTCGATGCAGACTCGTGTTTTCATGTGTAAAGCTGTGGTAACTGCCTCTGCATCTTGCTCCTATACTCCAATATCCAACCTGCGGACTCACTAGAAGGCTCCTGATCCCTGTACTGTCATGTGGTGCTACGAATCCAGACCCGGTTGTGACAGTTGCTTCCTGAATGAAGAGTGAGTGCAACCAGTGGATAGTCAGAAGAGGTTCGGAGGTTTACCTTTATGAGGGAGGTGATACTTGAGTTCATCCTTAAAAACAGATTGAATTGAAATAGGCAGAGAAAAAGGAAAAAGAATAAAGGCCTTTTCTGTTTGAAAAAATCTTGGGAGCATAAATGTCAAGGGGAAAATGCACAAATTGTACTGGAAAATAGTCAATAAACTTGTGTGACCTGTTTAGTTTTCGACATATTTCCTGAGTGCCAGCCACAAGCTAAGCTCTCACAAAATGTTGGGAATGGAAGGTGACCAAGATTCTCTGTCCTTCAGAAGCTGACAGGGAAGTTGGGAGTTGTATCTGAAAGGAGAAGGGGAATCATATTATGGGCCTTTCAAATGCCCATATGTTCAGACTTCATTCTTTCTGTAAAAGCACATGTTTGATGCGGTTCTGGGATAATTTAAATAAAACATATAAAACATTTTTTCTCTAGATGTTGATGAATTTATATCTAATCTTACTCTTTTATCTAGAATGGTATCTATGGAAGATACTCACTTAAGTCACAATAGCTACTTTTATGCTTAATTGCTTTTATGTATATATATTTTTTCTCTATAGAGCATGAAGTGACCCAGTAGAAAGACCTACGTTTTCTGCAGATAAAGCATTCTAAACTTTTTTCATGAAGTTCTATCATTAGAAAACTTTAGTATATAAGCATAAGTTTTGATGAGGAGGTTAATGTAATGGAAAATTAACAATAGAATAAAAACGCATTTTACTACCCAATTAGCATTTAATTAGGACTGAATTTTCATTTCTACTATTAAAAAGATGTTGATTGCTGAGAACACATACACTCTTCCTTTTAAAAAACCCTTCTGTCTCTTGGTCTCTCATACCCCCGCCCCCCGCAGATACAAATGCATAATTTCATACATATAAACACAACTTTTTTCTCTTTATTCTTCCTTCAAAGTAAAACTCTCAGATTCCCTTATTTAGGCATTTAAAAATTATTTGTAGACTTATTTTTCCTTTAAATGCTTCATTTCTCAACCATTTTCAATAATTTCTTTTAAATTTTTTGATTATTAAGCACGTTGTAGTCTTAATTTTTTAAGGTTTATTTATTTCTTTTGAGAGAGACAGAGACAGTGTGAGTGGGAGAGTGGCAGAGACAGAGAGGGAGAGAGTATCCCAAGTAGGCTCTGCACTGCCAGCACAGAGCCTGACTTGGGGCTTGAACCCACAAAACTGTGAGATCTTGACCTGAGTGGAAATCAAGAGTCAGATACTTAACCTTCTGAGCCACCCAGACACCCCTGTAGTTTTAATTCTTAATGGCCTCTGTATGCACATATGCAATTTAAGGGATCGCAAAAGAGAAGGTTGACAATGGTAGTTATTTTGAAGTCCGTGAAGGGTGTCCGTGTGCTCTTCTGTATTACTGCCTTTATAGACTAGAAAATATAAAGTTACTCTGTAACATGGGTAGATATGACCTGTCTTTCCTTTGGACAGATTGTGTACTAGGAAGCTTTCCATTGGTTATCTGCTCAAGCTGATGTTTTCATTTTATAGACGAGGATAATGAGAGTCAGGGAGGGCTCATCAGTGTAGAGCTGGGACTTGAATCTGCATAGATCTCCCTGCCATCCTGTTTCACTGTCTGAGGCAGTTAACTCTATTTAGGAAAGATTTTCTTGGCAGCTAAGGCTGTTAAGTAATAAAATGGATTGGTAAAGGAGTCTGGAAACTAGTATGTTAACATGATTTAAAAACGTGATAAAATGTTTTTGTTTGAAAAGGCTTAGGGAGGCTTCTGCCTGAAGAATGAGAAATAGACAACACAGCCTTTAATATGAGCCAGGATGTCATGAGAAGGTTTTTAAATCAATACATACTTTGCACTTTCAAAAGGTAAATGCACTCACTCTTAAGCCTCAGTAGGATAATCAAGAACGCCACCTGCCTGTAGACATTCTCTTTTGCCATAAGTCTAGCTGTTTCTATTCCTCCTGGTTACCACTTTCATGTAATGAGCTTTCCATCTTTTTCTCCTATGAGATGATAATGGCAGTATGGGCTAGAGCATCCCAGGGATATCTACATCTTCTGGCTTACCAGACAATCTCGCGGGTGGATGCCCCAGTTGCCGGCACTGGTCATCAGTACCCAAGGCCCTAATACCCCCATTGCTGAATATGTGCCTCTGTTAGGATTCCGACAGAGGGGACAGTGCGCGGGGCTGAGTGACCTCTGTGCTGGTCTCGGGAAAGCCTTGTCACAAGAAACAGGTAAGAAAGGCAGTCTAAAACCTGTGAGATAAACAAGCTTCCATTTTCAACCCTTAAGTTTCCAAACTTGAGTAATTTCTGTTTAACATTCAAGTGAGATAAAGTGAGAGCAAAACAAAGGGAAAGCTCCCTCAATTATTGTAAAAACATTGTAAAAGGTGAGGTTTTTGCAATCTACAGCTGCTACTAAAAATGTGGGCACTTAGAGCAGATCCCAATAGGTGAGCTCAATCAAACGCTCATGTGTGAAATATAAGCTCGGTTGTAAGCCATTTTGAAGAACTATAATGCCAATAAAGAGCGAATGGTAATGGATTTTTTTTTTCCTGTGAGGCACAGATGGGGACTTTATAATTTACTTCTTATGGGGCCTATTGAAAACATCCCGTTGTGATCCACTTTCAAGTCTCCCTATTTTTAAAAATATCAATTACTTGGTTTTGCAATTAAAAACATAAATTAACTGTGCTTTATTCCATATTATATTTTCTAGAATCATAAAAGTGAACAAAGTACTATTTCCATACTTGTCCAAGACCCTTTATTACTTCTGAATGTTTGGAACTTTAATTAGTTTGCTTTTCTTCCCCTTGACATTGATAATTTTTCCCGTAGTCAAAATTTTTACCTACTTCTTTCTTCATATGAAGACTGAGAATCAGCTTTCTTGCCTATCACCAAGACATTTCTACATTGCCAATCAAACTCAAGCTAAAATTTCACTCTTTGCCTAAAGCATCTAGCATGCATGCAACCACTTTGTACAAGGATGCCCTTTTATCGTTTCCTTCACTACCCCTGGGGGTGAAATATCTAATCCTTTAGGTTAAAAAGTGCTATTTCATTAGGTTGGTGCTTTCTGTAAATTAAGGGAAAACTTTATAAATTAAATAAAACAAGGAAATGAGGTTTTGTTTAGCCATATAAAGGTAAATCATTTCCCCGTGCTGGCCCCGAAGTAGGTAAAATGGCCAGTTATATAAATAGTTGGATTAAGTGATTTTACTCGAGTCCAGGACTCTGACAGATGGGATGGGGGAGACTTTGGTCTGCAGCCAGAACTGGAGCCCAGTTCTTCTGACTCCTAGCTTGGTGCTCTTTCCAGTATATGACAGCTGGCTTAATATTAATATCAATATATACATATTCATGAGTACCCTCTTAGACATGAACATAAAATTTTTATCCATCTGCATGCACAGGTTGACTTTTTGCTCTTCTCCTTTATAGTTAAACTCCAGCAATCCTAACCTGAGTTGTTTCTTAGGACGAGGGAGCCCGAGATCCCTCCTTACCCTCACCAGTGATGGATCGCCATCTATCTCTTAGGACTTCACTGCACTCAGATGTGCACTAGCACCTTGTTTAATATTTTGAGCATTAATCATCCAAAGATTCAGTGGCTTTAGATGATTTTCTTGACTCTAAGGGTTTGATATAGACAAGGACACCAAAATAATATAAATAGCTTTCACTGAAAAGTCATAATCATACATGCAGAGTTTCCAGAATACCACAAGGCTTCGGGACGCAGAGCCTGGAGAGTCCAAAGGATAACTTGCATCAGAGGTAACAAATAAGGTTACAGTGGAGCCTCCTCAATCGAGGATTAAGTCGAAGATCTATAACATATCATTGTAGTTTCTTGTAAGACATCTTTTAGATATTATAAATGCAATTACTACATAGAACACTTGTTTGATGGTATTTTGTGTGTAAGAGGTACCTAATATATATCTGCTGAATTCGTTCATCTTGAAAGCCTCCATTTGTTCAAAGTCTCATTACCTATGGGATGCAAGGGTCTTTTAGGAGGTGCATACGACACAACATAAATTTAAAATCAGAACTCTGAGAATGTTATCTGTTTCCTAGAGACATAAATTCTCCCTATATAGTGCTGCCCAATGTAGATTATCATTCTTTTCTGCTTCTACTCCTTCTTCTTTTTTTGTCTTCTCCTTCTCCTTCTTCCTCTTCATCACGATGCGCATCTACACCACCATCGTTAGTTTTTATTGAGCAGTTTGTACCAAGCCTTCTACAGACATTATTTCATTTAAATCTCAACCATAACTCTGGAGAGTATTACTTGCCTCATTTCACAGATGAAGACATGGAAGTGTAAAGCGGGTATTATCATTTCCACTTTTCATTTTGTAAACTGAGGCTGAGAGACATTATGGCATTTACTTAAATCACCCAGTTGGTAAAGAACAGATCCAGAATCGAGATACCCCAGGTCCTTCGTAAATTCAACACCATTAATTCTGCATGGCTTCAAAGTTAACATGGAGAAAGAGAATTTTTAAAATTTTGTTTTACTTTTCATGCCTCAAACTCACTTGTTTTTGTTATAGTTTTATGAATTTTGACAAATGCATAGTTTCATAAAGCTACAACCACAATCAACATACAGAATAGTTCCATTATCCCTCCAGGTTCCCTGTGGTATTCCTTTGTAGTCAGTCCCTCTCCTAACCCTAACCTCTGGGAACTACCTTGCTGTATACCTTTGTCTTTTCCAGAATGGCATAAATGGAATCTCCAATATGCAGCCTTTTTTGGTCTGGCTTCTTTTACTTAGTATAATCCATTTGAGATCATACAGTTTGCTGTATGGTGGATTTGTACATCTACCATAGTTTATTTATCCATTCGACAGTTAAGGATGGCCTCACCCTAAGACTAGTGGTCACCAGGCCATTGGCCAATGAACCTGGATTCTCATCAACATGATCTCTCCTATATTAGCTTGGGTTCATTCACATAGAGGCCTCCACGTTGCAAATGAGGTGGATAGAATAGTGCCCTGTGCACTGGCCCGTCCTTTTGCATCCTGTGCTGACATCTAATTTGCTACTGTTCTGTGGACCAAACAAAGTCTCTTAGCCAAGCCCTAGGGTTATGTTGTGGAGAAAAAGACTCCACTTTGTGAAAGGATATGTCACATTTCAAGTTGCATAAAATCAGGTAACTTGCTTATTACTCACTTTAAATTTCGGTTTATCCATCTTTAAAGTAATTATCATTATAACATCCACCTCATGGGATTATTCCAAAATTAATTTTTTTAATGGAAAATTCCTAATAAAGCCCCATCACTGGTAAACAGTAGGTGTGATTATCCCTGGGTTATCTGGCAAAGTTATTGTTAGGCAAAAAACATGAGGATATAAAGGACATGATCTCTCCGAACAAGGAATGCTAGTTTCCGATGGTTCCTCCACCTCAGTGTGTTATTCTATGGTAGTTATTTGAGTTAGGTCTAATTTTTAAAGTAAGTGGTAAATATGAATAATAAAAATAGTAAATGAATGAATTTATAATGTGATAACTTGCTTTCTGACTTAATGTGGTTATTGGGCAACAAGTTAAAAACAAAGCTTATTTTGTACATTAAGATATACAATACAATCCCAGTGACTGATATGGTAAGGCAACATGATATAGTTGAAAGCCTGTTGGTCTTAGAAGATCAGTTTGAATAGCAGTCTGCCGTTTACTGAGTTGTCTCAAGCAAGTTTCTTAAACTTGCTGAGTCTCAGTTCCTTCATCTGTAATATATGACTTTTAAAACCCAGGTCATTTACCTTACATGTTATTGTTGGGGGTCAGGTGAAATAGTGCACTTGGAAACTCCAAATCAACACATGAGAGAGAGGAACAGAAGCAATTAACCATGCAT
Source organism: Acinonyx jubatus (assembly GCF_027475565.1). NCBI lineage: Eukaryota > Metazoa > Chordata > Mammalia > Carnivora > Felidae > Acinonyx > Acinonyx jubatus. Next base: position 69,044,326 of record NC_069394.1, on the reverse strand, counting down.
CCCATGTACATGATAACAGATTGTACTTCTTAAGATTTGGGATGTACCTGAAAGGTCATACTGGTTATAGTAAAGTATTCTATTAATTGATATGATCATCTCTACAGGTGGTCACAAGTACCCAAGTACCCAAGCCAGGCCAAGCGGATAGTATAATTGAACTGAATGTGAAACAACAGACATGGTAGCTTCTATAATAAATGGAGGAGTTCTTGTCCCATCAAACAGGCAGTCACCAACCCCTGTTTATTGCTAGATGAATATTGCCACATGAGACCCTGGGCCACATGGGATAAGGGTCCATGTGATTTTTCAATAAAGCTGGTATACTAGAATTATTTAATTTTTTGCTGAGGTTTATGTCCCAAACATGGAACTGATCAAATAAAAATATGCTTTTGGTGGACTCACCATGCAGGCTGCCATTTTTGACCTCTGATTGAGTAGTCACTATCAGTTTAGTTCTGCGGTCTTTTTTTTTTAATGTTCTATTTATTTTTGAGAGGCAGGGGGGATGAATGGTGGGAAGGCAAAGAGGGGGGGTGGGGTGGGCAGAGGATCCAAAGTGGGTTCTGCACTGACAGCAGTGAGCCCGATGTGGGACTCAAACTCACCAAACATGAGATCGTGACCTGAACCAAAGTCGGACTCTCATCCGACTGAACCACCCAGGCACCCCATGTTCTGTAGTCTTTATTAAACCTACCATGTTAAACAGTTCAGAAAAGACTCTTTATTTTATAGAGGACACATATGAGTAAGTCGATCACATTTGCTCATCATCACCTTTGTTCCTCTTAAGGATGATGTTATTCCAGTTAGGAGGAGAAAAATGCAAAAACCTGTCTGCGTGATAATACTCTCCCAGTTTGGCACATGCATTGGTGCTGCTATGGCACTTTAGGCAAGTCATTTAATCACCATCTTTATTTGTATAATGAAGTTATTGAACTAGATTAAATCTTCAGTAATTCTCACCTCTAGTATTCTGTCCATAGTGAAATTGGTAGTGATTATAATTTTAGGCATACTGTTCAATGTGCTTTTCTATCTTATCTTGAGAAGGGAGAACTAGTAACTCTGCTAATGGCATCTTGTTGCCTACAAAAAGATTTCTTTTTTACATGAATAAAACAATTATTTTTCAAAAGTCCTCCCTTAGGCCACAGTGTTTTTAGCTTAGGTAAATTTAACTCATATGCCTCGCAACTCAATGGTATTATAGGATATCAGAGTAAATTATTACGTATTATCACAGAATACATACTTTCTTAGTCGCCTGAGTGGCTCAGTCAGTTAAGTGTCCGTCTCTTGATTTCATCTTAGGTCATGATCCCACGGTCATGAAGTCGAGCCCCACATTGGGGCTCAGCATGGAGCTTGCTTGGGATTCTCTCTCTCCTTCTCTCTGTGCCCCTCCCCCTGCTCCTGCTCACACATGCTCTCTCTCTCTCAAAATAAATAAATATTCAAAAAAATAAAAAATATTTACTACTTTCTCCAAATGTTTGTTTGTCACTAGTTAATAGACTTTAATTTACTAATTTGTCATTATAACAATATATGATATTATGATATGAGATGATGATATGATAAGTGAGTCAACATTCATATTAAAAACATTGTGAAGATATTATATGCTAAATGAAACGCCTTGGTTTTTATAAATGTATTTTAGGACCCAAAAAGCGTTTTCTTTTTTAGATTAATAATTTATATTGATTATCCCTAACACATAAAGCCTGTTAGATTGCCTTGTCTTTGTTCATTTATAAATATAGTCACTTTCACTTTAGTAGTTGAACATTATATGTGGAGCATGAATATATTTCATAACTTTGGGAAAAGATCTAAGAAAAACTGTGTTTGTAATAATTGGTCATTGCTTATTCAGGCCCCCCAAAAGTAATATGTGGTTGCAAACACACTCAAGTAGTTGGGGAAAATTTTCATGTGTAAGTGGACTGAATGCAGTTCACATCTAATTAGTCACTTTTGTCAAAGCTTGGCCACTAGATTGCACACCAAGTACTACTTTAGGCGCTTTACAATCATTGTCTAAATTGATTTTTAAAACAACCATCAAGGTCGCATTGTCTTAATTTTAAAATAAAGCGATCAGAGCTTAGTGACATTGTACAACTTTCCCAATTACCTTGTCTCCCGATTGGGATTTAAGCCAGATCTGACTGCTGTTAGGTCTCTGGGCTGTCAGAGGCAGCTGCTTCGTGCTGTTGGGCATAAGGTATGCCATCCCTTCCCAGAAGGCAGTTCTTCCAGTTGTATAAAAATCTCTAGGTGACCAAAAACTGTGACCAAGCAAGAAACACGGTCATCAGCTTTCTTAGTGGGCCAGACTCATACCCCTCAAATACAGACTTCTCTGGTGCCTGGACAGAAAATAGAGCTGGGACTCCAGGTGCCAGCTCATATTGGCCTCACCTGCTTAGCCGCAGGTAGAGGAACTGAGAAGGACAGAAGACACCTTGCCTGAAAGTGGGATGGCAGGTGACAGGGAACATTGCCACATGGAGACTGGAAACACCCTCCTCCCCCCACCGGAACACAGTTTCATCCACAGAAGCATGAGATCCAAAATATCCTGCACTCTGACACCTTAATTCCACCTGATAGAGAAACATGGCCCAAGGAATCCAGGCTCTCAACCCACACTGATTCCTTTTCCTGTGGAGAAGAGAAACAGGGAGTGGAAATGGCCTCCGCTTCTATATTGAGGGCAAGGTGGAAAAGAGAAGGCCTTGCAACTGTGTCCCTCCCCAGGCATTCCAGGTCAACCTCAGGCATGCCATGGTTGGGGATTCTCTGGGCTGCCCTCTTTCTAGGGTACAGAAGAGGTTTGATGTCACTGAATAATGATCTCATTCCTCTTCCCAATATGTTATATTAAACATTTGCAGAAAGGGAAACAGTGTCTCTGTGTAGCATATCTGGATGTAGAAATAGGTACAGGTGGGTAGCAAGGAGAGCTGATGCAAAGCAGAGTAACTTTTTATTATGTAGCTTCCCCTGATACAGTTTAGGAGTTGAGGGTAATGCAGTTAAGCTTCTGGGCCATTTTAGTATCGTTTATTGTGCAGTAATGGTAATAATTTGTCTTAGATAATGTTGTTTTGACTAGTTTTCTGTTGTTGTTGTTGTTCTCGTTGTTTGCTTGTTTGAGAATTATGGAATTCAATTCAGCCTAAAGAGAGCCTGAATTGCCTTGATTGCCCCTGAGAGGATAGTCAGGGCTGGAAGCCACAGTCTCCTGTGCAGATGCCTGTACCTTTTTCTCCTGGAACCTTGAGAGCTTTCCTGGGCTTGTCTGGGGAGTCCACGTCTTGGTCACAGCCTTACTGGTCAAAGGGTTGACTTTATTTCAAACAGTCTTTTAGAGGTGCTAGGGGGGCTCAGTTGGTTAAGTGTCCAATTCTTGATTTCGGCTCAGGTCGTGATCTCACAGTTTTGTCAGTCTGAGCCCTGCTTAGGGCTCTGCTCTGACCCTGAGGAACCTCCTTGGAATGTGCTCTCCTCTCTCCTTGCCCCTCCCCTGCTCGTGCTCTCTCTGTCTCTCTCAAAATAAATAAATAAACTTTAAAAACAAACAAACAAACAACCCAGCCTTTTAGAAGGGTCTTAGATAAAATGGCACTAATTTGGTTGATGGAAATAAAGATCGAATTCAGGGTGCAAAAACATGGCCAAAGCCATGGGATAACATTAAATAAAAAGAGTAGGTGTTAAGATTGTACCTGGTGCTAAATAAAACATGGGAGAATGAAGAAAAAGGCAAGCAAACTTTAATATGCACAAAAGTAATTTGGACACAATGAAGGAAGAAGAGACAAGATACCTTGAAATGGAATAAAACAAGAAAGTTAGGGGAATCCTGTGGACAGAAAGTGAAATGCACATAAATAGGACTTCAAAATAGATTTTTGTGAAAATAAAGCAACAGTAAAAATTAGAACTAGTGCCAATATTTGGGATACACTTTGCAGATTACAATTGGAAATATGAAATAGTAGGTTGGGTTTTTAAAACTTCACATTGTTTGACGCAAGATGAAGATGAGTTTGTGTATGTGTGTGTGAAAAATATTAGATTCATTTGGGGAAAATATATAGAATCAAAAACATCACAAATGTGTCCTCGTGTTTTATAGAGTGAAATTGTTATAATGCTCTTTCTGTCCCAATTGAGATTATTTCCTTTTTCGTTAGTCTCAGACCCTTTCTCAGTAACAACAACCACAACAAAAACTCCACTAGGCAACTTAATAAAGTTCTACTTAAAGCCCTACAAGTGTATTTAGTAGAAAAAAATTAAGATTTATAAAATATCAGAGCTGCCAAATATTTCAATATTCTAATAAAATAAGTCTATGAGAAAATGTGTAGGACAGGTCCATACTTTTGAAAATTGTTATTACTGAATATTTTCACTGTACACGGTAGATAAATTTATTGGCAATAACATGACTCCAGAGCGATCCAAAACTAAATAAACAAGTAATGCAGAGAAAGAAGTTTAGAATTGCGAATTTAAAGAGCATTTTGCTAAGTATAATTTTTTAAAAATGTGTGTGGTTTAACGGGCATTTTTGTAGTGGAGTGAACCTCACTTTTAGGGCTGGTTCGCAAGTTTAACAATAGAATTTAGATAAGTTTTATTATTAATTGCAATGGGAAGTTGAAACATTTGAATTGTTTTGGGAACCCCTAGCTACGTAAACTTCAAAAGTTATCTTGCTTTCTTGGCCACTTTATTATGCAAAGAAAAGCACAGATGTATTATATTCATTGAACCGTTAAATGGGGGTCCAGCAAGCCATTAAAATTACTAGGTCATCGAGGAACAGGACAGATAGAGCAGCCAGGAAAAAAAAACATGTTGATTAGCTGTCAAAGTATTACATCTATTTGGTATGATGAACAGAGAAGCAACTATTTTTTGGTAATTGTCTTTCCATTTTTGCCATCATATTTTGTATGTGTTGTCATCTTTAACAGCTACAGATTAGATTTAAATAAAAATATTCTAAATACTCTCTTCAAAAATACTAGAAATAAAGTGTATGACTTGAAGATAAGAAAACTTGATTTCATATTCTATACTGTCAGTCCGTCTCCTGAACTAAACAGCAGCACAATTCTTCATGTTGACAACGTGCGGAAGTGTTGGTTTATTGGCATAAAAGGTTAAGTAAAAGGTTAAGAAAGGTAATTACAGTGCAGGACCTATACTCTGTTTCGGGAGAATCTGTGCTCATAGTTCACAAAAAATGTAAATTAAGCATTAATAGCTGGGAAGTGACACCAGGGTAATACATACTCACTATTTTCTTGAAGGAACCAAAGTGTTTTTATTTGTAATATCACTTGCTATCATTGGTATTTGAAGAAACTCTTTGCTTTGTTGGAAATTCTTTCTCTGTGGCATCATTTGGTCTTATAAATAGTTTTTGGATAAGAAAATCATCTTTGTAAATTAGATGTTACGACTTTGGTAATTGTCTTTCCATTTTTTTTAATAATGATAAGGAATTCACAGATTCAAACTTTACTAGTATCATAGAGGCTTAGAAAAAAAGATGTTATAAAACTTACTAATTACAGAAGATCATAAAAACATTAACACTTATCTAAATTATGCATATATGCCACAGTCACAACTAGACAGGCAACACTGAACCAAGAAAGCACAAACATGCAAACATACACACACACACACACACACACACACACACACACTCACTCACTCACTCACACATCGTAACAACAGAATGGACCACAATAATCTTTAATTTCTTATATTTTTATAATATAATGTAAAACCATTAAAGTATAAAGAGTTTAAGGAATATTACTCTAGAGGACTGGAAAATTACCAATAAAATATATTGGTAATATTCTACTAAAGTTGCCAAAGTTTATTCCTTGTTTACTATGGATGAAAAGATCCTTGATTAATTCAAAGTTTAAACTCCACCAATTCTGAGTTCTCAGGCCACCCCAACTCCTCCCTCTGATGGCATCTAAATTCCAGTGTGGAGTCAGGAGGCTTGGGAACTGTGGCTCATGGCCTTTGGAGAGAAAGACATCTGGTCTGTGTTCATCCACTGTCCTCTTTTGACATCCAGAACGGTATCTTGGAGCTGCAAATCTTTGCTAACCTGCCCTATCTTTATTGCATCCACTGCTGGAGACAGCTCACATTGTTTCTATTAGAATAGATGCTTCACTACTCTGTTTCTGGAGTCTTTCCTAGGATGCTTACTGTTTTAGTCTTCACCGAGAAAGCAAACAGAAACCAATCAGACACATCTTCTCGGAAAGGAAAGTCTGTTTGATGCAATTTTTATAAACAAATTTAAATAACTGATCACTTGATATTTTACATACTCCTCCATATACATGTTTTTGGTTAATTTCTTTATGATGTGGCACGTCTTTCATCCTTCTGTTCTTAGTAAAATGCTTACTTTTTAAAAAGATGTATTATTGGGGTGCCTGGGTGGCTCATTTGGTTAAGTGTCCAACTTTGGCTCAGGTCATGATTTCCTGGTTCGTGAGTTCGAGCCCCGCGTCAGGCTCTGTGCTGACAGCTCAGAGCCTGGAGCCTGCTTCGGATTCTGTGTCTCCCTCTCTCTCTGCCCCTCTCCTGCTTGTGCTTTCTCTCTCTCTCTCTCTCTCTCAAACAAATAAACATTAAAAAAATCAATAAAAAGGTAAGACTATGGAGTGAGTCGATACTGCCCACAATAGTAGCCACTAGCCTCATGTGGCTATTGAATACTTGAAATTTGACTAGTGAGACTGAGGGACTGAATTTTTAATTTTACTTGACATTAATCATCTTAAATTTCAATTTAAAAACAATCAGAGAAGATATTTTTCCATTAACCACAATGTTACTTTTGGTAGGGGTTTGATAAGGCTGTATTTCACTCTCAGTGAAAATTTACTAACTAAATTGAAATAAAACACATATCAGATTTCAAAGGCTTAGTATAAAAAAAGAATGGAAACGATCTCAACAATTTTTATATCAATTAGGTGTTGACATGATAATATACTGAGTTAAATAAAATATATTACTAAATAATTTTACCTATTTCTTTTTACTTTCTTTAATGTCCTGCAAGGATATTTAAAATTACATATGTGACTCATATTATATGTCTGTTAAATTGCATTGGAGCAGACTTTTAAAGTTAGAACTTCTATATCATTTACGTGTCCTGGATATAAACTATTATGTAAAAACTATTATTTAAAATTAATAAAAAATAATAAATTATTTAAAAAATTTAGAAATTTCACTTTTTTGCTTCTTTTTTTAAAATTAAAAAAAAATTAATGTTTTATTTTATTTTTGAGAGACAGAGAGAGACAGAGCATGAGTGAGGGAGGAACAGAGAGAGAGAGGGAGACAGAATCCGGAGCAGGCTCCAGGCTCTGAGGTGTCAGCACAGAGCCTGATGCGGGACTTGAACCCACAAACCGTGAGATCATGACCTGAGCTGAAGTCGGCCACTTAACCAACTGAGTCACCCAGGTGCCCCTTTAATTTTTTTTTTTTTTTACATTTATTTATTTTTGAGAGACAGAGAGAGAAAAAGTGTGAGTGAGGGAGGGGCAAGAGAGAGAAGGAGGCACAGAATCCTAGGCAGGCTCAACGCTTACCAGACTGAGCCACCCAGGCGCACCTGCTTTATTCTCTTAAGGGTATAAATTATATTTTGATTTATGGTGTTAACAACAATTTATTGAGAACCTACTTTATATTAAATCCTTCATGAAGTGTCTGGAATGTGCTGTTCCTGTAAGGTAGATTTTGATTCCAATTTTGCATATGAGGAAACTGAAGGTCACAGATATCAAGAAAGATTTTATTGCAATCAGAGGTAGACTATAGATTCAAACTCAGGTCTGTCTGGCTCCAGAATTTGCCAGATTTGCTTTTCTTCATTAAAGTTCTTCTGTTAACCCATAGTTTGTGCATTTAATGTAGTATTCACTAGATACTTCAGAGTGAACAGGTCATGCAAAGGGGCTAAGGCTATGATGAGTGTATTGAGTTGGAAGAGAAAGGATGTCAGTAGCTGGAGAGTTTTGAGCAAAGAGAAATGAGGTTGGTAGGGACTCCATTACATAAGGTCAAGGTTGTGTTCAATTCTAAATGACACAAATCCTTGAGAGTCATTGACCAGATGAGTGACATAATATGATACTTATATTAAATGGCTTCTCTGGCTTGTTTCTAAAGAATCCATGGAAAGGATCTTTGGGGAATCAGGCCATTTTGGAGGTGTTTTTGCCATTGTCATGAGTGAAATGAAGACTCCAGGACTACTACAGAACAGTTCAGGAATATGTTCTGGAAGTAAAATGAATAGAATCTGCTAATGAGCATCAATAAACAAATTTATGTTGTTTTTTTCCTAGGTATCTTTCTAAAAACTTAACTCCTGGATTTATGGATTGAGCATTTAACATGTATTTTTAAAGGCTAAATGGTATATATACATAGAATTAAGGTCACACAAGTAATACAGGAATGTGTCAGGTGCTATGGCAAGAAATCTCAACAAAATGAAAAAAACTAATGGGAATCTGGGCTGGATCTGGGTTAAAGACATGGAGACCAAAGATGTACCATCAGTTATTCACCTATTGTTGTTGTTGTTGTTTTTGTTGTTATTGTTGTTGTTGTTTAGCACTGTGCTAAGAGTAGAAATGCAGTGAATAAGAAAATGGAGAGAGTTCCTTACTCTTGTGGCACATGTAGTATGCATTTTGGACTTACTTTAGTGAATTCTGTATCCGGTGCACATAAGGTTGTGAGATGAGGCTCTTTGGATTTTGTATTTTCTTATCTACTTGTTGAGATGAGGCAGTGGGTGGTGGTGTGTAGGAATCATCTAGTGTCATAATGCAGGCCAGTATTCTTTTCTGGTTTAAGAGAGAGTGTGCATGCACATGAACACTAGCACATAAGCAGAGGAGGGACAGAGAGAGAGGGAGAGACTATTTTCAAAAAAAATTTTTTTAAGTTTATTTATTTATTTTGAGAAACAGAGAGAGCAATCAGGGGAGGGGCAGAGAGAGAGAGAGAGAGAGAGAGAGAGAGAGAGAGAGAGAATGAAAATCCCAAGCCGGCTCCATGCTGTCAGCACAGAGCCCGATGCAGGGCTGGGTCTCAGGAACCATGAGCACATGACCTGAGCTGAAATCAAGATTCAGAAGCTTAATCAATTGAGCCACCCAGGCATCCCAGAGACAGATAATCTTAAGCAGGCTCCACACCCAACGCAGAGCCCAACTCGGGGCTCAACCTCACAACCATGAGATCATGACCTGAGCCAAAATCAAGAGTCGGACACTTAACTGACTGAGCCACCCAGGCGCCCCTAGTTTAAGAGTTCTTCACTTAGTCCTCTGCTTGCTGCGAACAATGAAAATGATTCTGGGCCAGTGTAACATTACCAGTTCACCCAGTGAATTCTTTCATGTACTCAGTCAATAAATGAATTAATACCTTTTATTGATGAGTGGTATTCCTCTGTGTGATGTACCATTTTGTTTCTCTGCTCACCACTTGATGGACATTTGGATTGTTTCTTGTTTGAAGCTATTTGAGATATTCTTGGAGCGTTCTAGAGGAATCATCTTAAAACCCCAGCTCATGAATGGCATTTCTGCTATGAGTGGCATCCTTTACCGTCTTCAAGGTTTTAGAACTTCACAGGGATGCCGTTGGCCTTGTTGTTCTGAAGATACTGATCCTTACTACCATCTTGACATGTAATTAGAACAGAGAATAAATTTTATCATCCCATCTGTGCCTATAATTACCTATTGCCTTAAAAAAAAACAAAGCTTCTAAAATTCACATTTTGTTGTTTTGCAGAGTGAGGATATGATAGTATCCGAGTTATTTTGTGTAAATTAAAGCATTTCTATCATGAAGTATGTAGTCCTTTTTTCTGGGGAGCACAAACTACTCTACGGGCAATAACTCATTTAGATCTTCAAAGTCTGTGGAGGGTTGTAGGTGATAAGTAGTATATCCAATTTACAGGGAGGACAATTGAAATAGAGTGATGTGGAAAATTGCTCTGAGTCACCGAGCACAGCTATAATGGAGCTCAGAATGGACTCGGGGTCTCTTGACTCCCAATTAGTTCTCTATACACTAGATCACACTACCTGCCCCCTCGGTCCTTGGCAAATAGATGATAAATTTTATATAAAGCTCACTCTCAGTTACCTACAGTTATCTACAGATCCTGGTTTACAGTCGTATCATTGATCTCTAGCTGGTTATGGGGTGTCTGCCGGCATCCTTCAGGTCTGCTATCTTGTTGCTACAGTGCAGAGGCAGGAAGAAAGGTAAATAGGAAAACAGTGATGGAAGCAAAAGGGAAACGTATAACCTAAAAATTTGGGGAAATGGGATAATGTTGCAGAGTTGGATGGGGAGGATTAAACCGCCCTCCATCTGTGCAGATGGATGCAAATTGAAATGATATTCCATCCTTATATATCATTTCCCGCATATCCGTAGAAATTAAGTAAACATAAGGGCAAATCTAAACCACAGTAAGCAAGGAGAATTTGAGGCCAGAACTTTCAGGTATCCTCAAGGTTACTGCCCTTCCAATGCACAAGCAGATTTCATGTGAGCTGTTGAATCTGTGATATCAAGGGGATGACAGACTTGTAGGTATATGATAATAATATAAAGATTTCCAGACAGTAATGGTGACCATTAAAACAAAGATGTTACACGGGCGCCTGGGTGGCTCAGTCGGTTGAGCGTCCGACTTCAGCTCAGGTCACGATATCGCAGTCCGTGAGTTCGAGCCCCGCGTCGGGCTCTGGGCTGATGGCTCAGAGCCTGGAGCCTGCTTCCGATTCTGTGTCTCCCTCTCTCTCTGCCCCTCCCCTGTTCATGCTCTGTCTCTCTCTGTCTCAAAAATAAATAAAACGTTAAAAATTAAAAAAAAAAAACCAAAGATGTTACAAAATTCAAAAGGGAGATTATTTCAAATTCTCAAATTTCACAGAAGTAGTAATTTGGTCATGGAAGACCAAATACTTGAGAAATAAACTGAAGCATGGTCACAATCAGCAGAATGAACTAGTACCACGTTGTTTCTATTTACTATTATGTTTATTTTGATTCCCCAGTGATTTCCAATGTATCTTCTTGAAGATCAGAGTTGGTTGTGCGGTTTAATATTAGAAATTATGGCCATAGTTTATATGGGATAAAGCTACTCAACTTTATTTTTTTGTTCCTACTGCCTGGAGATAGTTAAATTATTCTTTTCAGAAGATGAACTTATAAAATATATATTCATTTTTGAAATGTGTTTAGACAAGTGATAATTGTATTAAAAGGGGGAATGGAAAGTATAGTAAGACAAAAGTAATGACATATTCGATCTCTGAAAGGAGCTTCTTATAAGATTCTGTTTGACTGGGAGGGTGTGCATCTCATGAACTGCTGTATTCCAGCACCTAGAACAGTGCTTTGTCCATAGACAGCTGTCAGTCAATATCTATTCATGGTGTGAATGAATGACAGGAAATCCAGATTTCAATGACTCGCAGGATGTGAGTGCTTCATTTATGGTGCTTCAAGTACAGAGGAAATAAGAGCTGTTTCATAGATAGAAGGGCTTTTTTTTAGCAGTGTCAGAAGGTGACAAAAAGGTTCTAATATAGCAGATCCAGTGGCTGGTCACACAGGAGAGAGACGGATAACACATTGGATATGATTCCTGAACACAGGAAGGGATGGGACCCCAAGCAGAAGTAGCATGTTCGTCTCAGATGACAGGAGTGAGATTCCTTCTGTTCATTCAGAAGTGAGGGGGGAGGTGAGCTCATAATTAAGGCTGGGCAGCTGAGAGAGTTCCTCTATGGTAGATGCTATCTTTTCCACAAATTAGCTCTTCTGTGGAGAATGGCTGGGAGTGTTAACTGTAGAGAAGTAGAGAAGCCCGGGTAAGAAGAACATGCACTCCTGGTGGCACAGACACCAAGCTGTGGGTGCTTTGGCGGCCATTGCAGCAGGAGGGCCCAGGGGTGGAAAAGGAGATTGAGGAAAAGGAAATCGTGGTTCATGGAACCACCTTGTCAAGTGGTTCCACAGTCCCTGAAATCACCTAGATGGTGGCAGGACATGGGTGGAGACAAAGTTTAAGGCCCAGTAGTAGAGTCTTCAGAAAACGAGGGAAGTGACAGAGAAGCACACAACCAACACAAGGAGAGTGGCGTAGCCATGTGGCCTAAACTGAATGCAGACTCAGACAAGTTAAACATTCAGACAAGATCAGATCATGAGCCTACAAAAACGTTAACAACTGTGATAAACCTGGCTTTATATTTTCTTGATTGTAAATACTTATCTTTTGGGGTGCCTGGGTAGCTCGATGATTCTGGCTCAATGGGTTAAAGCATCCGAGTCTTGATTTCGGCCCAGGTCATAATCTCAGAGTTTGTAAGTTGGAGCCCCACATTGGGCTCCATCCTGATGGTGCGGAGCTGGCTTCGGATTCTCTCTGCTTCCTTCTCTCTTTGCCCTTCAGCACTCTAAGTAAGTAAATAAGTAAATAAATAAATAAGTATCCTTTTAGCCAATTTCTCTTTGTATAGGGGCAAGTGTGTGAGAAAAAATTGCCACAGGAATATTTCTAATTGTGCAGTAGTTCACTCTCAGAGTAGAAAAGGAATCTAAGCTGTAGGTTTTTGCACAAATCTAAAGTAAAGATTTTCAGAATTGTAGATTGATTAATGTAAGCACCAACTGCATTCCCGTTTATGTGCCATTTATAGTAAAATAAATTATTTTACACATGCACTCTGAATCTGAATGTTGTACCAGAATCCACATTTCATTATTTATCTAAAGCCTTTTGTGAAATGCAATTGCAAATATTAATAGTGAAGGTTATTTTGGTTTCTGTCTCTTTAATAACCCTGATATTATCTTTATAAATATACCTTTAAGTTGACATTCTATTTTTCAATTATTTAGGGAGGTAAATGAAGAAAAAATGTAGATATTTTCTATATTTTCAAGTATGATTTAATTAATTTTCACAGTTGCTAAACCAGAAATAGAATGATCACTTCAAAGTTTACAAATTTGCCACGTTAGTATATTCAACAAATACTAGAAATACCTGCATTCCAAGTGAACTCAAATTCTCAAATCCTTGGAGAAACACATTTGCATTTTTGCATTGCTAATTTGGATAATGTGAAAATATTTTGCATTGATAAGGACTTTTATTAATGCAAAACAGACTTCTGCCCTAGTTTTACATGGCTTTAATATTAATAACAATATGCCTGAGATTATGCCACATTTCAATGTCAGTAAAAATTGGTGGGTGGAACAAAATGTGAATAAATTATTCACATACAAACAAGAACATTCTTGTTTCTCAAAAGCTGGTCATTGGTGAATCACAGTATAGGTGAAACGAAAACAAACTGAGTAGAATGCAGCTGCCAAACGAAAAGGGCACACAGGTTCATTCTGCAAGTATTGTACCTTGCTAACTTGTATGTGGGCATCATTAACATGGAATCAGTTTCAATGGTAAATCTCACAGGCATTTAAATAAATCAATTATAAATAGTAAAGTCTAATGGCCGACTATCAATTTTATCCCACTCTATTCTATTCAGTAACTATTCAGCACGGCTATGTGCCAGGCACCGTGCAAAGTGCTGATGGCACAAACAAGTGCCAACCCCAGCTGCAAGCTACAAACGGCAGAGCTTACAGGTGGCTTCTACTCCCTAACATGTGTTCATATTATCGTTCAGTAAATTGGGCTTACAAAACTGTGAAAAAAAGAAGCAAATTATTTAATCTGTATACTTGTAACAATGGGGAAAATGGTTATGAGCACTTTCCAAAACATGGTAGTTATCTGGATCAATTTTACATATTCTCAAATCTTAGTTTTGATTTTATTTTGAAATAGTCATGATCTGTATACTGGATATGCCTATGCCCACAGCACCTTGTACATAGTAGGAGTTCCATTAGTATTTTTTTTATTTTAAGTTTATTTATTTAATTATTTTGAGAGAGAGAGATTGAGCAGGGAAGGGGCAAAGAGAGAGGGAGAGAAAGGTCCCAAGCAGGCTCCATGCTGTCAGCTCAGAACCCGACATGGAGCTCGACCCCACGAACCAGGAGATCATGACCTGAGCCAAAATCAAGAGTTGGACACCCAACTGACTGAGCCTTCCAGGTGCCTGTCATTTTTAGGAGAATCAGGAAAAACATGAAAAATGGGCAAACATTATATATTTATATCCTAAAAATATTCATCTCAGAGAAATATGTGTTTTATGCCATGAGAAGACAAAGTAAAAACATGCCTAAAAGTAAAAATACCCAAGAATAAAACGTAACTCCTGAAAACTGATGGAGTGAATGGTCAGGTAGAATCATGCCAATGTTCTTTTCTGAAGTATGGCTTAGCATGTCTAAATTACCTTGCCTCCTAACACAAGAGGAAAAATAATATTGAACTCATTCTATAGAAGCAAAATATGAAAATTGGGACTAATTTGTAACTGAAATTGTCCTACCAGCAAAAAAAAAAAAAAAGAAAAGACAGTGTTTCTGAGCTTTGTGAAAAGAAGTTAAAGAAAAGAAATATGCGAAGAAAGATTTATATTTGACTGTACTTAACTCTCTGACTAGCGCTGAGTCATTATTATCACCCATTCATAGGAGAGACTTACTGTGAGTTTGACCATACAATTCTGCACGTTCCTAGGAACTCCCATGCAGCACTACGCCTCCCTACCCTGAACCCATGGCATCATTCTGTGAGTTTACATGTTTTAGTTTTATTAAAATTAGTTTAGGTGCAACTGGCTGAATTCAGGTTCCAAGCTTTTGTCCCTAATATGATATCAGTTCCCGATTTAAAACCTGTCTAGAGCTCTACATTTCCTCATGATAAATGCCACACTCTTAGCATGACTTATGTAGCCCTGGCTGATCTACCCTTTAGCCTCAAATCTGGATTCTCTGTCCCCAAAACGGCCATGTTGCTGCTCTTCCCACAGTGCTCCAACAGGCTCAGCTCCCTCTAAACTCTGGGCCTTGGTGTTTCTTAGTCCATGTTCCTGGAAAACTTGTTCCCACACTCTCCACCTGGCTGACTCCTCCCTGTTCCTCACGGTTTAGTTTACACTGTACTTTCTTAGAAAATAAGTAGATCTTGAGATTCGAGGCCAGATATTGGGTCTTTTTATTTACCTCTGAATCCCCAACTGCTAATACTATTACTGGACTGTATTAGTCATTCATTTATTCATTAGTTATTCATTGCTTACCCATTCAACAATTATATATTGTCTCCTAACAGCTACTCGTTGTTGCGGGCATGGGAAGTACAATAGTAAATTAATGTCTCTTCCTCATGGAGGTAGTAAGGAATAGTCCAGAAAAATAAGGGAGTGGTAAATGCTGTCAAGAAATAAATCGAAATGAGGGTCGGATGCTCACCAGCTTTCATTTGAACCGATACTTAAATAATGTGAGGAGATAGCCATGAAATGCTCTGAAGATAGAGCATTGTAGCAAGTGGTAATAGCATATGCAAAGGCCCTGAGATAGATGACCTAAGGATAATCAAAGGACAAAAGCAAGCCAGTGTCCCTGGAGCATAGTGACAAATGTGTGGAATGATAGGTCATGAGAGCAGAGAGTGGGCAGGAGATAGTTCAAGTGGAATGTTGTAGATCATGGTACAGTGTTTTGATTTCCTGTGAATTGCTTTCGGAAACCCTTGGAGAATTTTGAGCATGATCTGATTTATGCTTTAATAAAATCACTTTTGTTATTACTTAGAGAATGAAAAATAGAGAGATCGAAGTGGAAGTGGAAGCAGAGAAGTGGGGAAGGAGGCTGTTACAGCAGTCCGCGCAAGAGATGGTGGGGCTTTGACCAGGATTAGCAATGAGAAACAATTGGATTCAGGAACTCTGGGGAGTTAGAGTCGGTAAGACTGTCTAACAGATTGAAGACGAAAGGAGATAGAAGAGGGGACTTTACAAACACACTGACTGAATTTTGTTTAATTTGAAGAATCATGCTAAAAGGAAAGCTTTGGTTTTAGAAGGCTTCAAAGATGTTTCACTTGTAATAATTATGTTAGTAGTAATTATAAGGGAAATGTTAATATCTAAAAATTCCAAATGCACAGTATGTTTCTCCTAAAACTTATCAATGTAAGGCTCTGCCTGTGGGAATCTCTCCAGAATTAGCATTGGTCAATCAGTATTTAGTTAAGTGTTTAAGGACAAAGACTCTGAAATTAAACTGCCCTTTAACCTGCCTGTTAGTAGTTTTGTAAGCTTCGGCTAATTATATAGCATCTCTTTGCCTCTTTTCTGATCTATAAAATGGAGATGATAGCAGAAACTTTTTTCCTACATTAATTTGGGAATCACATGTAATCATATATGTAAATCACTTAGAAACCTGGCATATAATTAATACTCAAAAGTGTGTGTCATTTTATTATTATCTACCGTGGGCAGAACTCTGGTGGCCTGTAGTGATAAAAATAGGGTTTTTTTTACACCTAAAGATTAGTATCTGTACTTCTTATAAAATATTGGTACTGTAAGAGCTGGTTGCATTACCACTCTTTTACATCAGGTCCTGTCTTCTGCTTCACTGGGGACTTCCCTGCATAGCTTCATTCCCTTCCCCCTTCAACATGGAGACAGCCCTTGAATGGAGTGGGTTGAAAAAGCAGCTTCAGAGTAGCTCCATATATATGCCTTTGGGAAGACAGAAGCTATATGATCAGATATTTATACACACACACACACACACACACTATATATATATATATATATATATATATATATATATATATATATATGACATGCCAACAAAATAGTATATTCCACTCTTATTACAACTCTCTCATCTCTTCTTCTAAATTATGAAGCACCCAACTTTACCTTCCATGTATCGTGGCCACCTGTCTCTATGCCATTTCTCTTGTGTTCTTCCCAGCTATAACCTCCTCCCTTTTCTCCCTATCTTAACCTTGCTCATGTTGCAAGTCTAAGTTCACGTGTTCTAGATGAGTCTTTCTCTCTTTATAAGCTTGCTAATTTCTCCCTTCTCTTAACTAACAAAGTATTCATAATTTATACCATATCAAGTTATCACTTGGCTGTAAATTATTTTGACCCAGTATCCAATTGTTTGAAATTTATGAGTCTCCTTTCTCTAATAAGCTCTTTGATCAATATTGCTCACTGCAGTATAACCAAGGATGATTTATATTAGTCACCACAAATGTTTAATGAAATATTGTTCCAAAGTCTTTCTTAGGGAAGTCCTGCCATATACTCAGTCTCTATCCTCGATGCCTAACAGTTGGCTGAATACATACAGGTTACTCAGTAAAAGCTTATTCACCTAATATGTGCAACTATTAAATATTTAAAGCATGTAAATTATTTTATTGAATATATTTCAACATCTTAAAATGTAGAAGGCTGTACTTACTAGAATTAGTGTCTGCTGTAATGTATAAACCACGTGTATGAACCCTTAAGAGGGACCCTGCATAAATTTAAGAAATACATAAAATTTAGATGATGCTTAAGATTTGTTTTCCAAACACCAGAAAATAAAATTGTAAGTTGTTCATGATATAAGGTATAAAGCTACAGATTCCTTTACAACAAAAGGAAAAGTAGGATGCTTTAGTCACTCTCACTTTAAAATAATTTGTATCCTGAGGCTGTTTTTCCCTAGTTTCTGGGCTCTAAACTTTGTTCAAACACTGGCCCTGTGATAGAACTTGTAAATATAATGTTACAGTATTATATTTAAAAATATCATCTTTGTACACAGTAAGATATCACTTATACAATTTTATTTAGATTTGAGAACATTTTTTTATGAACTCCCACTGAATTAGGCAAAGGTATCTAGGCACAGTAAGTATTTAAGACTTTTCTTCTTCCTACTATGTATCCTTGTCTCTAACTCTACATCTGAAAGGGGAAACTGTATCTTTCCTACATTTGTATGTGATCATGCAAATAAAATAGACCACTTTATTATTCCTTGTGTATTTTTCTGGGAAAACATCAATGAAAAATATTCATTAGAATAAATTTTAAGTGGTGTGCCAATTATTTTTAGCTGTGAATAAGATACAGTTTTCTTCATTGTAATTTAGTTAACCACATTGCTGAGGCTGTAATCACTGTCTTATTACATGCAGGCTGTGATAGCAAAAATATCACAAACTAGGTAGCTTATGAAAAAAATAAATGGATTCCTCACAGTTCTGGACACTGGGAGTCCAAGTTCGAGGTGCTGGTAGATTTGGTGTCTGGTGAAAGCCCATTTCCTGTTTCATAGACCGCACCTTTTCTCTGTGTATTCAGATGCTGGAGAGGGTTAGGGAGCTCTGTGGGGTTTCTTTTATAGGAGCACTAATCCCATTCAGGAGGACTCCACCCTCACTATGTAAGCGCCTCCCATAGGCCCCACCTCCTAACACCATCACTTGGGAGGTTGGGATTTCAACATGAATTTGGGGAGACATAAATATTTAGACCATACCATTGGCTAAGTTAGAATGTTTGTAATAAACAGGATGCAGGCAGATGACAAATTTATAATCGTTTTTCTATATCAGATTCAATTGGAAAGAAGGTTTTTAAATATTTCTTTTTACCGATTTTCAAAATAGTACCTGGTTATTATGGAAAAAAGGAAATGATAGGAGGTATTGATAGAGAAGAAATAAAAAGCACAGATAATATCAACACTTAGAGATAATTGATATTTTTATATATTCCCTTTTTCTTTGTGTGTGTGTGTGTGTGTGTGTGTGTATGTGTGTGTGTGTGTCTTTTTCTTACTTTCAAAAAACATGGGATCAAAGAGATAGTTTCTTTAAACTTAACAGAATTTGTTATCTGACAACAGATATTTTTTTAAAATATAATGTGTAGTAGCTATAGTATAGTCTATCATATATTTATGTACCATAAATTTTTATGTATCATATTTTATGTACCATGTTTTATGATACATAATGTACATACCATATTTATCATACTGTTTATGATGCCTATATGTATCATATGTGTCATAGTTTATCATCTTTTTTAGATATCTTGATTGTCTCCCATTTTTTTAATATAATGAAACTTTGAACATAGCTCTAGATATGCATTACATTATTCATCACAATAGATACCCCAGTGGTATCATGGTCTCTTAAGACTCTTTTTTTTTTAATTTTTTTTTAAATGTTTATTTATTTTTGAGAGAGAGACAGAGACAGTGTAAGCAGGGGAGGGGCAGAGAGAGAGGGAGACATAGAATCCAAAGCAGGCTCCAGGCTGGGAGCTGTCAGCACAGAGCCCGACGTGGGTCTTGAACCCATGAAGAAGTGTGAGATCATGACCTGAGTTGAAGTCGGATGCTTAACCGACTGAGCCACCCAGGCACCCCATAGTCTCTTAAGACTCTTGATAAACACTTTTGAAAAATATTTTTAAAGACTGTACAAGTAAGTGTATACATTTGTCTGGGGCCAATAAGTATATTTGTGCACACATGTTAATAGCAACTTCTGAAGTTGTTCAGTGCACAACTCACACAATTAAACTTTGACTACTCCTACCTGCAACGTTGGAGTATACACATGTCACTTACTGTCACTAATATTAAATACAATCGCTTTTAGAATCACTGACACTACAAAAGATGAAAAAACACATGTTTTTCATTGAGCATTAGTTAGGATTCAATTGCATTTAGCAGAGACTTCAAAAACAATTGTGGTGTAAGGAAGATAGAAGTTGGTTTTTACTCTTACTCAGAGTTCTAGAGGTAAGCAAAAGAGGTTCATATCTGCTGGTGGTGTTCTTCAACACAGTGTTTTCCAAAGACTCTTGCTGTTGTAATTGTTTCTCCATGCATTCTGCTCCCATCCACTTGGTCTAAGATAGTACATCACCATTACCACCATGTTCCAAAAGGCACCATGGAGGAAAGTGACAAGAAGAAGGGGGAGCCAAAACTTTCCTTCCCTTCGAGGATACAATGCAGTTTCCTTATAAAACTTCTGAATGTGGATCCCATTAATCAGAACTAAGTCACCTGGCCAAATCTAACTGTTTGAGAAATTGGAAAATATAGTGTTTATTTTGGCCTATTCTAGAACCAGCTAGAAATAAGGATTAATTGAGCGAAAAGAGAACAGTTCTGAAGGATGTCTTATTGTGCCAACAAAGAATCTTAAAGTTACAATGTGTTTGGTTACTCTGGAGGTTAACATTTTTTCATAGATTTATATAGTTTCTTCTGTGAATTACACATTAGTGTCCTCTGCTAATTTTTCCATTGGATTAGTTTTTTTGTAAGATTTTTGTTAATTTATTATTATCACATTCATTTTAAATATTTTTTATAATGCTTTGATTTATTGGAGCCTTACAGGTTGTGTGGTCAAAACCCACAATGCCATTTTTATTGTTCTGATACTTAGGAAGTTTCCCATTCCCTAGGATGAGTTATATTCATCAATATTTTATTCTAGAATTAAAAAAAATAACTTTCCCTTGTAAATCTATTTTTATCTGCAGAAGTTTTTGGTTGTCTTTGGTTTTGTTTTTTTGAAAACGCTAAGAAGAGAAATATCCAACTTGAGGCTTACTTTTTTATGAATTAGTTGTTTTTCTTTACTAATTTAAAAAATAATTTATCTGACATTATAATGAAAATGTTATAAAATGTTGTGTTATGTTCTTATGCAGTCTAGCATCTCTTTAAGGATTATCAATTCTATTTTGTTGCCTTCTCCCAGACTGATGTTCAGCCAGTTTAAATGAGTATGGAGTGTTATAGCCATATCCATTTAGAATGTTTGACAGACCACTGTCAAATATTTTGCCTATCACTCTTAGGTCAGTTCTTTAGTTTTTGGTTGAGTCTCATACTCTAGTTTTTCTGCCTTAATGGAATAGTAAATATTTATTTGGTAATTGACATTTTCTTGGCTTTTCTTATTTGTTCTCTTAGATTTGTTTGGTCAAATTTTTAAACAGCTAAATTACTTTTGGTTGGAATTAAATTAAAATTGTTTGAATTTGCAATATTCCACGTTTCTTATTTACAAGCACGGGTCTATATTCTATTCAAATATTCTTTAGTGTCTTGTTAAGTCATAGTTTTTTAAGTGTAAATCAAGCAGATTTCTTTTACAGTAATTTTTAATATGTTGTATTTTTATTACTATAGGGAATCAAGTATTTTTCTGATGTACCTCTAGCAGGAAACTCTAGCGGCTATTATGCATCCATCTTTTACATGACACTTCACTGAATCATCATATTAATTGAAATAACTCATTCATCAATTGTCTCGATTACACATTCTATCATTTCCTTTAAAGAAACTTGATCCGTTATTTCTGTTACATGCCTTCAAATATTGGGCAGAACTTCCAAAAAAGTGATGGATAATTATGGGAATATCTATCTTCCAAATCTTGTTCCTAATTTAATGGGAATCTCTCTAATATTTCACAGATTTCTGGGTATGCAGGGGACTATATCCTCAAAGCTCTGATTCGATACATCTGGTATATATACAAAGGTAGTGAAAAGGAACTAGATTACGTTGCCATGAAAAAAATGCATTGGATTGATCACAAACAAAATTAATACACCTTGAAAGTGTTCAAGAGAATTGCATTTTGACAATACAAAGGCAAGAAACATGAGAAGTTTTGATAAGCTGCATTATAGGTTAATGATGTATTAAACATTTGGGATTAGAGTTTACTAGGTGCCTTTGTTACTGTTAAAAAAAGAACTTTTATTTGTGTGTGTGTGTGTATATATATATAGTTTTACTTTTATATATATACATATATATAAGCGTGTACACGTATAGATGTGTATATATATAAATACATATATATATACACATCCTTTAAAACTAGGAAAAATGGCATGGAAAAACGTTTTTTGTGTTTAAGTTAATTTAAGTTATTATAAAGTTGATTTGAATGATCATTTTATTAGTCTTTTAAAAACTATCCAAAGATTTCATATAAAAAAAATTAAAATGCCTATGACATCTTTCCTGGTTATACTGAGAGTTCAATAAGCTCCAAAATATTGCCATCATTTGCCACTTAAACTGAGGAAAGGGGAGGGTGGGAGGAAATGGGGACAAAAATTATTCAGTGATACTGTTCTTACGGCGCGTTATTGCAGGGTAGAATCACTTCTTCACAAAATGTGTGGTATGGCTGTTAGCACCCTTTCCACTGCTCAAGGCAGGAACGCTGACGATTTGATAAGAGCGGTCAAGGAAACATGAACAATGGTTCGACTCTTCTAGTTATTTTCAGCAAACTGGATTCAATTAAGCACGATAAATGCTTCTTCAACTGGTCTTACAGAGCCTTCCGAGGATGTGAACATGCCTAAAAAGAACTGTATTTCATGAAATCGCTGACTGCTCCCTTTGGCTGAGGACCTTAGCCAGCAGTCAATATTTAGTTATGCCGTATGAAAGGTTACCTGCTTTCCGTGAAAGATAACATGAAATATCAGGGAACATTAGGAAACAATTTATATACAGGTAGTATTTTAGCACCGGTAACTTGTAAACACTGTCAGAGTGGGAACTTGAACTGAGAAGGGTGTTTACCCAGAATGATGTGGTGTGTAGTGTTATATGTAGTGTAGTTAGGGTCAAGTGTGTGGGATCTCATAGATTTGGGTTTGAACCTTAGGCAAATATCTAACCTCTCTATGTCCCAGTTTACTCATGTGTGAATTATTTCAAAATATTATCTATTTCTGCCTCTTAGGCTTGTGAATCTTGGGATGATGGTGTGTGTGTGTGTGTGTGTGTGCGCGCGCGTGCACATGTGTGTGTGTGAGAGAGAGAGACAGAGAGACAGAGAGACAGAGAGACAGAGAGAGAGAGCGAGCTATCTAAAAAGTCTGGATCATAATAACTAAAGAAGTGATGTTTCTTCATCATCATCATCAACATTGTCATGATCAACTTTATACAGAGTCAAAAAGTTGCTGAACACCTTGGTCAGACATGCTCTTATTTCATAAAGTAGTGATTAATGATACATAAAAAGCTAATACAATATTCTAATATTAACTATATCTAGAGTCTACTCTTCCAAACCCTTTAAATTTTTATTGTAGGCTGTATCACATATGACTTCAAGCCTCAGTTTTGCAGTGAGGCATTTGTTGGTGTTTATGTATATTCCTCAAGGACATTTTGATTAAGGTCTATAAATGATGGAAACTCCCTTCTTGCTTTTGCTGTTACAAAGGGCTCAGTACAATGATGTCATTAAGAATTCATAGCCAAGAGGAGGCAAGATTCCTCTCCTCCATCCCATTGCCGCCACATCTCAGGACTTGACCTTGGGATGGGGTGTTAGCTTTTCTAGGAGTGTTCTGGGGCCCATAGGCCTCCTGCTTGCTCCTCACACTTCAGAAAACTGCAGTTCATGCCCACCAAAGATGCACTAGTAATATTGAGCTTATTGTGTCCTTTCTTCTCCAAAAACAGGATCTCCTCTTGAGTTTTATGAGTGTGAGGGATCCTTCAGCGCTTTCTCATGTATCACCATCTACTTCCATTGCCTTGTCTTTCCCGTTCTTTTCTCCTCAAAGGGTATTTTTTTTCTCATTTTTCCCCACATGGTCCTCCAGAATGCCCTCCCTTTGGACGTATTCCTTTTATAAGAATTGTCAGCCTTTTCTTTCCAGAAAGCAATGCTTGACAAAGAGGGCTGATGGCTGGTATTTTTTTAGGGATCCAGAAAGAATGAGTGAAGAAGAGGGAGATGGAAGGAGGGAATGAGGGAGAGTAGGAGGCGGTCTGATCCTCTTTATTGAAAATTCTTATATTTTGTTCATTATTGATTTTTTTAAATTAATTTTGACGGTTTTTTTAATACTTTAAAATATTCTCTATGTTCGGTACTGAGATTTTGATGTCCTCTTAAATTTTTCATCCAAAGCAAGTGCCTCACCCGCCTTGACCCATTCAGTGCTGTTTATGAGACGTGTTAGCAGTCTAGCTGCCAGCAAGTGAAACTGACCAATTCAGGAACTTTGTTTCTCAAGATGTACTGATGGAATTTGGGGACCATCCCACAGTGGGGAGTAAGTGGGAAGAATGTATGAATCATCTTCCATTTCTGTTGGCTTAGAGTTTGTTCCATGGGTTATTATCTCCTCTGTACTTCAAGGGTATGCTTGTGTGAGCATAGGAGTTGAGAGGTGCAGATGTGGGCAGAAGATAGACACTATCTGGCTATGTCTGCATGAAGATGGTCAAAGGTCACACAAGTTGAAACAAGAGGCAGATGAGGTAGAGAAGATGTGAGAAGGGGACTAAGAGTGGTCCATCTAATCTCCCCTCACACTATATAGCTACTTCAGTGCCCTCCATTACATGTGGCTCCCATAATAAAATGAGAAAAAGTAAATGGCCCTCACTTCTTCCCAGAGAGAAAAGAGTAAGTTCAGTCAGGTCAGAGGATTTCCAGCTGCACTCTTTGAAAAACTTAATGCAAGTAGCCTAGTGAGATCGACTAGAGTCTCTATTTCTGTAACTGGTCTTGAAGCCATAATTGGTATTTATTGTCTCCTTTCTTCCACCATCCATTCTAGACTTCCCTCACTCTGGAGGCTGGCAAGGTGACTTGCCCGGTGGGGTGACATAACTCTTCATTTCAGATATATCTAAATCGCCCTTCTTTGTTTTGCTACTGCTTTTCCTTTGGTATTTGGGGGTCATGGTCAGCACGTTTTCTAATTTACTCTCAAAACTAGTCGTGGAAGTACCAAGAGACATCCTATGGAATCGCT
Organism: Acinonyx jubatus; assembly: GCF_027475565.1. Lineage (NCBI taxonomy): Eukaryota > Metazoa > Chordata > Mammalia > Carnivora > Felidae > Acinonyx > Acinonyx jubatus. The sequence continues at coordinate 69,019,358 of NC_069394.1, read as the reverse complement.
TGTGCATGAGACTTACTCCTCTCTGGCCCCACGTGTAGCCAAAACCCTGACTCTTCATGTAATCATGTGTCTCTACTTCCACCCGTATAGCAACTCTTTCATTTGTTTGTGGATCCACTAACATGAGAAGCACAGTGTGAATCAGGGAGGTTGCAGCTCCAAGTTCAGTGGTACCTTAATATGTTCCTTAGCAGAAGCATTTCCCAACTGGGATTTAGGATGTCTAACCCTGCAGAGCCTACTGCTGCAGGAATGAGAAGCCTGTACTCTACACATGGATCACTGGGAGTGATAGTAATAAAGGGCCAATACTAGGGGCACCTGGGTGGCTCCGTTGGTTAAGCGGCCAACTCTTGATTTTGGCTCAGGTCAGGGGTCATGAGTTCAAGCCCCGCATCAGGCTTTGTGCTCAGAGCGTGGAGCCTGCTTTGGATCCTCTGTCTCCCTCTTTCTGTCCCTACCCTGCTCACACTCTTTCTCCCTCTCCCTCTCTCTCTCTTTAAAAAATAAATACATGTTAAAAAATTTTAAAAAAAAAGGAGGGGGGCAATACTACTCTATCCAAGGGCTCCAGGACTCAAGTAGTCTAGCTCATGGAGACACAGGAGCATATATTGACATTTGATTTAGTGAATGTCCTGTGTCCTAGAGGTCCGCACTTCAACCCCACAAGGTATTGGTTTTAAGTTTTTACCTTGAGACTTTATCAGCCCACGTCTCCAGTGTCTTAAGCTAACTGCTTCTGGGCGACTGTGTACATGAATCCAATGTATGTGTCATGATCGGTACACTACTGTTTTCTAACAATAGGTTCCATTAAGTGAGGCAATCCTATGTGCAATACCACATTGACAGTTCAGGTATGTCTTTGGAAAGTCATTCTTTCAAAGGCTTTACAGCCAGGGAAGAAATATGGAAGAGTTGTTATTTTGGGGAAGAGTTGTTCCTCCAGGGTGGAAGAGGTCCAATGGAACTGTCCTGCTGAACTGTCCTAGACAGCTATCAACTGTCCAGATGGTATTCCCAAGTAATGGTTTCATAGAGAGGGCTCAGTTTAAGTCTTTGCTGATACTAGGGTTGGGCATTCAGCAGTGATAGTCTAGATCGGTCTTGTAGTTATCTGTGCTATTACGTTTATTCATGCCCTTTATCTCTGTCTTTAGTGCCATTCTGCTCATGTTACCATTATACCTGGTATAACCCTGAGACAAGCAAGAAGAATTTCTGGCTGGCATTTATAGGATGAATTGTCCCGGTTGTTTAGAGCTTCCACATTTGTAGACACTTTCCAAAGGGCATTAATATGTGATGCAAAGTTGGAAGTGAGTTGTACCATTCCCATGGATCCAACTACAGAGTACCTTCTCAGATGTCCATCCCTTGTTTTCTAGTCTTGCTCCTTTGAGTCTCATGACCAACTAGCTAGGACATTTGCTACCTTACAAGGAGTACATGAATATCTATAATTAAAGACACTTCTAGTTACATATAAAGTAGGTGGCTAGTTCTGTAACCCACAAACATGTCACCTGAAAGCATTTTCCTTCCTTACTACATTTTTAGGGCAAAACTTGAGCGGAGCTACAATGTATCAACAGTCAGCTTTTAGCTAACATCAGCATATCAAATATAAGTTCTTTCCTCCTCCATCATTTGGTGGTAGAGAATCTCACATGAGGCCAGAAGTGTGAGTAAAGGGAGAGATCTTGGTAGGTCAAATAGGAAACATGATGTTTAGGTTACCTTATTTGTGTTTACTCATGCTTTTTGGACCCGTTGAGGCCCAGTCCCAGATATATGCCTTCCATCAAGTGATGGGCTATGCCCACCTAAACTCATGCCTCAGCAGATGTGATTATACCCAACTTGACAGGGTAGTTCCAATTGCATAAGTGATTTCTATTCCAAAGCCAGACATTCATTTAAAAAATGTAATTGGTGGGGCGCCTGGGTGGCTCAATCAGTTAAGCATCCAACTTGATTTCTACTCAAGTCATGATCTCAGTTTTGTGAGTTCGAGCCCCACATAGGGCTCTGTGCTGACAGTGCAGAGCCTGCTTGTGATTCTCTGTCTCCCCCTCTTTCTCTGCCCCTCCCCCTCTGACTCTGTCTCTCTCAAAATAAATTAAACTTAAAAAAATGTAATTGGGGTTTCCATCGTATACATTTTAATGTTTAAGTGTTAGGGTAATAAAGTCTAGCTTTGTAAAATAATTATTTGTGACAATTTCTTATTTCCTTTTAAAATTATTGGCCATAAGCATATCAATAATAAAGCAGAGACTGAAGTGGTATAAACTTTGGAGTTTATTTAGTCTTTAAAAAATAAGTGTGTAGAGTTTTACAAGTTTAGGCTTCATAAAATTGTCAGAAACTACCCAAATCACCAATCAGTTGGATCTTTTGGATTAGTAAGTTTGAAGATTTACATTAATGAAGATTACCCTGATGTTTACATTAACAATAAACCAAATATTAAGAAGAAAAATATTATCTGTACACTTTATAAAAATAGGCTAAAATGACTTATAAAAATTAAGTCATCTTTGAGATCTCTTTACATATATAACCATAAATTTGTTTTTAAAAATATTTCAGTGGATTTTATTACATGAGATCCTTAAAATTTTACTAAGGTATGATTTTGTGTAATGTCCACTTTTTGTTTAACCGAGTTCAGAGATTTAATTGCTATGCTACTTAGAAATAACATAAACATTCACAGGCAGACTCTGTCACTTCCTCAAATGACTATGGTGGGTCTTAAATGTGGCCAAGGATACTTTTAACACATCCAGGCAACACCACACAAGATTGGGGATTGTAAACCAGAGCAGCCAGGTGCCCAGAGGGACAGTCCCTACCAGGAGATGGATTTTTCTTCTGTCCTCAGCTCCAGTCCTCAGCCACCTGGTCCTAAGCAGGGAATGTCAATTTTCTTGTGCCCTTTGGTACTAAACTCTGGCTTCCCAACCAGGCAGGTGTTGCAACATGGCCGTGAGATCAACTCCTCCAGGATCCTTATCTCCACTTCAGTGGGGTAGTTAGTGAGCAAAATGTCTTTTAGAGTGTTTGTACCAAGTTTTACTCCACTTGACAGTTCCCAAGAGCACCTGTTTCCCCATCACCTCAGCGACGATAGCATTCCTTAATTTAAGTCTAGCTGTCCATGTCCTGCGTGGTGCTGGGGGAGGCTCTAATGCCCCTAGGTTTGCTCTTTGGGAAAGTAACCTATTTGGAGACACCACACATCATCTGCTTGGGGTGGAGTTTATTTTTCTATAGCAGCTGAAAGGGCAGCAGGAGAATTTGGCTCTCAGTGGGAGTCTCTCTCTCTCTCTCTCTGCACCTGCCTGGGAATGTGAATCTGCTCTCCACAGCAAATCAGGCTGTAGTTCCTCACGATTTAGGAGCAAACATGTGTCGAATGCTTATAGTATGCCTTATATTTATATAATGTAATCCTTATAAAAACCCCAGGACATAGGTACTAGTGTCCCATTTTTTTTTTAAATTTTTTTTTAATGTTTATTTATTTTTGAGACAGAGAGAGACAGAGCATGAATGGGGGAGGGGCAGAGAGAGAGGGAGACACAGAATCGGAAGCAGGCTCCAGGCTCTGAGCCATCAGCCCCAGAGCCTGACGCGGGGCTCGAACCCACGAACCGCGAGATCGCGACCTGAGCTGAAGTCGGACGCTCAACCGACTGAGCCACCCAGGCGCCCCTCATTTTTATATATGGGGAAAACTGAGATACAGATTAATCAAATAGATTAGTGTATCTATTTATAGATAGATAAAGTGTATCTATGAAGTCTTACAGTTAGGATGTGGGGAAGCTGGGAGACCAACTGAAACCTATAGAACTCTTAACTCTTCACTACTACGCAGAGTGGTGCTGAAGAGGGCCGGCAGTTGGGTCTGTTGTTATAGCCAAGGATTTAGAGGTACAGTAAGACCTTGGATTGCAAGTAACTTGTTCCGCGAGTGTTCTGCAAGATGAGCAAACATTTCTAATACATTTTAACTTGACAAGTGAGCAATGTCTTGCAATACACATAGTAAGTGACACCGAACATCACATGATCACAACTGAGCCAATGGTTCTCTCTCTCTCTCTCCTTCTCTTTCTTGCTGAGGGATTGTGGGTGATCATCTCCCATGCTTGGATGCTTGGTCTCAGGCTGCAGTGTTTGGCAGAAATCAATAATTTTTCAGAACATTGGAGGGTGCCTATAACTGGCACTAGTGTATTTTTGTCACTTCATAGCACCTACGGACAGTCCTTTGCTTTTCCATATAAGAGCAAGCTTAAGAATGCTATGCTTCATTCTAGGTCAGGCTGCCTGCAGATACAGATTCTTTCCTCTGCTGCCTTATTGCCAGTTACATTAAATACAGATGACAAGAGTTTATTAATGCTGTACTATAGTCAACATCCATGCAAGCATACAATGGCCCCATGCAGAAAAAGGTTGAAAAGAAAGGCGGTAAGAAGAAGGAGATGATTACAGTGGGTTAAGAAGGAAATCACGGGGGAAGTAAGAACTAGGTATGCAAGTGGTTGAAATTGCAAGATTTTATAAGAAGTCTACGTCTGCATCTTGTCTGCAGAGGAGGAGAAGGAAACGGTGGAGGAATCTCTCACTTCAGATGACATTAAGGAGATGTGTAAAATGTGGGGAACAGTCCAAATTTTGTAGAAAAACACCACCCAAATAAGGCTGAAGCAGTGCGAGCAATGAATCTGTTTAATGACAATGCAATGTCACATTTCCACAAAATCCTCAAAAGGAGGCAAAAGCAAGTTTCACTGAGTAGGTTCCTTACTAATACTGTATGAAAGGAAAAAGATTCCATTGGGGCAATAGATAGCAGTGATTCGGTTAGTGATAGTGCAAGTTGTCCCACACAATAACCCTCCTCTCTCTTATGTCCCTCACACCAGCCACGAAGGTTTTCAAAGGTAAATGCAGGTTAATTTGTTTATTTTTCTTTATATTTTGTATTTTCTTTATTATTTTGTATTATATTTCAGTATTGTAATCATTTTCTCATGAATATTTTTTGGGTTTTGGAATGAATCATCTGAGTTTCCATTATTTTTTATCAGGAAATTGTTTTGATATACAAGTGCTTTGGATTACAAGTGTGTTTCCAGAAGTAATTATGCTCGCAAACCAAGGTTTTACTGTATTGCCATTTGGCTAGTCCACGAGTATGAGGAGTTCTTTATCCCAGTCTTACAGATAACACTCAGATAACAAAGATAACAAAGAACTAAAGAAAACTAAGATATATTGAGTTACTCTGGGATTAAATGTCACACAGTAAAGTCACCTATTTTCTTTACTTTGATCATTGACTGAAATATATCATTAAATATCTAAAGAAACAAGATTTTTTTTAATGATCTGCTATGATAAGAATTCTTTCTCAAGTTTGTGCTGCCATTCCTAGCAAAGTGAAGTGGTTTTAGTAGGCAATATATTGATTTTTAAGATTATGAGTCTTTCCCTAAGATTATGAGTCATTCCCTTAAGATTACTGTTGCCAAATTGGAATGTGAAAAGTATTCAGAACTCAAGGTCAAGCACATGAAGTCCCTAGTAACTGCAAGAATTTAAGAACAAAATTTCAGCTGATCAGGTTTGCTTGACACTTTGGTGAGGGCTTACCTTTTAACTTGGTTTTAAGAACATCACAAATGACAACCATGTGGCCCTCGCCTCATCACTCCCATCCTGCGATCATGTAAGTAAGACATAACTAATCAATCACATACTCCTCATTGAAACTGAATGTTATCTCAGACATTTTTCAACACAGGGCTTGAGGCAGCTCTTAACAGCTGACTGGAGTCAGTACAGGTGTCAAATTTATTTTCCATCTCTGACATAGACAATAACATGTCTACCACAGCTATGTATAAAGCTAAAAAGGAAATATTGATTTCTTACTTGCTGTGTGTTTTATATATTGTGCTGGACAATGGAAATAGAACAGTTAAAAAATTAAGATCATTTCTTATTTAGAGTAGGCAAACTTGTCATAAGAAACAATCACTAAATCTCAATGACTTCATCAAACAAAAATTTGTCACTTGTGCAAAGCCCTGTCGCAGGTATTACTGATTGGGTGGCTCCTTGGGGAGCTGTCCTTTTAAAAACCTGAGATCATTTATATATTTATATACCATAATATTCATATTATATATATGTAGGTACAATGCATGTATGTGTATGTTGATGCACATTCACATACATGCACTTTTCTATAATAGTGTCTAAATTTAAAGCTATCCATCTTTCTCAAATTAACATGAACTTGTATGCCTCTCTACTACTGCTATTCTTATTCTTCATAGCTTTACCATCACAGAGCTGTCTTCAGCATTTTATACTCTCCCTTATTTAACCAGGCCTATCCAATTTAGAAATAATGTTGAGATTATTTTTTGGCAGTGATTTTTTTCATACTTTCTCTTGATTCCCCTAGTTCTCTATCAACTTGAAATTAGTATTGCCTTTCTCAAGAGGTATTCCGATTTTCATCCAAATCACATACTTATCACAGCTGGCAAATTTAGCTCCCCATGACTTTTTCTAACATATGATTTTTAAACTGAAATTTCCATTTTTATACTAAAATTTCCTTTTTCAGTAAATACTGACACCTTCTCATCTTGTCAGGACACGCAATGGCGCGATGCATTCCATATCATTGTGTCTGTGTGAAAACTGGCTTTGTGGGGGTTCTCTAGCTGTTGTTTCTTGTCTTCTTTTCTTTTGAGTAGAAACCACACCCTCTGCTCCCTCCATGTGAATTTTGAGGGCTAGGACAGAAGGTTTCCTACATATTCTTTTACTTGTTCTCCCACGAAGGGAAGGATTACTCTAGACTGTCCTGTTTAATATGATAAGTATGAGTCGCATGTGGCTATTGAACACTTTAAATATGCTGGTCTCAATTAAGATAAGCTCTAAGTATCAAATTCAGATGAGATTTCAAAGACTTAGTGCAAAAATAATATAAAATATCTCCTTTAAAATTTTTGCTTATTTTTAGTGTTGAAATAAAATTTTGCATATATTGGAGTAAATAAAATACATGGTTAAATTAATTTCATCTATTTTTTTTTTTAGTTTTTAGTGTGTCTAATAGAAAAATTTTAATTTCACATGTATCTCACACAATATGCCTGTTGGACAACACTGCTCTAGACAGGCTCTTTTGAAAATATAAGTGAATGAATTTGATTATATGGACTTTGTGGTTAAATAATGGTCATGCTACATGCAGTTTGAAAAGACTTATGCTATACATCTGCTGTTGATTTGGCTTGGAGTCAATGGATAAGATACATTCTATTTTTTTTCTATTTTCTTATTGTTTTTCCTGATAAGCTTAATAATGACAACAAAACTTTAAATATTCTGAGAGTGTAATTTGGCTTGGAAAGTCATTTGAAAAAGAATGATGAATTAATGCACTCGTTGCCTTAGAAAGTATGCTGGCTTTCTTCAAACTACAAGTCTAGACATTCAGTGTGACCGTTAGTGTCAAATACATGCTTCCTTGAGTAGCTCGTTTGCTCTGGTATCCACAGCCTCAACAATACATGTCTGTTTTACCTACACAATATTATTTGAAAATCTGCTGTTATACTGTTCAGTTACATAGACTTTAGGTATTCAGATGTCTTAATTTTATGAAAAGTTAGGAATAGAAAATAGCATTTAACATCTCATCTGCTTTAATTGATTAATTGATCGATTTTAACCATCAAAAGTCTTTCACATTCTCTCCAAATTTACTTACATTTTTATGAGAAATCATCAAGACCATTTAATCAGGTTGGGAGTGTCAGATCAAAGTCTGTTCAAGTCTTTGAGGTCTAAAATGAAAGTCTTGTCCGTTTTGAAAGAATAATGATGAGAACAATGAATCCATCATTGGTGACACACAGTGACTTAATTACTCCAGTTTCTAATTTCATGACGATAAAAGGTATTTATGGAAAATTTGATCATGTATATTTGTTAAGAAGTCCTTGTTAACTCCTTGAAGTGAAACTTCCTAAAGAAGAACTCTACTAATCAGGGAGCTGAGGTACAATTTTTATTTATTTTTTTAACTTTTATTTATTTTGAGAGAGAGGGCACATGAGCTGAGTAGGATCAGAGAGAGAGAGAGAGAGAGAGAGAGAGAGAGAATCCCAAGTAGGTTTCACACCATCAGTGCAGAGCCTGCCATGGGGACTCGATCTCACAAACCACAAGATCATGACCTGAGCCAAAATCAAGAATCCAAGGCTCAACCGATTAAGCCACCCAGGCTCTCCTGAGGTGTAATTTTTTTAAAAGCTGATTATTTCAGAATATGAATTTAGAGTGAGAATTCACTTTGATGATTAGACAATGTAATCTTAAACTGAAGGGATTTGTATGGAAAATCAGTAGCGGCTAGTTGCCATTGCCATGGTAACAGACACCTTTAACTATAAGGTGGCCATTTGCATATGGAAATATTACCTTTTAAAAACATATTTCCTGGGACGCTTGGGTGTCTCAGTTGGTTAAACACCCAGCTCTTGATTTTGGCTCAGGTCATGATCTCATGGTTCGTGGGTTGGGCTCCATATTGGGCTCTGCACTGACAGCAGGGAGCTTGCTTGGGATTCTCTCTCTCCCCCCTTCCCCCCCCCCGCCTCCTTGCCCCTCCCCTGCTCACACACTCACTCTCTCTCTCTCTCTCTCTCTCTCTCTCTCTCTCTCTCAAAATAAAAGCATTAAAAACCACATTTCCTTTGCAATACTTGCGCACTTCTGATTGGCTGTTTGCTCTTAAGAGAGTTTGGGTACTGTAGTACTTTCCCAAACTTGCTCTATCTTTTCCTTCATTCTTTGTTTATGGTTGGTTAATTAAGAGCTTTAGTAAAACAGCCTCAAGTGGATATATCATGGAGACATTCCATAGAAGAAATGTGAAGAAGTTTCTGACTTTAGTTTTCCATGGTTTGCTTTCCAGTTTGTTTTTGTTGTTTTTCTCTTTTCTTTATTGAATGTATCCATGTGAAGATGCCATTTCAGAAGCTGGTGACCTTGGTAAGAAAAAATTATATTATGCTCATGTCAGTTAGCTTGACCACCACATAGGTAAGGTGGAAGCATGGGTAATAAAAATCATACAGGAACCTCAGAAAGCACGTGGAGATGATAAAGATGCTCCTGAGCTTGAGACCTTTGTATAAAGTCATATGTGTAGAGGTGATAAGTGTTGCCATCAATCAACAAAGGGAGGTCAATATGGCCATTTAGTACAGTTATTTATTAATCCAGGGAGGTTGTAAATATAGGCTTTTGATACTATCTGCAAATGAGGTTATTTTATGTCAAAATTATTAACATAATACAAGTTCAAATATATTACAATTTTTGGAAGTCTAGTGGGGTTTGTGGGGTTTGGGCACTGAAGCAAAATATTCCAAGATTCTCACAAAACTGGAAATATCCTAGGTCTCTCCAGATTTCTTCTCTCATCAAGAAGAAGAGTAGCTGAAAGACACCACAGCTAATGGGAAAAAGCCTCTGAGGGATAGTGTGGTCTCAGATCCTTGCTTCAGTTCTTGCTTGCTGGACAAGTCCTTTGTCACCTGTCAGCTTCGGTTTCCTCATCTGAGGTATAGATAATAATACTTTCAAGAATTTTTTTGAAGAACAGTTGAGGTAATGTGTATCATGAAACTGGTAATTACCAGGTACAAAATTAGCTAATAATGTCATTAGTAACAGAGATGACTTATCAATATTTTTTTTCTACGCACAGAGAATGTCTCAGTATGTAGAGCTTGCTGCCTTTGGTTCTGACTCCTAAAGTCATATTTTCCATGTCTACTCAGAAGAACCCATTTATTGCTAACATTGGACCCATTCATAGGTACATTGAAAATGTACCTTGGGGCGCCTGGGTGGCTCAGTCGGTTGAGTGGCCGACTTCGGCTCAGGTCACGATCTCGTGGTCCGTGAGTTCGAGCCCCGCGTCGGGCTCTGTGCTGACAGCTCAGAGCCTGGAGCCTGTTTCAGATTCTGTGTCTCCCTCTCTCTGACCCTCCCCCGTTCATGCTCTGTCTCTCTCTGTCTCAAAAATAAATAAATGTTAAAAAAAATTTTAAAAAAATGTACCTTCTGTCATCTTTGTCTACTAATACACTGTGGAACTTAAGACATTGATGTTCCATGTGAGCATGGCCATCACATCCAGTACTCTCTAGTCTGTATGCTACAGCTGCACTGGTAACTACATCTGTCTTAACATGTCCTTAAAAGAAGCCAAAATAGAAACTTCTCCTTGTGATGCTCTCTCTCCCTCTCCCTTCGCCCCTCCCTGCTAAAAAATGTTAGTAGTGAGATACTAGGGCTATAAATGAATTATTATGAAAACAATCCCTAATAGTGAAAGCACATACAATAGAGTTATGAGTTGATGGAGGCTTCTGAATAGTGGGGTGGGAGGTGGGGGCTTCTATTTGGAATGGGGCAGCCAGAGAAGAATCGCAGGAGGGATGGAAGTCCGTGTGGCTCCTGCGTAATTGGTAGGGTTTTAGACCCTGAAGAAGTAGGCAAGCACCACAAGCATAGGGCACAAAGCAAGTACCGGTGGGATGAATCTGGCTTCCTGAGAAATGGCATAGAAATAGGATTTAGGATAACATTTGTATCAGAAAGATAGGGAGATAATGCAATCTTAACATTTTACAAATATGTTTATGACCTTGTATTTTCTATTAATGTTACTTGGAAACCATACTTCCTTTCACTAGGTGAGTTTTCTTATGTCACATCCAAAGACAGTCTGAATCAAAGAGTGATTCCTGGTTGGGTTACTTAATTCTAACCATTAATCAGGCCATGTTCTTTGAAAGTGGGTGTTCTGAAAATGTGAAAACTCATTCTCTAAATGTGTTTAATGAAGAACATAAAGAACTAAGATGCACCTGATGGGTTTTTCACTTGTATGTCCACTTTTTAAGTGAACTATAGCTCACATTCAAAATACACATATTAATAGCAGTTTATTTGTCAACCTTGCTCTTTCATTTGCCCATAGGTCTGGCTGAGCTGATTTATGTTAAATTGACTAAGATAGATGACTCACAATAAACCAATATTGTATTTGTAATTGTGCATTCAAAGAGGTGAATGGTGGGAAACAATAATAATTTCAGGAATCTTTTAACAACTAAATTAAACTATGACAAAATGAAACAAATAACATCTTTGTGTTCGTTCTTACCCAAGTCTTGTATCTGAAAAGCGTTATTGCTGCAGTAATTGATTTTCTTGTATTCCAAAATAACAAAGGATTTTTTTAATGTTTTCAGGTAACCTTAAAAAAGGTGATTTATTTTCTGCTAAGTCTTGTTAGCAATCGATGGTAACAAGGACTATAAAAGTGCCTTAGAGAATGCTTAATTATCTGCTTGAGATGCTCTAAGAACAACCGAAAGAAAGGCATATAAAAAGTTAATTAACTTGCTCTAAGAACTATATCCACCCAATTAAACTGTAACTGGCATACAGTTATCCCATTCCATAACCTTTTTGATATTTAAGTATATGAAAAAAATCATTTTTAGCAAGAGAAATAAAATAACTAATAGGAATTGAGAACCAAACAGTTGGCCACATGGGTTTAACCTCAAAAAGCTTCTAATTTGATCATTTCACTTTTATAGTCTTCTCAATTTGCTTGTCCCTAAAAGATAACCAAAACACTCAAAATAACCCATAGAAAGGCACAAAGAAGGTTTCTGATGTTGTAGAAATACTAAGCGAAAATGGGATGGTTATGATATTTCTTCACAAATCTGAAATCACCAGAGATGAGAAATCCTTGCAAAAGTGGTTTTATTTAATTTCCCAGCTGAGTGCTGCCTTTCTAGTCAAGGAAAACTTAGCCTAAGAGCTCTTTTATCACTTGGAGAAACTTCAGAGATAAGGAAATTATTTCCATACACAATCATTTTAATGAATTACTTGTACGTTAGAAGAGAGGACTGTAGAATGGTCTAGATTGTGACCCAGAAAAACTTTCTATGATATTGATGTGACCTAAGCACTTATGCATCAAATTAATCTGTGACAGAATTAGCATGATATTTGATGTCTGTCATAATATTGCACATTATCTTCTTCCGTGCTGTCTCTGATTTTTCTTGAGGGCCCTGTCAGGGGAAAGAGCCTATCTGAAGTATAATTCATTATCTAACGGAGAACGCATCCCGGTTTAAACCCATTAGCCTGTACCATGTGAATTGAATTTTGAATATAGATTTAATATTTGCTCCAAACATGTGCTTATCTCTCAACCTGAGCATGCAGTAATGAGTCTAAGAACTAGAGGTTGTTTCGTCCCTTGGAATCTGACTTGTCGTTTAGAAGATGGCCATTAATTTTGCACTACCTCAGTCCTATTGATCCCAAAGCAGTTCTTAATATCTGATCAGCCCTCAGAACTGTCCATTACATCTGAGGTCTGGTGTCTCGTCCAGCAACTTGGTCCATTCTGGACCAGGGAAATGAATCTGTCTTATTCGGAGCATGTGACAGCCTACTAACCATGCAGAGTAGTTTTTTGTCCTCTCAGTCCCAAATGGAATCGTCCTTAGTTAATTACTTTGACAAAGCATTTTACATTTGTGAATGTTTAATACATTTTGTGGCCCTTTCGAAGTAATTTAACTATTTTTTATTTTCAACACGTCTTTTATTTTTCCTCCCTTCCTTCCTTCTTCCTTCCCTCCTTCCCACCTTTCTTTCCTTCCTTCTTTCCTTCCTTCCTTCCTTCCTTCCTTCCTTCCTTCCTTCCTTCCTTCCTTCTTCCTTCCTTCCTTCCTTCCTTTTTAAATAAGTTGTAGACCCAATATGAGGCTTGAACTCACAACCATGAGATCAAGAGTTTCATGCTCAACCAACTGAGCCAGCCAGACACCTCTGGCATTTCTTTATTCAAATAATATTTAATGATACACTAAAAATAAAAGGGCATTTCCTGCTAAATTTCAAATCACAAGATTGTGCGCCATCTCTGATTGAAAGCATCCATTTCTTCTAAATATTCAGTTCATTAACTCAGGTTGGAAAGACCCAGTGATGTGTAATTTTAAGGAAGGGCCACTTCTTTTCCCCAGCTCTCTGTTCCTACACCTGATCTAGGTAATAAAAAAAATTACATCATAATCAAGTCATTTTTTTCTACAAAGGCTTCAAAGCTCTACCTAAAGGGAAATACCACTGGATTTAGGCAAAGATTTTAAAAAGAGGTCTTTTGAAAAGCATGAGTCCTGGATGTTTTGTGATTAAAAGGGTTTCATGATGATTAAACTTGGAAAGCATTCAATCTGTAGGCCTCTCTTGAAAATCAACTATACCCATGTGCATTAAGGAGCCTAGAAATTCTGTGGTTAAAAAATAAGCCAGCTGACCTGAACACCTCTCTCTTCCCCAATTTTTCACGGAACGTCTGTTAACACTGACGGAGCTTTGTGATACATCAATCATTCTTTCACATCAAGATATGCTCCCCTTCCCAATAGCGGATGTTAGCCAGGAGAGGGCTTGAAGACACTGAACCCTGAACAATGGATGGAAGGATGGAGGATGAGGACAGGGAGGAAAGAGGGGAGGAGAGGAAGAGAGGATGAAAACAAAGTGGGGATTTCTGATAAATTGATGGATTTCCAGGCATAGCTAATACCTCTAGCTGCTGAGGTATGACAAGTCAGGCTCTGAAATTCTACCCTAGGGTTTGCTGGGGTTTTTTTTGTGTCCTGCCTTTGGTTACTGGAAATGTGAAGACTTTATTGGATCTCGCGGCTAGGCTTTTTTGATGGTTAAAGGCAATTCCTCCTGGGGGCCTAATAACCAGTTGGTGATTCACAGCAACAGCAGATTCTGACAACTAAAGGTTGTAGACACCATAAAATCTCTCCCGACACAGCTTCTTTTATGTGTACCCTTACTTACCAAATCCACATGCTGACAGAGTTACAATGTGAGGGGCATGGGGATTGGATTGCTGGGCAAGTGGATCGTATATAAAATAAAATAAAAATAGCCAACTTAAGTAGGTGTGTAAAGCAAAAAGGAATAATTTTAATTTCTTACAAACTGCATTGAAAAGGAGTTGTTGCTACCAATAACTATGCTAATTTTTAATTAGTTGTGTCCACATATATAAGTGTATATATAAGTGGCCCAAAGATAAAGTTCACCTCTTTTCACCCCTTAAACTGATTAGACATTAATATGGGTTGTTATCAAAGACTACAAAATAATATATCTTCATTAGAAATGTAGAAAATATTTTTAAAATATTTCAAATATAAAAATCCCCTCTGTGGTGATAAATAATGATTTTTTATATTCAACTTTCTAGGAATTTTTCCTAAGATATACATCTAAGCAAGTGTAAGTTTTCATAACTTCATATCATACTACAAAAACTGTTTTGTAGTCTTTTTTTCATTGAAATTGTACTGACAGTCCTTTCCCTAGTCATTAAGTATTCTACACAGTGTGCCTTTATATGAGCACGGTAATTCTTTACAATATATAATAATCTTCTATTTTATTCCCAATATTTTAATCTCATAAAGATACGCTGAAATAAATATTCTTAGATGTAAATCTCTTCCCATGCCTTTGATTTTTTTTTCCTTCAAGGTAAATTGCCAAAAACAAATTGTTGGGTCAGTGTATATGAACATTTAAAAACTATAATGTAACAGATTGTCAAATTGCCCTTCAGATATTATGTATTTCACAGTCCACTAGAGGGTATGTGGAACAGTCAGTATCCCCCACCCACCTCCATCTTCACTAATAAATGAAGATTATAAAGTATCAAAAAGAGTTCTTTTAAAGTCTCCTTTCACTCATCTTTTACGCCAAATCTTACTAAGTGTATTCTCATTAAGGCAAACCGGTGAAGTTTTTCTTGCTCCTGAGTGGAGTTGAATACAGAGCTAAGAATTGTACATTAAAGGTATTTTCTGAGAAGGGTCTACCCTGGGCAGACATGTTTTATTTATTTAAATAGTATTTAATATGGATATTTTGAACGCGGCAGAATAAAGCCATCACATTCTTTCTTGTCAGATTAAGTGGTTATAAAACAGCTGTGAACACCAGCTTAATGAGTGTAGAAATTCTACTTAACTATTGATAGATTCCAGCCCTCATCTTTTTTGTTATCAGTTGTTAAATACACCATTAAGTAATTGTATTAACATATAGAAATTGGAAGCACTTTCCTGTCTCAGATATCTTAATTTTGTTCACTTAATTAGAAGTTATCACATGTTGATCAGTTTCCTAAAATAACCATGATGTAAATGTCAAATAGCTTTTCATGCAAATAGTATAGAATCAGAAATCTACCTTGTTGTAGAGTGAATGGTGATGGCAGAGGCTATGGAACAGATACCATTTGACCTGGCAGTCCGAATTTTTCATGTTTCTCCAATGTAACAGACTTTGCACAAATAGAATTAAGGAATCATGATCCAAAGTGAGAAAAAAAAAGTAATTTTGATGTGTGAAATAAAAGGGGGCTGCATATTAAAATGAATTCATAATTACATTTTAATCTAAATAAAATGTGCCAAAGTGAATGAAAGATTATTTTAGATTCTTCGATATATTATTCTCCTAGTCATTTTAATTTTCATTTTATGAGGTTAAAGTAGAGGTAAATGAGTTACAAAGGAGAGATGTGTGATTACAAATTGCTTTTATGGGGTGTAAAACTTGTAAGACTATCAGTATGGGCAGAAGTAGAATAGCTTTCTTTTGGCAAAGAGGGGCTAAAAGCATATGAAAAACCGTGAGACCATTAATGACCTATAATGTCACACAGAATAACCACTGAAACCAAATAAGTATGACTCATTAATCTGAATTTTCTGTAAAGAATCACCAAAAAATTTCTCCAGAGTAGAAACGAAGCTTTAACACTCTCAGTTAAAGAAAGAAAAAATTAAATGTGCTTTGCAAAATAAATGCGCTTTTGCAAAATAAACTCTCCCTGTGGAAAGATACACACAGACAGCAGAATATTGAGATGTTTTATTTATACCCCGTCTCCATTTACCGGTGAATGTAGGCATCCTGAAGTGTTGATTGATGACTGGGCAGTGCTTTTCTGTCAGTTCTAGCAATGACTTAAAATGACTTATAGATGCTGCAAGGTAAGTCGTCCTGTCTTCCTGTGCAAGGAAGAATCTGTAAAACTCTTCCGTTATGGAGGCCACTGAGCGTGTGAAGACAATATCCTGGAAGTCCTCAGTTAATTCTTAGAAACTGTGACCTTAGAAACCTATGATGGCAAAAGTAATTGCCACAGTGAATATTTATAAATGTGCAAAACTGGAAAGGTCTTTAATATCTAAGGGGGAACTATTTGAAGATATCCTGCAGATCCCATGAGCAGGGGCATGATAGAGAGAATACAGGCATCACTGCTTGCTCTCCCCCGCCCTTCCTTCCAGCCCCCTTTTCTGTGCTTCCTTTAGCAAGTTTCACATTTTTCTTGTATGCCTTTCCACAGGTCATGGTCCCATCCTCATCCGAGGGAAAGAAATTCTTTCCTGCTTTAGTTGTACTGTACTTTGTGTGGAGAATCGGTGTGCTAAAATCATATGCCAGCTGTGGAGTGACAGTACATTTAACACCGTATTACAATTGCTGTGAGCCGCCCCCCCCATATTTCCATTTCTGTAGCTTCTGGGTGCACCAGTGGGTCTCTTAGCTCACAGATCAGTCCGTCACCCAGAATCCCCTTGGGTCACCCTACCATATTATCTCTGTCCTCAACTCCCACTTCTCAACAGTGCCCTTGAGGCCAGTGTCAGGAGCGGCCTGGATGAAAATGCCAGTATCTGCGCTAGCAGAGCTGATATCCCCAAAGTTGCTGATCCTTGGATGTCAGAGCAGAGCTGGTGTTGGGGAGTGAAAAAGGCCAGTGTGGCTGAAGCATGGATAGCAATCAGAGGTGTTGCACAAGTTTAGGGTGAAGAGGTAGGCAGGCCAGTCATGCAGGACTTTCCAGGCCAAGTTGATTAAGGATGTTAGGCTTTATTCAAGGGTCACTAGGTGGCTCTTAAAGATTTTAAGCATGTGTCTGATGTGAAACGTAAATGATGATTCTGGCTGTGGTCCACATTTGCGTAGCTGGGGGGCGATACACCAGAGTGCCCAGATGGCTCTGGGTTATGAAATGTACACCCTCCCCACAACTGGAAAGAAGGATCTGTTAAGTACAGCTTGCAGTTCACAAATTGAAAAGGAAGTGTCACATTTTAGGAAACTGTTAGGACAATTACCATGCAGGTTCAGCTTCTCTGTTCGTATAATTTGGATCCCAGCTAGCCCATGCTTTCACTTCTTAAAAACATCAAACTTGGGGCACCTGGGTGGCTGAGTCGGTTAAGCTTCTGACTTCAGCTCAGGTCATGATCTTGCTGTCCGTGGGTTTGAGCCCCGCATGGAGCTCTGTGCTAATAGCTCAGAGCCTGGAGCCTGCTTCAGATTCTGTGTCTCCTTCTCTCTCTGCCCCTCCCCCACTTGTGTTCTGTCTCTTTCTGTCTCTCAAAGGTGAATAAATATCAAAAAAAAGAAAAAAATCCCAAGGAAAAAAACAAAAAACAAACTTAGCCGGCATTTGAGCCTGGAAGCAAGAAAGCAAATTAAAAACACCAGCATCATTTTGGCTACCGAATAGAATAGATTTCCTTCATGTGTCTCTGCACTTCAGCGTTCATCCTGAGTTAGAAAAAAATGTATCCAGCACACAGATTGTCCCCCCTCGAGTTACTCTGGGTGTCAGACTTGGCAGTCTTCATACTCCATCCAATCTAATGCAGACTCATTAACATTTGTACTTAGCCACATGGATTCAAATGCTGAGTGTTTCTGAACATTTGCAGGCAGATGTTATCAAAGATGTTCTCCTTTCACAGTTTCCTCTGTTCATTTGCACAGAGCAAGCATTGCCACCAGACATGAGGTGCAGTCAAGAGAGAAGCATTTTTGTTTGTTTGCTGCTAAACTATGAGCATGTATGTGCTTGTATTGGGGAAGCATTTTACTTTACTGCTTTGAATTAACTATTGTTCCGATACTGGTTTATTGTTGTGTTTGTTGTTTTGCTTACTCTGAAGCAAGTATTAATATGGGGGTGGGGCACGGAAGCTGTTTTTGCTTACATTTGGATGCTGATTTTAATGGAAAGACACTCGGGACCCACTTTTTCACTGAATTCCGTCTTCCTCTTTGTAACCAGGATTGGATGCTCTGCCTTTCCTAAAAACCTGCATTTTATTTACTCCATTATGCAATTCCAAGGTCAGGGCAGTTCTTGAATTAGGAAAACATCATTATCTCGAATATTGATTTGTCAGTCTTCTGAGTTACCTTCCATACTGAACACTGAAAGGACCCAGAAAATAAATACCAGAACGGAATCCAACCCAAACTAAAGGTGCCCTTTGTGTGCGAATTTTGTGACTTCTTTGGTCTTGTTCAGAAATTAATGTCCTTCAAAGGATCCTTGTTCAACCTTCACTGGGGATGAAAAGGTGGTGAAGATACAGAGAAAATTTGCAGCCGGCAAGGCAGCATTTTCCAGTGGGTGTGGTAGGAATCACACCCTTAAGAGTAAATCTTAAGAGTTTCCATCATAAGAAAACAGTTTTTTTCTTTCTCTGTTTTCTTTTCTTGTATCTATATGAGATGATGGATGTTAACTAAACTTGTGGTAATTATTTCAAAATATATGTAAGTCAAGTCATTATGCTGTACCCCCTAAACTTATATAGTTTTGTGTATTAATTGTATGTCAATAAAACTGAAATAAACATGTACCAAAGTTATTCCATTATGTTTGTATTGGGGGTACACTGCCTTTATCAAATTAAGGAATTTCACTTTAATTTTACACTTCTCAGAATTTTTATTTTGGTATTGAATTTTATCAAACACCTTTTTTTCTGTCTGAGAAAATCCTATATTTTTCTCCATTAATTAATTAATTAATTTGATGAACTGAAGTGAGATGTTCTGATATTAAAACATACTTGTATCTCTAAATTAAATCCTACTTGAACATAATGTATTATTTTTGTTAATTAGTTGATTTAGAGGAACTAATTTACTTAATTTGGATTTTCTTTCACACTTGAGAAATGTCCATACAAATTTCTTTTTGTTTTCATTATGCAGTTTGTATTATTTGTCCCTTAAAAGTTTGGTAGAATTCTTTGTAAAACTCTCTGAGCCTTGGATCTTTTTTGTTGGAAAGGAAAATGAGTAATTCATATTTTAATTTTTTAGTAGTCATTGTCATATTCATTAGACCAATGTTACCAGTTTTGGCATTTTGTATTTTCCTAGAAATGTATCTTTTAAAAAATATTCCTATATTTATTGATATTTGGATGAAGATAATATTTTAAACTAATATCTGGAGGTATTTCTTTTCTCAATTTGTTTACTTAGATCTTTTCACCTCCTATGTGTATTTATTTTTTTCTTTTTTTTTAGTGTTTATTTTGAGAGAGAGAGAAAAACTATGCATGAGCAGGGAAGGGGCAGAGAGAGAGGGAGAGAGAGAATCCCAAGCTCCACACTGTCAGTGCAGAGCCTGATGCTGGGCTCAGTCTCAGGAACCATGAGATAATGACCTCAGCTGAAATTAAGTGTCAGATACTTAACCAACTGGGCCACCCAGGCACCCCATCATGTCATATCTACATTTAAAAAGAAATATTAACAGAAGTTTGTCTAACCTTTAGTGTTTTCAAATAGTTTTGGTTTGTTTATTTCTTTGAATTGTTAGTGTTTCTTGTTTATGTCAGTGACTTGTGCTTTTATTTTTATTTTATTTCTTATTTATTTGGCTTTATTGTCTTTTCCTCTGCTTGTTTCTTATCAAATATGTTTTCCTTTTGTTTTCTGATAAATCCATTTAAAGCTGCAATTTTGCTGTGTCTCTTGTTAAGCTGTGTCCCACATTTGTCAGTGCATAATTTTTTTGTCATTTAGCTTTAAACTGTTTCTATTTACTCATACTATTACCATTTTAGCTCGTTTATTTAGTCATAAGTCTTTTAGTTTACTGATACATAATATTTAGTTATTTTCATTCATTTCTAATTCATATGATCAGTGAATATAATATTTATGATATCAGTTTGTTGAAGTTTACTGAGGTTTCCTTTGAGAGTTATTTCACCATGGACTTTTGTCTGTGTTGCATGTATACTTAAACATTTATATCTTTACCTATGAGTTTCTGAAAGAGTTGTCTTAAAATTTCAATCACAGTTGTTCATTAATCTGTTATGCCTGTGATGTGATCATTGACGCAGTTTTAATGTCAATATAGACAATAGGACTTTTTCACCTGTGCTTTTTTCTGGCAGTATGTACTGTCCTTCATTGTTGCTTTTGATTTGCTTTTTGTGTTAAATTCCATTTTGTCAGTTACTTTTATTACCGCTATTGACAATTAGCTCATATTATTTTCTTCTCTCCTCACTTTATTTTTAATTATTTCTGTGTCCTTTTGTCACTGATGTCTCAGATAGGTAATATAATATTGTAAAATCAATTTTTTAAGAATCTTATCAGAGTCACTGACTATTAAAAAGTTTTATCCATTTATATTTATTGTAATTTTTAGTTACATTATATTTTATTTATATTATCTTACTGTTACATACAAAATTATTTTTCTTAACTTTGAAATAGAATTTTGTAATAGTAGAAATTATATATTTGGTTTTTACCTTTCTATTAATTAGCCCTAATATAATGTATTTATAGTTCTTTTACCATATCAGTATCTTGCATATATCAATATATGCATCTTCTCCTTGGATAAGATATATACCCTGAGACACTCTCTTTCCTCTATTCATGCTTTTCCCAGCTGTCACCTTTTGTCAGTAAGTTACATATCATCTACAATAGCACTGTAGAACAGAACTTTCTGTGATGGTGGGAACATTTTTAACTGTGCTACCTGATACAGGAGCCACTAGCCACATACCTATTGAGCACTCAAAATATGGCTACTATGACTGAATGAGGAACTGAATTTTTAACTTAATTTAATTAATTTAATTTAATTTAATTTAATTTTTGAATTTAAATATCCAAATGTGGCCAGTGGCTACCATATTGGATAATATAAATAAAATAAGTTATTTTTGGATATTTATGGATATGATTCTCTTCCTTGGTAAATGGAGCAACTTTTTATTTAGACCACAACAATAAACTTTACACATTCATCCTTATTTTCCACATTTTTTAGTACGTTTTTGAATTTATTTTTCTTCTTGTTGGTTTACCTTCTTCAAGAATGCTTTAAAGAGTATTTTGCTGTGGAAGAAATTCTCAAATATGGTATACTTGAGAATGACTAATGTTAACACTTAAATTTTAGGCTTAAACTTTTTTTTACTTCAATGCCTTGAAATATAATTTGTATTTTTCTAACATCTCTTATTGCTATTTTGTAGTACAATATCAATTTGAATTATTTTTTTTCTTTTATAGATGATGTTCTTCCTGGAAACTTTTAGAATTTTGTCTGTAGTGTTATCTAAATTTATTATAATATGACTTGTTTGGATTATTTTCTCATATAATCTGTCATTCTATGAGCCATTTTAAGAATGTTTTATATCTTTCTTTAATTCTGGATAATTGCTGATTATTGAGTAATATGTTTTTTAAATATATTGTCTTCTCTCCATTAATTTTTTCTTATTTTCAGGCTATTTTTTTATAGTGTAGACATAGGTATTTCCTCCTCCAAAGTCCTTCTTTTCTTTCCATCTCTTTAACCTCCTGATGCTTTGTTTGTAATTCCATCACCCAACCATTTTCACCTGTGTTTTGCCATCCATCTTATCAAATTAGGTCTTTTATTTTGACTATTACATTTTTACACTTGGTATCTCCATTTAGTTCTTCCTTTAAGTTGTTCATTCTTACCTCATGTTTTCATTACCCTCCCTTATATCTTTGAAGATATTTCTTAGGCTTATTAAAAATTATTTTGTCTCTCCTTTATTATTTCTGCTTACTCCTATGAAAGTTTTCTTTCTTATTCAGATTTTTTTTTTGATCAGGCACTATTTAATAGGCATTGGGATAATTGCTTTAATACACACAATTAGCCTCCAAGATAAATATTAAAAATATTCCTATTCTACCCAGTAGGAAATTCTGCATCAAAAGATTAAGTAGCTTGTTCACGTTCATGCAACTAAATGAGTAATCGAACTAGGATTAGAACCAAGCATCTTGGGGCACCTGGGTGGCTCAGTCAGTTAGGTTAAGCGTCCGACTTCAGGTCGTGATCTCATAGCTAATGAGTTCGAGCCCTGCATAGGGCTCTATGCCGACAGCTCAGAGCCTAGAGCCTGCTTCCGATTCTGTGTCTCCCTCTCTCTCTGCTCTTTTCTCGTTCACAATTTCTCAAAAATAAATAAACATCAAAAAAAAAAATTTAAGGAAGTAAGCATTCTGACTCTACTAACACCTTTATACTGTACAATAGTACAACCACTGTAATATATTTAGAAGAATAAAATAGATGTATTCCTCTCAATGACCATATAAATATAATAAAGGGAATAAGAAAGAGTGGTTAATCAAGGCTTATACCAAATGGTTGAGTTTTGTGGAATATTTGGAGCTTGAGTTGTTATTTTTCATGAAGACTGGGTATTGGATTACCAAATGATACAGGAATCAGCTTCCTCTATGTAGTTAATAATATTTGATTTCTAGCAATATGCCAAGCATTACTTTAAGCACTTTACATATACTCTTGGAAGTAGATGCTGTTATTATATTCATCTTTTTTATATTAAAAAAAAAATTGAGCCCCAGAGAGGTTAAGGAAATTGTCCAAAGCTACATAGTAAGTGCTAGGGCTGAGATCTGAATCTGGAGAGTCTGGTTCCTGAGTGCGTTATCCTGTTTTTGCTTTACTTCTTGTACTATACAGTTATACAGAGCTGAGAAGATGAAATACAAGTTGGGGAGGTATGCATGAAATGAAATTAAGGAATGAAACAGAGGAGACAGGATAGGAATAGAGGCTAGGGATAGTGGTAGTCCCATTTTACACAGGCACTCCCAATCTTTGGCATCTGCAATACTTTTTCTGATTTTCCATATGGTTTCTCCTTATCCCACTCAAAATCTCCCCTCAAGATGAGAGCTGAAACAACCATTCATACTGAAGTGTGGGATCTGGTGAGTTAGTTAGTTCTGAGTCTAATGGTAAGAGACTACAGAAGAAGCAAATTATAGATTCCAGAGTATTTTAGGCATGTAGATCATTGTGCTTAATAAGCAAGAAACTAAAAAACCATAGATTACAAACAAGTTAAAATGTTCATGTGTATTCATTATGATTGTTCGTTTGAAGATTCAACGTTCGGTCAAAGAAGTTTAAGTGAAACTAACAAAATGCTTCTGATAGTTGCTGAGTCAGCTGACAAAAGTTTATGTCAACTGGTTGTAGATTCTTAATAATAGCATAAAGAAGAGACCTTAGGCATATGGTTATTGCACCAGAGACAGAGCTAGTATTGTCAGAATCCCTTATGTGGCATCAAGATCTTTACACCTGGTTGGCTTTTACTGGTTTTCAATACAAACAGCTATAATACATTAATTAAAACATATCACAAAATTAAGTAATAAGGCTTTTGTGCTGTTTCATTTTCTTAAATGGAGTATAATTGACACACAATACTCTATTGGTTTCAGATGTATATCATAGTGATTCAATATTTTTATACATTACAGAATGATCCCTATGATAGATTTATTTACCATCTGGTCACCATACAAGGTTATTACAATCCTACTGAATGTATTCCCCATGCTGTACATTAGGTCCCCATGACTTATTTATTTTATAACTGGAAGTTTGCACATTTTAATCCTCTTCATCTACTTTTAATAATGCTTCTTTTTCATTGTGGTAAAACATACCTAACATAAAATTTACCATTTTAAACATTTTTAAATGTATACTTCAGTAGCATTGAATTCATTCCCATTATTGTTCAACCACTATCAAAATCTGGAATTTTTTATCATCCCAAATTGAAACTCTGTGCCCTTTAACTTCCAATTTCCCCTCTCTCTCCAGCCCCTGGTAACCTCTACTCTACTTTGTATATTTATGAATTTGACTACTCTAGGTACCTCGTATAAGTAGAATCACACGATGCTTCCTTTTGTGTCTGGTGTATTCTATTTGCTTAGCCTAAAGTCTTTAAGGTCCATCACGTTTGTAGCATATGTCTACAGAATTTTCTTCCTTTTTAAGGCTGAATAATACTCTACTGTATGTTTATGCTGCATTTTGCGTATCATTCACTTGTTGATAAACATTTGGGTTGTTTCCGTATTTTGGCTATTGTTAATAATGGTACCATAAACATTAGTGTAAAAGGTTCTCCTTTTATGCATTGATTTGGGTATCTAAAACATATATATCTTTTGGCATTTATGCAGATTAACAAGACAGGAGAAATCTAATGCTTCATGTTACTATGATGCTATTCCTGGTGACATTTTTAAAGTATTTTTTTGAGTATCAATTATACTTAAGAAGACTATATAATTTACCATTCAAACCAGGATGGCAATAGAAAATAGTCTGATTAATATTTACCCAGAGAAAATAGGCATAAATCAGAAGTGTCTCAAGCAAACCAGGCCATATGGTCCTCTCATGTTTTGAAAGGTAGTTGAATAAATAGAATTTTTAGTTTATAGTGATTGGTAAATGTGAAGTGGAATTATTTAACTGAATCTCATTAGAAAGTGAAGTCTATTAGGAAGTATGTTGGTAATCTTAAAACATTAGGATTCTGTTTAGTGAAATATAGTCAAATTCATGTATTTTCTTTGATTTAACCACTTATAAATGTTTGTTATTTGAGGAAGTGGTGAGTATTAACAGAGTTGACATCAAGCAGATATGTTCAGGTGTCTCTTGTTTTCCATTGCTAACACTTTTGTCAACAGTCAACCCAAATACTCCATGGGGGAAAAAAATAACTGAACACAATAAAAAATAATTTGTGCTTTAGGTTCTTCTCATTCTCTCACATGAGTACAGCTAACCACATGGTAATGGTCTAATAATTGTTTCTAGAAGTAATGAATACTGTCAGGCTCTCGTGATTCTTCCATTTATCAGAAGCAGAAATTCAGACAGTGCGTGATCCATTGATCCTGGTAGCCATTTTGGTTCCCCCACTCCCACCCCTTTAAATGTTGAAAGTATAGGGAGGGTGTCCTGATGATATCTGTATGATGAGTCTTCCAAGTCAAATGGAAATAGGATAATCAAATCCAGCCATCTTTAATTACATTTTTTGATAAATGATGTAAATAAATGCGAAACTTTTTTTTTAACATAGGTGGACTATTGTTTAAAGTATAAAGTCTTTATCTGAATAAAGTTAAGGTTAAGACTGTTTGTTGGGGGAAATGGAAAGTATTAAGTGTTATTATCCCTAATGAAAGGAAATAATCTTGATAAGTTAAAGTAAGTGGAAGAGCCAACCCAGATTTCTAAAAATTCTGAATTTCAGAATCTAATTAAGATATGAAGTTTTATAAATTTTACTTCATATAAGAACCACTATTGGATTAAGACAGGAGAAAATTGTGAATTGTCATTTTGAATGTATTAATAAGTGGATAAATTTATAATCAATACATTGTTTATTGTATATAATAATTATTATATATAAGATCATATAACTATCTTTGTTCTGTGATATGCCACATTTACACCTAAGGTGAGTTTTTTTTAATAAAACTTTTTCACAAAGACAAGGGACACCCTATAATTAAGTCTTGCTAAGTCTCTCATATTACAAGATGATCTCTAAATAACATTATTTTTAACAAACTAGTTTAAGCAACTTTCCAAGTATTAGTCAAGTAAATACTGTGTATCATGGCCATTTTATATTGGGGTATACACAGTATTATTAAGTTTCTTAGAAATTTTTATCTTCTGAGTATTTTAAATTATTGTTTGACCTCATCTCCAAATTATCCCTTTTTATGAAAATTAATTGAGATACACAGTGCTAACCATAATTTAATCTGAATATAAACGTATGTATATGTTTCCAATGAGTTATCTATGAGTTATCACAAATAGCAATGAAGACCTTAGAGCTATATTAGAAAAACGTATACCTGGAATTTAACTCTGCAATCTCACTTGCTCTCAAGAGAACACCATCCATTTCAAATCTATGTCACAAACTCCAAGAGACTGGGGGAGTGGGAGTGAGGGGTGGGCAGAGTGGTAAACACAGGTGATGGACAGAAATGCAGCTTTCAAGGAAACTCAAATCAGATGCATTATTACAGATAAGGACAAGGAAAAGCTTATGGATTTTAGAATATTTTTTTAAAGTTTATTTATTTATTTTGAGAGAGACAGTGACAGCACGAGTTGTGGAGGGGCAGAGAGAGAGAGAGAGAATCCCAAACCTAGCTCCACACTGGCAGTGCAGAGCTCAATGTGGGGCTCAAACCCATGAAACTGAGAGATCATGACCTGAACTGAAACCGAGTCGGACGCTTTACCAACTGAGCACCCAGGCACCCCAAAACCTACGGATTTTAAAAAATGACTTTTCTGCCAGCACCATGCAAGTCTCACAGAGAGATGTGTGACAAATCGACTGATTTAAAAGGATGGAGGCTACATTTCAGATCATTTCAACTGCAAACAGTTGACCTTTTACATTGAGACTCAGCAGCGAAGTTGGCAAAGCCAGAAGCTCCATGTTGGATTTGCAAATACAGTTTACTTCACAGAAATTCAACATTATAAACAGCAGGCACCTCCCACCCACCCCGTCCCCTCACTCCCTCCTCCTCACTCCCCATCCAGTCCAGCTGGGTGCAGACCACACTAAGCAGAGAGTGAACAGCGATGCAGCCCTACTGCTTTGCAGGGAGACTGAAAAGTGATGGAACCTGTCTGCACCATGTCCTGCCTGCCCTGCACATGCACACGCCCGCCCGCTGCACAGGCCACCAGAGTCTGGCTGGGCCCAGCCCACAGTGGACCAGTGCAACGAATCCACCCCAGTTCTTTAATTCCTTCGTGTCATCCTCTTCCTCTTCCTTTATTCTGGTGGGTTTTGATGGTAAGGTTAAAGAGGGAACATTTGGCAGAGGGACCATTTAAGGTCCACCGACGTCCAGCAAATTCTTGTCTAGTTCCTCCTGTTCTAGTTCTTCTAATTCCACCATGAGCTCATCCTTACCAAATTCTTCTCCAAAACCTACAGGTTTTTAAATAGCTGTATTTGCAAGTTCTTGCTGGTCACAGATGTCCTGCATTAACTCTTCAATTTTATCAATGTCCGTGTTGTCATGGGCAGACCTCATGACCTTGGTGACATAGCCCATGTTCTTGAGCACTTCGATATTGGTATTGGCATTCTCTAGGGCCTCTCGCTGAAACTCAGTGGTTGATGATGTGCTCTTGATCATGCCTCTTCTTGTGCTTCAGCACCCAACAGGCCACATGCTTGTTTTGGTGCCATGCTTCTTGGTGGCAGTCAGCTCCTGCTCAGTCTTTGTCTCCAGGAATTACTGCTTCTTACTTAGCCCGAATTATCCCTTTTAAATAAGTTGTCCAATGTATTCATGAGGCTTTATTTGATAAAGGAAAAAATGCATATGTGAAATGCTTTCCTCACTTGTTAATACACCCAAAGCATTTTAGGAAATTATGCAGTGAACTCAGTCTGTGTCTCCCTGTCTCTCATCCTCTGTCTCTTTGTCTCATATATAGGATGTGTTTATATAATGGAATATGTACATATATAAAAGTTTCTCAACTTTTAAATCATACTTAATGCTAAAAAAATTTTGTGTAACACAGAGAGGATGGCAATTTGTCTACTGAGAAAGACAGTTGAGGAAAATAAGCAGTTTTTAAAACTCAACTAGTAACTAAATGACTGAGTTGTGTAGTGATCCAGCCATGCAGGCATATATTTAAAATAAGATTATTTTTCTCAAAACTGCTGATATTCTTTGAAGTTCAATTTAATAAATATAAAATTATCAAAGACTAACCAGCCCTAAAAACTTGATGCCTAAAAACAACAAACAAAACCAAATTGTCATCTAAAATAAAATTTTATTAGACTTGCTTTGTCTGAGTTATTATTTTGGAAAATCAAAGCTAATGCGAACCATATATTCACCAACGGCCTATGTACTAAAATTTTGTGAAGTTTCCTGTAATAATTTCCATTTTGGAGACGAGAAGTTCAGTAACTTATTCAAGGTCAGGATCTCCTAAGTGGGGGAGGCAGAACTCCACTGTTGTTGGTTTGACTTTAGAACTCAGTGTTTGCTCTACCTCATATTATCTACTTAAAAGGATAGGAAAATTTCTTTTTTAAAACTGAAACTTAAAAAAAAACTTCTTTGTCCAAAGTTTTGAGGCAGCATGGTAGACTGGAAAAAAACAAAACACATTATCACGGGAATCAGAAGAGCTTGGCCAGTTTGAGTTTTGCTGATTATTAGCAGGATAGATGATTTACCTCTCTGAACGTCAGCACTTAGGATCTAGTAGTGCTTGTCCGGCCTTCCTAAGTTATTCTCATGTATGTAATAGTCAGATAAGATAATGTCCAATTGTAGCATTTTCAAAATCTTGAGGACTTTCAAAGGTAAGGAGCTAGGAGTTCGTATTGCAAATAAAACTTACTGCAACACACTACAAATGAATGGTGGTTGGTATCTCCTTTGGTATGACCTGTTTGATCATGGAACAAAATATCTAGTAGGCCATATCTGAGCTTTTAATGGCGTTGGGTCATGATCATCTCATATATAGTATTTAGGCTTCATGAAAGATCTTGTTGAATTTTTTTTTTTACTTTATTAAAGGTCCACAATTCTTCATCTAAAATGCTCAGGGCAGGATGTCTTTCAGAACTCTTCAGGTTTTAGAAATGTAATATGATACGTCAACTATAAATTTCATAAAAATCCAGTGGAGTCTGAGACAGAACTCCATAATCCAACACATTAGTATTTGTGCAGAGTAATAGATCAGAATTCTCAAAAGATGGATGAAAGCTATATAGTTTCTTGCCAGGTTAAGTCAGGTTATGTTGCCAAATGATGAAGTGCTGAAATTACAAAAAATTTCGTCTTTAGATTTCAGATATGTGGATAATGGGTGAAAAGATTATAATGATGTTTACTTTTAGAATTATAAAAACAATGCCAACACATTTTAGAAGTTTTAGAAAATGGCAGAGGAGCTCGGTAGAGCATGAAGCTCTTGATCTCAGAACTGTGACTTCAAGCCCCACCCTGGGTGTACAGATTACATAAAAAATAAATTTAAAAATTTTAAGAAAAGGAAAATGCAGAAAAAATAAAGAAAAGAAAAAGCCACTCACAATTGAGAGAATGTCTTCTAGCTGCCAGTGTCTATCCCTTTTATACAACTTAGACTGTACAATACATATCATCTTATAGTTCACTCAGTTCTTTTAATAGTATGGATATTCCTAAGGGTCTTCTTAAAACAGACAGAAAAAAACGAAGGGAAAGGACAGCAGAGCTAGAAGAGGGAACTCTGCAAATCAATGACAGAAGATGTAGAAGGCTATTGTTAAAAGAATCTCAGAGTTTTTGTAAAGAAGCGCTCCTGAACTAGAGTCTAGATCAATTTTTAATGTTATAAAGGATACGATACGATATGGATTTTTAAAATGCATAGAAAATCCTCAAGCTCCATTTAATGCATCTTTCCTGTCTGCTTGCTCTCTTTGGTTCTCTTGCCAAGGAGAACTCAGTTCCTCATTTGAGCATACATTGTCTTATCAATGCCTGTTGAAAAAGCAAATGTTATCTTAGGATTTTCAAACAATGTAGTCTTTTTTCTTTTGTAGAATTTATATTTGCTAATTTTAATGTTTGCCATGAGAAAATGTCTATACTGTGATCTTTGGAAGGAACTCTGAATATTTAAAGCACACTAGAAATCTCGAATGCTTTTCTTATCTGGGGTTAGACAGCTTCATTTAAGTGAAAAACAACTGCCCTTTAGAAGGTATGCTTCAAAAATTACAGGATCCACTATTCTGCATGCTTTTCCAAGATTGCACAGTGCTGTGTTTACAAGTGCTTTTTGAGATTCTAAGTGAATGAAACAAACCTAAGTTTAGAAGCCAGGCTTACTCTATCTATAGTCTATTAAATGCGTCTGCGTCTGACTTCCAGAATGTCAACCTGCTATATTTCGCTTCATATCTGTATTTGACTGGAAGCATTAACAAATGGGGAAGGCATAAAATATTTAGAGCCCATGAAGCACTCAGGACTGTCAAAATGATCTATTTCACATACATGGCCGTATGCTGGGGCTTTTAGGTAAGATTTGTCCATTTATGTAAGATATAGCTACAGTTCCTATTTTCTTCGATTTCATTGAGTTCTATCATAAAGCTAACAATAAACTTTGAAATGCACTTAAGTTCTTTTTTTTTTATTTATTTATTTCTTTTCTCGCCTTTGGGTCATGCGTACATGATTGAGAGAGGTAGAATTATGTCCTCAGAGTGAGGGAGTTTTAAGTATTAAAATACTGAGAGGGGGCGCCTGGGTGGCTCAGTCGATTAAGCGTCCGACTTCAGCTCAGGTCACGATCTCGCGGTCCGTGAGTTTGAGCCCCGCGTCGGGCTCTGGGCTGATGGCTCAGAGCCTGGAGCCTGCTTCCGATTCTGTGTCTCCCTCTCTCTATGCCCCTCCCCCGTTCATGCTCTCTCTCTGTCTCAAAAATAAATAAAACGTTAAAATTTTTTTTTAAATACTGAGAGGTATGTTTATAGTTTAGAAAGAGAACAATCCCCAAGTGTCCCCCACCTGCTCCCTTTACTTTTTGGTGAGTTTATGCCTTATTGAATTGTCAGAAAAACTTGTCTCTATTGAAATTTAATAAACCATATTAAAACATTGCATGACATAGACCACGAGGAAAGCCACCACATGTGGTCCTTCCTTACTGGGTTTGTGATCTGTCAGTAGTGGATATAAATGGCTTTGACTGAAGTGAGTATTAGTGACAAGATCATCACAAACCAGAACCCCAGGGAAAAGCAAAATAATGTATTTTTAATTTCAATATTCTTTACATTGAGATTACTAGTGAGTTTTAATGCCTGTTTATTGTTCCCTATACCTTGGAGGGAGGTGGTAATTATATAGTGTTTTTGGTGACTGATTTGCTGTTCTCAGTCTTTTTTTTTTAGTCATTTCTTGCTCTCCACCTTGCCATCCGTTGTTACTTCATGCAGAATGTTGTGACCTTACAAATAAAAAACTGAGGCTAAAAGCTTACTCTAATGCATTAATTTGTACTTTAAAAACTCCACTAAATCTGCAAAGTCACCATCTTCATAAATCAGAGAACTAAGTTATATTGTTATTATTAATAACATTGCAATCTTTAGTTTGAACGAATATCTTATTGCTGCTGTCATGGTTGAGTGAGCTAAGGAAAGTTCTAGCTTGCCTTCCCTATTTGCTAGAACCTTATTAAAGGACTGGTAAGAACACAAGAAAAAAGAAAATCATCTAGATATGTTAAAATCATATGAATGGTGTTTGAAGGGAATGATGTTTGAATTAACCTGAATCCTAATCTCCAACATTCAAAGCAAATAAATGACTACTTATTTTTAATATGGTGTGAACATCGACATTGTTTTAGAAATGCTCATTAATGTGAATCAAGGATGATACATGATGTCAGAGCACAAGTAAAGTAGGAAAGTAGAAGGACAAAAAGTATGGCTTTTCCAGACCCAGAGGAATTACAGTCACAAGTGCTGGGAGCCTTCCCCAGTGACATCTCAAACATTTTAAATATTCTGCAACAGAACTGATAGTTGCCTTAGGTCTGCCTCCTCAAAGCAAATGCTTCTTAATCAATACAATATATATGTTATATATTGCATGTATATTATTATTGTATTATTTGTATATATTTTACAAATATATGTATTATTGTATATAGTATATATTTTTGTATATATATTATATACATATATATTATGTGTGTGTGTATATATATGTATATATATATAAAATTGCATTAGGCATTTTAAATAATGACTCATTTCACTTTTAAAACAACCCAACAAGGGGATGCTGTTATTATCAACTCAACTCAGAAAAGTTGAGTTAGCCTGTCCACGTCACATAGCAAGTTAACTGCAGAGCCAGGAGATGGAACCTAGGCAGTGCGGCTCCAGAGTCTTGGCTGCTAACCACTGCCATGTTCTCTTCTCACTTATCTACAACATAGGTCAAGAACAGAAACTAGGATCTAGAATCCCTGCAGAAGGAATTTTGATCCAATTCTTAAATAATTTAAGCTATTTGGAAGAATGAATGTCACATTGTTTCGGTGTGATATGCTTGGAAAACATGTCACTAACAACCTTGTATAAGGTCACTCCTCATCAGGGAAATACAAATCGAAACCACACTGGGATACCACCTCACGCCAGTCGGAATGGCTAAAATGAACAAATCAGGAGACTGTAGATGCTGGCGAGGATGTGGAGAAACGGGAACACTCTTCCACTATTGGTGGGAATGCAAACTGGTGCAGCTGCTCTGGAAAACAGTGTGGAGGTTCCTCAAAAAATTAAAAATAGATCTACCCTATGATCCAGCAATAGCACTGCTAGGAATGTACCCAAGGGATCCAGTAGTGCTGATGCATAGGGGCACTTGTACCCCAATGTTTATAGCAGCACTTTCAACAATAGCCAAATTATGGAAAGAGCCTAAATGTCCATCAACTGACGAATGGATAAAGAAATTGTGGTTTATATACACAATGGAATACTACGTGGCAATGAGAAAAATGAAATCTGACCATTTGTAGCAACATGGTTGGAACTGGAGAGTATTATGCTAAGTGAAGTAAGTCAGGAAGAGAAAGATAGATACCATATGTTTTCACTCATATGTGGATCCTGAGAAACTCAACAGAAG
The DNA here is from genome assembly GCF_027475565.1 of Acinonyx jubatus. Lineage (NCBI taxonomy): Eukaryota > Metazoa > Chordata > Mammalia > Carnivora > Felidae > Acinonyx > Acinonyx jubatus. The sequence continues at coordinate 68,986,175 of NC_069394.1, read as the reverse complement.
ACCAGGGGCGAGGGGGAGGGGGAAAAAAGTTACAGAGAGGGAACGAGGCAAACCATAAGAGACTCTTAAAAACTGAGAACAAACTGAGGATTGATGGGGGGGTGGGGGAGAAGGAAAAGTGGGTGATGGGCATTGAGGACGGCACCTGTTGGGATGAGCACTGGGTATTGTATGGAAACCAAGTTGACAATAAATTATTTTTTTTTAAAAAGAGTAAGGCAGAGACAATTAATTAATATATTAATTTAATTTATTTAAATTAGTGTATTAATTTAATTAGTTTTATTAATTTAAATAATTACTTTAATTAATAAGTTTATTTAAATTAACTTGTTTTGGAGAAGAGGAAGCTGTCATCCATGACCCTGGTGATGGTCATTTTAAAGCAACATATTCCTATCATAAAATACAATTAGCTGAAAATCAAGAGCTCACCGTTGGATATGTTCACCCTCACTTTTCTCTTGAAAACAGTCCCTGCTGCTGAAAAGTGTGTTTGGCTTAAAAAATCCAATGGCCATTCCAACATGGATACCAAAGAGAGCAATGTGATGAGCCTCAGAGGATTCCTCAAATCAATCTGTAACTATTTAGATGGTTATCCAAATCATGCATAATATATGATTATAGACTTATAGTTTACATAGACAATTCATGTCGAAATTAGTCTGCAATTCTCAGAAGTACATGTTTTCTTATGAAATTTTTTAGAAGACAAGCAACCCAAAATTTGCAATACATTTTTTATATAACATGTACATTGTGACTATCTGAGGGAAGTAAATATTTCTAAACAGCATTTGAAAAACACCTTGAGTTCTGTGCATTTTCCTCACCAATCTCATCCTGAGCATGTTATTTATACATACACATATACACACATGCACACACACATACAACACACTCATACTCTCAGATACATTTCAAGACCCAGAATAACTTTAGTAATTCCCTTTTTCTCCAAAGTGGTAGATATTAGATATTTCAACTGACCTTTGGCTAGCTGCATCACTACTTATATTTGATAATTTACCAAAAAAAAAAAAAAAAAGATAAAAACACATAAGGATAGGCAAGAAGTTAGGTAGAAGTTATTGAGTTTGCAAAACAAAAATTGGGTTCAATCCCAACATCCATGTCATCTGCCATTTTTCTGCATTGATTATTAATCTCAGAACACTCCAAGCCACAGTTAACTTAGCTAGCTGGACAACTCATCCAGAACATGTAAAGTGGTAATAAGCATCATAGGGGTGATCTGTTCATAGACCCATGCTACTTGATAGATGTTTGACTGGAAGATCTGTGTTAAAATCTTCCATTAAAACATTTTATGGAATAGCAAGAACTAAATGTTTCAGGTAGTGGATATAGGTTATTTTCATTTATAGTCAAGAATTCTTGAGACTTTTAAAAATTTGTTATTTTTTATATTTTGGTTAGTCTCCTCATTACCAAAGTGTTTCTTTTCCATACATCATAGAGATGGTGATAGGAAATTAACCTAGGCTTAACTAAACAGCATTCAGATTCATAGGACATTAAAGCTAGAAGCCACCTACAAAGCTTCAGAATTGACATCTCATTTGCTAGGCAAAATGTCCGAGATCAGAAAAGCTAAAAAGGTATGAAGAGTACATAGTTGCTTAGTAGAACCCTACCTGTTAAGTCAACTACTTTTTGCTTACTTATTTATTTTCTAGGATACTTGATTAGCAATTAACAACGTCTGAAGACCACAGTATGATCCACTCATTATGATAATGCAATTCATTCACCATACTCGGGAAAATACAGCAAAAACACACAACAAAGGAGATCTCTGTCTGGGCAGGATGAAGTTGGAGGAAATGCTGGGGGATGTCCATCGGGAATATAATTACACACTCAATAATCTTTATATTGATTTAAAATTGCTAGCTTGTTAGCAGAAATAGTTTAATTGGGGGATTTCCTTTTTGCTGTTTTTCATTGTTTTTAACATACAGAGAATCTTGGGAAACAGAAGTGGATCAAACCCCTTTCTACCTATGTGAAGACCCTGTTCCTGATATGCACATTGGTCATCTGTACAGGGCACTAACTAACTGAACCAGGAGGCTTCCTTTGTAAATTTTCCTCAGGGTAGTTTATATTTTCTCTTGGAGGAGCATGGTATAATTACGGGAGGTATCAGTTGCTGTGAACTGTTTACCAGAATTTTGATTTACCTCAGCCTTAGTATGACTCCTTTACACTCTGCCAAGTGGTTTCTGAGTTATTTCAATCTTGGCCAAATTCAAAGAATCATAAATTGGATCAAGGTGATAAATCATCCTAATGAACCTTGCCTTCATTAAATAATTCTTGGGGTTTTACATACAGATCAAGGCACTCTTTTTGAAGAATTGAATAGTATCCATGATCTTCTGCTCTGTAGCATACATCACAGTTTTAATAATCTGGCTTGAAGCATTTGCCTTTCTTAGTAGACTTTAAGCTCCATGAGTGCAAGTACTATGTTATTCTATCCATCAGCGTGTCCTCAATACCTGACATATAGTGGGTGTTTGGTTAATACATGTTAAATGAATAAAGATGGCAACTAAAATCATGAAAGTTGACAACGGAAACCATGCACATGGGAATGTTTGGATTGGGACTGCTTATGGAGACTGGGCTACATTAGAGAGAGATGAGAAAGTCATCTTCAAATAGTTGGAAGGTCCTTAAACATAACATATTTTTTATTTTCTGTTACTCGGGGAACAACATGGAGGTCTGGTGCAAAGTTCAAGCGACTGATAAATGTTTTGCTTCAGGAGGACTTAAAGTAGAATGTTCACACATGAGCAGAGAGAGCTACCTTGCAAAGTATCAAGTTCTGCGACTAGTATTGTTCAGAGATGAGATAATCCACTTGCAGTGATGGGTGATAGAGCTGATGCTTATCAATCTTTTGGGGGGTGGGCATGCTGACTTTTAAATGCTTTGCAACAATGATTATGCGGACTTTCTGGCTTTCCAACAAAGATTATGCGGACTTTCAGGGGTGGGGTGGTTTATGTGATTCTTTTTTTGTTTAATTTCAGCTTTATTGAGACGTATGATTGTGACATTGTTGTGACTGAGAACACAATGATTTCCACTTGTGATTTGTAACTCTTCTTTTTCTTCTTTTCAACACACTTCCTAATTTCATTTGGAAATCTATTTTCCCATTTTTCTAGCCGTGAGTTCTTTTGTCTAGGTTGATAATGATTGATAAACAATATTGAGTAAGTCATGATTTAAGCAAAGTTTACCATTGATTCAAATTTATACCAATAGCTCTTACTGTATTAAATTAGCCATGTGTAGATATAATCAGAAACAATTTGAGTCTGTCATATATCATAAATTATTTTTTCTTACCATGGCCATTAGCACCTGCTTGTACTCAATTAATTTTTTTTCAGGGAGGATTTATTCAAGTCTCCTTCAAGTGGCTAAAATAGGCGTGTAGCCAAATTACCTAAGCCACTACACTGTAATAGGCTCACTATTGATCACCTACAGATTTTCTGTCTCTTTTGTTTGGATTGTGTCTACAGGTAGGTCCCAGAGGGGAATGGTTGGTGTATTAGTCTGGTTTTATCTGGTCTTCAAATGCTCTAGTTTTACATGACACAAAAATAACAGCACTCCAACAGACAACTCAAAGTGTATCATCATCTTCCCGTCTGAGTATCTGCAAGTCTGACTCTGTCAAGATTAATCTCTCCATGTTATTCAGCTGCTTAGCCGAGGCTGCTGCCTCTGAGAGAGCCAGCGTCTCAAAGTCAGCCATTTGGCTGGATTGTTTATTCCTATGCTATCTCTACAAAAACTTACCTGCCAAACCTAAAGACTATGAAAAATCATAGAGAAAGGTGGGTGTGTAGATGAACACATTAAATGGAGTAATGTTTATACAAAAGAAATGAGGCATTTAAAAAATACAAACATGTCAAAACATATCTGCCCGTGGAAAGGAGACTGGAGCTGGAGAATGACGTGTGGTTGGTTGGGTTTGCAGGTTATCGACCCAACCCTTTGAAGATGTGAATAATGGCTGTTGACAATTTAGCTCCAGATCCTGAATCAGCTGTCACTATGAAGGACAGGCAGAAAGCATGTCCTACTGGTCATCTTGATTTGAAAAAGCAGCTGAGACAGACGGTTTTCCAAGCCTTTGCCTTTGTAGAACAGTATGCAGTTGTCAGATGGAAGGTCTTTCTGATACTTCTAAAACATTGTCCATCCATTTGACAACTAGCTTCTTCCCAGAGCATATGTACTCCATATGTCAGCTTTGCAAACCTTGGTTCATAACATTTTCTTTTTCATAGGATGACCTTTTCTCAAATTACTGAGTACTCAAAACATTCTAGTCATCCCTATAGTCTAAAGGCTGCTTCCTCAAGCCACATGTGTTCTCGAAGTTCCCACTGCATTCTGTAGGCTCAGCTCGTACAGCATTGCTCATATTTGGTCTTTTAGGAAATCTTGTTTGCTCTTCCTTTCTGTGTCTTTTACATTTTGAGCTCCTTAAAGGGAGGACTGACATTTCTATTCATTTTTGTGATTCTACTCAAAGGTAATAAATGTTCCTGTATAGGTAGGAAAAACAAAATGTGCGATGAAAGTAAGTTTGGTGCATTAAAACTTAGTTTAATAGAATCCAGCAAATTTTGAATCTATTTTAGGCACAGTATAAGGCTTATTAGCAATTAGTGTTGATGCTCCCTTGGAAAATGTTGAAAATCAATGTAATTCATCTTGCAACACATAGCTACCTAGCAAAAATACAAAACCCCTGTTATGTTCTATGTGATAATATTGTAACTCAGTGCTTTGTAAGTTCTGTTATAGAAGTTAGTAGAGATAGCCTAAAATGCACAAAGGATCTGTTGAATGCAGATTTGTTATTGAAACTTGAGCCCTTAGATTGAATTTTGTGATATCTAAATGGAAACCTATATTAACACTTGGAAATTTGCTCATTTTCCTTACCCTTAAAGCTGAATCTTTGTCCCTGAGTGCTTTCATTTTATATACACTCTTTCCTGAGCCATGTGTGTATTTGTAGATATACATCTCCAGATTCCAGGACAAGTAAGATATTAACAATGGGGAAAACTGAGTGAGGGATATATGGGAACTCTCTATAGTATCTTTGCAACCTTCCTGTAAATCTTCAGTTATTCCAAAATTAAGTTTATTCAAAAATAAGTAAATTAAAGGTACAGAGTTTAGAAAGTTTTCTCATATTAAAACTCAGAAAGCTGGTGTATCCCTCAATTTCTCTTAGGTCATGGAGTCAGTAGATTACTCTTGATAATAGCATATTTTACTGAATAATTATTGATTTATAATCTCTCTAGGCGTAAATATAAATGTAGGTGTGTATTTGGATTCACACAGAAGCAAGTCAAAAAGAGAGTAGTTATTATGTAATTCATAAAATAACCTTTTTAAAAAAATCAATCAATATGTGGGCCTTCATTTTTTCTTGTTTTTTTTTCTTTTTTTCTTTTTTTTTTTTTTTTTTTTGGTCCAGCACCATTTTAATGCTTGTTAGAAGTGTAATGCTAAAGAGTATATCTTTTTCTTTTTGATGTTTATTCATTTTTGAGAGAGAGAGAGAGAGAGGCTGAGCTTGAGCAGGGGGGGGCAGAGAGAGAGGGAGGCACAGAATGTGAAGCAGGCTCCAGGCTCTGAACTGTCAGCACAGAGCCCATCACGGGGCTCAAACTCATGAACCATGAGATCGTGACCTGAGCTGCAGTCAATTAACTGACTGAGCCACCCAGACGCCCCAAGAGTATATCATATCTTAAATGCTCGTTAGAATATTCTGTTTGAAGGGGCACCTGGGTGGCTCATTTGGTTGAGTGTCCAACTTCAGCTCACATGACGATTTTACGGTTCATGGGTTCGAGCCCGCTTCAGGCTGTGTGCTAACAGAACAAAAGAATATTCTGTTTGAAAATGTTCACAGATATGTCCTAATGATATGCTAAATCTTCTAATATGAGAAAAGTCCCCCATGATGAGTCAGGAGAATCTTCAGGTATAACTATTTTTGGAAAGCAAACTTGTTGTTTATTACCAATGAAACTTTCCAGTTATGTATTGCTGACTCTGAAAAGTGTCAGAGTAGAATCTTGGCATCAGTGATATTTCACATGCCCAAGTATATAATTTAGTTATTTACACCCTGAAACAGAAATATACCTGTGAATTATCTATCACAAAGCTATTTAATAGTGCAGAGTACAATTTGTTTGCGAGAACACCTGGCATGGTAATTCATATGTGAAGACGGAATGGATATTTCAACATCCTGGCTTTAGTGTGTAGAAGGAATTTCTGTTTTCTAATGCAGTTTCCGAAATGGCTTTCTGCCTATTTGGAAAACATTTTGAAGACTGATACAATATAGTGTTTTCGACTATAAAATGGGAAAGTATCAAGTCACAGCTTTCCTTTTTTAGAATATTCAACTCAAACATTTTTATAAACTAAATGGATTGCTTATGTGAGTGGTATCCAGAATTCTAAGCTTACAACATCTTTCTTAAATTGCCATTCTCATACACATTGAAAGTAGTGTACTATCATCAGATTTATACTCTAATTGTAAATTGCAAATGTATAATTACTAGAATTTAACCTCTCCAAATTGATGTAATTCAACCTAATTATCCTGGCTACATAAATGCATGCTAATTAGCAAGAAAATACTTAAATAAAACAAGAATATTAACACAACAACTACAGAATAAACAAACTTTTGAAGAAGGAAAAAAATTCCAGGAACTAATTATATCTACAAAAATAAATCATCAACGCATAGTATTTTAAAGTCTTTTTCCTGTTCACTCAGACTTAGATGTGGCCAGAATTGTTTCAGTATGTGTTTTGAATTCTCTCCACATTGACAGTTTTTGCTGTATTCATGTCTTCATACAATAAGCCATTTGATCTTATTTATTTAGTAAACGTTTATTCTCAGCTTGTTACGAACTGGACAGTGTGGAGGTGTCAGAGAAACAGAAACAGTCCCTGTCCTGAATCTATTTAAGTTACTTGCTTAAGTAACACTAACTCAAAGGAAGATGATATCATCATTTAAAAAGGTTAATGAAAGTACGTATTTGTCTGCTTTGCTCCCTCAGTGATTCCCCATGGGGCTTAAATTCAAATCCAACTTTTAGTCAAAGCCTTTAAAACCCTATTTGACCTAGCTCTGACCTCTACCTTCCGTTATTTCCTTGCTCTCCAGCTCTACTGTGCAGCAGTTACAGGAGATGCATTTTCATTCCTCAGAGGTGCCTAACACATTCCTGCCCCAGGGCCTTGGCACTTGTTCTTGTTGCTTCTGTCTGGAAAGCTGGTTCTTGCTCCCTCACCTCCTACCCCCATAAGACAGAAGTTTAGTCAAAGCTTTAGTCATATTACCTTCATGTATTTCTTAAAAAGGGTACCAAACAAATAGATCATGTATGTCCCTAGAAAAGAAAACATTGGAGGATTCCTAACAAGGATTTTGTAGCAAAGAAATAACAGCCATGATCAGCAACCTTATGAGAACAAAGATACACACATACTAAACCCTGTAACTACTTTAATAATCTTGAAACACCTTGAAAAACAGTGCTTCTATTTTTTAATTTTTTTAATGTTTATTTATTTGGGGGGGGAGGGGCAGAGAGAAAATGGGAGACACAGAATCTGAAGCAGTTTCCAGGCTCTGAGCTATTAGCATAGTACCTGACAAGGGGCTCGAACTCACAAACTGAGAGATCATGACCTGAGCCAAAGTCAGATGCTCAATTGACTGAGCCACCCAAGCGCCCCAATTAGTGCTTCTTTTTGATCAGTGTATGTAAGTACACTTGTATTTGACACAAAAGTCAAATGCCATCAATATGGGAACATATAAAGCAATAAAGCATTAGCCGTTTCATTAACTATCATTTTTACTTTTGAGAATTTACAAGGCTGAGGGAAGATGATTTTTATGGTCCAGATCTCTCTTAAAAGCTGCTAAAGTAGGTTGTGTTTATGTCTTACCTCTCTGTGACTTTCTTTACATCAAGGAGAGTCACTGTGATGTTCAAATATTAGGTCTCCTCCATTGAAAAAGTTTTTATTTTTGAGCTTACTCTACATTTTCCCCATTTTTTTCTTTGTTGCCATGCCCAGTGGGTTTGCCACAAGTACTTATTCTTTGCCCAGAGTCTTACGTCTATGGACAGCTAGTAGCGTGACTTCAAGAAAGATAATTTGAAAAATTATTTAGTATTGGATATTTTATCTAAATGTATTTTGTGTAGCAATGTTAACTGAATAGAAATGAGGATCATGCCCTGAGTAGGGGAATAATTCACCGGGAGAGGTACGAGAGCTGGCTCTGAGATTTTAAGAGGAAGGTGGTTTGGCCTCATTAGGCCTCAGTTTTCTCATTTAAATACTAAGGGATTAATCTAGATCTGGAGGGCAAATTGGTCCTCTCTTTGTGCCGAAAGACATTGGTTAGAAAAGGCTGCTGCACTAAATTAAGACGTGTCTTGAGGCCATATATGGGCTCCCTGGGAAGAACACAGATTACTCCTTGAGGTTGGCCAGGGACAAGGTTCAGAAATGATACAACCGTGCCATATATTGGCAATTCCAGGACAGGATCCAGTTTTCAGTGATTCTTTTTAAGGTCACTGGGTTTGCACAGTTTCTCTCTATGGGGTGAAAACCGTTTGCTAAAAGTGAAAAATAAGCTAAATCCACTATTTACCCACACTGATTTCTCTTTTGTTGTGATTCAGTCTCAGTAAATTTATAGTAAATATATGGCTACTACTCTCCTTTTCTTATGTCCTTAAAAGTCCTGAGTTCTGCTTAATAGATTCTGATCTTGACTAATAATGGTCATAATAGAAATCATGTTTTGAGCAAGTACTGTATGCTAAGCCATGCCTGAATTATGTCATCCTTGAAAACAATGCATGAAACCGTTATTTATTTTACAAATGGGAAAGCGGAGGCTTGGGGAAGTTAAGTAACTTGCTTAAAGTCACATGGCAGGTGAATAATAGAGTTGAATATGAACCAAATGACCTGAATCCAGGCCTGTGCTCTGAGCTCCTGTTTTTTGCTCTGGAATTACTGACATATGGCTGCTGCAGGGTTGGTCACAGGTAGGGTGGGGACACAGAGAAGACCCGCCTTATCAGGCAGGACTGGTGCCCAATAGGACCTCTACACTGAGACGCTTCCCCTTGTATCCCTTTAACTATTTTTACGACTCTCTTACTGAATAAGTGTCTTCATGGAGTTGTGCTTGGTATTGTAGATATGTAACAGACACATCAGGCACAGTCCCTTGCATTCAGCTAAGCATCTGGCAGAGGAAAGAACCCTTAATCGCATAATTTTGCAAAGAATTGCATACTTTAGTGTTGTGGTAAACTCACGAAAGAAGATGGCAGGGCACAATAAAAGCCTACCACAGGATTACCTGGCCTGTTCCGGCAGGTCAGAGAATTGCTGCTTGGCCTCACCAACTCAGCTGGTTGGCTTAGTACTCACTGTCTGGCCCACGCATCACTTCCCTTCCAGGTTCAACCATGACAGAGTTTCTCTAGCAGAATTCCAGTTCTGGGCTGTGCCTGCCCCAGCATGCTTTGCAGCTCTCCCCGTTCACAGCAGCCTCTTCTCCACTAATAGAGGTTTTACTAAATGTATTATCATATTCCAAGCTACCATTACCTTATCAGACCTCTGCTCTGCTGAAATACTGAGCAATATTGTCTTATTGATTGGGTACCTACTGACGGTAGCAATATGCACACATGCATTATTCTCATACCACTGTAGCTTTAATAGGCTGGAGGTAATACTGAAAGTAATTTACTGCCATCTATATATGGCGGTTCGAACGCCGTGGTAGTTAGAGCTGCCGATTTGGAGATTCTGGCCTGCATACAAATGTGGTATCCAAAATCTCTTCGAGAACTAATGTGATAAAATCAGAAACAAGAAAGACCCAGTCTCTGAAAAGCATCACTGGTCTGATTGCCACACACAAGTATAGCAGATGGGAATAATTTTTTAAGAATGAAAGATAGACATATCTTCCTTTATCCTGAGCTTCCGGTAGAGTCAATGGCAGGGACCAAATGAGAGTCTGCAAACATGATGACTTAATTTAGTGTCAAAAATTCTGCATCTTTCTGCTACCTGCCTTGCAGGATTCAGCACACGAGCCGAAGATAGGCCAGAGATTTAGATGAAGAAAATACTGAAACACTTGTTGTTTATTCGCACCAGTGATAACACTAAGAACCTTTATGTACTCAGTCATTCAATGTTTTATATTATCAAGGGATCCATCTTAAAAAGAAGTAAACAGAAACCTACTATTGTAAGAACTCACTTGATATTCATTGCTTTCCTTAGCTAACTGCATTTTTTAAAAAGGGAACTTAAGTTCTGTAAATATGTGTAGATCTTGTTGATCCATTTTAACTGCTGGATAGCATTTTCAGCGTTCCATTACATAAATCACATTTATGTACACATGGCACAAGAGAGGAACAATTAGGTTGTCTTCATTTTTTGTTTCACTAGCATACAATGATTCAGTGAAAATTCTTAGAGTTAGCTCCTTGAACCAGCTCATCTAGCTTCTCTAGGGTAGACACCCATAAAAAGGAGGAGAAAAAACAAGTTGTAAAAAGATATGTGCAGCTGGATTCCAATTATATAAATCTTTAAAACTCACAAGCGTATTGCTTACAGGTGAATTTATTCATATTATAGAAGTTCAAAAACCTGCATGGAAATGACCCACACCGACTTCAGGAGAGGAAGCTTCTGGGGGGAAGGGATAGGGATAGAAATAACATGTTAGCAATATCTATAACATCATATTTCTTTAAAAAATGATCTGGAACAAATTGCAATATGTTAACATCTGTTCAATCTTGGTGATAATTATGCAGATATTGTATTTTTCTTATACTTTTAAATATGCTTGCCATCTTTCACAAGTTCTGTTAAAATTAAGTTCTTTGAAACATTGCAGGCTACTATTTAGAAGGGGAAAATTGTGTGCGTACCACAAAACCATTAGAGTTATTGGTAAAAAATCTTTTATGCATACGCTCATCTACCTCCTCTGAGAGGAGGCACATATGAGTTGGGGAACTAGCTGTGAAAGATGATCAAATCCCCGCATAGCGGAAGATTCACATGACTGTGGCACTTTCTACTTTCACTTACTCAGGATGAGGGCTGGAATCAGGGGAAGCACCTAGAAATCTTGGATGTCCAGGGAGCTAACTCATACGGGACCTGATAAGGAGGATTCAGCCTCCTTCCTGGAATGACTCAGTGGACTCAGTTACAACCTCTGAGTGGGAAGGAAATTACAGGGGTCTTTAATTCCACATGAAATCAGAACCGGGTCAGGCATTGGTTACAAAGAAAACTGGAGCTGAAGAATGTACCTGGCAGGCAAGTCTATATGGTGAGACTGTGCGGTAAGGTGGGAAGCAATGCAGTTGGGTCAGCCCACCTCAATTTGAATGATGGGCGAGATATGAAAGCTTTCTGAGACCCAGTTTCTTTATCTCAAAAATAGGAGTTAACCCTACCCGGGATGATATTCTTATCAGAGTCGAATGAAGTAATGCAGGAAAGTCCTTGGCACCTCCTAAAAAGCTATTTTTCTCTCCACCAATAAGGTGAGTGTTAACTGGGGGTAAATAGGGAGGAGACAAAGAGAAGCAACCAGAAGACTTCCAATAGGCTGGCCCTGTCTGAAGGGCCCTTGCAGAGGGATCGAAGAAAAAAAATCCCATCTTTGCTGCCCCTTTCTCAGACCAGGGAGTAGGGTTGGGGTGAAGTGTTAGATTGTTACAGTGAACTGAAAATAGCTGCAAATTAGCGATGAGGGTATTAATTAGATTATGTGTGTATTCCTCAAACCAGGACACAGCAGTCCCTTGATTCAGTTAAATGTTAGAGGCGGCTTGGCTGGTCTGACCATGATGCTAAGCACTGAGCAACCTCATTCATGGTCGTCGTCTTCTTCTTCTTCTTCTTCTTCTTCTTCTTCTTCTTCTTCTTTTTTAATACTTATTTATTTTTGGGAGAGGGCAGGTGGGGGATTGGCAGACAGAGGGGGACAGAGGATCTGAAGCGGGCTCTGTGCTCACAGGCTGACAGCAGCGAGCCTGATGTGGGGCTCGAACTCACAAACCACAAGATCATGACCTGAGCTGAAGTCGGACACTCAGTCGACTGAGCCACCCAGGTGCCCTGCACCCTCCTTCATTTTCTGACCACTGCTGGTCAGGGGTGCAGGAGGGCATGCCCGTCTCTGCTGGGAGAGTGGCACCAACACAGACTCCCAATCACTGCTTCTGTCACTGCTCTCTGCTCTGTAAGGCAGTCTGACACTTTAAAACGTGCATCCCAGTATACATTTCCAGTGGATGATTTTGAAATCAAATAAGAATCTTTAACACAAGCATTCTCTGTCTGCTACCACTCCTCTGTCTGCTCACTGCTGCTTTTTAATTCTTCTTTTATTCAAATTAAATACCTTACAGTCATTCAGAAACTGTTCCTTATGTTGCCACATCTTCCCACTGTCAGAGCAGTTAATTAGCTCTTGGCAGGTCTGAGATTCTGAAGAGCTCGAAAGATGATTTGTAATTGTGCACTGAAGTACAGCAAGTTGCTTCAAGTAAACATAGCTAAAAGTCTATTGTTTGGCATTTGTCAATTTCTGCACAATCTGGATTTTCATTTATTTGGCAGAAATAGAAAGTCTTATTTGTTTCACATTCCTGGAGGTACAGCCATCATCATTTCTTATACCTGAACAAAGGAAGACTGTAAAACCTAAGGAAAAACATAAAAAGGAAAATGGGATCTTATTGAAGCAAAAAGCCCTATAAAATCTGAAAAGGGCTTTGCTATGGAAGACCTATACCATAAAATTGATTCTTATTGCCACCGTTACCTTTAAAGAGGTCAAAAATGAGAGACTTACTGAGAGTCTTTCTTATTCATCTTTGGCAGCAAAATAGAGTCCATTCTTCTTTTCTGATTGGCATTCAGAATCCTCCAGGGTTTTGAACTTGACATATTTCTCTGATCATTTCTCCCACGACTTATCTGCATACACATTCTGTGGTAATTTTTGAACCTCTCAGTCCTGCCTTAAGAACCTGACTTAATTTTTACTTGCTTCTAGAGTCTTCTTTCCCTACTAATGGCCCCTTGCCTCCTAGGGACAAATTTTGGAAAAATATAGGGTGTCCAGTTAAATTTGAGTTTCAGGTAAACAAGGGATATTTTCCAAAACAACTGTATCCTATGCAATATTTGGAGTATACTTTTACTAAAAATTTATTCCTTGCATATCTGAAATTCAGGTCTAACTGGATGTCCTGTATTATATCTGGCAACCCTAGTTCCTACTCTGAACTCTTAGGAAATTAATTGTCTTAATCATTCACTTATCACTGACATCTCCAGCCTAGTTCTGTTGTATATCTTCAGTCAGGTCTTAAGCCCCTTAGAAACAGAAAGGAGTTCCAGTATCCAAACTGGAAGAAGGATGTGCAAGATGTCCATTCATGTGATAAAAATCAGAAATGACCAGGCAACATACAAACAAAAGCAACCATAGTTTTTCTTAAATATCTTGAAGAATTGTGGGTACAAATACATTTTAAAGAAAGCCCTCGAGGGACAAGCAGTTGGAGGTGAGGCCAGATTCTAGGCTGTGTTCCTAGAGGTTGGAGGAGATCACCAGCTAGAGAAGGACAGTCTTTGCTCTGACTTGTGCAAACCAGCACATGCTGGGCAAATCTGTGTTTGAATCTCCTGCCACCCCAAACACAAAAGTAATCCTCTTTGTCTAGTAATTCCCTCTTTGGGAATTTTACTAAGTAAGCAGAAGCTGGGAGCTGGGATGGAAAATGGAAAAAGACCTCATGATCTTACAGCCAGAAAAAAGACCAATACCTACAGAGGAATAATAGTAAATATGACAATATATAAAAAAAGGAAGACAAAAAGAAAATAGAACCAAACCTTTGACGTGCTGAAATGCAAAACTAAATACTGTCAACCTCGAAGTCTGCATACAGTAAAAATATATTTGAAAAATTATGGCTAAAAAAATATTGTCAGATAAACAAAAGATGAGAGAAATGGCTGCTGACAGATTCACACTATCAAAAATGCTAAAGAGAGTTTTTCAGTCTGAAGGGAGATGGTGCCAGATGGAAATTCAGATCTACAGCAAGGAATAAAGAACCATCATAAGGATTGTTTTAAAGGGATACATGTAAAAGATTATTTTCTCTCTTATGTTTTTTAAGAGTCAATTAAAATGTCTTACATTATATGTGAAAGCATATAATATTAATTCACGGTTGATCATGCTGAATTAAGAATGCATATTAAAATTCCTAGGGCAACAATTATAAAAATAATTTTTAAAAAAGGCATAGGTAAAAAGCCATTAGAGAAGATAGTAAAACATACTCATCTATATCACTCCTCTCCAGGAAAAAAAGATACAAAATGGAAAGAAGGAACAAAGGATAGAAAGGACCAAAAAGAGAACAGAGACCATGTGTCCCTCTGGAAATCTCTTTGTCATAAAGTACTTTAATTATTCAAAGTAAGTGAAAAAAACATGACACGTCCAGCTCAGAGGAAGGGTCTATTCCAACTCTGTTCTTTGTGAGCCCTGTGATCATTTTTGCTCGTGACCTTTTTTTTAACTGCTTTATTGAGATCCAATTACATGCCCTTTAGTTCACCCGTTTAAAGAATACAATTCAACATTTTTTAGAATATTTACAGTTTTGCCACCATTACCATAACCTAACTTTAAAATATTTCATCATGCCCAGAGAAACCTTGTCCCCATCAGCCCTTTTCTTCTATCTGGTCCGTTTGTTAAATTAGGAATCCTGGGATCCACTCTGAGTTCGCTGAAACCATGCCTGCTGGTAAACCTTGCATGTCTATGTGTCTCATAACTCCCACAGGTGATTTTTGACAACCACCTCAGTAATGCTGCTCTTTTCTCACCAAATCCATTTCATTTTGCCTCTTTGCGAAATCTTGGAAGTCCACAAAGATCTGGTTCTTCAAAGAATAGTCTCATTGAAGTAAATGGTACCTCCAGCGTTCTGGCGTGGGCCAGTTCCAGAGGCACACCTCACGTTGCATTGTTAGTGAGGAGCTCCATGGGGTGGTGAGGTCTAAGGACCCATGAAAACCCACATTGATTTAAATTTTTAAATTTTCACTAAAGGATATGAGCAAACATTGTAACTAATATAGTGTTTAAAATTTTTTTTTATGTTTATTTTTGAGAGAGAGCGCTCACGGGCACACACGCATGGGTTGGGGATGGGCAGAGAGAGAGGGAGACACAGAACCCTAAGTCTGCTCCAGGCTCTGAGCTGTCAGCACAAAGCCCGACATGGGGCTCAAACCCACGAACTGTGAGATCAAGACCTGAGCCCAAGTCAGAGGCTTAACCGACTGAGACACCCAAGTGCCCCTAAATAGTGCTTAAAAGATGTTTATATTGTGAGAGAGAGAGAGAGAGAGAGCATGGGAGGGGTGGAGAGAGAAGGGGACAGAGGATCTAAAGAAGGCTCTTCTCTGACAGCAGTGAGCCCGGCATGGGGCTTGAACCCACGAATTGTGAGATAATGACCTGAGCCAAAGTCGGATGCTTAACGACCGAGCCATGCAGGTGCCCCTTCTCTTATTAACATAAAGCATAGTAGAGAGTTGTGGTTAACAACAAGAGTAGCAAAGTGCGACAAGGTCAAACATGGCTTACTATCTTTGGGAACTCGAGCTAGTTTCTCAAAGTTATGAGCCTCAAGTCCCCTCTCCAAAACAGCACATTCTTCATGAGGTTGTGATGAAAATGAAATGAAACAAAAGAAATTGATTATTTGGAAAAGTACCTGGCACATGATAGATAGTCACTAGATGTTAGTTATGATCATCATTACAGTTTATAGCTGATAATTCGCTTTAGAATTATACTAGGACCAATTTGAAGCATCTCACTTCCCTATTCTTTGATCAAGTAAGAGGCCTAGACTTTCATAACCGTGGCACTTATTTGATAGGATTGTTGTCACTGAGAAATAAATATATGAAACAGAGAGCCAAGTGGCAGGGTAGTAATTTGTTCGTCTTATTCAGATGGAATTTAGAAAAGTGGGATGTACACATTTTTGACACTATTATTTGGAAGCATAGCATGCAACCATGTTTTGTTTGCTGTTGAAGCACTGTTAGAAGCCTGTGCATGTTGTACGGTTAGTATCTGTTTCAATAGTAATTCAAAAAGCCTTTGCGCTGTCCTCCACATACACCTTTTGGGGGTTATTTATTTATTTATTTATTTACTTCTATCTGTTTGTCCCTGTTTGTCTTGTTTCGTAAGTAATATCCTGCTTTTCTCTGACACTCTAAAGTGGTCACAGGAATTTTCAAAATGAATTGCTACATCAAGACAAGACAAAGCAGGAGGAGAAGGAGTATGCTGTGACTTTAGGATGGAAAGAACTGTGGTTTGACTGCAAAACTAGAGGCAGCTTTGATTGGGGCAAACACAGGAAAGGTACAAGAGCAATGAGAGGAAACTCAAGATCTCCCAGGCAGAGGGAAAAGTCAGCGCAGGAAATGTTCGTGTGGGGAGCAAACAGCTGGTTACAACTGTTCGGAGTATCAATCGTGACGAAATCTACATGGAGCTGAGCAGCGTGAGAGTACAGGCTCCTCGCCAGGACTGGAATGAGAACGAGGACGGGCTTAGATTTACATACTCATTCTCACACACACACACACACACACACACACACACACACACACACACAAGGAGGCATCTTTTGGAGTCCTTTGCCAAGGACAGCGACAACAGAGCATTCTTTTTTCCAGGGGCAGTGAGAAATGTTTCTCTGGTGCTGGGACGAATGGAGAGCCATGGACTATCTCTGTGCCGGCCACTGCAAAGTCTCCTGGGGGAAAGAGCTGCACAGGCTGTGATTTTCATTGATTTCATGACTCTCAAAGGGGACCGCTGCTCTCTCATCCTGGCCACGGAGCCCAGGAAATAATTCCCCCAACAGGATGGTTCCTTACGGCTTTCTCTTTTATACTTGCATATATCGAGCTTCCTTGCATGAGAGAAATAGTCCTAGGAGACAAGGGTGCTTGCTTTATTGTGTGAAGGGGGCTTCTAAGGAGATATATGTCCTGAGACCTAGAAAGTCCCACAGAGAAAGAAAATGGAAAAGAGGGATTCAGCAGTGAAACAAAAACAATAGTGTGACTGCCACTGAAGTATAACCAATAAGGCAAGAACTCATGTGGGTGCAGGCCAGAAGTGTAGAAAAACATCAGAATGACATTCTGAGCAGAGAAACAGGCCCACTTATAAAATACAGGAGATTAAGGAAAGATTAGAAACAATAGTTAGTTTTCAGAACGTGCTTTGTACCTAGGAAACAAACTAACTTCTATAAGCTCAAATGAAAATACATAAATAAGATTATTGTTATAATAAAGGCATCTAAAATGGAAAGCTCTAAGAAACTCCTCAACATCATACTTTTTATTGGACTGACAAAGCCTGAAAATTGATAAGCAGAAGACGTAAATGGAGGAATGTTTTATGTTTTAGTGTACTTTGTGGGTAATAAAATAAGGACAAGGATGGGAAATAACCAGGTTTCTGTGATCATTCTATGTTGTACAAAACATGTTTTGTTTCTGAGACCTGAAACAAAAATTGTTCCATAGGAAAAAGATTGGCCAAAAAAATGAAAAAAAAAAAAAACCACTTATAGAATGAATCCATATACTGTGTGCTTTGGGGAAAGCAAAAAAAAAAAAAGCCTACATAAAGTCAAGCACAAAAGGGGTGCCTGGGTGACTCAGCAAGTTAAGTGTCCTACTTTAGCTCAGGTCATGATCTCACAGTTTGTGGGTTCAAGCCCTGCATCAGACTCTGTGCTAATGGCTCAGAGCCCTGAGCCTGCTTTGGATTCTGTGTCTCCCTCTCTCTCTGTCCCTCATGCATTCCCTCTCTCTCTCTCTCTCTCCTTCTCTCTCTCAAAAACAAACATTAAAAAAAATTTTTTTTTAAAGTCAAGCACAAGAGGGACAGGGGTGAAAATAAACATTAAAATAATAAGTTACTTCCAGAGGAAGAGAATGCCACTTCAAATAAAAGATAGAACAATCCAGGGGGGCCTGGGTGGCTCAGTCGATTGAGTGTCCGACTTGGGCTCAGGTCATGATCTCACAGTTCGTGAGTTCGAGCTCCGCGTCAGGCTCTGTGCTGCCAGCCCAGAGCCTGGAGCCTGCTTCGCCTTCTGTCTCTCTCTCTCTCTCTCTCTGCTCCTTCCCTGCTCACACACTGTCTCTCTCTCAAAAATAGATAAAGAGAGAGTTCTAAGTTTCATTCCAAAAGTAATTCAATTAAACGTACAAACATGTCAAAACCTGATAACATTTATAGAGTATCACACACTAGAAATATAACCACTAAAGAAAAACAATGCAAATCAAAGGCATCAAGATTATAGAAATGTGGGGGTTTTATGTGTACTTTTGTATTTTCTTAAACTTTTTTTTAACATTTGCTTATTTTTGAGAGACAGAGCATGAGCAGGGGACAGGCAGAGAGACAGGGAGACACAGAATCCAAAGCAGGCTCCAGGCTCTGAGCTGTCAGCACAGAGCCTGATTTGGGGCTTGAACTCACAAACTGTAAGATCATGACCTGAGCCAAAGTCAGACACTTAACCAACTGAGCCACCCAGGCACCCCAACTTTTGTATTTTCTTTAGCACTGTATAACTCCAAATTGAGTAGGAGAAAATCTACTCAGTGTTTTATATTGGCCTTGAGTGAGAGTATTGTTTTCTCATGATAAACAGCCAGCTAATAGCCTATAAATAATAATTTAGAAATGAAAGCAGGATATAACCTGAAAAATGTTTAAATTGCACAGGATTCTCAGGATAGACCTTCCCTTAACTGAATAATGTCTTCACTAAAGAAAAGTTGAATTCAAAATTGAAAAGTAAAGTACTCACAGATGTATTCACTGATCCTAAATTAACCGTCAATACTATGAAAACTATGAAATCAAGAGGGATCACCTAATTTCCAGAGAATCACAATCTCTAAATCTTCCCATATATGCAAAGATAAAGGAAAAGTGCATTTGGTTAATTAAAAGGACAAGTAAAAAATGGAAAATTTGTACTGAAACTTCAAAAAACAATTTTCTTTTAAAAAAGGAGGATGTCATTATCTTTATTCTTGAGTTACTCGCCTAAGAGTGTCTATATTTAACACTAGCTTTTTCCTCAACAGTACTATTAGAAGGTTCATTATATGCTTGTCATACTTTTTCATTTTATGGATTTTTCATGATGTCTTTACTCTTAAAAGAAAGAAAAATCATACATAGTCCTATTACTCTAACAGTTGTGTGTGTCTGTGTGTGTCTGTGTGTGTTTTTACTTTTTTCCTGTCTGTTCTTTGTTCATAAGCTTACATATTCTGACAAAATAATTATGACATAGGTTTTTAAAGAATGTGTCATACCTATGGCCGGGGGTCCTGAATTTCCAGTCTAACTGTTGTTGAGTTGTGGTCTTTATACTCGTGCCCTAAAGCACCCCTTTCCTGCCTAGCAAAGCTGGATTTCCATTGGCTGCCACTTTCATTCTCCAAATATTCTAGTCTCATTTCCTTTTCACAGTTCAAGGAATCTTACAATTGTCCTTGTCTCTCTGACTTTATGATTAAAGTCTTTCATATGGACATCATTCTGGACTACATACTACCTCCTAAATTTCATCAAAGGGATCTACTGCCATTTGGGGTGGAGAAGTTCTCCCTTGAGGGGAACATGAAACAACCTTGGTTTTCACCCACCACATATGAATAGGGCTTCACCTTTCCTTGTGACAAATAAAAATGCTCCCACATATTCCAAAATCCTCTTTAGAAGGTAGTACCACCCCACTGAGAATCACTAACACCTGTAATTCACTGTGCGTGCAGAAGATTCAGAGCTTTATTGCCACAAATGTAGCATGATCCTAGAAATATGGCAAAGAATTAAACATTCCAAAGTGTCTCCTCTGACAGGCTTTCTGAAATTCCTGAAATTCTCACCATTGGTCATTGCCTCAGTTAGGTATATAATGATAAAAACAAAAACAAAACCTTATATAGCTTTTACTGTATGCCAGTATTATATGCAGTATACATGTATAATAATTTAATCCTCTACAATGAACTCTGTAAGGTCCCATTATTATTATTATTATTATTATTATTAATCATCATCATCATTATCATTATTGTTATTATTATTCCCATTTTACTGATGAGATAACTGAGAAACAGGTTAAGTCAATGGTAACTAGTAGAGCTTGGTATTCAGCTGACTAGTGATAGGTCCAGTAGTTGAACCAAGGCTATGCATGTCCAGAGTCTATGCATATTTTTAATTACCATCTTTGGATGCCTTTATATAAAGCCAAGGTCACAGGCTCCAGTGGCCATTGCTAATACATGCTGTACATTGCCTTAGAAGAAAGTGAAGTTGTGCTGTATACTAATATTCAGCCATGCTATATAGATGTTCTATAAAATATAAGATTAATACAAATCTCATGTATGGTCCCAGTTAAAAATACAAGTATTGAAGTCGTTTAGACCCAGCTTCCTATCGTAAATCTACCACCATGTTGTATAACCATGTATTAGCATAGTAAGTGTCACGAAGTAAACATTGAATCCATATCAGTATTAGTGTTATCATCATCATCTTTCTTACGAATATAAGAAGTAACACTTTTCCACAGTGCTTTTCAACCTGGCAGTTCTTTAAAATCTACTGGAAAGTTTTTAAAAAAATACTTATTTCCTGAGCCACATCCCATACCAAATAAGCCACAATGTTAGGGGTGGAAGAATGAGGATGGGGCCTGCTGATTAGTATTTTTGTAAAGCTCCCCAAATAATTCTAAAGTGTAGCCAGGATTAAGAATAACATTGGTCAACTAATATTCATATGGCCTGCAAGGCAGCATGTTGGATGTAGCGGCATTCTGGGCACCATGCTAGGCACTGAGGAGGTTCTCACAGAACTGAGCACCCTGCCATGTAGAGCACACAGTGTGGAGATTTGCTACACAGACTCCAGGATCAGGCAAATCTGGCCTCAGACAAGGCCTCCCCCAGTTCAGCTTCTAATTTGCTGGGTCTGTTTCCTTACTGTGCCTCCAGGGCATTCAGCAGGGGCTAGCCTTTGGGGTCACACAAGACCATAAGTTGTAGCATTGGACTTGGTGTGTTACTTAAGCTGATTGTTCACTGAATATGAGGAGTCTAATAATCCTTGGAAGTGAGTTAAATCTTTATGGATTAGTTCTGTTATTGATTATCACTATTATTAGAACTATAATTTATTAAGCATCCGTTCCATCCCAGGTTTTACATATATTGTCTTATATAATCTTCAGAACAAACTTGTGATATAGGTGCTATTGTTAGCTGAAGAAAGTGATGCAGACAGAAATCAAGTTGCCCAGACTCCTATAGCTTCTAAGTAGTGAGGTTGTATTTGAACTCACATCCTAGCTTCAACGCCCCCACTATCTCCACAATGTTCGTATTATCTTGGCTAAGACTGCCTGATTCGCCATTAGAACTGCCAGCAGCATCCTGTCAGGTCTGGACTCACTCCAAATTGTCCTTAATCTTGAAAAAAATAAATCGAGATTGATTCTTGAGTGGAAGGATGTGCCCATAGGGACTAAGATGGTTCAGGAAATGCTGGATACACTCAACAAGAATCTTATTCAAAGGTGAGGAAAGAGACAGGATATGTGTATTGTCTCTCCGATCCTGATGGTTATTGCTCTTAGAAGAGATAAAATAAGAGATAATCTCAATGGCCCAGATTTAACTTCCAGAAATAAATGAACCTTAGAAATGTTGCTTAACAAACTTCATTCTGTGCAAATTTGGTCAGCATATTTTTGTCTCCCTTACCCACAGTGGATTTCTAAATAAAAAGGAAACAAGGAAGCAAGGTAAAGGAGTGGGAATGAAGAAGGACAATGAGAATGAACCTGGCCGCTTCCCAGAATATTTTAGAATTTTATTTTATTTTATTTTGAATCAAATATTTTGTTTTTAAGGCAACATTTTGTTTTTAAATAACATGTCTCTTCACAGGAACTTAAATGGGAATAAAACCACTCATAGTTTGCCATGTTACAGTGTCTTGAGGATAAATTTAAGGAAGAAATAATTAAGTTATCATTCCTGTTTAGACATAAACAATAGAGGACAGAGAGTTGGGATTTCCCAAAGTCCCCAAAGAGAGAAAAAGTCAGCTCAAGATGCTTTCAAATTGTTTCTAGAGGAGGAATGCCTCAGGACTTGTTGAGAAAAGCCCTGGGTTTCTATTTAAAGGTCTGAACTTTACCTAGGGGAAAAAAAAATTCTTGAATAACTGTTCAAGAAACTTTGTTCGAAGCTAGACCCCAAAGTCATGAACATATGGAGACCACTGAAGAGTAGTGAGCAGTAGGCTCTGAGGAGGTGGGGGGTAGAAATCAGAGCAGAGTTGTTTGGTTTTTTTTCCTCAGTGTTTATAAACTGCAGAAGGTATGGAGACAAAATTGATAAGTGATCAGAATAGAATCATTCCCCAGGGATCTTCAAAAGAGGCAGGAGAAAGGACACTGACAGAGAAGTCACTAATCTCAAGAGAACTTGAACAGCCCCACCTTTCTGGACTGACAGTGACTGTAAAATCTGAATGGCTGGGTGGAGACATTTAAAAACCCAGTATCTTTCATGTCTTCATATTTATAATCATGATATCATTGTCATTTCATATTTTGGATTGATTTTCTGACAGGTAATGCTAAATTGTCCCTTGATTTAGATATTCACAATGATATTAATAATTGCTCAAATTATCCTTTACTGCCATTCTTCCTCCCATACTTGATGCTCCAGCAGCACTTAATTGCCTGTAATCCCTTGCATATACCACACTACTTCTGACATTCATGCCCTCCCCCTTTTTTCCCTCCTGCTGTCTAGCCAACTCTTACTCATCCATTAAGATACCTCTCAGGTGACACTTTCTGTAAGAAGGCTCTAGGTTGGGTGATGTATCCAACCCATACAGACATAATTCCTAGGCATGACTCTGTCATTGGACTTAATCCATTATATGTTAACTATCTATTTATTTCTTTCACCTCAACCAGAATTGTGAGCTGCTTGAAAGCCATGACGAGGTCCTGTTCATCTCTAAATCCCCCATCAACTAGCCCACAGCAGTTCCTTGGTAGCATTTGGTAAATGTCAGTTGATTTAATAACTGATGGAAGAAAAACAAATGAAAATTTATAGGATAGCTTTAGTAAAGGTCATCTAGAAATCTACAGAAGTAACCAAAACTGAAAACCTACTGTATTATTTCCTTATGATTTGTCAGAATACAAGACAATAGATCCTCTAACCAAAGAAATCACCCTGTGCTTTGAGACGCAATTAAATACTGAATGTGACAAAATCCTATATTAAGCAGAGAATTCCTCACTTGAGGATAGGTTAGATTCCACTCAGTTGGACATCTCATTTATTCCAACCTCAGAATTATTACTGAATGGATCCGTGCTGTGAATGGTGGTCAGGTGCCCACACCAGCCCACTAGCCCATTAAATCCTAGGTTACCTACAGTGTAGCTGAGAATTCTTGTGTTGTTTCTCTTCACTCAAAGGTGTTACGGACCCCGGAGGCATTCAAGGTTCTCCTACCGCCCCATTGTCACTTTCAGAATGATAGTCTCCATTCCTACACAAAACTCTTCTTCCTCCCTTATAGTTTTCTATCCTTTTCTCTTGTACTCCCTCTCACACATTTCTTAGTGTCTTAAACAGCCCAGACTGCTATAAAAAATATCATAGACCAAGTGGCTTAAACAACAGGCATTTATTTCTCACAGTTCTAGAGGCTGGGAAGTCCAAGATCAGGGTGCTGGCAAGTTCTGGGTCTGATGAGGGCCCTCTTCCTGATTTGAAGACTGCTTTCTTCTCATTATGGTTTTTCCTTGGAATGTGAATGTGGAGAGTTGGAGAGAGAGAGAGAGAGAGAGAGAGAGAGAGAGAGAGAGAGAGATCAATTTTCTAAGGTATTGGTACCATCATGAGGACACTATTCTCATGATTGAATCTAACCTTACCTTCCAAAGGCCCCACCTGCACGCACCATCACACTGGGGATTTAGGGCTTCAACATATGAATTTTAGGGGACACAAAAATTCAGTCCATAGCACCCAGATTCTGACTTCCCAACACTTACAGTTGTCCCCTCTTCTCCATCCCTATACCTCCTACCTGAATCAGGAGCATGCATTCGTGTGGTATTCTACTAATTGGTCTCTGTCTCAATTCAATCCCCCCCCTAAATCCCCACCAAATCTATCCTTCACTTTGCAGACACAGTTACTAGCAAACCTGTTAATACAAGAAGTGAAAGGATGATGCAGAAACATATTGACATGTCTCCAGCAGATCTGTGAGTCCTGCCCTCTTACGTAAGGCCCTTTGCTGGCTTCCCATGCACTTGGGGTAAAGTCTCGCTTTCTTCATGGCACTCTCTGATGGACTCCTGTCTTCCTCCCTGGATGGATCTCTTGTCACACCTCATCTCCTACAACATGCTTTTGTCAGACTTGCGGCTTTCCATGTCTCCATGAGTCTCTCTGTTCCCCGGATACCTCGCACCCAGCCTTCTTCCTGCTATAGCTCCACCCCGACTTGTTCACTTAGAGAACGTCTGCTCATTTTTCATGATCATTCAGCTTGAAGGTCTTCTCCATGAAAGATTTCCAGATCCTTTCATCATTCCCCACTAGTTGAACTGTTCTTGTGTTCTGCTGTGTGAGGTCTTTGCCCTCTGCACATTTCTATCATCTCTTTGTTATGATTTTTAAAGGAGAGGCAGCATAGCATTAACTCTGAGCTGGATCTGATTTCAAATCTCAAATTTCTACTCATAGGCTTTGCAATGCAGGATGATTTGCTTAATGAAAGCTAAGTGCTTTTTTTTAATATATGTATTTCCTAAATGTGTGTGTGTGTGTGTGTGTGTGTGTGTGTGTGTGTAGATAGATACATAGACAGATAGATATCCTAAGTATGTTTATATAAATATGTGTGTGTGTGTGTGTGTGTGTGTGTGTGTGTACATTTCCTTCCTTCTCACTTTGTAAGGTATTTTCTCTCCTGTCAGATATAGACAAGAGATCTAGAGTGGGGAAACCTTGGTGTCCAGCCCTCACTTACTCAAGCTACAGTGCCGAAGGGCCCACACTGTGACACATAGTCATAGCCAGCCAGGCACAGCTTTTGTTTGGGCAGCATCAGCAATGATGCTGGCAGGGACTCCATTCAGGTGTAGAGTAGTCACTGGGCTGTGGACGTAGTGACAGCAGTCCCCCATCCAGCCAGGACAAACAAATCCTGTGCATAACACTATCGTTGAACTTACAATATTGTATATTAACTATCTATGTATTTTTGTTGACCCAACAGGAACTGAATAGCCCTGGCCAGGCAGAGCCTCTGAGCCAGAAGGAGATATGACCACAATTGTCCCAGGGCCATGTCCTTTTTCATAGCTGTGTCCGTTTCCCATGCACAGCTGGGACAACTCATACTTGTTTGTGCTGTCCTGACACATAAGACTGGGGACAAAAATCCTAGAGAGGGCATTGGTAATGGTGGAGGTGAGAATCTGTGAGTCAACTCAGGTGTATTTTCTTAAAATCCATTCCTAAGCTTTGGAAAGCTACCTGGAGCCTGTATGTATGATTTCAAGTCAGATGTGTTAGATGAGTTTTATTTGTTTCCACTACATTGAGAGGAAAATAACATTTTTAAAGCACAAATATGCTAAATCCTGTTTAAAAAATCATTCATTCATTCATTCATTCATTCATTCATTCAGTAGCTGTCCATTGTGTGCTGTGTTACATTGTCTGCTAAACTAGAAGGTTTAATAGAGATATTAAGGTATATGTATTGGGTCAGGTTTTTGAGGATATTTTTATTCTATGCCTAAGAAGTCTGGGCTTTATTCTATAAGTGGATAGAGCCAAGAGGACAGTGGCCTGTGTCTTGCAGAGTGGTAGTATTGAGAATAGGGTGAAGTGATGAGAATGGGGAGCTGAGGAGATATGTTAAGAGGGAGTAGCACTCATTCAGGGAGAAGAGAAGAAAATCTACATAGGGCAATGACCTTGGTAGAAGACAAGAGAAAGTGGGTTTGAGAATGATTCTGCAGGTTGACTTGTGAGACTTAATGACAGATCAGATAGGGAGCCTGAGGGAAGTGCTTTAGCCTGAGTGAGCAGGCAATTGATAATGCATTAACTGATTTATGAACTATGGGTACGGGGCAGGGGTGAGTGATGACAATGATGTTAATTACAAAGTAGTTGTAAATGAGAGTGTCAACTTAGGAGTAAGATCAGTCCTGGAGATGAAAAAAAAAATTGGGAAATAAAGTGATGAGAGAGGATGAAATCACATAAGACAAGCAAAGTAGGAAGAGAAACTCCTGAGTACAGAGTCTGGGGGTGGGGAGGTGGGAGCACTAACAGTTAAGGGGCAAATTAAATGAGCCAAGAAGGAGACTGAGAAAGTAAGATAAGTGGAGAATCGGATGAAATCGATGGAATGATGATGTGAGATAAGGGAGTTTAAAGAGGGAGAGGTAGACATTGAAGTCAAGAGAAAGAGGGGTCTCAATAAGTTGGTATTCATTTATCTCAAAGATGGAAAGTCATATAAAGAGTTCACTGCATGCTTCACTCAGGGTCATAAGGTTTTTTTCTTTTTCTTCTCCTCCTCCTCCTCCTCTTCCTCTTTCTCGTCCTTATTCTTCTCTTCAGTTTTTCTTTGTGTAAATTCTTTCATCTGAATATTTAGTGCTGCAGTAGCTAACTTATTAGGTATTTGGAACACCTCCTCATGGTAATTTGAAATATTGCTGAAATTAAGCTTGAAAGCAAATTTCATCTCTGGTAAGCTAACCACAAGCTGAGTAGGATGCCTTGCTCACTTGCATTTGATTTTTGACATGCTATCTTTGACCCAAGGCGATGTGAAAAAGTAATATCCTTTATTACAGTTTCACAAACACACATAGAGAAAAGTTCTGACACACACCATGAGGTGGAAAAGTGAGAAAGACATTATCAATCTTCCCAGGGCAGTTCTCCTGTTACCTGTATTACTGCTTGTGATTTTCTTAAGGCTCCGTAAATGGTGACTGGCAACAGCTTCATTCCACATCCTTTTTCTGAGGAAGGGCTGCATAGGAGAAAAATGAAAGGAATGGGGAGGAGGTGACAGTTTGGGGCATTCCTTTGCTACTATTTGCATCTCTGATGGTGCTACGGAATAGAGGCGAGCAGGCTAATGAAGTCAGGCATCTCACACAGACCCAGCCTGAATCCACAAGCACTAACACCCTTCACACTCTTACCATCTCTTTCTTTCAATTAGACTGTTAACCAGAACTCCCAAGTCCCAGACCATGCCAGATCAGAGAGTTCACATATTCAAAATGAAGGCATAAACATTGAAAAGATCATAAAAGAGATTAATTAGCCCTCCCTACACTTGCCACACAGCTCAGGTAGTCATTGGCCACGGTGCATTGGTGAGCTTGTGAAGGCAGAGCAGGTATTCTGGTTTGGCTTCCAAAATGACACAGGTAGTACTAAGGGACTGCAGGAATCTTTGCCTCCTTTCTAATCATTAAAAAATTAGAATTATATAGGGTTTGCTCAGTGAGAAAAGGACAGCAATGCATTGCTCATGGATGACAGAGTTTGGAAAAGCCTTGAGGAAATACTACACACAGAGGGGCAAAGAGATCAGGGGATTTGGACAGGGACAAGTTGAGGGGCCTGCTTTCTAAAATGAAAATTCGCTCCTCTTTTTTTCAAATAGGAATCTCAAGGAAATGGTATAATTTTAGAGGTGAAGACACATATCATGATGTTATCCAGGGGAGGCACAATTAGATATTCATGTTGGCTGAATGGTGACTTTACCATCTTAATGTTTCAGTGATACTCTCATTTGAAATTCTGTTTTTGTCAAGAGTTTTAAATACCCGCATTGTCATATATGATCACAAAATACATGAGACAATTCAACAAATAATGACTCAGTAGAAGGGGATTATTCTTAAGCTATTAATAGTAGTGTCATTCAGTTCCATTATGACCACATATCCTGTAAAGCTATCACATTCTCCTGAAATGTGCTTATTGTCATTGTTTATAATAGCTGTATTTAGGCCAGTTCCATTGCCTGCTACAAATTACATGTGAGTATCGAGTTTGGGGGAACATACCAGTAAAATGACAAATATCTGTCCATCTTCAAGGTGTCTTGATGTGATCAACAAATGTGAGAACTTTGCTTTTGTAACTTATTAGAATTCTAAGAAGGCAACTGGACCACTGGGGAGATTTATTGGCCCATTTCATTGTTGGCAGTGTTTTATTTTAAAATCTAATTTTTATTTTTATAGGCCTAAGCTTTGCATCTTTAAACTGAAATTTATAAAGTTAGATCACTTTGGCTGAATGGAATCTGGTGCTGCAATAAATTTAGCAATAACCCAACCAAGTTTCAGCCCGACCTCCTCATATCCCAAAGACACTACCTCCTTACCTGCTTTCATTTGTTCATCCACAGAGAATATCTCAGTGTTCTGGAAATGTTTCGGGCTCTACTTTATCTTGGTGCTGCCTCTATGGATACGGTTCTATGTGCTTTAAAGGCTTTCCTTCTTTCCTCTTCCTAATTCTGACCTATCCTTCATGGAGGAGGTAGGTGTCAACTTCCCTGTGATTCCATAGCTCCCATATGCCTCTTTATCATAACACTTATCATTTATGTCATTGTCCCATTGCCCCACCCCAATAGACCACAAGTTCTTTGAGAGCAGGAAGTCTCTCTTTTTCATCTGTACTATTGCCTACTGAATGGGTCGCATGTCATCTCAGTAAATACTTATTGTGCATGAATGAATAAGTGATATAGTGACTAATATGTTATTTACTAGGAATCCTGTTCTCCTTTTATTTCATGAAAGGTTTGTGGTAAAGAGGAGGATGTAGGCTTCCTGTTATCCTGGAACAGTGGGATCAGTAGAGGTAGATGGGATCAGTATCCTGGAATAATGGGATCAATAGAGCTAAGAATACCTGAAGGGGCTGCTGCTCATAGAAGGAAAAGAATAATCAACTACTATGAGCAATATAAAATCTTTGTAAAACTGGAGATTTTTGAGGAGTATCTGTGTGTAGGGCTGCACTAATCTGAGAGGTAGTTAGCTGGTGGGGCTAAGAAGGAGCGCCCGGAGTTAGTTACACCTTGATTCGTACTGTGGCTGAGCCACTTAGCAGCTGTGTATCCTTAACATCCCCCGTAACTGAATCTGCCACCTCAGTTTGCTGGGTAGATTAAATGATGTTTCATATTGAACTATTCTAGCAAAATGGCATACATACTAAAAATTCAATAAATGCTAGTTTTTATTGTTATTATTAAATATATGGTTTAATCACCAATTTATTTATTTGAAATTTTAAAAGGTAAATGTACATTTGTCTAGATCTTAAATTGAATTATGCATTCATAGCATTAAATTAAAAACTATATGCTAGATATTTGAAATTATGTAAACCTTTAAATTATAGAAACATATTAACCTTATCATCTGTAACAGGTTTTATAAGAATGTGTCTGAGATTAGGTTGTTCAGAAACTTGAAGGTTTCTGAAGGGCTTTTGGACTCCCCCATACCTTGCTTTTAATATCTGAATAATGGAGAATTTTTACAAACTAAACTCTACTTGTTCTAAGAAAGAACAAGTTTGAAAAATGAAGACAAAACATTTAGCATATTCAGAAGAGCTGTGAGTTTGCATTTTATTTTAATTATGTTCTTTGCTCATAACAAATATCAATGATATTCAATAAACCAACTACTAGACACACTAATTTAAAATAACTTCTAAGTGTTATCTGAGACAGAATTTCTTTCCTGCCTTGCAAAGTGAAATTCATCATGTCTTCCTTAATAGTGCCTGGTGTCTTACATGAATGGTTACAGCATGAGGTACATCAGGGTGTGCTGCTAAGAGTGGCCCATGGCACCAACGGTCTGGCTTCAGGTCCAACTCCGTTGTTTTCTGATGTGTGATCCTAGATAAATTTGTTATCTGAGTCTCGGTTTTCTGTTTTGTAAATTGGGCACCATAAGCCCTAATCCATTTTCTCAGAGTTGTTTTGAGAATCAGACGTTAAATAATTTGGAAACATGTGAATTTGTGTGATGAGAGTAGTGATCATAGCTGTGGTAGTTCTTGTGATGTGTCAGTTTGGCTAAGTACAGTCCCTAGTTACTCTAATGCTAATCTTGGTGTTAGTATGAATGGTGTTTTATAGATGTGTTTAAAGTCCATAATCAGTTGACTTTAAGTAAGAGAGATGGTTCTAGATAATCTGGGTGACCTGACGCAATCAGTTGAAAGGCCTTAAAAGCAGAACGAGGCTTCCCAGAGAGAAGAAATTCCAGTTGTGTCCTTGCCTGTGGGTTCTAACCTGCCCTCCATGATGGCCTGTTATGGATTTCAGATTTGTTTAACTGGGCCTCACGACTTTATAAGCCAAGTGTAGGAATGTGGGAATGTATTAATTCACTTAAAAACAGAAATCCAGGGGCGCCTGGGTGGCTCAGTCGGTTAAGCGTCCGACTTCGGCTCCGGTCATGATCTCACAGTCTGTGAGTTCGAGCCCCGCGTTGGGCTCTGGGCTGATGGCTTGGAGCCTGGAGCCTGCTTCCGATTCTGTGTCTCCCTCTCTCTCTGCCCCTCCCCCGTTCATGCTCTGTCTCTCTCTGTCTCAAAAATAAATAAACGTTAAAAAAAAATTAAAAAAAAAAACCAGAAATCCATGAATGTTTACATGTGCTTCGTAAAGTGTAAAGTTTATCCCTGGGTGCAAAAGGAAGATCCAGCCTATCAATCAAATTATAACACTGCTATCATGAGAGAGGCAGCTTATCAAGTCATAGTGGAAAGAACAGGGGCTTTGGAGTCAAACAGACCTGCATTAAAGTCATGTCTTGGTGAATCATATCTATTTGCCTGACCCCAGACAAGTTATCTTTAACCTCTCTGAAAGTCCCTTATATTATTTTCTAGTGTAAATGTAGAATAATATTAATACCTTTCTCTCAAGGTATGTTATAAGAATCAAGAGATAATACATGTGTAGGGACAGCATAAAATAAACAATAAATAGTAGCTAATAGTATTCCCTTGAAACTGTGGACTCTCAACATACTATACTCTTTTTCACTCTCTGAACTTCTTACTGTAAACCAACAAGCATCTTTAGTGGATAATTGTTTACCATTTAGGAGCACTTACATATCCCCTACGTGTTGTGCCACAAGGAAGAAGAAATAATAAGTGTCCAAGGAAAAGTCTTCAGATCATCATTCTCAAATTGTGTACAAAGATTTATTAGTAATCTCACCATACTTTTTCCTAAGAGATGGACTCTTTACCATGTCCATTGACAATGTATCATTTGCTCTGCATCATACCTAACTATTGAAATTGCAGGCACACCACAGATAGATCCAACAGGCCAATGGTCACCTGTTGTCCTAGGCTTTGTCTGTATGGTCTCCTTTGTAATTATACCTAGATCACTTTTGTATCCTACGTATTATATTAATACATTAAATATTGTAGAAGTAACTGAGTACAGGTGCTTCCTTTGCTCTCTCAAACTATTCCATCTGAATTATCTTCTGAAAGACTAACTCTAGACTTTTCTCCTTTTTTTTCTTGATAGAGGCAAATGAAATTATGGCCTCTAGGGATTTAATGACATAGACAGATACTAGCAGTTTACTGCAATCTCTATAAAATTTTAAAAGCATTGAAAATTATGCAGAGGAGAAAGAGCAGATGTCATGCATGGGAGGGCAAAGATAGTGGAGATAATTCCATCTTGGACATTTAGTCCTATTTGAGTGACTGTAGGAAGTAATTAGGTTAATGAGAATTATCTGAGCATTATTACCTTATTCTTGATTAGTTAGGAAACGCATCTACAGTGGGAAGAGAGAGGGAATGAGATTAGAACCCTGGAGAATACCAAATGTTAAGCAGCAGGAAGAGAAGGAGAAGCCCATAAAGGAGGCCAGAAGAAGAGATAAAAGAATGCAACTCATAAAAAAAGGTGTAGTCAAGTTTTGTGGGCACCTGGGTGTCTCAGTGGGTGAAGCATCTGACTTTGGCTCAGGTCATGATCTCCTCTCATGGTTTGTGAGTTCTAGCCCTGCATTAGGCTCTCTGCTGTCAGCACAGAGCCCACTTCAGATCCTCTTTCTCCTTCTCTCTCTGCCCCTCCCCAGCTCATTCTCTCTCTCTCTCTCAATAAATAAAGTTTTTTAAAAAGTAAAAAAAAAAAAAAAAAGGTGTAGTCAGTAATGTCAGTTACTTCTGAGGGGAGAAGTCAAGAAAATTGGGACTAAAAGCACTCTTATTAGATTTTTTCATTAAGGAAGTCACAAATGACCCTAATAAGAACAGTTTAATTGGAGCTGTGAATATAGACAATGGGTTGCATTAATTTGAATCAAGAAGGGTAAATGAAGAGAGATGTAGAAAATTGTAGAAAGCTTTCCCAAGAAGTTCAGCTAAGAAGGAAAGAGTGAAGAGAGGGTCATGCCAAGTATTTAGTAGATCTTAGTAGATCTTAGGGGTCCATGACGATGTTCAGCAAAAGATGTGATGCAGTAGCTTCTCTCCAGAAGCGAAGAGTGTAGTATTTGTCCATTGAGTATGATGATGGGATTTGAAGGGCGCCTGGGTGGCTCAGTTGGTTAAGCGTCTGACTTTGGCTCAGGTCATGATCTCACACAGCTCGTGGGTTCGAGCCCCGCGTTGGACTCTGTGCTAGCAGCTTAGAGCCTGGATCTTGCTTCAGATTCCATGTCTTCCTTTCTCTCTGCCCCTCCCCCACTCATGTGCGGGCGCGCGGGCACGGGCACGCTCTCTCTCTCTCTCTCAAAAATAAGTAAACATTAAAAAATTTTTTTTTCTAAAAATGATGGGATTTGATACCATTTGGTCTTAATGTTGTATCTGGATTACTTGTGAAACTTTGTAACTATAGATGCCTAAGCCCCATCTCAAATCTAGGAACCAGTATCTCAGGAATGGAGAGAATCTTCTTTCATCCTGTTTTTCTTATCATATATTCCCAATGACCGATGACCGATCTACCATATTGGATTGTTTTCTTCTTTGTATCTGTGCTAACATACTAATATCAAGATGTTACCCTACTCTGTTTGCAATTACTCAAATTTTAGTCTGAGTACATAGCTTCTAGCTATTGTTCTATTGTATGTAGTAGCTAGGTCAAGTGTTCTGACTTGTTACCTCACAAGTTTGTGAAAATGTTTGAAGTACAAATTTCTACCAATTTTGCAATTATGCTTTTTGCAACTGCATGTGAATAACAGAAAATGCTATCTGTAATTTAATTATTGGCAATCATGGAGGACAACAGCAATGTCTGGTCTAAGGGCTCCTTGGAAATCTGTCCCTCCATTATCAGAAACTTTATTTTATGGTTACCTCTTATCTCTCAATATCCATTATCATATTTGCTACAGCAGCTGCAGTAAAAGCTGTTTGCTTGCTGCACTGCAGTTTTGCTGTAACTGTTTCATGCCCAATTATGTTAGGTTATGTAAATTCTCATTAAATATTTTTGAATCAAAGAGTAAGACTAGATTTAAATGAGAAATTCAAGTGAATGGTATAAGAGCATGATTATATAGTCAAAAAGAATCACAACCCCAGCCAAAGGAAAGCAAAATGTAGCTGAGAACTATAAATAAATAAATGTGAATATATTCTTTTGATCAATGGTGCAAAAGAACTGTTCTTGGGGAATGATTAAGCAAAGAATATGTAAAAATAGATTAAAGTATATTTTATGGGACAAAGAGGATCTTATATATTTTTTAATAAGTGAAAAAAAAAAAACAGAAAGAAAACTGACTACAGAGAGTTAACTGAAGCACCCAAGATATAGATATCTTTATTGACTAAAACAGTGCTAAGCCATTTATCCACATTACGTAATTTAATATCTCAATAGTTCAATGAGCTAAGAAGTGTAGCTTATGTAACTTTCATAAGGGCTAGGTAACTTGCCCAAGGTCACACAGCTAATAACTTAATCCAAGGGCTGACTTCCAAGCCTGCTGCTTCCCACTAGAAAGCTCTTTGGCAAGGAGCCCCAGCTATATTCACTCCACAGCCCGATGGAGTCAAAGTTTGTTCCATTAAATTGGTCTAAGCAAGGAGTTTTGAGTGTAGTAACTGGACACTGAGTTTGTGGATACCTTTTGTATGTAAGTATTATCTGTGGCTATATGCTGTTATTAAAACCACCATGCCTTATTAATTTAATAGCTTTTAATGATGTGCTTACTGCTTATAATGTGTGAACACTAAAGGAAAGGCCAAAAAACTATAAATACTCACAAGAAGAAATAAGCTATTTTAAACTAGACTACTAATGATGTCTCCTTATATTGCCTTCCACTAGGCATAAACAGCTGATAGACCCAGTATGCTCACCAGAGCTTTACCTTACGAGGAAGAGTCACATGTTTCACTAACTCGAATGGGTTTCTGCTCTTTACCTCAGTCCTATCTGAATGATGTTGAAAACACTGGGTATCAAGACTTGTGCAGGGGGTCCTTGCTAGGCCATCAGGGATGGACAGAACTCCTGTAAAAGGAGCAGCACTATAGAGAACAGAATTCCACATACCGCCATCTTGCCCACTGATGCTGCTTGACTCATAAAAGTGCTGAAATAAGTTCAGTGGGAAGTCACACTAGTATTGCTTATTCAAGGTTTATACTCATCCATTCATTTATTCACATTTGTATTTATTCAACAGACCTCACTATAGAGGTACTATGAAGGGAGGTTTCAGTGGTTATTGGGGACTATGGGAAGAGTTCCGAAAGGCTATTAGAGACCCTCTTTCAACGAAGCAGAGCTAAAATGGGTTGCGTAATGTGATCAGAGTAGATTGGACTGACTTTAGCTCCTCTTTTTGGGAGCAGAAGTTTCATTTGCTCTGTATTGCCTATGCAATTATTTTCTTAGTGGGAATGTTTTAATTATGGTCTGTGGCCTCCTAGTTTCCTACCTCCTCATCAATGCGGTGTGGTTCCCTAGTATCTTAATAACTACAATGGGTGTGCTGTGCTTAATGGGTATGAGCTTTAGAGAATAATGCCGTTTCTGAACATTTAATGAGTTTCACAATTAAGAAGGCATTGGAGTTCAAGGTCTTAAAAAAAAAAAAAAAGACATTTCCCTAATGATACAGCTGCCAACTAAAGAGTTGATAATCTGGAAAAGAAGTTGTTTCTTCTGCTTTAAGGCTAAAATAAATTCTTTCTTTCTTACCTTGACAAAATTCAAAGTGTTTGAAATGCTTTCTGGCTGCTATTTCAAAAAGAATAAAACTACCAAAATACATAATTCAGTAGTTTTTAGTCATAAAAACATAGAATTTGAGGGAAAGAGAATGACAAATTATAGGAAAAAAATGAACTACTAAACAGAATATCTGTCTCCGTTGTTGACTTAAAAAGTAACTAATAGTGGAAGATAGGATATATATTCTGCTTCAGCAATAAAAACAAATGACAATAATTGCAGCAATGTTCTCTGGAACGCAAGATTATGTGGGCAGTGACTTCTAGATACGCTGTGAATTTTCTTATCAAGCTCCTGGCTGTAGTTGTAAAGGTGTCTTCTGCCTTGCAGGCAGTTTAATTTAGGATAAACTCTTGCTACGGGACTAGAAAATCATCCACTAATCCTACAATTCATTTCCTACCTACAAGTCTCTGCTTGGATCCAGACTTATTTTCCCATGGAGACATACCAAAGACTTTCATTCTGTTTTAAAAATGCCAGTTCCAATTAGGAGTATCATGAGGCCAATTCAAAGTATCTAGGAGAGGCCAAAAACATCCTCATAACATACACTGACAGTCAAATTTGAACTTGATCTTGAAATCCAGGAGTCCTGTGCAGAGCCATTAAGGCTTTGATTCTGATGCCCTTGGGCATTTATGACTTGGTGGGTTCCCAGTCTTCGGGAATTTAGTTTATTAATTTCTGCAGGCTGAGTTTCTGGCATTGTCAGCTTGGGAATATTAGCTACAAAATACAAAAATCTTAGGATTAACATCAGTAAACCTGTTGGCACCTACCATTGAAGTGGCTGAGCGCTTAAGGAGAAAGTGACTACATTACTTGACTTGGCATTCATGAATTCAAATCCTCTTTTATTGCTTGTTTATTATTATTATTTATTATTATTATTATTATTATTATTGGGCTTTTAGAACATTGCCAGTATCTGTGTGTGTTTAACAGGTGTACATGGATTATGAGTGTAGTCACAAGTAAGGACTGTTGGTAATCATCAAGCCTTTGGGTTGGATTGAAGATAATATTTAGCCAAGGTTGTTACATAACACATTGTAAAATAAGATCTATGGTTGCTTTGTCAGAAAAGGTGACATAAAGATAAGAGATTAGAACCTCTGTCATTGAGCAGGGCAGAATTCCTCTAAAGAATGCTTTATTTTGTAGTCTCTGGTGTCTGCTTTATTTTACCCAACTCCATTGTAAAGACTCTATGATGGAATTGCTTTTCTCTTCAGATTCCCTCTTGAAATGTAAATTTTTAAATTGTATTAGGAAGACTATCCCTCAACTGCTTTTCCCTCACCTTATTCCTACCTACAACTCCACTCTAACACATGGAGTGTCATACTGCTTGAACTTTGTTATATTAGTCAGTCCAACCGCCTCCTCAGCACTCACAGTCTACCTTCACGCTCATACTCTCTGCTGCATGTTCCTTGTGGTTTTGGCAGAAACACAAGGGACAAGACAAGTGCTTTTCAAGTCTCTGCTTGGAGCACAGCATATAATCTTGTTGGCCAAAGCAAATCACGTGGCCAAGTCCAAAGTCAATGAGTATGTCATAGTCAGCTCGAGCTGCCATAACAAAATACCAAAGACTGGGTGGCTTCAACAACAGATATTTACTTCTTAGGTCTGGAGGCTGGGAAGTATGAGATCAAGACATAATAAGCAGATTCAGCTCCTGGCCAGAGCCCTCTTTCTGACTTCTAGGTAGCTACCTTCTTCTTACTGTGTGCTCACATGGCCTTTCCTCTATGCCTGTGCCTGGAGAGAGGGAGATATCTCACTTCTTCTAAGGTTACTAATCTCACTCATGAGGTTCCCACCCTCATTACCTAATCTAAATCAACTTATCTCCCAAGTATCCCACCTTCATATATCATCACATTGGGGGTTAGGATGTTAATATATGAGTTTGGGGTGGGGCACAAACATTCAGTCCATAAGAGAGTGGTGAAGTTCACTGTACCGTTTTACGGAGGAACTGTAAAGTTACACACACACACACACACACACACACACACACACACACACACACCTAGATACATGATGAACGAAGAATTGGACCAATAATTAAATCTACTGAGTGCTACATGTGTTTTCCTTCGTTCAACTCCTATTGCCATATGCTAGGACTTGGGATTATTGCTGTACATAAGGCAGTCTCAGGCTTGGTGGGTCTTACAATGCGGTGGCGATGACTGACATGGAACAAAGGGCAGGTGTGGTAATTATTATGATAAGACTCCCCTTGCCATGCACTATTTATTTCTGCAGTTCTCTTTCCCCTTAATACCATTTATTTAGGTCTAATAACAGTTTCGAGACTGACTCAAATGTCACCTTCTGGAGGAAGTTGATTTCCAACTGTAATAATCCTTTTTATTCTCTGTTCTCCCACTTTTATCAATTCAGATTCTCTAGAGCCACAAAAGGATTCTTTTTTTGATACATAGTTCTGCGGTAGTTGTCAGATTGTATACGTGATTGTCCTAAACGTACCTGTGGTGCAGGTAACAACGGCACCTGCCCGGAGGACTAGTGTAAGTATGAAAGATCTTCTGTGTCCCCTGGCAAGACCTCGGTAAAGGATATCAACTATTGCCCTTTTGAAGATAGAAACTATTTTCTGATCTCTTTGCTGCTAGTCTAAGACAGAATGCCAGCGAATGATTCCCAACTCCAACCTTGCAACACCATTTATTCAAGAGATGTTTCATCAAATTAAAGTGTCCAGAAAAAAATACATTTGTTTATGGTCATTTAGAAAACAAACAAACAAAAAAGATGTTTCGTGTACCACTGTGGAGGGGAAAGCAGCAAAGGACACAGCATCATATCTCCCAAGGGGTTTAAGGTCACTATAAATAGGTACTTTAATCAAGATTAGTTAATAACAAGATTAGGACAATTTCCCTGCAGTAATAATTTAGGCAATATACTTTTAGAATATAAGCTGGTCATCCTACAAATAAAACCTTGACACCTAAAATAAACAAGGATTGCAAAAAAAAGAAAATGCCGCAGCTAGTTTTTTTTCCTCTCTTTTTTTCTTTTTGTGTCCTTGTCACTGCAAGGATTTTTCAGTTCACCAATTAATCTTCCCTTTTATTATGTCTTGTCATGGTTGAAGCATCTTCTAAGGACCGATAACAGGAGGGAAGAATTGATGATTTATTTCAAGAGGTAGATCAGACCTAACATTTCCGAGTTGACACCGACTTCGGTGAACACTTGATGTAAGTGTGTTTGGATAGGTCTGAGTGTGTGGACTGCCTGTCGCTGAGCAAGGTCGCAGGGCCTGGGGATCGCACAGTGACAGAGAACTCTATAATCCTCAACCCTGGTATTTTGCATATGAGCAATCTGAGGCCCAGTGAAATTAATGTCCTGTTTTAGAGGAGACAGCGAGTTGGTGTCAGAATCTGGATTTGAACCCAAAAATTCTATCTCTGATCCTCTGCTCTTTGAATCTTGTCAGCTCCCTTAGAGATTTACGTCAGGAGTTGAAAGCTGTGGATAATGACATTTATCCTGTCTTTCTCAACCAGGGACAGATGCTACAGGGGTTTAAATCCCAGGAGAAAAATGTCAGATTTTATTCTAAAAAATAAGAAACAATCAGAAAGCAGTTGGATGTTCCCTCTGTGACATCACATGCCAGTATAAAGGTCTCAACAGAGGGGAGCAGGAATTGAGGAGGATTTGATCAAGGAAATGACACAGTAGTTGGACCCTGAAGAATAGGCTGCATTTAATGTCCGTGTGGAAAGAGATGGGTTTTGACAGGGAGGGAGTAGGATAATCCTGGGAGGGAGATGGAGGTCATCAGAGAGAACTGGAGACTGGAAATCACCAGGAAGGGGATGTGGTCAGATCAGTGTTCATCCTGGGAGCTGTGAGGAATGGCTCACAGGCTGTCATGAGGGAGGAACTGGGGGTTCCTATGCCAAACACGATTGCTACAGAAAAGCAAAACATTTCAGTGTTTCAGAAAATTTGATTGATTCAGAAAATATTGATTATTCTTTTGTTGTGCTAATATAGGCACATGCACGTATTGTTACACATTCCATTTTTTCTAGTTATTCAATTTATGTTATTTCTTTACTTTTTTCCAATGAGGTTGAGCTGAGAATTTGGGGAAGGCAAAGATCATTTATAACAACTGCATTATCTCTAAATCCCCTGCTGTAGTTTTATGAATACAGTATGAAAACATATTGGCTATATGAAAGAAGAGGGTGCGGAGGAAGAAATCATACCCTGACCCCCTCCGTGGCTTTGGGCGTCCTGCACCCATAGACCTACCAAATCCTCCTAAATCTGTCTCTTCTTTCCCTTTTTAAAACCGCTCTTCTAGGGCCAGAGTAACCTAGGATGCCACATCCATTCTGTTCCTTTTGGGCTTTCTCCTCAGGGCTGACTCACATCTTTTGCTATCTTTCATGTGCTTTCTCAATTCTCAAATGTACAAAGCTTTCTATTTGCTCATGTCCTTTCGGGTCTCTTCATTTCTCATGTTTGTTGTTGGTTCCAAAGCTTTTGTTGTTCTTGCAGCTACCCGTCTGGAGTCAAGCTCCATTCTGCTTTCTCCACACTTTATGTCTAGCCATTATGCAAAATGTGCATTACTGCTCTTGTATACTCTGCACAGCGTGGGCTTAGACCTTCACAGATGTTTTGAATACTTGTTTTGTGGGCGCCCACTTAAAAGCTGAACTCGATTTCTGTAGCAAACATAAGACACTGGACTTACATTTACTGTGTGTAAGTATTCAAATCACTGCCACTGTATGTATGCAAAAAAAAAAAATCATAGACTTGAATGACTACCCTTGGTATTTACTAACAATATAACTATGCTAAGTGATGAGTCATGTCTGGAATACAGCATTCTTCCTCAGTGGATGCGTTTTAAATACCAGTATAAACTAGTTGGATATTATGTTCAAGATAAAGAGGGTTTAAAGTGGTCCCAGTTTTCTAGATGTGCCCCGGGCCTGCCCAGAGCTCTGTCGGCAGTCCATCCTGTAGCAGCCCACGTGGTCACAGCAGATGGCCATCAAAAGGGTGGCCCAGCACTAATGCACCACTCATGCTGCCTCCAGATGAGCTACCAAGACAGTGAGGAGAATCTCGCTTGCTCACATATTTATATTCTTCCCTGTCCACTGCATCGTTCTACCCAATAAGCCTTCCTATAGACACTTAAATCTGTGTAAAGAAAATACCTTATCTTTTTTTCTTCTTGTCCCTCCAGTCTCTGTCCCATATCTAGTCTTCCTGTCATTGCCAAGTGTCATAAAGAACAGGCTCCATTTCTTCACTACTCCTTTCCACCCAGCCCTACATGCAGTCTTGCTTCTGGACTCTATCAATACCTAATGATTAACATCATGCTGCCCTTTCAGAGTCTCTAATGAATTTCTTTTTGCAAAATTCAGTGGCCACTTCCCATTTCTCACCCTCCTGTAATTTTTGTAGTTTATTCCAGCTGACACAGCCCCTCTTAAAGAACAGAACACTATACTCTTCTCTCTCATTTCTCCCTTTTCATTCTACTTCTTGTCAGTTTCTCCTTCTAACTTCTCTTTCTCTACCTACCTTTAAGTGTAAAATTCTTGGTCTTCTTTGTACCCCTTACCCTCCCCAAATTACCTCAGAAACTTCCTAGCCATCATCTACCCTTAGATGATTTGAAATCTGTGTACCTCAATCATTCTCCGAGCCACCACGCGCACATTTGCATCAGCTTGCTGGGCATGGATGTTCTTCTGGCTTTCCAAAGTCAACATATCCAGATTACGAAATTGGTCTGTGCAGAACAGCATAGAGAACATGACCTTTATGCTAAGCTTATGGCCATTTTCTCCTCCCCTCTATCCCAGTGCTCACATTCAATCACTGGTTATGTCATGTTGTTTCCACTTCTTTAGATTCCCTTGAATCTATCCTTAGCAACCTGTGTCTTGGTCCTTATTATTTGTTACCTGGATTATTACAATAGCATTCAAGTTGATTTCTCTGCTTTGGCTTTCTCATTTCTCCAAACCATCCATCATATTGCCATCAGAGTTTTGTTTTGTTCTGTTTTCATGAGGCACAGAATTAAACAGGTTAGTCCTCTCAAAATTCTTCAGTAGCCCCTGTTGCCTATAGTATATGCCATCATTCCTTAGCTTAGCTGCCATTGTCCTTTACAGTGTTATTCCTATTGTCTTTTCCAGATTCTTCTCCCACTAGTTTATGCTCTAGTAATAGTAGATTATTCAGTATCTCCCAAACAGTTATCTAGACTAATGGCATTCCTTCACTTTGGAATGCTCTTCTTCCTCAAACAAAATGCCAGTTACTTTTAGCCACTTCTTCCTTTAGGTTCCTGTAATACTTGAATATCTATTTAGTGCTTTTTCATTCTATTATAATTAGTATGCAAGTGTTCTTTTCTCCACAAGCTAAGTCCTTTTAGAGCAAACGAGACAAATGTAAGAAAGCCAGAAATAAAGAAATAAAAATGGTAAAAAGAAGAACCAAGGAAAGCAATTCTGCCAATAATAAAGTCAATACAGAAAAAAAAAAAGGCAATCACTATGGCAATGCACAAACCCTACCTCTGATCCACTTATCAGCCAAGATTCACTTCACAAATAATTTTGGGTGAATTACTTTGCATAGCACAAATCACTTGTGTGTAGGTATTGGAGGGCAATGAAGAGCAAGACAGATCTGGCTCCTACTCACAAAGAATTTATAAGAATAAGTCATCTTAGAGGAATCATCTTAGAGGAGTATAAACAACAGTTCATCGTGAAGAGCAAAATTTCTCCTGGTTCTAAACTTTGAGGGAAATTTCCCACTTGGGACATTACATAGGGCTTATCAGTTGAGATAAAGGATAAGGGCCTCAGCAATGCTTTCATCACAAAAATAGGAGCCTAGCTTTATATGACTGTTAATGAAGGCAAACTATTGAAAAGCAGTTAATATCCCCTACTGTATCCTAGGGACCTGTTACAAATGGTTGTTGAAATCAAACACTGTTTTCCGATTTTGTCAGTCCTTTTACCAAATATAGCCAGACCAATATCCAGTAGTGTCACTGACATCACAGTCACAGTTGTTTTGTGCATTTGTTTGAGATATTGGCACTAAGAAACCTGTATCTGCCAGTCCATGTATCAGTTTCCTATTGTTACTATAACAAATTAGCACAAAATAGTGGTTTAAAACAATCACATTGATTTTCTTATAGTTCTATAGGTTAGAAGTCCCATAGAGTTCTCACTGGGCTGACAATCAAGCTGCTGGCAAGACTGGGTTCCTTTATGGAAACTCTTGAGCAGAATCTGTTCCATTGCCCTTTCCAACTTAAGAGGCCATCCATGTTCCTTGGCTTGTGCTTCCCATCTTTCAAGTCAGTGACATTGTAGCTCTCTGGTCATTACTGCAAAGTCACATCCCCTGTGACTGGGCCAGAAAAGTTCCTCTGCTTTTAAGGATCCATGTGACTAGATTGGGCACACCTAAGTAATCCAGGATAATCTTCTCATGGTAACATCATTAATTCAATCACATCTGCAAAGTCTCTTCTCTCATGCAAGATAATGTAGCCAATAATTTGAGGATTCGTGTGAGGACATTTTGGAAACCATTATTCTTGGGGCCATACCATTTTACTGGCATGTTCTCATTTACAGTGGAGATTGTGGCCTCCCAACTACTTGTTCAAGGGAACAAACTGCATGTTGTAATTCTGGACCCTTTCCCTAAAACAACACTGAAAGTTACATTTCCTTAGAATCCATCACTAGTTATGTAGGGATATGTGTGCATGTGTGATGAGGTCATATACATTTTCTTCTGCTTTGCAAGGTTAGAAATCAGAAGAGAATGTCTGGGGTGACCATGTCTGAGTCGGTTTCCTTACAGGGAAGATTGGACATCCTTCCCCTCCTCCCCAATCTCCTTCTAAAGCTTTGCACTTCCCTGCTCTACACCTGATGTAGAATGGATAATGGGTTAAAAGCATCTACTCCATTTCTTTGATAGAAGTAAAATGAAGCAATAAAAATATCTACCAACGCTGGGAAGCTCTTGCATAAATGACTGGTGTTTATTGCTAATGTAAAATGTTTTTGATTGTGAACATGATGCTTACATGATCTTCTGAATAAAGATAATTTTGCACTGTGTGAATAATTTCCCATTGTTTTCCAAAGTGTATGAGTGGTTAGAAA
This sequence comes from Acinonyx jubatus, assembly GCF_027475565.1. Classification (NCBI taxonomy): domain Eukaryota; kingdom Metazoa; phylum Chordata; class Mammalia; order Carnivora; family Felidae; genus Acinonyx; species Acinonyx jubatus. The sequence goes on along the minus strand of NC_069394.1, from coordinate 68,942,162 downwards.
AACATATTTCTATTATGTGTTTGTCAGTTTCACTTTACAAAATTGAAACCAGCTTGGATATTGTAGATACAACCAGATGGATGAAGATTTCTGATTTGAGTCTGGAATGTGAACAAAGCATAAAACGCTCCTTGTGCATTATGAGTTACTCACTGGGGTTTATCTAAAACCAGTATAATCAGTACCTCAGCAACCATATATCTCTGCACACAGTAAAGATTCAATACATACTTATTATTTGAATAAGAGAATAATGCTTCAGTTTTTCTCTCGAGTCAAAGCTTATCTGATGGTTTTCTTCCCAGTCAACCTAATTTGAAATAGGTAGAAATGATTGACATACCTGTCAGATTAGTGTCTCATACTACAGTTGTCCACGCTATATCTCAGGTTGATGCCCACTCCCAGTACCTTACAAAGCTTTCTACTGAAAGTATCACCTTCCCCCACATTTTAAAATTATGCACCACCAGTTGAGGCCACAAAACTATCATCTGTCTCTTTTTTTTAAAGTAGTGTCCCAGGATGGATAAAGGAGACATCATTAATATGACCCTCTCTTCCTTTCTGTTATAAAACTGCTTCTATATATCCCACAATTGGAACAAATTATTCAGCAGATTAAAAGCTGTTCCATGGGAGATCTGTGGAACCTTTACCAAGCCTGTAACAGGCTGCCCACTGCAATGGTCAATGATAGGATAAAGGCTTGCAGAAAGGACATATAAAGAGGTGGGGCTGAGGTGGCATCAGGTGACCTTTGGAGATTCTGTGAGCTCATGCATTGGTGCCTGATGGTGCTGTGTTGTAGTTCCACAGCATAAAAAGTGATGAACAACATCTTGGTGTGCTGTTTCTCAGGCTCAGCTGAAACAGACATCTGTCATAACTTAGTTAGTGACTGTGCTTCCATAGGGAAGGTGATACATTATTATTTCTGGGAAATAATTCCTTTTATGCCTCCTCCCCTAGATGGTCATTGAAAGCTGTGTGCTGGGCTGGGAAGGAAGCATGTCTGTGAAAACCTGGAGATTTTGGAGAGGGCAGTGAGATCTCCCCACAAATGCAGAGGAAGCACAAGGAAGAGGAAGGCAGTCCTTTCAGTCCTTAGTAAACCTGAATTGTTCTGGATCAAGCCTTCACAACTGAAGAAGGGGTTTTGCTGAGTTGTAGGGCATTCCTTGTTTCCAACACTTTGCTTGAGGCCATTTTTGCCCCTCCTCCCTCCACTTTAGGCAGTACTTTTTGGATCCTCTTTTACTTTCTAGCTTACTCAGTTGAAGTCACAACCACCAATTTCCCTTTGCTGCACTTCACAAATGTCCTGTCCTCTGTCACTTTAGCCTGTGATTCTTACCACCACATTTGGAGCCATGCCAAGCCCCTCGTGTAGTGGGGACCAGTTAGACGTGCCTATTTCATGGGTTTGTTGGGAGGACCCCCCAAAATAATGTGATTCTAAGTGGTCGGCCATCTCCAAAGCACTCTTCCAAGATGACATAGGTAATATTCTACAATGGTTTTGACTCAGTCCCTCACTGTCCTCACCTCTCAGCCAGACCCTTGTGATCTTGTTGGTTTTCGTATGGGTTTTCTTTCTGAATAGAGACTTCTCAGCATGGCTTTTCTAATGAGGTTTTTTTTTTTTTAAGTTGAAATTTTGTTGAAGTGTAACATGCATACAGAAATATACACCAATTGTAAGTGTAGAATAGAATTTCCACAAAGTAACACACTGATATAAAAAACACCTAGAAAAAGAAAGAAAAGATTGCCATTTATCAGTACCCTAATGCCCCCTCTTGCCCCTTCACAATTCAATAGGCTTTTAAGGAAGGATCTTTTTGGAATTCATTAACTTTTTCTCTCCACACTCCTGGATGCACAGTTAGGTACTATCTTTAGTGAGGAGGTGACTTTCTCTATGGAGGTGTAGCCTTGTTAAGAGAGCAAAACCCCTAGAACGAGGGAAGGACAACAAAAGGACTAAGAGGAAACGTGGGCAAGATCGGCATGAACTGTATCTGTGATGCTAAGAAACTGATCAAAGGAAGCAGAAGAAGGGAGTGCAGTGGGTTTTTGTTAAGGAAAGCTTTGTCAAGGGCTGAGAGCGGCATTTATAGACAGGTTTCTTTGTTTCCCCCACCTGACTTCATCTTTGC